>NC_080019.1:200089501-201339501 GCF_030020395.1 Manis pentadactyla
TTTTCTTCCAAGAGTTTAATGGTTTCATGGCTGGATGTAGATAAATTTATATTGGTCATGTGCTGGTAATTGTTGAAGCTGGGCAGTGGGCACAAGGAGATTCGTGATACTACTCTCTCCAATTTTACACATGATTGACAACTTTCATAATAAACATTTTAAAGAAAAAAAGATTGTCCAGTCTCTTTTTCCCTGCCATGGCAACTGCAGAGGCACCTGCCCCAGATAAGGCCACTACAAATTGGTGGAGACTATTGGCCTGTGTCCCTGAGTGACTGTATGGAGCAGAGGCTCCCATGGACCAGAAGTAGGCACATAATGTGACCTTGAAATACACATTTATTGGGATAAGCCACAGTGATTAAGGAGTTGTTACCTCAGCATCATTTAACTCATTCCAGTCTAGCTACTCCCTCACATCTCTACTGCCTCTTACAGCCAATAACTTAAAAGAGTGTCATCTTCATCCATTTCCTCAACCTCTACCCTTTCCCCAGTCTGACTTCTGCTCCCCATCACTCCATAGAAATGTTTTTTGCTAAGGTCAACGATGTTCTCCAGGCTGCTCAAACCTGTGACCGTTCCTTAGACCACCTCCATCATGCTCGACCCTCTCAGCAGTGGTCAGCATAGTTGACCAGTCGTTTCTTCTCACAACGCCCTTCTCTCCTGGCTGGAAAGTCCTACATGCTCCAGTTTCCTTCCTGTCCATCCCTCTGGAGGCTCCTGCTCCAAGTCATCTGAAGGCTGAGCCTACTGGTTCTGGCGCTAAGGATGGAGATTTGAGGTCCTGTCATCTCCCTCTCACTCCCTGCTTTTACTCCTTAGCTTCAGATGACCCCAAAAGTGAATTGTCTGACCTGAGCTCCCCAACGAGTCCAGATCCATGGATCTAATTGCCTATTTGAAATATTTCAGGGGTCTCAAAGGCACCTCCTACCTATCAAGTCCAAATCTGAACTTTTGCTCTTTCCCCCAATGTGGACCTCTATTAATTTCCCAGTCTCAGGGAATGGCCCCACAATTCATTCTGATACTGAGGCCAAAAACCTGGGGTTTTCCCCAGCAGCCCCCTTTCCTTAAATCAGATACCTGGTCTACCATGAGATCCTTTGATATCTTACTTCCCATCTAGCTGATGAATCCTTTTTTTCTCCATCTCACCCTTCTTTTCTCCAGCCCTCCAGGTGGGCTGTCACCCTCTGTCTGGATGACTGTGTCATCCACCTAACTGGTCTCCCTGCTGCCATGCTGACCCCTTGTCATCCTCTCCTCACACTGTTGAAAGATGGTTTTTTCACAATCCAAATCCAATGTCACCTTCCTGCTTCAAACTCTTCCATGATTTCCCATTGCTCTTAAGATCAAGTAGGCAATACTCATGCCAGGCCCGGCAACACCATCTTGTCCCTGCCACCACACTTCTTGCTCTCACCCTCCAGCCACACCAGCCTTCCTCCATTCCCTGCTACTCACATGCCCCTCCTGCCACAGAGCCTTTGCACATGCAGGTGTCTCTTCCTGATGCACTTTCCCCTCCCCCTAATGAATTCACACTTGCCTTTCTGATCTCAGGGCAGCCTTCTCTCATCTTCCTATTTGGATCAAACCCCCTTTGAGACCCTCCCAACATCTTGTCTTTCTCCTTTGGCACCTCTTGAGCTGCAGTCTTACAATTTCCACTGTGACTATTTGATTGAAATCCCTCTCCCTCGCTGAGCTGTAATCCACTTGCAGGGGGGAATAATCCTTGCTCATCATGGCATCAACCAAACCCACCGCTCTCCCTGCCGGATAGCAGGCACACATATAATATATGAAGTAGTGGTGAGGGTCTAGGGATGGTGTTTGGGTGCTGGAGATGGGAGTGCTGGTGATGGCAGTGAGGGTGGTCTGCCGTCAGTGGTGACAGCAGACATGCTGGTGGAGGTGATGGTGGTGGCAACAATATGGAAGTGGTGGTGTGATGGTGATGGTGCCGGTGGTGGTTGAGGGGATGCTGGCCATGATGGTGCCCACCCTTCTCCACTACATTGGCCAATAAGTGTTTGAGCAGATTTTCACAAGAATGGAGCAGTGTCAGAGCTGATCTAGTCCAATAGCAGGAGCCCAAAGAGACCACCCTTGATCTACTTGGAGCTGCCTGTTCCTGGCCTTCCCCCAGGTTTGGGGGTTGCTCTTTCCTTGGACTCAGCCTGTACCCATTCAACAGTGCTCCTTCCTCCTCTTAACTTGCATCAGCTAGGACTAGCTCTGTCCCTTGTAAGTGGATAGCTCTGACTGGAGCAGAAGGAGACGGAGTGTTTGAACTGAGGTGGAGCCCATTCCTTCTCACTCCTCTCTGCCAGTCCCTCCTCCTCTTTCTGGCCTCTGAGTGTGCACGGGCCTTTCTCCATCTCTACTCACTCCCCTGGTGCTCTCAGCCATTCTCAAACCTTTAAATATCATTGCATGTGCTGATAGATCTCCTCTTTCTACCCCAGGCCCTGGCCTTTCTCAACCCCAGATAATGTCTCCAAGTGGTTACTGGGCATCTCTTATTTAGCTGCTTGTCATGCATGTTAAACTCATCATGGCCCACACTGCACTCTAGATTTTCCCTGACACCCCCATGCTGGCCCCAGTCTTCCCTATCTCATTGAATGGCAACTCCATTTCTCACTCCAGAAACCCTGGAGTCGCCCTTGACTCCTTTTTCTCATCCCCGCATCCAATCCACCAGCATAGCTTGTCAGTTTTATGTTTCAGTTATATCTACCTATTATACCACATCCATGACTGCTCTCTGATGCAAGTCACCATCCTCTCTCACCCAGAGAGCGGCCCCAGCCTCCTTTCTGGGCTCCTTGTCTCCAGCCTTACAGCCCCACAGTCTCCTCCATGAAGTAGCCAGAGTGATCCCTCATAAATGTAAGTTGGCCCCTCCTCTGCCCTGAAATTTCCCATGGCCTCCCACCTACCCAACAAAGAACATAGCCCTTAGGAGGGCCCATCGTACAAGTCTTTGTATATGATCTAGCCCCCTGCTGCCTCCTCTCCTGCTTCTCTCTCTCTCCAGCTCAAAGATGTCTTTGCCTTTCAGAGAATGCTGCTTTCTCAGGGCCTTTGCACTGGCTGTGCTCTGCAGGGGATGCTCTCCCCTGGCTTGCTTCCTCACCTCCTACAGGTGAGGGATTGTGAAGGCTTAGACCAGGGTAGTGGTAGAAGGCACAAAGGGGAAGAATCCACAGGATGCAGCCTGAGGGGGAGTTCAGGATGATTCATGGGTGCCTGGGTCAGCAACTAGGTAGCCAGAGGGACCACCCACGAGAAGGGACACAGGATGGAAGTCAGATTCAGGGAGGAAGATGCCAAGCCCACGTGCAGGCCATCCATGGAGAAGCACCCAGGATACAGCCCAGCACACTCACGGTCTGAAGCCCAAGGCAGGAGTAAGGCTGCGGAGGCAGTTCCCCGGCTGGCCATGGCTGCATGAAGAACAGGGGGACTGCCACCCCCAGGGGAGCCCCTAGATCTGAGCAGCACCAACACCACTGAGTCAGCCGGGGCTGCGGGAGAAGTCCCAGTCCATCTGCAGCAAAGCCAGCGGCTGAACAAACGCGAGCAGAGATGGTGCTGCTGGCCCAGCTCTGCGAGAAGCACAGGTGCCCGCGGAGGATGATTGCTGGAGCCGGCCTTTCCCAGCCAGCAATTGGCAGGCGATTGATAAGCCTCATTAATAATTAGCTTGTAAATTAAATGCCAATTTAAAACAAGTATGGGAATCAGTCTCTTGCAATTAACTCTTCCCATTCCTAAAGGGACTCTGCCGCAGGCACAGGCCCAGGCCCAGAGCCACGCAGGTGGAGGACCACACGGCAGCAGAGCTGTGGGAGGGCGCTGCAGCACCGGCGGAGTGGGAAAGGGGCCCAGGCCCAGCCCGCTCCCGTCACTCCCATAGCCACAGGGTCCCTGTGACACCAGCCCTGTCTCCTCTAGCTGTGCAGGGCAATGCTGTGTCCACTCAGCAGGCACCGCCACGCCTCCAGTGGGCTCTGCCCGTGCTGGGCAAGCTGGAGACAGAGCAGAAACCATCCCTGCCCTCAAGGCACTGGCAACGCGAATGCCAGGGGATAAGACATTCAGGAGCTCACAAGCAGAAAGGACGATTCCTGTGGTCCCAAAGGAAGGAGAAATGGGGTGGGGGGACCACGGCCATAAGAAGACAGCTCCATGTGGCCTTGATGGAGAAGAATGGAACGACTCCCTGGGGGTGGGAGCTGAAGGGCCGCAGGTGTGGCGGTGGGGAGGTGTGTGTGGGTATGGCGAGGGCTTGGGGTGGCCGAGGCGGCCTGAGCGTCTGGAGGAGGGATGGCTTGTATATACCCTTGCTGCCACCCCAGAACCCCACGACCCTAGGGGTTTCCTGACCGGCTGCTCGGGTGACCGCAGGCGTAACCACGGCGCCTGGGGGCTCAAGTGGCTGGCGGTGCCAGGTTCCTGCTTTGGGGTGTGACAGCGCAATGCGGTTGGCAGGGCTGCCCTGGCCCAGAACTGTCCAACTCCCATGCCTCCCAGGCCCCATGGAGGGGAGGCCCACTCCACATGCCGAAGCCCCCCAAGCCAGGGAGTGCCAGGTGCAGGGACTGGGGCCAGGCAGCCCTGGCGGTGGGGAGAGGGGGAGGGGGCCCAGAGATGTCATCTGAGGTCACGCTCAGCCCTGGGTGGGCCCAAGACCCCCCTGATATGCCAACGGAAGCTGTGATCAAACTTTACTTAAAGTGATCAAAACTTTACTTAAAACAAAGCCTTGTGGAGGTCCTACAATCTATTGGCACCCTGGGACACCCTCCCCAGGACCAGCTCTGTGCCACGATCCTGGGCCTTTCCCAGGGACCTGTGCCTTGACCATTCACAGGGGTCAGTTGAAGGGGCAACTAATGCCTCTAGATGGCCGAGGTGTCAGGGGCTCTGGCAAGCAGCACAGCCTGGGGAGTGGCCCGCTGGGAGTGCTCCAGCACCAGGCAGGGGGACAGCTCTGCCAGATGAGGACACAAGCCCCAGACCTGGGGGGACAGGCCTGGGGTCTCCAGTACATGGGGCTGAGCAGGTCCTGAGCCCTGCCAGCTGCCTGCTGGCCTCGTCACGTACACAGGGCCCCTGTGTTAGTCCCGCTCCCAGCTGCAGCCTCCTGATCTCATCCCCTTTGCTCTGATCCCACACGCAGCCCATCCTCCTTCCACCAAGGTCCCCTTCAGGGGACAAGCATTAGGGCCACGGCCTGCCCCAGGGGTCCGGGCATTCAAGGGCCCTTCCCAGGCAGGAGGCCTGTGTAGAAGTGGGTGGCCGTGAGCTGGCCTCTTACCAGCCCTGCTGTCCCCTGTTTTTTCTGTAGGCCCTCTGAGGGGCTGAATAATGTCCCCTAAGGATGTCCACAGCCCCAGAACCATGGGGGTGGCTAAAGGGGCTTTGCAGGTGCGATTAAGGATCTTGCAACAAGGAGCTCATCCTGGATCAGTGGGCCCAGCATTCTCACAAGGGTCTTTAGAGGCAGAAAGGCCAGAGTCAGGCTCGGAAATGGTCCACTCTGGCTGCCGAGAGGGCCACAAGCTGAGGACTGCAGGCAGCCTCAGAGGCCCGGGGACGGATTCTCCGCCAGCACCCGCACAAGGACTGCAATTCAGCCAACAGCCTGATTTCAGCCCAGTGAGACCCATTTTGGAATTCTGCAGAGTGTCTATGGGTTTTTTTTAGTTTATCATCTTCTATACATTTTTAACTGGTTACAATAAGCACAAGGTGCAAAATAAATGTCAGATTTGTCAGACAACCTTGTCCCTGAAGCTTGCTGTTTATGTAAGGTAGTGGAAGTGGTCAAAGCTGTCCCCAGACACTGCGTCTCACCCTGTCCCACCCTGTCCCACCCTGCCCCACCGTCCGGTCGGGGGGGTCAGCCTGGCCTACAGTCACCCATGGCCACGCCACACGCTGTGGGTGGAAAACGCCTGCCACTGAGGTCAAGAGAGAGCTGGGCTGGCTTGCTGGGGTCCGAGCAATAAATACAAATCCAGCAGGACAAACACTGGACGATTCCATGAGGGGTCACTGAAGTCACAGAGACAGAGCAGAATGGAGGCAGCCAGGGGCTGGGGGAGGCGGAGGGAGGAGGGTTTCATGGGGACGGGGCTTCAGTTTGGGAAAATGAAAAGTTCTGGGGATGGTGGCGTGGATCATTGCACAACAACATGGACGTGCTTAATGCCACTGAGCCGCACACTTAATGCTTAAGATGATAAATTCTATGTTACATGTATTTGACCACAGTTGCAAATACATATATACATAAGCCACCCATTGTGGATAAAGAGGGAGGTGGGAGGTGGTAAAGGATGAGGCTGGGAACCTGGGGTCTTGGTGGGTGTTGGCACCTTGTCCTGGGTCTTTAAGAGGAGTTTGGAGGCTGAGGGCACAGTGGTGGAAAGTTGGCACTGAAGTCCGAGGGGACTTTAGTATTTTCCTGTGGGCCACTGCGAGGAGTCTGGACTTCAGACTAACAGTGAATGACTCTGGAACAAATCAGAAATGGTCATCATGCCCCCTGGTGAGAAACAAGGTGCCTTTCTAGGCCAGGGCAGGGAGTGACAGGTCAGAGGAGCACGCGGCTGTCCCTGGGGCTGCCTGGGCCGGCTGCTGTTGGCAGCCTGCAGCCCAGGGAGCAGGCTGGGGCAGCAGTCAGGTCTCTGGAGCTCACAGTGGGGGCTCCCGGGTCATCGTGGGATGCCTGGGGGCCCCCGGGGGCACCCAGCACAGAGTGGGTGTACAGATCTGAAGTCTGAGCCTGTTGCCGAGGTGGCCGTCTGCATTCCTGAGGCCCCGGTCTGCACTCCCTTTGTTGCTGGGCCCTGGACAGAGCGGTGAGAGGGTGGCGCTCCCCTGGGCTGGTCTGATGCAGAGGCAGGACCAGGCACTTGCAAGGGCAGGGCAATGATGGGGTCCATACCGGTGTCTGGCTGGAGGCTACAGGGTGCCAGGGGCAGCACAGGACTTCAGAGTGCTGGGTGTATGCTCCCTCAGCCAGCAGGCAGGGAAGGGTTCTCCGGGAAGGACCCACATCTGCAGAGGTGCCTGGACCAGGCCTGTACTGAGCTGGGGCTCAAGCTGTGAGGGCAGGGCCCAGGCCAGGCCGCGGGGCCCTGAGCCCGTGGAGGCAGGACACGGGGCCCTGACTTGTCCCCACACCCTCCAAGCTCTGGCGCCCAGCTGAGGGATGAATCCTTGTTGAGTCGGTTACAATGGGAACTCTCTCCAAATTCCCATCCTGGACAACAGGCAGGGCCATCGTCCGGTGGTGTGGCTGAGGTTTGGTGGGGAAAGCACATCATAGGTGCTCGGCATTTTCCCTTCTGTTCCCAAGATGAGGCCGCTGCCAACTCGGCAAAGGTTTGATGACACGATCATCCTAAAGCTGGGCCAAGGGCGCCGGTGGCTCCTGAGTGGAAGCAGCTGGTGTCCCTGCTCTGAGCTGGGCTTGGGACTTTGCCTGGCCAGGGAGGGACCCTGGGGCCTGTGACCCCATGGTGGCAGAGGGGGCAGGCTGGGGAGGTCTGCATGTGCCACAAGGCCCTGCCCCAGTGGGAGGGCTGCTCTGGGAGGCCATGGCAGAGGGCTGGGCGGCTGGCTCCGTGGGGCCCTGCAGGCGGGGCAGCGGTCAGTGGCCAGGCAGGCAGGGGTGGGCAAGGCATCCTTGCCACCCCCTTGCTGTGACCACTGGCTTGGCCCCTAGGCTGTGCCCAGCCATCCGCTTGTCTGCCCTGCTCGGGCCCCTCAAGCTTTCTCCCCAAGCCCCTGACACCTCTGTGCCCCTGTGTCTCTGTGATCCTGCTTCCCTTGCATCTCTGGGTCTCTCCTTCCCGGGGTGTCTCGCACTGCTCCCCCACCGTCCTGCCCATCCCCGCCCTGCCCACTGCAGTCCCCTCCAGCCCACTCTGGTGCCCTTATCTGGGTCCAGCCCCTGCACAATTGCTGGGAGCCCATCCCCATGACAACGGGGCAGATGGCGGCTGCGATTAGCCACCCTCCCTCCCGCCACGGCTCAATCCGTCTTTGAAATTAAATCAGCTGCGATAACATCGACTGGCCAAAGGGAGGGAGGGCGGGCAGGAGGCTGCCTGGGCCCCACCCACCCCACCCCAGGCCCCCGGTACAGGGGGAGAGGATGAGGAGGGCAGAACCTGCTTCCAGTGTGGCTGTGTGACCTTGACTGAGTCTCTACCCTCTGAGCCTCAGTTTCCCCATCTGTAAAATGGGGGCAAATAGCCATACCTCTCTCTTGGGGTCAGTGCCAGTCTCTGGGGAGAGCACAGGCACAGGTCTGGTGGGGACTCGGTAGGGCTGAGAATATTGCCCCCCTGCTGTATTCCACACAGAAACCAGACCCTGGGGGAAAACACCTGTGGGGTCGACACTGCCCGGCCAAGCCCCAGGCAGCTCACAGTAGAGAGGGGGCAGGCCTGGCTCCCCACCTGGTCTGTGAATCAAGCAGCATCCTTCCGTGGACTTCGGAGCCCTAACTTGTAAAATACTCCAGTGTCACTGAATCCTAATGCTAGGACCTGCTGGGGTGCCATCTTGTGGGGGGGACCAGTGAGGAAGACCCTGCTCTTCCCTCCCCACAGGATTTGGGTTTCTTCAGCCAGCCAGGGGCCCCAGCAGGATGTGGGGGTCCAGGAGTGGTGGTGAACCAAGTCCTGAAGGGAAGTGGGGGGAGAAGGGGCTGCATGGAAGCCTGGGAGGAGTGTTCCAGGTAGAGGACAAACAGCGCAAAGGTCCTGGGGCAGGAGTGTGCTGGGTGTGTGTGCACCATGATGGGGAGGCCAATGGGGCTGGAGCAGAGCAAGCAGTGCGGCAGCCAGGGAGGTCATGGGGCCAGATGACACTGGGCCTTTAGGTCACGGTGAGGACTTTGGATTTTACTTTGAATGTCTTGCAAAACTGTTATATTTCTCACAAGATCCTCCTGGCCCTGGAGATGAGGACAGGATGAAAGAGAGGAAGGGAGGAGATAAGGAGGCTGAGGAGGAGGCTGGTGCCATGTCCAGGTGAGCATTAGGGGGGTCTGAGTGGTAGCAGCAGGGGTTGCGAGCTTCACTCTGGAGAAGGGGCCCTCCACCCCTCAGGACCCATCCTGGGGCTTGGCCAGCAAAGGGACCTCACCGTAACCCCCACCCTCAGGGTGCTCCTGCATAAGAAGTGGGACGGAGCTAGACCCCCCGGAGTCCCAAGCCAGGGTATGTGTGCTGGGTCATGGGGGCTCTGCAGGGCACCCCACTTCCTCTCTGCCTAGCATTCTCTACATCCAGCACATGGCCAGGCCCAGGAGGGGCTCCCAGTGAAGCTCCTTGGCCAGGATGCCCTTCTCCCACGCAGCTTGGCAAGGCCTCCCGAGGAGGTGACCCGGAGGGAGGCCTCCAGGGATGGATTTAACAAGCCAAAGGCAATGAGAAGGGTGGCTGAGGTCAGGGAAAGAAACAGCACATGCAAGACATGGATGCTGAAAGGGTCTGGAGCAGACAGACAGTGCCTGGTGGGCTGGCAAGATGTGGGGCCAGTTCAGGGAGTGGGGCTGAGCTGGGCGTGTGACCCTAGTGGCGCCTCGACCTGCCTGGGCTTCCGTTTCTCCATTTGTAAAGTGGAACTAAGGGATTCAGTGATGTAGTTGAGGACAGTTGCATGCTTAGCCGGGCTGTTAGCTGCCTTGCTAGGGAACCACGCCAGGAGTGTGAGCACGGGAATGCCATGATCGGTGTGTGCTGCAGAGGGAAGGCACCATTTGGGTGCAAGCCTTGGTGAAAGGAAACATGGACAGTGGCCCTGGCCCTGGGGTCCTGGGGGCGTTCGGGAGCGCCAATGCCTTGTGAGCACCCAGATCTCTGCTGTGCACCCAGTCCCAGGACCGTGCGACCGGCCGGGCTGTGGGACAGTAATTGGATTTGCCCAGCAGCTGTCGGAGCTAAGCAGGCCCACTTGACGCAGCCGCGGTTGGCCAGTAATTGGTGAAATTAGCAGGTCGGCAGGGGCAGAGGTCAGGTGGTTAATGCTATAGTGGGCACTTTGATGAAGTTAGTCCCATCGCAGGACTGGGAGCTGGTGTTTGACCTTCTGTGAGTCATGGGCTCTCCTGCTCTCTGGGTAATGTGGTTAGGGGACCTCCAGCTGCTGGTAGGTCCCAGGGGCTCCGGGAGGCAGGAGCCAGGGAGCCAGAGACAGAGCTAGCTGGAGGTGTGGCAGACGGCCAGATCACCTACCTCCCCTTGGCGGGGGCACTTGCAGCACCCAGGGGGCTTTGCAAACCCTAGAGATCTTGGGGTGGTACCCCTCAGCTTCCTAAAGGAAGCTCCCTTTGGAGAAAGGCACCCAGTCCCACATCTGGGCCTCCGGCCCTCTCCCGTACCCCTGCTGCCGTCCATGGGGGTGCCTTGTCCCGGCTCTGCATCTGGATGGGGATGAATTCCTCCCAACATCAGTTTTTCACTAGGCCCCACCCTCCCCTCTAGGTTCAAGACCTCCCAGCCTCTTCTCTCATCCTGAGCTCCAGAGTCTGTCCTCTGAGCATGCTCCTTGGTTCTTGCTGTTCCCTGGATCAGTGTTCTCCCACCTTCTCCCATTTCACATCATGTATTGAACACCTGCTACATGCCAGGCACCGAGAGAGGAGCTGAGATGCTTAGGTGAGCAAAATCTGATCAGGTCCTAGCCCAACTGGCTCTCACACAGCACCTTTCCTGGCCATGCCCACACTCCCCTCAGCGTGAGAGCCAGAGATGCTGTCACCTCCTTTTCTAGCTCCACTCCAGTCCCCAAAGAACAGGAAATTACCGGCATGCTGATCCTTCACATACACACATGCACACACCCCCCTTTGGCTGTTGATGCTATTATATTGTTATTACTATTTATTATTTCAAATATAAATCCTTTGGAGTCAATACCTTGAATGAAATTCTGGCTCAGCCACCTGCCAGCTGGGTGACTCTCTCCTCTCTGTGCCTCAGTTTCCTCTTGTGTAACAAGGGTCAGGACCCCAGTCCAGGAGGGTTGTGGGCATTACATGGAACTACATCATCCACCTCACTGACCTCTTGGTTGTTCCTCAAATGGGGCAGGCCTGCTCCTGCCCCAGGGTCTTTGCATTTGCTCTTCCCTCTGCCCAGAATGCTTTTCCTCAGACAGCTACCTACTCTGTGATCCCACCTTCATTCCAGCTGCTGACAGAGGTCACCTCATCAGATAGGCCTTTCTTGGGGCACTGACTTAAAAGCCCCCTGCCTGGACCCTTGACCCCACCCCTTCTCCATCCACTTGCAGGCCTGTATTTCCTCACTAGCATTCATTACTGGCAGTAATAACTAGCAATTACTAGTAGTAACCAGGGACAATATTCCATACACCTGCTGGTTACCTGTCTCCCCCAACAAACTGTCAGCTCCCCGAGGGAAGGGATCTCTCCTGCCCACGGCTGTACCCCAGGACCTAGCACTGTGCCTGACACATAATAATTGTGCAATACAGACTTCCTGAATCACATTGAATTAAAAGTGCCTGACACATCTGTAAGTTTCAGATCGTTTCAAAGTAAAAATACACTTAAAAAATATTTTTAGAAGACTGGCACTCAGGAGGCCCGCGGGTAGTGAGAACACCTCCCCCTTCTTCAGCACCAGCATGCCCCCCATGATGGGAAGCTCACTCCCCCAAGGGTTGTCTGCTTGCTCTGACTTGGAGAAGGCTCTTGTTTCATAAGGCTGGGAGCTGCTCCCCATGACATCTGTCCGTCTCCAGCGTCCCAGGCCTGATCTTTGGGCTTCCGACTCACCTGTTCTCCTGGCCTAAGGTAGCCCTACAGAGACTTGGGAACAGCAACTGGAGTCCGTGAGGCTGCCTTTCTCCAAGCTGATTCTCCCCAGCTCCTCCCAGGATAGTCTCCAACCTCCTCCCCACCCTAGCCACCTCCTCTGGACCAACCCCAGACTGCCTCTGCCCCTCTCCCAGGACAGGGCCTGGAGCCAAGCACAAAGTGAGATTAGGAAGTCTAAAGGGAAGAGCTATTCCCTCCCTGAGAGCACATGAGACTTCCCAGGCACTTTCTCATTAACACCTTCTGGTCCCACAAAGCTTGTGGCCCACCAAGACCTCCAGCTCCGTGCTTACACACTCCTGGCTCAGCCGGGTCTCCCCAGCCTGACTTCCTTCTTCTCTTTAAATCATTATATTCACTCCAGTTTCAAGGGCTGGTCATCTTATTTCTAACTGGGGCAACAGCTCTGGATCTGCTCCCCTCCTAGCTGAGGGTGTCTGAGAATGGGAGGCCTGTGCCTTCTGTGGATCCTTTAACCACAGGGTGCAGATACTGAGGACACAACGCTGAGGACAGAGCTCTGTAGCGCCTTCACCCAGGTTCACGGACAAACATACACACGCACCCATATGAACACCTTCACACAATAAATATTTATTGAGAATCTACTACATCCAACCCCTGGGTTGAGTTCTGAGGATCAGCAATGAGTTAAACAGCTCTGTTTGTGGGGAGTTTCCAGTCGGCTGGGGTGACAGGCTGTAATTAAACTATCTTATATTTCTACATGCTACACACATACAGACAGAAATGTGTGCACAGTGACCACACGTGACCCTCAGGCCACAATTTCCCCCATGTGACATTCCTTCCAGGGTCATTTGGGAAATCATGCCGCAGGTCTCAGTCCTCAGAACAACTGCCAGGGGTCCTCATGTGTGTCCATGGACTTGTCTGCCTACAGCTGCCTTGTGCACCTGTGAACTCCCTCTCTCTTCTCCCACTCGCCCCCTGCCCACAGCCCACAGCCCACAAAACTGCTCAAAGGATGCCCACCACCACCTCAGCTGGTGGTGCCTGCCACTAGGGCTCTGCCAAGAGCCGGCCCAGACTGAGAGCCACCCACCCCCAGGACCCAGCATGGGCACTAAGAGGCAGGCAGAAGCCTCCACCCCAAACTGTGACTCTGGGTCCCAAGCAGCCCAGCTCCCAGCTCCCATCTCCTGCTCCCACGCCCACGTCTTCCTAGACAGTCGGCCTTGCTTTGGCCTGTGTGGGATCAGCACACATCCCTCAACACTCACACACACGCACAACACACTGCACCCAGCGACATTCATTCTTCCAAGAAATGTATGCCCTGGCCCTCGGTTCCAGGCATTGCTCTAGACTCGGGGGACGGTGAGGGGTGAGGCAGGCACAGCCCTGCTCCCCAGGACCTGCAGTTAGTCACATTGATATAACACACGAGGGCCGGGGAGAAGCAGGTGAGGGGGCTTTGAGATAGCAGAGTGGGGTGGGTGGAGAGCTAGTTCCAAAGGGAGGTGTTGGGTAAGTGATGTCTGAGCAAAGGCCTTAAGGTGAGTGGGCAGTCACCAGGAAGAACAGTGTGCGCAAAGGCCCTGAGGCTGCAAGGCAGGTGGTGCAGTGGGGGAGAGAGGGGAGGCCAGTAGGGCTGCAGCTCAGAGAGCGAGGGAAGGGGGAAGGAGAGGCCAGGAAGGAGGGCAGGGCCCAGGCCACTGGGGCCCCAGGAAGTTGAGGCCTGAGGTCTTCATGTGAGAACAGGGGGAGCCACCGAAGGTTTAAATAAAGCAAGGCAGGTGGTGAGCACAGTTAGGCGAGGTGGCCACGTGAAGAACCACTGTGGGGGCTGAGCTGGAGAGTGGATGGTGGGCGTGGAGGTGTGGAGCTGGACTAACATGGGTACATGGTCATGGTATTTATCAACCCAGATGATGCAGAGGAGAGAACAAACCACCTGCAGTACCCCTTCTGTGCACACCCCCAACCCCCAACCCCTCGCCGAACAGTGGATTTTGGAGACAAGACCCACAGGCCTGAATGCCCACGCTGGTTGGCAGGCCGTCCCATGCCGCAGCCACGTCCCCTAAGCAGGGCCCCTTCAGAGGCCCACCCCTGCCACTCCACAAAGCTGTGTAGGCTGTCTCCATAAACTCGCTGGCACATTTATTTCAGCCATCAGCTGCATTAGCCCCTGGGCACGGTTGCGGGGCAGGTGGGGGCCTGGGCAGCCCGCCAGGACCCAGGCCAGGGCTTACTTGCCCTCCACCCATCTGAGCTGCTCCTTGCCGTTGATGGTCACCGACCTGAGCTGCCCGTCCTCCTCCACCTCCACACGCTCCTGCCCATTCTCCACGATGCGCTTGGTGGTGACCTTGTGTCCGTTGACCGTTGCAGTGGACGACATCATCGACTTGAAGGCCGAGCTGCCAGAGCCAGAGGCCCCGAAGGAGGTGGACGAGACAGTGGTGTGGCCAGTGCCCCTGCCTCTGCGGCCCAGGGTGTTGAAGGATGAGAAGGCCTCCGCGAAGGCCGGGAACTCACCAAAGTTGGCCGAGAAGGCCCCCCGCAGGCCGTGACCCCGGCCAGTGCAGTCACTGTTGAACGGGGTGTCCCAGAAATCAAAGGAGATGGGGTCCAGGCCACCGAAAAACTCGCGGAAGATGTCCTCAGGGTTACGGAAGGTGTAGCCGCTGTCGAAGGGGCTGCTGTAGGGGGTGCTGGCCCCGCCCCCGGCCCGCCAGCCGTCACAGCTTTTGCGGTCATACAGAGAGCGCTTCTTGGCGTCAGACAGGACCTCGTAGGCCTCGGACACCTGCTTGAACTTCTTCTCGGCCTCCTCCCTGTTGCTGGGGTTCTTGTCAGGGTGCCAGCGCAAGGCCAGCTTGCGGTAGGCCTTCTTGATGTCCTCCAGGGAGGCACTGGATTGGACCCCCAGCACTTGGTAATAGTTAGCCATGCCAAGGAGAGAAGCGGGCAGAGGCTGGTGAGATGGCAAAGTGGGCCACGGGGCCCAGGTGGCAGGGGTTGGCACAGAGAAGGCTGTGGCTGGTGCGGGTCCCCCTGCCGGAATCTGCCGAGCGCAGCTCTGCCCAGTGGGCACCTCCTCTGAGGGGGCAGGAGCTGCAGCGTGGAGGCCACCCTTTATGACATCAGCCCCTGGGTGGGGCAAGGCGGGCACCTGGGCCCCCTGCCAGCAAAGCCACCACTTCCGTGGGCCCAGAATGCAGGGCTTGGTCACACGGGGCCTGTTGGCTGAGCCTGGGGGCCACGGAGCAGAGGCAGGCTCAGCCACGGGGTCCAGGCCTCGGTGGGCAGCGAAGGTCAGCGACGGTGGTCAGGGGAGGAGTGGGTCCCTGGGATCTGTCCACTTAGCCAACAGCTGTCTTGCTGGTATGGAGTGAGGGGGCCCAAGGTGGGGGATCAGGCAGAGAGGGAGGAGGGGACAGGAATTTGATCTTCTTGTGTCCCATGATCCCATCAGACCCTCAGAGGTGAGCCCCCAAAAGGCAGGGATGTCTGTCGGTGCCTATGAATGAGGCTCAGAGACAGGCAGGAACATACTCAAGGTCACACAGCAAGTCAGTGAGAGAGAGGGTGATCCAGCCCCAGGGCTGTCTGAGGCTGCAGGAGACAGCAAATTAAAAGAAGCAGTTCACTCAATTCTAGTAAGAAAAAGAAGGATTAATAATAACTGTAGATGGGTGAGTATACTGGGTTCAGTAGCAGCCCCCCAAAGATATGTCCCTCTCCTACTCACCAGGACCGTGAATGTGCTTTCATTTGGAAAGAGGCTCTTTGCAGGTGTCATTAAATAAGGGGTCTTGAGATCACCCTGGATTACCTGGGCTGATCCTAAGCCCAATGACAAGTGTCCTTAGGTGCGCGGGGAGCTGAGGGGAAGGCAAGGTGAGACAGAGGCAGAAATCCAGGCACTGCAGCACACAGATGCCGAAGGTCCCCGGGGGCTGCAAGGGGCCGGGCGGGGCCTCCCAAGAGCGACCGGGGAGCACAGCCCTGCGGACACCTTGCTCTCGGATGTCTGGCCTCCAGAACGGGGAGAGAGTACATTTCTGTCATTTGAAGCCCGCCAGCTTGTGATAATTTGTTATGATGGCACCAGAAAACTAGTAAGGTGAGCGAGGTAACCGAGTGTTCTGAGCATTTATACTTTTGTTCTTGTTCTGATGTTGAATCTTATTTACATGATCTACGAATAGCAATTAGCAACACCGAACACGTCTGTCACCGCCCCAGTCAAGATGGAAAATGTGGTAAACTTGCTACAAGCCTCGCCAGTGAGGAACTTTGGTGTCCGGTCGCTGTCTTAACCAGAATACCATTCCTTCCCCTCCTCTCCGCCCTCTTTTCTTTCTCTTCTTCCTTTTTCCAGTCCTCATCCCTTTCTGTTAGTCCCCCCTTTTCCTTCCATTCTCGCAGGTTCCAGGCCCCTAGCAGGGAGCAGCAGGTTCTGACCATCCCAAATGCCAGAGGATCGAAGCAGGATCTGGAGTCACCTTGCAAACCTGATCTAGAGTGACCAGCGCTGTCACCCACACACACCTTACTGAGAGCCAGGCTTGCCCCCCGCACCCCCCACCCACCCACCCATGCAGGCTGACACACCTAACACAGCAGAGGATATGAATGGCCCAATAATCCACTGGGTGTAGCTACAGATGAAAGTGTTTCTGTATTTTTGTAAGCATATTTCTGTCACTTTGGTTCAGTCCTGTTTTTGACAGGTTTGTCCATAGAAGCTGGGAAGGATGCCAGCCCTACACAATTCTCCATGGCTGTGGTGGTGTTGACTATGACGGCTGTGGGGAGGGTGGCTGTGGTGACATGGGAGTGGGTGGCGATGAACAGGGCAGCGTTGAAACAGTAGGGTGACTGGGGTCGTTCTGTGCAGAGTCAACCAGGCTGGTGGGACAGGAACTGTGTCGGTGATGGTTGTTATGGCGACGGAGGCAGTGAGGTTGTGGACCTTGCATGGCGTAAAGCTGTGCTATGGTAACAACCCATCTCAGCAGCTCACGATAGACATTTGGTTCTTGCCCACTACCTGCCGGCGCCCATGGGTCAGGTGCTGGAGCTGCAACTCATGTCTTCTCTTTGTGGATCTCAGGCTGAGGGAGTGGCTCTGATCTGGAACATACCATCCTCATGGCACACAGGGTGCAAGTAAAGGCTGCTGGAAACATGGGTTGCCTGTTAAAATTTCTATTGGGATGTGCTGTATGTCAGGCTAGCCCATGTCATATGGCCAAGGCCAGTGTCAGTGGGGTGGGGCCTGGGACTCCCTGGGGAAGGTTCTGCCAGTCTCCAGCAAGAGCTGGAGGGGCCCAGGACTCCACTAGGGAAGAGGGAGTGGGCATTACTGCAGTGTGCTGCAGGAGACCGTGGTGGCCCTGGTGACGGCCCTGGAAGAAACGGTGGTGGTTACTGCTGGTGGGGGCCGGGTGGTGCTGGTCAGGTAGCTAGGACTGTGGCAGTGATGGCGGCTGGGGGTTGCTGGAAGTGGTGAGAACGATATGCTGGGGGAAATGACAGTGTGTTACAGCAATAGTGCCGACGGCGATGGTGACAGTTTTGGAGGCGTGTTCTGGATTTTCTGTTGCTGACTCAGCATTACCACCCCCCTCTTCTGTGCACCCCAGATTTTCCAGAATCCCTTAGCCCTATGGTTCCAGGTTAGATACTGTCAGTGCGTGAGCTTTGCACACTGAAGGAGAAAGAGGCAGTGGCAGGCAGGTGACAATTGGGAGGTTTGCAGCTCTTCTGAGCAATCCTCTGAGAATCCTCTGCCTTCGATCTACAGGCTGAGATATTGGGGCACTTCCTGGAATATCATGAGATTCCATCAGCTTCCAGGCAAGCTCTTGAGACCCATTCACTTTGGAGCCTTGACTGAGCTTGAGAGGTCTTTACACCTCACTGCACAGTGACTGTGTGTGTGTGGCCCTGGTGACAGCGGCTCGGGTGAAGGTGGTGGTGATGGAAGTGGGCACGGCAGCCACGGGGACGGTGTGAAGCTGATGTTGGAGGAGGTGGTGGTGGTGGGTGTGGAGGTAGAGGTAGCAGGGAGATGGAGTGGTAGCGGTGGTGACAGAGGACATGAGCACGGTAGTAATGAGAGAGGCGGCGGCGATGCCAGCGGTGCTAATGGTAACGACGGGGGTACTGACAGTCATGGTAGCATGAATACTGGTTGAGATGGTGACAGTGATGACGGTGAGAGGAATGAGGCAAGTCGTGGAGACACTGATGGTGATGGAGGTGATGTCGGAGGCAGGACGGTGGCAGGGATACAAGTGGTGATGCTGGTGGTGGCAACGACCGTTATGGTGGTCATAGTAATGGTGATTCTGGTTCAGGAGATGGAGGTGGGGTCAGAGGTGGGATATGGTGATGGTGATGAGAGGCAGTGTTATGATGGGGCTGCAATGAGACGGTGCCACTAGTTGAGGTAGAGATGGTCGTGCTGGCAGCGATGGTGACAGTGGTGGTGGGGGTGGTCGTGGAGGTAGGAATGGTGGCTTGTTTGTGGTGGTGGAAGTGGGGGACGTAATATTGGTGAGGGGGTTGGTGAGGCTACAAGTGAAGCCTGAGGGCCCCATAACAGTGTAATCAGGACAGTGTGTGGGTGTTTACAACAGTGTAAGAGACAAGGGATCCAGGATGATGAGATGCCCCAAAATCCTAGAAAGGCTTCCCCACCCAGGCCCCCTCTCGCTTCCCTGCCCAAGACTCAGGCTGCCCGTCATGCCCTCCCGGGCATGTTGGCCCTGGAGCTGCTCGGCAAGCTCCCTGCCCTGCTTGGCCCCAGGCGCCCTGCTCAGCCTGTGTCGCCCTGGAGTGGCCTGCAGGAGGCAGCTGGGACGGAGCCGAGGCTGGGACCCCATCACGTCCCCTAAGTTGAGGGCCGTCCTGGAGCACAGAGAGCAGACCACTCGGTGGGCTCGGGGCACGAGCTCGCCACATGCAGGCAGGTCCCGGCTCCTCCCTGACAAAAGTGAAGTGCAGAGCGGATTTCTCCTCTGCAGAGTTCAAACTAGTGCCCTCCAAGGTCCTAAAACCAAAAGTCAGCAGAGACCAGTGGGACCAGCAGGGCCTCTGGGGACCTCCACGGGGCCTGCATGAGGAACAGGGGTAAGCAGGCATGACTGCAGCTCAGGCCCCGTGCTCTGGGCTCACAGGCAGTTGCTTTCCCTCCCTGAGCCTCTCTGTCCTCGTTTGCCGGTGGGAAGGCGCAGCTCCTCCCTTTTGAGGCTCCCTCCTCTCTGGGGAGCCTGCCTGGCCTCCCTGGCCTCCAGCCTCTGATGTTCCGTGTCCCTCTGGGCTGTGGCCTGGGAAGAAGCAGCAGACTTTGGGTGACCAGCTGACGTCATGGAGAGCCTGACCCACTGCACAGGGAGGCCCAGGCACAGAGAGGGCAGGGCACACCCGAGGTCACACAGCATCCCAGGACCCCCCCCCCAGGGTGAGCTGATGGAGGCTGATTAGGCAGCCAATTGGTATTCTGAGCAGCCAGAGGCCCCTCTCTGTCTCTGTAATTAATGGAGTGGCTTTTTAAAAGGCTTCGAATCACCCCCCATCCTATCTGCTTATCACTAGTGCTCCTAATTAGATGATCCTGGCAGTCACTCGGCTAATTCCCTCCAACCCCCGTGCAGCCCTACCCGGCCTGGGGCGGCCTGCCCCACCCCCGCAGTCCACCCTGGCCCAGCAGATGGGCAGTTCGGTCCCTCTCTCCCCTTAGGGCCCCTGGTTCTCTAACTGCATTACCTTCAGGATGGATGGTCGACTGCAATGGATGGGTCACTGGGTAGACACAGTGACAGGTGAGTAAAGGGACTGAATGATGGACAGCTACAAGGCAGGATGGATGGACAGAGAGACTGCAAGGTTAGGAGCTTGGCTTATCAAGTCAGACAGTTTTGCCATTTACTAGCTGTGTGTTCTTGGGAAAGTCACTTAACTTCTCTGTTCTGTCATCTTATCTGTAAAATGAGGGTGATAATAGAAATTTCTTCATGGGGTTGCTGTGAGGACAGCTTAGGTTAGAAGAAAAGCTGTATATATGTGTTTGCAAGCTTAACAGATGGATACACAGTTGGTGGAAGGACAGACCAACAGTATGTGAAGGAGTGGTAGAAGGACAGGTCCACGGAAGGCGTAGGAGAGATGGACATACAAAGTGGAGGGCTGATGGGGGCTGGTCGGGTGGTGGGTCACTAAGCAGCTGGAAGGCTCAGTGAAGGCTCAGCACCAGACAGGGAGGCGTGGAAAGTGTGGGCAGCCCCTCTCTGTCTCCAGAGGAGGCAGGGCTGTCTCAGCTCAGGCCACAGCACAGACACGGCTCAGACCTGCTTCCTGCACCAGGACCTCCAGGACGGCATCCCACTCACCCCTCCCAGCCACGGTGTGGGAGCTCACCGGGTCCCCAGTCTGCAGGAATACCCATCCTGGTGGCGGCCCACACGGTCTCGGGAGGCTCCGTTTTGGCCTTGAGTGGGAGTTTATTGCTTAAGCGAAGGCGTCATTTGTGGACCCCCAGTTTCCAAAGTGTGCCCGCTTGTTAGGATGGCCACTGTCCTTGTCTCACCCACAGTGTCCTAGTCCCCAGCCTACTCCTGCCAGGACCTACCCTGGGTGGGGCCCTGATCCGAGCTACAACAACTAGCCCTGAGCCTCCCGGAGGATTCCGCACCCAGAGCCTCCCACCCAACCACAGACCTCTACAGCTCCTGGGCTGTGGGACTTCCCAGTTCTTTCTGGAAAGAGTATAGATCAAAAAAGCCTGGATTATCTTCCAGAGATCAGGCTTGCTTGCTTATCACACATTCATAACCAGCAGACGTCTACCCATTCACCAACCCAACCACCCATCCATCCCCCCAACCATCCCCACTTCCCTCCATCACCCCATCCACCTACCCACCCATCTTCCCATCCATCCTCCATCCTCCCATCCACCCACTCATCCCCCAACCCCTCCACCCCATCCATCCCTCTACCCACCCATCCATCCCCCAATCCCACACATTTCCTGAGCCCCTATCCACATATGTGCCAAGTGCCAGGCCCTCTTCCAGGTGCTACATGTGTAAATGCCAGTGACCCCACTAGCCAGAGCCTGGCCCTCATGGAGCTGACATCCGGTGGGGATGGCAGTGCAGCACGGAGAACATACCGATGAGTCTGTAATATCTTCCTATGTTGACAGATAGTAACTACATGAGTGGGAATGAGGATTTAATAATGTGGGTAACTGCTGAACCACTGTGTTGTATACTTGAAACCAATATAAGATTATATATCAATGATACTTCAATTAAAAGAAAGAAAGAAAGTGACAGCGAATGAACATTGAATACATCAGGTAGTGATAGATGCCACGAAGAAAAACAAAGCAGAAAGAGGGCTTAGAATGATGGGGCTTCTCTTTCAGGGCACCCACACCTTCACACGCATGCTCAGGTACATGTCCCAATGTGTGTGTACACCTGTGCACACCAGCACAGCCCCCCCCACAAGGCCTGCAGCCCTGCTATGCCTGGGGACTGGGCCCTGGTGTCTCCAAAGATGTCCCTGCTGGCCCCAGCTGGGGAGGTCTGGCTGCCCACATCTCCAGCCTCCCCGTGCCCTACCCACAGGCCCCCTCAGCTGGGGCCCAGTGCACAGCTGGGTTTCACTGGCTCAGCTAGAGAAGGGACTGGGTGACTTCTAGGCAACTGATAATTGAGATCCACAAGTCTTCCCTGCACAGGTCTGAGCAGGGGCTGGAACCAGAGCTGCACTGGGCTGCATCCCTGCTCTTCCCCACACCCTGCATGGGGCACTCGCAATCCCAGGCTGTAGGAGGTGGGGCAGAGACACACACACAGGTAAATGAGGCTACAACACACTTTGAGGGTGAGGTGCCACCCATGGGGGCATCTGAGACGGCCCATCAGAGCATCTGACACCTGGGCAGGGCTCGAAAAATGTCGTTCCAGCATGCTCTTTTGGGAGGGGGACATTGGCCTTGGTCACCAGCTCACCCACATGAAGGACCCTGGATGCAGACATTGGGTGTTCTTTCCAAAGGATGTAAATTGCTCAGTCATGGGAAAAAATATTTCCAGGTAGGAAGATGTTCAACGTGCAACTGAAAACATGTGCTATGCTTCCAGACCACACTGTCCTGGGTGCATTATGAACTAATCTCTTTCTAAACCATGCTCAATCCTCCCTCCCCAGGGGACATTTAACAATGACCAGAGACATTTTTAATTGTCATGACTTGGGGAGTTGCTATTGGCATTCTCATGGGGCAAGCCAGAGACCAGTCTAAACCCTGAAACCATCATATAAGGAGCACAAGTATATTGCATTTATATTTTTAGTGTGCCAAAGGCATTCACTTCTTTAGTGTAAACATTTAAAACACACAGGTGACCTGTCTAGTTATTTATTGCTTAATATAGCAGGAGCCTCGAAATGACAGTGTTTCTATGCAGAAGAACAGCAGATGCAAGGCCTCAGCATCGTAGGAAAGCACGCTTCTGTCATCCACTGCTCCTGGGACTGGGCAGTTGGTGGCGGGTGGGGGTGGCAGAGGGCCAAGAGCTGCAAGGGCCATGCAAGGCTCAGATGCCAGGCCAAGAGTTTGGATCATGTCCTGGGCTAGGGATTCCTTAAGAGGATTGGAAAGATGGGGAGGACACAATCAGTTGCACAATCTAGAAATATCTCTGCACAATGAGATTTTGTTTCATACCCAACAAACTGGTCAAAATGTGAAAGTTTGACATTACCAAGTGTTGGCCAGCATGTGGAGCAACTGGAACTCCCATATCCAGCTAGTGGGAATGTAAATTGGAGCAATCAGCTTGAAAAATTCTTTGGCCTTCTAAATGTGTGGACACCAAGTCCCTTGACTCAGTAATTCCACATCGAGGCTTATGTCCCCAGAGAACCCTCATGTGTGGGCAGAGGAACAAGAACAGCCATTGCTGCCTTGTTCAGAGTGGAAAAACAGGAGAATGAGCAAATCCATTGTGTTGTAGTTCTGTGGTGGAATATTATGCTGCAGTGAAAAGGAATGAATCAGAGCTTCATATATTGGTGTGATTGAATATCACAAGCATGACAGTAAATGAAAAAAGTCAGTCACAGAAAAACATCTACCATTCTGAGTCTATTTATATAAATGTGAAAACATGTTCTATGGCTTAAGGATTCATATATATATATATAGTATAATCTGCATGTGATTCATGAAGCACTGGCTACCTCTGAGGAGGAAGGAAAGGAAGGGAACAGGAGTAGGAGGGTTCAATGTATCTGTGATGTTTTCCTTCTAAAGATGGAGTGAGGGGGTGTCAGAGGGACTATAACCTGCTTCCATTCTCTTGCCGCTAGTGTTTGTACCCTGGAGGATGGGCAAGACTTCTGACGTGTACAACCAACAGAATATGGCAAAGGCATTGGGATGTCATTCTCCGGATTGCAGGACATGATATAAAACTCTATTGTGTTGGTCACTCTCTGTCCCTGTTGCTGACTTTGAAGGAGCAGGCTGCCGGAATCCTACAGCCGCAAGAGAGTCAGCTCAGCCGAAACCCAAGGGAGATGGGCAGCAGGCCAGGTCACTCCCCAGCTGAGCCTCTGATGAGAGTGCGGCCCTGAACAGCACCATGACCGCAGCCGTGTGGGACCCAAGGCAGAGGAACCCACCACACTGTGCCTGGCTTCCTGACTCACAGGCTGTAGAATAATAAACATGTGTGGTTTTAATCTGCTAAGTTTGGGGTGATTTGTTATGCAACATAGAAAACCAATATGGGAGGTGAGTGGTGGGCTGGCATGGTTTGTTATATAATTAGCTATATTTCTGGATATTTGAAATATTTCACAATTGAAATCAAAAGGTTAAAAAAAATCCCTATGGCAGAAGAGATGGGTTGCAGGGCACAAGCTGGAGGCTGGGGCTGTGAGGGAGGAGGTGGCCCCACAGAGCAGGAGAGGGGGTGGAGCTGGGCAGTGTGAGGTGGAGAAGGGCAGGGAGTGCGGGGGAATGATGGGACGGTGTCAGTGCTGGTGTGGTGTGACGTGGGTTTGTGTGGAAAGTGCCTTCCATCCCTAAGTTCTGAGGGAAGGGCGGGGTCCATAACAGCATCTCCTCGAAAACCTGCAGCATAGCCCCGCTCCCTGGATCAACATAGCCAAACCTGGGGGCGGGTTGGGGGGGGCACAGGGAGAAAGAGCCAGGAGGGCATCTCCCGGGTCCCCTAGGGGGCCTGCATGGGTGGGCAGGGGCTGGGGGGCTGTTGGGTGAGAGAAAGATGGGGCGGTGGGAGGACGCAGCTGGATAGGGTTCCCCACCACGTCCCTTTCCAGGAAGGAGATCCCACCCAACTCCAGCCCACAAGTCAGTGGGGTGATCCTGTTCTGCTCTCTCCCAGAGAATGAGAGGCCCCTCCCTACAAAGTCCTCAGTTTCCCCAGCTCCCCAGGACTGATGATGTATGGGGACCCTGGCAGCCTGAGGTGCTCTGGGGGAAAAAAGAAGAGCAAAGGCAGGCAGCTTGCCCTGGACCCCAAAACACCCTGAGCTTCTAGGAATGAAGGTGGCATAGGGCCTCAGTCTGAAGCACAGTGGGTTAAAATGTCATTTGAAGGAGGGTTCTCCTTGCTGGGGGCTCTCCAAGGACAGAGGACCCTTTGCCTTCTTTATATTATCCTAACAACAACTCTGCAAGGTGTGGCCTTGTTTTACTGGTGAGGAGTCAGGATTCAGAGAAGCCAAGCCCCTTGCTCAAGGCTGCACAGCAAGGAAGATGCAGGTCTGTCTTCCCCACAGCCAATCCTTGTCCTTGACTGGTTAGGGACAGGGGAGGCCCTGGGGGGGCAGGAGGGCAGGGACTCAGGGGAGGGAGAACCCAGATAGGCTTCCTGTAGGATCTTGGGGGGTTTCAAAGGGTGAGGAGGTCCCTACGCAGATTTACAGGGGAGCACATTCCAGAGAGAGAGACCAATCAGGAACAAGGCAAAGAAAATAAAGCCAGTTTTTGTTAATGAGCCTTTATTTTTTATTTGGAAAAGCAACACACAGTCATAACCATTAACATAATGGCACAGGATTATAAAGTGAAAAGTACCCTCAGGACAATGAAATGAAGAACTGCCACTTGCAAAAAAAGGAGCAAAGTAGCCTGGCCCAGCCCCCAGACCATCACAGTCTCTAATAATACCAGAACTAACAATTATTACTCATTAGGTATGCATCTTCTCAGAGTTTTTCCTATATCTACACACATATTTTTAAAACCAAAAAACAGTCATGCTTTGTATATTGTTCTGCAATTTGCCTTTTTTCAAAAACCTGCGATTTCACTTCTTTTTCCTGGTGTCTCCGCAAGGGGCATCTGGGGAAGGGTCAGTAGGCCAGAGAGCAGGAGGGATTTGATCGGCATTCCCACCAAGGGCACGTGCCAGGGTCTGCTTCTGCACATCTGCCTGCCTTTTCCATTGTCGCTGAGAGGAAAGGTAGAAAACGGCCACCCCTTGTTTAATTTGCCTGGGTCGGACCATTTCTGAGGTGCTGCCCTTGGAAAGCCCACCAGCTGTTTATTTACATTCCTACTGGGAAGGACCTCTTTGGGTATTGTTCATTTGGGGCTTTTCCTCTCTTTTCAAGGGGGGTCTTTTTATTGAGAGGGGGTCTTTTTATTATCTATTGCATTTTTGTCTTTTGTATCTGCATATTTTGCAAATATTATCCCCCATTCTGCAATGATTGTCTTTAAATATTATTTTTAAAATTATCATTAAAGCTGTTAAATCTCTTTGCAGAATATTTGGAAAATGAGGAGAAGTAAAAATCATCTGGGACCTAGATGTCACATTTGTTAGCATTTGGTGAAAATTCTTTCCCCTCAGGCGCTGTAATTACTGTCGTCACCTGTTGTCCCTCCTACTCCATGACTTGCTTTTAGGAGCATAAGCTTCAGGAGGCATTTGAAAGGCTTTCTAGTGGGTGTCCTATAGTTCCCTCCTATAGGCCCCCCCTTCCTTTTGTTATCGTAGTCAATAGGCATGACAGAAAACTGAGCATTTTAGCCATTTTCAAATGTCCAGTTCAGTGGTATTGAGTGTGTTCACATTGTTGGGCAACCGTCCCCACCACCTCTCCACAGAACTTTTATCATCTTGCAAAACTGAAACTCTTCCCATAAACACTCACTCCCCATCCCCCTCCCCCAGCCCCTGGCCACCACCAGTCTACTTTCTGTCTCTAAGAATGTGACAGCTCTAGGGACCTCATGCAAATGGGATCCTACAGTATGTGTCCTTTTGTGACTGGCTTATTTCACTGAGTATAATGTTCTCAAGGCTCATCCATGTTGTAGCTGGTGTCAGAATTTCTCTTCCTTCCTTTTTAAGACTGAATAATATTCCATTGTGTGGAGAGACCACTTTTGTTTATACATTCATCTACTAGGGAACACTTGGATTGCTTCCACCTTTTGGCTACTGTGAATAACGCTGCTAAGAACTTGGGTGTGTCAATATCTGTTCCAGTCCCTGCTTTCAATTCTCCTGTGTATATACTCTCCTGATGTCCTTTTGTTGAGCCTTTAAATTGTATCCAAGTTCCCTGTTTTATAAATAATGACATCCTGGACATCTCATGTCAGCGCTTCTTACGAAAGGTATTGGGATAGTGATTCACATTCAAGTCTTGGAATTATTATCTCAGAGCCCACTTCAAGAGCACTGTCCCAAATTATCCTACCACTCCCTCCCTGCTGCAGAAGCCTGGACATCCTGCACATTCAACAACTTCCTTTTCCCTCTTTAGTTCCTAGAAAGGCTGGATTTCATCTTGAGGCTTAGTGCCCCTCTGCCAGTGTATCTGTGAGGGAACCACGCTGGGTAATCCCATTGGGTGGGCTGAACTGGCTGGTTTCAAGAGTAGCTCCTTAATAAACTTGAAGGTGTAGTCGGATGTGTGTGATGATGTCAGGACTCAAACTCAGTGACCCCAAGACGAGGCAGATATGGGCATGAGGGGCCAGGTGGAGACAGAGGCAGGGCTTCCTGAGGCAAGAGATGCAGAAATAGCCCTGCAGATGCACAGTCTCCTCGGGGCCAGACCTTCTGCCTATTTTTAAGTGAACCTCCTCATTTCAAATCATTTGCAATTCATCTGTATTTTTGCAAAACATCATGCAACCCAAACAGAACTTGTATGCTGGCTGAATAAGGCTGCAGGTTGCTGGGTTTAGATCTGCGGTGGGTGTTTACCTGGTGACATGCTAACCAGCTAGGTGCTCCAACTCCACTTGATGGAATCCCCCTCCACCCTTGCATTGATTCAGGATCCCTCCTTTATCATCCATTATCTTGTAAATAATAGGGTCTGTTTCAGGCTTACCTGGGTCTGAGCCATTGAACTGTTCATTCTTACAGCAGAACCACAAGGTGTGAACAATTGCAATCATAGAATCTTGTTTAATATTGGAAAGCATTACACCCACACCCACACTCCATGCTTTATTTTCCCCAATTTTCTGACTTGTTCTGTTGGTCTTGTTAGTTTTTCCAGACAAAGTTTGAAATCACTTTATCTACGGTCTGGTACTATAGAATCATCTGGACAGCCCGCTTGCTTTGGGACCTGCCCCTTCCCCCAGTGTTTGTGGCCTTTCCTGGCGCTCAGGTGGATGTCAGGCATTCCTCCCAAATCCTATTCCCCTGGGGTAGTGTCCACTCTATGGCCCCGGGGATGGGAAAACTGTCTCCCTCCCCTATTCCTGGTGGTGGGTCACCAGTAGGAAGGAGGGTATTTTGGAGAAGGAAGGAGCTGGTCTCTAAGAATTACCGAGGGGTTTGAGTTCTTCGAACAGAAAATGGGACTAAGAAGCTGGGCCTAGGAGTGTCTGGGCAGGCAGCAGGAAGGGAGGAAGGGGCCCTGGGCCGGCCAGCCCCACTTGGGTGCAAACAGATGGAACAAAAGCCAATCCACCCCAGGCGCCCTGGCGCCAGGCCCCGCGGAATCATAAAGGCACTATCGCCCTGCTAAGGCGGCCGCTTGCCTGCCTGCCCTGCCCTGCCTGGGAGCTTTGAGGCCACAAAATAGAAACTATTTACCTGCACAATGACTGTGGGCAGCGGGAGTCATTGTTAGTTGCTGATTATCTTAAAGAGGAGGAACAGAAGCTGCAGGAGTCCTGAGCCATGTTGTGTGGCTCCGAAGTGTACTGCCAGGACTTGAACTTAGCGCCTCCATAGCCCGGTGTGCTCTCCCTGCTCTGGAAGGTCACCCCCTCTCTGGTCAACACCAGCCCCATTGCCTCCACAGCCTCCCCTTCCCCAGCTCTGGCCACTGTCCTTTGTCAGAAACAGCCTCTGCCCTCCAAGAGTTTCCTGGCAGCCAGAGGGAGCTGATTAACCAGAGTGAGATCTTTCTGTGTTTCATCCACTACCCCAAGGCCAGGAACAAACCCAGCCAAGGCCAATAAACATGTGTGGGATGAATTAATGAATCTCTTCAACAGACATTTAGGAAGCACCCACCACAGGCCCTGGAAGCAATGGGGACACAAGAGTGACAGACAACTGCCCCACCCCCAGCCCCCAGCCTGCACCACCACCACCATTCATCTGCTTGCTTCTTGCTGGCTGCCTCTCGGCACTTTCAACAGTGCCTGGCGCTGGGTGATCCAAAGACAAGGAAGGAAATCAGCCCTGGGGATGCACAACAGACACTGAGGGGGGCCTTTCAGGGGTCACTCTGGGCTCTGAATTCTCCATTTCAGCTCCTGAGCTGCATGCAGTGCAGCCTCTGGGATCTAGATTCCAGGCCCTGGGCTCCATGATCGTGGTGCTAACTTCTGGGTTCTGAGAGCCAGGCTCTAGGTGTCACAGCCCAGGCTCTGGATTCTGGGCTCCATATTCTGCGACCTGGATTCTGAGGTCCAGATTCTGGGTCCCAGTCTCAGAGTCTTCACATGTAAGTTCTGGATTCAGAGTGCCAAACTCTAAGTCGTGAATCGGGGAGCATGCGTTCTTCACTGGGTGTTTTGGGCTCTGGTTCCGGGGCTCAGGCTATAGACAAGAAGCCGTGGACTGCAGGTTCTGGCTCTGGGCTCTGGATTTGGGGCCAGGCAGGCAGGACAGTTTGCCAGAGGCCAGGTAAAGGCATTATTGTACCTGCTACCTAGTCTGTAAGTCTTCAAGGGTAGGGACTCTTGTTTGTTTTATTCTCTGGTGCAGGCCCCACCTGGAACAGTGCCTGGCGCAGGGGAGTTCTTCCACAGGCACACTTACATGTACACTTGAAGCACAGCCATGAAGACACACATCCTGCAGCCAGGAGTCACGGAGCAGGAGAGCAGGATGCTCCCCACCCTCACTGGCCGCAGCCGGCAGGAGGGGAGGCCAGAGTGCTGCGCGCTGGGGAAGGGCAGGATAGGGAGCTGTCAGGAGCACTGAGAGGGCCAGCAAGCGTCCCCCAGCTGTGCACTGGACCCTGCCTGCTCTGGGCTTCTGCTCTACAGGGAAAGGTCATGGGTGGGGTACTGGTGGCACAGCAGTGGCAGAGGTGTCCTGAGCCAGAACCCCAGGGGTGCTCGCCCCACCCCACTCTCTCCTGATGGGCTTGGCCATCTGGGGCTTCACCGAAGGTGTGCTGGCCTTCAGGGGACCATCACCACCCCCGGCTCCCAGCCCCAAGCAAACACCTTGCAGTACAGCAATCTGGATGGGAGGTAAAGGAGGGCTCCCAGACCCAGGGGGGCACCAGGGGCGATGCCAAGGAACAAGGAGATTGGCAATTAGAAATCCCAGTTGTCAGGGACCCAAGGGACTAGAGGTGATAATGGTTCAAAAAAAGTCATTGACCGGGGCACACAACTGGAGTGTCTTGTAATTAGAGACGCGAGAGTCATGGGGAGATGGTGCCCTTCAAACACATGATCACAGAGGGTGGTGGTGGTGGACTGTGGAGTGGTAGGCAGTGCTCACAGAGCTTGGTGATCAGAATGATCATTGATTGGCTATATCATTAGTCATCGATCTGGGACACAGGGGACTGAGGATGTGGGCGACAGGGGCATCAGTAATGGGCACATTTGGTGCTCGTGTCCTTGAAGACCAAGGGTAAGGGAGACACTGGTGATCAGATTCAAGGACTGAAGACAGAGATCAGGTGGTGTGTGATCTACCAGGGGTCAGGGGCAGTGAAGGTTAGAGGATTTGACGATCAGAGCCATGGGTGATACCGATGACCGGGGAGGTTGGCGATCAGAGCTACAGGTAATCGGGGGAAAAGGACATTGGTTGGAGGGACTTGGAAGATAAGAAGATTCAGAAATTACCAATATTGGGCACTAGAGCTTAATGATTAGCATTGAACAGTCAAAGATATTGGTAACCAGAGTCTCTGGTGACCACATCGATAGTGAGAAAAATTGATGGTAAGTGGATTCCATGATCAGGGGCACTGGTCACCAGGTGCACTGTTGGTTAGAGATGCTGGTGTTTGGAGACAAGTCACCAAGGTCATTGCTAAGAGGATATTAGGGATGAGAGAGTGTGCTCAGGGATGTCGGAGACCACATACGAATGACCAAATCTATCATTGGTTAGGAAAACATTGACCAATGGCATTGATGATCACATTTCTTGATGGCCCAGAACATCAGTGACAGGATACAGTGGTCACCACTTCGGTAATCAAGAACATGGGTGATAAGGCACCAGTGATCACAGACATGATGAAGAGAAATATTGGGGAAAGAGACCATGAGTATCATAGAAGTTAGATGCATTGAATGGAAATATTAGTGAATAGATATGCTGATCGGGAACAATGGTGGCAAGAATATTCATGATCAGACATCATTGGTAAGTAGACAGTCACTGAAGGCACTGCTGATCATATTTTGTGGATGTCAGTGATCAGACATATCGCTGATCAGAGACATTGACGAAATATTGATGATTAAGTGTTGGTGATCCATTGTTAGTAATCAGATGTGTATGGTCACAGGCTCTGGTGATCAGACATATCATTGATCAGGACTGTCAGTCATGGTGGCAATCTCCAATGACCAACATTGTTGATTAAAGATGACAGCAATCAATGACATCAGTGATCAAAGACATCAGTGATCAGGTTTGTCAGTGAATAGGAATATGGGTGATCAGATAGCTCAGAAATGAAAGCTGATGGCACCTGGAAGTACATGGGGGTGAGGGGTGGGGTCAATCCTTGCTGGGTTCTGCAAAGGAAAGGATTCATGTGTGGACCAAAGGCTGATGAATCCACAGCCTCCCTGAGCCTCTCCCATATCCACCCAGCCACCAGGACCCACGGTTAGGTACAGATAAGGAAATTCAGATGGGAGATCCTCAGGGGAGGAGGGCTAGGATCTCAGGCCCTGGCCAGACAGGGCACCATCCCCTATCACAGGAGCCCTTCCCTCCACATCACTGGGCCACAGGAGGGCCAGTGTGGTCTGATGGATGATCTCCACATCCAGGACGCGGCAGCCCCACGAGCCCACAAGACAGGCCAGAGGCATTCACAAAAAGTATTTTATTATTCTTAACAGTATTCACTTTAGAGGAATAAGAGGAGAGCATACAATTTTTACAGACAATATATAAATGTTGTACATAATTAACAATAACTTAGTTCACTAATCCAAAACAAAACAAGCCAAATAAAACATAAAAACAGAAAATACTGCTGATTCTTTTTCTTATGCGGATACTAGTACAAAATAAGTTACTCCTGGCTGTGGTGCCCTTGCAGCGATTGCCCATATTGCACTTGGTCACTTCATCAGCACAATCCTCTTCCTGGGCCGGGCCCTGGGGCCCTCACTGGCTGCCGCACCCCACCACCCCCGCATACAGAATCTAAGCTCAGACAGTTATGTACAGCTGTACCTTGGGAAGAATCCAGCCAGCCACAGAAAAGCAGAGCAGAACCCAGGCACCTCCCAGGACCCCAGCCAGGTCACGGCCCCTCCTTGGGTCCCGGCTCTGACCCACCCCCAGCTCCTGCCTTCGCCACCTGCCAGACTAGCCCCCGGAAGCCAAGAGCAGCCAATGCCCCACCCCTGGCCCCCTGTTGCCCATTCCAGGGCTGTGGGATCCAGGAACTTTTCCAAAAATAATTGCGAAGCTACAGCCTTGGTTTGCAGGTTTTATTCCTTTCCACAGCAAGAGCTTCCGTGGCAACGTACAATTGACTGGACCCGAAAAAGAGTTTAAAAATAAAACAACTAACTCGTCAGCGAGTTAAGCTTATGCAGTTTTTTTTTTTAATATTTTTTCTTTTGTCTCAGAGTGGGAGGGGAGGGGGTTGAGGGGTTAGCAGAAAAAGGATGTATGTACAGGGGTCCACCTGGCAGAGGAGGCAGGCTGTGGCTCAGGCTCGTGGAGGGGACAACACGGGTCACAACAGCATCGGCCTCAGAGCCAGGCAGTGATCTGGGAGACGTTTCCCCTCTCAAGAAAATGTTGTTTCCTTCCTGTGACCCAGCCCTGGCCTGGGAATCTGTGCAGGACCGCCTGTGATTGTCTCTGCCCCCAGGCCTGGCCACCAGGACATGCACCAGCTCAGCCTCCCGGCCCGCAGCCCCTCTGCACTGGCTCAGCCCAGCCTGGGGTTCGGCGTTTCAGAGAAGGAAGCCAGAGGAGAAGGTGCAGGCTCAGGTCCCTGCAGGCCTACCCCATCGCCCTGGCAAGCAGGTGGGTCAAGGGCCACTTGGCACCCAGGAAGACCCGGAGAACTTGGGCAGCTCAGACCTCCCAGTCTCCCAGTCCTTGTTAGAAACAAGAGCAAAATAAATTATTCTTGCCTATTCCCCTTTCCTTCTAAAAACCGGTGTCCTTCATTTGTCCTCTGCCCCCTCCTCTCTTTTATCAAGTTGACTGTCTGTGATGGAAACCCCACCTGGCAGCAGCCAGATGGGGGCCGCCTCCCCACCCCGGTGAGAATCTTCACAGTGGCTGCCGTGGCTGAGCGGAGCCCACCGGCGAGGCAGCGTGGGCTCTGGCTGGGCTGGTAGGAGTGGCATCAGTCTCCAGGGAAGGGAGGGCAGCTAAGGGTTTGACCCACCCATCTGGGAGCACCCAGCCCAGCACTGCTGGCCACCCTCCTTGGCATCGGTCTGTCCATTCGAGGGGGGCTGTCCCTAGCCCATGGCGGTTACCATGCTGGATGGGTGGGGGTGGCCGAAGGAGAGGCTGGAGGAGGGGTGGATGGGCGTCGGGGTGGGCAAGATGTGTCCCGAGTGGCTGAAGGGCGGGAGGTGGCCCACGGGCGCCATGTGTCCAGCCAGGGCGGCGGCGCTGAAGGGGGCCGACTTCTCCTGCATGCACTTGGATAGCTCCTCAAAGCACTCGGCCCCTTTCTTGTTCTTCTTGGACTTGTTGGACATCTTCCTGTTCCGAGTCTGAATCCCCTCCTTCTTCATGGTCAGTGGCCTGTTCACCTGGGGGTGGCCACAGCGCCTTCAGGGCCCAGTCCCTTCCTAGAGCAAGGCTTCTCCCACCCCGCTGGGCGCCTCAGCGAGGGGCAAGGCGGGTCTGGGCTGGGGACCCCTTCCAAATGCCCACCCTCCACCCCTCTCTCCTCACCAGCACTGCTGGCATTTCGAGAGGAATGTGGGTGCAGGGCACCAGGCCCAGTAAATGCCAGCACTGTCCCCCGCTGACACAACTCAAACCCACCCCCACCCAGACTGCTGTTTTATACAGGGGGACCTCTTCCCTAGACCTGCTGGCCCCTGCTGTGGGGGACACAGTCCCAGCCAGCTTGCCCCCTCTTATGGGAAGCCCTCTGGCACTCCGGCTGACCCCCGCGAGGCAGCGGCTTCCCAAGCCACGCCAAGCTGGAGGTGGTGGTGGGGGCCTCTCGCCTGGCAGCACAAAGAGCAGCGGTCCCCCGGGAGGGGTGGGGCGGGCCGGGGCGGGGTGGACTCACATTGTGCAGCTTGTAGTAGAGGCCACAGGCATTGCAGACAGGGTCCCCGTTGGCGTTTCGGCGCCATAAGGTGGTGGTTGTCGTCTGACAATTCGCACAGCAGGTGCCTGCTCTCCTGGCGGCCGACTGGGAGGGGAGGGGCGGCGTCAGTAGGCTGGGCTCCCACGCTCTACCTCGACCTCCCCCCTCCATCATGGCCCCATCCCAGCCCCCGCAAACTTAGCCCAGGAGCGGTAAATCTCACATGGGAATCAAGGCATCTTAGAGCCGTGGAATTGTAGAATTTGAGACCTAAACAGAGCAGAACTCTAGAATAAAGAGCTCTCAGAAGCTTGATCTTAGAATCAACAGAGTTGCAAGAGCTGGAAGGGAAAAATTAGCCACCTTCCCCCAACTACCAAACAATCTAACTCTATAGACAGGGAAACTGAGGCTCGGAGAAGGGCTCATTAGGGTTTGGAAGGCTGGATGGGTCCCCCTGAAGCCTCTGGGTCTGTCATTGCATTCCCTCAGGACTCTTCGGAAAACCCACAATCCTGGGGTGTGTCGGCGTCCCTGAGGCCAGGGCAGGGGGCCTGTGGCTGCCCAGGCAGGGATAGGAAATGTTCTGGGAAGTCTGGAGCTGCGCTGTCCAATACGGTAGCCACCAGCCACATGTGACTATTTAAATTAAATTGAACTATAATTTAATAAAATTAGACATTCAGTCCCTTCCATTGCACCGGGCACATTTCAAAGGATCAATCGCCACAGCATGGGCTGGACATGACCACAGTGGACAGTGCAGATCCAGAACATTTCCCTCATTGGAGGCTTATTGAACGAGGCTTGTCTATCTGTCCAGCACTGTGGACCCCCAACCAGAGTTCCAGTTGCCCCCCAGTCTCTCCGGGAATGCAGGGCAGACGTGATCCAGAAATGGTGTCTGGTTTCTGGAGTTAGGAGCTGAAGGCTCCTAAGAGAAGGTAAGATCTTATCCAGCAAAGCAGATGCCAGGCCCTGGGCCCACGAGCGCCAGCCCCACGGTCCCAGAACTTGGTCCTGCAACACTTCCCAGAGGACCACAGGCAGCAGGGGTTGGGGTCGGGGGCTCGGCCAGCAGAGGCTGGAATGGCCCTGGAGCCTGAGGGGCCTGCCAGACTGCAGCCACAGGGGCGGGGAGGCTGACCGTGAGTAAGCAGCCTGAAGCTGGAATTCTGACTCAGGGGCCAACACCATATCCTCCCCCACTACCCCCACCCGGGCCCTTACCCCGCCCTCGCGCCAGGAAAAAAAAGGGGGGGCCCCCAAAGCAGAGAGCGATTTAAGCCTCATAAATCACTTCGCCCTGAAAAAATATATTTATTATTCTTAGCATTTTACGCATTATTTGCAGAGTGGAGGGCATTAGAAATTTCAAAACAGCCCAGCGAGAGGCAGGACTGAGCCGAGGACAGACTCTAAAAACTCGCAGAGTCCGGAAACAGATACACGAACTTTCCTTATCTTCAGGCTGCAGATGTCCGGATAGGAAACTCCGGCAGGAGATCCGAAAGGGCACTTTTTTAAAAAATCACTCAAATGAAAATACACAGTATAGGTGACTCCATGGAAAAATAATAAAGGGCAGGTTTTTTTGGTGGCTGGTGTGAGTGTGTGCTTTATTTAAATAAGCATGGGGAGATTGTTGGGAGCTGGAGCGAGCTGCCCTGAGCTACAAGGAAAATTACTTCATGGCCCTATTTTTAAAGAGTTAAGCAGAGGCCAGGGGACAGGAGCTGGGCCTGTGGACACTCAACTTTGGGGATCCTGGGGCGGGGTGGGGTGAGGGTGCCTAGTGGGAAATCAGGCCTGAAAAACTCTAACCTGAAAGCAGGGTGACCCCAACTGACATCCAGGAGATTTTAATGATAAAAGAGGATTTCAAGTGGCAGAGCATCTGTGTTTGAAGGGTTTTGTTGTTATTATTATTTTTGTTTTAATTAATGGTGGGCTCCTGCCCAGGTTAGCTCCCCTGGCGCTGCCCCACGGCCGCTTCCCCAGCCACCTGCTGCCCTCACCCGGCGCCACTACCTACCAGTCTCCGCTTGGGCTTGATGAGCGGCCGGTTCTGCCCGTTCATCTTGTGGTAGAGCCCGCAGGCATTGCACAGGTAATGGCCGGTGCCGTCGCGCCTCCAGAGAGGGGTGGCTGTGGCCCCGCAGTTGACACACTCCCGGCCTTCTGAAGGGGGACAAGGACACACACGGGGCCTGTTTAACTGACAAGGCCCAGTGGGAGCCAAGCAGGCAGGGGTCCGCGGCCAGGCTACTAGGGGGAGTGACATTTAGATCCAGCCCCAGGAGGGAAGAGAGACCCAGGGGGGCTGCCCCACAGGAGGCGGGGTCCAGAGAACAGTTCTCCAGGCCAAATCTTCCTCCTCTAAATCCTCTCTTGAAGCAGGAAAAGAGGGCAGGAGGGAGGGGTGGGGTCAGGACCCCAGCGAGTCTCCCCACGGCAAGGAAAGGGTATTTACAGCAAACTTTGCCAATGGCAGGGCGGCGGCAGGAGTCACCCAGCTTGCCCTGGCTAGGCCCAGAGGACTCTGGCCCCTCTTCGGGCTCTGCCTCTCCTTTCTCCCCAGCTGTGACTGCCACCTCCTCACTCTGCTCCAACTCCCGTGCCCTAAGCCCAGGATAATTTCCTCCTTTCTCCCGGACATCCCTCCTTCTGCTGAAGTCCCAGATCAGTCCTGGACTCGGATCGAAGTTGTTGTTCTTTAAAATAAAATAAATAATAAGCCCTTTCGTTTTTAGGCTAAGTAGACTGAGACCTTGTTTTTTAGTTGTCGTCGTCGTTAGTTTTTTGGTTTGGGGTTTTGTATTGTTTTGTTAAAGGCCATCTGGAATTCCAATCGAATGTAAAACAAATTTAGGAGGAAGGATTAATTAAAGGCAAGTTAACTGGCCTGAGCAGAACAGGGGCCCTGAGGTGGGTCTGAGGAGGGTGTCAATGGCCATGGTAGTGATTAATCAGGGTGGCTGCCTCAGCATCATGTTACCCAAGAAAATCCTCCCCATTCAGTTTAAACTAAATTGTCAAAAGATACAGGCAAGAAGAGGTGGCTCCTGGACTCAGGAGTGACGGTTTTAAAATTCTTCCTTCCCTGGCTTAAAGGGATCAGGAAGGAGGCGTTGACAGCAAGAGCCCACACTAGCCATGGTTTCTGCTCCACAGCCAGATTTTTGGACCACCTTGACCCAACCTGCTCCTGTAGCAGAAGGGCAGGGGCACTTCCAATTTCATCCCCCTCACTCCAGCCTTTGGGGAGGGAGAGTGAAGGACACGCCAGGGGGCAGGGGACAGGGAGCAGGAACAGGTCCTGGGAATTTTGCTTTGGGGGAAATCTCCCAAGGAGATCTGGAGCCATTGAAATCCCAAGATTGGACTGATTGCGTTGCAGAACCAGATTCTTTAAGAGTCTGGAGCCTCTGGAGTGTGCCCGCAGCACACACACACACGCTCACAAACACACGTACGCCCGCCCTCGCTGCTCTCACCTGCGTACTGCATTCTCTCACACACTAAGTCCTGAGGCTGCCCGAGTTGTCACTTAAGATTCAGGGAAGGGAAGGGGAATTCCTGCTCTGTGCTCAGTCTAGCAGGGGCCCACTGTGGAAGGGGGTGAGGAGTGGGGAAGGGACATGAACTTTGGGGACCCTCAGCAACAGTTAAGAAAAGGGCAAAAGTTTTAGGTTCCCCTGTCCCTTGTCCTGGGGTCTCATGCACCTAATATACATCTACTGGGGACTATTAGAAAGGGACATCACCCATCCCCAAATCAGGAAGACGGGCACTGCCCATCTCCCACATCACAGCACTCCCACCAAAGCAGCAACCGTCCCACATCCACCAGGTCCCTGGCACCTCCCTTTACCTGAGCAGGAGCGGGCCTTGCTGCGCTGCTTAGGGGTGAAGCTGGAGGCAGGGCCGCCCAGGAAGCCTCCAGGGTGGAAGAGTCCACTGCTGTAGTCGTGGGCAGCGGCCGGCACATAGGAGGGATAGGTGGGGATGGGGTGGTGTGTGGCCGGCTGTGTGCCCATGGCAGCCAGGCCTGGGCGCAGGGGGCTGCCGCTTTCCATCTTCATGCTTTCTGTCAGTGACACCTGGTACTTGACGCCATCCTTGTCTTCACCTCGGGCTGCACTACCCCCTGCAGAGGAGGAGGCCGGGGAGGCAGCCCCAGTGGTGCTAGGGTCCGGAGACACTTCCTTGGGTGGTGTGGGTGGGAAGCCAAAGAGGTGGGAGCCAGAGTGGGCTGCGGTGGGGGTGAGGGAGGCCACAGAGCTCCCACTGCCTCCCCCGCTCCCACCCCCTGCCCCTGGGTACACGGAGAGGGGCCCTCCAGGGCCTCCAGCAGCTGAGGGGTGCAGCGGCGTCTTGGAGAAGGGGCTCACGGTCCAGGGGTTGTGGTGATGCGCTGCAGCTGCAGAGAGGGCCGCTTTACCCCCATCCAGCCAGGGCAACCCAGGACTGTGCAACAAGTGTGGGCGGCACATCTGGCCTCCGGTCAAGCGGGCTGCGGGAGGGGGAAAGGGGTCAGGGTACGCAGAGGCTGGGACGAGCCAGCACACGGATACACGGGACCGCAACTCACAAGACAATCAGCAGTAACCCACTCCCCAGAGAAATCCGGAAACGTAACACCCCAACCGGCAATAATCAGGAATGTCAGTCCGGAGCTGAAGGACAAGTGGCACAGAAGGAACCCCACTGGACAGGGCCTGGAGAGAACCCCCACAGCCAGCTGGGGATGGGCAGAAACCCTATGAAGCCCAGACCCTCCCCAGAAAGCCGCTGCCCCCTCCTTTCCTGCCCCAATTTCTCAGCTGCTCCGATTCCTGCCGATCCCACATCCGGGAAGTAGGCAGCCGGGCCCTCCTCCCCTCGCGCGCCTGGAGCGCGGCGCCTGGGCTCCCGGTCACCCACGGGCCCTGGGCTTACCGTGCGCGGGGCTGTAGGAGACGCGCGCCCGCGCGTGGGCCGGGTTGGCGTAGTAAGGGTTGCCCTGTGAGTCAAGGTGGTTGAAGAAGACGTCCACCTCGTCGGGAGGCAGCAGCTGCGCGGGCTCCATGTAGTTGTGCGCCAGGCCCGGGTGGTGCGAGTCGGGGTGCTGCGCGTTCAGCACGGCGGGGTGAGCCATCCAGCGCGGCTGCTCGGGCGCCACCTCCATGGCCGGCGGCGGAGGCTTAAGATCTGGGCGGAGGCGGTGGTGGAGTCCCTGCGCGACGGAAGGGGGCGTGAGGGGCGCCGCCAAGGCCCTACACCCCCGAAGTCCCGCCACGCGGCGTCCCGCGCGCCGCTGCACCCCAGCCAAGCTCAGATCCCGGGTGGGAGGAAAGCTCCAAGCTCGAAACGAAAGGAAGGCGGGGGAGAGGGCTCAGCCACGCATACTCACATGGTGACCCCCAGTCCCAGAGCCACACACTCGTGCACAAGGGGTCACCAAGGAACGAGTCCCGACATCAGTTACCCCAACAAACGCAGAGTAGCACTCACATGGAACCCCCCACCTTCCCGGTACACAAACACATTAACACAGACTAAAAGTTGGAGACAGGCGTCCCGGGCACCCACTGGGGCACATGATCCTAAACACACGCACACACCTACCCTTGGCGCCAGACACACATACTGACTTCCCCCCAAAACACGGACACGCAGCCCCACCGGCTGAGAGCCAGCCCCCCGCGCACACTGCTAGGCAGCACAATCAGGACCTCTCACCAAGGAACCACAAAGTAGTCACCCCAGCCTGGCCCTAGTCTTGAGCCCCTAGAGGTTCAAGCTTGGCGTGCCCCAGGCCCCAGGCCAGTTCTCGCACCCCAAACTTACGCAGCGCCGCGGGGAGAGGGGCGCGGCCTCCTGGAAGCAGCACAGGCTGGAGCCCCCGGGATGGCGGGCTCAGGAACCACGCGTCGAGGGCCTGGCGGGGCTCACGGGGTAGGAGCGGGGGGCAGCTCGCGCCTCGGCCTCAGGCCTGCCCGGCTCCGGCCCCTCGGCATCCTCCGGCCGCCCTGGCGCCAGCTCGCGACTCCTGCACAGACATGAAGCGGGGGCCGTGCACGCCTAAGAAGCCCCCGCCAGCCAATCAGCACCGCGCGCCGCCCAGCCTCCGCCCCCCATTGGCTGAGCACGCAACTCCCGGGCCGCCGGACTCCGGGACTGACCCGCGGGCCTGCCCCCCTCTGCCGGCCTGCCCCCTCCCAGCGCCCTCCCGGCGGCCCCTGCTGCCAACGCCCCCACCCCCCGGGACCCTCACCCTGAGGGTCGACGGCTGAGGCCCCTCTTGCGGACACTCCGAATCTCCCTAACCTAAGGTCCCTCTTCCCAGTAACTAGCCTCCAACTGGGGCCCCCTTCCCGGGATCCCGGGGCGCGCACCCTCTGGGTGCCTGGCTGTTCTTTCCCCGAGACTCCCAGCCCATCCACTCTCGGATCCCATCTCCTTCACAGCTGACCGTGGCCAGTCGGAGTCCGAATACCTACCCAAACCCTTCCCTCCCCCACCTCGGGCGCTGGCTGGGAGGGGGCCTGGGAAGACAGCTGCGGGACACCGGGAGCAGTAAGTGGCAGGAACTACGGGGCCCCAGCGGGACCTGGGCCTCGGAGACGAGGCCGCCTAGGACTGTGCTTGACCCGGTGGAGGTGGCCTGGCCGGCTGCTCCAGAGGGGGGGAGGGGGCGTCCCCTTCCCGGGCGTGGCCTTAGCAGACCAACGGGCCGAACTGCCTGGGGCGAGGCCGTGGAGACCCGGACTGGCGCCGGCGCCGGCTCGAAGGAGACGCCTCCGGGCAGGAGAAGGCATGTTTTTTTCTTCCCGGGGGTCCCTAAGGCGGCCCCTGGGGAGCGGGAGTCGGCCCGGGCCAGAGGCTCTCTCCTCCCTAAGTCACCTGGAACTGCTCTCCACACACGTCCAGTCCAGAGATCCAGCTCTGTGGGTCGAGGGGGCCCAGTGCACAAATCTCCTGGCTCTCTCTCATTGTACAGACGGAGGAGACTGAGGGAGACCGAGGCTCGAAGGGAGCCTATGGCCGAGGAGGGGGGTCGGGAACAAAGAAATTTAGGGGGAGGGACGGTGACAGGTGCGGGGGTGATGGGGAATAAACCATATCCTGCAGCCCCTCTTCCCAGGCTGGGTGCATGGCTCTTGGTGTAGAAGTTCGGAGAGATCCCAGGTGGGTCCTGGGCAGGGAGGAGGGCGGGGGTCCGGGCCACCCCCGGGAGGGTGGGGGGAGGGGCGGCGGGATTGACAGTCGGTAATTGGGTAACTGGAGGCGGCTTCTCCGGCCGGGCGGCCCCGCCACCGCGACGCCGGGCCCCTGACGTCACCCGATTCGCCAGGAAATGAACTTTTTAATAATCCGAGGAGGGAGGAAAGCCCTCGGTCCCCTCGGCTCGGGGGGCGCCCTGCCAGGCCCAGCTTGGCGGGCGCGGCCCGTCACCCTCTCCCAGGCCAGCTCTGGGCAGCGTCAAGCGGGAGCCGGCCCGGGCCAGCGGCCCTCCTTCTGCCTCTGCATCCCGCTGTCCGTTCGTCTGTCCGAGACTCTGGCTCAGGTAAAGGCGCGGGTCCTGGGGCGCAGAGCCCCGTCCGGCTAGGAACCCGCGCGTCTCAGGCCCTTAGGGACCCGCTTGCAGTGGCTGCCCGCTGCGCCTCCCGCTCCGCTCCGCTGGGGCGCGCGGGGCCCGGGCTTCTCGGAAGTTCGCTAGGAGGGAGAGGAGGCCGGCGCCCGCCCGGGTAAAGCGCGCCGGGGCCGTGAGCAGGAGCGCGAGGCCGGGGGTGCCGGGCCTCGGGCGCCGGCTGGGCAGGTGAACGGCCCCTGTGCTCGCTGGTTCTGCTCGCCGCACCACGCGCGGTCTGGCCTGGACTCGCAGTCTCCGTACGTCCCTCTCTCTTCCCTGCCTTTAGCTTACTATTCGTCAACGCGTAAAATGAGATCGCCGCGAAGCCTCGAGCCTGCTTTGCGTCCCTGCTTTGCTTCTTAAAGACACCGCGGCCCCGGGGACGATCCTCCGTGTCCAGCAAGGCTGCCCCACTAGAGCTCGAACCCCGGGGCCCAGCGCGGGAGGCCGCCAGCCGCTGGCCAGGGGCAGGGCAGTGAACGCCGGAGCCGAGTAGAAGCTTCCCCCGCGGCCGAGATCCGCGCCTCGGCTCGCAGGGGGGTGGCAGCTCCGAGCCCTCGGGAAAGCAGGTAATTCTTTCTCCCGCAAAGACGCGGTTCAAATTCTCCCCGGTTCTGGGTGGGTCTGTGGTTTCGAACATCGCGAGCTCTGCTTCAAGCTCCTCCGGGCAGCCTGAAACCCCTCCGGGGCAGGGTCCTGGCCACCGCAGGGTTGGAGGTGACCAGCCCGGCCTAGTTCCCTGCAGGAACGGCAGCGCTGCGCTGCCCGCGGGCCTGGCGCACAACGGAGCGCGGGAGGGGATTTAATTACCCCGCTCGGCGGCTCAGAAAATCGCCGCAGAGAGGAGCTTAGCAGGGCAGTTAAGCAATGCTTGAGCAGGGGCCTGGGGAGATACGCACCAGCCTCCCTTCCCGCAATACGGACGTGGAGAAAAAAGGGAAAGAGGAGCCCTCTCCAGCTCCCTTGAGGCCCTGGGGTTGCGTTCCTCGGAAAGGCAGGCACGCAGCCGGCTTGGCCGAGGCCTCCACTACGATTGGAGCTCTTGCGTTGGACACGGGACTGCTGCGTTCTCCCGCAGGAACGAATCTGCATGGGAGGGAAAAGCGGGGCGACTGGCAGGAGGGTGCCCAGCTGGACAATAAAGAGGGTCCGCGGTCCTGAGTGTACGTGTATGCCAGACAAACCTACGGGCACTACTAGCCAGGCGCCTCGCCTAGCAGGGAGCAGAGACCAGTCTATCACTTCTGCCCAAACGTCCAGGGAGGGTCAAGGCAGCCCCAGGATCGGCTGGGTTTGCGAGGGGCCATCCTGGCGCCTGGAGAGAACAGATTTATTTCACTTTACGGCCTTGGACTTTGGGGTCTCCCGAACACCTTCAAAGGGACACGTTTCCCTTTTCATGTATTTGTCTGTTCCTGAGGATTGTTGCAAATGCGGGCTGCTGCCTTTCGATCGCGCTAAGAAGCTGTCATTTTTCTTAACATGAGAACAAGATTTCACGAAGGACTTGGGGAAAGGCAACAGAAAAACTGAAATTTCTAATGGCCTTTTTCAAGGGACCCAAGATTGCCCGGGGGACCGTGGGTCGGTGCCTCCCTGGTGCTTTCGCCCCAGCTGGGGGCATAAGGATCCGAAGCCCAGTTCTTGAGGGCCTCACCTGCCTGGTCTGGGTCTCTCAGCTGCCCAGGTCTTCTACATACCACGTAGCCCTTCCCTCCACGCCATTTGTTTAAACTTTGCTCATCCGAGTCGACCCCCCTGGGACCGTAAGTTTGCGCTCTCTTTGTAACCTAAATCTTCTCGCCTCTTCCTATGGGCATCTAATTGGCCAGCAAGGGGGGAGAGTGGAGTGTCAAAGAAATCAGTTTGCTTAGGGGCTGCCTTCCATAGGAATATTTAATTTGCAACCCAGGGGCCTCCCAGCCCCACACTATCAATGTGCCTTGAGGGGTACTGAGGAGGAAGTGGGGGCCGCTTTTGCCAGAGGGGTTCAGAAGTCCTCTCTAGAGCAAGGCCGCAGATCTGCTCAGGCTGCAGCCTAGAGGGGTTTTGCAATGGGGGGGCAGAGCTCCAACAGCCCCTTCTGCACTTTGGGGTTCACTTCCAGCTCCCTAAATCGGAAGGGTCCCCCTCCTCTGGCCTCCATGCTGGCTCTCCCATCCCATCCGTCTTCTGTGCCTTTCTGAATCACAAAGACGGAGGCAAAACGTCCTAGATGTTACTGTGCCACGGGTCGAAGTGCACGGGAGATCCTGTAACTCCTTACCAGGTTCTAACCCCCACCTCCAAGCCGGACAGCCTCCCCACCCCCCAGCCCCCAACCCTCGAGGCCTTGCTGAGACCTGCAGGCAATCGGGCCACGTTTCTCTCTCCTCCGCGAAGAGCTACGGCTTTCTCAGAGCGCCCGGCGGCTCGGCGGCACGGCGGCACGGTAACTGGTAAATCCGTTTCGTTAGACGCAATTTGTTTGCAATTTGTCAACTCGGCTGGGAAACGCTCTCCAGACGCCTTGGCAGCCGCACTGGCCTACCTGCTTCTCGAATTCTGCCTACTCATAAACGAGTTCCAGTACGAGGTACCCGCGTAGACCCGGAGCTCGCCGCCAGATGTTCCCGACCCGGGGAGACGTGGCTTTTTCCAAAACAACGAATTTCCTTCCGTGTTTTCCGGGAAAGGAGCGGCCGTCACACCCGGGGGCCTTGAACGCTGGACCTTTCCCCTAGCGGCTGGGGCAACCCGGAGTTCAAGCTTTGCCGTCTCTTTAGGATTCTAAATGCCCAGCGTCCGGACAGACCCAGACCGCTGTCTACGCCTCCCGGCTGCAGATCCCGGAGCCCGCGGCGGCCCCATTCTTATTGAAATCCCACTAAACGGATTCCGACTCCGGCTTGGGGAAAGGGGGAGACTTCCAACCCAGCTCACCCGCGCCCCAGTCGCACAGGATAAAGGGCCGCTGGGCGCGGCGTGCGGGGGCGCACGCAGGAGCGAGCCGGGTTAAGCCGCGCAAAGCCGGCGCACGGGACCAACCGGCAGGTGCAGCCGCCGCTCTGCGGCCCAGCTCGGACACGTCCGCCACAGCGGCCCGGAGGTGGGGGGCGGCCGAGACAAAAGACCCTGGCTCAGGGGCCGAGAGGTGGAGCGCGTTGCGAAGCTCTGGGAATAACCGGGGCTTGCGGCCTAGGGCTCCATCCGAGAAATGGGAAGGCGGGAGGCCCTGCTGTCTCCAGCTCCCCAAATCCTCCCTTAGGTTTAGGCCCCTATGACCTGGGATTCGAGCAGCCGGTAGGGCCAGAGCGAGCCCCAAAAGCCACATGTCAGGGGCCACAGGGCTAGGCGGACCGTGCTTAGGGTGTCGGGTGCGCAGTGCGTAAGGACTGGAAGGGCCTGGGCCAGGAGAAGAGGGGAGACTTACCGAGTGAGGTGCGGCGGGCGGCGCCCCCGGGCGGACGGGGCCGGAGCAGAGCGGTGCGTACAGAGCGGTGCGTGGCCAGGTGGGCCCAGGGGCCCGGCGTGGGCTGGCGCGTTCACTAGCAGGGCCCGGGCTGCGCGCCGAGTGGCCGCATGGTGCGCCGCGGCCCGCTTTTGTTCGCCGGGTGGCGGACGGGGTCCGGCTGGGGTGGGGGTGAAGGCAGCCAGGAGATAAGAGACTTGAGCGGCGCTGGCCCCGCTACCTCCCTCTGGCTCCCGTTGCCTCTCCCTCCCCTCTCCCGGCCGCAGCAGCCGCGGCTTTTTATTTCGACAGCACTTGGGGTGGGGGGTGGGGCGGGAACACCGCAAGGGGGGCAGGAGGGTGCCCGGGACTCTGCGCCCTGTCTGCCTAGTCCAGCCGCCGGGCAGCAGGCCGAGGGCCGGGAGGCGCTCAGGGCCTGCAAACCCTATTTGCCTGTGCTCCAGACCACCCCTGCCCTCTCCAGGGCGCACAGACACGCACTCCTCCTCTCAGGGCTGCACGCTCAGACTTCCTGGGACATCTCTCTTTTAAGACTCTCCCTGGGGACCCTCGCGAACCGTGGGCACACCCGTTCACACACGCACGTACACAGACGCCTGCTGCTTCTCCAACACACTTCCAGTAGTGCTCACATGAACATGCACACGTTAGTGCACACAGTTGTGGCTGCGTGGACATCCCCGGGAGATCTGGGCCACACCTGCGTGCACATGTGCTCACACTCAAATGTAGCTCGACACTCTGGCAAGCAACTCCCTCACTCCCGGAATGATTTGGCTAAGAGTAGTTATACATGCTCAATTCCCCGACTCCAGGGCAGACCAGACCATTTTCGGAGTGGAGTTGGAGGCATCTCCCTGGCCCATCCCAAAAGAAACCTCTGACAGGAGGGAATAGGGGGCTTGTCTTTGGAAGGCTGGGTGGAGAAGTTGGGGTGCTGGAGTCTTCACTCCAAGAAGGCTCCTCCGTTTGTGAGCTAAGAGAATCTAGTCCTTGAACTTCCAAAGTCCCTACCAGGAAATTCAACCCCACAGCGGGGCCCCTCTGAGTCCCATTCCAGCTGTGCAGGGAGAGTGAAAGTGGCCCAGAGATCCCAGGTCCAAAGAAAAAGTGCTTTGCCTTGGAGGGACTGGGAAGTCCATGGTCCTGGGAAAAGTAGTGTGTGCCCAGGTGTGCCCGCATCTCTGTGGGCATCTGCTGTCTGTGGGTCTTTCCTGGAAGCTCGTGGTGACTGTGTTGCATGTGCGTGTGCTCTGTGCATGCAGGAGAGTAGCTGTCTTGAGTGCCCAAGTGTGTCTGTGGGCATTTGGGACACAAGGGAAGTCTGCAAAACTGAGTATATTCGGATGTCCATTTTTTCCTGTGGGTCCCTGAGAGCTTATGTATTGTGTGTGGCTGTTTCAGAGCATGACCCCATTAGTGCATGCGGGGGAATGTATCTGTGGAACTGGTGTGTGTCCCTGTGGCTGTGTATCTGTGAGATGATTGTGTCCATGAATCATGTGATGGGAAATGGATGTTTCCAAGTGTTTGCAAGTGGGTTTTTGCCCCTGCGTGGGTCAGTAGCAGCATGTGTCTGGGTATCCTGTGTCTTATGAACTGGGGGGAGTGGGTGTGTGTGCATAAGTGTGTGTGTTTTTAACAGCCTTAAGTATCTTTGAACCGATGGTGGGAGGGCAGAGAGTGTATCCACATCAACATATCTGTGTATAGCTCCACATATGAACTGATGTATGTTGGGGTGGGTGTTTACATCGGTGTATCTGGGGAGTGGGCATCTGTATGTGTGAATGTATCTTTGAACTATGTGTGTTTTCTATCCGTTGTTACCCTGTGTCTATGTTGTGTGGAGGGGTGTGTTCCACGGTGACACACAGCATGTGTGTTTTCCCAAATCACTCACCATCCTCACCTTCCCTAACCGGCAGGGCAGGCAGCCAGTGGTGCTCCAGGGTGCCATTTGCGAGGGCACTTTCTGTCTGTCTGTGGGAGGGGGAGATGAGCTGATAAGGCTTATCTGCCGACACCAGTGCCATGCTGAATAACTGCTGTAATGAGGTAGCCTCCCTGGGACCACCCGCCCCTAAGGCCCCCAGCCTCATTGGGGAGGGGCATGGAGGAGCCATTCCTGGGGCCCAGGAGCAAACCCCCACGAACCCAGCAGGGCCTGAGTGTCTACAGGGCCTTTTCTAGTTCTGTCTTGTTTCCTCTGAGGAGGGTTCCAGGTCTTACACCCTCCACCCCACCTGCCATCTCTCTACTGGGCTGGGCTGACCAGAGCTGGCTGGAGACTCGCAGCCTCTGGTGTACTGTCAGGAACACGGCCTTGAGAGGACAGGAGGTGTGTGAGGCTTGGAGATGTAGGGCCTTCTGGGGTGGTGGTAGATTGACAGACATGGAGGCTCAGTGATAGAGAGACACAGAGGGATGACCAGACAGGGAGACCTAAGTGCAGGTTTTTAAAAGTGACAGCAGTGGAGGGACAGAGACACCGGTGAGGGCTGGAGGGGTGGGTCGGGGGCACTCAGGGACAAACAGAAACAAACAACTAAGAAGTGGCAGAAAGAGTCCGAGAGACGGGAACAAAGGCAGCAAGAGTGCTGGCCAGGGACAGACACGGACAGACAGAGGAGAGAGGCGCAGAGAGGCGAGAAAGGGAAACAAGAGGAAAAATAGAGATGGCAGAGGAGAGAACCAGGGAGACTCAGGGGGCAGAGGGGAGGGACGGGAGAGGAGAAAGGCCCTAGAAAGGAAGAGGGGAAAGTGGGTACCCAAAAGGTGAGTGGGCGGTACAGACAGACTGAGACGGAGGACAGGCGGGACTGGGCAGTGCGGGCGCCGCCCCCGCCCAGAGCGAGGGAGGCCGAGCGCCCGGCGGCGGGCCGGGAGGGCGTGAGCGCAGAGCCCGCGGGCCGGGCGGGGCACGGCGGCGCTGGCGGCGGCGGCGGCGGGCAGGGGGGTCCGCGCGGGGCTGCGCCGCTGTCCGGGGTAATTTTTCATCTCGGCCGGCTAATCTTTGTTCCCGGCGAAGATAATGAATAGCCAATCGTTATCTGCCCGGCTCCCGGAGGCTGCCCGAGAATGGGGTTGTACAGGGCTGGGAATTGTTTCCAAAGTGCCGCGGAATAAATGGTGTTCCTTATCTCTGCCTTCCAGATTATCGGAGCCCTTTCAGAGCGCGCACAACAAATGCGCCCGCCATCGAATGCATCATTTACCACCGCAGATCCGCGCGCTGATGGGCAGGCAGATAGCTGTCCGCGGGGGGCACGCCTCGAGCCCTGTGCCCGAGCGCCTCCCTGCCTGCCGGAGGCACCCGAGTGTGCGCCCTCGGATGTGCCCGGCGTATTTGGATGGACATGTGGGTGTGCCAACGGATGGGCACAGAACAAGCAAGGGTGTTGGTGTGCACGCGGTTATATCAAACAAGTGTGCTACAGAAAGTGCACGTGTGCACACCCATGCGCACATGCGTGGTGGGCGTGTGCGCTGTGTGCCTGCAGATGGCCAAGATGAGGCTGGTTGAGGGCGCACTGAGGAAGGGGTATTGCAAGTCAATGTGGGGGCATACATGTCACTCAGGATGGGTAGATACGTGTGTGAAATGGGTGTGCAAGCCCATGTGTACAAGTGTGGTGGATGAGCGTATTATGCCTAAGTCTGCCCGCCATGAGTGCATACAGGAAGTGGTATCGCCTGCCACTAGAACGAATGTGTATGTGTATATTCAGGCATGGGTGTGTGACTCCTTTGTGTTGTGCCTGCATATGGCACCCTACTCAGTGTTTGGTGGCACGCACATTGTAAGCGTGTGCATGCATGCATACCTGTGATGGCCAGGAGTGAGGGTGCAGGGGTCAGTGTTGACCTCAGTGTGTGCCTTTAAGTGTGCATGGATATGCGTGAGGGTGGTTGTGTCCTTGTGTACCCATCTCCGTGCTGTGCCCGGGTGCACTACAACAGGGGTAAGGGGACGACAGTCGTTGGGGCCTGTCACTGGCCCCAGTGATGGACCATTTGGATGGACATGTGGGTGTGCCAGCGGATGGGCACAGAATAAGCAAGGGTGTTGGTGTGCATGCGGTTGGGGCCTGTCACTGGCCCCATGTGTGGGCTCAGGGCTGGACACGCCAACTTGGGAAAGAGAAAGCCGGAGGGGAGAGAATGATGTGTGCGGGTGTGAGAGAAGCCACAGTGGAAGGATGGGATGTGCCGTGTAGCGTGAGTGCTTATGACAGGAAAGGAGGTGTGCCCGTGTGTAAGGAAGAGGGGTTTTCCGAGGAGTTTGGGGGCACGCAGCGGTCCCAGGCCACTTCAGGGCCCCAGAGCCTTTCCGCGCTGGTAAGATCTGGGGTAAGTAAGACCAGAGCCCCGCCGCTTGAGGTCCCCGCGCCGTGAGTGACACGCGCCGCCGACAAAGGCTGTATTTTTCCAGGCTTGCGCCCCGCCCGCGCGCGCGCGCGCGCGCGTGATGGTCCCCATGGCGACGCAGATAGCGCCGCAGCCATTTTCCCTATCTCCCCGGAGTCTATTATACGGCGGGATTAGCTCATCTCCAGGCAGGTCAAACCCAAAGTCACACAACCTGAGGCGCGGGCCCCGCCCCCGCTGGCCGCCCCTCCCCCTCCGGGTCCGGTCCCAGCCCCGCGACCCCCAGCAGCTGCCCAAGCGCAGACGCCGAGTGCCACCTGGCGGCCGCGGGCGACGAAACGCCGTCTCGGCGAGTCGGCCTCCGGAGAGGGAGTCGCTCAGGCAGAAGAGTTTGCCCAGGGATCCCTTCCTCCAGGAGGGGGGCTCTCCAGAAGCAGCGTCTTTATTTTGTCACTGCCGTGTCCCTAGGGCCAGGCTGGCGCATAAGGGATGCTTCGTAAGTGTTTGTTGAAAGGATGGATGGATAGGCAGGAAATTACAGATACAGCAAACTGGCAAAGGTCACACAGCTTAGCTGGCAACGAGAAATCACTTCTTAAAATGTATCTACTGATTTAGAACAAAAGCCAGACTCCTTTGGAACCATGTAATAGTGCTGCTGACCACTCAGACCTGGCTTCTCTCTCTACAGCCACAGTGGCCTTCTTGTTGTCCCTTGAACAGGCCAGAGCGTTCCCACTCCAGGCCCTTGTGTCTGCTGTACCCTCGACCCAGAGTGAACTCTGACTCTGCTCAGATGTCACTCCTCAGAGAGCCACGTTGCTCTCCTCTGCTCTACTTTTCTGTCCATGCTGTGTATTTCTTTTATAGCATGTTATACTTAGCACAATGTCAAACATTTGTCTGTATTTGCTTGCTGCTGGGTCTCCCCACTGGAATGCTAGGCTCCCTGTGGGTGGCAGGGTCTGTTTAGTCCCCTCTGTGTGCAGTGGTCAGGTGCCTGGAATCAGTTCTGATAATTGGCTGGCACCAGTCACACCTCTGGGCGTGAGGGAATGAGGACAGGAGGAAGCAGGGAGAGCAAGCAGGCTAGACTGTGTGCCCTTCTCATCATCATTCCTATTTATGGTTATACCACTTCCCACCCCACTCCAGGTTTTGCTCACCCTAGCCCTGGGGTGCCTGGCTCCAGCAACCTGTCCCAGCCGGCAAGTCTGAAGGGGTCTAGGACTGTGGAGAGGAGTGCCACGGAGGCCCCTCCACAATGTGTGCCTGCCATGCCAGGGGGCAGAGAGTGGTTCTCACCCTGCATTCTCGGGGAGCTATGGCCTCTCTGGGGAGGCCTGGGCCACCAGACCAAACTTCACTCATCATACAAGATAATTATACCAGACATGTCATGAGGTGGCGGTGATTCATTGCTGTGTGTGGGGCATGGACAGTGAGGTATCTAGAGCTGAGAGAAGGCCACAGCCCATCTCCACGCTACAAGGGGCTAACCAGGCACCAGGCCAGCCTCACCCTGCCCAGGTGGGCTTGGGACAAACCTGTGAGAGGGCCTTTCCCAGGACTCTGAGAATTAGCTTCCTGCTCCTTCAGAAATGCCACAATTCCCTCCTGGAAGAGGAGTGTGAGGTAGCTCAGCCTCTGGGGTTCACACACACACACACACACACACACACACACACACACACACACACACTCACAAACACACTCACACACACACATAACCCTCCTGGCTGGGTGGCCTTAAGCAAGTCACTTTCCTACTTAGTTCTGCCTCTACAAACCTTCCTCCAGGGTTATTAGGATAATTATTCATAAGTATGTATTTTAAAATAATTGTGACCCTAGTTTTGAAAATTGGCAACCCAAGTCTCAGGAGCCCATGCAATGAATAACTAGTGCCAACATTTTGAATTGGGAGAATTCACATAAAGAGCTCCCTTTCCTGCTTCTCTTGAAAGTTTGGAAGATTGGCTACCCTGGGCCCACACACCTGCCTAGTAATATAATGCTGAAGTTCCGACCACCAGCCCCTGGAGACAGGCATACACCCCTTGTGCACCAGGGTCCCCAGCCACCCCCTTCAGGCCCTTGGGTCAGGGTTGGTCTCTCACAGCTATACTGGGTGCTGTGGCTGTGTTGGGCTTGGCCTTCCAAATTCTCTGTACCCTTTGGTGGAATTCCCAATGTCTTTCTCCCTCCAGGTACTATAAGCCACTTAGTAATGAATGAGTTAACTAATAAAGCCAATCAGCACTTTTAAATAATGTGTTAGGTCACAGGTTTGGACCCTAGGTATACATTATTGAACAAAATAGCTATGGCACCTGTCTCAGGGAGCAGTCAGACATTACTCACACACAGACCGATATATCATCACAAATTGTGATAGGAACTCTGAGGGGAAAAGAACATGTATTTACAGATATTGAATCCAAACTTATTTGAAGACATCTACTCTGAGCCAACTCCTGGGCTGGGAGGTAGGGGATGTGGAATGAAACCACATATAGTCACTCTTTGTGAGCAACTCACAAGGTGGTAGGGGTTCAGGCACATCAAGAGATTCTGTTAATTCCAGGTTGTGAGAACTGGAAGCCCAGGGTGCTTGGAGGAGAGGTATTTGCACTAGTTTGGGAGCATAATATATAAATAGTACCTACAAATCAATAAGGAAAAAACACAATAGGAAAAAATGTGCAAAGGATATGAACAGAAAATTCATAGAAAAAGAAATGGAATTGGCTGTTAAATTAATGAAAATATGCTTAATCTCACTTGGAGAAATGAAAATTTAAAGCACATTGAGAGATTCAGAATGAGCAAAATGTTCTAAAATTAGATTGGCGATGGTTGTGACTCCATAAATTTATTAAAACTCGTCAAAATTAATAAACTTTATAGTATATAAACTATAACACACTAAAGCCATTTAAAAATAAATTTAAAAACACCCTGAGATACCATTTTACACCCATCGGTATTAGCAATATCAAAACATTTGAATACATGCTATGTTCCTACAGGGGTCCGGGAGATAAGCTGATGAGCACGTCAATTGTTGCACTCTCGGGGTGGGATGGGCAGTGTGACACCATCAAATTTACCAACAGATTTATGCTTTAAGCCAAGAAATCCATTTATAGGACCTTTATCTGATAGATATGCTCTTACACTTGTGAAATTTATAAGGAAATTCACTGCAGCCTTGTACATTATGGCAAATGATTGGAAACAAAAGATGCTCATCTAGAAGAGACTGTTAAAAGTATTGTCACACAGCCAAACACTCGAATACTGTATTTCTGTTGAAAGGAAGGAAGAAAGAGAGAGAGGGGTGAACGAGGGAGTCAGCTCTTTCTGTACATGTATCAAATGATCCCAAAATAGAATCAGTGGAAAAATAAAAGTACAGAAGAGTAAATGTGGTGTGCTACCATCAGGTTTAAAATGGGGAGCTAGGAGAGAAAACATATACATATTTGCTTACATATTTATATAATTTCTCTGGATGGAAAACAAACTTTTAACAATGGTTGACACTGCCAAAATAGTCTAGGTTTGGGTGGTTGGGGATAGGGATAAGAGAGAACTTCCCACTGTGTAAGCTTCAATAACTGTTGACCTTAAACGGACAGATATATAGATACACATATAGATATAGATATAGATAGATACAGAAATGGAGATAGGCACACACATACACACATCCTATACAAAAAATAAAGATTAAATTATGAACCCAAATGAAAGACCAAAAAAATTTTTAAATTAAAAAATAAAGATGAAGAAGAACAGACGTTTGCCATGAAATGTGGGGGAGGAAATTCCCGTTGCTGCCTAGAATGCAGAGAAACAATTCTCCTGGCCCACTGGCTGGAATGTAAATTGGGGCAAATATATATTTATATAGTATAACCCACTACTTTTTTTCCCCCTCAGTCAGTCTGAGATGTGTTTTCTGTTTTCCCAAACAGTGTGATTGTATCTAGTAAAGTTGAAGATATAAATGCCACATGACTGGGTAATCCTCTTCTAGGCATGTGAGAAGCCCTCACATGTGAGCAAGAGAGACATGGGCAAAGATATTGATGGGTCACTATTTGAAAAAAAAAGAAAAGAGAAAGAAAGTTTGGAGGAAAGCTAATGGCCCACCTCAGAGCACTAAATAAACAAATGGTGGAACAGTCTTTGCATGGGATGCCGTGATGTAGCAGTTACCCTGTACGGACAGATGTAAGGCACGGAAGGTGTTAGTCAAAGAAAGAATGGCAGAATTTTAAACATGAAACAGTATATATACTGTTGATGGAAATGAAGCATCTGAAATAAAAGTAGAGACACAAATGGGATTAAACCTTCTGGAAGATTCCAAAATAAGATCTGGGAATGGGCAAGCCATGCCATGTTCTTGGATGGGAAACCTTAATATTATAAAAATGTCAGATTCTCCCATAGTCTCTGTATAAATTAAAGGGAACTCAAATTAGAATGCCAACAGCGCTATTAAAAAAAAACTGGATAAAATGATCTCAAAGATTATGTGGCAGAATAAACTTCCAAGAGTAACCAAAGAAAACTGGAGAGAGAATAATATGGGGTGTTCACCTTACTGAAAATAGGAACATATTATAGAGCCACTATAATCAAATCAATATGGCACTGGCAGAGGAATAGACAAATGGAAAATAATAGAGCATCCAAAAATAGATTCCAGTATATATGAGAATATATATATATGACAAAGGGAGTATTTCAGCTCAGTGGGAAAGGGTAGATTATAAAATCCATGGTGCTGGCACAAGTGAATATCCATCTGGAAGAAAATAAAATCGGACCCCTTACATACCCAAATAAACTCCAGATGCATTAAAATTTTAAATGTGAGAAATAAGTGATGAACAATCTTGCCAAAAAGAAAATCACAGAGGTGACATATGCAATCTAGACAGAGGAAAGAGCATGTGCAAAGGTCAAGGGGTAAATGGGCTCAGCATGTTCTGAAAAGGGCATAATCTCCATCTGGCTGGGATGAAGGATGAGGCCCAAGTGCACAGGGAGTGCCTCCAGGCACCGCTGTGCGATACCATTCATCCTCGTCTTCTTTTTTTAAATCAAGTTGTGTCTTTATAAGCCAATTTGTCTCTAAAAGGTCAGTTTGTATCACTGACAAAATCATGGGTTCAGTGGGCTACTTATATACAGTTTGGAATCACATGGAAATAAATTTAAAACGAAGAAAAAAAAGGTCTGAAATTACCTTGGTTCAATGGGTTAAGTTTGATTTTGTATGCACCCTTATGTTTATTGCAGCACTATTTACAATAGCCAAGATAGGGAAGAAACCTAAGAGCCCATCAGTAGATGAATGGATAAAGAAGATGTGGTACATATACACAATGGAATACTTTTCAGCCATAAGAAGAGAACAAATCCTACCATTTGCAAAAACATGGATGGAGCTGGAGGATATTATGCTCAGTGAAATAAGCCAGGCAGAGAAAGACAAGCACCAAATAATTTCCCTCATTTGTGGAGTATAACAACAAAGCAAAACTGAAGGAACAAAACAAGAGCAGACTCCCAGACTCCAAGAAGGGACTAGTGGTTACCAAAGGGGAGGGGTGGGGAGGGAGGGAGAAGGGGATTGAGGGGAGTATTATTATTAGTACACATGGTGTGGGGTGGGTCACGGGGAAGGCAGTGTAGCTCAGAAAAGACAAGTAGTCACTCTGGCATATTACTACACTGATGGACAGTGACTGTAATGGGGGGTACTTGATAATATGGGTGAATGTAGTAATCACAAGGTTTTTCATGTGAAACCTTTATAAGAGTGTATGTCAATGATACCTTAATAAAATTTAAAAAAAGGAATAAACAATCAAAAAAAAAGTCTGCATTTTGGAAGTTGCTCTGCCACCTTGTGGGCAGGAGAGATTGGAGGGGGTAAGACAGGTTCAGAGAGGCAGGGAGGTACCCAGAGCAACAGTTCCTAGAAGATGCTGAGGTGTAAGCCACGGCCATGGAGCGCCCTCCCCTCCCCTCACACACGCACCTTCAGTCTCATTCCAAAATCCGACCACTGCCCAGCATGAACACAGCTGGTCCAAGCTGCATTATGTAATTGCTTCCTCACTGGAAGCCTCCCAGTTTCCCCACTGTCCATCCAGAGCATGGCAGCCAGAGGGATCCTGTGAATATCTAAGTCAGGCTCTGTCCGTGCTCTGCCCCATACCCACCTTGGCTCCTGCCTCAGAGGAGCCCACATCAGCTGGTCCCTCATAGCTTTTTTGATCCCATCCTGTTTGCTTGCTCAACTCCAGCCCAACTGGCTCCCTTGCTGTTTCTCAAACATATCTGCCCCATGTTCACCCCCTGACATTTGCACCTGCTCTGCCTTTGCCCAGCTACCCACTTGGCTTCTTCACATGCTTCAGGCCTCTGCCTGAATGTCTCCTTCCCCGCTAGGCCTTGCCTGGTGAGGGCCGAGACCAGCTGTGGGTGGCAGCCGGGTCCTTGCCGGGTCTGGGCAGCTTCTGGGCAGAGACGCGTCCCTAGCACCTGGGGTTAGAGCCCAGACTCCCGAAGCTACCTGAAGTTAGATCTATCCCTGACCTTCTCAGTTACATGACTCAATACTGTAACCCACTACTTTTTTTCCTTTAGTCAGTCTGAGATGGGTTTTCTGCCTCTTAACTGAAAGAGTTCTGGTAATCAGAGCTGTGGTAGATTAAACGTGGCCACAAATTATTTCAAATTCTTTGTTACCTAGAGGGACATGTCCTCACCCTGCTCCTGGGTGGTTGGTGGTCTCTGCGACTACTTGGCCAAGAGAAGATGGTAGAAATGTCATGAGTCTCCAGGCCCAGGCCTTAACAAATTAGTGGTCTCTATGCCCTGTTTGTTGAAACCCTCTCCCGTGGCAGTCCTGAGCTGCCATGTATGAAGCCCACCTACCCTGAGGTCACCATGCTGTGAGGAAGCCCAAGCTAGCCAGGTGGAGAGACTGTATGTGGACCGTCACCAGTTGTCCCAGCCTCTGGCCATTTGAGTCATCCAGACGCCATTGAGCAGGTATGAGCAGGTGTGCTGCGTCCTGTCTGAATTCCTGACCCACACTTTTGTGAGATGTAATAATAATGAACTGTTATAAGCTACTAAATGTGGGGATAGTGTTTTTTATGCAAGAAAAGATAAGTGGAATAATAGTTATTAGCCAAGAGACACAAACTTTTAATAGATTGGGAAGTGAGACAGATGAGGCTGCTGATAGGCAGAGGACTGGCTCACTTCCTTGGGAAGTTTTTTGCACGTCCCATAGCACTGTAAGATGCATGGGTAGATGCAGGAGCAGGGGCCTTGACAGCAGATGGCAATACTAAGGAAGAGATATGTACTTGTCAACTCAGCGATTCCACTCACAGATAAATGGAATCCTTCTTGATTCCATGAGGTCTAAGCTTAACTCCCACTCTACCCACAGAATGAGTTACAGGATGGGAAAGGAAAAGTGTGAGATCAACTCTCTTGTGCAAAAGGGGAGAATAGATGACCCCAGCAGTGGGCACCAGCCCACAGCACATCTCAGGGCTTGCTAGCAAGAACACTGGGAAATGTTGGGCCTAGAATTGCCATATGTCCCAGCAACACAGTTACTAGGTGTGTACCCAAGACACACGGAAGTGTTTGTTCACACAAACCCTTGTGCACTAATGTTCTTAGAAACACTGTTCATGATGGCCAAAAAGTGGGAACAAGTCAAACGCCAGTCAGCTGAAGAACGGATAAACAGACTGTGGTCTATCCATACAATGGAATATTATTTGGCCATAAAGAGGAGAGAAGAAGAGATACAGGCTACAACAGGGAAAAGCAGAGTAGCGGTAAATGGGTACCATGGTTCTTAATATGTTCACAGGCGTGTGCAACCATTATCACAATTTAAGTTTAGAAGATTTTAATCACCCCCAAGAGAAACCCTGCACCCATAAGCAGTCACCCTCCATTTCTCCTTCTCCCACGAGCCCCTGGCAGTCACTAATCTTCTTTCTGCCTGCACTGCAGAATTTCCTATAAATTTCCATACACTCGGTGGTCTTTTGTGATGGGCTTCTTTCAACTTAGCATAATGTTCTCAAGGTTCATCCATGTCGTAGAATGCTTTAGCACCTCTTCATGAATTTCTTTGCCCCAGTTCTGCCCTAGGAGAGGCTGTTTTTTGCCCACTCTTCTCCACGGCCATATCTGAGGTGGGCATTGGGCTTTCATCACTTTAGTAGCCAATTCCTGCAGATGACAGACGTTAGAGATCACTCAGGCTTAAAGATAATGTCACATAGTGACATTTTGCTTTTGTTTGTTTTTGCCAAACTTGAAGTTTGTTCTGATGGTGTAACTCTATCAAAAACAAGGTTTTCCCCTCTCTTTATTTCTTTATAAAAACATAAAATATGTCAGGCACCTGAAAGATTAAACAGAATAATATAAAAAACCACACATGGACCCAACATCTAGCTTAAACACTCAAACATCATCAGTAGGGGTATCACACAGGAATTCACAATATACTTGAAGAAAATGTAGAACTTTTCTTGAAACTTTGAATTAGAGAGGGATTTTCTAAGCATTGCACAGCAAGCAGAAAATATAAAGAAAAGGATTGATTCATTGGACTACATAAAAAGTTCTAACTTTTGTATAGTGAAAGATACTATAAACAGACTTACAAGACAAATAGACTGGGAGAGAGTATTTGCAATGCATATAATGAACAGCCAATTTCTGTAATATGCAAGGTGTTCCTAAAAATCAATAAGGAAAAGACAAAGAACCCAATAGAAAAATAGGCAGCTCACACAAGAAGAAATATAATGGTCAATAAATATATGAAAAGAAAGCATGCCTTTATTTATAATCAAAGAAATGAACATTAAAAACAACAGTGAGATACCATTTTTCATTCACACAAAAAGTTTCATTCACATACAAAAAAATTACACAAGTAACAAGAGTGATAACATCCATCAGTATTAAGTTTACAGGAAAGTAAGCACACTCCTCCCGTATTAGTCAAAATATAAATTGATAACTTTTTTGGAAGAGCAATTAGCTAGGATCTGTCTAAATTTAGAGTGTATATAACCGTAATCACACACTTAGTAATATCATACAGAAATACTAGCATATGAGAAAATAAATGTACAAACTTCATTTGTAATAGTAAAAATACTGCAAACAACTTTAATGTTCATAATATGGACTGGTTAAGTAGATTTTGATACAATCATTACTTGGCTTGTTATACAGCTTTCTAGGTAGATGAGTTAGATGTGTATATACTGATAGGGAATGTTGTCCATAATTTATTTCAAGTGGAGAAAACTAAGTTATAAAATAACAGATATATCATAATCCTATTACTGTTTAAAAACCCCATGTGTGTATGAATCCTATACCTCTTAGTGTTAAAAAAAAAACCCTATGTGATAATGTGGGTAGCACTGTTTGAATGATAATAACAAACATATCCCTTTTGTTATCCAAAAATGAAGACTTTTAAAAACCTATTAAAGAAGGTATAATAAATATATGATTTAAAAATAACAAAGATGAGTCTATTTTTTCTTTTATATATTGTGCCTTTTGTGTTATATTTAAGAAATCTTTGCCCACCCCAGTATCACATAAGTTTTTTCCTATATTTTCTCCTAGATTTTTAAGAGTTTTAGCTCCCGAGTTCAGACCTATGATCACTTTAAAGTACATTTTTTAGTATGGGCACGGTAAGGGTTGGATTTTGTTTTTTTCCATAAAGACTTTAATCATTCAAACACCATATGTTTAAAAGAGCAATATTCCCCCCCATTGAATATTGTTACTTTTGTAAAAAATCAGTTGAACGTATGAGCGTGGGTCTATTTTGGACTCTTCTCTTTTTCACTGATCTATTGGCTTCTCCTTACACCACCATCACACTGACTTGGTTGCTATAGCTTTATAAAAAGTTATTATTGAAATCAGATTGTATAAATCTTCTAAGCCTGTTCTACCTTGTAGAGGTTATTTTGGCTCTTCTAGGTCCTTTGCAATTCCATATACATTTTTTTATTTGGTTGCCAATTTCTCTTTTAATAAAGCCTAGATTTTGATTGGAATTGTACTGAATGTATAGATCAATTTGAAGATAATTGTCACCTAATATCATGTCTTCCGTTGCATGAATATGATATATCTCCATTTGGTGAGATTTGCTCTAACTTCCCTATGTAAGGCTTTAGAGTTTTGAGTGGACAGATTTTATACATATCTTGTTAAATTTATTGATTTCATTGATTTCTGTTAATTTATCTTTGAAGATATCATACACTGAGTTATCTTTAAATTTCAATTTTCTTGATTTTAGTCATTTGTGGAGTATAGCGACAAAGCAAAACTGAAGGAAGAAAACAGCAACAGACTCACAGACTCCAAGAAGGGACGAGTGGTTACAAAGGGGAGGGGTGGGGGAAAGAGGGTGGGGAGGGAGGGAGAAGGGGATTAAGGGACCTTATGATTAGTACACATAATGTAGGGGGTTCATGGGGAAGGCAGTGTAGCACAGAGAAGGCAAATAGTGACTCTATAGCATCTTACTATGATGGACAGTGACTGCAATGGGGTATGGGGGGGACTTGATAATATGGGTGAATGTAGTAACCACAATGTTGCTCATGTGAAACCTTCATAAGATTGTATGACAATGATACCTTTAAAAAAAGTTCCATTTTCTACTTGTTCATTGCTAGTATGTAGAAATGCATGGATTTTTATATATTGATTTTTATTCTGAAAATTTGTTATTGTGCATTTATTAGTTCCAGTAGTTTTTTAAAATGATTTTTCTTTAGTGTTTTCTGTGTGCACAATCATGTTGTCAACACATAAAGACAGTTTACATCTTTCTTTTCTATCTTTGTGCTTTTTATTTCTTTTTTTTTTGCCTTATTACATTGGCTAGGGCCTTCAGTATACATGTCAGCTAGAAGTTGTAAGAGCAGATATCTGTGTCTTGTTCCTAATCTTAGCATTGAGTCTTTCATCATTTAGTATGGTGTTCACTAAAGGTTTTTCATAGATGTCCTTCATCAGACTGAGAAAGTTCCCTTTTACGCCTAGTTTGCTGATAATATTTTTGAGAATCAGTGTTAAATTTTGTCAAATGCTTTATTTGCATCTTTCAAAATGATCATATTATTTTTCCCTCTTATTCTATTAATATGGAGGATTACATGAATTGATTTTTTGATATTAAATCAACTTTGCATTCCTGGGAGAAGCCCCACATGGTAATGACATCTTACCTTTTTTATATGTCACTGTATTCAATTTGTTAAAATTTTTTCAAAGACTTTTGCATCTATGTTCATGAGGGATTTGATCCATAGTTCTCTTTCCCTGGGATGTTTTGTCTATTTTGACATGAAGGTAATATTTGCCTCATAAAATTAGTTGAAATGTTCTTCTTCTCTTTTCTGAAATAGTTTGTGTAGGATTTATATAATTTTTTCCTTAAATGTTTTCTTTGTGGGAAGGCTTTGACAACTTCAGGCTCTTTAATTTATATAGAACTATTCCAAATTTCTATTCTTGGATCAGTTTTGTTAATTTGTATCTTTCAGAGAAATTGTCCATTTTACCTAGGTTGTCAAATATATTGACACAAATTTATTTGTAATATTTCCTTATAATCCTTTAAGTGTTTGTAATATCTGCCATGATATCTCTTCTTTTACTCTTGATATTGGTAATTTGTATATATATATTTTTTCTTTTGATCAAGTTATTCATAGGTTTATCAATTTTATTGATCATGTCAAAGAACCAGATTCTAGTTTCTTTTTTTTTCTATTTTTCATTTCATTGATTTCTGTTCTTTTTTACTTCCTTTTTTCAACTTTCTAGGTTTAATTTGTTCTTCCTTTTCTAATTTCTTAATATTGAACTTAGAGCAAGTCGAAGACTAGAAATATATATCTGATAAGGATTTATATCCAAAATCTATTTTTTAAGAAAGCTCCTACAATTCAATAATAAGACAAACTATTTGATTTTTTAAAATAGACAATTTGAACAGCCACTTCATTAAATGGGCAATGAGAACATGACACAGTGCTGAACATTATTTGTCATCAAGAAAATGCAAACTGAAGGGGCTTTATAAAAATGTTTGATATAAAATATAAATATATTAAAAAATATAAAAATATTCACTTGGTATAAAAATGTCTACTAAAATGGCTAAAGTTAAAAAGACTGACGAAGTATTGAATATGATATAGAGCGACTAGAGTTCTCACATAGTGCTGGTGGGGATACAATTTGATATAGTCACATTGGGAAACAGTATGTTAGTATTTTATCAAGTTAACCATACATTTATTGTGTTACTCAGCAATCTCACTTCTGGGTATATACCTAAAGGAGATGAAAACATATGTCCACATAAAGACTTCCATGTAGATGTTCATTATCCATAATAGCCTCAAACTGGAAATAACCTGTATATGCAGCTGGGGACTAGATAAACAAATGTTGGTATATCCATACCGTGGAATATTACTCAGCCATATAAAGAAATGAAATATTAATTCATACAATGACATGAATGGATTTTAAAAAGATCATGCTAAGTAAAGAAGTCAAACCCAAAAGATCATATACTTTATGATTCCACTTATTTGAGATTCTAGAAAATGCAAAAGTATAGTGACGGAAAGCAGATCAGAGGTCACCTGGGTTGCAGAAGAGAGCTACTGCAAAGAGCCCAAGGACAATGTTTAGGGTGATGGAACTGCTCTAGATCTTGATTCTGATGGAATCTACAGAACTATCCAGTTACCAAAATTCATCACAGTGCACCTAAAATGAAAGAAATTTATTGTATGTAAATAGGCCTCAATGAAGTTATTTTTAAAAATTAAAAAAAAATTAATGTAATAAAGGAGTTTCCCTTTTTAAAGTCTTTTGAGCATACCTGAAGGTGCAGTATGTTTTTCTCAGCTTCTGCTAGGAGAAAAGTTGGTCAACCCCAGAACCTAAATACATGTTCTTGTCCTTCAACTGGTAAAGGGGTAAACACACTGGCACAAGTAGGTAATGAACCGAGCAACTGCAGTGGTCTAATAATGGCTCCCACTGACGTCCACATCTAGTCCCCAGAACTGTGAATTCATCACCTTACACGGCAAAATGGGCTTTGCAGATGTGATTAAGTTAAGGATCTTGGAAAGAGGGATTATCCTGGATTATCCGGATGGGCCCAATGTAATCACAACAGTCCTTAAAAGAGAGAGGCAGGAGGGTCAGGGCCAGAGGAGAAGGCTGTGTGATGCTGGAAGCAGTGAGTGGAAGGAAGACAGAGAACAGGCTGATGAACTGAGAAATACACGACAACTAGAAGCTGAAAAAGTCTGAGAAACAGACTCTACCCTCAGAGCCTCCAGTAGGAACCAGCCTGCCAACACCTTGATTTTAGGACCTCTGACTTCCAGAACTATAAGATAATAAGTTTGTGTTGTTTTAAGCCACTGTGGTGGTTTGTTGCAGAAGCAGTAGGAAACAAATAGAGCAATAGAAAGGAATAAACTGCTGATACAACAACATGATGAATCTCCATTATGCTGGGTGAACAAAGCCAGACTCAAAGGCCACACACTTTTGGATTCCATTTATATGATATTCTGGCAAAACTGCAGGGACAGAGACAAGATCAGCTGAACCCAGGCCAGATCAGTAGAACCAGCCAGTTCCCCCTACAGACATGTGAGCAATAATAAATGGTTATCATTTGAGGCTGCTAAGTATTGGGGTGGTTTCTCGCACAGCAGTAGCTAACTGATACAGCAGGGAGAAAGCCCAGGATGATGTCCAGCAGTTTAATGCTGGGACCCATCATGAGCACAGGGTTGCAGGAGAGGAGAGGCAGTGACAGTGACCAAACTCAGGGGCAGGAGGAAAGGCTGCTAGGGCCCAGCCCACCGGAGTCCCTGGCCTGGGGTCCTCACCCAGCTGCCTCTGCACATGGGCAGCACCTCACCCCATGCACCTGTGGTTCCCTGGCCAGTCCTGCCTCCTGGGAGCCTGCCTTCCCCACCATAGACCTTCTCTTCCATCTCAGTCTCCCCTCATACCTGGAGCACCTGCTGACCCCAGGGTGGTACGGACCTGGGCCAGGTCACTCTGCCCACTCCTTGCCAGCACACGGCTCTGTGAAGCGCAGTGTCAGAAGTCATACGTCTCTGCCGAGCTGCTACTGCTGGACCAGTTGCCTCCACCCATTCACCCTTCAGGAGGGCAACTCTCATGGAACAAAGTCAGCAGGTTCCTGACAGGCCAAAGTTTTGCAGGACTAAGAGGCAGGTGGCTCTGGGGAGGCCTGGGGCTGAGCCTGCAACTGCTGGGGCTGGGGGAGCAATGTGCTGCTAGACCAGAAATGAAGAGCTGACAATCACTGACTGCTTACTCCTCTGAGCATCTTATCTCTACTAGCTCCTTTATTAATCCCATGGCACCCTATGAGTCAGATGGGGAAACTGAGGCATCCCATAAGCCAATTCCTTGCAATACATGCCCTACTTTAGATCTTCCACTGGTCCTGCTTCTCTTGGCTGAACCCTGGCTGACAGACCATGTAACAGTGGTGGACACTACTGCCTACTCCATGGGAAGGTGGTGAAGATGAAATGAGTTGATATAAAAAAGTGTCTACAGTTGTATCAGGTATAAAGTGAACTCCAGAAAACCATTTGTAGTACAAAGAGGCTACAGGACATTTTGAGCCTTTGGTGCCCATGGAGGACCCTGCCTAAGGCTCCTTCTGCTCAGAGTGAGGCGGAGGGTCTCTGTGTGTCCCACCAGTGCATGCAGCAGGCTGGCTCCTGGGGGACCAGAATGTGGCCACTGCCCTAGGGGTGAGGGCTTAGCCTGGTAGCACCTGTCGACCCCCATCCTGCCAGATAAGGTGAACTGAGGAGCTTCCCACTACAGGACGCCCCCTGTGTGTCATTCCTCCAGGCTGCCTAGTGGCCCTGCAGCAGAGACAGTGAGGAGGCCATGGCCGCTCTGTCCTCCAGATGCACCTGCTCCCTGTTGCTCACCTGAGGCTCAGAGGCCTGGGTGGGACCTCCAACATGCATCAGTTCTCATCTCAGATGTCACTGCTTCAGAGAGACTTGCCTCACAGCTCCTCCTAAATAACAGCCTCCATTCGGCAAAACCTAGCAAGCTCTTTTATCGCTGTGAAAAATTTTACATACACACATGAGTAGAATAAGATAATGACCCCACCCATGCCCAGAGTAGACAAAATAATGCCCCTCCCACTCCGTCCCCCAAAGATGTCCACATCCTAATTCCAGAACCAGAGAAAATGTTACTTGACATGGCAAAAGGGACCTTGCAAATGTGACTAAGGTTAAGGACTTTGAGATGGGGAGATTATTCTGGATTTTCCAGATGGGCCCAATCTAATCATATAAATCATTAAAAGCAGGGAGCCTTTTCTGGCTATAGTCAGAGAAGGTGTGACAACAGAACAGGCATCAGAGATGCTAAACTTGTGGCTTTGGAGGTGGAGGAAGGGGCCACAAGCCATGAAATACTCTCTTCATTGCAGTTCAGTGAGATCCACGTTGGACTTCTGACCTATAGAACTATAAGATAATAAATTGTGTGTTTTAAGCCACTGGGTTTATGGTAATGTGTTACAGCAGCAATAGGCAACTAATTTCCCCTCTATACCCCCCTAAACCAGCTTCAACAATGATCAACTCACAGCCAGCCTGAACACCCACACACACATATCTTCTCCTCTGGGTTACTTCGAAGCAAATCCCAGGTACCATATGATACTATTATCTGGAAATATTTCAATATATGTTTATAGAATATAAGGGTTTTTAAAACAGTACCACAATTAAGCTATCACACTTTTAAAATGTAACAGTAATTACTTAGTAATATAAAATATTTAGTCAGAGATATCTTTGATTGTCTCATAATTCTTACTTTACAGTTCATTTGTTTGAACAAAGACCCAACTGATTGCTGCAGTGAGTGCTAATTGCTGAAGGCTCCCTGTTGCCCTTCTCTGCAACGTTACGGAACTCTTATCTGATTCCATCCCTCTCTGTGAGGCAAACCAATTCACATGCCTACTTGGTACAGCCTCCAGAAGTCCCCCTTCACCTTAACCTGAGAGCATCTGAATTGCTCTTTCTAGCCCAGTCCTGTCTTCTGAGCACCCGTGTGTCTGACAGCCTCGGGAATGCCCCCTTCAACTGTCACAAGGTACCGGAGACTCTGCACCTCCGTCTCAGATCAGGATTCCTGGACACCTCAAGGCATATGTAGTAGCAGCACTGGCTGTATCTGGAATTGGGAATAAAAGGATGAAAAACATAAAGAAAATTATTTCCTACCTAAAAGTCTATACCCAGCCAAACTATCCACCAGGTATGAGGGAAATAAAGACATTTTCCAGACATGTAAATTCTCAAAGACTTTGTCTTCCACAAACCCTTTTCATAAATTACTGGAGGATGTGTGTCACCATAATGAGGAAGAAAACCAAGAGGCACAGAGGATACAGAAGATCCTACAGCATAGGGAGGAAATGAAGGGAATTTCCAGGCCCCAGATACAGGTTGAACAGGGGAGAAGGCACTGTCCAGATTGAAGCAGGTCTAAGGGCTTGAGGGGATGTGTTACCAAGAAGTTGAAACTGAGAGAATATGAGGCATGTGAACATCCTGACGGGGTAGCCAGGCAGTCTGCTGAGGGTTGGAGGCTAACTTAGTAGTGAACATATACAGAAAACTAAACAGAACAGAAACCCAAGACCAAGTAACTCCAGGAAAGAAGGAATGTTGTGTAAGAAAGAAAAAATAAGCATAGTTTATTTAAAATAGTGTTTATATATCCATCATAATGACCTAGCCAAAGTTATGCTCTAAATGTAGTGGAAGATTGGGAGCACATAGTGGGTGTGGGAGGACAGGGAAAAAATGTGGTTAAATCTTCATCTTACATAATAATAACTTAAAGCTGATAGTCAAGTAGCATGGCGAGTATGTTATTTAGAGATATGGAAGAAATTAGAATGTGTTATATCTTGATCTGGGTGATGGTCACATGAGTGTGTACACAGGTCAAAATTCATTGAGCTGTACACTGAGGTTTGTGCATTTTATTGTAAGCACCTCAATAAAGAAAACCATCTGTTTATGTAAAAATGGTGGTTGTATTGTATGTAAATTATTCCTCAAGAAGTTGATTTGAAAATTAAAATATGAAAAAAAAGAGATATGGAGGTAAATGTTATAAGAATAAGTCAAAACATCTGACAACCCGGAAGGAGAATGTTACTTCTCCTAAAGAGTCTTGCAGAACTATTTGACTAAATGTATATACATAAAGCTCTGACTAAAAATTTTAATAGTGAAGAAAGAAAAACAGAAGATGAATAGAATCTTTTTGATGAACAACTTGGCAACATCTAGGAGAGTTGAAATTGTAATGCCCTTCTACCTGGCAATGCTGTTCCCTCAGTATTACTTCAGATGAGGATGTTCATTGCAGTATTGTTTATAATATGGAATAAGCATAAGGAAAAGAATAGGTCAAAATATCTTCAAATTTATCTGTACTATTTTGTTTTTGTTTTTTTAAAAATCTGAAGGAAATATAGTAATATTGTCCTTGTGGGGAGTTATTAGATTGCTCTATTTTTCTGTATTTTTAAAACCTTTACAAACTAAAACAGGACAGGGGGAAGGTTTTAGCACAGATTAAATCACCAAACTGACCACCACACCCACTGTGGGTACTAGGAATATGGAGCTGTTTAAATGGAGATTATGACCTCAAGGGACTCAAAATTTGGGGAATCTCAGCCATCTCAGCCACAACAATTTCATGCATTTCTTGGTGCCACAGAAAGAACAATGACTTTGTAGTCAGGCAAGACTGAGTTCTAATTCTAACACTGTCATTTACCAGCTGTGTCATTTTTTGATAAGACGATTCATTGCTCTGAGCTTCAGTTTCCAACTCTATAAAATAGAATGGATAATAATAATTTGCAGAGAAACTGCATAAGGCAAACCATAATACCGAGTATCTGATACATAGTGGTTATTCTGAATAGATCTTGTGATGTCTGTACATGGTGGTGATCAGGGCACCAACGACGGGTCCCCATTCCCCATCCCCGTCATCACCCATCACTCTCTCCCTTGAACTTCAGCCTGGAGCCCTCAGGATGACTTGCAGCTCCTTGGTCATGGTGTGGCAGACACTGTTGGTTGCCTACTATATTAGTTTTCTCTTGCTACTGTAACAAATTACCAAAACTTAGTGGCTTAAAGCAACAGATCTATTCTCCTACAGTTTTGGAGGTCAGAAACCTAAAATCACTTTCACCCGGCTAAAGTAGGGTGCTTCCCTCTGGAGGCTCTGAGAGGAAAATTTATCCTTGCCTTTTTTACCTTCTAGTGACCACCTCTATTCTTTGGCTTGGGACCCCTTCCCTCTTCAAAACTCATTACTCCAGTCTCTGCTTCTGTCATGACATTGCCCCCTCCTCTGACCCTGACCCTCCTGTATCCCTTCTACAAGCCCCATGTGATACACTGGGCACTATGATTGCATCAAGCCCACCCAGATAATTCAGGATAATCTCCCCAACTCAAGATTCTTAACTTCATCACATCTACAAAGTCCTTTTGGCTATGAGTTGACTCTCATGGGATTAGGACATAGATACATTTAGGAGGCCATAATTCTGCCTACCACACCTACCTACTGTCATTCTCCATTTGTTTTTCTAACCAGATCTCAATTTTGCCTGTGTATCGGGAAGCCATGTACTTAAGAGGGGCTGGTCATCCCTCCAGCCCCAAAAGGTGAATCTGTGATCAGTGTAGTCTACATTAATCCTGATAATAGTTCCATTCTGTGGCAGAGACTGCTCATTTTTCCTTAATGTATCCATTTCCTTCTTCTTCCCATAGCAACCAAACTGTCCAGCATACAGCCAACATTGCTTCAGCCTCTTTCTCACGTGGGGGAGGACATGTGATTACATTAACCAATGGAAATGAGCAAAAGTTACCTCTGAACTCCCGAGGCATGCCTTTAAGGGAAAGTGGAGTGTCTCCAGTACCTCCTCCCTTTCCAACTGGCTGAAAGGGCAAAGCGAACTTCTGTGATCCGAGATGGAAGCCACAGGTTAAAGACAGCAGAGTCCTAAGATAGAAAGAACCGGGGTCTGTTCAATGTGGACACACAAATCAGCCTAGGACTACCTCCCTGGACTCGTCCTTGAGAGAGAAATAAGTACCTCCCTTGTTTAAGTCACTGCTACTTCTGGAAATTTGTTAACAGCCGTTAAATCTGAGTCCTGTATTGATGAGGCATGAACATGTGCCACGACTGTGGCCATCAGGACTTGGGAGCTCTCCTGGGGTGCTTTTGGAAAATGTTTTTCTCTTTCTAAAGATGCATAAGGAAGGGACCCTGCCTCCATCTGGCTTTCAGACATTGCTATGCAAAGATATGACTCCTGGGTCTGATGAGGCCGTCTTCTGACCTTGAAGAGCCAATCATGGAACAGTCAGAAGCTAACCTGTCAAGGCTGGCAGAGGGGGAAGGGGGCAGCCCAGGGGTCCTGGAGGATGTCTCTGAGCTGCTGCATAAAACAACCCAAGAATGTCCATCTCTAAACTCCCTATTCATGAAACAATAACTGTCTTGGATGTTTAAGCCACCAATACCCATGTCTTCTGTTACTGGAAGCCAAAGAAATTCTGACTATTTGGGGAGCTTCCTCAGCAGCCCAGGGCCCTCAACAAAGCTATCCTGGGCTCCATTCAGGACTTTGGGTTCTTCCTGCCTCCGTGCAAGATGTTATGGCTCTTTTAGGACCCCCCAGTTGTCATCATCTCTCTCTCTCTAGCCAGGCCTGCTGAGGGCTGTGGAAGCTCCACACCTCCCAACATCAGGATTTACCAGGCATCTACCAGTCCATTAAGCTGTATGTGAGCTATTAAATTCCCTGAGTCTCTCTTCCCTTATCGGCAAATAGGCTAATATATATATCAGTCCCTTTTACAAGATCTTTTTGTGAATCAAATCAGATAATGGATTATTTGTAAAGTTTGTTGCATGTCCATTTATCCTACTAGAAAGTGAATTCTTGAGGGCAAATGAATGACCGCAGTATTTATATAATCCCCAAATCTATGAGAGGGTCTGACACCAACCAGATATTCAGCAAATTGTTACAGGTGAAATTTAGACATAACCAATAGGGGCACGGCAGTTCTCTGAAGACACAGTAGTTGGTTCAAGGTTGGCTAAAGCAAAGCCAATCAGGCCAAACAAAGTGAATCTCAGGACTTTTGCTAGGCAGCTGGAAATAAGATTCATATTCCCAGTTAGCTCTTCAACTGTGGAGGGTGTTGATCCAGAGCCGTTGCAGCTAACCTACTGCTCAAGAGGAAAGACTACTTGAGAGTGGAATCTCAGCAAGAAAACAAATAGGGTTTAGATGACATAACTTAAGCCCCTGGGTCAAGCCATACCTAAAGACCACTCTTATATTTTTCATTTACATAAAGCAATATCTCATCCTCCTTCTCTTCTCTTAAGAAGGGTTAGGATTCCCAAGCCTTATGATGAATAACAGAAGGGCACTTGGTAAATGAGTCAACCCTACATGTATATGAAATCATTCCTGTTGATGGATTGGTAAAACTACAGATGGCTAGTCCTGGTTTTGCTTGGCCTGGAAATAGTTCAGTAGATGGTCACCTTTGCTTTGGGAACTAAAAGGTAATCATATGGTTTCCACATTTCAAAAATGGTCTTGAGCTCCTCCAAAATAATTTGCAAGTGTTTATACTCAACCAAAATTCTGCTGTTGAATGTCCATTCTACTCTTCTAAGTAATCCTCACTAGAAAAATCTTAATTAGGTGCTGACGTATCCTTAAGTCTTCTCTTCAATGGCTGATCGCCTTCTCTTTCCAACAAGAGGGTGCCTTTTTTGGTGTAATGCAGTCCAAAGACTGCCCAACAAGGGTGGTTAGGAGAATAGAGTTGGCTGGAATAGACTAGCACCAAGGAGCAAAGAAACCACTAGTTTGGATAGCAAATATTTTAGTTAGTTTGGTCTACACCCTTGAGTGCCGCAGGACTCCTCGGTGGTTAAAAATACTCTCATAGGTTGGGTCCCCAGGGGACAGACTCAAGAGGTTTATTGGGGAGCCCTCCACCTCAGCACCTGTGAGGGAGCAAGGGAAGCAGGGTGGGGCAGCAAGAAGTCAGTCTGCAATGCAGCCCCCACAGAGACTCAGCTGCAGCCATTGGGACTCTGGGCTCGAACTGCTCTCAGAGTTGCCCCAAGTTGGGGCAAGACAGGCAGCCTTTAGACTTCTACACTGCCTCATCATCAAGCACACTCACACGCTGTCCCCAGGAAGGGGGTCTGGCCTTGGGAGAGGCAGCTCTGTTTAGCTCCAAGGGGTTTCTGGGGAAGGACGCAGCTGGGAGGCATCAGCGGCCATCCCTCCCAGCATCTGTGGGATGTGCCGGGCATCTGTGAGCCCCGGCGCAGGGTCCACTGTGCTCCAACTCCAAGAAATCCCTTTTCAGGAAGTGGGAGTGTCCCTGCTCCTCTCTCCGTCCTTGGCTCCGTTTCCGCAGAGGGTCCTGGCTTTTGCTTTGGGAGTCCACAAAACTGTCTAGATCATCCCCCAATCCCTGGAGCACGGGGGCCTATGAACCGTGAACAAAGGGTCAAGCCTCAACATCCCCTGGCCAGCTCCTCACAGCGGTCCTCAGAAAGAGGTGCATAGGCTGGCGGGGTTGCCTCTCTCTCCTTCGGCCAGCCAGTGGACCCCCCCTCTCTCCTCTCAGACTGGCCTCAGAGCCCCTTCCTCGGAACCCACTCTCTGCCATGCCTGCTCCAGTGACGTTGAGCTTCACCGCATGCACCCATGGGTCTTCTCCGGCAGCATGCCCCCCGGTGGGACACTGCCCAGGGGGTGATGGGGGGGTCTCCTCCCAAGTGGAACTTTTGGGACATCTCACTTGAACGCCAAAAAGAGCCCTTGATATGCCGTGGTGGCTTCTTTGAAGCCCACACGTCCTGGCTGCTCTGTGGACATCCCAGCTCCCCTTTCCGACCAGAGCCCAGTGGGACCCTGTGCCCTGCAGGGGACGGTGTGCAAGGCCTGGAGAGAGGGGAGCATGCCCTGAGGCAGACAAATTCCTGGGAGGCGCTGTCAGTTGTGTTTCACTCTCAGACTTCCTCCGGCCTCTGTGGGAGGCTTGGCCATGCCAGCCGACACGTGTGGCACCGGGCTGGGTTGCAAAATATATCCGGCATGGCAGTTGGTAAGAGTTATGCAATCTCCACCAACTTACGGAAACCACCGTGAGATGAGCCCTGGGAGGAGAGGTGCCTGGCTTTGCCATGCTGGCCACAGCCTTGGGTTCTGTGTGGGTGGTGTGAAGAGTGGCCCAGGCTGTGGGGTGTCAAAAGCTGTGACATATCTTCCCTGAAGTCACCCTGGGAGCACGTGACCCATAAGAGCCAGCACCTCACTTCTCTGAGGGGTTCCCGGGCTACTCTCTCCTTCATATTCCACAAGCTCCAGGAAGCAGCCTCATTTGCTTGCCAGCTGCCCCTCAGTCTCCCAGATCCTCCATAGGAGGTCCCACCTTAGAGAGGGACAGGACCAACCTAGGGAGGGGATCTGGAGGGGACAACCGGAATGGGGTGGAGGCTGGGGACCCAATCCTCTAAGGAGTTGAAGTGGCTTAGCCTGGAGAAGGGAATCCTTTAAATCTCTGCAGGGCTGTCCCGAATTTAACCTTGTCCCCAAATTATCAGGACTTTGGCCTCAGTGGCTGGGAGGTGCCCGCTGAGCCCCTGGAATGCTGTGTCTATAGAAGTGTCTTTGTCTCCTGAGGGGCACCTAATATGATTCAGTGGGGGGAGGCTGTCTTCCCCTCAGTGGAGGGCTGGCGGTACCGGAAAGAACGCACTATGATTAAGGCTGGGGCTTTGGGTCAGTAGTGTCCGTCAGTCTGGAGACGGGGATCAACCTCGTGGGCAATCCATTGATCGGATTGTAGGGGAGCCTCAGTAAGCCCTCTGGACCCCGAGGTTCGGACGAGCTTCCCAGGTTGGGAGTATTCCATGTGCATCATCACACATCAATGCCAGGAAAGTAACCCATCCTGACGCCACAGGGAAGACCTATGGCAACCACACTTTGTTTCTTTCCCTGGACTGTGCCCTCTGCACCTTATCCTTGGACTGATCTTAATCTGTATCCTCTCCTTGTCATAAAGCATAGCAGCTTGCATAGAAGTCTTTCTAAGGAGTTATCATAACTGAGGGTGACCTAGAGGGTTCCCAGACTTGCAGCTGGCGTCAGGACTGAGGGCGAGGGGTTCCTCTGACTTTGACCTTGGCCTAAACCGCACCAATACTTCCCAAGGTTGGTGTTCGTTTTGAGATTTGTTCTGACCCCAAGTGGGCTCCTCACAGCTCTTTCCCAGATTCTCTCCAGCAAACTAGCCAGATGTCAAACTAGCCTCAGTCTATGTCACCAACAAATCTATAAGCTCCCCGTAATTGCCTGTCACCAGTATTTCCCCTGGTTTTGAGAGTCCTCTAAGGCTGCATTTCTCCAATACTATTGCACATTAAGTCAGTTCCTTTGGAGTTTTCTGTTTTATGATCTGCTTTTCTCTATTTGGGAAAAGTATCCAAGCCATGCTTACAGTGCTTGGGGTTGGGGACAAGAGCATGCTTTTCTCTTGAGTGACACCCCAGTTTCAGGAGCTGAGCCTTCGGCGGAGGCAAGTGGCAGCAGACCCAGGTCTCCGTAGCTTGCCTCTCCCAGTCTGGATTCCCCATCCCACAAGCGAGGGAACAGGCGGTAGGGCCCTACACCCCAGGCAGTCTTTGTCCCACAAGGGGAGGCTGATAGAAGAAGAAAGCCCTGGTTCTCAGCTGCACTCGTCCAGAATTGAGCCTCACCCCCTGTGTCTGGGCGCAGGAAAAGCAAATCTGAAGCCCTCCCAAGAAAGATGCCCCTTGACCTGGGAGCTGGGAGCTGCAGGAGCCCTATGTCCTTGGCTAGGGTGACCTGGTGGCGAGGTTCTGTCTCACTGAGCTAGGAGGCAGGGGGAGAAAAGTGGGTCCTAGGGTATGTACCACAGACCACTGCTGATTTTTAGTAGGTTTTCTTTAAAAAATTATTTCTTCATGTGCTGTATGCCCTTAAGATCAATCCCAGAGACTTTAAATGGTTATATTTTAAATCATTTTTACCACTTTTGTTGGGGGTGGGTCTTCAGAGTGCCTCAGGCTGTCATGTAAGAAGTGGAGACTTGAGGTTCACTATTACGTGCAGCCCTTTGAGGTCTGAACCTGGGGAGTTAATTAAGGTTGCTTCTCCTTAGCAGTCTCTGGACTCCAATTTTTATCTCCCCAAGCCTTGGAGTCTGTCAGGAGATTATTTCCTTCTTAACTTCTCAGCCTTTCAGAATCAGGTATTGCCCTGAGAAGGAAATGGTGCCAACTGCCAGATACACCTCCCTGAGTGTCCCTTCTCCCCCACATCTTAGCCCTGCAATCCCTTATTGCCACAGTAGATCTTCAAAGAGATGGTTTTTAAATAGTGAGTCCATGTTTTCTAATTATTCTCAGAAGAAGGGTTAGTCTGGAACAATATAATCTACCATGGATGGAAGTTCGAACTATAGCGCTCAACAGTGAAGATGGAGAGGAAGATGCACATGGAAGCATCACTGAGGATACAGGATCAATACACCTGCTGACTTTTGGGTTGGATACAGGGTGGTAGCGATCAGGACAAAGTGTTGGGGCCTCCAGATCTAACCATATCGTATTTGGTGGGCTCCTTCACAGAGACAGAGATCCAGGAAATGTGCCACATGCTGAAAGGGGGAGGTAACGAGTTCAACACTGGATATTCTGAATGTAAGATGTCTGTCTGACATTCTAATGTCCAGGAGGCAAGGCGATAATTGAGATCTGAAGGTCAAGAGAGAAGCCCAGTGGGGACAGAGTGATCTGAAAGTTCTCAACCAAGAGGTGAGGACTGAAACCATGGGAGTACAGAAGAGAGGATCAAAAGAGAAGAGGAACTTAGGAAGACCCCGGGAGGACATTGAGTTTTTGGTGATGGAAGGAGAAGTTTGCCTCAGAGAAGGAACAGCCAGAAAATCAGGAGGAGCTTACGAGAGTCCCAGGGATAGAAGCAATCAGAAGAGAAAGGAGGGACCCACACATCACGGGCTTCAGATGGTCTGAGCAAATAAGAGCACTTTCTGGAGAAGCCTGTGATAGTGAGGGCAGAGGCCAGAGTGCCCAGGGTCCGAGTGAGCACGTGGTAAGGAAGTAGAAGACAGGAGTGTAGACGATTCTTTTCAAAAGTTCCTAAGAGGTGTCTGTTGGAGATCTATATTACACTGGGTCCACCTACTTTAGGAAGTGTGTGCAGCATCCCGCAGTCCACACTGGTGGGCTTTCCTACCTCCCATTGCCCTACTAGGTCCTGCAGGGAATTCTCATGGTGATGGTCTCATTGTTGAATCCAATAATTTCTCCTTTCCCCTCAATGTATCCATTCATTTAGCATCATCAAACACCATTAACCACCCATCTCTACTCTGGGCCAAGATAACATCTGTGATGGTTTTAAAGTATGAAGACACATTCTCTCCCTATGATCCTTTCCACATAAGTGTGGGCAAGCTGCTAATTAGTTCTATTAATAGAGTATGGTGGAAACGATGCTATGTAACCTTTAAAACTCAGTCATAAATGGTCATACAGCTTTCTGTTTTCCTGCTGGAATGCTTGATCCCAGAGCCAAGCCACCATGTAAGAAGTCCAATCATCCTGAGAGGTCCACTAACTGACATTCCAGAAAGACCGTATTTAGGTGCTCTAGTAGCCAATCATACCTGAACCCATCTTTCAGTCGGCCCAGCCCAGGTGCAAGACACATGGATGAAAAAGCCAACTTGGAAATGGAGCCCCCAACCCCAACTATTCCACCCCTCCAGCTGTCAGAGTGACCCCCCAACCATTCAAGTCATGCCTCTTGAGGGCCCAGATATCCAGGAGCAGAAAACACCTACTGTGCCTTTTCCAAAGGCAAATGTATTACCTACAGTATCTGAGCATAATAGAACAGTTGTTCTACATCACTATCTTTTGGGATGATTTTTACACAGCACTAGATAAGTGCAACACCATTTTGTCCTTCTATTCAGACCATTCTTTTCCTCCTAATCCTACAGAGCTATACAGTTTGTGTTTCCACCAGCCAGAGTGGGAAGTTCTCCAAACTCTGCAATGGAGCCAAATTAGCCTTAGCCCAAAGGCTGTTCTTGACCTAACAAAGCTTAAAAGTAGGCTTCAAAAGAGCCAAATTTTATCACAGAACAAAGCCCCCAAAATATGTAAGAAATACAAAACAAGCAAACAAAAATCCAGCACCCAAGAACACAACATTTACAATGTCTGGCATCTAATAAAAAATTACCAGGCATGCAAAGAAGAAGGAAAATGCAAGGAGAAAAATTTATTAGTAGAAATAGTCTCAGAGAAAACACAGATGACAGAATGATGACAGTGGCATTAAAGACAACTGTTATAAATACACTCAATATATTCAAGAAGGGAGAGGAAAATGAGCATCATGAAGATAGAAACCGAAGGTATAAAAAAGACCAAAATCAGACCTCTATAAATGAAAAATACCCTGGACTGGATTAACAGCATATCAGAAGTGCAGAAGAAAAAGAAGGCAGGAAAAGAAAGAAAGTGAGCAAAGAACAGAGGGGACAGATAAAAATCAACTAAAATATGTTAGATTTAAATTCAGCCATACCAGTAAGCACATTAAATGTAAATGGTCTAACATTACAATTAAAAAGCAAAGATTGTTGGATTGTATAAAAAAGCAAGGCCTATGTTGTCCAAAAGAAACCCACTTTAAATATAAAGGCTACAGGTAGATGAAATATAAAAGAATGGAAAAATACTTTTATCATGAAGCTACTTTAAAAAAAAAAGCTTGGTGGCTAGACTAATATCACATAAAGTGGATTTTAGAATGAGAACTATTACCAGGAATAAAAAGGAGCATTTCATAATGATAAAGGAGTTAATTGATCAAGAAAACATAAAAATCCTAAGTGTTAATGCACCTAATATCACAGCTGCAAATATATAAAGTAAAACTGATATGTGCTGGAGGAGAAATAGACAAACCCATGATGATTATGGCTGGAGATTTCAACATACCTCTCTCAATAACTGGCAGAACAAAGTAGACAGTAACAATAGAGAGCAGGGATCAGCCAAGAGATTAGCCTTGTTTTTAAATAAAGTTTCAACAGAATACAGCTACACATCTATTTGCATACTGTTGATGACGGCTTTCATATTACAATGGTGGAGTGGAGTAGTTGCAACAGAGATAATATGGCCTGCAAGGCCAAAAACATTACTATCTGTTTTTTTTACAGAAAAAGTTTGCCACCCCAGATTTAGGAGACTTGAACATTAAAAACTTGACCTAATTAATGTTTATGAAACATCCCACCCAACACCTGAAAACATTTTTTTCAAGTACACCTGAAACATTTACAAAAACAGATGGTATTTTGCATGAAAATACATCTTCATACATTTAAAAAGTTCATATATTTTCTGTGACCACAATAGAATTAAATTAGAAGTCATAACTAACAACATACTTCTAAATTACCCAGGTGTCAAAGAAAAAAATTACAAAGAAAATTAGAAAATAGTTGAAAAACAGAAAGGAAAATACATTTTGAAATGTGAGACATGTCGATCAAATAAGACTTTACTAAGCTGTCCATATATTTTAATTCAGAGACACTATGCTCAATGAGCCACCACCAAAGACTACAGAAATCTGACCCCACAGGGGTCAAGCCATCCTGATTATTGCTCTGGCCCAGATGCCCACTTTATCTCTGGTGGTTAGGTGCCACCACCCATACTCTTCAGCTTCCTTGAATCAGTTAACTTCCCCAAAACTTAGTGGCTTCAACACTAACCTTTCATTTTGTGCATGAGTCTGTGCGTCAGCTGCAAAGTTCCTGTGGTCTGGGTGGGCCTGCTGAGCGTCTTCATGTGTCTGTAGTCAGCTGGTAGCTGGATGACCAAGGACAGCTCCACTCACAGATCTGGCAGTTGGTTAGCTATTGGCCAGAGTGACAGTGACAAGTGGTTCTCATGTCTCCCATCATCCAGCAGGCTAGCTGGACTTCTTCGCCAGAGGCTGGGCTCCAAAGCAGAAGGAAATGGCGAACAAGCCCCAGTGTACAAGCGTTTTTCAAGCCTTGGCTTGAAACACCCTAATTGCTGTTCCATTGTCCAAATCGAGTCACACATTTGCACCCAGATACAAACAAACTCCAGCTGAGAAATGCTGCAGAGTGCTGTGGATACAACGAGGGGAAGAATCTGTGGTCATTTCTACAACCTATTCAGGGAGCTCTTGCCAATAGGGATATCGTCCACTGTCATTGCTGGCCTGCAAAAGAGAGTCATGACACAGCCTTTCAAAATTCCAATGTTCCCTCCACCCATGGACTCTGGTCCAGAAATGCCCTCCAGACCCACCCTGCCAGGGGTGATTGTTAGGGGATCGATGATATTTGCTCAAATCTCAATTTTTTCCAGAGCCCTAGCTGCAAAGGAGTCTGGGAAAGGTTTTGTTTGTTTGCTTTCCAACCTCCCCAGTATAGGGAGGATGCCAGAAGGTGGTGATGCAGACGTTGAGCACCATTCCATCATATCTCCTGCCTGAGGGGCTTCATGAGGAGGGGCATTCTCTCAAAAGGGTGAGCCCTGAAGCACTAGGAAAAGAGACTGAGGCAGGAATCAGCTCCTACTGCTAGGCCCCGACTTCCAGCTCTTTTAAGCCACATGCACAGGGGCCTCCTGCCTATTGACTCAGGCCATCCATAGGTAGATATCAATCCTAACAGGAGCAAGGCATCCCCCAGGCCTTGGCCAGACCCCTCCTAGCAAACTCTCCCCAGGCTCAGAGCCTACGATAATCAACGATAATCACCTTGGTCACCAGCCCTACTGTGTGCCTGGGACTGTGCTCTTCACTTTACAGACATCATGTCACTCAGTCCTTAAAACCACCCTGGGTGGGAAGAGCACTGAGTTGGGTTTCTGTCACATGCAATGAAATGATCCTGTTGAAACAATAAACCTTGACCGTCAAGTTTCCATTTGCTTCAGAAGGCATAAATTTTGCCCCTTTCTCATCAAGAAAGAAAACAGAATTCTCCAGACCCCAAACCATCATTTCAGTCATTCTGGTGATTCTGGTGCCCTCCCAGGACGTGGGCCAACATTCTCCTTATCTGAAAACCTCCCCCCGACACACACACACACACACACACACACACACACAAATTGCAATTCCCCAGCAGGCAATGCCAGTCCCTCCCTCCTGCCCAAAGGCCCCTGCAGCCTTCCTTGGTATCCACAGTCTAGCCTACTGGTCTCTCCCCCTTCCATGGAGGCCAAGGTTCCCCCACAGAGGGTATGGGCCTGAGCAGAAATAGCCTTAGGCTGATGGTCACCAAACTGTGAACCACCAGTCCACCTGTCAGTGAAAACTCTTCAGCAAGCATCCCAGTATCCATATATTTATTTTACATACTTTGTGACACTATTTGCATTCTATGTACTAATAAAGCTTCACTCATAAGTTTTCATAGATGAACATTTAAACAGAAATTCTCCAGTGCTCTTCCCTGGTCTTTCCCGCCCTCTTTGGAGACCTCAGGGTCTGGTGGGGGTGGGGGCGGGTGGGGCCCCGGCCTGGACTCTCCTTCCCGCCACCCCCAAGCTGTTTTCCAGACTTTCAATATCATGAGTAAGAGGAGGGGCTCTGCCTGGGGAGGCCTGGCTGAATCACCCCGTGGAAATATTGGCGCCCTGGGCTGGGGGCAGGGTGGGCCTAGTTTCCAGGAAGGGCTTGGGCAGGAAGCCAGGCAGGAAGGGGCTGGGAGTTTCTGGAAGGGCAGCCTGGAGAGACCCGTGGGCAGTCCCTCTCAGAGTAGCTGGCCATCCTTCTCAGAGACGGGGGATCCTTGGCGCTTCCTGGCACATGCCAGGTGGGCCGGGAACAGGGATGGAGGCGGTAGGCTGCTCCTCAGCAGGCCTTCTGAGGGGTGGCCTCGGGCTGGGGGAGGGACCGTCCCACAGCACGAGCTGTGCTTGCAGCCAGGAGGGTACGTGGAGTAGGAGGGGACAGACAGGAGGACCAAAGAGGCTTTCATTGGTCGGGTGGGGAGGTTGGGGGCAGGTTGGGAAGATTCCCAAGGCAGAGAATCCCACTGATGGGAGGAAAGGGTCTGGCAGCAGCTCTGTGACACTTCTGTGGCCCCCCATGACATCAGTCAGAAAGGCTCCCCCTACATGAGTGAAGTCGCAGGACAGAAACCCAAAGAGTGGTGTGAACACTATACACATCATTTCTCTCTCGCAGCTAGTCTGGGCATGAGGCCTTCGGGGCTGGTAGGGCAACTCCACAGGGTTGGAGACCTGGGCTCTCTTCCCTTTTGTGCCGCCGTCCCTGCCTGAGCCAGGAGAGCCATCCCCGCCGTGGCCATCAGGCAGCGGGATGGAGGTGGGACAGACAATGGCTCTGAACCTCTCCGTGACCCCACCCAACTAAGGGATGTGGAGATGCAACCTCGGAAGGTGGTCACACGCTCCATGGGAAGTTCTGACCATGGAAAGAGGAGAACATATACAGGGGCAGCTGGCAGTCTGCCTTGTGCATCTTCAACACTCACACAGGAGCCAAACTTCTTCCACTGGCATCTCCCAAATGAGGATTTTGCTCACCACTGAGGGGAAGTGAGCACAGAGCTAGTTATAGTGGAACATGTGCCCTCTGCCTAGACAGGAACCAACTCCCCAATAGCCCCTTTGCATGGCCTCTGACCTCTTGTCACCTGACCTGCTCCCACTCATGCCAGGTCTAAGCACAAGGACCCCTTCATGATCCGTGTCCTCTTAGCATCTGAGGCTGAGGGGTGCATTACTCAGTCATCCATCCATCCATTCATTCAGACAGCAGGCATTAACTGAGTGCCTCCTAAGCCTCAGTTTCCATTCAGGGGTCCTGCCTCCTCTAAAACCTGTGCTCTGGGCTGGCCCTGCTCCACCCCCACACCCCACAATCCCCCAGAGACTGGTTCAGGGTAGAAATGCCAGCCCAGCTGCTCCATGTGGGCTCAATATCAGGACTTTGGCAGGCAATGCCCAGTCAAAGATCTGAGCCTGGGAGGACGAGCGGCCGGGAGTGGCTGGGGGCCATTCATCACACCATGCCAGCAACCGTACTGAGAGGGCACATGACAGAGAAGTAGACAGGTTTTAGAGACAGGGGGAGACTGGTTTCTAGGCTGTCTGAGCCCCTTAAAGCAAGCTTTACCCTCAGACAGGGATTTCCATGTGCAGCCAGCTTGCAGCTGCTTTTCTGTTGCCTGCAACCCAGAATGTTCTGGTTGGTAGGAAAGATGCAGAGGACAACCAGGAGGATGGAGGGGCAACGATACAGTGTGGTAGGCTGCTGGCTCTAGTCTTGGGAGCGATCTCCACCCTACACCTGTGCCCCCTTCTTCCCTCTCTTGACAGTGGCCCGGCTCACTGACACCAGGGAATCTCTAGAGGGAAGCAGGGTCTTCTCTTCCTCAAGCTGAGATCCATGTGTCAAAGACCCTGGGGTGGCAGGTGGTCAGAGAGGTAGGTGAGGGGCATGGCTTTTCTGACTCACCCAGGAAGAAGCCAGGGAAGCAAGGGTTCAGTGATCTTGGGGGCCTGGTTTATTCTGAACATTAACCAACTACTGAGCATCGCCTGTGCTTAGCTCTCACACCTGGGTCACAGCCACAAGCCCAGAGTCCTGCTATGTCCAGTGTAGGACACAAGTCAGGGCCCTTGTTCCAGCTGCCAGGCCACCTCGGCAGGTGCCCTGGGCAGTGTTCCCTCCTTACATGTCTCTTTGGAATTGGAGCCGACCTCTCTTCTCCACTAGATGTCCTCCCCCTCCCAGCAGCATGGAAGATTTAAGCTGGTTTTTAAACCTCTTCCATTTAAACCTCATCCTTACTGCAACCTAGCAGATAGCTGGAGAAAGCAGAGATAAAAATCAAGGGGCTCCTAGAGGTAGGCAGATGCCCCAAAGACAGGAAGCAGTTCAAAATTGCATGTGGAGCTGTAGGAAGGCTGTGCTCCAGGAGTGGGGAGGAGGGCTGAAGGGTTCCTTCAGTGACACTGACAGTCTGGAACCCCTTCCCTGTGCCAGCCCCGCTCTTGCCCAAGTGTGGGTAAAATTGTAATATATCCAGAATATCTCACCTGGTGTTAGTGCATCTGCATATCAACAGGCGTTCCTAAGGGGTGGAGAGCCTAGTTCATTTTAATATCAGTGGGTAATTACCTGGACAACCGAGGGCTTATCTGAACCTGAGAGCTTGTGGGGAGGTCTTGCTTGCTTCTGCTGGAGCAGGAGAGAGAAACAGCCCCAGACCACAGTTTGTAAGCAATAAACGGGTTTTAAACTTTATTTCTCCCTTTGACTGATTTTGGTTTTGGAGATATTTTGCCCTGGGATTTCCTCTCCCCGGAGTTACAGTGAGGATCCCTGCTTCGTGGGCAGCAGTGTCATGGGAAAACTGGCCTTGTCAGTAACTGCACACACTCAGCTCCATGAACTGTGATTTGTGTTCTGAAAAAACAGGATGCCATGAGGGCAAATGACAGGGGGCCCACAGGTCAGGAAGGCTTCCCTGAGCTTTACCTGAAAGCCGTGGGGTCAGGGGCTGACCACTGTGTCAGAGGGACATGGCTGATGGGCCCCAGTGTCTGTTCTCGCCTCCTTCTACAGCCCACATTGTAAATGCAGACACTGGCAAACTTACAAACTACATTTCCCAGAAGCCTTTGCAACAAGGTTCAAATTGGGTTCCACTAAGCAGGGGCACGTGTGTGATTTGGAAGGTAAATCCAGGGCCTTTGGGGTTTTTCTGCTGGTTAATGTGGTCATGGATATGATGGGTATCTCTGCAGTGACACTTCAGAGCCCAGGCTCCAGCTTCATGGGGGTTGGCCAGCAGCTCTAGCAACTGAAGTGCCTACCCTCTGATCCCTGGATCACAGCCAAAATGCTATGTTCCCAAACAAGCAATTCCAATGGCCTCCTCATGATTCCCTACACCCTGATGGTAGCAGAGTTGGGACTATCCTGCCACCTTTTCTGGAATCATCCTGGAGATTCAGGCTAGACCCCACAAGCCCCTCCAAAGGTTTTGTAGCATCCAAATACCTGGATTCAATCTCCTCCTGCTTGAAACACCTAGAGCGACTTCTTTTTTCCTACAACCAAGACATCAGGCAAAGAAGGAACAAAAGAATGTTCCAGATGAAGCAACTGTCATGGGTGTAGTAGACTAGCTGGAGAAGGGAAGGGATGGGTAGGCAGCCCAGCTAGGAGTTGCTGCACCATGTGATGAGCACCTGAACGAACAGGGACGATGGGACGGAGCAGAAGGGAAGGGAGGGGGTGAAGAATAAGTCAGACTTTGTCACTGATTATCTGTGGGCATGAAGAATGACCTTGAGACCTCCAACCCGGGTGGCTGGGACCAATGAGGGAGTAAACAGGGCAGTGTGGTACAGTGGGGAAGAATTAGGGAAACAAAGGTAAGACAGACAAGATCCCTGACCTCATGTAGCTTATATTCCAGTAAGGGACACAGATGAAAAGGGGATAAAATAATTTCCCAAAGTGACAAGTGCTGAAAAGGGGGGTGATATTAGAATAAAAAGGCATAGGTTGGTCAGGAGAGGACTCTCAGAGAAGGTGACCACAGAGCTGAGAACTGAAGGATGAGGAGGCCACTGTTGCAAGGTCTTTGGGAAGGACATCCCAGCAAGAGGGAACAGCCACTGCAAAGTCCTCATTGCAGGAAGGTGGTCGGCATGTTCAGGGAGTACCCAGAGGCAGGATGGATGCAACAGAGGGAGCAGCGGAAGAAGGGAGCAGAACAGGTCTGGAGTAGGGCTGGAGAGCAGGTGAAACTCCCAGTCAGCCAGGTCCTTTGATTAACCAGAACATCCCACCCTCCATGTTCAACCTTTAGTGCCATTAACACAGCAAATGAGTGAATAATGTGGCAAACCCTAGATGTCTTAAATTCCAGTTCCCCAAAAGGACAGGAACCATGCACCCTGGCCACCAGGGGCCAGACAAATAGTGCAAAAGATGAGTAGCAGGAGAGGAGACCAGAATCAAATAAAGACAGGAACCTATGGCTGCCAAACACCAGACCGGGGGAGTTAAACAGGGCTTCAGGGATGATAGGGAGAGACAGGTAAGGACGGGAGTTAAGGGAGAAAACTTCCAGAGGAGTCCAGGTCAGATTCTAGGTCAAGCAGGACTTTTCTGGTGACGAGTGATCTACCTCGAACTAGCTTAACTAAAGTGAGCAATAGTGATATAAGTAGCTAAAAAGCCCAGATATGGATTCAGCCCAAATTACGATGGATTCTGAACATCATCCTGGTCACCCGGCACTTGCAGCATGCCTCACCTCTGATGGCTTCGCTTTCCTCCTGGTTTAGAAATGGCTGCAGGAGTTCCAGCTCTTACATCTGCTCAGCCTTGAGGCCATCAGGAATCGGAAATGCCTCTGGTTGACTTTGGATCATGACCATCTCTGAGCCCATTGCTGTGGGCAAGGGAAAGCAAGGCACTGACTAGCTCTGGCTGAGGTGACCCGCCTCCAGAGCCAGATGGCACGGATGGGCAAATCACGTGGACCAAGAGTGGGGGAGGGGTAAATCCTAGAGGCGATGGGGTGAGTTACCAAAAGAAGAGGAAATGGATGCTGGGCCACCAAGGACTTCCATCAAAGAACCACCAAAGCTGTAATACTGCTCCTGGGATAACAATTATCATGCCCTGAGCACTGGCGCCCCAGAATTATGGTACAGGTTTGAGTACCTTACCTGTGTTCCTCAGTCCGTCCTCGTAACCACCCTTAAGACTGGTGTGCTTCAGTCTCTCATGCAACAGTCGTCCATCAAGCATCTGCTAAGGACTGGGCTTCGTTCTAGGCATCAGGGTCACGGCTGTGAGTAAAGCGGCAGGCGTTCCCCTGACATTCCAGCAAGGGGAAGGCGCTACAGAGGCCAAGTCCAGGAAGGCGGGACGTGTCTGCGGGACAGTGAAGCGGGGAGGGGAGGCTTGAAGGAAGAAGGTGACATTTGAGTAGAACCTTGGTAGTACCCAAGGTGAGCACCTTCCAGGAAAAGGGAGCAGCTATTGCAAAGCCCTGCGGCAGGCACGTGTCACTGGTGGTGGCGGGGGGGTGGGGTGGGGTGGGGTGGGGGAGGCAGGGGGGAGTGGTGGAGGGGGCGGAGAGGACACTGGTAGGAGGGCTCTCCCTCTGAACGCTGTGGTAGCCTTCGGAGTGTTTTGAGCAAAGGGCTACTTTGGCTTGAATAGGGTTCTGCCTCCTGCACTGTGGAAAGGAGGTTGCAGTTGGGACAAGAGGGGTGCAGGCAGGAGGTGGGGGATTCTCAGGGAGGGCTGGGACTGAGTGGCAGCAGGGGGTCGGGCAGAGGGCCCAGATTCAGGATGCACTGTGAAGGTATAGGTTACAGGACTTGCCGACAGAGTGGACGGGGGCCAAGGGAAAGAGCTCCTCATACACAGATGAGAAAACCGGGCCCAGGAGCTCAAAAACCTTGCTCTGGACTCTGAGTTAGCTTGCAGGCTGTGTGCAACCCCGGCACCTACCCGGCTCTGGGGCCACCCAGAGGAAGGGGTTGCCTGTTTCTAATCACTGGCGGTGGCTCTGCCTATCTGTGACCACCAAGGTCTGCTGCCTGACCCCACCGAGGACAGCAGCTGGGGATTGAGGAGTGGAGGTGGCCCAGGCTCTCTGGAGAGAAACATGAGGGACGGAAAGCAGAGGCTGGCGTGTTTTTCAGGAAGGAAATCTTCGCCACTGTAACAGTCTGGGAGTCTCGGCTCAGCCCGGCGGTCCGGCCCAGCCAGGAAGCGCCCCCTCCCGCCACCCTCCCTGGTCCTAGGCAAACACTTTTGAGGACAGGAAGGGGAGAGGTGAGGTGAGCATCAAAGCAGCTGTGGAATTCGGGGGCGGGCCGAGTAAGGGGGTTCTTGCCATCTCAAGTGCTGATGGTGACTTCCAGGCCCCCAAATTGTGAGTGGGCCCGGAGGGGTGGGTGGGGTGGGGGCGGGGCCGCCGGGCAGCGAGTGGCCTGCACAATGCATTACCCGGCCGGAATTCCTGTAGGACGCTTTGTTCTCAGACGGCAGCCCAGCTAGGGCCATCAGGCCTGTGCGATGGCTGGGGTGGCAGACCAAAACAAGGCCTCAGGACGCCCTCAGTGGGCCACGGGGCTGGGCACTGCCCCACAGGGCCTGCCCACCCTCCTCCAGGGACCCTCCACCCACCGGCGCCACCACCCCTCCTGGGCCCCCCGCCCTGGAGCCGCCTGCAAACTGGGCCCCGTCCAACCGGACAGGCTGTATTAACTCTTGTTGGTGGGCTTCACTGAGGCCGCCCCAGTTTCCTGCAGCCATGCCCACTGTCTGTAACAAAGACCACCTGTCCTTTTTCCCCTGTCCATTCCACGCCCCCATGCCCACATGACAACCTGCTGGGCACTGAGCTGGAGGCATGCCCTGGATGGTTCACACTGGAAATTCTGCACACCTGCCCCAGTCTCCAGCAGGCTGTGTGACATCAGGAAAACAACCTAACCTCTCTGTCCTTCAACTTCCTCCACGTTAAGGGGCTGGGGGGCGGGGATGGTGCTTTAGGCTCCTGCATAGATGCAGTAATACAAGGGCATCCACGAGAGGAGAAACATTCAGCTTCAGGGAACCTATTCTGAGTTATGCGATCAGAAAAATCTGGAAGAAGATCATGCTAATTTCAGTAGTGAGCTCTTGTGTTCCTTCGATTTGTTGGCGTTTTTTAAATCAAGCACACAGAGCACTTACTCTGTGCTGGGCACTGCTCTAGCACATCACCAGTATGAAGGTGCTGGCTGCAGCCCCATTTCCACCACTTAGCAAAGGAGGAGACAGAAGCAGGGACAGGCGGACAGGCTGTCCAGAGGGGGAAAGCTGCGGAACTGGGGCTAACGCTGGTGTTCCGGCTCCAGGCTCCGTGCTCAGACACCGCCTCCCACGGCCGAGTTCTTCAGCCGACCTTTCCCCTGCTAACCTGAAAGGAGTAAGTTTCCTGCCTTTAAGAAGAGAGGTCATTCTTGAGAACGGGATGAGGGGGCAGTATGCATGTGTGTGTGTGTATAAATGTGCTTGTGTGAGAGTGTGAATGTGTGAGTGTGAGTCATGTTGGGGGGGAGTGTGTGTGTTTGGTGACTGTTTTTGGGGCGTGTTTCTGTGGCTGTGCATGTGCAGTGTGTGAGGTGTGTGAGTATGTTGTGTGTGTACTGTGCGTGTGTGTGCGACAGCCTGGGGAACTCCTGAGAAGAGTGGGCCAGGAAAGAGGGGGCGAGGCAGGGGAGCAACTTTGGGATGCGCCTGAAAAAATTAAAGAGCGATTAGTCAAAGTTGAATTGTTTTTCTAAACTCCTAATGCAAACAACATGTGGGGCAGCGCCCAGATGGTGCCCGGGAGCCCCTGACAGAGTCCTCAGGAAACAGGTGCTCTTGGAATGTTTCCTGCCGCTGAGCTGTGGCGGGTGAGCGAGGTCGCCATGATCTCTATTACCGTCAGCCAGGGCCAGCTGCAGCCCCGTCCAGCTGGGTGGAAATCCATGGCCACCGGTCACCGCCATGCAGGCCTCAGCTGGACCAGCCCACACAGCTTTGCCATGCCCGGCTTCACCAGCCAGGGTGAGTGTGTCCCTGGTTCAGGGGCGGGGCGTGGGGAAGCGATGGTCTGTTGACTCTGTGGAATTGCCGGCAAGGAGGTTATGAGCATCATTAATCTGGAAAGCTATTGCCAATTATCCTCCCAAAGTATGGTACCAACATATAGTACCACCAGTTGTACAAGCTAGAGAGATTGTTTCCCCACACCTTCCACCAGCGAGGAGTATTCTCAATCTTTTTCACCTCTGCCAAGTCTGATGAAGGAAGATGATATCCTCTAAGGGAAGTATTTTAAACATAAGAGGCTCACAATTATGCCCATTTTAGGAAGATCATAATGGAAGCTAAGTTGATGATAGACTGGGGTACAGTTAAGATTATGTTCAATCACCAAAAAAAAAAAAAAAACCTTACCTCAGTGACTTAAACAAATAGGAATTAACTTTTGTCACATAATGAGAAATCTAGTGTCATTCAGTGGCTGAAGCATGCCAGGGCTCAAATCTCTGTGATTCTCTTTCCTCGTGGTCACAAGATAGCTGCTGTAGCTCCAGCCGTTAGATCCACATTCAAGATAAGGAGAAAGAGGAAAGAGGAAGGGTTGCACCAGCTGAGTCCATCTCTTTTTATCAGGAAAGAAAGGCCTTCCTCAAAGTCACCCCAGCAGATATCTGCTAATATATCATAGGCAAAAAGAGAGTCACATGCCATCTCGGAGTATAATAGGATACCTGAGGAAGTATTTGGCTTTCTAGCCTCCACAGTAGAAGGCCGCAAGAGAGCAGAGAGTTGGGGATGGGTGTTGGGCCACTGACCAACAATGTTTGCCACTGGTGCAGGCACACCAGCTTCTGTGGATCAGCCCGGACCCGGCCCCACCCGGCCCCACCCAGGTGGGTCTCCAGCCACCCACAGCCAGCTATGCTCCGTCCCAGAACCAGAAGTGCTCAGCCTGGAATGACACTGGGAGCTTTCTTTCAGTTCAACGTGGGACTCAAAAATTGCCTCTAAGCTTCTGGTGAGGGTTACAAGGCAACTTCCTACCCTGGTATGGGAGCCAGTCAGCTGCATCTCAGGCTTCTAGAACATTCCACCTGCCTTGATCTCTGACACCCAAAGGAAGTCCAACCCTGTGTCCAAGACACCCACTCTTGGTTCCCACCAGCCTCCTTCCAGTGTGGAAGCTGCATGGAGTAACCCTCCCAGCTGACAGGCTCCCCCTCCAACAGTCCCACTGTCCCTCACATGGTCTTCCTGACACTTCCTGGACCAGCGTTGGCCATTCTGTCCTGGACACGCTGTCTGTGCAGGCTGCTCCCATCTTGCCATGGCTCCAGGCCTCTGAGCACAGCCTCACAATCCCAGCATGCCACCATTCTTTCAAAAATAATTTTTAATCAGAAAAGTACCTGGGAATTCCATTCAGGGTGAAATGATAGAAAGGACACTTCCATAGACCTTACTACACCTAGACTGCTACTCTGAGCACTTTCTTTGTTTGCTCTCAATGACTCTGTATGGGAGGAACATCAGTCTCCCCATTTATCAGATGAGGGAACTGAGGCACAGAGAGGTTAAGTAGCCTTCCCAAGTCACACAGGTGTGAGTGGTCTGGTGTTTCCTGGAACTGGTTTCAGTATTATGGGCACTCTTTTCAGTACATAGCAGAGCTTGCAAAAAAAGAAAGAAAACGAAAATCTATACGGGTCAAAGTGAAGGAACATCAGAAAAGTGAACCATGACCTCCCCCCCAGGGTGGGCTGTTCATAGTGACTTCTTTTCAAAGATGACAGTGTGGAAAGGGGGGGTAAAAAAGTAACATTACAGTGGAGACACCTGATAAACCCGATCTCAGCCCGGTGATTAAGGTCAACGCCAGCAGCCACGTTGAAATGATGCCCGCGATGTGACGTGATGAGAACGGCCCTTTCCCTTGCGGTCTTCCTCCCAAACCGTCATTACCATCTTCCAGCAAAATTGTCCAGTTAGCCCAGAGAGTTCCTATATTTCCTCTCCCAGCTCTTCCTATTTTTAATATTTTACACTAGCATGGTACATTTGGTTTTTTTTGTTTTTTTTTTGTTTTTTTTATTGAAGGGTAGTTGACACACAGTATTACATTACATTAGTTTCAGGTGTACAACACAGTGATTCAACATTTATATACATGATAATTCTAGGTACCAGCTATCACCATACCAAGTTGTTACAATATTTTGACTATATTCCTTATGCTTTACATTACATCCCGGTTACTTATTTATTTTACAATTGGAAGTGTGTTTATATATATATATATATATTTTTTTTGTGAGGGCATCTCTCATATTTATTGATCAAATAGTTGTTAACAACAATAAATTTCTGTATAGGGGGGTCAATACTCAATGCACAATCATTAATCCACCCCAAGCCTAATTTTCGTCAGTCTCCAATCTTCTGAAGCATAACGAACAAATTCTTACATGGAGTACAAATTCTTACATAGTGAATAAGTTACATGGTGAACAGTGCAAGGGCAGTCATCACAGAAGCTTTCGGTTTTGTTCATGCATTATGAACTATAAACAGTTCAACTATGAATATTCATTTGATTTTTAAACTTGATTTATATGTGGATACCACATTTCTCTATTATTATTATTTTTAATAAAATGCTGAAGTGGTAGGTAGATACGAGATAAAGGTAGAAAACAGAGTTTAGTGTTGTAAGAGAGCAAATGTAGATGATCAGGTGTGTGCCTGTAGACTATGTGTTAATCCAAGCTAGACAAGGGCAATAAAACATCCACGTATGCAGAAGATTTCTCTCAGAACATGAGGGGGGAGGTTCTAAGCCTCACCTCTGCTGCTCCCCATTTTCTCACCAGATGGCCCCCTGCGACTGTGCCTGTCTTAGGTTGTTCCTCCCTTGAGGAATCTTACCCGTCTCTGGCTAACCAGTCATCTTCCGGGGCCATACAGGGAAATGTAAAGTTGGTAAGTGAGAGAGAAGCCTTATTGTTTGAAATGGTTAGCTTTTTATTTCTTTGCATATTTATGCCCTGTGGCTTCTATGCCCAGCATTTGTCTTGAGGTGTCTTTACCACTTGGAAGAATTATGATACTCGGTAAATTCGACATGTGGCACGAGTTCTATTTAAAGGTTGTGATTAGGTAGGAAGAAGAAAAGCTATAGAAGTAGCAGGCAGAAGAAAACCTGGGAAGATTGATTATTTCTTTGACATATCTTCTTGTAGAGTAACTTCAGCATGGATAGGTTTTAAACTACTAATTAAATTGTGCACACACATTAACATAATAGGAATATAGTTACATAACCAAAGCATACCTGTAATTACCAGACATCTCCAGTGAAACCAAGAAAACCAGTTAGGCACCTTAGGCATTTGTGAAAACTTATCTATGATATGGTGGATATTGTCCAACTGAACTTAAACAGTCTGAGAGAATTCAGATAAATTAGAACAACCCATTCCTGGGGACTGTTCACATCCCATATGTTCTTTTAACGATAAATAGTCTGTGGTTGTAAGATTTTGGAGTGCTACAATTTGCACTTCTCCTAATTCTTGGTTGAGTTCCAACAGTATAGATCCAGTCCAATTTGTTGTTTTACTGTATGCACAGGCCAGCTTAGATATCTCCTTCATCATTCCCATGGCAAGTCCAGGAACTGGTGGGATGAGTGCATCTACACCTGTGGCAGTGCATGGATCTTTGTTGGAATTTTTTTTTTGCTGATCGTCTTCTGTCATGAGTCTTCCCGAGAGTGCTGATGTTGGAAGTTCTTTTTCATATCGTATCTTAGTTCATTTTCGGGGTAGCCAAATTAGGCTTTGATCCTCTGTATAAACACAAACAGACCCTTTGCCTACACTTTTATATGCCCTTTATATCATTGTGTAGAACTCATTGGAGGTCACCACACAGGAACTACTTTTTTTTTTTTTAATCATTAATCTACACTTACATGACGAATACTTTGTTTACTAGGCTCTCCCCTATACCAGGTCCCCCCTATATACTCCTTTACAGTCACTGTCCATCATAGCATGGTACATTTGTTACAACTAATGAACCGATACTGACAGTATTAGTATGAATTAATAATTGTTAACACTATTGTTAACTAGAATCCATTCTTTATTCAAAACTGTCTCTCAGTTTTTACCAACATCCTTTTCCTGTCCCAGGACTGCATCTAGGGCACCAGGGTGTTTAGTCGCCTCCTTAAGTTTCTGGCCATTTCTCGTTTTCCGTATCAATAAAAGGGAAACTGTGGGAGGCTCAGTTTCTCTGTCAGCCTCTAACTGTCTTAAAATACAAAGTTTATTAATTTTTTTTTAAAAGGGCAAATTTTTTTAAAAAAGGGCTTAATAGTGAAAAGCAATGGTGCCTGATCCCCTCTCCCCAGAGCAAAAACCAGTGGTAATTGGTTCTGATGTTAGCGCTTGTGTTATTTCTTTTGTTTTGTTTACCAGCAAAAACGAGTTTATTCGAAAAGAGCAAAGAATTGCAGTCCAGGACCATGCGAGCTACAGCAAAACCATAGGCAACCCTTTTTTGCCCTGGTTCTAGTTTCTTACTGTGTTCATACCCATACATCTAAATGCTGAGCCTAGAACTGCCATTACTTCATTTACCAGCTTCCCTCGTGGACTCTGACTTGAGCCAGCACGGCTGAGGCTTTAGCCACCTTCCACCACCTCACCTCCGTCCGGGGCCGGACGTCTGGCTCCTGTGTTACAGCAGTTCCAATCCCCTGCCATTCTCTTCCCAGCTCCACAGTTGTTGCTCCTTCTGTCTAGCACCCGTATTATCATTTACTCATTATTTAACCTTTCCATTGACCTGCTTTTTCAAGTGAAAGTATTTTAAAAGAAAGCTTTTGTGTTGCTATCATTGTTTCAGTCTTAACGCCAAGACACATTAACCAGATATCCATGTCTATTGGCATACCACCTGAAACCCTCTCCCACACTCCCAGAGGTCCCACACGCTCAACTTTATGTACTTGAACCTCAACTCTTCCTTCCTTCCAGGATATTTAATAGGTCTGGGTGGCAGCCGCTTCTCTCCCTTACCTCCCCAACCTGCTCCTCCCTCAGATTTCCTAGCCTGGTGGACAGCAACTCCATCCTTCCCAGTGTTCAGTGAAGTCATTACTCAGAGGAGCCACCCCACATCCACCTGGATGTCTAATGGGCACCACAAATCTAACCTGTCCAAAGTGTGCCCTCAGCAGTGGGATGTGGGAGTCTGGAGTCAGGGGAGAAATCAGGGCTGGAGAGAATCCATTCGGAGGTCATCAGTGTGTAGGCAGTGTTTAAAGACATGAGCCTGAGTGGATCACCCAGGGAGGGAGTGGATAGAGGAGACAAAGATGGCTGGCTGGCTGGCTGGCTGGATAGATAGATAGATAGATATAGGTGATAGATAGATGGATAGACAGACAGATAACAGATACATAGTTAGATGATAGAGAGACAGACAAATGAGAGATAGATGTTCCAGAGCTGGCACACCTTCTCAGTAAAGACAGGGAGAGAGAGAGAGATGGATGATAGACAGGTGATAGGTTAGAAATATAGACAGATGATGGATGCACAGATCTGTAGTGCTTTCCAATTTCTATGGTGTAAATGCTCCCACTGTGGTCCATGGGAAGCCACCACTGTAACATTATGGAACAGGTTGTTGGCATACAGTCAACTCCTGCAAGCTGGTATGAGCTGACTCCCACTCACCCCTGCCTGGAAACCAAGTGAAGAAAGAGTTTCAAGAAAGAATTACAAGAATGAAAGAATGATCAGCCATATTACATGTTGTTGACATGTCAAATTAGATGAGGACTTTGGCAGTGATGTGTATAACATTTGCCACACAAAAATGCTGAACCTTATCCCAGCAAGATGCAAAATAGCATGACTTCATACCGTTTGTAAAGTCAAGCTCTTCCAAAGCAACTTAAAAACCAGATCTACAAAGCAATGACTGCTTAGCTCATTTATTTTCTAATATATACATTAAGGCTATAATTTTCTTTCCAAGCATGGTTTTAACTGCATCCCACACACTTTTATTTATTTATTTATTTTTATTTTTGTATCATTAACATACAATTACATGAGCAACATTGTGGTTACTAGATTCTCCCCATTATCAAGTCCCCACCACATACCCCATTACAGTCACTGTCCATCAGCATAGGAAGATGCTATAGAGTCACTACTTGTCTTCTCTGCTATACTGCCTTCCCCGTGCCCCACCCCCATGTTATGTGTGCTAATCATAATGCCCCCTTTTCCCCTTATCCCTTCCTTCCCACCCATCCTCCCCAGTCCCTTTCCCTTTGGTAACTGTTAGTCCATTCTTGGGTTCTGTGAGTCTGCTGCTATTTTGTTCCTTCAGTTTTTGCTTTGTTCTTATACTCCACAGATGAGTGAAATCATTTGATACTTGGCTTTCTCCACTTGGCTTGTTTCACTGAGCATAATACCCTCTAGGTACATACATGTTGTTGCAAATGGTAGGATTTGTTTTCTTCTTATGGCTGAATAATATTCCATTGTGTATATGTACCACATCTTCTTTATGCATTCATCTACTGATGGACACTTAGGTGGCTTCCATTTCTTGGCTATTGTAAATAGTGCTGCAATAAACATAGGGGTGCATATACCTTTTTCAAACTGGGCTCCTGCATTCTTAGGGAAAATTACTAGGAGTGGAATTCCTGGGTATTTCTATTTTGAGTTTTTTGAGGAACCTCCATACTGCTTACCACAATGGTTGAACTAATTTACATTCCCACCAGCAGTGTAGGAGGCTTCCCCTTTCTCCACAACCTCACCAACATTTGTTGTTGTTTGCCTTTTGGATGGTGGCCATCCTAACTGGTGTGAGGTGATACCTCATTGTGGTTTTAATTTGCATTTCTCTGTTGATTAGCAATGTGGAGCATCTTTTCATGTGCCTGTTGGCCAACTGAATTTCTTCTTTGGAGAAGTGTCTGTTCAGATCCTCTGCCCATTTTTTTATTGCATTATTTGCTTTTTGTTTATTGAGGTACATGAGCTCTTTGTATATTTTGGATGTCAACCCTCTATCAGATATGTCATTTATGAATATATTCTCCCACACTGTAGGATGCCTTTTTGTTCTACCAATGGTGTCCTTTGCTGTACAGAAGCTTTTTAGTTTGAGATAGTCCCACTTGTTCATTTTTGCTTTTGTTTTCCTTGCCCAGGGAGATATGTTCATGAAGAAGTTGCTCATGTTTATGTCCAAGAGATTTTTGCCTATGTTTTTTTCTAGGAGTTTTATGGTTTCATGACTTACATTCAGGTCTTTGATCCATTTCGAATTTACTTTGTGTATGGGGTTAGACAATGATTCAGTTTCATTCTCTTACATGTAGCTGTCCAGTTTTGCCAACACTAGCTGTTGAAGAGACTGTTATTTCCCCATTGTATGTCCATGGCTCCTTTATTGTATATTAATTGACCATATATGCTAGGGTTAATATCTGCACTCTCTATTCTGTTCCACTGGCCTATGGGTCTGTTCTTGTGCCAGTACCAAATTGTTTTGATTACTGTGGCTTTGTAGTAGAGCTTGAAGTTGGGAAGCAAGATCCCCCTGCTTTATTCTTCCTTCTCAGGATTGCTTTGGCTATTTGGGGTCTTTTGGGAGCCCATATAGTTCCATTTGGAGTTTTAGAACTATGTGTTCCAGTTCATTGAAGAACGCTGTTGGTATTTTGATGGGGATTGCATTGAATCTGTAGATTGCTTTAGGCAGGATGGCCATTTTGACAATATTAATTCTTCCTACCCAAGAGCATGGGATGAATTTCCATTTATTAGTGTCCTCTTTAATTGCTCTTAAGAGTGTCACACACACATGTTTATATGTGGTATTTTAATGAGCATTCATTCAGAATATATATATATATTTTTGTTGTTGTTCAAGTAGTTTATTTTTATTTTGGTATCATTAATCTACAATTACAGAAAGAACATTATGTTTACTAGGGTCCCCCCTTCACCAAGTCCCCCCCACATACCCCTTCACAGTCAGTGTCCATCTGCATAGTAAGATGCTGTAGAATCACTACTTGTCTTCTCTGTGTAGCACAGCCCTCCCCATGACCCCCCTACATTATACATGCTGATCGTAATGCCCCCTTTCTTTTTCCCCACCTTTATCCCTCCCTTCCCACCCATCGTCCTCAGTCCCTTTCCCTTTGGTAACTATTAGTCCATTCTTGGGTTCTGTGCTTCTGCTGCTGTTTTGTTCCTTCAGTTTTCCTTTGTTCTTATACTCCACATATGAGTGAAATCATTTGGTACTTGTCCTTCTCCACTTGGCTTATTTCACTGAGCATAATACCCTCTAGCTCCATCCATGTTGTTTCAAATTGTAGGATTTGTTTTCTTCTTATGGCTGAGTAATATTCCATTGTGTATATGTACCACTTCTTCTTTATCCATTCATCTACTAATGGACATTCAGGTTGCTTCCATATCTTGGCTATTGTAAATAGTGCAGTGATAAACATAGGGGTGCATCTGTCTTTTTCAAACTGGAGTGCTGCATTCTTAGGGTAAATTCCTAGAAGTGGAATTCCTGGGTCAAACGGTATTTCTATTTTGAGCATTCTGAGGAACCTCCATACTGCTTTCCACAATGGTTGAACTAGTTTACATTCCCACCAGCAGTGTAGGAGGGTTCCCCTTTCTCCACAACCTTGCCAACATTTGTTGTTGTTTGTCTTTTTGATGATGGCGATCCTTATTGGTGTGAGGTGATATCTCATTGTGGTTTTAATTTGCATTTCTCTGATGATTAGTGATGTGGAGCATCTTTTCATGTGCCTGTTGGCCATCTGGATTTCTTCTTTAGAGAACTGTCTATTCAGCTCCTCTGCCCATTTTTTAATTGGATTATTTGCTTTTTGTTTGTTGAGGCATGTGAGCTCTTTATATATTTTGGATGTCAATCCTTTATCGGATCTGTCATTTATGAATATATTCTCCCATACTGTAGGATACCTTTTTGTTCTATTGATGGTGTCCTTTGCTGTACAGAAGCTTTTTAGCTTGATATAGTCCCACTTGTTCATTTTTGTCTTTGTTTCCCTTGCCCGGGGAGATATGTTCATGAAGAAGTCACTCATGTTTATGTCCAAGAGATTTTTGCCTATGTTTTTTTCTAAGAGTTTTACGGTTTCATGACTTACATTCAGGTCTTTGATCCATTTGGAGTTTACTTTTGTGTATGGGGTTAGACAGTGATCCAGTTTCATTCTCTTACATGTAGCTGTCCAGTTTTGCCAGCACCATCTGTTGAAGAGACTGTCATTTCCCCATTGTATGTCCATGGCTCCTTTATTGTATATTAATTGACCATATATGTTTGGGTTAATGTCTGGAGTCTCTATTCTGTTCCACTGGTCTGTGGCTCTTTTCTTGTGCCAGTACCAAATTGTCTTGATTACTGTGGCTTTGTAGTAGAGCTTGAAGTTGGGGAGTGAGATCCCCCCCCACTTTATTCTTCCTTCTCAGGCTATTCGGGGTCTTTGACGGTTCCATATGAATTTTTGAACTACTTGTTCCAGTTCATTGAAGAATGCTGTTGGTAATTTGATAGGGATTACATCGAATCTGTATATTGCTTTGGGGAGGATGGCCATTTTGATGATATTAATTCTTCCTAGCCACGAGCATGGGATGAGTTTCCATTTGTTAGTGACCTCTTTAATTTCTCTTAAGAGTGTCTTGTAGTTTTCAGGGTATAGGTCTTTCATTTCCTTGGTTAGGTTTATTCCTAGGTATTTTATTCTTTTTGATGCTATTGTGAATGGAATTGTTTTCCTGATTTCTCTTTCTATTAGTTCATTGTTAGTGTATAGGAAAGCTACAGATTTCTGTGTGTTAATTTTGTATCCTGCAACTTTGTTGAATTCCAATATTAGTTCTAGTAGTTTTGCAGTGGAGTCTTTAGGGTTTTTTATGCACAATATCATGTCATCTGTAAATAGTGGCAGTTTGACTTCTTCTTTACCAGTCTGGATTGCTTGTATTTCTTTGTTTTGTCTGATTGCCGTGGCTAGGACCTCCAGTACCACGTTGAATAACAGTGGGGAGAGTGGGCATCCCTGTCTTGTTCCCGATCTCAGAGGAAAAGCTTTCAGCCTCTTGCTGTTCAGTATGATGTTGGCTGTGGATTTATCATATATGGCCTTTATTATGTTGAGGTACTTGCCCTCTATGCCCATTTTGTTGAGAGTTTTTATCATGAATGGATGTTGAATTTTGTCAAATGCTTTTTCAGCATCTATGGAGATGATCATGTGGTTTTTGTCTTTCTTTTTTTGATGTGGTGGATGATGTTGATGGATTTTCGAATGTTGTACCATCCTTGCATCCCTGGGATGAATCCCACTTGGTCATGGTGTATGATCCTCTTGATGTATTTTTGAATTCGGTTTGCTAATATTTTGTTGAGTATTTTTGCATCTACGTTCATCAGAGATATTGGTCTGTAGTTTTCTTTTTTGGTGGGGTCTTTGCCTGGTTTTGTTATTAGGGTGATGTTGGCTTCATAGAATGAGTTTGGGAGTATTCCCTCCTCTTCTATTTTTGGGAAAACTTTAAGGAGAATGGGTATTATGTCTTCTCTGTATGTTTGATAAAATTCCGCGGTAAATCCATCTGGCCCGGGGGTTTTGTTCTTGGGTAGTTTTTGTATTACCGCTTCAATTTCTTTGCTGGTAATTGGTCTGTTTAGATTTTCTGTTTCTTTCTGGGTCCATCTTGGAAGGTTGTATTTTTCTAAGAAGTTGTCCATTTCTCCTAGGTTTTCCAGCTTCTTAGCATATAGGTTTTCATAGTATTCTCCAATAATTCTTTGTATTTCTGTGGGGTCCGTCGTGATTTTTCCTTTCTCGTTTCTAATTCTGTTGATGTGTGTTGATTCTCTTTTTCTCTTAATAAGTCTGGCTAGAAGCTTATCTATTTTGTTTATTTTCTCGAAGAACCAGCTCTTGGTTTCATTGATTTTTGCTATTGTTTTATTCTTCTCAATTTTATTTATTTCTTCTCTGATCTTTATTATGTCCCTCCATCTGCTGACCTTAGGCTTCATTTGTTCTCCTTTTTCCAATTTCGATAATTGTGACATTAGACCATTCATTTGGGATTGCTCTTCCTTTTTTAAATGTGCTTGGATTGCTATATACTTTCCTCTTAAGACTGCTTTTGCTGCGTCCCACAGAAGTTGGGGCTTTGTGTTATTGTTGTCATTTGTTTCCATATATTGCTGGATCTCCATTTTAATTTGGTCATTGATCCATTGATTATTTAGGAGCATGTTGTTAAGCCTCCATGTGTTTGTGAGCATTTTTGCTTTCTTTGTACAGTTTATTTCTAGTTTTATACCTTTGTGGTCTGAAAAGTTGGTTGGTAGGATTTCAATCTTTTGGAATTTACTTAGGTTCTTTTTGTGGCCTAGTATGTGGTCTGTTCTGGAGAATGTTCCATATGCACTTGAGAAGAATGTGTATCCTGTTGCCTTTGGATGTAGAGTTCTATAGATGTCTATTAGGTCCATCTGTTCTAGCATGTCGTTCAGTGCCTCTGTGTCCTTACTTATTTTCTGTCTGGTGGATCTGTCCTTTGGGGTGAGTGGTGTGTTAAAGTCTCCCAAAATGAATGCCTTGCGTTCTATTTCCTCCTTTAATTCTGTTAGTATTTGTTTCACATATATTGGTGCTCCTGTATTGGGTGCATATATGTTTATAATGGTTATATCCTCTTGTTGGACTGAGCCCTTTATCATTATGTAATGTCCTTCTTTATCTCTTGTTACTTTCTTAATTTTGAGGTCTATTTTGTCTGATACTAGTATTGCAACACCTGCTTTTTTCTCTCTGTTGTTTGCATGAAATATCTTTCTCCAACCCATGACTTTTAATCTGTGCATGTCTTTGGGTTTGAGGTGAGTCTCTTGTAAGCAGCATATAGATGGGTCTTGCTTTTTCATCTATTCTATTACTCTGTGTCTTTTGATTGGTGCATTCAGTCCATTTACATTTAGGGTTATTATTGAAAGATATGTACTTATTGCCATTGCAGGCTTTAGATTTGTGGTTACCAAAGGTTCAAGGTTAGCTTGTTTACTACCTTACTGTCTGACCTCACTCGCTTATTGAGCTGTTATAAACACAGTCTGATGATTATTTCTTTCCCTTCTTATTCCTCCTCCTCCCTTCTTCATATCTTGGGTGTTTTGTTCTGTGCTCTTTTTAGGAGTGCTCCCATCTAGAGCAGTCCTTCTAAGATACCCTGTAGAGGTGATTTGTGGGAGGCAAATTCCCTCAACTTTTGCTTGTCTGGGAATTGTTTAATCCCTCCTTCATATTTAAATGATAATTGTGCTGGATACAGTATCCTTGGTTCAAGGCCCTTCTGTTTCATTGCATTAAATATATCATGCCATTCTCTTCTGGCCTGTAAGGTTTCTGTTGAGAAGTCTGATGATAGCCTGATGGGTTTTCCTTTGTAGGTGACCTTTTTACTCTCTCTGGCTGCCTTTAATACTCTGTCCTTGTCCTTGATCTTTGCCATTTTAATTATTATGTGTCTTGGTGTTGACCTCTTTGGATCCCATCTCTCGGGAGTTCTGTGTGCCTCTGTAGTCTGAGCAACTATTTCCTCCCCCAGTTTGGGGAAGTTCTCAGCAATTATTTCTTCAAAGACACTTTCTATCCCTTTTTCTCTCTCTTCTTCCTCTGGTACCCCTATAATGCGGATATTGTTCCTTTTGGATTGGTCACACAGTTCTCTTAATATTGTTTCATTCCTGGATATCCTTTTATCTCTCTCTGCATCAGCTTCTATGCTTTCCTGTTCTCTGGTTTCTATTCTATCAATGACCTCTTGCATCTTATCCATTCTGCTTATAAATCCTTCCAGAGTTTGTTTCACTTCTGTAATCTCCCTCCGGATATCTGTGATCTCCCTCTGGACGTCTGTAATTGCCCTCCAGACTTCATCCCTTAGCTCTTGCATATTTCTCTGCAGCTCCGTCAGCATGTTTATGATTTTTATTTTGAATTCTTTTTCAGGGAGACTGGTTAGGTCTGCCTCTGCAGATCCTTTCTCATGTGTAACTATCTTGGTCTGGACCAGATTTTTTTGCCTTTTCATGGTGATTGCAGTGGCTGTAGGCAGGTTGCGAGTGTGTCAGCTGGGAGAAGAAAGTCCTTTCCTGCTTGCTGGATGCCTTGCCCTTCTCCGCTGCCTGTGACGGCTACCTGCACTCCTGGAGCAGCCACCAGGTTAATCTCCTAAGCTGCTGTGGGCGGGGTGTCCATCGGAGCAGCATGGAGCCCTGCGGGGAGTGGCAGGCATGCCAGATGCGCTCCTCTGTGCTAGCAGCAACCCTGCCAGGCAGCTGTGTAGCAGCAACAGCCTTTGGGTCTCGCCCGGGTGGCTGTGCGTTGGGCTGGGATTCTGGTTGACTCCTGGGAGCACGCCTGCTCCCTCTGGCTTCACTGCTGGTGCGCACGGGGCTTTTCCGTGCAGGCTTCTACCAGGCTCTGGCTTCACTGCCGCCAGTGCGCGCAAGTCACGCCCAGGCTGTTCGGTCACGCCACTGCGGGCTAGCCCTGCAGCGCACGGATCTGGTCTCGGTTGCTTCTAGCGCTTCCGCCACCAGCACGTGCTCCCACTCTCCTGCTACTAGGCCTGTGTGTTGGAGTCTGCGCCAGTTGGAGGAATGACTGGCAGGCTGCCTAGTCCTGGGAGGGGCTTCAGAGCTGCACTGCCTCCGTTTAGGGCGCCTAAGTTTCCCTGGTATTCCCAGCTGCCAGGACAACTTCATCCAGCTATGGGGTCCCTGTCTCTTTAAGACTTGCAGAAAGCACTCGCTTTTCTTTTGTCTCAGGGGTGCCGGTTGCAGGGACCTGCCCACAGGTTTTACTTTTCCGTTTCTCTAATATCCAGCACCCCGTGCACCTTGTGTCTGCATTCCGGGTGCGGATTTCTAGAGCTGGTTGTTTAGCAGTCCTGGGCTTTCACTCCCTCCCAGTTCTGACTCCTTTCTTCCTGCCGGGTTTTGGGGTGGGGGAGCATTCGGGTCCCGCCTGGCCGCAGCTTGTATCTTACCCCCTTCGTGTGATGCTGAGTTCTCGCAGATGTAGATGTATCCTGGCTGTTGTACTGCACCCATTGGTGTCTCTTTTAGGAATAGTTGTATTTATTGTATTTTCATAAATATATATGTTTTGGGGAGGAGATTTCCTCTGAACTACTCATGCCACCATCTTCCCATGATCCTCCATTCAAGTCAGAATATATTTTTAATTGCTATCACGGGTTTTTTCTCTGGCTCTTCGGATTTTTGTGGGGTTGTTTTTTTTTTTGAGTATTGCTTAATTTCCAAACGTGTGGATTTTTAAAGTTACCTCATTAGTCCCTATTTGTAACTTTATTATATTGTGGTCAGAGAACATATTCTGTATTATTTCAGCTACTTAAAACTTTTTGAGGCTTGTTTTCCAGTATGAATACAGATGGTCCCAAAGTTGCAGTTGTTCAACTTAACAATATTTTGACTTGACTTGTGATACAAAAACGATACACATCAGTAGAAACCATACTTCAGATTTTGAATTTTGATCTTCCCGAGCCAGCAGTATGTGGCCCGCTGCCCTCTCATGATGCTGGGCAGCAGAGACTCCCAGGCAGCCATGTGATCATGAGCATAAACAACAGGTACACTTACCACCTCGCTGTGCCCACCGACCATTCTGTTTTTCACTTTCAGTACAGTAGTCGGTAAATTACATGAGACAGCCAACACTTTATTTATAAAATAGGCTTTGTGTTAGGTGATCTTGCCTGACTGTAGACCAGTGTGTTTGGAGCATGTGTCAGGCAGGCTAGGCTAAGCTGTGATGTTCAGTAAGTGGGTTGTATTAAATGCATTTCAACTTGGGATATTTTTCAACTTATAATGGGTTTATCAGGACTGTATCCCATCCTAAGCCAAGGAAGATCTGTACATTGTTGGTACAACATGCACTGGAAAAGAATGTGTGTTCTAAAGTAGTTGTGTTTGATACACTATAGGTACATGTGTCCATTAGGTCAGGTGTGCTGAATACATTATTTGAATCTTCTACATCTTTAGTGATTTTGTTCTGCCTGCTCTATAAATCACTGAGACAGGTAAGACATATATTCATACTTCCCACCATAACTGGGATTTGTTTGTTTCTCCTTGTCTGTTTTCTGTGGTTCTCATTCCTGTGGTCTTGTCTCTGCCTGTACGTAGTTACTCTCATTGTATGCTGGATATTAACACTTTAAACATCATTAGTAGATACAATGTGAGACCTAAAATGCTGCTCTATGCCTCCAGAAAGGTATTAAAGCTTTCCTCCAGAAACATAGTTTAAGGTATTAAATAGCTCCAGAAAAGCATTGTTAGTACCTTAAGCACTAAACCCTAAATTCAGTTTTAGGGTTTGAGATGTTCTGAAACTGAGCTGTAGTTTATACCAGGAAGGGTCTAGGTCCTCTTCCATTTCACCCTTACCCCAGGGTTTGCGGCTTCAGGGTCCCGACCTAAAACACAAGGAATATACCAGCTCTCCCCAACCCGGCTCCTCCTAACTCCCCAAAAGGTGAAGAGCATTGCTCAGCCCTTAGCCACATCTTCTGAAACTGACAAACAGCCTCATGGGAAAAGTAGTCCCAAATGCTGAACTCACCTTTCTGAGGTTTTCCCTTATACCAAGTCTTGGCCTGTATCCTTTGCAATGTTGTTAGTTCTCCAGTGCCTTCAAGCAGTCATTCTGTTTGATTTGGTTTGATCCAGTTTCTCTAACTGTCCTCAGTGCAAAGGTTGGGACAAATCACTTAGTCATCTTTACAAAAATCAAAATTCCTAGTCATTTTGCAAAAGAAAAAGTTATGCTTTTCTATTCTATAGAAGAAGTGCCCTATTTTAATTCCCCAGGAGTTCTCTTCCATGATGTAATATCTCCATTGACAAGGATCTGAGGGAACAGGTTTGCTATTAAGGACTCTCAGAGGCAGATAGAACGGAGCTGGCAACTCCCGAAATGCTAATGCAGGATCAGTTCTATTTCCACACACACAAACCTTTGAGCCACTATCTTCAATTCTGGCAAACCACAGCCACCATTAAACACCCTGAGCATGGAGGCAAGACGGGAACAGCACCGTCACTTGGCGACAGCGTGTCTTATCTGTCAGCAGTGTGCCTAAGCGGGAAGGAGCAAGTCACAGGTTAGGGCAGCATCACGATAGGAGGTCTGAGAGCCGAACTTCTGCTTCGCGATAAGATGGGCAAGACTGGGGCAGAAGACAGATTCTGGAGACCTGCTGAGCAAGAACAACCAGCACGGGCCCTGGCCAGTCCTCCTCTTCCTACACCCTCGGCCCCAGATCCACCTCTTTGCCCACTAGCCTCACTCCTTCCTTCTCACCAAAAGCAACCATCTATTCACAGTTGGAACTCTAGAGTCTCAGGAGGTATCTTAGTCCATATTTTAGCCACTTCCTCACCTTCAGCCTCATTCAAGGGCTTGGCTGTAATGTCCTAACCCGCTTTCCCACTGACCTAGTGGGAGAAGCTGGAGCCTGGCATCTGGGGGGAACCTCACAGGTTCTGCGCCCAAGGCCCCTCGTGCACTGTATCTAGTTCTTGCCCTAACGATTGGAGAAATTTGGTGTTGGAATAGCTATCGGGAAATCTCTCCTTCAACCACCCTTCTTGTTAAAAAAGGAAAGGGGATATTCAGAGAGCCTGACCAACTTGCCCAAAGTCGTGGCCATTGGCCCCAGGGCCAGGGTGGATTTGCTGCCTGCTGACGTCCCGGCACTCTCCACGCTGCATCTTGGTCGCCACTTGGTACCAACCCAGGGCCCTGGGACCCTAAGCTGTGGTAGCCGAGGCTAGGGATTCGACTTCCCAGAGGCTGCTTAAGTAGGTCTGCAGGGGCTTAGGGCACAATGCTGGCAAGAGCAAAGGGCAAGTTTCAGACCCTTCCTGAGCTGCTGAGTGCCTTACCCTCCCAGCCAGGCCTCAGGGCCCATCCTAGCACTGCCTGCCAGTGCTGCAAAGGGGATGCAGCTGGACGCCAGGCGCCTGGCCGGTCAAGCAACCTGCAAGTCTACAAGACCTTTGCCGTCAAAGAGGAACCCTGGCTCTGCTATTTAACTAGTTGTATGACTCTGGGCATGTCCTGTCACTTCTCCAGTGCTCCCTTTCCTCTGTGCTGTGCAGATAACATGCTGCCCATCCGTAGGGCTCTGCTGAGAATAATGTGAGTTGTTATATGTAAATCACTTAGAACCATGCCTGGCATATAGTAAGTGCTCAGTAAATGTTAGCGACTGTTAGCAGAAAAGGCAAATGGAGGAAGGTTTAAGAGCACATAGGAAGGATTTACCTAAGCCTGGAATAAACATTTGGAAAGGTCCTGCCCTGCAGGCCAGGTATTTCTTGTAATGACCGCCAGTGCCACTCTGACCACGACCTTGTGCTAAGTCACAGAACCTCTCAACTCAGAGTCGAAGATCCTGATGCTTAGAGTTCAGGTGCTGACACCCAGAAAAATTAAGTGACTTTCCCAGGCAGCAAGTGATTCACCTGGAGTCTTGTTCCAAACTAGGCCCTTTGCTTATTTTCTCTCATTTAAACTTCTCAACAGTCCCAGTCGGTCAGTACTTAGTTCCACTTAACCAGCTCAGAAAATGTCAGTACCTTGACTTGCATTAGATTCCTGGGCTGTGAACTCAGAACTTGCTGGCCCCAAAGCCCTTACTCTGCTGCCTGGACAGGGCCCCTGACGGTGCCATGAAGCCTTCTGCAGGACCAAGCAGAGATGCACGCTGGCTGTGACGGAGAGTCAGTGTGACTCAAGCCTCAGGAGTGGGTTGGAGAAGCTGGAGCCTGGCATTTGGGGGGAACCTCACAGGTCCTGTGGCCCAAGGCCCCCCAGTGCCCTGTATGTTCACTTCTTCAGAAGCTCACCTCTCGGTGATGGGGTGCCTGCAGCCGGCCCATCCCATTTTGAACAGCCTCGATGGGTCAGGAAGCCATTCCTGCTGGAGAAGTGAACAACCTGCAACGCGTTGGCCCCAGTTCTGCCATCCTGAGCCACATAGATTTTGCCCCCACATGAACTAACAATAACAATAGTAATAATATAATGGTGACTACTTTTTTTGAATGGGTGCACTGCACCAGTCACCATGCTACAGGCTCTTGAATATATTATCTCATTTAGCGTTTGAAACTAGCTCTCCGGCCCAGCCTCCCACCCCCCACTTCAACAAAGCCAGGAAGTTCCCAATTTATGAACTAATTGTATTCCTAAAATTCTTTTGCAAGGCTGTTGTTTGGACAGTGGAACCGCTTTCCCACATAAACAATGTTACAAGTAGCCGTGGGTGCCCCCTCAAAGCCTAGTTTACCCAACACGCCCCGGTGGTCCTCCACATGTTTACAGGGAGAGAGAATGGAATTAGCTGGGTGACAGTTGCAGTCACTAAACAAGGCAGGGCAAAACAATGGGAAAACGACGCCTGTTCATCATCAACACTGGCTGCTTGAGGAAGCGCGGGCTTGGCAGGGTACAACCAGCTTTCCAGGCTGGGGCCTACTGTCTTCACTTGCCCACTGACAGTAACAGACAGCGACGGCCCGAGAATGGTCCCAAAGGATGGTCTCCATATTGGGGATGGTGTGGAGTCCCAGGGGAGTCGGCCGGGCCTGGCTCTGCACTTACTGCCTGTGGGACCATGGGCAAACTGCTTGACATCTCTGAGGGTCCCATGTGGAGCTTGGGGATGTCGCAGTCCTTCCTGGGGGCCGTGGTAATTCAAAGAGACAATGTGTATCAAGAAGTTAGCAAAGCCTGTGGCACATAGTAGGTGCTCAATAAATGGTGACTCATGGTGTTAACAAGAATAAAAATTCTACAAGGTCTGTGGAGGGTGAGAAAAGAAGAGAGGCATAGGGGACAGAGAGGTCCCCAATGCCCCAGACACCTGGGTAGAGCCCGCCATCTGAGAAGCTGGGTTTCTCTGACCTCAGATCTGGCCCAGCATCTCTGCTCAGCAATGAACTGAGAACTAAACAGAAGTCCCAGAGGGACCCGGGAGTTTGAACTACTGCAAAAGGCTGTCTTTGGTCAGCAGAACAGCCTTGGGGCTGGTAACCTGGGAGACTAGATAGTAATTCAGATAACAGCTAACATCACAGGCAGGTAGAAACAGCCTGAGAAAGAACGTGGACTAGTGTTTCTCAAATTGGGGCCTGTGGGCACAGGCTCCAGACTCTGCCGGTTCCCCAAGAGCTTTTAACTTTAAGTCATTTCCATAATCATTTGTATGGCTTCCTTCTAACAAGGGGCAGCTACGGAATTCCAGTACAGTGTTCGGGTTTGTCCTCACCTGATAGCCACTGGGAACAACTTTAATGCCGTAAGACACTGAGGGAAACATGAAGCATAAGACGGAAAGGCTGTATTTGTGATAAGAAAAGGGCAGGCAGCATTTGTGTGTGTCCTGAGAAACTAAGGCTTTGCAATAGTTCAAGTAGAGCAGAGTGTAGGAAAGCTGAGTCGGCACAAGCAGTTAAAGAATGTGCCCAATCCCACAGAGCCTGCACCAAGACAGCCAGCGCCCTCTTCCTGCTTTAACCAGGGGTCAGCAAGACAGCATCATCCACTTTTGTAACTTAATGTTCATTTTCAGTGTATTAGCCTTGTCATTTTGACTGTATTTAATTTATACATTGACTTTGGTTTTATAGTTGGAGAACTAGTGCAGATGTTTAATTTTAGGTGTGCACAAACTTAAATAGTGTAACAATAAAGTTAAGGGTTGCACAGTTTACAATAGCCAAGATATGGCGGCAACCTAAGTGTCCATCAGTACATGAATGGATAAAGATGTGGTACATATACACAATGGAATATTATTCAGCCATAAAAAGGAGAGAAATCTTCCCATTTGCAATAACATGGATGGAGCTAGAGGGTATTATGTTCGGTGAAATAAACCAGGTGGAGAAAGACAAATACCAAATGATTTCACTTATTTGTGGAGTATAACAACAAAGCAAAACAGAAGGAACAAAATAGCAGTAGACTCCTAGACACTGAGGAGGGACTAGTGGTTACCAGAGGAGAGGGGTTGGGGGAAGGGGTAAAAGGGATAATTCACAATCACAATCTAGGTTGCCATGGGGACAGTAGTACAGCATGGAGAACACAGTTAGTGATTCTGTAACATCTTCCTACATTGATGGACAGTGACCGCACTGGAGGGGATGAGGACTTGATAATACAGGTGAACGTTGAACTACTGTGTCGTGTATTTGAAGCCATCGTAAGATTGTATATCAATGATACATTAATAAAAGAAAAAATAATGGAAAAAATAAATTAAAATAGAAAAACATTAAAAAAATAAAAAAATAAAGCTGAAGCCACAATAGCCAAAAGGTGGAAGTAACTCAAGTGTCCATTGATAGATGAACAGATAAATAAAATTCAGTCTATATGTCCAGTGGAATATTATTATTAAAAAGGAAGGAAGTGCCAACACAGGCTACAACCTGGATGAACCCTGAGGACATTCTGCTCAGTGAAGTGAGCGGGTCACAGAAGGACACAGACTGTGTGATTCCACCTCTGTGAGGTCCCTGGAGCCGTCACATACCTAGGGACAGAGAGTAGAGTGCAGGCTGCCGGGGGCTGGGGTGAGTTAGTGTTTAATGGGAAAAGAATTTCAGTTTCAGAAGAAGGTAAGTTCCAGAGTTGGATGGTGGGGACGGCTGCCTGACGGTGTGAATGTGCTCTATGCCACTGAGCTGCACACTTCAACACAGATAAGACGGCAGCATCTATGCGAGGTGCATTTCGCCACATTAAAAATAAACAAAGCTTAAAAAATAAAATAAAATAAAATAAACAAAGCTAAAGTCAACACTGGGAATGGGTGAGATCTTGTCATTTTGTGTTAGAAGATTGGCCGCACATTGGGTTATCTCACCATACAATGACTGGGCCCCGGGACTCATCCTTCTCGGGGGGATTTTGGGGACTAGAGGATAGATTACCCTCTCACCAGCAACATGATCTCAGCCAGAGCACTGGGAAAATGCAGCTCTTCATGCCTAGGCCAGGAGAGTACTGATGCAGTGACTCATCTCCTGTGACTTACAAACCTGCTCTGCATGGCGATCGCCTGGACAACTGTCAAAATGCAGATTCCCGGGCCCTGCTCCAGGCCTGCTGGATCAGCATCGCCAAGTGTTAATCCAGGAATCTGTGCTTTCCCCAAGTTCCCCAATCCCCCCTGAATGCCCAACCTGCTTGGGGTGTCAAGTTGGGAGGCTTGGAGGCCTAGAAAAACCCCAGTTTGCAATCCCAGGGTCTGTGTGACTTGAGGCAGGCCACTCAGCCTCTCTGGGTCTCAGTTTTCCATCTTGGGGCTGACACAAAAATGCTTATGTTGTATAGGGCTTTATTTTGAGGATTGGTGATAATGTTGATAAGGTACCAGGCATGCAACCTGGCACATACAAGACACTCAATACGTGGTAGCTGCACTGGGGATTCGGGAGGCAGGAGAGGCCGGCCCAGTTGGCATGAGCAGAGAGCTGAGAGCTGAGAATAGCCAGGCAGTCGGCTCTTTCCTCCAGAGCAGCCCCCTCACAGATGGCTCTTTCCAAAGTGCACATGTGTTTCCTGGAGGGGGGAGCACCTTTAGCCAGGGACGTGGACGTGGCTTGTCATTTTAGCTCTGAAAAATGGGACAGAAGTTGTCAAGGGGAAATCCCTTCTTACCAGAAATCAGAATAGTGCTGTGGGAAACCCCTCTCCTCTTTTTGCCCCTACCACCCGCAGCCCCAGCTGCAGAACTGCTCCGCTGGGGTCCTACCCCTGATGCAGAAACAAGGCTCACCTGGTGCTCAAATCCTTTGTGTTTAGAGAAAATCACTTACCCTCTCTGAGCCTGAGATCCTTTCTCTAAGTAGGGAGGGTGACAACCATTCAGGAGATCTTTATGGAGCACCTACTGGTCGGGCCCTTGGCTAGGGGCAGGGAGACGGCAGCGCACCTGGTAGACACCACCCTGACCCTCGTGGGCCGACGGTCCGTGGGAGAGTCAGGCTCTACTCAAACCATTGACAGATGTCTAATGGCCAAAAAATACATCTGCTTAGAAAGTTGTGGTCAGGGTTAGGGTTCTGCCAACGACTTAGCAACAGAACCCTTTGTTCAAATAAAGCCTTACCCAAAAAGTAGGCATGGAACACAGATCAAAGGGAAGCTGTATGGGGTTCTCTGGGGATACTTCCAGCCCCTAGGGCCTCCAGGAGCGCAGCTGGACACTGGTGTTTGGGAGGGATGGGGGAGGAAATGCCTGCGGGTGGCCGAGCAGAGCTCTGGCTCCCTGTGGGCCCTCCAGAAATGGTGGTTCCCGGCCCTGGCGCTGTCAGCTCTCCCCCTTGAGGAGAGAACGGGGCAGCATCTTGACTGGTAGTGCGGGCTGGGGCCAGATTTGGCTTGGACCCCTGTGTCTTCACCTGACAGCCCCTGTCCATCCTGCTAAAGGTGCCCCAGGGACTGGGAATCTGGGGGTCACTGGGCGGTGGGGACACGGTGATGCCGAGTGCGTGGATGCTGGAAGCCAGCTCGCTGCAGCGGCTGATTATCTGATGGAGCGCTTCCTTCATCAGTGCTAATATCCATGTACTGAAACAATGAAAGGGTTTCCTATCAGTTCCAAATAGGACGTGAAAAACTCTCAGTGCTAAGAGTAAAGGATGCTGGAATAGGGCAATGGGAAACGCCTGAGTCACCGGAGGGCCTCTTTGATTCCAACGGCCCAATCGCTGAAAGGGAAAAAGAGAGAGAAAGAGAGAGAGAGAGTGGCTCATTAATGGTCAGAGGGAGGGGACAGGAAGGACTGGCCCTTCACATGGGACCTCCCCAGAGGGCCGAGAGCAGGAGAGAAGCCTGGTGGGGTCACACCACCCAGAGAAGGGAATGGAACCCACAGCTTCATCCATGCCCCCCAGCCCAGGAGCACATTCACGAGCCTTACTCCACAGGCAACCCCAGTTTCCACAAATAAAAGCTTCTTTTAAAGAGGAATTTCCAGGACCTATTTGTCTCAGAGCACCTGCTCACTCTGCAGCTGGACGGCGGCAGGGCTGCCCCAGGACGAGGAGGCCTCTTTATCCACCACCCAACCCTGGGGCCCCAGCAGCCAACCTGGCCTTACCCACAGCTCAGATTCTCCAGGAAAACTGGGAAAGTCACACATGTACAGTTCCTCAGGCCCGATTCCTGCCCAAAGCCTTTCAAAAGGGATCTCCCAGCTCCCCTCTGGCTGGACACCTGACCTCTTCTTTTGCCTTTGCTAAGGATGCGCTAGCCTGATACTCTTTAAAAGACAAAATATGAACACGCCCAGGCAGGGCTGAATGGTTACTGACTCTGTGGCAGGTGCGTGTGCTGATGCCTGTGTCCCAAAAGTTAATTGTTAGGGCCAAACCACAGCCTGGTTATCAGGCTCAAAAGGTTAAAAGGAGCCTCGCGTCCCTTGAGCCCATGGGCACCTCTCAGCTCTGCACTGCACCTCAAGGAGTGTGCCTCCTCCAGAGCTGACACTGGTCCAGGGAAACGCAGGCCAGAATCTCATTTACATAGCAGCTATCTTCAGGGTCAGAAAGTAGTGTAATGAATGACTGTCTTAATTGCACCCACCTGCTGGTGATATCAGACTATACCCCATCTTTCAGCTTCCCCAGGGAGACATGAACGTTTGAACCTGTCTGGGCATCTCATTTGAGGCCCTGCACCACCCACCTGCCTCCCACCTCGGAGCCCTGTGGGAGGTGCGCGCACATGCTGTGTTCTGCTCAGCATTAGCCCGCAGCTTCTAGAAAAACCTTTTGGTGATGTGGAAGTAGGTGCACGGGTCCTGTGCATAGTAGGAGTTTCATGAATACCCATCAAATGAAACTGAACTAAAGGAAGCATATTCAACACGTGTCATCCAGAGATCTCCTTTCCCAGGACATGCATGTCTCGGGGAAAGAGTGAAGACTCCTTGGGCTCAGTTCCAGAACAAGCTGGAGGCTCCTGAGAGAAAGGGGCCCAGCTCAGCTCCAAGCTTAGAACAATGCCAAGCGCTCAACACACTGCAGGTGTGTGTGTGTGTGTGTGTGTGTGTGTTTGTGTGTATGTGCGCTGGGAACGTCTTCCTGCAGCCTCTGAGGTCAGGGGCCAGGGCCCAGAGGGCTGGCTGCATTTATTGTCCATTGTCCGGGGCTGGGACAGGAAGCACTTTCTGTTCCCAATTGCTCGGGTGGATTAATTTACAGTGGGGAGCTCAGGGTTGGCGACCAGCACCTGTTTTCCCTCCAAGAGGCCAGCTTCCGGGCTCAGAGGGTTCTCAGGAGGGGTCCCCTCTGCACAGGGACCCAGAGACCCCTGGGCTGCCTCTGCCGCATTCCCCCGCGGGGCGCTGGCCTGCATCTGCCTGACTCGGGCCTGCACTGCCCTCTGAGCTGCCCACCCCTGGGGTACACGCCACACCAGCCCAGTAATGAGCTATGACAACCGAACTTCAAGACAATGTTTTCCCATTTATTGAGGACCCACTCTCTGGTCCTGGTTCAGTTAGGGGACATGTGCATGCTCCTCTCATTTCCATTTGATGGAGGTTGTGAGCCCCATTTTGCAGATAAACAAACTGAGACTTGGAGAGGCTAGCTGCACAGAGTGTAAAGAACAATGGGGGGGTCCAGACTCCAGACTGCTCTAGGTCCCAGGGCTCTCCCTCAAACACCAATGCCTGTAGGAGCCCAGCAAAGCATGAAACTGGGGCGCACTGGCCAGGTGTGCAGTGACAGGGAGTGAAGGGGGCCGGAGGACACATGTCCAGCCTCTAGGCACAGCTGCCACTGTTCCCTTGAAGTAAGGTGGTCCTCATGTGGCCAGATTGCTCTGTGGTGTCTCCACATTTTTTCCATGTTAGTAACTCATACAATAATTTCTAAAGCCTGGGGAGGTCAGAGAAAGCCTGTCCACAGGCCTCACCTTCCTGCCTGCCTGGCTTTCCACTTCTGCTCTGGGCTACATGCTAGTCACAACAGTGAGCTCCTACTGTGTGCAGCGCTGCCACGCGCTTCCCCCCATGGTGATCCATTCAGTCTCTTTGTGTCCTCCCTCTGCAGGAGGTACTACTGGGCAGAAAAGGAGACTGAGATTGAAAAAGGAGAATTCTCTGGCCCCTGGTGCCAGCCAGGCCCAGTGCGTGCACTGCGTTCCTGCCTCCCTCCTTCAGATTTTCATCACCATCCACCTAGAAGGCACAGGAAGAGTTTTGGAGTCTGGTGGAGGTGGGAACACTGATTTGATTTTCGTAGGTCATTTTCATTTTCCCATGATGGCCCTGGGACCGTCACCCAGACCTCCCCACACGTACTAACCACTAGCAAGCCAGGCTGGGGTTAGCCAGCTTGCTCCATTTTGCTTTGTGCAATCATATTGTCCCAACATAAGCTTGGCTCCCTGACTCTGGTGGCCCTAGATGGTTCCAGCTCCCCCCTTTCTACCCATCTGCCCCTGCCCCAGCAACCTGCCGTGGAGGGCCATGGCCATTTCTCCCCAGCCCCAGGCAGGGCGGGCGCATTACAGGGTGGCCCCTGATGCAGGTTCACCGGCCGTCCCCCTGAGTGACAGGGCTGCCCTTTGTGGAGGGGGAAACTAGAGGCGGGCTGGGGGCTATGCAGCCCTCGCCAGGATGACAGGAGACGTCAGCCCAGCACGCTGCTGCCAGGCCCAGAGCGAGGAAAACCTTGACAGGCCTGGAGGGGATCCAGGAGGGAGCACAAGGGAGGGGGACACTGTCCTCAGACACAAAGGCTAGGCCTGTCCTCACACCTGCAGGATGGAGGGAACGGAGGGCTGGGGGAGACGTGGGGCCACGGGGGCATGAATAATTCTCTCTGAAAGAAGCATGTCACAGGGAGATAGCTCAGCCAGACACTTCAAATAAAGGCAAGCAGCCGCGGTGACAGTGGACATTCTTTGCCACCGATGCGCTGCTGGGACCTAAGTGCTGAGATGTTGTGAAAGAAAGGCGCCTTGAACCTTTCACAGTTACTTTTATTTAAAAAAAAAAAATTGAGAGCGAGAGAGAGAAATACCACCACAGATGCAGGAATGAGCCTGTGAGCCCTGGGAAAGGCCAGATAACAAGTCCTAGGCCCTTAATTTTACCTCTGTTAAGGAGTGCCAGGGAGCCGGGTCTGGGCACACTCCCCACCTCTGCACCTTGGGCCCCTGCTCCCCCTGCCAGCAGCCCGAACTTCCAGAGCCAGGTCTGACGGGTCCCCTTCAGGTGAGGCCCGGCGGCCAGCCGCCCGGGTCCCTGCTCCCTCATCCGCAAACCGCTTCGCTCGGTCCTCAGTGTGTGACCTTCTCTTTTGACATACTCGCCTTCTCCGCCCAGCCAAGCCCTCAGATCAAGGGTTCTGTCCAACTCTGCTCCACGTTCCCCAGCAGAGCCCTGTGTCCAATATACAATGGTCCCCCATTAAATGTCAGTTGATGAAGACTATGATGGTGGCTTTTTGTAGGTTGGGGAAATAGGGCAATGAGTTTACAAATAATAGCATTCTAGTGAAAAACTGACCTCCTCAATGTCCATTCATAGAGTGATAATGAAATAAACTATGATAAAGCTCAACATGGGACTACTCCAGGAACACGGGAAAGAATGGTATGTTCACACGGACGGAGATCATGGAATTCATGGGCAAAGTTTCAGCTTGGCATATAGGGCACAGGAAAGGGTGCAGGGCTTCTCCCCAAATGACTGACTTGGGCTACCTCTACAGAGTCAGGATTTGGGAGGAGAAGGGGGCACTGAGGGATTTCCACTTTTTAGTATACACATTTGGGTATATTCTAGTTTCTCACAATGAATATATGTTACTTTTGTAATTTAAAAAATTATTCTTAATCCATGTAGTTTAGCTAAACCCTTTCCCAAGCTGGGGCTCCAAGACATATCTTTGCTCAAGAGAGAAGGAAGGCTTGGAAGAAGGCTGCGACAGCTGCAGGGCTCAAGGCGGAAGGGCAGGGTCTTGGCTGCTGTCCTCCTTTCCAAGGTCAGCAAAACATTGTCTGAAATCCTCCAAGCAGATAGCCACTTGCATCTCCTTGGCCAGAACATGTCACAGGGTCACCTTAGCTGCAAGGGAGGCTGGAAATTAGAGGCAACTGTGGAACCACTCAAGGCTTACACCAGGAATGCATTTTGTCTCAGGGAAACCCTCCTCTAGCCCAAACGGCCTCCCATCCTTCTGCATTTCCTCTTGTTTCAAGTCTACGTACAACTTTCTTCTCTTGAAAGTTGGGGTCTAAATCCAAAGGCAAAAGCTCACAGCTCACCCCATCCTGGCTCATGAAAACTTCCTTCAGCTACACCTGGCAGACAGATTTCTGTTGGCATTATCCAGCAATACTTCCTTTTTATTTCTTTTTACAAATTTCCCACCAACACTTCACAGTTGTGCATTTTGCAGCCATGAGGGGAGAGCCTGCCTGCCTAAGAATGCAGCCAGCAGCAAAGAAACCAGAAGCCGAAGCTCCTGAGCCAGCCATGCCTTTTTAAATGAATGAACTGATAAATTACGTTTTCCCCTCCTTCTGTAATGTTGGGTTGAGTTTCTGTCTATTAAAAAATAAAGAGAAGAAGAAGAAGTCCTGGCTACTAAAGAAACGATCTTAGAGCTGAGTTCAATCCCGTGCCCTGACACCGGGCGATCTCAGCCTGGGGGGTATGCATGGAGTGGGTCCTACATCTGTCTGTTTAAAACCCAGATGTGCACGGAGGTCACCTGTGGCCTTGGGAGCTCAGTAGGACTGGGTCACATCACCCATCCAGTGCTCTCCCCAAGATGTCTACAGGTCCCTGGGGGATTCCCACTCCCCTGAGTATTGTGACTCCATGTTACTCTCGTTCTTACTCATCCCTCTGTGCCTTCCCACGTCTCTACCCTGACCTGGAGGTGGAACTTTCCTTAATCCACTCCCTGTGCTCCTAAAACTGCGCATGTGGGACACCAAGGGACAAGAATTTTACTGAAGCTTTAGGACAGTTTAAATGACAGCACTGTAAACCTCAACCGAGTAGGAACACTCTCATTGAGAGTAACTAATTAAGAGTAACGAAGAGTCCAGCGATAACCCCATCACCAAGAATTTCTTGTTCTCCCTTCTCCAGGGGTCCCAGTCCCCCCATCCCCTGCCCCAGCTTCACAGCTCCCTGCTTTTCCAAATTTCAGGTAGTTTCTTAGCACAACGGTGTAGTTTTGTTTAGTCTCTCATCTTCTTCCAAACCCCAACTCTCGTCCTCCCAGCACCCTTCAGAAAGGTATTTCCCTGAGTGAAGAGGCTCCCTCCCTAAGAAGAACTCTGGTGCTGGCTGTCTGTATGTACTCTCTGTCTCCCGGCACTCTATTTTCTCCCAGAAGCATGGGAGTGTGCTGCCTGTTTGGGGATCGAATGCAAAGAGAACGTGGGCCCTCACAGGAAATCAAACCAATTTGATTGTGCAGGAGAAATAAAAGCCTGTAGATTCTCATCTGAGAGAACAGATATATTTACATACCAGAGCAGATCTCTGGTCAGAGTGTCATCAAGTTTATTCTCTCTGGCATTCTCCCACAATGCCGGCAGGCGATGCCAAAATGGCAGTGACATGGCTTGGGATCTTGGCTTCCTCTTAGGCGGTGTCGAGACATTCTGAGTAACCTACAGATATCCTCCCTCCACTAAGGATGTCGTGAATGATGGCAATGAGAGGCCAGGCTCCAAGCCTTGAAGAAATGAGATTGGAAGTCAGAACCGTCCTAATGAAGGGCGGCTGAACTTCCCAGCCAGCCCCGTCCCCTACTGACCGATGAACGCGTTATGGTCTGCAGTACTCAGCACGTCCGAGGCTGGGGGAGCTGTCTGTGGAGCTCCGGGGACTCTGGGGACACTCCAGGTGCCTTCCTGGGGGCCTCCCCACCCTCCCTGTCCCACGCACACCCTGCACCCCAGCACCCCTCAAGCCGCTGCTCCAGGACATGTTCTCGTCATTTCCTAACAACTGAACAGCCTCCTAACTTGGTTTACCTGACTCCAGCCTCTTCCCTGCCTGCTTCCCTCCGCAGCATAGCAGCAGTTTTCCCAAAGCACAAATCCAACCTGGTTAAAATTCATAAATGAGGCCAAGTCCCAGGACGAGGGTCCTTCCTGGCCCACGCCACAGTCCGTTCCAGCCCTTTCTGTCTCAGTGGCCTCTTCAACCCTGCAGTTCTTCCACCTGGGCGACCCTGACCCTGCTGCTGATGTCTTGGCCCCAAAGTCACCACTAAACCAAAATGCCAGAATGTCCTTCAAGAGGCTCCTGTGGGGTCTTTTTTGAATCTCTTCGTTCAAATGCTCCATTCTTGCTTCATCCTCCCCCAGTCTTGGGCCTTTTTTGTCCAGCCCTGGCCCTACCATTTTGCCATTCAACACAATCCCCAGGAAAGCCACCTTTTTTACTCGCTCTGTGATGCTTTCTGATGCCTCATCTCATGTGCCACAGAGACCGTCCTGACTGCTGACCACATGTTGCAATCACCAGGGGAGCTTTTAAAGCCACTTGGTTGAATTTGTCTGGGGTGGGGTGTTTTTGGAAACTCTCCAAAGGGATCCCGATGTACAGACAGGGTAGCACTAGCTGGGGTAATTCCTCTGTCTGCAGCATACACTTAGCAGTAAACACTTGCAAAACAAAGACCAGGCTGGACTTCATGCATTTTATTGATGCAATCCTTGCTACTCAAAGCGTGATCCATGGACAAGCAGCATCACCATCCCCGGAGTTTATTGGAAGTGGAGGGACTCAGCGGCCACCCCAGATCTACTGAATCAGAACCTGCATTTTAGCAAGATCCCCAAGAGACTGAAACACATTAAAGATTGAGCATCCCTGCTCTAAACTTGAAAATGCTGACAGACAAGCACGTGTATACTCCTTACCCCGGGTGGTGCCCGCAGGGGCAGGCAGGAAGCATAAATGAGCAGGGCAGCCCATGGGACGTGCTGAAGAGCGCTGAGGAGGGTGGCTACTGAGTGGCCCCCAGCTGGGGCCTCTGCCCGCTCTTGCCAGTCAGGCCCCAAGCCCAGTGGCTGCCAGAAAGTTCTGCTCTCCAAGAGAACCCTGAACTTTGGGTTTTCTTCCAGTGAAGCCTGCGTGTTGATCACAGCTGCCGCCCTATCCTGCCCCTGTCAGTGTTTTCATAGTGAGTGTGCTTAACACTTCCTGCAACTTATTTATCTGTTGAACTTCCCAGCCAGCCCCGTCCCCTTATTTATCTGTGGCATTATTGTTTCTTGTCTGTTCCCTTCTCGAAGGCAGGGTTGTTGTCTCTTGTGTTCACTGTTGAATCCCAGGGATTTAGAGTTGTCCCTGGCAGATAGTAGGTGCCAACAAATAGGTGTGGAAAGAATTTACTGAGCAGGCCAAGCCAGAGCACGTCTGTGGCTGACCTGCAGTCGGTCACTCGGCAGCTCTGTGGAAGGAAACCGAGGCACAGCCCACTAGCATCGGAGCCCTGGGCTGGGAGGTCATGAGGCCAAGTCCTTTGTCCTCAGGAGGCTCTAAGGTGCCATCCTTCTCTCCTGGTCCTCCCCATCTCCCTCCCTGCAGGATCATAGGTATGGGCGAGGGGCCCCTGCAGGAAGTCCCCTTGTGAGCCTCTGTGGCATGCTTTTGTGGGAAACCAGCAGGATGGGGTGTGTGAGGTGACCCAGAAGATGTCGGGGGCCATTTTATCTAAGCCTTTCTTTCAAGAAAAACCTTGAGCTTAGAGTTTTTATATTCTCTCCAAATTCTTTTTCCTTAAAGGTGTTCATCTGTGCAGTGTAGACCCCTGCAAGATCCCACAAGCGACCACAGTACTGTTCTGTCTCAGCTTCATGGTTTAATATTCTAGAAAGTTCTCTTGCTCCTGGAGGGAGGGGCCCTGAACAGAGGTCACAGGGCCCTTGGGGGACACTCTCTTCCTTGTAGGTCTCTTGCCCCTGCTGAATGGATCTTCCCTGTCCAGGGACCGTTGGCCTTAATGCCGTGCCCCTGAGGTCTGGCCCAGAGCCCCTCAAAGAGCCAGGAGAGAACTGAACACAAGAGGAATCGGGGTGAATTCTCCTGGGGGGAAGCAGGTCTTCAAGCGCCTGCTCCTTCGGGGCCATCAGGGCTGCCCTGGGGCTGGAAGATGGCCCCAGGTCAGCGCCCCCTGCCGAGCCCCAAGCTCCGGCTGCCCTGGAGCTGGGCCATGTCTTCCCTGAGGGGTGGCTGCCCCCGTGAGGGCAGAGACGGCAATGGGGTGGGCGTCTTCCCCCAGGGGAAGGGGAAGCTGGCCGGCGGAGGAGAGGGCGAGGTCGCGGGGGAGAAGGCTGTGAGGCCTGTCAGGATGTGTGGGCCCCAGAGGTTCCCGGAGAGCATGAGAAGCCCCAGCCAGGCTGCCTGTGCAGGGGGAGGCCTGAGGTGGAGGCGGAGGGACTGAAATGGGGCTTGGGGAGGGACCATATCAGCTATGCGGGGAGTTTTTCATTGTTGTTTATTGTTCATTTTTTTTGTTTCACTTTATTATCAGGAACTTTAAGCTTTTACAATAGTAAGAAGAATTCTGTCAAGACCTTTCATATACTCCCCACCCAGGTTCAGCAGTTACCAAGTCAGGGCCAATGTTGCTGACATACGTGTACCCCCAACTCAGGGCCAATGTTGCTGACATACATGTACCCCCATTCCGTAATAGTGTGTAGCAAATCCTGTACATCATAGCATTTCATTGTAAATATTTTAGTATGTATCACACCTTTTTAAAAACTAACATTATCTCCTTAACATTATCAAATACCTAGTGTGTTGTGGGTTAAATTGTATCCACCCAAAAAGACATGTTGCAATCCTAACCCACAGTATCTCAGGTAGTCATCTTATTTGGAGATAGGGTCCTTCTAGAGGTGGCCAAGTTACAGTGAGGTCATTGAGGTGGGCCCTAATCCAATTGAATTTTAAGAAAAGAGGGAAATTTGGTCATAGACACAAACATGCCCAAAGGAGGTATTATGGGAAAAGATGCAGGAAGAATGCCATGTGAAAATCCGAGTCACGCTGTCATAAGCTACGGAAGGTTTGGGGGTCCTGGAAGCCGGGAGAGGCAAGGGAAAGAAACTACCACCTTCAGAGGGAGTGCAGTCCCACCAGTACCACCTTCCTCTTAGCCTCCTGGCCCCCAGAGCAGCAAAACAATACATTTCTGTTATTCAAAGCCACCCAGTTTGCAGCATTTGTTAAGGTAGGACACTGATCTTGTCGATGGTTTGTCAATGTCCATGTCTTGTCAAAATTTCCAGTCATCTCCCAAACGTCACCATTTTTTAGTTTGTCTCTTGAAATCAAGATCCGAACAAGGGATCTTAAGAATTTCAATCTCCTTTCTTTCTTGCAATGTATCTGTTGAAGAAAATCATGTTGTTTGTCCCATAGGATTCGCCACGGAATGGACTTTGCTGTCAGCATTTCCGTGGTGTCACCTAATGCCTCACTACTCAGAATGAGTGTGGCCCATGGGCCACCTGCCCCAGCATCGCCGGAAGCCTGTCGGAAATGCAGAGCGTCTCGGCCCCTCCCCAGACCTGCTGGCTCACAGCTTCCTTTTCAGTCCGGCGACTCGTGCACACACTGGAGCTGAGGAGCACAGGAGCACATTCTCTCCTCTGCATTTCCTAAGACTGGTCATTGGAATTTAAGGCTTGATCAGATTCAGGTCTGATTTTTTACTTGGCAAGACTATGTCCCAGGTGGTGATCGTTACTTCATCAGGAAGGGCCTCATACCTAGGTGTCTGTCTGGTATAATGGAACCAGAAGGTGATCATCAATGCCTAGATCCAGATGCATTCATTCATTAGGTTTCCAAAATGGTGGTATTCTATTTCCACAACTCTTCATTCATTAGTAGCAATACATCCACAAAGGAAAAGTTCCTCTCATCTACCATTTGATTACCTAATGGCACAGTTGATACAGGAGAGAAAGGATAAAGGCTCTGTTCTTTTCCTCTTATGACCATTTTTTCAAAACAATGGTCACAGTGAGCTTTGCTACTTTGTGCTAGTTTTTGGCATCAGGTGAACTCGTGGATTGAAGCATAGTGATGTGTTTACAACTCATTACCATTCTTATTCTTATGGATGCTCAGGTGTTTGTCGCATCTTTGGCCAGTGGGAATCACTCAAGGTGGCCCCCAAGCCTTTTTGACATGACCCCAGTCATCTTGGGTGACTTCCATGCTCTCTCTCTCATACACCTGGATGTTCCAAACTCATCTTGTGTATCTCCTGCCCTAGATCTGGAATCATCCATTTCTCCACAGACCTCCAGTTTCATTCAGTGGAGAAGGGTGTTTAGAGGCCACCATTTGAGTGTAAGGGTGCTCAGTGCTATGGGCTTTGCCTTTTTGGAGGATTTTCATTGAATAAAACACTTTTAACACTCTAACATAAAACACATGAGTTCACGCTTCCAGTCAAATTCAATAACGTGGGATTTGTAACAACCTTTTCAGTTTCCCTGCATATTTCCTTTCTCCAAGCAACAAAAGCAAGCTACAGTCACACCGGGAATGATAGAATACCCTACACTTGCTCATCTGCCTCTCTGCCCACCACCTCCCCATGGCATGATTGGACTTGATGAGTTGTTGAAGGGCATCAGAGAAACCAAGAGAAAGAAGCACTAGCCGAAGTGGCCCCTCGAGTATGTGAGGAGGAAGCTCTGCAGACTGGCTGGCTCTCTGAGGGCCACAGAGCTGGTTGAGCTGTGTCGAAGTGACATGAGGTCTTGAAGGTCACAAAGGGGAATGACAGGAGGGGAGGCCCTTCTCAGGACTGCTCATGGGAGGCTTGAGCAGGAGGCCACAGGAGGGAGAAAAGCCTGAGGGGTGAGACCTCACCAGCCTAGGAAAGAGGCTGAGGGTGGGGCCCTGCACACTCAAGGACCACCGGTACATAAAAAAACTAAAGAATGCCTAAATAGGGTTACCTAAATTACAATATTTTAAGTGTTAGAGCTGTTAGAAAAAAGTACTGCAGTGTGATTAAGCTCACAGGAGATAATTAGAAGATTCATAAAAATATGTTTATATCAAGCTGAAATTACTCTAAAGAGTGAATCTTTGCAAAATACAAATTTAAAGCTGAATGACTAATGCCATCTTCTTTCAACCCTATCAGTGGATTCTGTGATTGTATGTTTGATCTTTTTTTTTTAATTAAACGATAGACTTTCTTATTTAGAGCAGGTTTCAGTTCTTGGCAAAACTGAAGCACAGAGTTCCCATCTACCCTCTTTCCCACATATGCACAGCCTCCCCCATTATCAAAACCCACCATCAGAGTGGTGCATTTGTTGCAATCGATGAACCTACATTAATACATCATCACACCCAAAGTGTGTCCATGAGCGTTCGCTCTTAGAGGTGTACATCCTGTGGATTTGGACAGATGTATAATGATACGTGCTCACCATTCCAGTGTCATACAGACTCACTGCCATAAACATCCCCTGTGCTCTGCCTGTTCATCCCTCCTCCCCTCAGCCCCTGGCAACCACTGATCCTTACTGTCACCATAATTTTGCCTTTTTCAGAAATATCATACATTTGGAACTATATGATCTGCAGCCTTTTCGGATTGGCTTCTCTCACTTAGCAATATGTTTTTTTATGCTATTTTTAAATTTTGGTATCATTAATATAAAATCACATGAGCAACATTGTGGTTACTAGATTTACCCCATTATCAAGTCCCCACCACATACCCCATTGCAGTCACTGTCCATCAGCATTGTAAGATGCTATAGAGTCACTACTTGTCTTCTCTGTGTTATACTGCCTTCCCTGTGCCCCTCCCTATATTATGTGTACTAATCGTAATGCCCCTTTTTCCCCTTCTCCCTCCCTTCCCACCCACTCTCCCCAGTCCTTTTCCCTTTGGTAACTGTTAGTCCATTCTTGGGTTCTGTGAGTCTGCTGCTGTTTTGTTCCTTCAGTTTTTGCTTTGTTCTTATACGCCACAGATGAGTGAAATCATTTGGTACTTGTCTTTCTCTGCCTGGCTTATTTCACTGAGCATAATACCCTCTAGCTCCATCCATATTGTTGCAAGTGGTAGGATTTGTTTTCTTCTTATGGCTGAATAATATTTCATTGTGTATATGTACCACATCTTCTTTATCCATTCATCTACTGATGGACACTTAGGTGGCTTCCATTTCTTGGCTATTGTAAATAGTGCTGCGACAAACATAGTGGTGCATCTGTCTTTTTCAAACTGGAGTGCTGCATTCTTAGGGTAAATTCCTAGGAGTGGAATTCTTGGGTCAAATGGTACTTCTATTCTTAGTTTTTTGAGGAACCTCCATATTGCTTTCCACAATGGTTGAACTAATTTACATTCCCACCAGCAGTGTAGGAGGGTTCCCCTTTCTTTGCATCCTCACCAGCATTAGCAATATGTTTTTAAGGTTCCTCCACGGAAACTTGCATAGCTTGCTGGCTAGTTTCTTTTTAGTATAGAATAAGATTCCATTGTCTGGATGGACCATAGCTTGTTTATCCATTCACCATCTACTAAAGGACATCTTGGTTGCTTTCAACTTTTGGCAGCTATGCATAAAGCCGCTATAAAAATACATGTGTAGGTTTTTTTGTGGACACAAGTATTTTCTTCCTTTGTGTAAATACGAAGGAGCATGATTTGGGGCTCATATGGTAAGAGTGTGTTTAGTTTTGTAAGAAACCGTCCCACTGCCTTCCAGAGTGGTCGCACAGTTCTGCGTTCCCCCCAGCCGTGAAGGAGGGCTCCTGCCGCTCCACGTCCTCACCAGTTGTTGGCCGTTCTGATGGCTGCGGAGCGTTAGCACATTATTGTTTTAACTTACACTTCCATAGTGGCTATGATTTGAGCGTTTTTTCATATGCTGATCTGCCATCTGTATCTCTTCTTTGGTGAGGTGCCTATCAGGTCTTCAGCCATTTTTTCATCAGTTTGTGCGTTTAGTTGTTGAGTTTTAAGAGTTTTTTGTATATTTTGGACAACAGTTCTTTATGAAATAAGTCTTTTGCAAAGATTTTCCCTCAGTCCTTGTGGCTTGTATTTTCATTTCCTTGACGTTTGACCTTTTTGGGGGAACGAAGAAGGTTCGAGTTGAAGACCACCCACATGCAATACCAGTGGACCCCCCCACCCCGCATGCCCCGTGGTCCCTGAGGGGGGAGGAAAGGAGTGTGAAGGAAAGGGAGGGGCTGAGGGAAGGTTGCGCTTGCAGGAGGTCCCCCCTCAGGGGGAGACGCGGGCGCGCGGGAAGCCTGGAGAGTCGGGGATCCACGGGGAACCACCTCCCCGGTGAGTGTGAGAAGGGCAAGTGCGGGGCGAGCTTGGAAGCAGCCCGGGCGCAGGCAGGGAGCCTGTCGGGAAGTGGAGTCAGTGTGAGGCTCTGTCTTCACGGCTGGAGTGACACGCCCGCGACGTCCTCGGGGCCCATCGCGGGGACTTCCTTTTGCCGGGAGCGCGGACCGTGCAGCCAGCAGGACCAGCGGGCTGAGGCGCGCGACCCCGCCGCCGTCACTAGGGGTCCCACTTGAGCTTCTCCGAAAGCCCGTCCCGGCGCGCTCGTCAGCGGCTTTCCGCACGGAGAGTGCGCTCCTGGTCCCTGCACTTGCAGCTGTCAGATCCTAAGAGGGCCGGCGACCAAATGCAAATGTCAGGTTTTGCTAGGTTCACCTACGCCACGCATCCTGGAAAATCAAGACCTTTGAAAACCCACAGTCCAAATCCAAACCGTTCCTAGGGCGCCGCGTGGGAGGGTCACATTCCAGAGAGAACAAGTCCTCAAATATTCCCTGACTTGACAAAGCGGGCCACTTGAAGGGCACCTTCACTAAATCGTTAGCATTTGAGTTCCCTTTTCAAAACCTACACCATCCAAAATAATCCGAGCTGAACATTACTCCAGGCTGGCGCCCAGCTGGGCTCTTCAGGCCAGAGTTGTTGCCAAGTTCACCCGAATTCCTCCGAACTGTGGTTCTCTCTCCCCTGTCCCTGGCGGAACAGAAGTTGTCGCCATGCCTCCGATCAGGCAGCCTCAAATCAGAAATCTTAGCCAAATTTTCTCAGCTCCCAGCTATCTAGAAATAAACACAATAAGGAACCTGAATTCTAACAGGTCTGATTCAGGGTGACTTTCTGCAACTCATTAGTGCCTGGAGAGCCTCCGAGGATCTCAGATTTGGTACCATGGTCCATTGGCCGGGAGGGTGGAAGGCGGAAAGGCTGGAAAAAGTGAAGGGCAGAGCGGAAGTAAGATAAATATTGAACAGCGTTCTGAGTCACCAACCTGCAAATGTCATGGGTAGAAAACACACTGACACGCACATCCCCATGACGACTCCCTGTCCCTCAAGGACAACTGACCTCTGGTGGTCCACGTATGTTCCGAAGGGCACCCGAGAGCCCCTGCCCCGAAATGCTTTCTCTGTAGGTCGCTGTGCCTAGCAGTCCACCATTAAAGATTCTCATCTGCTACAGTACAGACATAGAGAACCTGGCATCAGCCTAAATGGACACTAGTGAGAAGCTGCTGAAATAAAATATGATACCTCCATTGCAATGGAATGCCACACAGCTGTGAGAGGGGGGAAGAAACTCTTTATCGATGGTTCTCCATGAGGTAGTGTTCAGAGAAGAGATCAAGGTGCAGAGCCCTAGCATAAGGAGGCAGAGGAATAGTATTCAGCCATAAGAAAGAAGGAAATCCTGCCATTTGTAACAACATGGATGGAACCTAGAGGGTATTATGTTAAGAGAAATAAGTCAAACAGAGACAAATATGTGTGACCTCACTTATATGTGGAATCTAAACAAAAACAGAAAACATAAATACAGAATGATGGCTGACAGAGGTGAGGGTAGAGGGTGGGAAAATGAGGGAAGGTGGGTCAACAGGTGCAAACTTCTGATTATAATAAATAAGTCATGGAGCTGTACTGTATGGAATGCCCACTATAGTTAATAATACTGCATGTATGTTAGAATTATAATAGTTATATAATAACATGTTATAATCATAACATATATATGAGGGGTGTTAAGAGAGTAGATCTTAACAGTCCTCATTACAAGATAAAACAACTCTGTAACTATGTGATGATGGATCTTAACTATCACACCTGAAACTAATACATGTCAAATATATCTCAATGTTTTAAATGAGCGGGAAAATTTATATGCACATATGCCGTACCTGGGGGTGCTGTCTCTGGAACGCACCGGACCTGGTAATGCTGGCTGTCACTGCAAGAGTGTATATGGTGGGGTGGGGGACAGTGGGGGAGGGGACTTCCGTTGTGTGCTCTTGTGTACTTTTGGATCTAAACTGACATGAATGCATTATCTTTTTTAAAACGTTTAAGGAAACGAATTTAAAAATTGGATATTAGAGACATGGAGAGATGCACAAAGTTCATGATTAAATGAATGCAATTTGCTAACAAGGTACCTACTGGGAGTCAATCTGTGTTTCAAAAAAAATATTTATATAGACTTGTCAATACATAGAAAATGACTTGAAGGATACACCAGACAATAGGCTCCTTTTGGGGAGGCTGGGAAAACCAAGATGTCTTCCACTTTTCATTGTACCCCTTTCTGTCCTGTTTGATTTTTTAAAACAAATGGGGTGGCTGGGGAAAAAGGAAAGGACTGTGGGTGTCATGTGGTTCCGAGTCAGTCCTGGCTGCTGCCGTCCCAGTTCCTCGATGGTGGGCCAGGTAACTGCATCCTGGGATGCCCGTGCCAGCCGCCAGGGCGGCCCTAACGTGCAAATGAAGAACGCAGTGTGGGCGGCTCCCACCGAGAGCCCAGCGTGAGGTCTCCATCTTCATGAGCCTGTCATTAAAATTCACCGTGAAAGAGCAGAAGTATCCAAACTGTTGTTGAACTAGTGGTGGTGGGTACTAAAACCACACAGGTGACAGAAGTGCCTGGAGCTGAATGCACATACCACACACACATGGATGCACACACACGCCACACACGTGCGGACACACACATGCACACACAACATGGTGCAGATAGAACCAAGGAATTCTGCACAAGACCGGCGGACTGAGTCCAAATCGATACGCTGGTTGTGAAGCGTTCCTACTGCAGTTGCACAAGATGCCACCAGTGGGAGAAACTGGGTCAGCTGCACGCAGTCCCTCCCTGTGTTCTTCAACAACAGGTGACTCTACGATCAGCTCCACACAGATTTCCCTGGTCAGAAGGCACATGCAGCTTGCAGCTTCATGAACTTAGCTTGATCGGCAGAGGCAACAAGGCTGCAAAGGGCAAGAGAGAACGGAGGCTTCGTGGCCCCCATGATGTGCCCCATCCCCTCCGAGGGGACTGCAGAGGGGCCGCCACAGTGCCTTCCCTGCAGTTGCACAGGGAGCTGGGGCTGGGAAGCAAGACAGTGCGGGGAGGCCGGGTCTGGCAGACAGAGGGCATAGGGAAAGGGCAGCTGCCGAGGAGCTGTGCCCCGACTCCCTCCGAGGGGTCAGAGGTTTCAGGGTCTTGCATCTGGGGGCAGGCCCGGCTCCATTCCCTACTGTGCATTTGGGCAAGCGGTTTTGGCTCTGAGCCTTGCGCTCCTCACCTGTCGAATGGGGTCTGCACTGGGACCTGGCAGTATGCTGGGCGGTTAACAACCCAGGGATGGATAGTCTGAGAGTACCTGGTGTGTGGTGGGTGCTTAGAAAATGTGATTTCCTTCCCTTGGTGACCTATTAATGAATCAGAGTTGTACAGTCTTCGGGGGACGTCCCTCCCACCTTTTCCCTTTAGTGGGAGACACACCAGGAAGACAACGCTGCCTTCACCTGAAAACGCCAGCAGCACACTCCTTCGCAAGAGGGGCTTCCTTGGAGCAGTAGGCCAAAGTTTCCAGCCCACTCAACATGGAGCCCATGCACCCCAACAGCTGTGCACCTGGCCTCTGCCATCTCCAGGCTCTGTGACCCCAGGCCTGACACTTAACCCCTCTGTGCTGCGGTTTCCTTACCAGTAACCTAGGACCAAGAACCCCTAGCATGACTGTGATGATTAAATAAAATGGAGATAATAGAGGTGAAAGGGCCTTGCACACCTCAACGATTATTTACCAGATTGTTGTCAACCATTTGGTTAAAGAACAGATCTCCCTTCCCTGGTCAACTGTGGATGTGGACCAACATCCTGATGGGTCAGAGGTGAAGTGGTCACAGGAACACTCATACAGCCAGGCACAGCTGCAAGGGCTGGACTTTGGCTGATTAATCCTCAGGACAACTGTTTGCAGAAGTTACTAGTGTTGTCCCTGTTTTCATAGAAGGAAAATAAGACACAGAGAGATTAAGCCATGGCTTAAATTTCCCACATAGCCCCAATCTGCTGGAGCTGAGTAGCAGAAGCCCTTTTATGCGGTACATGCTCTACTAGTTTGCCACAGTCCCCACCACTCCCTATTGTCACCCTGACACTGAGATACTGTTTCATCTCTCAAGGCCCTCATACCCTTGTTCTTCTTATGGTAGAGACATAACTCTTGGTACCCAGGTCTCTCTCCACACTCACACAATCTGGTTTAAGGAGACTCACAGGCTAGGGAGTACTTTTCACAAAGACTCACATGGGTCTAGCCCTCCTGGAGTTGCTCAGTGTGGTAGCCAGGTTCCCATTAGTGGGAACTCAGCAGGAGTGCCCAGAAGGAAGAGATTGGTGTCAACACAATCCGATTTGAGAAGGACCCTCTACCTCCTCAAATTTTTTTACCTGAGTTCCATTTTTTTTAGCATAATTTCTTTGTGCTCAGCAGGGCCCTTCCCTCTTTCAAAACTCAGAAAGGCTGAGGTCTAACACTGAGCACCTAGAAATGAACGAGTTGGTGGAGATCTTTATTAAGAGCTAATCCATGGGCACACAGACGCCAGGGCGGTTTTCAGCACATCTCGCCTTATCCTGTCCCTCTTGACAACGGCTGTGTGAGGTAGTTGCTACTAGTCTCCCCAGTCCCCAGACAGAAAAACTGAGGCACACAGGTTAAGTCACCTGCCCAAGGTCACTGAGACAGGAGGCTGGCGAGTGAGAGCTCCACCTGCCGAGCTGGAATGCCAGAGTGACAGCCGAGAAGCTGTCTCCCTGCTGACGCTCTTTGCAGGTAAACCGGTGTCATCCTCACATGGCCCCGAGACTGGCGCCCTTCTACATACTTAGAGATGAGAAAACGGAGCCTGCAGGAGAGGAAGCCTCTGCTCACACAGTAGCAAGCATCAGGGCTAAGATGGCACCCATCACCCCAGCTCCAGGGCCTGAGCCCCCTCATGCTCCAGGAAGGGAGCAGGAGGTGACAAGGTCACCCTGTAGGCGCTGCCCTCACAGCCCTGGGTGCTGGTGCCTGGCACCATGCAGTGGGTGATGGCACTGGGCCTGAGCAGACATTTCAGAAGGACGGCAGTTTCCTAGGGCTTGCCCCCCAAAGTGCCAGGGCCGTGCTTGGGACTCCTGGGTGAGGGAAGGGTTCTGTTCCTGCCCCCTGATGCCCCAGAGCCATTTAAACTTTCTTCGTGTGCATCCAAAACACACCAGTTCTGATGTCCCTCAGCAGTGGAGGCGGGCTGCCCACAGTCAGCAGGCTTTACGGAAGTGGGCTGGGTGGACACAGCATTTCCTGGGCCCCTGTGGGTGCCGGCCTTTGGCCACACTGAGGGGAGGCAGGGGCTGCTGTTTCAGCTGCCAGGGAGTTCATGAGGCCTCTCCAAGCTTCATCCAACCTGTTGTGTGCCTATATAGCATTTCAGACACATCTGAGTCAACATGAAAATACTGAAGTGCACATTTTAAAAAATCAGGAATTTGGGTTTTTCTAGAAAAAAATATAAGGTTTACCAGCACTGGTCCCACACTCCCACAGAGTGCCCATTAGCTGGAGCTGAGTAGCAGCCACCCCTTCACGTGATACATGCGCTCACCAGTTTGCCACAGTCCCCACCACTCCTTAGTACACCCTGACACTGCAGCACAGATACTGTTTTCATTTCTCAAGGCCTTAACACTATTGCTCTTCTTATGATGGAGACATAGCTCTTAGTAGCCATGTCTCTATCGAAAATTGGGAAATATAAAGTAAATCAAAGGGCCCTGAGTTTTGCTTTATGGCAATGAATATTCATTCATATGGAGTCAGTGTGCAGATCCTGTCCTGCTCATTCATGTGCATTATCAGAGCTGCCCCATAAGGTTGCCAAGATTGTGCACTGCTCATCTTTAGGGTGCCCCACTGAGTCATAGTCTGTGGTCCACAACCCGCACAACCTGACACAGCAGTGGCCCAGGAGGCTTGGAGTTTGGAAGCTCAGGTCTCGGGGCCCTCAGCCCCAGTTCCACACTCAAGGCTGGTCTTCTGTGTGTCCTCTACACTTGCCCTCTGCGGGGTGCCTCTGTCTCTCACGAGAAAGCCCCACGGCAGGGCCGAGTCTGGGGTGGTGTCAGCCTCCACCAGGCCCTGGAACTTCCTGAAAGCACTTCAGATAACGCAGCAAAGATGACCACCAGCGACTGTGGCGCCTGGGACCTCGGCACTCCCCACAAACCTCTGAAAAGTGATCTCAGATACATCTTCTGATCTGTGAAGCCCCTGCATTCAGCCTCCGCGAATGGGAATTCCCTTGCTTAAGATAGGGCCTCAGACAATGGCTACCAAGAACCATTAAAAAAAAAACAAAAAACTTGCCCCTTGCCCCATTTACCTGTTCCTGGAAATTTAGCCTCAGAAAGTCATAGAAAGAAAGAGAGGAAAGAGGGAGGGGAAGAGGGAGAAAGGGAAGGAGGGAGGAGGAAAGGAAAAGTTATATTTACGAAAATGTGCCCTGGGCAGAAACAAGCTTAAATGAACATGGTGGGTATGTAGTTCTGCAGGGAAAAATTGTGTTTGTTCATTTTGTTTTTGTCGTTTCAAAACCTTTCTGCGATGTCACGTCAGTTTGATAATCTAGACTGAATCGGAGCAACCTTAACACCTGCCGTGTCGTCGGGACTCCAGGACACCCTCTGACCCCAGGCCAGGCCACCGGTGCTCAGGAGCAAACGCGGGCGCCAGACCGCGCTTCCCGCCCGGCTTCTCCACGCCGCTGCGGAGTGTCTCTGGAAAGTTCCTTGACCTCTCTTCCGCTCAGTCTCCTTATTTCTAAATGAGGCACAATAGCGGGGCCTACCTTGTAAGGCAGTTGCAGGGATCAAATGACTTAATAAATGTAGAAGTGTGTAGAACAGTACCTAGCTCTTAGTCAGTCCTTCTAAGTTGTAAGTAGTAGTGATAATCGTGGGTTGTGCCATCATATTTGACACCATCACACTTTAGTATCACCTTTCCCATCTTCCAACTCCAGCCCAAACTCAACTCTTCTACGAAAGGCTTGCAGCATTTGCCCCCGGCTCCAGATGATGGGCAGAGGAGAGAAGATTGGGTCCCGCAGGGCCACGACCCCAGGTCCCTGCACCTCCCAGCGGACCCTCTGGCCCTTCCCCCAGCCCCACCTCGTCAGCCTCCCTTCACTTGCCTTTGATGACCCCTCTCTCCTCAGAGCCGCCTCTTCCTCAGCCTGTCCCCACCTTTGTGACCCCCATCCCTCGAGGGGTGACGTGACACTCTGATCCAAAGTTAAACAGCAGAAGAAAACTTTACTCTGTTTTCTTTTTTTCTACTGACATACTTCAAAGTCCATCACAGGCCTCACATCACTTCCACATACTCCAGGAAGCGTCTTGAAGAAACACACACCTTTTCCGCATAGTCAAAATAGATTATCATTGCTAACAAAATAACATTTCATTATGCCATCTAAGAGCGGGACCACAGGCAAATTGAGCAGCAACATTTTAAATCTGGAATGCATCAGACATCAATGATAGGCACCAACAGAAATACAAAATGAGGTACAAAAATGTACAAATGTACCCTGCTGGGGGTGCCAACCAGGGACAAGACGTACAAGCATATGTCTTTTGATCCAGGAAACCCACTCCTTGGAATTCATTTTATGGGCATTTATCCTGTTGAGCAAAGGTGCATTTAAGGGGAGATATAACCCAAAGATGAGACCACAGAAATGTCCATCACCTGGGACAGTTCATTCAGTCAGGGTGGTACATGCTCTGGAGCCTGGACGAATCCCAGGAGAACTAAATGCAGTCACTGACCCTTGACTGGGTCTGTGTCTGAAGGAGAGACACACAAGGGACATCACTGGGTCAACTGGCAGCCTAGGATCACAGACAGTAGATTAAAGTACCATCCTGAGACTAATAACTGTGCTGTTTTATGTCAAAAAATATCCCTACTCTTAGGAAATGCTTGTGAAGTCTTTCAAGAGCCATGAGGCATGCAACTTACTCTCCAGTCATTCCCACAATGCATATACATATATGCACATAAATAAACATGCACGTGTGTATGTATAAGTATACATAGTACCGTGTGCTTGCGTGTGCATACAGATACAGAGAGAGGGAGAAAATGAGAAACTACAATGTAAGCAGTGGACAAATTGGTATACAGGTAATTTTTATACTACTCTTATTCTTACCTTTTTTGTAAATTTGAATTCCTTCCTTAATGGAAAGTTTAGAAATAAAGGAATGAGGCTGAGGAATATAGCCAAGATTCAGAGTCTCCAAAATAAAGGGAAAAACCGGACGCTGCAGCCTGTAAGGGTCATTAATGCTTAGGGAAGAGAGCGAACAGCCACGGGACTGACCCACAGGGCAGCAGGTGCCCCAGGGAGTGCTCAGAGCACAGTGGTGGGGGAAGGTCATCCTCATTAAAAGGATGAGCAAAAACAAATGGGTGCAGGGACTTACTTAGGTAGCCCCGGGAACCATGTTGCCTCTATTTCCCTTGTTAGGTGTGGCCGGCCAGGAGTCCCCACATGGGGCTTGCACACAGTATTGCCATAGTTTGGATGTGCAGCCAGACAGCCCCTGCACAGGAGGGACAGGGCTGGTCTCCCACTTCCTCATGGGCTGGGCTCAGCCACGGGCCTTTGTGGCAGCCCCCAGGGTCCTCCAGCCCAAACTGTCCAGTGCCATCTCGGGAGCATGTTGCTGAGCAGACAATCCGGAATCCCGGACTCCGGTGGACAGCAAATCCCATACCAGCTGAGCCCCCCTAACACCGCCCACGCAGGCCCGAGGGCTCCTCCCTCGTGGTCAGCGGGAAACCTGCAGAGGAGATGTGACCCAACCCTCCATTCCCTGCCCTGCTCAGGCCCTCTGAGAAGGCAGGTTCCTGAAGGAGGGCCGAGACAGTTCAGAGGATTTTAGGGAGCAGAGTGGGGACCCCTTGCCCTGCCAGTTTACCCACTCCATTCCCATTAGTTGGGGCCAGAATAACAAAGGAGCTTCCTCTCATGTGCCTGCTCTGGTCGGAGGACAGAGCTGCCCGGGCGCTGTGATGAGAAGGACTCTGAGGCACTGTCTGAGCTTGAAGGACAGAGCGTACTGATGGGTTACTGGCCATATCTGCAGGGTGTGGAATGGGAGGCTGGCAGTGCACAGACCACACATTGCCAGCCCTGAAGGAAGGCCTCTCCTTTCCCTACATTGTAAGCATAACCACCAGTAAGGAGAAACGTCGGGAGAGACGTGCAGAGAGGTTATTAGAGGGATTATTATTATTATCACTATTATTATAATTATTGTTACTCCACTATTATTACTCTTATTATAGCCACCAGCAGTCAAGCACCTACTTTCAGCTAGGCGCTTTTCAGATGCTGTTCCCATGACAGTCCTCACAATGTTAAGAGAATCAGCAAGGGCTGGGCTCTTGCTCATCTCTGGGTATCAGTTGAATAGAGGCATAAGCATCGTATCCCATTTCACAGCTGATGCAACTGAGGTGCTAACATACTTTGCAAGGTCCCACTGCCAGTAGCTGGTGGACCCCCAAACCTTGACCCCAACTCTGTTTCCCCCCACCCACCCTTCCCAGTCCGGGGCCTGGCCCCCTGCTGCTTGTTCAGAGCCCATCCCCACCCTGAGGCCCCTGATGACATGGGGGACACCTGCCTGCAAAGCTGGGGGTGCTGCTGGGAGGGCCAGCAAGGTGGGCAGGGACCCACCACCCTGCAGGCAGTGGACAGGGCCCCCTGCATCCGTTACAGCCCCCAGCCCAGCCTCTGCCCCCCACACAGCAGTGATAGATAGTTTGTGAAATACCCCGAGCTTGCGGTTGACCAAAATTCTGAAATAATTCCATTGAGACCGGAATTCATGCAATGTTCTGTATCCTGATGTGGTAAAGAAGGCAGCCCACGGGGGGGCAGGGGGCTGTGAAGGCCCAAGGATGGTGAGGCCGCCTCCAGGCCCTGCAGCAGGGGCTCCTGCTGCCCCCCCTCGCCCACGGGCTCCGGAAGGCCCATCTGACAGGAGCGGAACCCTGATAAGCACCACCTGACCAGGAGGCCCCAGGCAGAGAGATTAATGCACAAATTGTCAACAACCTCCCCACGCTGAACCCCCACAGGGGGAGCAGGGCAGATGGGGGGGCACTCTGGGAAAGGAAGGGCAGAAGAGGCCTCAGCCAGAGACAGGCAAGGGGACATCTGGGCCTGACCCAACCCCTCAGCCCTGGCCTCACTCCCTGGCCTGCGGCACCCCAGCCCCAGCACCCAGAGCGGGAAGACACCAAGGCGTGAGGCCCAGCCAGCATCATGGTGGCTGGATTTATTCCTGAGCTGGTGCGGGGCCTGGGCAGGTCCTTCGTGTGCAGGGGGAAGGATGGGAGCCTGTAGAGGCCCCCGTGAGCCTGGAAACTTCCACAGCGAGGGTGGCTCCTGAGCTCTGTGCCCAGGCCTGGGCCTCAAGCTGCCCAGAGCCCCACCCAGCCCTGCTGGCTTCCCGGCCAACACACTGTAAGGGGATGCGGGCTTCTCCCGGGCTGGCATCTCTGCTCAGGGCTGCAGGGCGTCCGTCTACTGCTGCTGGGCAGGAACTCCAGACTTGGCAGGAGGCCTGGGGCAGGCTCCTGTGATACCACGTTTAGGACCTCCTTCAGACCAGGCCACAGGTTCGGGCTGATGAAGTCTCCTTTCCCCGATGGGAAACCAAAACCTGAGGGCAGCCTAGTGGGTTTTCTATAAAGCAAAATGCATTTGTCTAAGGGCTACTCTGGCCTCTGAGATTATGAGCTTCCCACTTTTTAGGGGGTCAAAAACACCTTTTCTGTGAAGAAAGGATAGTACTAGCCAATCAGACACAGCAAACTGGAGACCCATGGGTCTATTTCGTTTGCTACTGGGGTAATTGGGCTTCCGTTTTTAAATCTTTAAGCCGTTCCTTTAGCTGAATTTCCAGCTTTGTTTTGGAAGCTCTGGGCCCCATGTCCCCTGTGTGCCCCAGGCCCCAGCTCTCCCACTCTGTTCCCTACCCTGCTCTTCCCGGCAGTGAGCCTGAGTGACCCCCATTATCTTCTGCCTCGCCTATGTAGAGTCAGGCATGCTGGACCGGCACCCCTGCTGTGTGTTCCACGGCAGGGGACCTCTGCCCAAGCCCCATGCCTAACCCTGGAACAGCTCCCCCATGTAACTGAATCCCTCCATGGGCGAGATGCCCTGGGGGCCCCCATCTCCAGGGACCCTGGCCTCCATGGGCAGGGCAGGCTGCAGGCCCTGCACTGGGTTGGACCCTCTGTGTGCAGAGGAGGTTTCTACCCACACAGCAGCAAGGACCCAGAATGGTAACCCTGGTGCGGTCCTGGGTGACACAGGCCCAGGGGAGCAGGCCTGGGGAACCTCGGACGGATGCCCAGGCCTTCATTCCTCCTCAACCTTTCCTCCACCTCTGCTCCAGCCCTCAGCTGCTGCAGGCACTGGCCACTGATGGTATTTGTGCAAATCCAGCTTCCTCAACAGACTGTCAAGCGCAGGGCCACAACTCAGAGGCCTGGAGCGAGGCAGGGGGCACACAGGAGCATGTGGAACCGGAGGTGGAGGGGAGCAGGATGGCCTGGGCAGATGGGCATAGAGGGGCAGCTGTAGTCTCTGGCCAGGGCCACCAGGGGAGAGTGCAGGGCCCACTCGGCCCCTTCATCTGAATTTTTTCAAGAAATGCGGAAAACTCCAATTTTTAGGTAATATCTCCTGACTTGTAAATGCAAGTGAATTCAACTTTGAGTAATGATAATAACATACGGCAGGAAAAGAAAATTCATCTGCCAGGTAGCTGGTGCAACCTCTCGTCAGAGGCAAGGCAAGTCAGCAAGTTCCAACCTACACACCGTCGATCCGTGTTGTGAGGACAAAAACCCAGCCTGGGAAACAACTTCTGAGTGTCTTTTCTGGAGCCAGGCCAGGGCTGGTGCCGGCCACCCACCTCAGGCAGACCAGGTGTCAGGGAGGTGGGCATAAAGCAGTGGACGGCGACAGATCACTGAAGTGCAGTGAAACAGTGTGAGCATCTTGGACAGGCGTGGAGAGTTTCCCAGGGAATTCCCAGGAAGCTACTAACAAAGCTTCTCTCTGGGTGGATGCTGGGCAGCTGGGACCTGGTAGGGAGGTGGGCCCTGCTGCTTTTCTCTTTACACCCTCTCATCAGCTTGAATGTTTACCAGGAGTGTGTGTCCGCAAAACACAGGATTCTTGTTTAATGAATCTGAACGGTACACTAATGCAAAGGAACAACATTGGAACTAGAATGTACAGAACGCCCAGCAAGGCAGGAACTGTCTCCGTCTGGGAGAGAGGAGAGCAGTGGCATTAAGCCTTCCGGAGGCAACAACAGGACCTGGGTTTTAGAAAATGAATAGTTTTTGCAGGCAGACAAGGAGGGAAGCTTCCTTGAAGACCAAGGAAGTCAGTGGCCCAGGGAACCTGGAGAAGGTTTCATGGAGTTCATGGAGGGACATACTTTAACAGGATAGAGGACTTGAATGGAAGAGGAGATTATGGTAGAGGGCACAGCACAAGTGTAGGCTTGGAGGGAGAAATGACCCTGGCCCATGTCAAGGACAATGGAGTCTAGCTGAGACTCCAGGAAAGCTTATCTCCCAGAGCCTCAGGGGGTTCCAGAGCTGGAACTGCCGCCTGAGAAGACCCCAGGGCCCCATAGGACATGTCCCAGAGTCGCCTCTCAAAGGCCCAGGAGGCCCGCAGTCCATCACTGCAGGATTAAGAGCTGCCTCAGGCCCCCTGCCAAGGTGCACCTGCAGGTCCTCAAGGGAGCCTGGGCCCACAGCATTGATAGATGCAAAAGCCCAGCAACGTGGCATGACTAGATCCCAACTGAAAGCCAGTCACAAGGTCCAAATCCTGCCAGGAGCCTTCTCACCATGGTGGGGACATTAGCTGTCTCTCCCTAACCTCCAGTTTCTTTAACAGGAACCCCCCAACCCCATCCTTGCTGTGGGGTAATTGTGAAGGGTAATGGTATGAGGATACCAAGTTCCCATCAACCGGCTTGGCTTGGAATACGAGCTCCCTAACAATTGCTACCAGTTACCGACACCCACTGTCCAAGCGCTTTACCACCACCAGTCGGCTTAGCCTCCCCAAGAGCCCTTTGTGGCAGCTCCTATGTGACATATAGGCCTATGTGACACATGAGGGAACTGAGGCAGGCAGGGTTACACACGGCCAACGAGTGTGGGAGCCGGGATCTGAATCCTGCCCGGCTGGCTCCAGCTCCAGGCTGTCACCCATCACACCTTTCATGCAGGTGCTACGCTTCTCCAACCTCCCGAAGTAGAATTTGGCACCCCTCGACAGAGCTCCTGCATGCCAGAGAACGAGCCACCATGGGCAAAAGGGGCCCACAGCCAGGGCGAGGGGCCCTGGCCTCTGAGCTCCGGGGCTGCCGGTCCTCCCGAGGTGGGGATTTCCTGGGCGGGGGCGCCCTCTGGCGGCGATGGGCTCAGAGTCCCCTCTGGCCTTGCTAGCGTCTTCAGAGCCAGGTGTGACTGGTGCAGCCCCTGCCTGAACCCCGCCGCCACTCAGGGCCAGGGCCCAGCCAGCCCATTGAGGAGGGGAGACCCAGGCCCGGAAAACAGAGTAGCAACTGTCCAGGGCCACAGAGCACATCCACGAGGAAATGGAGGAAGAAGCCAGACTTGAATACAGCAGCCGGCCTGGGATTAAGGGGGACACCAACATTTATTGAGTGCCTGCTGTGTGCTCTATGTGCATGGTCTCCCATGACCCCTATTAAAAGAAAAGGTATTCATGGCACTTGTTAAAGGCAGTAAGAAAGACTTTATTCAAGGAGGTGGGGGGCTGCTACAGTGGGGTCTTGTACTGGGGGAAAGTGACAGGCCTTAATCCTGCGTACAACTAGGAAAGGGGATTGACAGCCAAGGAGCAGGGTGGGATCAGCAGTAGGAAGTGACCAGGAGGAAACGTCAAGGTGAGGGGCTCTGCCTAGGCCCACCTGCCAGGATTCTCGCTGAAGGCCAGCCGGGGTGAGCGCCCATCACCCAGGGGATGGTTGGCAGCCAGGAATCTGATCAGACATCCGGGTGGGGCAGTCTAGCTAAACTGACTTAGCTAAAACTGGGCCGTGCAGAGAGGAACACGGAAGCCCAGAAACAGGGCCTCGCTGAGAAGAGTTCCGAGGAGGAGCCCGCCCTGTGGATGAGACCCGGGGCTCAGGGACCACACTGATTCCAAAGCCACCCTGCCAGCTGGCCTCCCACAGAGCCACCTCTTCACAGCCCGTGTCCCGTTGGGCCTAGCAGAGTGTGGCGCAAGGCATAGGGACTTGGTCTCCCAGAGCTGCTCTGGGGGCTGAGTTAGACAGACGGGTGTTCTGCCAGCATTTGAGCTGTACCTTCCCACCCTGCACCATACACTCCCATCCCCCGTCTCGGTGTTCCCATAGTAACAGATGCCCACCTAGTGCTCTCGGTGGGCCAGTCACCTGGCCCCTGTCACCTTGTTTGAGCCTCACACTAACAATGACTTTCAGAGTCAGGAGGTAACATTACCCCATTTTATGCATGGGGAGATTGAGGCAGAGGGAGGTGGGTACCTCACCTGTGGCCACAAGCCAGCGATCCCTAGGGCGGCCCAGCACCAGTGAGGCTGGGCTCTCCGCTCTGCCCACCCCTCCCCACTCAGGTCAGCCTCCGAGTCTGAGTTAGTTGCAAATGAAACTCTGTATCTCCACCATCAGTGGGAAACCAGTTTCCACTGGCCTAAATGAAAGGTAACTGTAAAAAGTAATTAGGATGTAAATCAAGCAGAGGGATTCCTTTCAGCCAGATAAGATGGCGGGCAGGGAGCCCAGGCTTCAGGAGCAGCTCTGTCTCCACAAAGGGATTAGGTGTGCCAGGCGTGTTAGACCCTTGCCGCCCCTTCTGGGACTTTCTCCCAGACCGTCCCTGGAGCCAGGACTTTCCTCTCCTCGCCCGGGCACCACGCCCCGAGCCTCTCCTTCTCACCCTTTCCAACACCACACATGGCTGCTCCCTGGGGACGCTGGTGCTGTGGGACAGACTGGAGCTTCACGCCAGGACTGCCATCTTGGATAGGGCTGCGTGTAGCTCCCAGTGCTGTGCAAGCTTCTCCACATAACCGTGGTTCTGCACGTCCCTGCCGCCAGGCCTTGCCCCAGACTTAGCCGATGGCGGTGCGGCCTCAGGAGAGTCGCTCCTCACTGGCTTCCATCCCTGCTGTGGACGGAAGTGAATGACACCACCTTCCCAGGTCGGCCGTAGGGACTAAACAGATACCTGAGCAAAGTGTGCAGAACAGAACGACACCCCCGGGGGCACGATGCTGGCCATTCATGCAGAGCCTAGGACCCGCCAGTCCTCCCTGGGGTCTCCTTGGGGATAGAGGGAGGATGGGGAGGAGCGGGGGAGATATTCTAGGGCAGAACATCATGGATGTACACACAACACGGATGCACCCCCAAGTGAGACCAGCAAGAATCAGCGTGTGCTCTAGAGCCAGGTGGACACACACACATGGAAACACAGCACATGCCTGACCAGGACACACACACACACAGGACACGAACACTCCACGGGCGGCTGTCTGTTGGCTGAGGGCTGGAGGTAGGGGTCAGGATGAACGAAGATGCAGCAAGGACAGAGGCAGTGTGTCCTGTTCTGAGGAAATAGATAAACCTTCTGTGCCCAGTGTGTGGAGATCCCCCAGCCCAGGCCTCACTCACCACCACCCTTCTCCAGCACTGGCAAGTTGTCTGGTCTACTCAGGGTTCAGGCTCCATCCCTGACAGTCCTCCCGCCTGTCCACAGGCTGCTGGATGCCCTCACCCGGGGCTCCAGGGGCCTATCTGGTCTCCCTCCTGGTTCCCTCCTGGCTCCGAGCACCCCATCCCAGTGGCCGGCTTCCTAACACAGGAGCCCTGGGTTCTCCCAAAGAGCTCCGGGTGCCCGTGGGTGAGAGGCTCTGCCTTCACCTTCATCTACTGTTCATCCAAGACTCTCACTGCGATCGCAGACCTACCTTGTCCACTCCAGGCCTTGGGCTGGGCACAAAACCCAGGCCCTGCCAGGGGCTCCCAGCCTGATGGAGGGAGACAGCTGCGCCCTGAGGGGGGCAGGCCAGAATGAAGGCCGCTGAGGCAGAGACTGAGCAAATGAACAGTAAGTGCTCTACAGGAGAGGGGCCGGCATGCGCCAGGTGGAACAGCTGTGTGATAACAACAGCATGCGGAGGGCCTGAGGGTGCAGACACATGCATTTCCGCAGGTATGGGCGCCCCAGAGCAGCCTGCATGCCCTGCGCTGGCATAAAGGAGCACTTGCGAGTGAGGAGATGTGGCCCAGACATTACAAGCAGGCTCTGGGCCCAGAATGCCAGGCCTACCTGCCATGCGAGCCTGGGCATGGTGGGACAATAGCATCTACTGGCAGAGTGGTGGTGAGGGTGACCGTGACCAGAGGAACTCCCAGCACCAACGAGCACGCTGAAGGCCAGCTACTATGTGACAGCGTTCTGGGAGCTTCTAAGGTGCATGAGGGCGGTTACTTGGCCCACTCCCAGCTGTGTCCCCAGGAACACGGGCAGCACCCAGCACATGGTGGGCACTCAGGGAACATCTGGCACATGTGAGTGGGCCCAGTACTGGGGGTGTGCATCTGCGTGTCCACCTGAGCATGTCTGTCTGGGGTCTGGGTGAGACCCATGGGTGTGGGAAGGGCAAGGCACCCAAACATTGGGACCGCTGCATGCCTGTGGCTGTATGCCCTCTGTGCCCGCCGTGAGGGTACACGAGACAGAGGCAAAGAGAAAGCCCCCACCTGCTAGCTCAGGTCAGGCAGGGCCAGGATGGATCTGCTCTGTCACAGTGCCCAGCACTCCCCTGACAAGGCAACAAGGAACCAAGGTGGGTCCTGCGGCACGAAGACCAGACTCAGCATCTTCCCTTGAAAGCCTGGCTCAGCCTGGGGAGAAGCAGGAATTTGAACACACACACATGAAAGCCCTGCGCCTTCCTCCTCCCCTAAGGCTTCGCTGGGGCTCTCCCTGCTTGACTGGCCCCAGCACCCCAGTGTCCATGCCAGAAGGGCCCTCAGACATCTGTCCTTGTGCAGAAAGACTTCAGTCCCAGAGAGGGCAGGGACTGGCCCAGGGGCTGGCTGCAGAGCTGGAACCTGGCCCTGGCCCCAACTCAGCACACTCAGAGCCCCATCTGCTGTCTGAACCCGGGAGCCATGGACACTTATAAAGGCACTTTGTCAACAGCTATGCTCTTCAAACAGAAGGGTGATGCTGATTATTCAAGTACAGGGTGAGCGAAGAGACTCCATCACTTGAGCCAGCTTGCTTGCATCATGTCACTGAGTCCTTCCAGGACGTAGAAGCACATGGTCCCAGGCTCCAGGTAAACAACATGAGACTCAGAGGAGAGCCTGGTCTCAGATGGGTTGCACACCCTCTCAGGAGCCTGGAGTGGCAATAACCACATCCTGATGCAAAGGCAGGGGACAGGGGCTGGGGAAGACAAGGAGGCGGTCGCAGAGGCTGCAGGACCTCAAAGAGAGAGAGGAGACGGGAGCTGAGGACTCGGGAGCCCTGGAGGGAATGTGTGCCGTAAAACATGACTTGGAGGTAGACTGCCACCAGGGTGGGGCAGAGAAAAGACCAGGAGGGAAGAGGCAGAGGGACCCAGTGCATTCATTCATCCTTACTACACCACCTCTGCTGTGCTGCCCTTCCAGCTCCCCACTTCCTCTGGTCACAGCTCGGCTGTCTCCTCCCAGGGATACCTCCCCAACCCCTCACACTCAATCCATTTATCACAACACCCTAATTGATTTCCTTCATAGCATTCATCAGTTCCTGCAATGATTTATTTTCGAGTTTCTTGCCTCTCTAAAGTGACACTTTATTCTACTTACCATAAGTAACCCTGGCGTCTTTTAGGAACAGCACCTGACACATAGTGAAAGTATTTGTTAAAAGAATCACAGGCATTGCCCAGCTGCCCCTTTAGCTCTGCAGCGAGTGAGCTCCCAGTCTGGAGAGGCAAGCAACCCACTTCAGAAGGCAGTGCCAAAGGGTGTAAGGCGCGGGCCTCCAGGGGCATAGGGAAGGCTGCCCAGGAGGTGAAGCTTCAACGGGTCTCTGCTGTTGTCTCTGTAGTGCTGGTCGGAGGCACCACCGATAAGCTCAGAGCTCTCCCCTGAGATCTCTGCCTCAGCCCTCAATCCCATCCCATCCAGTCCTGCTCTTTGGGGGTCCCCTTGTGGAGAAGCCTCTGTCCTGGATGGGCAACCTTTCCTCCCAATAACCCCTTTCCTTCCCATCAGCATTTAAATAGCTCCTGTCTTATAGTAAAATGAATCTTTCTGGATTCCATCTCCGCAATGGAAGTCAAAAATGGGGGCTGAAATCTGGGCTCTTCCCTTCCATCAGCCCCACACGCAAATCCTTCAGACACTGTGATCATGCCTCTTAACAATGCCCCTCCCCGCTGGCTTTTCCTGGTGCCCATACTACTACTGTTATGTCCACTTCTGTGTTCCCTGCCTCAAGTTCTGGGCCTGTCACTGTAAATATGGGACCAGCGACCTGACAGAAGTTGAGAATTTAAAGGGCCCAGATGGAGGCCCACACAGGGACTGGCCATGGTAGGGGCCAGGCTCTGGTTCAGGTGGAGCCGGGTCTGGGGGTTTCCTCCTCCCTCCCTGTCATCTCCATCCAGGCAGGTGACAGCCAGTCCCCAGATCCCAACCCAGCTCCAAAATGGCGCCGGGGGTCTGGGCAGCAGGTCCAAGCACAGGCGTGGGCCTGGGGGACTTTTGGGGGTGCTTCCTGTCTGGGCCTGTGGCCCCCAACCGCTGGCAGCGCGGTTTCCGGCGGGGCTGCGGCCGGGGCCTGCACTATCAGCTCGGCACCAGACGCCCGGTCAGGATACTTGTGGTGAAACTGTGAGGGCGCACTTGGTCCTTTGGGGTTTTCTCCCATGTCAGCCTCCAAGACAAATGGAGGAGGGAAAGTGACACCCAGCCTGTCTTCAGCTGTGTTTTTTCCCCTTTCATATGGGGGCCGACCTATGGGCAGCTGCCTGAGGCTGGGGGCCTGCCGCATGACCAGCTATGGCCGAAAGGGCAGCGCAAAGCCGTGACTAGGGAGAAGGCTGGGGCCAGGCCACTGGGGTGGAGCATGTTGGCCAGGGCTGGACAGATGGGCCTGGCCTGGGGGCTGAAGAGTGGTGCGGAGGCCCCCAGGAGCACTCCTCTCCACCCACCATGAGGGTCACAGAGAGGGTAGGCTGGGTCTGGGACCAAACGACGGGTGCCAGGCGTGTGGGGCACCTCACCCTGCACCACGTGAGGCCAAGCCTGGGCCTAAACTTTACACTCAGGGTCCCCACTTCATCCCCCACCCTCCACCTCGGGACTTACAAGGGGAAACTGAGGCCCTGTTTGCCAATAGGGAAACAAAGGACCAGGGAGGCGCTGGGCTACCCATGGCTTAAGATACTATGTCCCGAAGCCAGGGATGCTAGAGGCCGAAGGAGGGTAGGTGCGGGATGCCTCGCCCGTGGCCCCCAGCCCAGGATGCTGGGTGAGCTGCGGACTCTGGACGGCCTGGCTGGCCCGCGGCCCACAGCATCTGGAAGCCCAAATCCCCACTGCCCTTGCGCGGGGCCGCCGCAGGACTCGCGTGCAGACCCCAGACCCAGTTCTAGCCCAGAAGGGGGCTGCGGTTCCAGGACCCGCACCCCTAGATGGCGCCACAGCCAGGGCATTGGCTTTGGGGAAAGTCCCAGCCGCCTTGAACGTGGGTGCAGCATCGCGCATGCGCTGCTCTCCTAACCGGGGGTCCTCTGCGCCTGCGCCTTCAGCCTTATTTTCCGGCGCACCCAGTGACGTGTCCGAAGGGGCCGCAGACATGAGGGCGCAAGGCGAAACTCCCTCCCCAGGCCTGTGAGCGGCTCGCCGACCCAGCAGAGGGCGCTCAGTGACACTGACCCAGGTTTCTGCCGTTTTTTTTCTTTTACTGTTCCCGAAAGTGAGATTTAACCTAATGTAAAAGGGTTGGGAGAGCTGGTGAAGAAACCCGCCAAATGGCCGGCGATGGTGTCTGCTCAGGGTAACCGCCCTACGGCGCAGCTGCTCCTGAGCCGCCTTAGAGAAGCGGGCGCTGGTAGGCGCCGGAGAGGGGCGGCCGCTGGGGGCTGCTGGGCGCAAGCAACCAGACAATTCTAGGGGAGCAGGCGGAGGCTCGGCTCCGTCCCAGCTAGGGGTGCCGGAGGCCGGGCGTGTGTGGGGCCAGGGCCACCAGAACGCCACTGGGAACACTAGTCATGTGTTCCCAAGAGCCCCCAGGAACCCGGGCTCAGGCCAGAAGCACTGATTGGAGATCAATCAGCCCTGGAAAGAGATCAAGCTGGATGGAATGGAAATAATCTCTAATGCTTAACAAGCAGCCAGCCATATGCCACTTCACGTTTGTGACCTCATCATGTAACACGTCCTACAGCACTGCTCGGTTTTACAGATGAGGAAACGGATGCCCCAAAGACTTGCCCAATGTCATAGTGAGTGGCAGGATTGGGGTCCCTTTGCAGGCCGTCAGACTGCGAGCCCCACTCTCGAACAAGTGTTCTCCATACTCAAGTCCTCTCTCCACTGCCCTTTGGTCCCTGTTGTCTTACCACTGCCTCAAAAACCTCACTGTCCACATTTTCTCTCCTCTATCTTGCCTCCCATTTCCCACTGGATCCTTCCCAATGGCATTTAACACACCTCAATCTCTCCCATCTTAAACTTTCAGCTGAATTACCCTCCCCATCTCCATCCCCCATCCCTCTCACAGCCCATCTTGGGCGTGCATTATCAGTATTCAAAGTAAGCCTCACTTCAGTCCGACTTCCATTCCCACCACCCCACTAACATAATCCTAAATCCCCAGAGAACGACTTCATTACCCGCTCCTAGGACCCACAGGCATGGTTTCTTCTAGCTCTGTGACCTCTGAGTACTTGCTGATTGCTCCTCCTTGAAACGTCTTTTCACTTGGCTCCCATGATACCACATGGCCCTGGTCTCTTAACTTCACCCACTTCTCAGCCTGTGTGTAGTGGTGTGCTCCACGTGGCCACTGTACTTTGGAGTCTAGTATTCAATTCTGGGTCTCTTCTTACTTGACACCCTGTAAAGCACCCGGAAGCCCCACAAGCCCCACCTCCCCATCTCCACAGCCATCTTCATGCTGAACAATTCCCATATTATCATTTCCACTGGACTCCCCCCTCCTCTGAGCTCCAGACCTGAATTTCCAACTGCCAGTAGGTACTCCCACCTGGGTGTCTCAGGCACACCCACCTTACCATGTCTGAAACTGATCATAATTTTCCTCAAAACTGGTCTTACATGCCTTTCCATGTTAAATGAATGGTACAGCAATCCCTCAACCAACCCCAATATTCAAGCCACTCATTCATTCATTAACTCACCTACTGTTTCATACACACTGATCTGAACATATGGGTGAGCTTATCAGGAAAAAACCCTGCCCAGCAGAGATAATCTAGTTATCAGACACCTTTCAACTGGGCAGTATGATGGGGAGACGGGCCTAATCGAATTTGAATGAGCCTGGGGGGGTCATGCTCCCCTGAGACAGTAACCTTAAGCGATTACCTTAAGCTAATTCCTGAATAGCAGGAGTTAACTGGGTGAATACAAGGTGTATAGCACAGCAGAGAGAGAAGGGGGGAGAAAGAATGGCACTCACTTGATACTGTTGATTACCCCACCTAAATCTCAACTCCATCTCTGTCTGTACACCACCCTTGCCCAAGCCATCATCTTTTGCCTGGATTACCACATAGGCTCTCAGGTTTTCTCCCACATCCTTCATTAGTTCTAATGAAGGCCAACTAATGGCCTTCATTAGTTCATCCTCAGCCAAAATACAGATTTAGGCATGTCTCTCACACACTCATTTTAGCAGGAAGCCAAAAGCCTTGACAGACCTACAAAGCACCGTCTTGTTCTGGGCTCCTCCACCCTGCAGTCCTTTGTCATACACTGTCCACCTTATTCTCCCGATTCTCTTCAAGTCCTCAAGCCCGGGCCTATTCCAGGGCCGCTGCCCATGCTATGCTCTCTGCCTGAACATTCCACTCCACGATCCCGTGCCATCTTTGTAACTCCTACACGGCTCAACTCCAAAGCCAGTCTCTCAGGGCAACTTTCCCCAACTCCCAGTGCCATCCAGATTATGCCCAGAACTCTCCAGTACACACCATCAGAGGACCCTTTGCCCCTTTCCCTCGCATAGTTTTGTCCATTTGTGACTATGAATTTGTAATCCATCACTTGACCATCTGTATGCTGTACAACCATCTCTAACTGTGCTCATCATTGTCTCTTTAGGGCCTAGTAGAGCATGTGATGCACAATAGTACAGAACAGGCACTCAAAAAATACACGAACAGAGCCCTCACTTCACCACCCTGTCCTGTGACCATATGTAGGCCAATTGACCCCTGTGGCCTCAAGTGTTCTAACATGTAAAATGTAGCCAATACCTGACATGCAAACATGCTGAGGAGCAAATCCATTGTTTAGATAAAAAGCACTTGATAAAAGTACTGTCCCCTAAGAAATAAGTTATGAGAGATTTTCAACAGAACAAACACAAATGGTCACAGTCCCTGCTTTATTTTCATTTGGCCACACATGCTTTTAAAAACACACATACTTGAAAAATACCCAACCATTAGGAATCAGAAAGGCAGTAAAAAAGGGGGCTTATGGGCTGAAAGAACATCCTAGGCTTCGAAACAAAACCGACCTCCAAAATTTCCTCTGTTCAAAACATGAAGATATTTTGTTTTTAATGGGATTTAAGTTTTGGGTTTGTTTTTTTTTTTAAAGAAACGTGTTAAGGACAAAAACTAAGCTTCTGTGTCACCTGAGGCAGGGCCTGGCTTCTCTTCCTTCAAGTTTTTTGCAAAATACAGATGGTTGCATTCATTGGCCTCCATGTTCACCCTGCCCATCACCCCCCAACCTGTCATCTGTAAGTGCAGCACCCCGGGCCCACCCTGGTGACAATGCATGGGGACTACAGAGCATCTAGGATGTGGTCGATCTTGGTGACAAGCTCCTGTCGCTTTGCAGAGATGAGTTTCTCATTCTCGATGTACGTGTCCTTCTTAAGCTTGCCGGCCACCAGCCGCTCAGCTTCCACTGCCGACTTCAGCACCAGCTCCTTGACCTGTGCATCCAGTTTCTGCATTTCGCTCACCTGGCCAGGGCAAGAACAGGGCAGGGCTTACTAGCGCTCCTCCCATGCACATTCAGCAGGGCCCACCACCTCCCAGGATCCTACAGAACCCAAGCTCCCACAGCAGAAAAGGCTGGCTGTGGAGGGAGACAGACAGGTCTGGCTTCCAATGCCAGCTTCACCCCCTACAAACCCTGTTCCTTCAAGCTCTGACCCTGTAAGCAAGTCTCTTCATCATCTCTGGGCCTCAGCTATTGAAGAAGATTATAAGGACTGAGTATGAAAATACATGAAGGCACCTGGCATGGTGCTGGCACCCTGAAGGAACTCAGAGCGCTCATTCTGTTCCCTTCAGCTTGACAAATTAGGCCCAGGGACTCAGTGAGGCAAGTCCAGTGGCAGGGCGGGTAGCAGCGGGATGAAACGATTCCCCATGATCACCTACTGGGTGTCAGGCTGGAGACTTTTATGGTCACAGTCATTCAAAATTCAGCAAATACTTAGAGAGGCATAGTGCTAGGCATGATTCTAGGCTCAGGAAAATAGTAGTGAAGACAGACTGGACATCTCACCCTCATCAAGCTGACAGATAATAAATACGTAAGCACATGAATAAACTGTTTCAGAAAGTGGCAGGTGCTATGAAAAGGGAGTGCTGAGAGTGGAACGTGGACAGGGGGGCTCAGGGACCCTGAGGAGCTTCTCATCCTCATTTACAGGTAACAAGAATGCTGTCACAACACATTCCAAGCAGGGTTCTCAGCTCTTCCCATGCAGTAACTTTTTACACATCTCCAGCCACTGAGAGATAAATACCAAGAACCCCCATTTTACCGATGAGGAAACCGAAGCACAGAAGTTCAGTAACTTGCCCAGGTTTTCTAAATCTGAATCAGAACCTGGATTAAACCCACAATTCTAAGTCTAGGTTCTTCTTACCAAAGCATGAGCAGCCTAGAGGCCTGTGCAGTCTGGCCTCCGGGAAAGGAAGCAGCTGCTTACAAAACCGGCCATGTGGACAGGCTAGCAGAGCTTTCTCCAAACCCAGTTCACAACCAAGACCCCAAAATTTCTTGTTCCACCACAAGGGTGGGCACCACACGACAAGTCTCTGGCTGGGTGTGATGTTACCCCATGAGCTAGCCAAGAGCAGAGCTGCCTGGTGTGTAGCCCAGGCAGAGCGGCCAGGTGGGGCTCTAGACCGTCAGGTACAATCCCCAGAACATGGCAAGGAGCAATGAGCCGAGTGACTCAGTGACGGCAGACACTTACTTTGTCACACAGGTCAGAGCCCTCTGCCTTCAGCTTGGACTGCAGCAGTGCAATCTCACTAGTCAAGGCTTTGTGTTCCGTCTCCAGGCTCTTCTTGCCGCTGTTGAGGGTAGACACATCCCGGGACTGTTTGTACCTATTGACAGTCTCGTCAAAGTGTCGGTAGAGACCTATTCTCTTATTCACCAGGGTCAAGACCTGCTCTGTGATGCAGGCCACCTTCATCCTGGCCTCTGCAGCTGGATCCTGAGGAAGAGACACTATGGGTGATGCCAACCTCCCAAAGAGCACCCACCCTCATCTGTGCAAACAAGAGCAGCTGTCTTCGTGGCAAGTCAGAGAATCAAACCCTTGGTGACACTGAATCCGGACCAGTTCAGCAAAGGGCAGGAAGGGGGACATAAAGATGAAACAGACATTTCCTCCTTAGTCCAGCAGGGCAGACAGAGGTGAAAAAGAGTCCTGATGCCAGAGTGCTCCACAAAATACGAGTTACGCCTGAAGCGTGGTGGTGTGCCAACAATAATAAAGTGCTCCAAAAACATGATGGAGACACAAAAAAGTCAAATCTGGGGCAATTTGAGCATCAAAATAAATAGCACCACTAGACAGTAACCCATGGAATAAAATAAGAATCCAATCAACCAGCTAATCCATCAGGTAGTAAGAAAAACTATTCCTTCAGTAGAATGCCAACTAACAATGTAAAAGGAATCATAGTTTTTCAACCACCAGAGCAGTAACAGATTCAGACAGACATCGGTAGTAAATGCTACAACTGCAGGGCACACATATATGAAGATACATAAGATATATAAGCATATAGTCTCTGCATACAGAAGCTGCCCTTGGACAGCCTCACTAGTCTGAGGACCCAACTAGATCGATGTCTTTGTCCACGCAGACCCCACTGCTCCCACAGGTTCCACTAAAGCGCTCTCTGCTGTCCCACAGACTGCTCCCTCCAGATGAATGCCTTTTGCCACCTTTTCTGTGGGTCCCCTTCTCAGCGCCAAAACCACATACTGGGATGGTTGCCTCATCCCCACATTGCTCACCCGCCAGTAGCAATCTGTCTCACTTAACATCGCACATTGTGATCACAGCAACAAAAACAAGGCGTTTTTACAGTAGGGATTAGCAGAGGCCACAGGTGTGGAGACTGCCTGCCTTGGGCTTGTGGAGAGGACCAGTGCCCTGGTAAGCAATGAAACACATTAGCAAGGTGCAAAATAACCGAAAGATAGGGAGAAAGCCAAAAGGGAGGGTACCTTTGTGATGGAAAAGTCCAGCCTGACATAGATGATGACTGTGAAGAACAAAATGTAGAATGCAGCCACCACCAGTAGGGGCTCCTGCAGCATGAGCACCTTGTTGAACGTGTAGTGGACCTGGAGGGAGAACCAGGAAGGTGGGCATTTACAGGGCTGCTCGGACTCAGAACCCCGGAGCCTCCAGGCCTACTGTCATCCAGGCTCCCCACCCCAGGCTGTGCCCAAGCCACTGCAGCCCAAGGAGGGAAGATAAAGATGGGCAAGTCCTTGGGCCCCAGTACCATTCTCAGGGGAGGAAGGCACAGACAGAAGGCAGAGCAGTGGAGCCACTGACCACGATGTCCTGAATGTGCTGTTCTACCAGGTTTTTCTTGAAGGCAACAATCACAGGGCGGCCAAATGTGTCCAGGTAGGTGTAGTGCAGCTCATCCGGGGAACGGCTGATGTCATAGGGACTGTCAACCTGGATGTTCCTGGAGGCAGATGGGAAGGAAGAAGTGCCTCAGACAAATGGCACTGACCAGCGAGCTTTATGGAGGGGTGGGAGAGTCCCAAGGCTCAGGGGGACTCCAGAGCCACAAAGTTCACACTCCACTACACTGCCCTCAGGCCCCAAGGAACACCAGGCCTCCTGAGCCAGCTGCCCCCTGCCAGAGAGCCCTGAGTATCAGACCACTCTGCTGAGGCAACACCACCTCCCCACAGCCTGCACTCCCCAGCATCCCCGGTTCTGGCCTGCCCTTCAGAGTGACCCGGCCCACACTGTGCTCCCGTGCACTCTACCCAACACAAGCCCCTCGGCCTGCTCAGGCAACACTGGATACTGCCCCTGCCATGCAAGGCCTGCTCCTGGGGGACAGTTTTGTAAATATATCTTGTGCCCTCATTTGAGTTTAACCTTTATGTTTCAACTACGGTCAAAGTGACGTGCTGAGCACCTACTCTATGCCCCTAGAAAACAGCTGGCCCCTGAGGTACCAACAGGGCCCCAGTGGAGCAACAGAAGCAAAGAAAAGAACAGTCACACTCACTTGGCCCCTTCGGGCAAGATGATCTTCACCGTCAGAGAGTCTATGACTTGCTCATCAAACACATGGTCCACAAACCTCATCTTCAGTGCATACTGGTCCCCTGAAGGATCAAGCAGACACAGGCAATGATGTGACCAACAGAAAAGGGCACAGGGGCTGGAGGGAAGGTAAGAGCAGGAGCACTCTCATCTGCTCAGAGAGGAACACAGACATGCCAGCTAAAGCTAATGAGCTGGAAGATTCTGGAAGGTACAGAGGTCATGGTGGCAGCACTTTTAGGTCTTCCCCAATGTCTACACAGAGCAACTAGATAGGGAAACCAAAAACCCATGGACCATATTAACAAAACTAGATAAGAAGGCATCTCCATGAACCCCAAAATACAAAGGGGGGTGTGTGTCAAAGCACCAGTGGCCATCAGACCTGCACATTAGTGTCTGTGGAGGAGAAAGCAAAAGCCGAGGGAGGCAACAGGGCAACTGACAGACCTGAGAACAGAAGAGCCCCCAACAAACAATAATATTCACCAGAGAGCGTTCTCTCCAATGGGAAAACAGCTGATGGTCAGGAGTCCCACCCCTGCATAGCAGTTAAGTAAAATAGACCCACAGATCTGCAAGCCTAGTGCAGTCTAGTCCCTGAGTACTTGGAAAAGCCCATCAGAGCCCCCCGTCTGGGACAGCACCCTACACTAAGGAATCATTCCTTAGTTGAGGCATCAAAAGAAAGCATCAGGGACAACAGCACTACAGGAATACAGCCAGGGAAAGCGGAGCAAGCACGCCACCAGACTTTTACAAGCACGCCACCAGACTTTTAAATACCACGCTGAAACAACAGAGAACAGGGTGGTTACAATCCCACACTAAACGTTCACGGTAAAAATGAGCAACAGAGAAGTCTCATGGTGCTCCTCTTAGAGTAATTTATATTAAAAATCTACAAAAAGAATGTCCCTATAGAAAATGAAACATACCTGAAAACAAATCAGTACTGTCCTCATTATATCAAAACAAGCTAAAATTATAAAAATGACATATGTATCATGAAAGAGCAACATAAACCAGACTTAGAGAAATTCAGAAAAGTGACTCAAGTCAGGGAAAAATTCCAAAATAAAAAATTGTTTTAGAAATGAAGTCTAAGCTAGAAGGAATAGGAGGATATGAAACAGTAAGGCCCTATGAAAAATAAAAGGTGAAAAGAAGAAAAGTTTTAAATGAAGGAAAGAGTCAAGAGAAATTGCCAAATACTGAAGACGGGCAAAGTCTCAACACAAAATTAACAGTAGCCCCCAGGAGCAGACTTTCAAAAAGGTGTGAAGCTCTAAGCTGGAAGAACACAAAGCCCACCCACCCAGGAAGAGCAACCCAGAGCTACCACGGCCACGCCACAACATGTTCTAGCAGAAATGTTCAACTTTAAAGAAAGAATCCCTTCAACATCCAGATAAAAAGAACACATGACTTACAGGGGGAAGAAACTAGATCTCATCCTACTTTGACAGGAATACTTTATGTATACCCCCCCAAAATCAGAAGTAACATTTTAAGATATTGAAGGAAAGACACGTAAGCCAAGGATTTTTGTATTCAGCAAGTGACTTTAAGCACAAAAGGCACATCCTGTCATCGACATGTAAGCACTTATGCCCTCAAGCCCTGCCTAAGGAACACAATAGAGACTGAGCTTCACACAACCAAAATGACCAGAGCAGTCGAGCATCGCAAGGCCTACCGGTGAGCACTGAATACAGAGCTCCCTGTAGAACTAAGATCAAATTACAAGAGGGAACACTGTGTGATGGCTGTTTGTCCTGACGATGAGCGCACAGCATACCAAAGACACGGGGAGGATATGCAAAAATATGAAAGGTCTTTAACACTATTCAGCCATCCGATTGGAAGTGGTAGTAGTATGACCGTTTTTATTGAGACTTGTATATTCGATGTGGGATAAACAAATACAGCATACTGTAATTTTGTCACCCCGTGTTTCCTTCAGATCCAGGATTCTTGATATGGAATTAGATACAGATATAATACAGGAGAAAATCCCTATAGGTCATACTTGGAAGTAACCTGGAAGTTTATGAATTCATGGTTTTTACACACAGACATAGTACATAGTACATTCACCTGGCTGTCAATTGAGAAGACCTAGAAATTGACCAGCCCAACAGCTGTCGGCATTCCTACTTCTCAGACTGTGATCTTAAAACACCTTTTCTCCAAACAGGCACATGAAAAGATGCTCCACGTCACTAATCATCAGAGAAATGCACATTAAAACCACAATGAGATATCACCTCACACCAGTTAGGATGCCCAACATCCAAAAGACAAACAACAAATGTTGGCGAGGATGTGGAGAAACGGGAACCCTCCTACACTGCTGGTGGGAATGTAAACTAGTTCAACCGTTGTGGAAAGCAGTATGGAGGTTCCTCAAAAAACTCAAAATAGAAATACCATTTGACCCAGGAATTCCACTCCTACGAATTTAACCTAAGAATGCAGCAGCCCAGTTTGAAAAAGACAGATCATCCCTATGTTTATTGCAGCACTATTTACAATACCCAAGAAATGGAAGCGACCTAAGTGTCCATCAGTAGATGAATGGATAAAGAAGATGTGGTACATATACACGGTGGAATATTACTCAGGCATAAGAAAACAAATCCTACCATTTGCAACAACATGGATGGAGCTCGAGGGTATTATGCTCAGTGAAATAAGCCAGGCAGAGAAAGACTACCAAATGATTTCACTCATCTGTGGAGTGTAAGAACAAAGAAAAAAACTGAAGGAACTAAACAGCAGCAGACTACAGAACCCAAGAATGTACTAACAGTTACCAAAGGGAAAGGGACTGGGGAGGGTGGGTGGGAAGGGAGGGATAAGGGGGGAAATGGGGCATTACGATTAGTACGCATAATGTAGGCAGGGGACACGGGAAAGGCAGTATATACAGAGAAGACAAGTAATGATTCTATAGCATCTTACTATGCTGATAGACAGTGACTGTAATGGGGTATGTGGTGGGGACTTGATAATGGGGGCAGTCTAATAACCATAATGTTGTTCAAGTAATTGCACATTAATGATATCAAAATTTTTTTAAAAACACCTTTTTTCCAAGAGAAGAAAATAGTTTTGGGGAGAAACGTCCAATTTGAGGTCTGGGACAGAAAATACATGAGTTGAGCCTGGAATATCTTCTCCTAAGGCAGCAAGGAAGCTAACAGAAATGAATAGGGTCATGTCCAAAGGATTCAGGAACTTAGAGTGAGCTTCAAATGGGATAATCACTGCAAATAAAGCCCATAAAATGATTAAACATATGAAGTATATAACAATTAAGAGAAAAACTTTACTGGTCATCCAGTAAATAAAACGGAAAATAATCAAGTGTTTTCCCTGCAACACTGGGAAACCACGGAGTAGATAACGGGAAGTGTCACCTTACAAAATACACCTAATAAATCCAAAAGAAATGCTAGGCTTAGATCAGTGATTTGCAGAACTAGAATCTAGGCACTGAGCTCCCACCGGGAGGCACCAGACACCACTCACTGCATGCTCTGATGAGGACACATCATCAGTGGGGTCTTGCTAAAGGGATCAAACCCAAGTCTGATCAAGTCTCCAAGGATGGATATCAATTTACAGCAAATACAGAAGGCAGGACTGTATTGACATGCACAATGAGTAAGCAGTCAGCAAAATCCACAATGCTTACATGACAAGTGGGCTCAAGCGCTTCAACAGAACAATTTAAGGAAAAAGATGGAGAAGGAAGCCATGATTAATTGGGACTGGTAAGACAAATTACACTTTCCGTAAAGGCAAAACTAAGAGACTACCTAGACAAGTACACTTCAGTGGTAAAACTGGAGAAACTCAAGAAAGTGATTACTAAGTCAGAATGGTGACTACTACTGGGGAAAGGAAGAGGGCCTCCTGAGCAGCTGGAAAATTTGTTCCTCTTATAAAATATACTGAGCTAGGGGTGGAGCCAAGATGGCGGTGTGAGTAGAGCAGTGGAAATCTCCCCCCCAAAACCACATATATCTATGAAAATATAACAAAGATAACTCTTCCTAGAATAAAGACCAGAGGACACAGGACAGACCACATCCACACCTGCGAGAACCCAGCACCTCGCAAAGGGGGTAAGATACAAGCCCCGGCACGGCAGGACCCGAGCACCCCTCCCCCCAGCTCCCGGCGGGAGGAGAGGAGTCGGAGCAGGAGGGAGAGGGAGACCAGGACTGCTAAACACTCAGCCCCAGCCATCCGGACCAGAGTGCAGACAGTGCATGCGCGGGGCCCTGGATACTAGGGAAACAGAGCAGCAAGAACGGTGAGCGGGTAACGGAGGCCGGCACCAGAGGTCAAAAGAAAAGCGAGCGGCCATTTTTTTTGTTGTTGTTGTTCTTTTGTTTTGGCAAGTGCTTTTTGGAAGTCTTAAAGGGACAGGGACACCAATACTGGGAAACAGGGCAGCAAGACCGGTGAGTGGGTGCCTGAGGTTGGCACTGGAGAATAAAGAAAAACGAGTGGCCATTTTTTTTTTTTGTGGTCGTTGTTTTGTTTTGGCGGGTGCTTTTTGGAAGTCTTAAAGGGGCAGGGCGGGACACTTAGTCCAGAGGTAGGGAATCTGGGAATCTCTGGGCACTCTAATCCCCTGGGCTGCAGGGAGCACGGAGGCCCCTTACGGAGATAAATAGCCTCCCTGCCGCTCCCCCTCCAACACGACTCCACCATTTTGGAGCAGAGCAGCCTGAGCCAGGCCACGCCCACAGCAACAGTGGAGATAAACTCCATAGCAGCCGGGCAGGAAGCAGAAACCCTGTCTGCGCGCAGCTGCCCAGCACAAGCCACTACAGGCCACTGTTCTCCCAGGAGAGGAAGGCCACAAACCAACAAGATGGGAAGTTCTTCCAGCCGTCACTCGTCCCAGCTCTGCAAACTATTCCTAACACCATGAAAAGACAAAATTACTGGCAAACCAAGATCACAGAGACACCAGAGAAGGAGACAGACGTAACCAGTCCTCCTGACAAAGAATTCAAAATAAAAATCATAAACATGCTGACAGAGATGCAGAGAAATACGCAAGAGAAATGGGATGAAGTCCGGAAGTAGATCACAGATGCCAGAAAGGAGATTGCAGAAATGAAACAAACACTGGAAGGGTTTATAAGCAGAATGGATAGAATGCAAGAGGCCATTGATGGAATTGAAATCAGAGAACAGGAACGCATAGAAGCTGATGCAGAGAGAGATAAAAGGATCTCCAGGAATGAAACAATATTAAGAGAACTGTGTGACCAATCCAAAAGGAACAATATCCGTATTATAGGGGTACCAGAAGAAGAAGAGAGGAAAATGGATGGAAAGTATCTTGGAAGAAATAATTTCTGGAAACTTCCCCAAACTGGGGGAGGAAATAATCGAACAGACCACGGAAATACACAGAACCCCCAACAGAAAGGATCCAAGGAGGACAACACCAAGACACGTAATAATTAAAATGGCAAAGATCAAGGACAAGGAAAGAGTTTTAAAGGCAGCTAGAGAGAAAAAGGTCACCTATAAAGGAAAACCCATCAAGCTAACGTCAGACTTCTCGACAGAAACCCTACAGGCCAGAAGAGAATGGCATGATATATTTAATGCAATGAAACAGAAGGGCCTTGAACCAAGGATACTATATCCAGCACAACTATCATTTAAATATGAAGGAGGGATTAAACAATTCCCAGACAAGCAAAAGCTGAGGGAATTTCCTTCCCACAAACCACCTCTACAGGACATCTTACAGGGACTGCTCTAGATGGGAACACTCCTAAAAAGAGCACAGAACAAAATACCCAACATATGAAGAATGGAGGAGGAGGAATAAGAAGGGAGAGAAGAAAAGAATCTTCAGACAGTCTATATAACAGCTCAATAAGCGAGCTAAGTAAGGCAGTAAGATACTAAAGAGGCTAACCTTGAACCTTTGGTAACCACGAATTTAAAGCCTGCAATGGCAATAAGTACATATCTTTCAATAGTCACCCTAAATGTAAATGGACTTAACGCACCAATCAAAAGACACAGAGTAATAGAATGGATAAAAAAGCAAAACCCATCTACATGCTGCTTACAAGAAACTCACCTCAAACCCAAAGACATGTACAGACTAAAAGTCAAGGGATGGAAAAACATATTTCAGGCAAACAACAGCGAGAAGAAAGCAGCGGTTGCAGTACTAATATCAGACAAAATAGACTTCAAAACAAAGACAGTAACAAGAGATAAAGAAGGACACTACATAATGATAAAGGGTTCAGTCCAACAAGAGGATATAACCATTCTAAATATATATGCACCCAACACAGGTGCACCAGCATATGTGAAACAAATACTAACAGAACTAAAGGGGGAAATAGACTGCAATGCATTCATTTTAGGAGACTTCAATACACCACTCACCCCAAAGGATAGATCCACCGGGCAGAAAATAAGTAAGGACACGGAAACACTGAACAACACAGTAGAACAGATGGACCTAATAGACATCTATAGAACTCTACATCCAAAAGCAACAGGATATACATTCTTCTCAACTGCACATGGAACATTCTCCAGAATAGACCACATACTAGCCCACAAAAAGGCCTCAGCAAAATCCAAAATATTGAAATTCTACCAACCAATTTTTCAGACCACAAAGGTATAAAACTAGAAATAAATTCTACAAAGAAAACAAAAAGGCTCACAAACATATGGAGACTTAACAACATGCTCCTAAATAATCAATGGATCAACAAACAAATTAAAATAGAGATCCAGCAATATATAGAAATAAATGACAACAAAAACACAAAGCCCCAACTTCTGTGGGACACAGCAAAAGCAGTCTTAAGAGGAAAGTATATAGCGATTCAGGCACACTTGAAGAAGGAAGAACAATCCCAAATGAATAGTCTAACATCATAATTATCGAAATTGGAAAAAGAAGAACAAATGAGGCCTAAAGTCAGCAGAAGGAGGGACATAATAAAGATCAGAGAAGAAATAAACAAAATTGAGAAGAATAAAACAATAGCAAAAATCAATGAAACCAAGAGCTGGTTCTACGAGAAAATAAACAAAATAGATAAGCCAGTAGCCAAACTTATTAAGAGAAAAAGAGAATCAACACAAATCAACAGAATCAGAAATGAGAACGGAAAAATCACGACAGACTCCACAGAAATACAAAGAATTATTAAAGACTACTATGAAAACCTATATGCCAACAAGCTGGAAAACCTAGAAGAAATGGACAACTTCCTAGAAAAATACGACCTTCCAAGACTGACCAAGGAAGAAACACAAAAGTTAAACAAACCAATTACAAGCAAAGAAATTGAAAAGGTAATCAAAAAAATTCCCAAGAACAAAACCCCCGGGCCAGACGGATTTACCTCGGAATTTTATCAGACACACAGAGAAGACATAATACCCATTCTTCTTAAAGATTTCCAAAACATAGAAGAGGAGGGAATACTCCCAAACACATTCTATGAAGCCAACATCACCCTAATACCAAAACCAAGCAAAGACCCCACCAAAAAAGAAAATTACAGACCAATGTCCCTGATGAACATAGATGCAAAAATACTCAATAAAATACTAGCAAACCAAATTCAAAAATATATCAAAAGGATTATACACCACGACCAAGTGGGATTCATCCCAGGGATGCAAGGATGGTACAACATTTGAAAATCCATCAACATCTTCCACCACATAAACAAAAAGAAAGACAAAAGCAACATGATAATCTCCATAGATGCTGAAAAAGCATTCGACAAAATTCAACATCCATTCATGATATAAACTCTCAGCAAAATGGGTATAGAGGGCAAGTACCTCAACATAATAAAGGCCATATATTATAAACCCACAGCCAGCATCATACTGAACAGCGAGAAGTTGAAAGGTTTTCCTCTGAGATCGGGAACAAGACAGGGATGCCCACTCTCCCCACTGTTATTTAAGATAGTACTGGAGGTCCTGGCCACGGCAATTAGACAAAACAAAGAAATACAAGGAATCCAGATTGGTAAAGAAGAGCTAAACTGTCACTATTTGCAGATGACATGATATTTTACATAAAAAACCCTAAAGACTCCACTCCAAAACTACTAGAACTGATATTGGAATACAGCAAAGTTGCAGGATACAAAATTAACACACAGAAATCTGTGGCTTTCCTATACACTAACAATGAACCAATAGAAAGAGAAATCAGGAAAACAATTCCATTCACAATAGCATCAAAAAGAATGAAATACCTAGGAATAAATCTAACCAAAGAAGTGAAAGACCTATACTCTGAAAACTACAAGTCACTCTTAAGAGAAATTAAAGGGGACACTAACAAATGGAAACTCATCCCATGCTCGTGGCTAGGAAGAATTAATATCGTCAAAATGGCCATCCTGCCCAAAACAATATACAGATTTGATGCAATCCCTATCAAATTACCAACAACATTCTTCAATGAAGTGGAACAAATAATTCAAAAATTCATATGGAAACACCAAAGACCCCAAATAGCCAAAGCAATCCTGAGAAAGAAGAATAAAGTAGGGGGGATCTCACTCCCCAACTTCAAGCTCTACTATAAAGCCATAGTAATCAAGACAATTTGGTACAGGCACAAGAACAGAGCCACAGACCAGTGGAACAGAATAGAGACTCCAGACATTAACTCAAACATATATGGTCAATTAATATTTGATAAAGGAGCCATGGACATACAATGGGGAAATGACAGTCTCTTCAACAGATGGTGCTGGTAAAACTGGACAGCTACGTGTAGGAGAATGAAACAGGACCATTGTCTAACCCCATATACAAAAGTAAATTCAAAATGGATCAAAGACCTGAATGTAAGTCATGAAACCATTAAACTCTTGGAAAAAAACATAGGCAAAAACCTCTTTGACATAAACATAAGTGACCTCTTCTTGAACATATCTCCCCGGGCAAGGAAAACAACAGCAAAAATGAACAAGTGGGACTATATTAAGCTGAAAAGCTTCTGTACAGCAAAAGAAACCATCAATAGAACAAAAAGGAACCCTACAGTATGGGAGAATATATTTGTAAATGACAGATCCGATAAAGGCTTGACATCCAAAATATATACAGAGCTCACACGCCTCAACAAACAAAAAACAAATAATCCAATTAAAAAATGGGCAGAGGAACTGAACAGTTCTCCACAAAAGAAATACAAAGAGATGGCCAACAAACACATGAAAAGATGCGCCACATCACTAATTATCAGAGAAATGCAAATTAAAACTACAATGAGGTATCACCTCACACCAGTAAGGATGGCTACCATCCAAAAGACAAACAACAACAAATGTTGGCGAGGTTGCGGAGAAAGGGGAACCCTCCTACACTGCTGGTGGGAATGTAAATTAGTTCAACCATTGTGGAAAGCAGTATGGAGGTTCATCAAAATGCTCAAAACAGACTTACCATTTGACCCAGGAATTCCACTCCTAGCAATTTACCCTAAGAACGCAGCAATCAAGTTTGAGAAAGACAGATGCACCCCTATGTTTATCGCAGCACTATTTACAATAGCCAAGAATTGGAAGCAACCTAAATGTCCATTGGTAGATGAATGGATAAAGAAGATGTGGTACATATACATAATGGAATACTACTCAGCCATAAGAAGAGGGCAAATCCTACCATTTGCAGCAACATGGATGGAGCTGGAGGGTATTATGCTCAGTGAAATAAGCCAAGCGGAGAAAGAGAAATACCAAATGATTTCACTCTTCTGTGGAGTATAAGAACAAAGGAAAAATTGAAGGAACAAAACAGCAGTGGAATCACAGAACCCAAGAATGGACTAACAGGTACCAAAGGGAAAGGGACTGGGGAGGATGGGTGGGTAGGGAGGGATAAGGGGGGGAGTAGAAGGGGGGTATTAAGATTAGCATGCATGGGGGGGTGGGAGAAAGGGGAGGGCTGTACAACACAGAGAAGACAAGTAGTGATTCTACATTTTGCTATGCTGATGGACAATGACTGTAAAGGGGTTTACAGGGGGGACCTGGTATAGGGGAGAGCCTAGTAAACATAATATTCTTCATGTAAGTGTAGATTAAACAAGAAAAAAAAAGAAAGAAAAGGGGGATTACTCCCTGATAGGATAAAACTAACTGTAAATCAACGATTAATGCATGCTTTAAATATCCTTAATTTTGATCACTTAAAGGGTGTCAGATGACCGGCTATGGAGGTACATTTTTCTGATAATATTCCTTCCTCTTAAAAAAAAAAAATTAAATAAATAAATAATTAATTAATTAAAAAAAGCAGTTCCTGTGTGGTGACCTCCAATGACTTCCTCACAATGGTATAAAGGGCATATCAAAGTGTGGGCAACGGGTCTGTTTGTGTTTATACAGAGGATCAAAGCCTAATTTGGCTACCCAGAAAATGAACTAAGATACGATATGAAAAAGAACTTCCAACATCTGCACTCTCTGGAAGACTCATGCCAGAAGATGACCATCAAAAAACCTCAACAAAGATCCAGGCTATGCTGCAGTTGTAGCTGCATTCATCCCACTGGTTCCTGGACTTGCCATGGGAATGAAGAAGGAGATATCTAAGCTGGCCTGTGCATACAGTAAAACAATAAATTTGACTGGATCTATACTGTTGGAACTCAACCAAGAATTAGGAGAAGTGCAAGTTGTAGCGCTCCAAAATCTTACGACTACAGACTATCTACTGTTAAAAGAACATATGGGATGTGAACAGTCCCCAAGAATGGGTTGTTTAATTTGTCTGATTTCTCTCAGACTGTTCAAGTTCAGTTTGGACAATATCCACCAGGTCATAGATAAGTTTTCACAAATGCCTAGGGTGCCTAACTGGTTTTCTTGGTTTCACTGGAGATGGCTGGTAATTATAGGTCTGCTTTGGTTATGTAACTGTATTCCTATTATGTTAATGTGTGTATGCAATTTAATTAGTAGTTTAAAACCTATACATGCTGAAGTTACTCTACAAGAAGATATGTCAAGGAAATAATCAATCTTCCCATGTTTTCTTCCGTCTGCTACTCCGATAGCTTTTCTTCTTCCTTCCTAATTACAAACCTTAAATAGAATTCATGCCTCAAATCGCATTTACCGAGTATCATAATTCTTCCAAGTGGTAAAGATACCTCAAGACAAATACTGGGCATAAAAGCCACAGGGCATACATCTGCAAAGAAGTAAAAAGCTAACCTTTTCAAACAATATTTCCTCTCTCTCACTTGCCAACTTTACATTTCCCTGTATGGCCCCGGAAGTTGACTGGTTAGCCAGAGATGGGTAAGATTCCTCAAGGGAGGAACAACCTAAGACAGGCACAGTTGCAGGGGGGCCATCAGGTGAGAAATTGGGGAACAACAGAGGTGAGGCTTAGAACCTCACCCCCATTTTGAGAGAAATCTTCTGCATCCATGGATGTTTTATTGCCCTTGTCTAGCTTGGATTAACACTTAGTCTACAGGCACACACCTGATCATCTACATTTGCTCTCTTACAAAACTAAACTATGTTTTCTACCTTTATCTTGCATCTACCTACCACTTCAGCATTTTATTTAAAAAAGTAATAATAATAATAATAATAAGGGAGAAATGTGGGATTCACATATAAATCAAGTATAAAAATCAAACGAATATTCATATTTGACCTGATTGTTTATAGTTCATAATGCGTGATCAAAACCTAAAGTTTCTGTGATGACTGCCCTTGTACTGTTCACCATGTAAGAACTTATTCACTACGTAAGAATTTGTTCACCATGTAAGAACTTGTTCGTTATGCGTCAGAAGATTGGAGACTGACAAGAATTAGGCTTGGGGTGGATTAATGATTGTGTATTGAGCATTGAGTCCCCTATACAGAATTTTATTGTTGTTAACAACCATTTATTTGATCAATAAATATGAGAGATGCCCTCTCCAAAAAAAAAAAAAAATTTACTGAGCTATACATTTGCATGGTTTTCTGTTTTATTTTGTATTAAAAAGGCTTGAAGAAAATATGACAAAATGTTTACAATCATTAGCTCTGGGTGCTTGTGTAAAAGTGTCTATTGTTCTCTGAATTTTTATTTTTTAAATACCTCAATTTAAAAGAATTTAAGCAATTCCATCTTACAAAGACCTGGGGATAAGAGGATCTTTACTATACCATAGGCATGTATTACTTTTACAAAAGTAACATGTATCCACCATGAATGGTTGTTCCTGATATCCCAGCCTTTCTAAGAATGACCAGAGAACACTCCTCCCCCATCTAAAGGAACTGGCAATTGTCAAAACAAGCAAAAAAACCAACTAACAAAAACATGTAAGAAACTAAGGACAAAGAATCTCCCCCTTTCTACTACCTAACTATTGAAGACTGACCCAAATTATAGAGGTACTCATAGCTTGGGAGGTTGTAGCCAACGATGTAATGGGTCTTCCATCCACCAAAGAGAGGGAAGCGAGGCCGAATTTCCATCTCTACAGAGTCATCCAAAATGAGGAGGTGGCTGGTGGACACATTGCCAATCTCATCCCGGTAATAAACGTCCTGGGCAGCGGCAGGGAGGATGGTCTGCAAGAGAGTGGACGTACCTTCTGAAGGCTCCAGAAAGCTCTTCAGAGGAAATGATTCTAAATTCAGAAAAGACTTTGTACACAAAAACCTTCACCATAATACTATTCAATTAAAATAGTCCCCAAACTGAAAACAACCTAAAAAGTCCAATTTCCCCATGACTTCAAAGTTTCTAGATTTTGCATCTACTTCTCAATCAAGGTTGGTTAAGTAGCCAAAATTTTCTAAATAAGTAATGAAGAGAATGGTAAATGCTTTTATGAATACTGAAGAACTCATACAAAAGAGAAACAATCTCTAGTTATCTCCAGGGAGGAGAGCTAAAGATGGAAGAATTTATATCAAAGGACTAAGTGGAAGGGTTACAGAAGGGATGTCTCCACCTTTATTTTATCTTCCAACCCTGTAAGCATATTTTGGTAATCAGGAGGAAAAATGTTAACACCTCAACATAATGGGCCTTTCTGCAATATGTAAGTACATGAATATGCTTACAGTATTTCACTTATTAAGACAAAAGGTACAAAACCTCATATGCAATATGAGCAAACTTTTTTTTAAAACAGCATTATAAAAGAAAAAGGAAATATATAAAAATGTCAGCAATACCAGTGTCTGGATGGTGTTGTTATGTTTTATCTATTACCCAATCTTCTTTAAAATAAAATACTTACATAAACAGGATTTTTTCTTTTTAAGATTTGTTGGTTCTAACACTGTCACTCAATTACTTGCACATCAATCAATCCGAAACAACTGTCCATAGTTAGCTATTTTCAAAGAAAGGGAAGATATGATAAAGTCATAGTTTCTCCCAATGTCCAAGTTGAACACTCTATACCTTAAAAGATCGGATGGAAGATATCCCACTGTCTGGCTGCCTCTGGTAATCATAGCGTGAGAAAGGCCCCTTCAACACAGCCCCCGTGTGCTTCAAGTCCACATTTTCTTCCACAGCAATATTACCCCAATGAGAGACCTCGATGACTCGGGTCATGCTGGTGATAGTCAGGAAAGGGCTGTTGTTTTCATAATGTATTTTAAACGTATCCTGGAGAGGAAATGAACAAGTAGTTCCAAGTTTTAGTGACAGAGGGACCAACACTAGTTGAAACCAAACTGACTGGAGACAATCTATACATCAGCTACAGAGTGGTTAAATATGATGTATCTAATATATGCAACATTTAAAAATAATGTTTACTAGGAATTTTTAATGATACAAGGAGTTAAATACTCATGATCTATTATTAAATGGAAAAGTAAGATATACAAAATCACTTTCAGTGCCAACACTGTCAATTGTATTGTAAAAACAAAAAGTTCTACACTCCACTTACAGCAACTATGTGAATAAAAGAAAATAGAACCTTAAATGAAATAAATGAGAATCTCAACAGATAGGAAGCAGAATTTTTATTTATACTTCCTCCTAATAGTTTCTATTTCTCAAATTTCTACAGTGAGATTTTAAAATTCTTTCTAAATAATTTTTAGTTTTAAAATAAAAAAACTCTGACTAGGAAATGCACATAAGATCTAATCAAGACATGAGCTAGCAAATACCCTCAAAACTCAAGATGATATACACAGCATAACTGAATTTTTCTAACCTGGAGAATTATCCAGAAAAGTTCACAGCACAGAGATGTTTAGCTAACATGTATGGAGCTAACATACATATGTGTCAATCACTCTTTCATGAGCTCTAAATATGTGCACTGTCATTTAATCCTCAAAATGACCCAAAGAAGTACTACTTAACCATTTTAGAACTTAAACAAGGCCTTGCAGATTTGACATATTTAAGGTCGTATATAATTCTAAGTGGCAATAGTAGGTCTTCAACTGTGGAGAAAGTTCTGACTCCAACTTTTAATAGTAAGTATTGCCTCCCAGTGAGGCCCAAGAATATTAAAGGAGATAAATACCTTTGGCAATTCCTCCACTTCTTTGCCAACTTTACTACTTAAGTTAGTATTGAAAAATCTTTCTGGGCATTAAATAATTCAAGTGCCTGTCTATGAACACACACCTAGAACCCTACACAAATGGAAGCTACAAGGACAAAAAGACGAGAAAAAACACCCTTCTTCCCAAAAGTCCATGAAAAGGACAAGGTAAGGTGTATTTGATAATTCTCATAACCCTTGCTATTTTATTCATTTATTCTGTGACTAGATTTTTAAAAGTTCAACTTCATTCATAACCATAATTGTCAGCATTTAACGCCCATACTGGCAAGGGCACAGAGAAACACAGTTTCATACTGCTGGTGCCATAATAAATCGGCTACATCTTTTGAAAAAGAATTCTTAAATGTCCATATGCTTTGGTTTGAAAACTTTTACCTCAGAAAATCTATCTGAGAATATATGAAAAGTAAAAATGCCAAGATATGAACATTATAGTATTAACTAGAAAAAAGCTAACTGTCCAACTATAAGAAACTTGGCAAATGAGCTATAGGACAACAAATCAGGGGATCTTAAATGACCATTAAAAATGGTGTACAAATACAACATAAAATATTTAAAGAATACTCTACGTGGCAAAACACAATACTTTACAGGTAATATGGTCTCTTCATTAAAATGCCCCTATGTTTAGAAAGAAATGACTCAGGGACTAAAACAACAGAAGAAGGTGCGAACTGATGTCAAATATTCAGGGTGCCACTTCTTGAGAAATAGGGGAATATGAATACATTTACAAACCTGCATATATTTACAGAAAGAAACCTTAGAAAGGTAAGCCAGAAACTACCATAAATGCCTACCATGAAACAAGGCAGGTGAGGCAAGAATTCTCTAAATATAACTTGTCATGTGATTTTGACTACAGAATCATGTTCATGTGTTCTCATGTTCAAAAATTTAAATCAATTTTAAAAACTGTTTAAAAGTTTAAACAACCCAAAATAAACAGGCCTAGCTATGTCAAACGGACATTTGAGAGACATAGAAAGCGAGAAACAGCTCCTGGACTTGCCATGGGAATGAAGGAGATATTTACGCTGGCCTGTGCATACAGTAAAACAACAAATTTGACTGGATCTATACTGTTGGAACTCAACCAAGAATTAGGAGAAGTGCAAATTGTAGCACTCCAAAATCTTACAACTACAGACTATTTACTGTTAAAAGAACATATGGCATGTGAACAGTCCCCAGGAATGGGTTGTTTTAATTTGTCTGATTTCTCTCAGACTGTTCAAGTTCAGTCGGACAATATCCACCATATCATAGATAAGTTTTCACAAATGCCTAAGGTGCCTAACTGGTTTTCTTGGTTTCACTGGAGATGGCTGGTAATTACAGATATGCTTTGGTTATGTAACTATACTCCTATTATGTTAATGTGTGTGTGCAATTTAAGTAGTAGCTTAAAACCTATACATGCTGAAGTTACTCTACAAGAAGATATGTCAAAGAAATAATCAATCTTCCCATGTTTTCTTCCGCCTGCTACTTCTATAGCTTTTCTTCTTCCTTCCTAATTACAACCCTTAAATAGAATTCGTGCCTCATATCAAATTTACCGAGTATCATAATTCTTCCAAGTGGTAAAGATACCTCAAGACAAATGCTGGGCATAGAAGCTACAGGGCATAAATATGCAAAGAAATAAAAAGCTAACCATTTCAAACAATAAGGCTTCTCTCTCACTTACCAACTTTACATTTCCCTGTATGGCCCCGGAAGATGACTGGTTAGCCAGAGACGGGTAAGATTCCTCAAGAGAGGAACAACCTAAGACAGGCACAGTCGCAGGGGGGTCATCAGGTGAGAAATTGGGGATCAACAGAGGTGAGGCTTAGAACCTCACCCCCCCGTTCTGAGAGAAATCTTCTGCATACGTGGATGTTTTATTGCCCTGTCTAGCTTGGATTAACACATAGTCTACAGGCACACACCTGATCATCTACATTTGCTCTCTTACAACACTAAACTATGTTTTCTACCTTTATCTTGTATCTACCTACCACTTCAGCATTTTATTAAAAATAATAATAATAAAGAGAGAAATGTGGTATCCACATATAAATCAAGTATAAAAACCAAATGAGTATTCATATTTGAACTGTTTATAGTTCATAATGCATGAGCAAAACCGAAAGTTTCTGTGATGACTGCCCTTGTACTGTTCACTATGTAACTTATTCATTATGTAAGAATTTGTTCTCCATGTAAGAACTTGTTTGTTATGCCTCAGAAGATTGGAGACTGACGAAAATTAGGCTTGGGGTGGATTAATGATTGTGCATTGAGCATTGACTCCCCTATACAGAATTTTATTGTTGTTAACAACCATTTGATCAATAAATATGAGAGATGCCCTCACCAAAAAAAAAAAAAAAAAGGACAGACTTCCAATGGTAAAATTAATAAGTAACCGGGATGTAATGTATAGCATAAGGAATATAGTCAAGATATTGTAACAGCTTGGTAGGGTGATAGCTGGAACCTAGAATTATGTATATAAATGTTTTATCACTGTGTTGTACACTTGAAACTAATGTAATGTAATACTGTGCGTCAACTACCCTTCAATAAAAAATTATTATCTAAAAAAAACAAAAAAAGAAAGCGAGAAACAATTATTTCAAAATATTTTGACTATACATCCTTAGTGACATGTTCTCAACACAGACATGCAAACAAATCTTCAATGTCATAAGGGTTATCTTTTAGAGATGATAATCAAGTGTGAAGGGTGAAATTATATGATTCCTAAGATCTGCTTTAAAATACTGTAACAAAGAAAAAAGAGACAGCTGAAGCCGAGTGTGGGAACATCTTGACAACTGAATCTAAGTGACAGCTCTATGAGAACTGTTATACTATTCTCTATACTTTTGCATGCGTTTGAAATTTTCCATAAGAAAGTATCTTCTAAGCCTTCATTGCTCCCTCGACCTGCAAGGCGCAGGGCCCAGCACGGCAGCCAGCTCACTCCCCCCAGCAGCTGCCCAGCCACACCACACAGCACACACCCGTTCTCCCAACTCTGGGCCTTGGCCGCTCTTGTTGCCTCTGCCCAGAATGCCTTATTTCCTTCTCCTCCAGCTCCTATGCCAACTCTCCAAATGCTACCTCCTTTTTATTTTTTATTATTTGTTAATGTGAGTATGATTTGCTAGGATTAGGCTAGTCTGCCCATCCTTCCTGGAAGCTGACTAGTTTACTCATTACCTAGTCTTGGAGCAGTCATTTAGTTTCACTCATTCAGTTTCCTTACCTATAACCACAAACTCAAAAACAAAAAAACTTAACTATCATTTATGTTTCAAGGAAATATAAGTAAACATATTTAATACACTGAGTACAAAGCCTGGGAAATAAGATGGCCAGTTGTTCTCCCGGTCTCTAGTTCCCTTCTCCTTGGCCTCACCTGAGCTTAGAAGTTAGAGCCTCTGAGAGAGGGAATGCTTATTCCCTACTCGCATTTTCTTTCAGGTAACAAGGGTTCTATTAGTCTAACACTCTTGGCCTTTCCATGCAGAGGACCTAGTTCCTCAGGTAAACAGGAAGTGTGAGAGGAATGCACAACGTATGCTCTGCCCAGCTCCTCTTTGTCTGGACTACTGTGCCCACAGGCAGTCTGAGATCACCTTTATTAGCTGACAGGACCTCCACATGCAAAGACCTGCCCTGGTCCAGCTCTGCTCTATTTGCATGGATGTTTCTGTCTAAATTTGGGGTTCAATATTAGTTAACCTACTATATGTAGATAAACCCCATCTCCTTTGTTGCATCCATGATGAAACTATTTTTTTACTTCCTATCTACCTCAGCACTTTTCTTAATTCCTCAGTTTGTACTGAACTCAGGGAAGAGGGCTGCAATTTACAGGGCTTCCTCAGAGACCTCAGCAATCGCCAATTATCACTGTCACTGGCTAGTATTTGGCACTAACAGGTCATAAATCCTGATAAAATAGTCCAACTCAGCTCAGGTGTCACTGTTTCAAAAATCCAAGTTACAAAGTTTGTGACATTTGTCACATTTTTTTTCCGTATTAGAGTCTTTTTTAGAAGTCTTCCTAAACCTCCCAGCTTCTAGCTATACTCCACAAATGAGAAAGGTGACCCCCATGGAGTCATTTCATAGCAGATTAAAATCTTGTGGGATGATTTCAAAAATGACTTCAGATTTACAGCCACTCCACACCAAGCTTATCAATTAGCAGTCACTCCAGAAAACATTGTCAGAAGCAGAGAGGGATGGCCTTGGACTCCACACCAGCCTACCTGACTATAGGCAGGGATGTCTTTGAAAGGTCCATAATCCAGGAGGTCCTCGGAACGTGTGGGGTTCCCCAACTTGCTGTAGCTCTCCACATTCCGGGAGGCAAGCTTCACACGCATCGTTTGTGTCTTTGTTGGATATGGGGAGTAGAAATAATGGCTCCCCTCAAACACCACAAACTGTTTCTCTGACTGGGTGATCTGGGTTGGATACGGATGAAGCACATGTGTATAGACTGTTTCCACAATGACTGAAATCCTGGCCCCAGGATCAAGGGCGACTGGGAGCTTGACTGTGAAGAATCTCCCACTGGAGGAAAAACAAGGTAAGAGAATTAAGAGATTAGGAAACTGAAAACAGAATAGCAGCTAAAGGCACAGCACAATTCTGTACCCAAAATGAAAGCAGACCCTTAAGAGATTATCTTTAACCTACTAATTTATACATTTTAAGACCAATGCCTGGATGTTCATCTCAAGGCTGTTTATAATAATAAAAGAGTATAAACGCCTAAAGACCCAAGAATAGGGGAACAGTTAAAAACATTTCAAGAGAGCCACAAAATTAAATGCTGGCAACCACTAAAAAAGATATTTGGATCTATCTATCTCTATATATACATATATAGATATGTATATCAAACATGTACAAAATAAATGACAGAAATCAGTTTACAAATGACACAGTATGAGTATTTTAAAATATAAACATACCCAACCACACGTGAAGAAAAGTATTTCAACAAATATTCTACACGATGTGCATATGGTAACTGGCTCAGGGTAGGAGGATAAACTTCACTGTTGTTTTTTCCAATTTGTTTCATAATGAGCTTGTATCACTCTCAACCAGAAAAAAATGAAGCTAGTAGCATTTTAAAGAAAAAGAGATCACCTGGAAACTACTTAAACCCTTAAGGTATTTAAAAAACGGATCTGTTTTCTAGGCCAGAAGACAGTTTTGGTAGACCCAGAAACCAAGAAAAGTGAAGGCATTTAACATGCGTCACAAAAGCACTCTGAAATACTACTGAATATGTACCAAGCTGCCCCTTCTCCCAGGACACACCACCAATTCTTGGCTAAAGTTCCAGATCTGCCTCCCATCCACTCTCTGCCCTGAGTACCAATGTTCACAAAACAGCTCCATTGACCATCCCACAGGGAATTCAATGTACCCAGTATCAAACATGGCCCTGACTCCCTATCTCTGTTTATACTGCTCCTGTCCAGCCAACTCTGCACTAGAAGAAACCTCAGACATTTTCCAATGCTTCACTCTACCCTATCTGTCCCCGGTAGGTGGTTAATCCTGCCTTAGAATGTCTCTCAAATTCATCCCTTCCTGGCTTTCCACTGCGGCAGCCTCAATTCAATTATCTCTTGCTTAGATTAATGTACCTCTTCCTAGTCTCCTAATCTCCATCTCCCTCTTGCCCATCAACACAATCTGATGGTGCCCTCCCACCTTTATTTTCACATTGAACGTTTCAGCCTAACTGAATCTTGCTTTGATGACCTTTCAGTGCTCCAAGGTCATCATTATCAACATCAGTTCTCACTGCAGTGCAGAGGCACCAGCTGTAAGGTGTCTGATTGAGAAAAGGCTGGACAGACAACACAGAGCTGACTGCACTGGTGTCCAGGGGCAGATAGTTTATTTTTCCTATAGCACTTCTCCTATATGAGGAGAGAACATTATGTGAAGGACTTGATTTTGTTGGTAACCCAAAACAAGTACTCATTTACTCAAACAGATTTACTGAGAACCCAGTACACATTAGTTTCTGTACACATTAGACAAGAAAGTAATAAAGACAAATCAGTATAATAGGGGCACTGGTAGATAGATATAAAAAATAAAGTATACTGTTAACAAAAAGTTTTCAAACAGTCCCAACTGTCTGCAGGGTAAAGTCCACACCCCTAAGAATGGTATGCAAAGCACTCCTTAAACTACCTCTCCTTAGACCACCTCCACCTTTGAGCTCTAGCCACTGTGAAGTTAACCAAACACTCCATGGTATGTCAAACCTCTGTGTCTTTACAGATGTCTGCCTAGAATGCCCCTTCTCAATGGTTAGCCCTATTTGTGATTAAGTCAAAGTTTGCTGGGCACTATGTGCCAGGTTCTGTTCTCAGTATGTTATGTGTATTAAATTTAGTGAATCTTAGCTATGATCACCTGAGATTATCTTACTGACGAGGAAAGTGAGGAAGCTTCCCAAGGAGGTCCATCCACACAGCTAGAAATAGCAGCAGAATTTGAACCCAGACAGCAAGCTGCAAAGACCACGCCCCTCACACCTATGCTAGCCTGCCTCTCCAAGAGCTGTGTGGCAGGCCCTGGCCCAGAGCAAGCTCACACAGACAGGGCCCTCCAAAGCCAGTGCAAAGAGGGAGAGGAGTGTCCTAAATACTTACAAGGGGGAGGGAGTTTAACAGCAACTGATTTAAGGCTAATTCTCAGATGTGACATCCTCAGGGCTGGTGGGATGCCCATTTCATGCACTGAGGCTAAAATAGAAAAATCAAGGTCATCACCATGCGTTATAATTTGGCTCCTCAGAGAGTAATGCTTTTGTACATGAAATCAAAGCAACTCAAGGAGAATTAAGCACAGCAAAAGACAACTATGATGACCATACAGAAAACAAGAAAGGCTATGCTCTATGTGAAGGAAAAAAAAAGGATTAAAAAGTAGGATCACACAGCAATTGAAACTATGTAAAATCTATCTTCAAGTATTAAATTTAGTGAATCTTAGCTATGATCACCTGAGATTATCTTACATAGCTAAGATTCACTAAATGGTCCAGAATAAAAATATGTAAGTTGTCATGTTAGGGCTGTAAGATAAACGGCTTGTTTAATATTGCTCTTAAGTTTTATATAGATAAATAAATTTAAACACAATCCCATTTATACCCTTACATAAAATTATTTATGTACAATTGTTGTTATGTCATATTCTCATTATTTCAAAAAATTTCAAAACTAATGAGAAAAACATTTTTAAAACTCTGCTAAGCAGGGAGACCGAATGAAACATTTTTTGAACCACATAAGGACTGACCATTGTACAGTTCAATAGTTTGCTGATCAAAAACCAAATTTTTTATTTCTTCCTATGATAAACTACAGCATAAACGAAGGCAAGGTTCTTTAACCTCAGCACTACTGACTTTCTGGGAGGGATAATTCTTTGCTGGGACGGGAAATCTGTCCCGGGTACTGCCGCAAGTTTAGCAGCATCCCAGGTCTCTATCTAGTGGATGTCGGTAGCGCCCCCTAGTTGTAAATAAAAACATCTCTAAAAACTGCCAAGCGACTGGGGGACTGTCCCCTTCTCCTAGGAATCACAGAGCTAAGAATCTTCTCTCCGCATCATTCCCACATCATTCATTAAACACATATTTCAATGCCTAATACACATCACGCAAAATACTGACATCTGTGAAGCTGGGTGAGTGGATATACAGAGCCTCCTTATTCAATTCCTCCTGCTTTTTATTTGTATTTTTAAAAATATCCTTAATAAAATGTTTGAAAGTAAGTAAATGCCAGGTCCCATGCTAGGTTTTGAAGAAACAAGACAATTAAACCCTGGCCTTCACCGAGCTACATCTAGCTCCTGCAGGGTGTCACTTTCAATGCCAGGAAGGCACAAGAGGAGGTGCGTTAAGGAAGAGAAGCCTGCCCCTTGGAAACAGGATGGTAGCCTACCACAGATGGGAGGCTATCTGCATGGCAAGCAGCTTGCAGTCCTCACAAAGATTCCCCATCTGTTGGTTGGTTATCCCTATCCCCACATAGATTAAAGATCTGATCTAATACAGAATGATGCCGGTTGACCCTTGAACAACATGGGTTTAAACTGTGTAGGTCCACTTATACATGGATTTTTTTCAATAAACACATTAGAAAAATTTTTGGAGATTTGTGACAAGTTGAAAAAAACATTTTCTTTAGCTTACTTTATTGCAAAAATATGTATATAATACATATAAAAAAAGTATGTGTTAATCAACTTTATGTTATCAGTAAGGCTTTCCCTAGTGAACAGTACGCTACTAATAGCTAAATATGGGGCAGTCAAAAGTTATATGCGGATACTACTGCAAAGATGGTGGCGTGAGAGGAGAGACAGAGGCTTCCTCCTAAAACTGGATTCAATTAGAAAATTTAATTGGCGCAACTAATCCTGAGAGAGCAACAGGAAAGAGGACGGCGTCAGACTGCACACACCTGGAGAAAAGAGCAGACCTCACCGAACGCGGTAACGTACCAGAGCTGTAGCTCCATGGAACCCGAGCCCTTCCCCCACCCCAGCTCAAAGGCAGGAGGAAGAGAAACGGAGCAGGGAGGGAGTGGAAGGCTTGGGACTGCTGAATATCTAGCTCCGGAGATCTGCGCTGGGAGCACAAACCTACATTTCATGGTGCTTTCATGACTCGCATGACTACCGGGTTGGAAAGTTAATACAGTCAGAGTTCCTGGGGAGACCGGGATTCCAGCTGCTTGTGGAAAGCAGGGATCCATATCCAGCTGCTCTGGGACAAAAACTTTTACCTGTGTGACCGGCCCACTGGCTCAGTCAGCGGAGACAGGCACAGCAGCCGGGAGGCCAGGAAAAGCTCTTTCCTCCCCCCCCAGGTACCAGTACCGCTCCCCTGCGACCTCCAACATTGCTTCAGGGGCTGAGCAGCTCCAGAGACTACAGCTTCTGGACACTAGAGGGCGCCATATACAAACATGAAATGCCAAAGGAACCTTGTCCAGAGTAAAATTATTAATACAACTCCCGAGAAAGATTTAAGTGATATGGACCTCGTGACTCTTCCTGAAAGGGAGCTCAAAATAAAAACCATCAACATGCTAATGGAGGTCTGGAAAGACATCCAAGAACTCAGGAATGAATTCAGGTTGGAGATCCAATTGTTGAAGAGCACAATGGAGGGTATTAAAAGCAGGTTGGATACGGTGGAGACAATAAATGAAATAGAAACTAGAGAAGAGGAATACAAAGAAGCTGAGGCACAGAGAGAAAAAAGGATCTCTAAGAATGAAAGAATATTGAGAGAACTGTGTGACCAATCCAAGCAGAACAATATTCACATTATAGTGATACCAGAAGAAGAAGAGAGAGAGAAAGGGATAGAAAGTGTCTTTGAGGAGGTAGTTGCTGAAAACTTCCCCAATCTGGGGAAGGACATAGCCTCTCAGGCCATGGAGATCCACAGATCTCCCAACACAAGGGACCCAAGGAAGACAACACCAAGACACACAGCAATTAAAATGGCAAAGATCAAGGATAAGGACAGACTGTTAAAAGCAGCCAGAGGCAGAAATAAGATCACATACAAAGGAAAGCCCATCAGGCTAACATCAGACTTCTCAGCAGAAACCTTACAGGCCAGAAGGGAGTGGCATGATGTATTTAATGCCATGAAGCAGAAGGGCCTGGAACCAAGATTACTTTATCTGGTAAGATTACCATTTAAATATGAAGGAGGGATTAAACAATTTCCAGATAAGTAAAAGCTGAGAGAGTTTACCTCCCACAAACCATCTATGCAGTCTATTTTGAGGGACTGCTATAGATGGAAGTGTTCCTAGGGTTGGATACCTGTCACCAGAGGTAGTAAAACCATGGTAGGGAGGATGGAGCAGCTGATTGCGAGGTAAATGCAAAATTAAATTGACTAACCCCAAAGTCAATCAAGGGATAGACAAAAAGTACAGAATTTGATACCTAATATATAAAGAATGAAGGAGGAAGAAAAAGGAGGAGAAATAGAAAAGAACCTTTAGATTGTGTTTAAGTGAGTTAAGTCAGACCCTTAGATAGTAAGGAAAGTAACCTGGACCCTTTGGTAACCACGAATCTAAAGCCTGAAATGGCAATAAGTACATACCTATCAATAATCACCCTAAATGTAAATGGACTGAATGCACCAATCAAAAGACATAGAGTCACTGAATGGGTAAAAAAACAAGACCCGTCTATATGACGCTTACAAGAGACTCACCTCAAACCCAAAGACATGCACAGACTAAAAGTCAAGGGATAGAAAAAGATATTTCATGCAAACAATAGGGAGAAAAAAGCAGGTGTTGCAGTACAAGTATCAGACGAAATAGACTTCAAAACAAAGAAAGTAACAACAGATAAAGAAGGACATTACATAATGATAAAGGGCTCAGTCCAACAGGAGGATATAACCATTATTATAAATATATATGCACCCAACACAGGAGCACCAATATATGTGAAACAAATACTAACCAAACTAAAAGAGGAAATAGAATGCAATGCATTCATTTTAGGAGACTTCAACACACCATTCACTCCAAAGGACAGATCCACCAGACAGAAAATAAGTAAGGACACAGAGTCGCTGAACAACACAATACAACAGATGGACCTAATAGACATATATAGAACTCTACACCCAAAAGCAACAGGATACACATTCTTCTCAAGTGCACATGGAACATTCTCCAGAATAGACCACATACTAGGCCACAAAAAGAGCCCCAGTAAATTCAAAAACATTGAAATTCTACCAACCAACTTTTTAGACCACAAAGGTATAAAACTAGAAATAAATTGTACAAAGAAAGCAAAAAGGCTCACAAACACATGGAGGCTTAACAACACGCTCCTAAATAGTCAATGGATCAATGACCAAATCAAAATGGAGATCCAGCAATATATAGAAATAAATGACACCAACAACACAAAGCCCCAACTTCTGTGGGATGCAGCGAAAACAGTTTTAAGAGGAAAGTATATAGCAATCCAGGCATATTTAAAGAAGGAAGAACAAACCCAAATGAATAGTCTAACATCACAATTATCAAAATTGGAAACAGAAGAACAAATGAGGCCTAAAGTCAGCAGAAGGAGGGACATAAAGATCAGAGAAGAAATAAATAAAATTGAGAAGAATAAAACAATAGAAAAAAATCAATGAAACCAAAAGCTGGTTCTTTGAGAAAATAAACAAAATAGATAAGCCTCTAGTCAGACTTATTAACAGAAAAAGAGAATCAATACACATCAACAGAATCAGAAACGAGAAAGGAAACATCATGACGGAACCAACAGAAATACGAAGAATTATTAGAGACTACTATGAAAACCTATATGCTAACAAGCTGGAAAACCTAGAAGAAATGGACAACTTCCTAGAAAAATACAACCTTCCAAGACTGACCAAGGAAGAAACACAAAAATCTAAACAAACCAATTACCAGCAAAGAAATTGAAGCGGTAATCAAAAAACTACCCAAGAAAACCCCTGGGCCAGATGGATTTACCTTGGAATTTTATCAGACATACAGAGAAGATATAATTCCCATTCTCCTTAAGTTTTCCAAAAAATAGAAGAGGAGGGAATACTCCCAAACTCATTCTATGAAGCCAACATCACCGTAATACCAAAACCAGGCAAAGACCCCACCAAAAATGAAAATTACAGACCAATGTCCCTGATGAACGTAGATGCAAAAATACTCAACAAAATATTAGCAAACCGAATCCAAAAATACATCAAGAGGATCATACATCATGACCAAGTGGGATTCATCCCAGGGATGCAAGGATGGTACAACATTCGAAAATCCATCAACATCATCCACCACATCAACAAAAAGAAAGAGAAAAACCACATGATCATCTCCATAGATGCTGAAAAAGCATTCGACAAAATTCAACATCCATTCACGATAAAAACTGTCAACAAAATGGGTATAGAGGGCAGGTACCTCAACATAATAAAGGCCATATATGATAAACCCACAGCCAACATCATACTGAACAGTGAAAAGCTGAAAGGTTTTCCTCTGAGATCGGGAACAAGACAGGGATGCCTACTCTCTCCACTGTTATTCAACATAGTACTGGAGGTCCTAGCCATGGCAATCAGACAAAACAAAGAAATACAAGGAATCCAGATTGGTAAAGAAGAGGTCAAACTGTCACTATTTGCAGATGACATGATATTGTACATAAAAAATCCTAAAGCCTCCACTCCAAAACTATTAGAACTGATAGCGGAATACAGCAAAGTTGCAGTATACAAAATTAACACACAGAAATCTGTGGCTTTCCTATACACTAACAATGAACTAATAGAAAGAGGAATCAGGAAAACAATTCCATTCACAATTGCATCAAAAAGAATAAAATACTTAGGAATAAACCTTAAGAAGGAAGTGAAAGACCTATACCCTGAAAACTATAAGACACTCTTAAGAGATATTAAAGAGGACACTAACAAATGGAAACTCATCCCATGCTCTTGGCTAGGAAGAATTAATATTGTCAAAGTGGCCATCCTGCCCAAAGCAATATACAGATTTGATGCAATCCCTATCAAATTACCAACAACATTCTTCAACGAACTAGAACAAATAGTTCAAAAGTTCATATGGAAACACCAAAGACCCGGAATAGCCAAAGCAATTCTGAGAAGGAAGAATAAAGTTGGGGGGATCTCGCTCCCCAACTTCAAGCTCTACTACAAAGCCACAGTAATAAAGACAATTTGGTACTGGCACAAGAACAGAGCCACACACCAGTGGAACAGAATAGAGACCCTAGATATTAACCCAAACATTTATGGTCAGTTAATATATGATAAAGGAGCCATGGACATACAATGGGGAAATGACAGTCTCTTCAACAGATGGTGCTGGCAAAACTAGACAGCTACATGTAAGAGAATGAAACTGGATCACTGTCTATCCCCATACACAAAAGTAAATTTGAAATGGATCAAAGACCTGAATGTAAGTCATGAAACCATAAAACTCAGAAAGAAAACATAGGCAAAAATCTCTTGGACATAAACATGAGTGACTTCTTCATGAACATATCTCCCTGGGCAAGGGAAACAAAAGCAAAAATGAACAAGTGGGACTCTATATCAAGCTGAAAAGCTTCTGTACAGCAAAGGACACCATCAATAGAACAAAAAGGTACCCTACAGTATGGGAGAATATATTCATAAATGACAGATACAAAAAAGGGTTGACATTCAAAATATATAAAGAGCTCACGCACCTCAACAAACAAAAAGCAAATAATCCAATTAAAAAATGGGGAGGGGAGCTGAACAGATACTTCTGCAAAGAAGAAATTCAGATGACCAACAGACACATGAAAAGATGCTCCACATCGCTTGTCATCAGAGAAATGCAAATTAAAACCACAATGAGATATCACCTCACACCAGTAAGGATCGCCACCATCCAAAAGACAAACAACCACAAATGTTGGCGAGGTTGCGGAGAAAGGGGAACCCTCCTACACTGCTGGTGGGAATGCAAATTAATTCAACCACTGTGGAAAGCAGTATGGAGGTTCCTCAAAAAGCTCAATATAGAAATACCATTTGATCCAGGAATTCCACTTCTAGGAATTTACCCTAAGAATACAGCACTCCAGTTTGAAAAAGACAGATGCACCACTATGTTTATCGCAGCACTATTTACAATAGCCAAGAAATGGAAGCAACCTAAGTGTCCATCAGTAGATGAATGGATAAAGAAGAAGTGGTACATATACACAATGGAATATTACTCAGCCATAAGGAAAAAACAGATCCTACCATTTGCAACATGGATGGAGCTAGAGGGTATTATGCTCAGTGAAATAAGCCAGGCGGAGAAAGACAAGTACCAAATGATTTCACTCATACGTGGAGTATAAGAACAAAGAAAAACTGAAGGAATAAAAGAGCAGAAGAATCACAGAACCCAAGAATGGACTAACAGTTACCAAAGGGAAAAGGACTGGGGAGGATGGGTGGGAAGAGAGGGATAAGGGCAGGGAAAAAGAAAGGGGGCCTTACAATTAGCATGTATAATATGGGGGGGGCACGGGGAAGGCTGTGCAACACAAAGAAGACAAGTAGTGAGTCTACAGCATCTTACTATGCTGATGGACAGTGACTGTAATTGGGTTTGTGGGGGGGGACTTGGTGAAGGGGGAGTCTAGTAACCATAATGTTCTTCATGTAATTGTAGATTAATGATAATAAAATGAATAAAGAAAAGTTATATGTGAATTTTCAACCATGTATAACTGTGTAACGGGGTGGGAGGTTGGCAGGCCTAAGCCGCAAGTTGTTTCAGGGTCAACTGTATTTTCTTGCTTTAAAATAAACTGCTACTGTTAAGGGAACCAGATTTCAGCATTAGTCATTAGAAAAGTCATAAACTGGTCCAGAATACATTATAGCCCCTTGCTTATTACCACACTTTTAACTGAAAAAGCCACTAATACACCAGGAACTTTAATTCATAAGCAACTCTTGCAGTTTATGACTCCACCCTGATATGATAACCTATAACAAGAGGGGGCACATGTTATAATCTTGTTATATCTATAATATATTCATTCTGACTGGTAGCTTACCTCTTACCCTTAATTTTGGTTTCTCGTACTTCCAGATTGTTCTCTTCCTCATCTTCTCCCTTTACCTGTAACAGGACAAAGCAGGTTATTCTATCTTAAGTCATTTCGCCTCTTGCCTCAGAATGCCCACATTAAAGTATTCAAACTACTGGAACTTTTTAAAGATTGAATTGCGGTTTAGTAACACTTATTTTTTCATCTGCAACACAAGACTGTTGTCAAAAACTTACTCTTGCACTGAAAAAGCTGTATAATAAGCTCTATAAATACAGAACACTCTGCTGAATGATCAAATACAGGTGACCCTAAAACATGGGTCTGAACTGTGAGGGTTCACGTATATGTGGATTTTTTTCGATAAATGTACAGTATCTGTAACTGGATATAAGGCAGCAGATTCCACCAGTGACGTGGTTGAAAAGGGAAAATGGTGTAAGCAGTGGCCAATAGGGTGATCAAACACACAACCCTTGTAGTTATTAGCATCACCTTCTAACCAAGTGCCCTCTGGACCAGAGAGAAAAGCCAGGATCTGAGAGGAGCACAGCAGCCAAGGCCCAGGTGGGGCAACTCAGAAGGAGGTGGCAACCTTTGCACCTTCCATGTGCACCCCTCCTAGCCCAGGTCTGATACACCTACAGGCAGGTGTCAACCCCACCCTCTGTTGGCTCTTTTCTAGGTTGGACTCTACAACCCTCTTATTTTCTACTTTTCGACTTTGTTGCATCTGAAGTTAAATGATGCATTTCATATGCAATAGGCTACTAAGTTTTGGGGGAATCAAAAGTTATGTGTGGATTTTTCAATTTCATGGGGGTGGGTGGTGATCTGGGGCTGCTGCCTCCAACCCTGTGTACTCAGTCAACTGTATACACATACCAATAGAAATTACCCTTCCCAATATAAAGGCCTGAAATGTTTCCTTCTGGAAGTTTTCTTTCCATTTACATTCAAACAAGCATATGCATAGAAATAAATAGTATTATTTATTACAGTAGCTGAAAAGTCTCACACGTGACCAGAACTGTTGTGACTCTCACCAGAGCAGCTAACGGTGGCAAAAGGCCTTGGGAAAAGGAGCCAACGGCTGCTGCTTGGCACACTTCCTTATTCTTACCCTTCACTGCAACAAGATGTGTGATCGGGGGAAAAAAGTATTAACTCCAGCAGGCTGCAAGAGGAGAGTAGGTGCCTCGAATCATGAGACTGTGGAGCAGACTACAAACCTACCTATACACACACCACTGATCTCTTTGCCAACCTAACTTCCTCGGAAAGAAAAAATTTAAGAATATCTTTTGAGGGCTGAAGCACTGATTTCCAAGAGGGAACACAAAGCTATAATGAGGAAGCTTGTTTATTATTTCTAAAAGCCTAAAAGTAATCATACAAAAAAAATTCCTCGATAAACTTGTACAGGCTAATAAAAACAAATTTACTTTGGAAGCACCAGTCATTAACAGTCTAGTATACTCATGCTTTATCACTATTCAGTTACATGTTGATTTGTCTTAATATTCATTATCTAATACAAGATTAGAGAGACAAAAGATCTCAAATGCAAGATGCATATGAGAGGAAAACTACAAAGACTGGTCCTTGGCAGTAAGAAGACGAAGAACAACTAGCTCTTCATCAATGATCACCATGGTTCCTTCTACCAGTTCCTAAAATTCTACACATAGGGTTGAGGATCATTCACTGAAAAAATTTCTAGCAACCTCACCAAAGCCTCCACATCAATTGTTAGAAAATAGGCCCTCTTTATTAAGTGTATCATCAGGTTGTTTCCCATTGGGATAGAGATGTGAAGGAGCACATAAACCCATTTAACTCATTTCTCTCTTGGCCTGCAAAACTAGCAGGTGATTCTAATCTGGTGATCCCAATGCAGGTCTATACCCCTACCTCACAGCTATCTAGGTCAGAACAGGCAAGGTGGAAGGCACAGTGAAAAACACTTGCACAAAGTTTGAAACAAACTAACCTAAGCCCTGAGGCAGTCATCACTCTAAGACCTCAGATTTAAACAACCTGCCCTACAAGACTACAGACTCCTTGCCTACAGTAAACCTACACCTCAGAGGTTATGAGGGTGAAATGAGAAATGTGCGTAAAATACCTACCACAATACCTCACACAAAATAGATTCTCAGTAACAAATCAGTGCAGTAATCCAGCTTGTAAGCGTTCTCCAGGATGAGAGCAGGTTAGCTTCTGCTGTGGTCTCATTATACCCCCACAACCTCATTAACTCAAGACTAGCTTTTATAAAAGAATGGGATTTCAAATCCAAAACATTCGAAGGAGGCAGCATAAATTTAAATGAAGTTTAATCCATCTTTCCACACGCCTTTGAGTAAAACTGTGCACTTCATCATGGACAAGGCATGAAAGGGGATAGGGGTCATTTCAGAAGTATAATATCTATAAACCCAGCTTTACAGCTCCAGATTCAGTCAGACAGTAAGCTGTAATCAAAAGAAACACAGCACTGTAAATGACTCTTCTCCCAACAAATAACTGGGTGATCGCTTAATGGATGCTGTTTAATAAAAATAGTAATTAAAAAAAACAACAAAACGTTGGTATACATAAACCAACATTTTCTTCCCTTGGGAGTTGTAAATGCGGTCACGGAAATGCCTGCAAGTACACGAGCAAACTTACCAGCCAGTTTAAGAAGGAAAATTGGTGAGCACTGGACTTAACATTTCCACATAGTTTAAAATAGCTATATCACGCGTATGATTTTTTTAAACTAACTTTAACAGACAAAACTTTAAAAAGCGTTCACTAGTGAGGGGGCGGAAGATGGCGGCGTGAGTAGAGCAGCGGAAATCTCCTCCCAAAACCGCATATATCTATGAAAATATAACAAAGACAACCCTTCCTAGAATAAAGACCAGAGGACACAGGACAATATCCAGACCACATCCGCACCTGAGAGAACCCAGCGCCTCGCCAAGGGGGTAAGATACAAGCCCCGGCCCCGCGGGAGCCGAGCGCGCCTCCCCCCAGCTCCCGGCGGGAGAAGAGCAGGCAGAGCGGGAGGGAGACGGAGCCCAGGACTGCCGAACACCCAGCCCCAGCCATCCGGGCCAGAGTGCAGGGAGCTCGATACTAGGAAAACAGGACAGCAAGAACAGTGAGCGGGCACTGGAGGCCGGGTGTTGGAGGACATTAGAAAAGCGCGCGACCATTTTTTTTTTTGCTTTTTTGCTGTTTTGTTTTGGCGAGCGCTTTTTGGAAGTCTTAAAGGGATAGGGACCCCAATACTAGGGAAAAAGGGCAGAAAGACCGGTGAGCAGAGGCCTGAGGCTGGCACCGGAGAATAAAGAAAAACGAACAACCACCTTTTTTTTTTTAATTAAAAACTTTTTTTTTAATTAAAAAATTTTTTTTTCTTTTTTTTGGTGGTCGTTGTTTTGTTTTGGCGGGTGCTTTTTGGAAGTCTTAAAGGGGCAGGGCGGGTCACTTAATCCAGAGGTAGGGAATCCGGGATCTCTGGGCACCCTAACACCTGGGCTGCAGGGAGCAGGGAGGCCCCTTACGGAGATAAATAGCCTCCCAGCAGCTCCTGCTCCAACGCGACTCCACCATTTTGGAGTAGCTGCCCGAGCCAGGCCACGCCCACAGCAACAGCGGAGATTAACTCCATAGCAGCCGGGCAGGAAGCAGAAACCCTGTCTGCGCGCAGCTGCCCACCACAAGCCACTAGAGGTCGCTGTTCTCCCAGGAGAGGAGTGCCACAAACCAAGAAAGGAAGTCCTTCCAGCCGTCACTCGTCCCAGTTCTGCAGACTATTCCTATCACCATGAAAAGGCAAAGCTACAGGCAGACAAAGATCACAGAGACAACACCAGAGAAGGAGACAGACCTAACCAGTCTTCCTGAAAAAGAATTCAAAATAAGAATCATAAACATGCTGACAGAGATGCAGAGAAATACGCAAGAGAAATGGGATGAAGTCCGGAAGGAGATCACAAATGCCAGAAAGGAGATCGCAGAAATGAAACAAACTCTGGAAGGGTTTATAAGCAGAATGGATAGAATGCAAGAGGCCATTGATGGAATTGAAATCAGAGAACAGGAACGCATAGAAGCTGACATAGAGAGAGACAAAAGGATCTCCAGGAATGAAACAATATTAAGAGAACTGTGTGACCAATCCAAAAGGAACAATATCCGTATTATAGGGGTCCCAGAAGAAGAAGAGAGAGGAAAAGAGATGGAAAGTATCTTAGAAGAAATAATTGCTGAAAACTTCCCCACACTGGGGGAGGAAGTAATCAAACAGGCCACGGAAATACACAGAACCCCCAACAGAAAGGATCCAAGAAGGGCAACACCAAGACACATAATAATTAAAATGGCAAAGATCAAGGACAAGGAAAGAGTGTTAAAGGCAGCTAGAGAGAAAAAGGTCACCTATAAAGGAAAACCCATCAGGCTAACGTCAGATTTCTCAACAGAAACCCTACAGGCCAGAAGAGAATGGCATGATATATTTAATACAATGAAACAGAAGGGCCTTGAACCAAGGATACTGTATCCAGCACGACTATCATTCAAATATGACGGTGGGATTAAACAATTCCCAGACAAACAAAAGCTGAGGGAATTTGCTTTCCACAAACCACCTCTACAGAACATCTTACAGGGACTGCTCTAGATGGGAGCACTCCTAGAAAGAGCACAGCACAAAACACCCAACATATGAAGAATCGAGGAGGAGGAACAAGAAGGGAGAGAAGAAAAGAATCTCCAGACAGTGTATATAACAGCTCAATAAACGAGCTAAGTTAGGCAGTAAGATACTAAAGAGGCTAACCTTGAACCTTTGGTAACCACGAATTTAAAGCCTGCAATGGCAATAAGTACATATCTTTCAATAGTCACCCTAAATGTTAATGGGTTGAATGCACCAATCAAAAGACACAGAGTAACAGAATGGATAAAAAAGCAAGACCCATCTATATGCTGCTTACAAGAAACTCACCTCAAACCCAAAGACATGTACAGACTAAAAGTCAAGGGATGGAAAAACATATTTCAAGCAAACAACAGTGAGAAAAAAGCAGGGGTTGCAGTACTAATATCAGACAAAATAGACTTCAAAACAAAGAAAGTAACAAGAGATAAAGAAGGACACTACATAATGATAAAGGGCTCAGTCAAACAAGAGGATATAACCATTCTAAATATATATGCACCCAACACAGGAGCACCAGCATATGTGAAACAAATACTAACAGAACTAAAGGGGGATATAGACTGCAATGCATTCATTCTAGGAGACTTCAACACACCACTCACCCCAAAGGATAGATCCACTGGGCAGAAAATAAGTAAGGACACGGAAGCACTGAACAACACAGTAGAGCAGATGGACCTAATAGACATCTATAGAACTCTACATCCAAAAGCAGCGGGATATACATTCTTCTCAAGTGCACATGGAACATTCTCCAGAATAGACCACATACTAGGCCACAAAAAGAGCCTCAGAAAATTCCAAAAGATTGAAATCCTACCAACCAACTTTTCAGACCACAAAGGCATAAAACTAGAAATAAACTGTACAAAGAAAGCAAAGAGGCTCACAAACACATGGAGGCTTAACAACACGCTCCTAAATAATCAATGGATCAATGACCAAATCAAAATGGAGATCCAGCAATATATGGAAACAAATGACAACAACAACACTAAGCCCCAACTTCTGTGGGACGCAGCAAAAGCAGTCTTAAGAGGAAAGTATATAGCAATCCAAGCATATTTAAAAAAGGAAGTGCAATCCCAAATGAATGGTCTAATGTCACAATTATCGAAATTGGAAAAAGAAGAACAGATGAGGCCTAAGGTCAGCAGAAGGAGGGACATAATAAAGATCAGAGAAGAAATAAATAAAATTGAGAAGAATAAAACAATAGCAAAAATCAATGAAACCAAGAGCTGGTTCTTCGAGAAAATAAACAAAATAGATAAGCCTCTAGCCAGACTTATTAAGAAGAAAAGAGAGTCAACACAAATCAACAGTATCAGAAACGAGAAAGGAAAAATCACGACGGACCCCACGGAAATGCAAAGAATTATTGGAGAATACTATGAAAACCTATATGCTAACAAGCTGGGGAACCTAGGAGAAATGGACAACTTCCTAGAAAAATATAACCTTCCAAGACTGACCCAGGAAGAAACAGAAAATCTAAACAGACCAATAACCAGCAACGAACTTGAAGCGGTAATCAAAAAACTACCAAAGAACAAAACCCCCGGGCCAGATGGATTTACCTCGGAATTTTATCAGACATACAGGGAAGACATAATACCCATTCTCCTTAGAGTTTTCCAAAAAATAGAGGAGGAGGGGATACTCCCAAACTCATTCTATGAAGCTAACATCACCCTAATACCAAAACCAGGCAAAGACCCCACCAAAAAAGAAAACTACAGACCAATATCCCTGATGAACGTAGATGCAAAAATACTCAACAAAATATTAGCAAACAGAATTCAAAAATACATCAAAAGGATCATACACCATGACCAAGTGGGATTCATCCCAGGGATGCAAGGATGGTACAACATTCGAAAGTCCATCAACATCATCCACCACATCAACAAAAAGAAAGACAAAAACCACATGATCATCTCCACAGATGCTGAAAAAGCATTTGACAAAGTTCAACATCCATTCATGTTAAAAACTCTCAGCAAAATGGGAATAGAGGGCAAGTACCTCAACATAATAAAGGCCATCTATGATAAACCCACAGCCAACATTATATTGAACAGCGAAAAGCTGAAAGCATTTCCTCTGAGATCGGGAACTAGACAGGGATGCCCACTCTCTCCACTGTTATTTAACATAGTACTGGAGGTCCTAGCCACGGCAATCAGACAAAATAAAGAAATACAAGGAATCCAGATTGGTAAAGAAGAAGTTAAACTGTCACTATTTGCAGATGACATGATACTGTACATAAAAAACCCTAAAGACTCCACCCCAAAACTACTAGAACTGATATCGGAATACAGCAAAGTTGCAGGATACAAAATCAACACACAGAAATCTGTGGCTTTCCTATATACTAACAATGAACCAACAGAAAGAGAAATCAGGAAAACAACTCCATTCACAATTGCATCAAAAAAAATAAAATACCTAGGAATAAACCTAACCAAAGAAGTGAAAGACTTATACTCTGAAAACTACAAGTCACTCTTAAGAGAAATTAAAGGGGACACTAACAGATGGAAACTCATCCCATGCTCGTGGCTAGGAAGAATTAATATTGTCAAAATGGCCATCCTGCCCAAAGCAATATACAGATTTGATGCAATCCCAATGAAACTACCAGCAACATTCTTCAATGAACTGGAACAAATAATTCAAAAATTCATATGGAAACACCAAAGACCCCAAATAGCCAAAGCAATCCTGAGAAAGAAGAATAAAGTAGGGGGGATCTCACTCCCCAACTATAAAGCCATAGTAATCAAGACAATTTGGTACTGGCACAAGAGCAGAGCCACAGACCAATGGAACAGACTAGAGAATCCAGACATTAACCCAGAATATATATGGTCAATTAATATTTGATAAAGGAGCCATGGACATACAATGGCGAAATGACAGTCTCTTCAACAGGTGGTGCTGGCAAAACTGGACAGCTACATGTAGGAGAATGAAACTGGACCATTGTCTAACCCCATATACAAAAGTAAACTCAAAATGGATCAAAGACCTGAATGTAAGCCATGAAACCATTAAACTCTTGGAAGAAAACATAGGCAAAAACCTCTTAGACATAAACATGAGTGACCTCTTCTTGAACATATCTCCCCGGGCAAGGAAAACAACAGCAAAAATGAGTAAGTGGGACTATATTAAGCTGAAAAGCTTCTGTACAGCAAAAGACACCATCAATAGAACAAGAAGGATCCCTACAGTATGGGAGAATATATTTGAAAATGACACATCCGATAAAGGCTTGACGTCCAGAATATATAAAGAGCTCACACACCTCAACAAACAAAAAACAAATAACCCAATTAAAAAATGGGCAGAGGAACTGAACAGACAGTTCTCCAAAAAAGAAATACAGATGGCCAACAGACACATGAAAAGATGCTCCACATCGCTAATTATCAGAGAAATGCAAATTAAAACTACAATGAGGTATCACCTCACACCAGTAAGGATGGCTGCCATCCAAAAGACAAACAACAACAAATGTTGGCGAGGCTGTGGAGAAAGGGGAACCCTCCTACACTGCTGGTGGGAATGTAAGTTAGTTCAACCATTGTGGAAAGCAGTATTGGAGGTACATCAAAATGCTCAAAACAGACTTACCATTTGACCAAGGAATTCCACTCCTAGCAATTTACCCTAAGAATGCAGCAATCAAGTTTGAGAAAGACAGATGCACCCCTATGTTTATTGCAGCACTATTTACAATAGCCAAGAATTGGAAGCAACCTAAATGTCCATCAATAGATGACTGGATAAAGAAGATGTGGTACATATACACAATGGAATACTACTCAGCCATAAGAAAAGGGCAAATCCAACCATTTGCAGCAACATGGATGGAGCTGGAGGGTATTATGCTCAGTGAAACAAGCCAAGCGGAGAAAGAGAAATACCAAATGATTTCACTTATCTGTGGAATATAAGAACAAAGGAAAAACTGAAGGAACAAAACAGCAGCAGAATCACAGAACTCAAGAATGGACTAACAGGTACTAAAGGGAAAGGGACTGGGGAGGATGAGTGGGTAGGGAGGGATAAGGGGGGAGAAGTAGGGGGGTATTAAGATTAACATGCATGGGGGGGTAGGAGAAAAGGGAGGGCTATACAACACAGAGAAGGCAAGTAGTGATTCTACAACATTTTGCTATGCTGATGGACAGTGACTGTAAAGGGGTTTATAGGGGAGACCTGGTATAGGGGAGAGCCTAGTAAACATAATATTCGTCATGTAAGTGTAGATTAGTGATACCAAAAACAAAGCAAAAAAAAAAAGGGCAGTTCCTGTGTGGTAACCTCCAACGAGTTCTACACAAGGGTATAAAGGGCATATAAAAGTGTAGGCAAAGGGTCTGTTTGTGTTTATACAGAGGATCAAAGCCTAATTGGGCTACCCCGAAAATGAACTAAGATACGATATGAAAAAGAACTTCCAACATCTGCACTCTCTGGAAGACTCATGCCAGAAGATGATCATCAAAAAACCCCAACAAAGATCCACGCACTGCTACAGCTGTAGATGCACTCATCCCACCAGTTCCTGGACTTGCCATGGGAATGAGGAAGGAGATATCTAAGCTGGCCTGTGCATACAGTAAAACAACAAATTTGACTGGATCTATACTGTTAGAACTCAACCAAGAATTTGGAGAAGTGCAAATTGTAGCGCTCCAAAGTCTTACAACTACAGACTATTTACTGTTAAAAGAACATATGGCATGTGAACAGTCCCCAGGAATGGGTTGTTTTAATTTGACTGATTTCTCTCAGACTGTTCAAGTTCAGTTGGACAATATCCACCATATCATAGATAAGTTTTCACAAATGCCTAAGGTGCCTAACTGGTTTTCTTGGTTTCACTGGAGATGGCTGGTAATTACAGATATGCTTTGGTTATGTAACTATACTCCTATTATGTTAATGTGTGTGTGCAATTTAAGTAGTAGCTTAAAACCTATACATGCTGAAGTTACTCTACAAGAAGATATGTCAAAGAAATAATCAATCTTCCCATGTTTTCTTCCGCCTGCTACTTCTATAGCTTTTCTTCTTCCTTCCTAATTACAACCCTTAAATAGAATTCGTGCCTCATATCAAATTTACCGACTATCATAATTCTTCCAAGTGGTAAAGATACCTCAAGACAAATGCTGGGCATAGAAGCCACAGGGCATAAATATGCAAAGAATTAAAAAGCTAACCTTTTCAAACAATAAGGCTTCCCTCTCACTTACCAACTTCACATTTCCCTGTATGGCCCTGGAAGATGACTGGTTAGCCAGAGACGGGTAAGATTCCTCAAGGGAGGAACAACCTAAGACAGGCACAGTCGCAGGGGGGCCATCAGGTGAGAAATTGGGGAACAACAGAGGTGAGGCTTAGAACCTCACCCTCCCTGTTCTGAGAGAAATCTTCTGCATACGTGGATGTTTTATTGCCCTGGTCTAGCTTGGATTAACACATAGTCTACAGGCACACACCTGATCATCTACATTTGCTCTCTTACAACACTAAACTATGTTTTCTACCTTTATCTTGTATCTACCTACCACTTCAGCATTTTATTAAAAATAATAATAATAAAGAGAGAAATGTGGTATCCACATATAAATCAAGTATAAAAACCAAATGAGTATTCATATTTGAACTGTTTAGAGTTCATAATGCATGAGCAAAACCGAAAGTTTCTGTGATGACTGCCCTTGTAGTGTTCACTATGTAACTTATTCATTATGTAAGAATTTGTTCTCCATGTAAGAACCTGTTTGTTATGCCTCAGAAGATTGGAGACTGACGAAAATTAGGCTTGGGGTGGATTAATGATTGTGCATTGAGCATTGACTCCCCTATACAGAATTTTATTGTCGTTAACAACCATTTGATCAATAAATATGAGAGATGCCCTCACAAAAAAAAAAAAAAAAAAAAAAAAAAAGGACAGACTTCCAATGGTAAAATAAATAAGTAACCGGGATGTAATGTATAGCCTAAGGAATATAGTCAATATATTGTAACAGCTTGGTAGGGTGATAGCTGGAACCTAGAATTATGTATATAAATGTTTTACCACTGTGTTGTACACTTGAAACTAATGTAATGTAATACTGTGCGTCAACTACCCTTCAATAAAAAATAATTATTTAAAAAAAAAAAAAAGCGTTCACTAGCAATCTTAAGTATGTTATCAACGGGTTCAGATGATTACTTGAAAATAAGCTATGTGACATCTGACTGTAATGGAGGACGGCTGGAAAGAAGCACCTCCAGGGGGCCAAACACTGCATTCAGGGCCTAAAATTCATTTTAGCTCATTTATTCGTCCTCCCGTTGGGCTACCACCCTAATCGTGGGAAATGAGGGGAAGTTCCGCCCACGAGGGCACCCTGCTGGGCCCTGGCGGGGGCGGCTGGTACCCCGTCTTACCGGGGGTGAGAGCGTTACTGGTCCGAGGCCCCGTGCCAGGGAAGAGGCTCGCTGCGCGGAGTGGCGGGTCGCGAACCCCGCGCGGCCGCCCACGTGAGCGCAGCCCGCGTCGCAGCAGGCTTACGCTGACGTGTCCGAGCGGCGGGGCCGGCGTGCGCGGGCCGCCGTGGAGCTACCGCCCCGCGGACCCGGACGTCCGGGACTCCACACTCCTCGGAGGCCGATAGGGGCGCGGCGCGGGGTCCGAGGCCGGCGCGCACTCACCTGCACGCCGAGGTGCGCCAGCCGGGCCTCGAGCTCGGGCTCCAGGGCCAGGAGGAAGGAGGCGGCGCGGGCGGTGGAGCCGCCGCCCGGGTGCGCCAGGACCACCTCGGCCGTCACCTTGGCCAGGTGGCTGCTGAGGTCCACTGTGCGCTTCACGTCCTCGTTGACCAGCAGAGGTGCCTCCGGGGAGCCGCTGCCCGGCGCTGGGGCCCAAGCCCCCAGCAGCAAGAGCAGGAACAGGCGGGCGGCGGGCGCCTCCATGACCGGGACCGAGCTGAGCTTCAGGCCGCGCCAAGCGCCAAGCGCCGCCGCCGCCCCTCCTGCGGCCACCGCGCAGCTGCTCACTGGACCCAGGCTCGCGCCACAAGATGGCGGCGCCCAGGGAGGAAGGACCCGCCGTCTCCAGGGCAACGGGCGGCCCGCGGGACGCCTGATTGCACACAATTTACTTTAACCAATTTCTTGTAAAAACTGGCCTTTACCGGCATTACAATTGGCACAAATAACGTAGGGGGCGGGGCACGGGGAAGGCAGTATAGCAGAGAAGACAAGTAGTGACTATAGCATCTTACTACGCCGACGGACAGTGACTGTAATGGGGTATGTGGTGGGGACTTGATAATGGGGGGAATCTAGTAACCACAATGTTGCTCATGTAATTGTATATTAATAATACCAAAATAAAAAGAAAGAAAGAAAGTGCAAAAGAGAAAAGAGTGGGAAAAAGAAATTACCTTGCATAATGCATTTTTCTTGTTCACCCCTGAAATCCCACCTCCTAACAAGGTCCCTGGAACATAGTAGGCAATATAATGTTAAATTAATATTGAATATGTTCTGAGTTACTAAATGTTTGCATTAAAAAAAAAACTGGCCTTTAACAATGAGCTCTCTTCCTGCCAGTCTCCCCCTGCTTTAACACTGGCATCTCTGCTCCTTGAAACAATAAAATTTAGCTCAAACGGAGAAAGTAAAAGCCTACGCAAAAGTTTGAGCAAAACAGTATACCTACACAATATTAAAGTATCTCCGCTAGAATATTTAGTATTACAAAGGGGAAAATAGTTGTTTACAGTGGAGAATCCTGGCAGATACCACCTTAACCAAGTAACGTAGGTTAACATTACCAATTATAAGACATATAAAAACCCATAGTGACATCATGTACCCACTAACATGATACACCCAGAAGGGCAGCTCACTTCTATGGTATTGCCACAGAACTGCTGAAAATGCATGTTATCTCAGTGCAACTCTAAGAAACATCAGACAAGACAAGAACACCTTGCCTTTATCCCAGGGAGACCCATTTCAGAATTCTGTCCTCGAGACAATAAATTTGTGTTGTTTGAACTGGTAAATTTACAGAACTTTGTTACAGGAGCAATAAACTATTACAGAAGGTAAGCTGAAGGCAGGGATGTTTTCTAGATTCTTCATCCCAGGGTCCAAGCATGTGGTACATTGGTGGTCAATAAACATTGATTAAATGGATAACTGAACTTTTCATTATAAATATTATTACCCCGTTTTATAGCTGATTAAACTTAAGTATCAAAGCCAGTAAATATCAGGTTGTTTGGAAACCTAGACTGACTCCAAATAAGCTCTTTCCACTATCCCAGGCTGTTGAATACAATCCCAGATATTCACAGACAAAAAGTAGCATTAGGGACACCAATCTAATCCTTATATTTTAGGTATGAAATTCAGGTCCAGAGAGGGTGGCTTACCCCAAATTACACAGCTATTTAAGAGTGGAACTGGGACTAGAAACCTGATCTTCTGTCTTACCATGAACAATGTAAGAAAGGATAGTGTTAAACATTTTAACATAGTCATTACTAAAATGCAATATAGGAGAGTTGCTTTGACAGCAGGCAGTTATAAACTAGGAAGTTCCACCAGGTCTCAAATAATCAATTTGATTTTTACCACCAAGTGACAAGCATACAGCAGATATTCCAGAATGATCCAGGAGTTTCAAATTTCCAGTTTCCCCTGGATAACTTACATATTGGTCACAGTCTCTCTGTCTGTATCTCTGATCATTTACTCTAGGGTAAACCAAGTCATGATCAAGCCTGAGAAAAGAAACTGATGCCTCCTGCCAACAACCATTTCAGTGGGCTTGGAGTAGATCCTTTAGACCTAGTCAAGTCTTCAGAGACTGTAGACCAGGCTGAGGGCTCACTCACGTGACTATTGGCTTTTTATATCTATTGACAGAAGGTGTCAGAGAGAGACAGCAACCAAGGCAGAGCCACAGTGTATTCTGTAACATAATCTCAGAAACAACATACCATCACTTCTGCCATGTTTTACTGGTGACAGGCCCACCCCAGTAAAATGTAGGAGGGATTATGCAAGCATATGAGTGCCAGGAGGTGGGGATTGTTGGGGACCATTCTGGAAGCTAGCTACCACAAAGATTATACAGTGGTGAGTCAGTCTTTGTAATTTTCCACTTGAGCCCCACTCTCCCCGCTTCCCTATTCTGCTCCTCTAAAATGCCCAGTTACCTCAGCACAAATCAGAACACTGCTCAGCTCTTTCCCCTACTGTCAGTAGTTACTGGATAAAATCTCTTTTCACCACTCTACTGCTTTAAAGATAGGCACGTGCAAATATTCTTAAAACAGTAGTGTTTGCCTGTGGGAGGAAGGGAGATAACAGGACCAGGGGGAATTCAGGAGTCTGGGAATGTTCTTTCTCCTGATTTGAGCGGTGGTTACATAAGTGTGATTACCTTGTGATAATTCATTAAACAGTTCATAATTCACCTGCACACTTACAACATTGGCACTTTTCTGAAAGTAATATATTTTACTATAAAAACAAAATATAAATATTAAGAGAAGCAGGCATTAAAGAACACATGCTACACAATATTGTATATTTATATACATTCATCATACCCAGAGAAACTACTGTATTGTTCACAGATGCACACTTGCATGGTGGCTAATGAAGCAATGGTTCTCAAATTTGAGCATACATCAGAATCATCTAGAAGGTTTGTTAAAACCAGAAATGGCTGGGACCCATTCCAGAGTTTCCAATTAAGTAGAGTTGGGTTGGGACTGGGAACTTTCATTTAAAAAAAACTCCTAGTTGATGCTGATATGGCTGATCCAGGGACCCCACTTTGAGACCCACTGTTCTAAAGGCAGAGAAGTGTTTCCCATAAATGTCAGGAGAGCGGTTAATTCTAGAGGATGGGAAGGGTTTGTGAATGGTAAGGGAATACAGGGGGAGCTTCTGGGATGCTAGCAACACTCTCCTAACAGGTAGTTACATAAATATCCACATTACAGTAATTCAGCAAATTGAACATTAATGTTTTATGCACTTTTTATACGATTGTTTTAAAAGTTTTTAAGTTTAAAATGGCATCTTTGTCCCTGACGGCACACATTACTTATTGTACGAAACAGATTAACCCTTGTCTAAGCCACTATAGAAGGTCATTGTTATTTGCAGCCTAACACAATCCTACTTATATGTGATAAATATAATCTTGGAGCTCATGCCATAACAGCACTGCTTTATTCTTTGTAAGGGCTGCATAGTACTCCATTACATACCTATGCTTTCTAGACCAAACCAGTCCCCAGCTTCCCTTGCAGCCTTTGTAAAACGGGAAAGCCTGACACCACCTGCCTCAAAGACTTGTAGTGAGTGCACATGAAGTGTGCATGGCATGTGGTTGTTATTATGTTATTACTATTATCAACGGAGAAGAAACTGTTATCAAGCACCCGGACTGTATTCTGGAAACATTTAATCCTCGCAACAATCCCCCAGAATAAATGTTAGCTCATTTTACAGAAAGGGGGGAAGGGGGATCTCTAATCCCATCACTACCTGGATCTAGCAGGCCTGCAAGAACGGTGAGACCGTTTCTTCACCTGTAAATGGACCTCACCTGTAAATGGTAACAGTAATAAGTGTCTCACTGGGCCGTGGGATGGATCAGCAGGTATGTCCCCATCCCCTCCCCTCGCCGCGCCGCCCCGCCCCTTTCGCTCAGTGCGCAGGCCCAGATTCAACACCGGCCTCGTTCCGGCTAGGCGAGGCATCAAGGCCCCGCCCGAGCAGACCCGGAAGCAGAATCCCCCCCAGGTCAGAGATGGCGCCGCTGCCCGGCCACCGCCGCCAGAGGGCGTGAGAGTCGCCTATGTTGGTTTGCACTTACCTTGTCACATCAGCACCTCGATCCCGGAAATGGAGAGTTTTGCCGTACAAGATGCCTGCTTCCTTTGTGGTTGTGCCAGACGCGAGAGGCTTCTCTGTTCCTGGGGAACGCGGTGATCTAAGCGCAATGACTGCAGCGTAGACTTCTTGTAAAAGATGGCTGCCGGGGGATGCCCAGGTGTCTTCCTCCACGGTGTAGGTAGCCAAATGTCCAAAATGGCAGCCCCCACTCGGGCGCCCCGACGCGGACGGGAAGATGGAAGCGTGCGGTCGCGGGTGTCCAGCCCCTTGGCCCGCCCGCCCTCACCTGCCTTCCATGCCGGGCCTTTGGGTACCCGGAAGGGTGGACGCCGTCTCCGGGGGCACCCCGGCCCGGCTCCTCCGGCCACTCGGTTTGGGGTTACCGATGCCACATCGTAGCGGGTTAAGGGATTTTTTCCCCTCCCAACAACTTCGAGAGGTGGGCAGAACGGGGATTCCTAGTAACTTCAGACTGACTCGGAGACAGAAAGACTTGTTTTTCTATTCTTAAGCCAGGAGACCAGAGAATAACCTGGTGAATAAGAATCCATCATTTCCGGGGAATAACCTGTCATCTCTAGAAAGCAAAGTAGTTATTTATGTACTAATGTGGAATCGGCTCTAAGCATATTAAGTGAAAGAAATAGAAGTGCAGAAAAATGTAAATGGCTATGCTATTATTTAAGACCCACTGTAGCTTCGGGGGAAGCGTCCACACCCACATGGGTAAAGATGCATATGAGCTTTTGAAGGGGAGCAGAATATGTGACTCCAAAATACGCCTGTTTCGCAGGTAGATTCTTTTGAGCTGAAGGAAAACTCTTACGTCGCATTTCATTGCTTAGAAAAATTTATTTTAGGTAAAGGGCCTGGCCAAAAAAGAGAGCTGTTACCAGAGATAACTTTTTAACTGAAAGATGTGTCTGCGTGGCAGGGCAAACAATTGATCATCAAATTTATGCTCTTCTTAGCCTCCTGTCCTTTGAAGCCCCCCACCCCTTATCCCATTCCTTGCTCAGGATGCCATTTACGCTTCAAATACCTGACTGCTTTTGGGTCTCATATCTTAATGGAGCTCCCTTAAGTGGAAAATTAAATTTGTTTTTTGCCGGGTAATCTCCTATGTCAATTTAATTATTAGATCAGCCAAAGAACCTAGAAAAGTAGAAGAAAAACTTTTCTGCCCCAACGCTAGTATATGCAGAATATTTCCAGAGGGACTGAGAAACTTAACAGTGACTGCCCCATCTAGCAAAAGGAAAAGAAATGAAAAGAAACAGGAATGGGAGGAAAAATAAATTTTGTGCATATTTAAAATATATAATTTAAAGACAAAGTTCTTTTATAAGGTTATTATAAAGGCAGAATAGCACAGTATTTATTTAAGTGGGCTTTTTCAGTTGGAACGACATTTAGTAAAGGTTCATAGTACTGATTTTATAAGGATAAAATTTTGAAAGTCAGTATTGTACTTGCTACCAGGAATCCAAATCCAGGTGGTAGCCTGAGCCCTCTTAAATGCTAGATGGAGACTTTCTGGTTTTTATGTTTAATTTTTGGTTTTGGGTTTTTTATTCTGTTTCTGTTTTGAGGCATACTGGGAGAACATGAGGTTTGGCCTGGCAAACAAAGACACTCAAAATCTACTTGTTGAATAAACGAATGCCTTTCTACTACCAACTCACATTTTCAGTGGCTGTTTTGGTGCTGGAATACCTTCCTGTGTTTTTAGGGTTAGGATCATGGAAAACAAGGGCAGCAATGAATTAGAGTTCCAACCAAGTTCTGCCTTAAAATTCCAGAAATGTGTTTCTGATGCTTAAAACAATAAAGCAGTAGCAGTTTCAGAAGGTGGGCACGCTTACACATACCACTCCAGGATATTGGATATTAAATATGGTAATGTAATTAGAGTTTAGTCAAGTTCCCAACCTGTACTAAATGCTCAATCAATATTAGCAATTACTATTTTGGGGCGATCCTGAGTTGCTTGATAGACAGTACATTTTGGTCTCTGATACCTTATGGGGGCTTTTAAAAGATGCTAGTTTCTGTAAGCATCTTACTTTTTTTTTTAAATCATTTTATAGACCTCAGGGTATAATAGAAAGAATTTAGCTCCTTATTGTGTATCCTTGAATAAGTTACTTAATCTTGCAGGACTTCAGTCTCCTCATTGGTAAGACATGAATCACAAAAACATCATTCATAGGGTTACCATGAAACTAATAATTGGAAATAATGTATGTAAAACATTTTGTACAGGATATACAGTAGGCACTCAGTAAATGGGCTCTGATTCTGTAATATCTCAACCCCAAAGTTAAGGAACTAATAATACCTTCCTCAGAGGCAGAACTTCTCTGGTCAAGGGGTAGGAGCAGGGGGCCACAGGGTGACAGTTAACACAGGAAGCTTTCAAGGGGAAGTTGAGGGGATGGCAGTCCTACTGGCTTCAGGGCCTCAGGCTTCCTTCCCTTTCCTACTGGAAAAATGTCAAGGCCTCCACACCTGGTCTACAGGCCCTTGGCAAAGATGCCCTCTTGCCAACAGCCTCCTGTGCTCTGTCAGCTCACTGTCATCTCCTTGGATCATCTTACTGCGCCTCTCAGAGCCATCATTCCCTGTTCCTGAGGCTTGTTTCTCATGCTTTAATATGAAGTTGATATGCATATCATGTTTATAAATTAAAATTTTTTTTAATTGTGGTAAAATTCACCACATAAAATTTACCATCTTTAAAGTTTTTAAGTGTACAGTTCAGTGGCATTGTGTATATTCACTTTGTTGCATAACCAGTCTCCAGAAGTCTTACTCTTACAAAAAGATGAAACTCTGTACCCATTAAACCATAACTGTTTGAAATTCTGTTCCCATTAAATGATAGCTCTCCATGCTGCTCTCCCCTGAGCCCATGGCAACTGCCATCCTACTTTGTCTCTCTGAGTGTGACGACTCTGGGACCTCATCTAAGTGGAGTCACACATTATTTCCCTTTTGTCACTGGTTTATTTCACTGAGCACTGTGTCCTCAAGGCTCATCCATGTTGAAGCATGTGCCAGAATTTTCTTCCTTTCTAAGGCCGAATAATTCCATTGTGCTCCTGCACCACATTTTGTTTATCCATTCACCTGTCAGTGGACACAGGGTTGCTTCCACCTTTTGGCTGTTATGAATAATGCTGCTATAAACATAGGGTGCATACATATTTTAAATATCCAATAGGATTACAGAGTAGGGTGTTTTACAGTTGACGAGGTAACTCTGAATCATTAAAAAAGGCAGTATTGTTAGGCTATTCACAGGGTGATTAGATTTAAAAAATATAGTTGTGCATCATGAGTCATTATGTGGCCCACTAGTGGAACACAGGTTTAAGGTTCTATGACAATTGTGGTCTTCCTTTTCTGCTCTGTCAGTGGACTTGAGGGATTTTGTGGATACCTATTTACAGATGGCATCAAAAACCTAAGCAAGAGGTACACAATTAGGGATCAGAGACCTTTAATGAAGGATTGTAAGGTGAAATACTGGAAATATCTAACTAAGGCCTAATGTTTTCATGGATGAAAATGGTTTTCATCTCAGGGTCATTGTAGGAATAGCAGAAGTAAGGGCAAGTAAAGAACTCACCTAGCCAGCAGTAAATGTTGGCTATGATGGTAATCATGTCTATTGACATGGAAAAATATTCATAATATACAACTGATTTTAAAAAGAATGCAGTAAATCTGGGTGAATGGTATGTGGTGATTCTTTGTGCTATTCTTACAACTTTCCTCCTGTAAGTTTAAATTTATATCAAAATTAGCATTTAAATATAGAATATATTTTTTAATGTATATGAAATAGAATACAACTTTAAGGGAAAATTTATGCACACAAAAGAGACATGATTTTCTTATTAAGGTATCATTGATATACAGTCTTACAAAGATTTCACAAGAAAAACATTCACCCTTATTGAGTTCCCCCCAATACACCATTGCAGTCACTGCCCATCAGTGTAGTGAGAGAGACATGATTTTTTTCTTTTTTTGGTATCATTAACATACAATTACATGAGCAACATTGTGGTTACTAGATTACCCCCATTATCAAGTCCCCACCACATACCCCATTACAGTCACTGTCCATCAGCGTAGTAAGATGCTGTAGAGTCACTACTTGTCTTCTCTGTGCTATACTGCCTTCCTTGTGCACCCCCTCTACACCATGTGTGCTAATCATAATGTCCCTTATTCCCCTTCTCCCTCCCTTCTCACCCACCTCCTACCCTAGTCCCCTTTCCCTTTGGCAACTGTTAGTCCATTCTTGGATTCTGTGAGTCTGCTGCTGTTTTTTTCCTTTAGTTTTTGCTTTGTTCTTATGCTCCACAGATGAGTGAAATCATTTGGTACTTGTCTTTCTCAGACTGGCTTATTTCACTGAGCATAATACCCTCGAGCTCCATCCATGTTGTTGCAAATGGTAGGAATTGTTTTCTTCTTATGGCTGAATAATATACCACTGTGTATATGTACCACATCTTCTTTATCCATTCATCTACTGATGGATACTTAGGTGACTTCCATTTTTTGGCTATTGTAAATAGTGCTGCGATAAACACAGGGATGCACATGTCTTTTTCAAACTGGGCTGCTGCATTCTTAGGGTAAATTCCTAGGAGTGGAATTTCTGGGTCAAATGGTATTTCTATTTTTAGTTTTTTGAAGAACCTCCATACTGCTTCTCACAGTAGTTGAACTAATTTACATTCCCACCAGCAGTGTAGGAGGATTCCCCTTTCTCCACATCCTTGCCAGCATTTGTTGTTGTTTGTCTTTTGGATGGTGGCCATCCTAACTGGTGTGAGGTGATATCTCATTGTGGTTTTAATTTGCATTTCCCTGATAATTAGCGATGTGGAGTGTCTTTTCACATGCCTGTTGGCCATCTGAATTTCTTCTTTGGAGAACTGTCTGTTCATATCCTCTGCCCATTTTTTAATAGGGTTATTTGTTTTTTGGGTGTTGAGGCATGTGAGTTCTTTATATATTTTGGATGTTAACCCCTTGTCAGATATGTCATTTATAAATATATTCTCCCATACTGTAGGATGCCTTTTGGTTCTTCTGATGGTGTCTTTTGCTGTACAGAAGCTTTTAGCATGATGTAGTCCCATTTGTTCATTTTTTATTTTGTTTCTCTTGCCCAAGGAGATGCGTTCAGGCAAAAGTTGCTCATGTTTATATTCAGGAGACTTTTGTATATGTTATCTTCTAAGAGTTTTATGGTTTCATGACTTACATTCAGGTCTTTGATCCATTTTGAGTTTACTTTTGTGTGTGGGGTTAGACAGTCATCCAGTTTCATTATCTTACATGTAACTGTCCAGTTTTGCCAACACCAGCTGTTGAAGAGGCTGTCATTTCCCCATTGTATATCCATGGCTCCTTTATCATATATTAATTGACCATGAATGCTTGGGTTTATATCTGGGCTCTCTAGTGTGTTCCATTGGTCTATGGGTCTGTTCTTGTGCCAGTACCGAATTGTCTTGTTTACTGTGGCTTTGTAGTAGAGCTTGAAGTTGGGGAGCATATAATCCCACCCACTTCATTCTTCCTTCTCAGGATTGCTTTGGCTATTTGGGGTCTTTTGTGGTTCCATATGAATTTTAGAACTCTTTGCTCTAGTTCGTTGAAGAATGCTGCTGGCATTTTGGTAGAGATTGCATTGAATCTGTAGATTGCTTTTGGCAGGATGGCCATTTTGACTATTAATTCTTCCTAGCCATGAACACAGAATGTGTTTCCATTTATTGGTATCTTCCTTAATTTCTCTCATAAGTCTTACAGATTTCAGAGTATAGGTCTTTCACTTCCTTGGTTAGGTTTATTCCTAGATTTTTTTTTTTGATGCAATTGTGAATGGAATTGTTTTCCTGATTTCTCTTTCTTCTAGTTCATCGTTAGTGTATACGAATACAACAAATTACTGTGTATTAATTTTGTATCCTGCAACTTTGCTGACTTCAGATATTAGGTCTAGTTGTTTTGGAGTAGAATCTTTAGGAGACATGATATTTTTATATAAAAAATGTTGATTGTTGTTTCTGGGTGGTAGAATTACATATTTTCCCCTCCTTGGTGTATTCTTGCATTTTCTCGAGATGTCACCAAGTTTTTGTATGTTGTCTTGAGCCTGTATCAGTTCAGTAATTATGAGAAAAACTCTTTAACAGTTAAAGAAATAAAAATCTTAAGTCAAATAATTACCCAATAATTTTTTTTCAATTTTTTAAATTGCAGTATAGTCGATATATGATCCTATATTAGTTGCAAGTATACAGTACAGTGATTCAAAAGTCACCAACATTATTAATCCTCACCCTTACTATTTTGAGAGGCCTGAGCTGCAGGATGGGTTCATGCAGAACATGCACACACCGAGGGTGCAGGTGGCCCCTGATGGGCGCTGTGCAGCCATGCTCATCTACAACTGGCAGCCGGTGGTCTTGCCTTCAGCAGAGACAGCCTTGTCAAGGAGCATGAAGGGGTGAGGGGCAGAGATCCAGCTTCCTGCCCACCTACATCAACAGCATGCAGGCCCTGGATGAGAAGTTCTTCAACATCATGGACCTACAGTTTCTGCATGGCTACTACCAGCCCTCCCTGCTAGTCCTGTCCAAGCCCAACTAGACCTGGCCTAGGGAAGTGCCTGTGTGGCAGGACACGTGCACCATCATGGCCGTTTCACTGAACATCACACAGAAGGTCTACTCCATCATCTGATCCCTCACCAGCCTGCCCTCCCATTGCACCCAGGCCCTGGCTGTGCCCAAGCCCACAGGTGGGGTGGTGGTCTTTGCTGGCAACTCACTGCTATGCCTGAACCAGAGCATGCCTGTATATGATGTGGCCCTCAAGGAACTCACCACTGCACCACCACCTTCCCCCTGTACAACAGGAGGGCATGAGGATACCCTTGACTGTGCCCAAGCAGCCTTTATCTCATATGACAAGATGGCCATCTCCCTCAAGGGCAGCAAGACCTATGTACTGACCCTCAGCACCAATGGCATGTGCAGTGTCCAGGCCTTCCACTTCAGTGAGGCTGCTGCCAGTGTCCTCACCACCAGTATGGTCACCATGGAGCCTGGGTACCTGTTCCTTGGCTCTCGCCTGGGCAACTCCCTCCTCAAGTACACAGAGAAACAGCAGGAGCCCCTGCCAGTGCCATCCCTGAGGCTATGGACAAGGAAGAACCACCCTCAGAGTAGAAACAGATGGACCCCACAGTGGGCCGGTCAGGGGGCAAGTCAGTGCCGCAGGACAAGGTGGCTGAGATTGAGGTTTACAGCAAAAAGGCCCAGTCAGGCACACAGCTGGCCACTTACTCCTTTAAGGTATGTGACTGCAGTCTCAATTTGAGACCCTGTGCCAGCACAAACCATGGGCAAGCCCTCCTTTCTCGCTGAAGTTTCAGAACAGTCTAGAGCTGGGCCTGGAGACGGTGGTGTGGTCCGGCTGTCGATGCTGCAGAGAGCATCCAGCCCCAGGTGGTGATGGCTTTTGAACTCCCTAGCAGCTTTGACATGTGGACGGTCATTGCCCCTGTGTAAGGAGCAGGAGGAGACCCCCAAGGGAAGGGGGCAGAGCAGGAGCCCAGCACCCCTGAAGCAGATAAGGCAAGGGAAGACAGGTTCCTTACTCTGAGCCAGGATGATTGCCATGATCCTGCAGACAGGGTAGGAGATCACGGAGCTGGACACCAGTGGTTTTTGTCCTGCAGGGCCCCACATCTTTGCTGGCAACAGTGGGGATAATCGCTCCATCATGCAAGTGTCACTGCTAGGCATCCTCCTGTTGGAAGGGGTGAACCAGCTGCACTTCGTCCCAGTGGACCTGGGCTCCCCATCATGCAGTGCATCATGACCAACCCCTGCGTGGTCATGAGTGCCAAGGGCCATGGCACCATTTTCCTGCTCAAGAGCGATGAATACAGGGCCACCTGCCTGGCACTGCAGAAGTCACCCCTGCATCACCAGTCCAAGGCAATCACACTGCGTGTACCGTGATGTCAGTGGCATGTACACCACCAAGAGCCACCAGGCAGACCTGTGATGAGCAGGGGACTGCAGTGGATCAGAGTGGAGGGCCAGGGCTCGGGACCAGCCCCATGGTGGATGAGGAGGAGGAGATGCTGTATGGGGACACAGGCCCTCTGTTCAGCCCCAGGAAGGAGGAGCCCCACAGAGCAGCCCCTCCCACCCTGACAGGGACCCCACCCACTTCCCAGCAGAGCCCAGGCCCTGGCACCTGTTGGTGCTGGAGAACTAGCACCGTGGAGGTCTACCAGTTCCTGACTGGCAGCTGGTGTTTCTGGTGAGGAACTTCCCCATGGGGCAGGGCATCCTGGTGGACAGCTCCTTAGGTCAGCCCACCATGCAGGGCGCGGCCAGTAAGGAGGAGGCCACATGTCAAGGGAGCTGCTCCTTGTCAAGGAGATCCTGCTGGTGGCCCTAGGGAGCCACCAAAGCAGGCCTTACCTGCTGGTGCATGAGGACTAGGAGCTGCTTCCCCTGTGACTAGCAGCTTAGCCAGGGAAACCTCAAAGTTTGCTTCAGGGAAGTCCCTGACAGCATCAACCTCAGCAGAAGCAGCCAAAGCTGTCCAAAAAGAAGGGAGAAGGCAGCAGCACTGAGGAGAGAGGTGGGGCCCGGGGCCATGTGGTGTGGTTTGCTACTGAGGACATTTATGGCTAATCAGATGCAATTTGTGGCCCCTCTTAACCCAATGGCTCCTGGTAACTGACCATGGCACCCTTAGGCTGCGTCCCATGGGCATTGATGGCCCTATCGACTCCTTCATCCCATTCCACAATATCTACTGCTCCCTTGGCTTCCTGTACTGCAGCAATCAAGGTGAGCCTGCCTACTTGTCCTGTGACGCCCCATGGCCTGTCAGGAAGATCCCGCTGTGCTGCACGGCGCACCACGTGGCTTACCATGTGGAGCCCAAGGTGTGCACTGTCACCACCAGCATGCCATGCACCCGCATCTTGCACATGATGGGTGAAGAGAAGGTGTTTGAGACCACTGAGAGAGATGACCAGTACACCCACCCCCAGCAGGAGGCCTTCTCTACTCAGCTCATCTCCCAGTCAGCTGGGAGGCCATCCCCAATGCCAGGATCGAGATGAAAGAGTGGGAGCACCTGATGCACATGAAGACAGTGTTGCTGTGCAGCAAGAAGACGTGTCAGGCCTGAAGGGCTACATGGCTGTTGGACCCGCCTCATGCTGGGGGAGGAGGTCATATGCTGCGGGCAGATATTAATTGTGGTTGTGACCTAGGTGGTACCCAAGCTTGGACAGCCCCTGACCAAGAACAAGTTCAAGGTCCTGTACGAGAAGGAGCAGAAGGGGCCTGTGACCGCACTGTCCCACTGCAGTGGCCCTGGTGTTGGCCATTGGCCAGAAGCCCTGTGGAGCCTGTGGGCCAGCAAGCTGAAAGGCATGGCCTTCATTAACACCCAGCTCTACATCCACCAGATGAGCAGTGTCAAGAGCTTCATCCTGGCTGCAGACGTAATGATGAGCATCTTGCTGCTGTGCTTGCTACCAGGAGGAGAGTAAGACATTGAACCTCGTGTCACAGGATGCCGATCCTTGGAGGAGTACAGCATGGCCATCATGTTGGACAGTGCCCAGCTGGGCTTCCTGTTATCCAGCATGACCACAACATCATAGTGCACTAGTACCTGCCGGAAGCCAAGGAATGCTTCGGGGCATGCACTGGGCCGACTTGCACGTGGGGGCCCACGTGAACACCTTACGGAGGGTCCCTTCCTGGGAGTGGGAGTAGGGGGGCTGCTGAGGGGCTATGTGGAAGAACAAGCATAACATGTAGTTCTTCACCCTGGCTGGGGGCATCGGGCTCCTGCTGCCCACACAGGAGAAGACCTACCCACAGCTGCCGATGCGGCAGAATGCACTGACCAGCATCCCACCCCACTATGCTGGCCTCAACCCTGTGCCTTCTGGATGTCACACATGGGCCAACGCATCCTGCACAATGCCCTGCAGAAAGTCGTGGGCCAGGAGCTGCTCAACCGCAACCTGTGAGTACCAAGGATCATGCTGAGCTGGCCAAGATCTGCAACACACCCGACATCATGATGGATGTCCTCTTGGAGACCCACGGAGTTACCACCCACTTCTAGATCTGTGGAAGCTGCCACTGCCCCTACCTCACTTTTGTACAAAACATGAGAAAAAAGATGTTTGATTTTAGCAGAGCTTGTGGTCATTGCAGGGCCTCCTGGCCTGCTGTGGTCAGAGAAGTCATGTCATGCCCCCTACTTTATTCTTCCTTCTCAGGATTGCTTTGGCTATTTGAGGTCTTCTGTGGTTCCATATGAATTGCACAACAATATGGATGTACTTAACGCCACCGAGTGACACACATAAAAATTGTATAGATGGTTAATTTTGTTGTTTTTGGCCACAATCTAAAAAATAAATTTTAAAAAGAATGGACAAAGGACTTGAGTAGACATTACCCCAGAGAAGATATACAAATGGCCAATAAATACCATTTTGAGAAGGTGCTCAACATCACTAATCACTGGGAAATGCAAGCAAAACCACAGATGACATAATAATTCACACCCATCAGGATGGCTAATATCAAAAACCATCAATCAGAACTCTGAGGCGCTGCTGGTGGGAATGTAAAATGGTGCAGCTGTTGTGGAAAACAGGATGGAGATTTCTCAGAAGTTAAACATAATTACTGTATGATCCAGTAATTCCATTTCTGGATATATTCCCAAAATAATTGAAAGCAGATATTCAAACAGATATCTGTACACCAATATTCATAGGGTTATTATTCTCAGTAGCCAAAGGTAGAAACAATCCACATGTCCATTGATGGATGAGTACATAAACAAAATGTAGTATATATGTACAATAGAATATTACTTATCCTTAAAAAGAAAGGAAATTCTGACACATGCTACAATATGGATGAACCTTGAGGAATTGTACTAAGCGAAGTAAGTCAAAAGGACAAAGAATAAATACTGTATGTATTGGGGAGGAAAATTTTTTCCTCTACCCTTCTAGGTTCTTTGGCTGGTAAATTGGTTCATGGTAGACTAACAGGAGAAAAACAAATTTAATTACATAGGCCTGGGGGCCCCACAAAGACAATCAGACCCAAAAATAAGTTGGTCAGCTGAGGCTTACATGACATGCTGCACTAAGGAATGGGATAAGGGCCTGGAGCTTCAGAGGTGAGGAGGGTAACTCACAGGCGATAAGAGCAGAAGCTTGGGGATTAGGTGTTTGCCTTGCCACGCAGATGGCTCTTTCAGATCAAAAGTTATCTCTGGTAATAGCTCTGTCTCTGAGTCAGGCCCCCATCTAAATTCTTTTAGGCAGTTAGGGGAAAGGGGAAAGTTTTTCTTGAGTCTGCTGGGTCCTGATTGCCTTCAGCTCAAAATCCACATTCCAAAGTGCCATATTTTGGGGGCATGTATTCTGCTCACCCTCATATGATTCCATTTACATAGGATCGCTGGAATAGCCAAATTCATAGATTTACAAGTAGAACAGTAGTTACCAGAGGCTGAGGGGGTGGGAGAAAAGGGGAATGCATGTTTAGTGGGGTCAGAGACTCAATGCAAGACGAAAAGAGTTCTGGAGATGGATGATGGTGATGGTTGCACAACATTGTGAATGTGCTAATGCCACTGAACTAAACACTTAAAAATGGTAACATGGAAAATTTTATGTTATGTATATTTGACCACAATCAACAATTTAATTTAAAATTTTTAAATCTATATACTTGGATTACTATATGGCCACTTAAAAATTGGAAGATCTTTAATTTTTCCTGGATTCATATCCTCAGGCAAGGAAAACAAAATTAAAAAAATGAAAAAGTGGGACTACATCAAACTAAAAAGCTTCTGTACAGCAAAAGACACCCTACAGTATGGGAGAATATATTCATAAATGACTCATCTGATAAGGGGTTAACATCCAAAATATATAAAGAACTCATATACCTCAACACCCAAAAAGCCCAATTAAAAAATAGGCAGAGGACCTGAACAGACATTTCTCCAAAGAAGAAATACGGATGGCCAACAGGCATATGAAAAGATGCTCCATATTGCTAATCATCAGGGAAATGCAAATTAAAGCCACAATGAGATATCACCTCACACCAGTTAGGATGGCCACCATCCAAAAGACAAACAACAACAAATGCTGGCAAGGATGTGGAGAAAGGGGAATCCTCCTACACTGCTGGTGGGAATGTAAATTAGTTCAACCATTGTGGAAAGCAGTATGGAGGTTCCTCAAAAAACCAAAAATAGAAATACCATTTGACCCAGTAATTGCACTCTTAGGAACGTACCTGAAGAAAACAAGATCTCTGATTCAAAAAGACATATGCACCCCTATGTTTATCACAGCACTATTTACAATAGCCAAGATATGGAAGCAACCTAAATGTCCATCAGTAGATGAATAGATAAAGATGATGTGGTACATATACACAGTGGAATATTATTCAGCTATAAAAAGAAAACAAATCCTACCATTTGCAGCAACAGTTGCAATGGATGGAGCTAGAGGGGATAAGCCAGGTGGAGAAAGACAAGTACCAAGTGATTTCCCTCATATGTGGAGTATAACAGCAATGCAAAACTGAAGGAACAAAACAGCAGCAGACTCACAGACTCCAAGAAGGGACTAGCGGTTACCAAAGGGAAGGGGTTCAGGAGGGTGGGTGGGAAGGGAGGGTGAAGGGAATTAAGGGGAACTATAATTAGCAGTCACAATATAAGCAGGTCATGGGGAAGGCAGTACAGCAGAGAGAAGACAAATAATGACTCTATAGCATCTTACTACACTGATAGACAGTGACTGCAATGATGGGGGTGAAGGCTTGATAATATGGGTGAATGTTGAAACCACATGTTGTTCATGTGAAACCTTCATAAGATTGTGTATCTATGATACTTTAATAAAAAATAAAAAGAAATACAGGTGGTTACAAAGAATACAGGTTCTTTGTACAAAGAACAAAATAGTAGTAGACTCATAGACACCAAGAAGGGACTAGTGGTTACCAAGGTGGAGGGGTTGTAGTAAGATGTTGTGTAACATCTTACTACACTGATAGATAGGAACCACACTAGAGAGGGTGAGGATTTAATAATATGGGCAACTGTTGAACCACTGTGTTATATATTTGAAACCAACATAAGATTGTATATCAGTATCAAAAAGACTAAGAACAAATGCTGGCGAGGATGTGGAGAAAAGGGAACCCTCCACCACTGCTGGTGGAAATGTAAGCTAGTTCAACCATTGTGGAAAGCAATATGGAGGTTCCTCAAAAAACTAAAAAATAGAAACACCATTTGACCCGTGAATTCCACTCCTAGGAATTTACCCAAAGAATATAATTTCTCAGATTCAAAAAGACATGCACCCTATGTTTATTACAGCACTATTTACAATAGCTAAGATATGGAAGCAACCTAAGTGCCCATCAGTAGATGAATGAATAAAGAAGATGTGGTACATATACACAATGAAATACTACTCAGCCATAAGAAAGAAACAAATTCTGCAATTTGCAACAAAATGGATGGAGCTGGAGGATATTATGCTCAGTGAAATAAGCCAGGTGAAGAAAGACAAGTACCAAATGATTTCCCTCATTTGTGAAGTATAACAATGAAGCAAAACTGAAGGAACAAAACAGCAACAGACTCACAGACTCCAAGAAGGGACTAGTGGTTACCAAAGGGAAGGGTGGGGGAAGGTGGGTGGGGAGAGAGGAAGAAGGGAACTGAAGGGTATTATGATTAGCACACATGGTGTGGGGGGAATCAGGGGGAAAACAGTGTAGCACAGAGAAGGCAAATAGTGACTCTGTGGCATCTTACTACGCTGTTGGGCAGTGACTGCAATGGGGTATGGGGGGGACACAAGAACAGGAGTGAATGTAGTAACAACATTGTTTTTTCATGAAACGTTCATAAAAGTGTGTGTATATCAATAATATCTTAATAAAAAAAGATTGTATATCAATGACACTTGAAATGTGATTTGTATATAGATGATGGAATATTATTCAGCCATAAAAAGGAAATCTTGCCATTTATGACAACATGCATGGACCTTAACGGTGTTCTGCTATGTGAAATAATTCAGACAAAGAAAGACAAATTCTGTGTGCTCTCACATACATGTGAACTCTAAAAAACCAAACTCAGAAACAGAGAGATTGGTGGTAGCCAGAGGTGGGGGTTGGGGAGTAGGAAGGGTGGGGAAACTGGTGAAGGTGGTCAAAAGGTACAAACGTCCAGTTATAAGATAAATAAGTTCTGGGGAAATAATGTATAGCCTGCTGGCTCCTATAATTAACAATATTGTGTTGTATATTTGAAAGTTGTTAAGAGATTTTAAAAGTTCTTACCACACCTAAAAAAACTATATGAGGTGACGGATGTGTTAACATTAGTGTGATAGTCATCATGCAGTTTATACACATTTAAAATCACGACATTGTACACCTTACATATTTACACAATGTTATATGTCAATTATATCTTAGTAAATCTGGAAAAAAACAGGAAGCTGTCTAACATACTGTTAAAAGAAGTTGAACACAAAGAAAATCAAAGGCTTCCCAAGAAAGGAAATGTAACCAATAGTACACTGCTTGGTTGTGCTGGTAAGAACATGATATAGTCCTAATAGATGAGCAGTATTTATTGGTTTTTCAACGTTTAGAGTCCACCTAGAGACTCAGCAAGGAGGACAGTTGTGGTGACAGGACAAAACGTAAGTATTATCAAGTTTGACAGTGTTAAAATTAAAATCACAGGTAACAGAAGTAGCAAGGTGGGAGAATGATCTGAAGGGAAGAGCAGGTGCCCAAATAGCCATATCTTAGAAAACTGGAACTTAGGTATTGCCTAGAGTTGATAGAAAAAGAAAATAAAACCTAAAGTTATAACAAAGACTAAAAATAGTGATAAAAATTATATGGGAAAGAGTGGGGAAGGGCAGTGTGTAAGTGAATTCGGTCTTCACACAGACCGGGAAGTCAATATACCATTCATGTATCCAGAAATAGCAGTATAAACATAATATTTAGAGCTACAGAGGTAGCAACCAGAAAAACAATAAAAGAGTGACTTCTCTGTAGCCCACTGTTGGGGCCAAGAAGGGGTGGAGCAACTTGCTTTTTTTAAAGCCCCAAAGGGCTTTAATACTATTTGTGTATTTGTATGTATGTATATATTACTTAATACTAAATAATATTTATTTTTCCAACCATATACATTCATTGCTTTGATTAAAAAGAACATTAAAAACTATTTTCAAAATCATATTGCAGAATAGCATGTAATCTATGACCCCATTTTTAACAAGAAACCAAAATCCAGCTGTGTATAGATGACTTTAAGCACAAAGAAGGATGTAAAAGATCGGGTTGATGTCTAGCGGGTGGCAATAGAGGGCCTGGGAGAGATTTTTCTTTCCTTTATACTGTTTGGTTTGCACGTGTATTATTTATGTGAATTTTTTCTTTATCTTTCTCTCTCTAAACCACTTGAGAATGAATTGAAAACATCTTTACATTTAACCCCCCTAACTTCAGGGTTTATTTCCTAAGAACAAAGGCATTCCATTATAAAACCAGAGTAGCATTATAAAAACCCAGAATGTTAACATTGATGCAGTGCTGTTATCTGATACATAGCCCCAATTCAGGTTCTTTTATTGTCCTAACAACCTCGTGTATGGCTTTTTTTTTCCTGGTCCCAGATCCAATCCAGGACCACGAGTTGCATTTTGTTTTCATGTCTCTTTCTTTTAACCTGAAACAATTTCTTAGCCTTTCTTTGTCTTTTCTCATCTTGATATTTTTTAAGAGCTTAGGCCAGTTATTTTGTACACTGGCCCTCTGTTTGGGTCAGCTTAATGTTTCCCTCCTGTTCTCCAGGTTTGCATTTTCATCAGAAATACTATACTCTGGTGTCCCTCTCGATTCATCTTGTCTGGAGGTCCGTGACATTACTTTATCCCAATGTTGCTGGTGTTAAGGGTGGTCATTTGGTTAAGGTGGAAGTCCACCACAGTTGTCCACTATAAGTTACTGTTCTGTAATGAATAAGTAATTGTGGGGAGATACTTTGAAACCAACATATGTTTCTTAACTTGAGGTGGGGAAGGACAGGGAGGCTCTTAGAAGAGGGTTTGGTAAAGACCAGCTTCAGGGACCCACTATCTTTCCTGCTCATCTTGACTCCCAGGCCCCCTTGTCAGCACTGGCCATGGCTCTTCTCCTCCATCCCATCCATTTCTTCCCTGCATATCTTCAGAACCAGTGGCTAAATGAGGCCCTGAAAGCATTTCCTCAAATCTGAAACCCAGAAGATAGCAGGGCAATGGGTTCACAGTCTGTTTTTTGAATCTACAGCAGATGAAATGGGAGTTGTTTGGGTTGGAGCAAGAGCAGAGGGCTACAGCCAAACCCAAAGAACCTGCTTTGCCACTGCTGGGCCTCTGCAAGCCCCCAGCCCACGTCCTAGGTCAGCACCCAAGCCTCTGGCCCAAGAGGATTGGTATGGCTTCTCAGGAGGGCTGCCTTAGCTCTCACCCTGTTTCCATTTGCTGCCTTGAACAGCTCTGATCCTGAGGCCCAGGCCACCAGAGTTCTTGGCTTTTGAGAAAGAAATCTCAGCCTGCGCTTAGGCAGCCTCCCACCTTCCCGACGCCATGTCTGCTGCACTTTCTCTTTTGTTTTCTTGGGATCTAGACTGCAGCCCAGAGACAAGGGCAAGGAGAAGGGGTAGAGACCCAGACAGGCTTTTTCTCCTGTTTGCCCCAAACCTGACGGTGGCTGCTTCCTTCCAGCCTGCACTTAGCAGAGGCCGCCAGGTTGGTCGTCCAGGCCTAAGACCTGGAAGATCTCCTGAGCCCTCTGCGACAGACCAGCCCCAACACAGGAGAACTGGGACCTGGCGGATGTCCCTGGCCGCCAGGAGGAAGTGGGCTGCAAGCGGTTTTCACTTCTCCAACTTACTGGGGGTTTCAGAGTCTGTATGTAACAAGTACACCAGGGATGTGTTAGGGCTGAAGACACCAGCCAGGAATGAATCCCCACTGAGTCACTGACCAGTAGCAGCCAAGTGACCCTCCAGGTCATTTCAGTTTTCTGACTCTCACTTTTCATTCTGAAGTGGGGGTAAAAAATAAACAACAGCTGCAGTTGTCCGGAGGGCTAGATGGGATCCTGCAGTGAGCTTCCAAGTCTTAGGAATCAGCATGTCACCTGCATGGTTTGGGACAGATCTTCATGCCACTACTACTCTTAATAATTTCCCCTAATTGGTTTGTCTTTTAGACATGTCCTACATAAATAATGCTAACAAAATTGGGTTTATTTCACATATTTTCCTAGTCTACCTTAATACAAACGGATAATGCTTACAATGAAAATTGTTCATGTGTGTACTACAGCGAGTGATGGATGCAGAGAGATCACTCCCTCTGTGCTTCTGCACCACCACCAACACCCTCACCCCAAACCCCCAACCTCCCCACCCTCAGTCTCCAATTTAACCTCGATGGCTCTGTTTGTAAAGAAATGAAATAGGCCCAAATCTCTGTGATGATAGGTATTTTGACTCATTCGTTATGTTGTTGCAGACACTCAGTTGGCCTGAGTCATGGTCAGGATTGTACACCTTTTAGGTGTGGGAGGCAGTGACAGCAGAATATGTCACTCCGAAATATGCCGCTTTGGCATGTGGATGATTTTGAGCTGAAGGAAGTCAAGACTCAGCAGACTCAAGAAAAACCTTTATGTCCCTTAGCTACCTAAGAGAATTTAGATGGGGGCCTGGCTCAGAGAGAGAGACCTATTACTAGAGATAACTTACTATCTGAAAGACCTAGTGGAACGGCAAGGCAAACATCTAATTACCAAGCACCTGCTTTTCTTGTCCTGTGAAGTACGTTCTTCCCCTTTGGAGCCCTGGAGCCCTGTCCTTCCAGTCCTTGGCTCCAGATGGCATACAAGCCTCTACTGCCCAACTTGTCCTTGAGTTTCATATCTTTGGGGCTCCGATACATACAAAATTAAATTTGCTTTTCTCATGTTTGTCTGTCTTATGTCAATTTGATTATTAGACCAGCCAAAGAACTAAAACAGAAGAGGGAAAAACTTTTCCACCTCTACAGCTGACATGTCAGAAGCAGGACCCCTGCAAAGGAAGGCTGTATATCCTCACCCTAAGGGGCTTTCAGAAGTGGCTTATCCTCCTGCATATCCACCTGCAGCAGGCCAGGCCAGCAGAGCTTCCTGGTGCCCACATTGCCTCCTGGGCATAACAGCAACAGGACCTCCAGGATGTTAGCCAGAGCCTGAATTAAAGCTACATTTTAGGTGGCATGCAGCTAGGTAGTCAGTTCCATCTGTATAGCCTCTGCATTAATTAGGGTTCAGTTACAGGGAACAGAGGCCATTCTAGCAATTTTAATCAGAAGGGGATTTAAGACAGGGGATTAGATGCATACAAAATCACTGGAGGGTCTAGAAGAATGACACTAGGTGGGCATCCAAGAATGCACCCAGAATAACAGCAGAACTGGCCTACCAAGGGAGCTGCAGTCTCTCCCACAATGGGAAAAGGAGGGAGTCAGTAGGCTATCACTGGAACTGTGGTGCAGATAAAAGGAAGCTATCACCACTGCTACAGCTCTCTTAGCTCCCACAAAGCTGAACTGCTGCTGAAACCTAGTATTTCCCTGGCCATGATAGCCAGCAGTCACAGCCAGGGAAGCCAAGATGACTCCCACCTCACTCCTAGCTGTGTCAGTGCATTTAACTGGTGGAGGTAACCCTCATCCAGAATTCCAGCTGCAAGGAAGGCAGGGAAATGTAGTTACTGGCTTTCTAGCCTCTGCAGCATGTAGAGGCCCACTAGGAGATTAAAATGGATAATGAGAGCCATGGTCAGACAAATGAGGCGTCTTCACCTCCAACACCTGGGCCCGCCAGTCTCCCCAACCTCATCTCTATCTGCTCATCCTACCCATCTGCTTTGTGTTCAGCTGAATTGCTGAGGTCCTTCCCAAACTCAGTGTCTTTGCTGAAGATGTTCCCTGTGTCTGGAATGGTCTTTCTTGCTTTTCTACCAGGTGAATTTGGATTGCCTCTTCTTAAAAGCTTTCTCTTACCTCCTGGGAAAGAAAAGTCTTGGTGTAGGCTTCTAGAACTTTTTGTGTATACCTTCAAGAGGGCAGAGACTAGGTCGCACCTTTGTTTACACAGCTGAGCAAGGTCTGGGCCAATTCCTTCTATCCTTTTAGCTCTTCACACACACACACACAGACACACGTGTGTGTGTGTATATATATATATAACCAAAACAGTAACAAAATTTCTGGTACAGTTTAAAGATTTATATTTACCAACCTAATGCTTTTAACATAAAAATCATGCAGGGTAACCAGGATATTTTCAAAATAAATACAGAAAAAATTTAAACATGTAAATTTATTAAACACAAACATAAAATGTGTTAATGAAAAAAGGTATTGGAAACTGTAGGAGAGAATGCTAATTTTGTCTCAAATCAGTTCTCCACTAGTTATCATATTATCATGTCCTTCAATTTTAGCTGGATATATAGTCAACCAGATCAAATACTACATTTCCCAGACGCCTGTGCAACTATGTGTGGCCATATGATTAAGTCTGGCCTATGGAATGTGGGACTAATCGATAAATGCAACTTCAGGTGCTCTAAAAGGAAAGAGGTGTTTTTATTACTTCCAGTAGGCAATAGGCCACATTGGGACATGCAGACTGGCACATACTTCAGGACAGTTGAGCAACAATGTATTTGGAGACTGGTTTCCTGATGCTGCAAAGCTGGGCTATTAATAGAAGGAAACTTCTATCTGTCTAACATACAAGTATTTTGGTTTTCTTTTGGAGCAACTGAAAGTACACCCTGATTATTCATGATTTGGAGTTATGGAATTATATGATGAGCATCATGTCTTGCAGTTATAATTTCATCTGGAGACAGCATTAAAATTCTAAATGTAGGACCTGCCTGTGAATGTGAGAACCAAGCCAGTGTTCCTCTTGAGTCTCCGTAACAGGTGCTAGACTTAGTCCCAGAAAAGACACTTGCTACATAAAAGTATTAATGATCTATAAAGTCATATGTATTTTTACTGTGTCTCAGGTATTCTTTGTCAAGGTGGCCTGTTGCCAGCTCTAAAGGAATTCCAACAAGATACAGAAAGCTTATTACGCTGAGAGGTCCATCATCCTGAAATATTTAACCTAATAAGAAGTCCACGTGGGAGGGATTAAGGAGATAATGATTCATTCATTCCAAGGAAAATTACAGCCATTAAAATAATGACAATTGTGTGTCAATGGATAATAAGCTTTAAAGTTATGTTAAATCAAGAGAGATTATAAAATAATACTCCAATTGGGAATCCAACTATCAAGAAGCATGTATATAAAAAGAACAAAAAATCGTATCACCTGCTCTGGGCTAAACCTGCTGACTCTTAAGGAAACACAATTTTAAAAAATGAGATCTCTCACTGGAGGTGGGGGCAAATGTTTCACACTTCTGCCACTTACTGTGATGTAAGCATGTCCAACATGGCTGATTTCAAACTACCAGTGGAATTTCACTGAACCAGGAATTGGGAGAGATTTGCACAAGTGGCTCTCAACAGTCAGAGCAAGCTGGCTCCAGCGTACTCCTGGAGCCTTCTACCACCTAACAGTTGGGAGGTAGTTGTTAAATGAATACAAATTTATTCACAGAATGGAATGCTAATCAGTCATGAGAAGATTATACTTTAGAATAATATAGCCATATTTGAAAAAGTCTAGGGTTTATTTTCAAATTTAAAAAACAGTGAGGTGAGTGAGGTGAGGGAAAATATGCAGTATAAGAATTTGAAAAATTGTCTTCTCCAGACAACTGGCAAAAATGGTCTGAATCAACTTTTTGAGAAGTTGAAATAGGCTAAAGGCTTGAAACAACCTGGAGAAATTTATTCAAGAATAATGGTGAATGTCAGTAAGAACAGGTTTTATGACATTTTAACTTGCCCTATACTCATTCCCTGTTCTCCAGCTCCACAGTACCCTTCAAAAATAACAACCTGCATACCTTGTGTAGCATGAGAGCTGCCAGAGGAAGAAAAATGGAGCTAGAACTCTTTCAAAGGTTCATTCTTAAATGATTGTCATTATTTGACCCACCTGGTGGTTCCCTGAAAGACCTAGTTACCAGGCTGTTTGCATGTGATCTGACTTGGAGCTCACTCACTGTGTGAAGTCTTCTTTCCAGGGGGCATTAACAAACAATTACATGCAAGTGTTTTAACTTTGTGACTGCTGGAGGCAACAGATTCGAGTTGGATGAAACAATAGACTAAAAAAAAGGAAAAATTAGGGTATAGATGTCCATAGGGGCTTTGAAAGTTTTGCCATATTCCAGGAAATCTAGGTGGTCCTGCACATGCAGAAGTCTGTGTGATCAGGGATGCTCACGTACTCAGGAAAGAATTGAAAAGGCCCTAAGCTGTCACCTTTAGTTAACCCTGAATCACTGCATAAGCAAGAAATGAAGGCTAAGGTGGAGTTTGTAAACTGCCTGCCTGCACATGAAAAGCATGACCTAACATGCACTCAGCCTCTTAGTAAAGACTGTGAGATTGGTTCCAGGCATTTAGAGAAATCTCTGTCCCATTATTAGCTGACCACTAAGCTAACTGAGTAGACTTCAGTGGCTTTATATGACAAATAATACATATGCTACATAATTAGTTCAGGGCAGTTGCTTAACAACTGCAATGGGCAGTGGTGGCAGTAGACCTTGGAGAAGAAGAAAATTTCTAGAGTTTCTAGAGTTGCAATTCAGTTATTTAAAATGTCCAGTTTTAAACAACAACAACAACAAGTATGAGGACATTTCCCAAATCATTCTATGAGGCCAGTATTACTTGAACACCAAAACCAGACAAACACATCACAAAGAAAACTATAGGCCAATATTTTTGTAATTATAGGTATAGAAATCCTTAACAAAACACTAGTAAGATGAAAGACCTACACTCTGAAAGCTACAAGACACTAATGAGAGAAAGAAGATACTAATAAATGGAAACATATCCTGTGCTCATGGATAGGAAGAATTAATATCGTCAAAATGGCCATCCTGCCTAAAGCAATCTACAGATTCAATGCAATCCCTATCAAAACACCAATAGCATTCTTCAATGAACTAGAGCAAATAGTTATAAATTTCATATGGAACCACAAAAGACCCAGAATAGCCAAAGCAATCCTTAGAAGGAAGAATAAAGTGGGGGGGGGGGGGAATCTCGCTTCCCAACTTCAAGCTCTACTACAAAGCCTCAGTAATCAAGACAATTTGGTACTGGCACAAGAACAGACCCATAGACTAATGGAACAAACTACAGAGCCCAGATATAAACCCAAGCATATAAAGTCAATTAATATATGATAAAGGAACCATGGATATACAGTGGGGAAATGACAGCCTCTTCAACAGCTGGTGTTGGCAAAACTGGATAGCTACATGCAAGATAATGAAACTGGATTATTGTCTAACCCCATACACAAAAGTAAACTCCAAGTGGATCAAAGACCTGAATGTAAGTCATGAAACCATAAAACTCTTAGGAAAAACAGACAAAAATCTCTTGAATATAAACATGAGTAACTTTTTTCGGAACGCATCTCCTCCGGCAAGGGAAACAAAATAAAAAATGAACAAATGGGACTACATAATGCTAAAAAGCTTCTGTACAGCAAAGGACACCATCAGCAGAACAAAAAGGTATCCTACAGTATGGGAGAATATATTTGTAAGTGACATATCTGACAGGGGGTTAACATCTAAAATATATAAAGAACTTACATGCCTCAACACCCAAAAAGCAAATAATCTTATTAAAAAGTAGGCAGAGGATATGAACAGACAGTTCTCCAAAGAAGACATTCAGATGGCCAACAGACACAGGAAAAGATGCTCCACATTGCTAATCATCAGAGAAATGCACATTAAAACCACAATGAGATATCATCTCACACCAGTTAGGATGGCCAGCATCAAAAAGACTAAGAACAACAAATGCTGGTGAGGGTGCGGAGAAAGGGAAACCCTCCTACACTGCTGGAAGGAATGTAAGCTAGTTCAACCATTGTGGAAAGAAGTATGGAGGTTCCTCAAAATGCTCAAAATAGAAATACCATTTGAACAGAGAATTCCACTCCTAGGAATTTACCCAAAGAATGCAGGAGCCCAGTTTGAAAAAGACAGATGCACCCCTATGTTTATCGCAGCACTATTTACAATAGCCAAGAAATGGAAGCCACCTAAGTGTCCATCAGTAGATGAATGGATAAAGAAGATATGGTACATATACAGAATGGAATATTATTCAGCCATAAGAAGAAAACAAATCCCACCATTTGCTACAACATGGATGGAATTAGAGGGTATTACGCTCAGTGAAATAAGCCAGGTGGAGAAAGACAAGTACCAAATGATTTCACTCATCTGTGGAGTGTAAGAATAAATCAAAAACTGAAGGAACAAAACAGCAACAGACTCACAGAACCCAAGAATGGACTAACAGTTACCAAATGGAAAGGGACTGGGGAGGATGGGTGGGAAGGTAGGGTTAAGGGGGGCGGAAAGGGGCCTTATGATTAGCACACATGATGTAGTGGGGGGGGACACTGGAAAGGCAGTATACACAGAGAAGACAAGTAATGATTCTATAGCATCTTACTACACAGATGGACAGTGACTGTAATGGGATATGTGTGGGGACTTGATAATAGGGGGAGTCTAGTAACCATAATGTTGTTCAAGTAATTGTACATTAACAATACCAAAATAAAATAAAAGGGAAAGGGACTGGGGAGGCTGGGTGGGAAGGGAGGGAAACAGGGAATAAGGGGCATTACGATTAGCACACATAATGTAGGGGAGGCATGGGGAAGGCAGTATAATACAGAGAAGACAAGTAGTGACTCCATAGCATCTTACTACGCTGATGGACAGTGACTGTAATGGAGTATGTGGGGGGCCTTGGTAATGGGGGGAATCTATTAACCACAATGTTGCCCATGTAATTTTATACTGATACAAAAATAAAATAAAGAAAGTTAAAGAAGAGAGGAAGGGAGATGTGCACTTTAGAAACAAAAATAAAATGCATATCCTAATTTTTACAATGAAAAAAATACTAGTAAAATGAATCCAGTAACATATAAAAAGGAGTATAAACCATGACTGACTGGATTTTATCCCAGGAATGCAAGGTTGGTTCAACATGTGAAAATCAATTACTATACTATATTAATAGCATAACACAGGGGAAAAATTGCATGTTCATCTCAATAGATGCAGAAAAAGCATTTGACAAATCCAACACTCTTTGATTTAGAAAAACACTTAACAGAATACAGATAGAACTCCCTCAACTTGATAAAGGGCATCTAAGAAAAACCGAGAGCTATCCTACATACTTGTTGATATGTAAAAAGAATGAAAGGTTTCCCCTAAGATTAAGAGTAAAACAAGGATGTCTTCTTTTATTACTTCCATTCATCATTGTTCTGGAAGTTCTTGCCCTGGCAATTAGGTAAGAAAAGGAAGTAAAATGCATTCTGACTGGAAAGAAAGATGACATAGAAACCCCTAAGGAATAAATGAACACATACATAACACCACTTAGTTAGAACTAATCAACAAGCTTAGCAAGATTTCACAATACAAGATAAATATATTAAAAATAGTCCTATATCTATATACCAGCAAAGAAGAATCTAAAAATGAAATTAAGAAAATTATCCTATTTATAATAAATTATAAGGATAAAATATTTAGAAACAAATTTAACACAGGAAGTGAAATATTGCTACACTAAAAATTTCAAAATATTGTTAAATCAAGGCCTAAATAAATGGAAAGACACCCTGTGTTCATAGATTGGAAGACATAATAAAGAAAACGGCAATCCTCTACAAATTGAACCTCAGTACAATGCAATCCCTATCAAAATCCAACCTTTTTTCCCCCCAGAAATTGACAGGGTGGTCCTAATGACGCAGGGCAGGTACATGGGGAAAGCATCATGATTAACTTTTCCTGCCTATGATAAAAAATGCTGAGATATAAACTGTATAGTAAGAACAGGAGGGACCCCATTTTAAGGCTAAGATTCCATTTTAAAAAGCAGAGTTGAGAAGTAATATTCCTAACACATTCTTTGATAATCAGACAATATCCCACCCAATCTTAAGGCAGGGCAAGCAGTCTTAACTAATATGTCCCCACTGCTTGAGGGTAACCACTATCTTGGAGAAGAACAGGATCAATGAATACCTTGTGTTTATCTCAAAGAATTACCTAGAGGACTGACTATGGAACAGGACATAGTGGCCTTCACTAGAGAGAGACAGCATGAGTCCACAAGTCAAGCCTACACCCAACAACCCCCCTATGACCTTTGCCCCTTCTTGAAAGCTTTAAAAAGAGAATCCCAGCCTTTCAGTGTACCTTCTCTCTGACGAAGCCTGCACTTCCCTTTCATTAAGTGTGTACTTTTAAACAAAGCTTTCTCACTGCTCAAATTATTGCCTTTTTGTCTCTTTGTATTTCATTCTGTTTCCTAGTCTTCACTCTGTCTCTGCTTTACTCCTCATAAGTAGGGAGGGGCTGCTGAGAGCCTAGATTTGGGCCCGCAAGTTCTCGCCTGGGTGACCTAAAGGTACTGTAGCTGCAGTAGCCTGCCTGAAAATCTCCCTTCTTGAGGAAGTTCTCGGAACATAATCTCACTCCACCCCATCCTCCATGGTTCCCCCAAATCCTGTGGTGGTGGGGGCTAGTTCCCATGCCATGCAGATCCAAGTGGACACAGGATGCCAGGTGACCCTGGCTTTAAGCATTGGCAAGGGAATCTGCCCTAGGTCAAGAAGTTTCCCTCTTTCCCTCTGCACTTTCCTGTTCTCTGCTGCCTGCAAGACAGCTGTCATTCCCTGCTGGTCTTGGTTTAATGAATTTCTTCCTTACCTACACTTGTCTGACCTACATGAGAATTCTTCCTCATTCAGAGCCAAGAACCCTCCCCCATCCAGGTTGAGGTTTCACCTGGTGTGTGGGGAGAGACCTCCCCAGATGCAGCTGCCTGGCAACACTAATATGGAAATGTAAGGGACCCAGAATAGCTATAACAACCTTGAAAAAGAAGGACAAAGTTAGAGGACCTCACTCTTCCCAATTTCAAAACTTCCTACAAGGCAACAATAATTAAGACAATGTAGTATGTATACAAGATAGACATAGAGGTCAATGAAATATGTTAGAGTCCAGAAATAAACCCATGTATCAGTAGTCAATTGATTTCAACAAGGGTACCAAGCCCATTTATTGGGAACTGAATAGTCTTTTCAAAAAGTGGTGCTGGAACCACTGCAAAAGAATAAACATGGGTGCCTACCTTACACCATATACAAAAACTAATTAAAATGGATCAAAGACCTAAATGTAAGTGCTAAACCTATGAAGATCTTAGAAGAAAACATAGATGTAAGTCTTTACGATCTTGGATTACAAAGTAGTTTCTTAGACCACAAGCAACCAAGGAAAAAATTAATTGGACTTTTATCAAAATTTAAAACTTTTGTGTGACAACACTGTCAAGAAAGACAACCCAAAATGGAAGAAAATACTTGCAAATCATGTATCTGCTAAAGACCTATTACCCAGAATATGTAAGAAACACTAACAACTCAATAAAAGACATTTGAATTTAAAAACAGGCAAAGGATTTGAATAGACATTTCTCCAAAGAAGGTATACAAAAGGCCAATGAGCAATATGAAAAGATATTCAACTTCATTTGTCATTGGGGAAATGCAAATCAACAATGAGAAACCACTCCTCACCCACTAGGATGACTACAGTAAAAAAAAAAAAAAAAAAAAAGACAAGTGTTGGCCAAGATACCAGGAAATCAGAACTCTCATATTGCTAGTAGGTTTGTAAAATGCAGCACCTTTGGAAAATAGTTTGCCACTTCCTCAGAAAGTTAAACAGAGTTACTATATGACTGGCCAGGTTTATACCCAAGAGAATGGAGAACAAGTTAAAAACTTGTATAAGAATGTTGATAGTAGCATTATTCACGATAGCCAAAAAAAGAGAAACAAATCAAGTGTCTACCGACTGATAAATGAATAAACAAAATTAGAAATGCAAACAAAGGAATCTTTTTTGGCCATAAAAAGGAATGAGTACTGATACATGCTACAATATGGTTGAAACTTGAAGACGTTATTGCTAAAAAGCCAGAAATAAAAGACCACATATTGTTGTATGCAATTCATATGCATACATATGTGTAATATCCAGATGTTGCATATATGCATTTATATGCAATATCTAGAATAGGCAGATTCATAGAGACAGAAAGTAGATTAATGGTCTCTGGGGGACGGAGAGGGACAGGAGTGGCTGCTTATGGACACAGAGTTTCTCCATGGGGTGATCAAAATGTTCTGGAATAAGTGGTGGTGTTTCCACAATCTTGTGAATATACTAAAAGCCATTGAATTATATGCTTTAAAATTGTTGAGTTGTCCTAGGAATTTACCCAAAGAAAATAAGATCCCATATTCAAAAAGACATATGCACCCCTATGTTTATCACAGCACTATTTACAATAGCCAAGATATGCAAGCAACCTAAGTGTCCATCAGTAAATGGATGGATAAAGAAGAGGTGGTACATATACACAATGGAATATTGTTCAGCCATAAGAAGAAAACAAATCCTACCATTTGCAACAACTTGGATGGAGCTCGAAGGTAATATGCTCAGTGAAATAAGCCAGGCAGAGAAAGACAAGTACCAAATGATTTCATTTATTTGTGGAGTATAACAACGAAGCCAAACTGAAGGAACAAAACAGCAGCAGACTCACAGACCCCAAGAAGGGACTAGCAGTTACCAAAGGGAAGTGGGTGGGAAGGGAGGGAGAAGGAGATTAAGGGGCATTATGATTGGCACACATAATGTAGGTGGGTCACAAGGAATGTAGTATAGCACAGAGAAGGCAAGTAATGACTCTACAGCATCTTATTACACTGATGGACAGTGACTGCAATGGGGTGTGGGGGGACTTCATAATATGGGTGAATGTAGTAACCACAATGTTGCTCATGTGAAACTTTCATAAGATTGTATATCAGTGATACCTTAATTTTAAAAAGTGTCGAGTGGTAAATTTTGTGGTATATGAATTATATTTCAAATAAATGAACAAAAAACCAGTAGGTTACAAAATAATGCTTTGTGTAAGGGGAGGTAAGCCACCTCCAAGGTGACCCCCAGTGATTCTCATTTTCTGGCATTCACACCCTGTATAATCTCTTCCCCTTTGGTATGGGGCAGATTTAGTGACTCTCTTGTAACAGACAATATAGCAGAAGTGGTGGAATGTAATTTTTGATATTCAGTTATAAAAAGATTGTGTCTTCCATACTGAAGACTTATTTCTGGCTTATATTCCTCCCTCTGGGGAAGTGGCTACCATGTCTGGGCAGGAATATGGGATCCCCTGTGGTAAGGAACTGATGTCTCCAGACCAGCCAGTCCAGACCTAAGGCCTGCCAGCAGCGACGAGAGTTAGTGTCACAGTGGATCCTTCCTCCGTCAAGCCCTGAGATGACTGTAGCTTCAGCCAGCACCTTGCTTTTGAAAGAATCTGAGCCAGATACCAGCTACACCCAGTTAAGTTACTCCTGGATTCCTGACCCACAAATGTTTTTAGCTGCTAATTTTTGAGGTAATTTTGACATTTTCTAAAGTTAATTAATACAATATGTCATATCAAACATAGAAACCATAAATGACATATACCACATATGATATTATTGATTATCTCTAGGTGGTGTGATGTTGATGATGTATTTTCCTATATTCACAGATTCCTGATCTTTCTAAAATGTTCAAATACAAATCTATAATGTTACATCATCAGGGAGAAAATGAAAGTGATAGCTACCTTAGGATGCTTTGGGACTATTTGGTAATATAATAAATGCACCTGATATAACTTTAGATAAAATAAGCAATATAAAAATTATGTGCATATTATTATTATTGCATAAAAATTCCATGTGCCTTTAGAGAAGGCCTAGAAAGGGAAACTCAAAACACTTAATTCTTTGTTGTTTCCCTTTTGAGTAACAATTTCACTGTTGTTCCAATGTTTAATTCCTGAGTTCCACTTGGCTGGAACATTAAAAATAAAGATCACTGGCAGATGTTGGAGTGGAGGCTAGACCCTGGGAGGAGGGTGGAAAGGTGGTCCTATATAGGATGCAGAGATCGGGTTTTAGAGTGTAACGAAGGACGAACCCAGGAAACGTTTAGGAGGCCAAACAGGTAGATTCTGGTGCCTGGTTTAATAAAAGGGCAGAGAGACATGACCAAAATGACTATCCCACATTTGAGCTAGACTCCAAAGAAACTTGAGAAGGAAAAATGGACTGCTCTCTCACATTGCCAGTGTTATTAATATGAGATTGTTTTTAAAGGTGTACATATCTGTGTGTGTTCTCTTTGCCCTGTTTCCCCCAAGAATGGATTAAAGACCTGGCCTCTTAGGGTGTTCACCAATGCTCACAGTGGGAGAGAAATGTACAAATGGTGTGACAGTGGTCATTAATGTTCAACTACTGTTTGAATCTTCAATGCTGTTCATTAATACTCAATTTTTCCTTTCAGGGACATGGTGTTTCCCTGCCTCATTGAAGTTGGGCATGACATATGACAAGTTTTGTCTAAGAAATGTGAATGGAAATCAGTTTCATATCTGGGCAGAGGCCCTTAAGAGCCAGAACATGAGTTTCCCTTGTCACACACCCGTGACACAGCAGCAAATGACATGCTAGTAGGTGGAGGCTGGTTCCATCAGCCCAGTTTCCTGAGTCCTGAAGTCCAACTTGGAGCGAGACGTACCATTAAAAAACATACAGTCTGTGGTAGTAGATACACAAACCTACACGGGGATCCAATTGTACAGAACTTAGTACACACAGATACATACGTGCAAATGAGTGTAAGTGAAACTGAGGAACTCGTGAGTAACTGAAGAAACTGAAAACTTTTGAGTGTCATTATCCTGACAGTGATACACTATAGCTTTGCAAAACCCCACCACGTACATGCAATCTCTATTATTTCTTACAGCTGCATGTGAATCTACAATTAGCTACCAAAAAAAAAAGACAGAATTATTCCTTTTTCAATTATTTCCCAATCTTTCAGATTACCTTAAGGAGAAATTCTAAATATGAGAGCAGTGTATCTTTTACATTTCTTACACATCTTTTACATGTCTCTGACTCTTGCAAATACCCCTTTTGAACAAAGAAGGAACAGGCCTCATTCTCAAAGCTTTCAGCAGACAGTAAATATCTAGCTAAAATTCAATAATGCTGATTATCACTATGCTTTATTTTCAGTTATTTTATAAATATGTCTAGAGAAACTCTTTACCCCCTTATAATGGTGATACAAAGTTTTCTTTTTAAATAGTTAAAAAATTTTCTTTTAAATCTCCTCTTGTGTAAATAGCAGTGTTTGTGGCATGGACTATGTCAAAAGTAATGAAGGTGGTATGCAAACAATGGAATTGAGGGAACACAAACACCCAGGAAAAAAGGGCAAATTTTTTTTGAAAAGTTAGTGCTGGCTGAAGAAGCTCCATGTCTTATAATACAAATATGAAATATGTTCTGGGTAGCGAATTTCTTAATGACATTATTTTTTGAAGTGTAATACACATAGAGGAAAGTATTCCAATTATAAGTTACAACTGAATAAAATTCTCCCCAAATGGATCTACAAGGGCCATACAATCCAGTCAAGATTATAGCAGAGTTTTTTGCAAAGATTGACAAGCTGATTTTAAATTTTATATGGAAACTCAAGAGACCAAATAGCCAACACAGTCCAGGAGAGGAAGAAGGGTGGGGGTCTCACACTACCAGATATCAGGTCCTATTATGTAAGTATCATAATTAAAACAATGTGGTATTGGTATAAAGACAGGCAAACAGATCAATGGGTAAGGACATGGCCTAGAAAGAGACCATAAATATGCAGTCATCTGATGTACGACAGAGGTGACACAAGAGCAGTGAGCAAAGGGTGGTACACGGTCATGCTCTGCTCTCTGATCATCAGCCTCCTCTGTGGGGCCTGCATTTCCACACACGCGAGTCATCCACAGAGCCCCGTGGGACCTTCCCGTAGCTCAGAACCATAGAAGAGCTCAGATGGAGGCTTGCGCTCTTCCTACCTCTTAGTTCCTGCTGAGGGTACACCCCGAATCCTCATAATGCCTCCCCCTTCCCTGGCCAGCCCTCCTGGGTAAGGAGCCAACAAGAAGCATGCGGTCTCCCACCTCCCACGTTGGCCCCAGTGACTCTGACCTGGTATTCATCTTTTCTGGTCTCCTCCCACACTGAATCAGAGCTGATTATGGCGAGTAGAATTCTGTAAAGGTGGTAATGTATGACTACTGAGGCTTGGTCATACCAGACATTACAGCTCCTACCTTGGTCCTTTGGATTGTTTTCTCGGGGAAGTCAGCTGCCATGTCATGAAAGCATTCAGAAACCCTATGCACAGGGCTGTATGCACAGGATCTCATTTGTCAGTGGCTAATACAGTGGTTCAAGGCCCCGAGGACTCTGGGAGACTCCTGCACATTAGCCTCATCCACGCAGGTCTGCAGACAGCTCCCCTGCAGCCTCCTCTTGGCCTTACGTCCCTCTCCTTTCCCTGTCTAGGGAGCCAGAGGGCAGGATCAACACATCTGCTGCCTAACTGGAGATTCCACTAGGAAATGAGATCCTCACCAATCCTGCTGGGAGCTCCCCACCCCAGCTGTAAGAGTGAGTTGCATGGAAACCCTGCCCCTGGGTGATGATTCCCTCTCTCAGCTCTTCCTGCGCTTTTGCTCATCTGGGGGTGGGAGCAGGAGGAAGAATGAGTGTGGTAGGGCCAGTCTCGCCCCTTCTCTGTGCGCTCTGGAGGCAGGGCTGTTCTTTCCTGGCCTTAACAGATGTCCTTGATCATCCGTAAGTGTGAGGTCCTCACCGCTCTGTCTCACTGGGAATCTCTGTTGTCATTGTCAATACCAGGAAAATAGGAAAAGGCCCTTTTGACATATGGATCAAAGGCATTCACAGCCTATCGTGACCTGATCTTTGTGCTTGGGTTTCCCTGCTGCTCTTCCTTCCTTCCCCCTAACTCTGTTCTCTAGGAACTCTGAGCCATCAGCTCTCTCTTTTCTTCAGACCTTTGCACATAGTTGTCCCTCTGCTGGCAGTAACCTTTTTCCTTTGCCCAGCAGATTCTTCCTTCATGAGTCACCTCAGCACTGCTTCTTCTGGGGAGCCTTCCTTGACTAGTCTGTCTCCCAGGCTCCATGAGGTACCTGTCCTGGGCCACCATAGCTCCTTTGCTTATATATCAGTGCTTACAGCACTGATAATGCTGTAATATATACAATGTAACATATATAATGCTTTGCTTATATATCAGTGCTTACAGCACTGATAATGCTGTATTTGTGACAGAGGAAGAAAGCTGCCCACCAAAGCTTATACTTCTCCCATAGCCTAACAGCTGTTGCTGGAAGGCAGCTGTCTAACCCTGGCTCCACCCACCTCCTCTTGCATCCTAGGTAAGCAGTATGACTAGCTCTTTCCAAAGTAATGTGAGCAGAAGTGACATGAGTCACTTCCACACCAAGGCATTTAAGAAGCAATGTGCCATCCCCACAAAGTTTATCCCCTGCTACCAGTTGTATTTAGACAGTAAGACCCTTGGGAATGGTGCCACCACAAGGTGGAAAGAGTCCAGTACCACAAGTCAGTGTATGTAGAAAAGTCACCTGCTCTGATTTTGTCTGAGCCCTAATTCATTTGGGGGCCTGTTTGTTACAGCAGCTTGTGTTAGCTTACTTGATACAGTAATTGTAATGGTGTGTTTACTCATACATCCTTGCTAGACTTGTCTTAAAAGAAAAGTGGGAGTTCTCTATATGAAAGGAAATGAGTAGGGAAACAGGAGAGAAATTAACTTATCTGCCATTCAATAAATATTCCCTGAGTAGCTGTTATGTCTCAGGCACTGTTCCAGGCATTGGAACTACAGCAGCAGATCAGACAGGAAATGTCCCTGCTCTCATGAAGCTCGTGTTCTAGGGGGAGGAACAGGGAACAAGTAAATGAAACCGGAGGATCATTTCTGAGAGGGGTGATAAGAAGGAAATATTACAATGTGACAAGGTTATGTGATAAAGAGTAACTGGGAGGTATATTAGGCAGCATGACCTGGGAGGGCCTCCCAGTAGTGTCACTGGAGTTAAGATTCAAATGGTAAGAAGGATCCAGCCACGTTAAGATCTTCGGAATGGGGAGAGAGGCAACTGTCCAAGACAGGGGATCTAGAAGGGCAATGGTGAGAACAAGTTCGGTGTATTTGAGGACAGGAAGAAGGCCAGCGTGGTGGGAATGGATTGATCAGGGGGAGAATGAGACTAGAGGGACTGGGGGCATTGGCCACCCCACTCCCTGCTTTGTCTTTCTCCATCACTTGTTAGCCTCTAATGCGCTGTATAGTACACTTATCTGTACGGTTTATTTCTGTGTCTGCCGCTAGAAGGTACATTCCACCTTCTTTAGGGTAGGGACTTCTGTTTAGTTCACTGCTTTGCAGTGCTCAAGCTAGGTTTGTTGAATGAATAAATACATGAGAGACAGATAAAAGTCAGATGATGGGGCCACAGGAGGGCCATTCTGGGCAGAGGGGATCAGAGGCACACACAGGGATGGGCACGTTGGGTAGGTAAAGGCAGCGTGAACCGCTCACAGCAGTGTCAGATGGAGCCAGAGGGCTTCAGCCCACACTGTAGAAAGAATGACTGTGTGGGAACAGCCTGTTCCCCATGGGGCTTTTAATCTGAAAGTCTGAAACAGGTGCAGGGGTCTGATGAAGTGGAGCCAGGGGGGACACTGCCTACGTGGGAGAGCGTGGATGGACCTGTGGCCAGAGGGGAGAGCAACCCCATCTCCCAACCCTGTTAACTTCGGGCGGCAGACGCAGCTCTGGGACTCAACCTCCTGTCGTCCGAGGTGACTGCAGTGACCTACTGGCTCTGGTGTCACCACCTTGCCTTTCCTAAGGTCACTTAACCTTCTTGTCCATCCTAGGCTGTCAGTGGGGCAGGAATTGTTATCCTCATTCTACAAAAGAGGGAACAGGCTGATATTTCATTAGGACTCTTAGAGGCAAGAGACAAAAGTCTAACTCGATCTGCCTGAGCTCAAGCTGCTGCTCGAGTTCGGCTTCTTAGGAAACAGAGCCCAATAACACGCTTAACCTGCTCCCGCTGTGTCATGGGGTTCGATCCCCAGCAACAGGAGTGAAGGGAAAAGGCCTGGCGCTGTGCTGCCTCCTGGGCCAGGTCTCAGCAGGCACAGTGGTGTGCTGGGTTCAGAGGGCTGCCAGGCCAGTACAGCATCCCAGTTCAGTGTGAATTCCAGATGAACACAGTGTTTTAATATGAGTATTTTTATTTGCTGATTCTGACAACTTTAGTCCCACGAGATGTCTCCAGGGAGGCCATATGGAGCAGTCCACAGGGGAAAGGTGAAAGCAGAGACTTTACCTCTCAGCTCCTCCCCAAATCCCAAGTCCCACAGGTCAGAGTTTGCCCAGGGGGATGCTCACTCCCCCACGGTCCTGGGCTGTATCCCCCGACTCTTCTGGGCTGCCTCTAGGAGAGTCAGAGCCTCGGCCCTGACAGAGTCAGGAAGACCTGGGCCCTGAAGCTGCGGAGCCCGGCCCCTGGGTGAGGCTGGGTTTCCATTAACCACGTGAGGAAGGCTGGGGTGGGGTGGGGTGTGGGGGTGTCAGGGGAGAGTGCGTGCATTCAGATATCACCTGATAGAAGTGTCCCAAATTCTATCACTAAGATGTGGCCCTTGCCATCTTTGTTTTCCTGTTTTTACATAAGCTTTACTCTGAGGCAGGCAATGAGTCCCCCAGCAATTCTAGACATTTCTTATTCTATCTCCATTGGGAAAAAATGTTTCTTCCAACAGATTTGCTTCCCTCCACCCCAGGAAAAACCCAGACTTGAGAGTTATTGGCCCTAGAACTGGCCAAGGGCCTGGCCCTGAAAGGATTGCTGTGGGTGAGGGCCACAATGCAGCCTTGTGTGCTGAAAGGTTCTGGAAAGCAGCCTGTGGCTAGAGTTGTGCAAAGAGGAAGAGGATCTAGTTGAAGGTGTGGCTGTCTGTTTGTGGGTGCTCCCCCAGCCACACACGAACGCAGCTGGGTCCTCCTGGAGCACAGGGACTGTGGCTGGTTCATCTCTGTGTCCCTAGGGTTGTCCTGGCAGCTAAAGATGGATTAATTTTGAATGAATGAATGAACCAACCTTTGTTTCCTTTATACATCTAACAGAAAAGTACCTGAAGCCACCCCTGAGATTTACTTCACCCAGCAACTGACATGTAACTTCAGTCATTCCCCTATGCGTGATGGGTCCCTTTGTAAATCTCTTTCACATCTGATTCCCACAATAATTCAGGGAGTTGGGGTTGCTCATACCATCTGAGAATAGGAAATTGAGGCCCAGAGAGCTCAAGTGGAGTTGCTCAAAGGCACAGGGGCTCAGGCTGGGGAAGTACTAAGAGAGGAAGACTAGGGCGGGACGGAGGGACAGCCAGCCAGTGAGTCCTGGGTGAATAAAACTGCCAAGGGAGGAACCCTTGAGCAGAACTGGCCATGTTTAAATGGCAAACCCAAAAAAACATCAGTCATGCAAAGCCATGTCAGAATAATTCAACATTTCATTCTGCTTTGAATTGTTTAGCCATCTGGTGAGATTTGTCAAGTGTCAAAAGGGGTGCTGGGATGCTGGGACATCGAGGTAGATCAGAGCAGGTACTGGTTCTTGAGGAGCTTCTAGATCAGAAGCAGATGAGTAAACAGACATCAAGCAAGCGGTGTCACAGGCGTAAGGCAGGAAGGAGCCTAGCAGGTTCTAGGAAACTAGTTCTGGAAGAACAGAAGAGAGGGTGCTGGCCAGGAAAGGTGCTACAGTGTGGGTGACCCGTGAAGGACGACACATCTCACACAGAGACACACTTTGTGCTTAAAGTGTCTCTGGCTGCATCCTGCGGGCCTACCTGGGGCTGTTGATAATACCTATGCAGGTTGGGCTTCTCACTGTATGAGGCTGGTTTTCCAGAGGAGCTCCTGCTGCCTGAGCACTTCAAAGAGTCCAGTTGAAAGCTGTAAGGCTTTTTATGACCTAGCAGTGGAGTCACGAGGTATCACTTCCACTACATTCTATTGGTCAAACAAGACAGTAAGACCAACCCAGATTCAAAAGGACTGGAAGTAGAGTCCACATCTCAAAGGAAGGAGGAGCAAATAATTTACCGCTATCCTGAATCGACCATAGTCCACCTTCTGAATACAAATTATTTCTATTTCTCCCATGTGCAAAATATACACACCTCCTCCAAAGGACCTTAAAAGTCTCATCTCAACACCTGATTGCTCATAATGGATCTTGTCATGTAAATTGGTTCCAGGCAAAGATGAGGCGCCTCAGCTATGATTCTTCAAGAACAGCTTCTTGAGTACTGTTCTTCTTGGTCTGAAAGGTCTGTGAGCTACAGACATGTTTTCTGCTCTGCACAACCCCAACAGAGTTGACAAGCATAAGATAACAAAAGTAGATATTTCTGTTGAAAAAGGGCGAAACAGGAGTGACATAGCTACCACTGGGTCATAGTGATTCTAAACTCCAGTTAGGCACATGTTGCCAGTTGTTTTATCAGGGTCCAATCCTGCTGCCTGGGAAGGGTTCTCAGCGTCTCAACACCACCCTCTTGGCTCACAGGTTTCTTCTGAGTCTTCTTTCTTTTCCATAAGAAATAGCTTATGTTTGCATCTGAGTAGCCTTCTCAGTCATTGCCTTAGAAGGCTGGGGCCTCACAGGTGTCTTTCTATTTTTGTGCTCTTAACTTTTCTTGTGTCCTTAGTTGCAACTTTATCTTCAAACCTGGCAATTTTGAATGGCTGCAGAAGGAGACAGAACTATCAGAATTCTTGCTCCTCAGACTATTTCCAGTTTCCATTCCCATGGATATTCTGTGAATGGTATTTATTGAGCACTCACCATGCCCCAACACTGTTTCAGGGATCAGGGATCCGGGATATAGCAATGCATGAAACAGACAAAAATCCTTGCTCTGCTGTGTTTCTAACAGAGAAGATGGACAATAAGCAAATAAGCAATATAAAGAGGAAAAACAGGAGAGACAGCAAGTGAGTGTTGGGTGTAGTGTTGATAGGAAGGGGAACTTCAGTTTTAAATAGGGAATGCCATTCTTGCTGAGAAGATCACATTTAAGTCAAAACCAGGGAAAAGTGAGGTAGTGGCCATACAGGTATCTGAGAGAAGAGCTTTCCAGATAGAAAGAAATACAGGTGCAAAGGACTAAATTAGATGTGTGCCTTCACTTTTCTTAAAACTTGTATAGTTTGAGCAGACTGATCAGATGGGACATTAGGAGGACATGAGGTCAAAGAGGTATCTGGGTGTCAGATGAGGAAGGACCTTCTGTTTGTAAAGCCTTAATTTTTACTCTGACCTTTGGGAAGTACAGTATAGTATAGTTTGAGCAGGAGAATGACATGGTTTGACATTTTTATAGAATTACTTGCTGCCGTGTTGACAACAGACGGGATGAGGTGGGAACAGGACACCAGGGTTGAAATATTCCAGACGAGAAATGATGGAGGTTCAGACCAGGTGGTAGTGGCAAACATAGTAAGAAGTCACATTCTGGATATCATTTGAAGGCTGTGTATAAAGGTTACAAGAGAGGACTTGAATGAGTTTCCTAGAACGGCTGTGACATATTACCAAAAGTCCGGTGGCTTAACAACAGAAATGTATTCTCCCAAGTAGAAAAGTTCAAAATCAATACTCCTTGTTTTTTTGGTGTGGGGGGGTTCTCTTTCAGCTTCTGGTTGCTGTCAGCATTCTTTGGCTTGCGACTACTCCAGTTTTTGACTCTTATCCTCACATGGATTTCTCTGTGTCTTTGTACTCTATGTTTATGTAAGGACATTAGATTTAGGGCCCACCTGGATAATCCAGGATAATTTTATCTGAAGATCCTTAATTACAAAGTAAATACCCTTTTATCAAATCAGATCACATCCATAGTTCCAGGAGGTGGGCATATGTTTTGGGGGATCACTGTTCAACCCCCTACAGGAGTCAAGAATGATTCCAAAATTTTTGAACCAGGCAACTGAAGTGAAGTTTGCATGAACCAGGACAGGAAAAGACTATGAGAAGAGCATCTTTTTGAAGATGGAGATAAAGTTAATGTGTTCAGATGGGGCTGGTGCCTAGTAGGGTGTCTTACCATCCTAAGGGCTCTACAGGGTACAGCTTTATTGTGTCCCTTTTGACACCAAGCTCAGAGAGCCTTGAGTTTGTATTCTGTTCTCTTGGACTGTCTCTTCTGTCAGACAAAGCGTTCAATAATTCTAATACACCTCTGTATCTCTTATTACCCTGCTACACAATTGGTGCAGTCATTTTCAATTCACTAAAAGGTCACACATTGGCATTAGACAAGTGTTCCCACCCCCACTCTATCACTTACCTGGGAGCTAGGTCAACTGACCTTTACTGCTCTCAGTTCCCTATTTGCAAAATTGTGAAAATAATCTTTCCTTAAGTGGTTGAAGTAAGGATGAATGGAGATGATCCAAAGGTATATATAGTAGAGGTGCACAATAGGTGCTTGGTAAATATAAGCGCCCTTCTTCATCCCACTGTGAGTTTGTCAACCACTGTCTTGTCTCCCAGTGCCGAGATTTCTGCGAGGGAAAGCCTGTTCCTAGAGCAAGCTTTGCTGATCCTGAAGGGCTCTGAGCACACAGTAGGACGACTCCGTTGACTGATCAGCCCCTTCTGAAGAAGGACGCAGGAAGGGCCAGTCTACCCCATTCTCTGTCCCCTGGCATTTGTTTTTCTGGGGGAACGGAGAATGGCTGATACGGGTTTGTGGGTTCGACATGGCGCCGTCCTCCTCCTCCTAGAGCCTCAAAGATGGCAGCAACCAGTCGGGGGAAGACATGTTTTTACCCCGTGAATCAAGTCGAGGCCTGAGGCGTCGGAACGTGACGCAAGGTTGAGGCGGGTCTCTTCCCCCGCACCCGTGGCGTCAAGTGTCTCGTGACAGGTACTTCCGCTCGGGGTGGCGGCGGTGGCGGAAGTGGGAGCGGGGCCGGAGTCTTGGCCTTAAAGCCGGAGGCGGCGGCGGTAGCGGCAGCGGCGGTGTTTAAGCCTTGGAGAGGGCCGAAGAGTCCGCTGGCGCCGGAACGGGGACTTCTCCTCTGCCCCGCTCCTCTCTTGAATCTTCTCCTCGGTGGGAGCCCTCGCGACGCGCCCGGCCCGGAGCCCCCAGCGGAGTGGCCGCGGTAAGCCGAGGGCCCAGCCCGGCCGGTGGCCTGGCCCCATCCCCCTCCCCAGCCCCTCGTCGCCGGGGTCTTGCTTCGCCCCTATGGTGATAGGCCCTGGGTCCAGCGCCGGCCTCGCGAGGAAACGACGCGTCGCTCAGGGCGCAGGGGCAGGCCCGGGCCGCGCCCGCCCGGGAGAGGTCAGAGGGTGCCGGGTGTGACCTCTGGCCGTGGTGCCGACCCGGGGCCAGTGGGCACGGACGCCTTGTTTACGGGTAGCGTCAAGACTGGAGAGCCTAGAGGTTCGTCTGAGTTGGGTGGCTGCTGGGCACCGGGGGCCCTGCGCCGCGGCGGACGCGCTAGCCCGTTGAGTTCCTTTGGAGCGGCGAGCCGGAGGGTGCAGGAGTCGACGCCGCCCGCTGCCGAGTCGGGGGACGCCGGCCAGGCGCCCCGACCGTAAGCGCAGCGCTGATAGGCGCCCCGAGCTAAGCCAAGGTTCCCATCAGTCTCTTCACTTGAACAACTTGACCCTGTTAGTGAGATAGTTTCCCTGCCGGCAACTGAGTCAAGGCAGTGAGTCAGGTCACGTGCACTGGGTTCGTCTCGAATACTTGTATACATGTGAGACGCCTCTGGCTCTGGGACACAGGGAGCTTTTTGTCATAACCTTGTTACGCTCAATGCTGAAAGAAGAGAAGTTTCCAAACTTACTAGGAGATAGTGGTTGGCTGTAGAGCTGTGTTTGAATTCCCACCGCGCCGGGGGTCTCTTACTGCATTCAGTTCGGGCGTGATACATAGTAGTTTATAGAAGTGGAAAACAGAGTAATAGTAGCAAACATTTGAGCATTTATTGTATGTTGGGCAGAGTGGCAAGACCTTTGCATAAATTATGTTTAATTCTCAGAGCAACCGGCTAAAGAACCATTACTGTGCCCCATCAGAGAACAGAGAGGTTAAGTCACTTGTCCAAGGTCACACAGCTAATAAGTTATGGAGTGGATATTCAAGCCCCAGGCTGTTAGACTCCAGAGCACTGTACTCAGCATCTGGGTTGAACTGCTCTCTGATGCTCCTGAAGCTTGTGATCTTTCACCAGCTGGTATCTACTTCCTGCCTTTCTTTATTAGTGATGTCATTTGAAAGCCTCTTCTGATAACACCAGTTCTACCTTAAATGCAAGATAGTCTGTTTGCAGTTTTGACTTGTAACACATCTTTTTTGTAGTGTAGTGCCAATAAATCAGTAGCTCTAGAATTATAGCAAAGTACTTCAGGTTTAAAAATTTTTGTTACCTAAATCTTTTGTCATGTGTTAGGTCTGGCAGTTCTGCAACGTAAACCTTTTAAAAATATTAGTACGTGGCCCACCAGCCAAGCCAGTTGGTTCTTTGCTGTTGAAAATACTCGATCTTCTCTTTGGATTCCAGAAGAACAGGCTCTTGTCCCTTACTTGTGACTTAAGCAGCTGATTAGCCGCATGACTTCTCATCCGTGGATTAATAGAGTCTACTTTTAGTGTGTTTTCCTCTTCAGACTTGGGGGGATTTGTTCAGATTTGAGTCTAAGAACTGGAAAGTGAGTTGCGAGAACTTCCCCTGAAGATACTATCCCAGGTAAAGCTTAGTGCTCACAATTCTATTCTAATTTTTTTTTTCTTTTTAACTTTGCTGCCTTGCCTGATATAGTTAAGTGAGTAATAAGCACGTTAGCCTGAAATAATGTTTGAGTTTAGAGGAGAGTAATGGTTAGCACCTTTTCACTCATTCAGATGTTTTGAGTGTCCACCATGTATCAGGCATTGCTGGGTATTGACTCAGGGAGATAGACATGGTTCCTGGCCTAAAGGAATTTAAAAATGGTATGTGGTCATGGCCAGGAATTCTGTTGTGGAATGGCTTGGTGGTAGAACTTGAGGTTTTGGGAAAAGGAGTTATTTCTCATCTGCGCAGGTGAAACTAGTAATCCAGATAGTTTGGTGTTAGGCTAACTTGAAGGTTTTGTTCATATTAACAACAGTATTTGCTTGGTTTACTCTTGAAGAGAGTACAGAAGCTAATGTTACAGTTTCTAATTGATCATGTCTTTTGAAGAGTAACCTTCGGCGCTAAACTTGTTTCTCCTTTTGCTTAGAGGCATTCATTTGCTCAAGAGGGAGTTCATGTCACTGCCGTTTTATACTGCAAATGTTAGTTGCTGCAGTGCTCTTTGAGCAAAGGCGCTTTTGGCATGCTGAATTTTCTTCTTTAACCGACAAAGAAAGTTAAATGTAGTGCTTACCAGTCACAGTACCAGGACCATTCTAGAGAAAACCCTGTACCACCCCATCTTCTACAGCTGTTCCTTAAAACAATTCCTTTCTTTGAAAGGAGATGTGAGTTTTGCATTTGTGGTAGAACTTCATGAGTACACAAACCAAAGGGTGGAATGTAAGAGAAGGCAGTCTAAAAATAGTTTATTAGTGTATCCCTCCAGGTAATTGTTAGCAACCATGTGGGGCCTTTTTTTTTTCTCCCCTACTCTTGTTGGGCCTAAGTCCCCAAGCCAGATAATCAAAGAGCATTGCTTTATAACAGTGTAGCTTTGAATCCGATTCCTGACCCCACCACCAAGTGAGGCAAGAGGGTTTGGGTGACTTGATTAGCTTTTAGTAAATTTCCAAAGAGATCTGCACTACTGACATTTGCCCTTTCATTTGGCATTAACCTTTCTATGCAAAAGTGTAGCAAACCCAGACCACACACGTGACAGTTTTCTTAGGCACTGATCTTCCCTGAAACTTGACATAAATATTTACCATTATTCCTATGATAAATTGTCTAACTCTTCTTTTGTGTAATTCAACAAATGTGTCTGAGAAGAAGGGTTTGACCAAATACTGGACTGGGAGATCCAGGCAAGCAGGGTTTTCTGGGGAGCTGAGGAGGAGCAGTCTTCCCAAGTACAGCTCAACAGTGGCTCCCCTCGGCACTGACGTCATCCTCTGAAGGGGACTGAAGCTCTAGAAATTAACTGCTCCCCCACCCCCATTTCATGGCTACAGTCTTGCTGTTGATACTTACCTCCCACGGAAGGTTGCCTTTGTATTCTCAAGCATCCTTTCCTGTGTATTATCAAACACTTATCTGCTAATGCCGTCTAATAGAGCTCTTTGCTTCTCTCTCTGCAGTTGGCTGCAGAAACATTTTGCACTGTGTTGTTCTCTTTGATTATTTGCTCTAACGTCTTCCATCTATTTTCTGCTTCTTCCTTCCCACATTTGGCATTAAACAACAAAAAAAGATCGTTTGCATTGTTTTTTTAGAATCACCACTTCTCAGTGGCGATCCTGGTCAGTGTAATTGTGAATCGAAGGGAAAAGTGTTGTGATGGGTGAAATCAGAACAGGCTTTTTAGCAGTGTCTCTGACTAGTTTCAATTTTTAGTACTCCAGGCTGTGATTTCAGAAACAAATTAAGAATAGAAACTTGCACAATGTCTCCGCGGGGGAGGAAGAAAGCATGGGAGTTGATCCCAGTGGTGACATACAGCGCTGGCCTTGTTCATTCACCCAGAGATGCAGTACTTCATGCAGGGGGCCTCTCTCCCGCCTTGCCTGGGGCTCTCTGTCTTGGTGATATTATCACTACCGTGGAGGGCAATCGACCAGACCATTCTCGTGTCCATTTCTTGGTTGCCTAGGACTGCTTGCTATTGGGACAGGGCAAATCCGAGGATGCATATTACGGAGGCCTGGGACCTGGGACCTTTCAAGTAAAGATGGCTTTTTCTTGCTACTGGCTTTCATGGGTTTACCCAGCTCAATCTGGGAATCCTTTAAAAATTATATTGTGAAGTAAATAGTTACATCATTGGTTCCAGTCTTCTTATGCAGTTTTAATTTAAAATGTTTATTAGTTTGATAAATTTTTTGAGTTATTTGAGAGTACATCACAAAGCCACTATGAATTACCCTTTAATAAAACTCAGCAGTAACAGCATAGACTTTAAGAAAAACAGTGTCTCTTACATACAGTATTTATTTTAGTCAGTCAGCCAATAATTCCCCATGGTCTTAGATGTCTGGAGACCCCCAAAATAACAATGGATCATCTGGGCAGCCCACATGTTAAGAGCCACTCTTAAATCCTTTTACCCTGTGCCATTCAGTTGACGATTGTTAAGGAGCATTAATGTTTTGTAGAAACTGCCCTACACAACATTTGTCTTTATGAGACTGAGACTGATGCGCTACCTATTGTGCTAATGAGGCACCTACACAATATTTGTCTTCAAATGCTTTTTAAAATTTGTTTATTACACAAATTGCTTACAGTTTACATAGAATTTCATTTGGTGCTCAACACAACTGTGTAAACTTATAGGGTGACCATTTATTTCTGCCTGAGAAAGCTGAGGCTGGGTGCCCACCTGGCCCAGCTACTAGAATGTTAATCTAGGTAGGTCTGCTGAAACACAGTCAGTGCTCTTCCTGATGCGCACCAGCCTGTCTTTTGATTATATGTGATTTAATATAAAGATCTCAGCATTTAACTCCTTATACAAGTGTATTTCTTCCACTACCTTTTATTTAAAATGACGTTACTCATTTGCTGATTGTTAAACGAGTCAGTTCTTTTTTAAAAAGCTAGGAAAATACAGAAGTGAAAAGAGGAAAAATTTGGTTCACTACCCAGAGAAGACCGAAGCGTTAACTGATTGTTTTCTTCCTATGAGTGTATATGTTAGCCTTCCTTTAATGAAATTCAGTTAAAAAAATATGGTGTGGGAATTTACGTGTAGAGGGGGCTGGGCACTCTTGGATCCTTCAGCCTGTGGAACCTCTCCTAATAAACACTCAGTGATGGGAAGGTGGAGGCCTCATGGAGAGCATGGGACTAGATGTATTTTTCAAATGTTTAATAGTGACAGGTGAAGAACCTGATGGGTCCAGTTCTAGAATAAGGTTTATTTGCCATGGCACTGGGTAAGCAAAGGGTTGGCCCTTATTTTTAAGTAATTTGTCATTTCTGTATTTTAATAAACTTTGAATTTGAAGTAGAACATACAGAAAAGTACACAAGTAAGTGAACAACTTGGAGAATTTTAACAAACTCAGAAGTTCCCTTGTGCCTCCTCCAAGTCATTTTCATCCCTTCCTCCCAGGATAATGAGTCTGCTGATTTTTAACACTATAGTGTAATTTTGCCTGCTTTGCCCATGGTATAAATGGAATCATCACTGTGTACACTTCTGTATTTGGTTTCTTTGACTTAATGTTATTGTGAGATTTTGTGTTGGATGCAGGTGTAACTCCCATTTTCACTGCTCAATAGTATTCCCTTACATGATATACCACAATGTATTTATTAATTTATCCATGTGCTTTTGGGTAGCTTGTTATTTATGACTGTTACAAATGATGCTGTTTGAATATTCTTCTGTCTTCTGATGAATATATGTACACATTTCAGTTAAGTTAATACTGAGGAATGGGACTGCTGAGTTTGAGGGTGTGTGTCTGTTCTTTTGGCTGCTGTAACAGATACCACAGACTGGGTGGCAAAACAACAGAAATTCATTTTCTCACAGTTCTGGAGGCTAGATGTACAAGATCAAGGTATCAGCAGGGTTGGTTTCTTCTGAGGCCTCTCTCCTTGGCTTGTAGAGGGCAGCCTTCTCTTTGAGTCCTCACATGGTTTTTCCTGTGTACATATCTGTGTCCTAACCTCTTCTTATAAGGACATCAGTAATATTGTGAAGGGCCCTGCCCTCATGACCTCATGTAACCGGAATCACCTTAAATGCCCCATCTCCAAATACAGTCCCATTCGGAAGTACTGGAGGTTAGGACTTCAGCATATGAATTTGGGGGGCACAGTTTGGCCCATAACAGTATCGGTTATGCTTTGATAGATAAACTGCCAATTTTCGAAAACTGTACTAGTTTACATTCCCACCCACAGTCTGTGAGAGTCCCAAGTATTCCACATCTTTGCTAACACTTGATACTTTCTTTCTCATTTTTGTCCCTCTGGCAAGAGCTGTTTCTTTATGGCCCCATTTAGTACTAGGAATGCAGTCTTTGATGGAGTGAGGAGGTTGTTTCTGGGCAAAATGGGTCATGGTTGGAGACTGCCTCTTGTAAATGCTTCTTAAATCCATTGGGCTCAGAAAAGCAGAACGGCTTCAGTGTGTGAGCAGTAAGCCCTCTGTAGTTGCCCTTGTGGATTAGTTTTTATTATGATCTGGACCCATTCTTAGTGGTGGAATTGGCTCAAAGCATCATCTGTGGGGTATTATTCTAGCCGTAGTAGACAGTGCTTTCATTCAAACTCTTCTTTGATCTGACATTTGATTTCTTAAAATACTGGATTCCCTCATATGCATGCTAGAAATAGATGTGTTTTACATATACTCGAGTGACCATTTAGGTATTAGTTGGTGTTTGACCAACAGCTTTCTGGCTGAGTGATCTTGAGCTTTGTACATCAATGTAGACTTTAGTTTTGTTGAATAGTACTACTTTTGCCACTCTCACCTTTGTTATTCTAGGATGGCTCTTGAAATATTACTAAGTAAACTTACAGTTTTTTTCCTGTTCTAATTTTGCACAAAGTTACTATTTGTAGCATGTAAATTATGCTTCTGGGACAGTGATTAATATGTATTGCTTTCCTGAATGATAAACTATGTATTCTGTGTTCATTTGACAGTTTTTATTGTCTATCATAAGAAAACTTGGCTGGCAGCTGTGGGGAGTATAAAATTAAGAACACAGGAGGCTTAGGAATAATTGAGGGAGCGAGGAGGTCGTAGTCATAAAAATAACTTAACAGAAAATGCTAGAGGTGTTCAATGGCTGGGTTAGGTGGGTGCTGAGTGAATTTTTGGATAAACTGATTTGGAAGGGAAAGCCAGTGTAACTGGAGGACATGGCATATGCCAAGTGGATTGTAAGGCAGATGGAGGGACTGCAGCCCCTTCAGTGTGGAGATGGCTATTCATATGGGGCCAGAGTGGCGGGGAGGCCAGGGGAAGCACCTGTTGAAGGGTTTGTGTTTAACAAAGTGATACTTAGCTCTGGATAGTGCTAGGATCGCGCATAGTCCTTTCACTTGAACCTCACAGCCCTATTGAGTAAGGCAGGTGGTACCCCAATTATGGATAAGGAATGACTTTGGTATTATAAATTACCTAAAGAAAACACACATTAAAAGATTAGTGGGGCTAGGACTGAAGTACAGTTGTTATGTTTAAACCTTCCAAGTGGTGCTTCTTCAGAAATGCCATTAACCTAGGTTAAAAGTAGGAGCTGGTCTGGGTTGGCGTGTGGAGAAAGCAGTTTGGCTTCCCTCTTCAGCCCGCCAGCCCGGGTGGGCTCCTCTTAGCGGTTTATGGGTAGTCTGTTTTACTGGTAAATGCCTGAGGAAATCTAGGATTGATATCAAAAGCTTTGGGCTGTTGAGATGTTCTGTGTAATTGTTTGTACTAGCTATCTGCTTTCCAGTCTGTCTTACCAAAAAGGAAAAAAAAGTCACCATCATTTTTGTCTCTTACTAAAGACTCTTAGCTCTTGGTTTGGTACCTGCGTTTGAAAAGCTTTAGATCATATAATTCAAGCATCTGTTGAACTGGGCTGCAAAATGCTCTTCAGGAGAATTGCTTTCTAAGGAACTTGCTTTTTTGTGCAAAATGACTTAGCCACACCAGGTGTCCATTGGTGTGATACCTGGAACAAAGTACGTATATAAGCAATCTCTATGCTTTATAGAGCTCAGCTGTTCCCTTGTTCAGGCTTCACTTCAAAGTTCAAACAAAGTGGCATTTGAGTTGTCACCATCTTGGCTCAGATGAGGAAATGGCCTGGGAGGACACAGCACCACGCGGCCCCTGTGTCAGGGGCCAGGACAGGCATTCAGTATTCCAAGTTGGCAGATGTTTCTTTAACCCTCAGAGTGGTGAGAAGAACAAGAGCATCTTCTCTGGAGGAGCCTTTGTTAAGTTTATTGTTCAGTGTTTTTCGTTTTTTAAAAGAAGGATGCTTTGACTCTTCTGTTACTTTTGAAATGTAAAGTTCCAAGTAGCAACTTTTCAAGCAGTATCAGACTGAACAGGCCAGGTAATTCTACAGTTTAACAACCTCAAAGTGGCTGACAACAATTGAGGTGTATTTTCTGCTCAAGCAACATGCTCAGCATGGGTTTCCAGGGGCTCTGCATCAACTGAAGGAGCAGCCGTGATTTGGAATATTGCAGCGGTCTTGGCAAAGTGGAGAAGAACTATCAGGGTCTTGCTTTGCAGTTAAACGTTCCAGCCCAGAAATGACACGTCACTTCTGCTTCCAACTCACTGGTCAGAATGAGTCACACTGCACAGGAGACCAAAAGTGTAGTTCTGCTGTGGACTTGGAGAGCAAAGAGTTGGAAATATCTGGGAACTAGTACTAGTTTTACACGCTTGCTTTATTAGACGATAGAGGTTGGGGGAAAAGAATGCCTCATTTGTAGATTCTTGTTTCAGTTAGCTTGGTTATTAAATGCTAAATAGGATACCAAGATGCCCAACATCTTCACTTAAAAATCACCTTCCTATCCTGAGAAATCTATTTCTTTTAAATGATAACACTCATGTACTTTGATATATCCTTTGCGTGAAGAAGGTGTGAAAGAAAAGATTGGGTCTGAGCCTTCCCTTGCCTTGTCAGTGTTCAGTGTTGGGACTCCTGTAGACTTCCTTGGTGTCATCACTGATTCCTCACTCCCACCCACCCATACAGACCCCTCTTGTGAAATGCTACCAGTTAGTCTTCAAGCACTCCGTAGGTGCTGTTCCTTCCCTGTGTGCAGAACCCTTTGTTTTTCCATTGCCCTTGGTGGTGGCCCTCTACAAACCGATTCCCACTTACCTCGCTGGTGAGGTGGTGCCTCGGATGCAGACCCACTATTCCCTGAGTTACTTTACTTCCTTTTCCTTAGCACACGGGGTTCCCTGCCTCCTTCACCTTGGTTCCTGCCACTTGCCTTTATTTTTGCGTTCCATGTGTTGGCATCCATCTGACTCAGGCACCACCAGCTCCAGCTTTAAAACCTCCCTGGCTACCTCTGTTCACACTTTTCTCGGAATCCATGTGACTTATGTTTTATATGTGTGTCTCTTAACTGTTTTGTATATTTTATTTGACATGCAGTAGGAGAGGTCTTTCTTTGGGGTAGACCTAGACTAATTTATTTGTTTTTCCTCAGAAGTTAATCATTTGAAGAAACTAAAAATATATTCCCAAGCGGCTTGTGATAGATACATGCACACATACATCACATCTGTTGTATTCCTGGGCTGAGAAAAAAATACCTGTAAATTCCTCACATTGTTTGAACTCAGAATCTGTAGGACTGTAGAGGCTTCCCTAAGCAGGGCCATAGCATGGCTCTCAAGTGAGTTACTAAGCTTCGGTTTCTGCTTCAGAAATGGGAATAGTGGATTAGCTAGCCCAGGATCCTATTTTTTTCTTTGGCTGTTGGTCATTCTGCCATGACTTCTGTAGTATCCTGACACGAACAGAAGCTTAAAGGACTCTTTCAGCCATTTCAGAAGCTCTCACCTACATGGAGCCCTGCTCATTCACTTCTTTATGAGGAGCAAGGGTGACCACACTGCTGGGTGGTTCAGTTTTTCCTAAAATGCACTTGTTTCTGAAGTCTTAACGTGAATAGTTGTCTGCCATCCTTCTGGATAATTTGGTGACTGTACTTCCAAACTTACATTTTTATGTTCAAATGGCATCATGTAGTGCTCAGTCTTCTGTAATTTGCTTTCTGAAAATTTCACTGTATGTACTTAACACCTTTCCTTGTCAGTACATACTGCATTTACCATAGGTTAGCCATCCTTTGACAGAACATTGCAGTTATTTACAGCCTTTTTCTTTAAGAAAGTTATTTAGTATTTATCTTTGTCCACTTATGATCATTTCCTTAAGATTTGGTGGTTATACATAGATAGAATTTGTTGTTCAGTAGCCATACTGTTTCCAGGAAGGTTGTGTGCTTAGCATGTAGTTTGAGAATTCTGTTTTATGTAGTTGCCAGTTGTCATTTTTCTTAATGTCTGCCAGCTTAAATGATGCCTCATTGTTTAACATTTCCATTTCTTTGATAAATAGATTAAGCTTAAAAAAATATGTTAGCCATTTGTTTTTCTTTTGTAAGTTGGCTCTTGTTCTCTAAAGCCCAAGTGTTTCATTTCTTTCTAAACTTTTTATACAGCAAGAATATTGACCCTTTTCCGTGTTGATAATATTCCTGGATTTTTCCTCTTTGGCATGGTTTGGTTGATGGTGTGTTTTGTAGTATAGAAACTTATATTGTCATATCTGTCAATTTGTTTTGTTTTCTGGGTTTCTTATTATACTTGGGCCTTCCACATTCCTAGGGACAGTAAAAACAAATTTTTCCTACTACTTAGCTCATTTGGAAATCTGCGTGGTGTGATGTCAGCATCTTTCCAAATGTGTAGTTGTCCCAGCCTCTCACGGTATTTCCATCCTTGCTGACTAGAAATTTTTTTTTCTAATCACACACTAATTTCCCACCTACATGTGTTTTTTTAAACTCTTCTGTTCCATTCTTTGTCTCTGGGACAGTACTACTGTGTTACTTGCTTCTGCTTCATACTACATTTTGATAAGCTAGGCAGTTTCCCATCTTTTGTATTACTCTGAAGTTAGGTTCACATGCTTGTTAGCTTTTGATTAAGTTGTTGTTCTTCCTACCTCTTGTCCTGATGCCTTAATCGGTTTGTCTGGCAGACTCATCAAGAAATTACAGAGGAAGCCTTTGCTAAGGTGCCCTGGCCAAGAGCAAATGCCCAATTCCCCCTCCCTACCCCATGGATCTGGGACGAGCACTGTATAAATTCCTCATTTGATCGGTAGGTTTTATCCACCACCTACCATTTTGCAAGCTCTGTGCAAGTCAGTAGCTGTACAAACAGTAGAAAACCAGCCTTCTGATTCCCAAGGAGCCTTGGGCTTGGTGAGACACTGGTTCATATTGTTTAAACCTTATGCCTTTACTGCCATATGCATGGATTGGAAGAAGACTTTGGAAAGAAAGTGAACGTCAGATTTCAAATTCTGTTCCCAAAGCTTTTTGGCATTTCATGTTTTGCTTCTTTGGTTTTTCTTGCAGTATTTAAACATACACACTTACTTCATAATCCATACTTCTGTTAACTGTTCTTGTTGAACTTTGACAAATGTGGTTTTTCTTTGTCATTCTGGCAGAGGGTTGCTAATAGGAGACTCCACAGAAATGTCCCAGACTTGGTACATGTTAAAAATGTTTCCTTTTTAGATAACCTAGAAAAAGTGGCCAATTTTCTAGAAAAATACAACCTTCCAAGGCTGACCCAGAAAGAAACAGAAAATCTGAACAGACCAATTACCAGCAATGAAATTGAATTGGTAATCAAAAACTACCTAAGAACAAAACTCCTGGACCAGATGGCTTCACTGCTGGATTTTATCAAACATTTAGTGAAGACCTAATACCCATCCTTCTTAAAGTTTTCCAAAAAGTAGAAGAGAAGAGAATACTTCAAAGCTCATTCTATGAGGCCAACATCACTCTTAATACCTAAACTAGGGAAAGACACCACAAAAAAAGAAAATTACAGAACAATATCCCTGACGAACATAGATGCAAAAATACTCAACAAAATATTAGCAAAACAAATTAAAAAATATATCAAAAAGATCATCCATCATGGTCAAGTAGGATTTATTCCAAGGATGGTACAATATTCGAAAATCTACAACACCATCCACCACATCAACAAAAAGAAGGACAAAAACCACATGATCATCTCCATGGATGCTGAAAAAGCATTAGACAAAATTCAACATCCATTCATGATAAAAACTCTCAACAAAATGGGTATACAGGACAAGTACCTCAACATAATAAAGGCCATATATGACAAACCCACAGCCAACGTAATACTTTACAGCAAGAAGCTGAAAGCTTTTCCTCTAAGATGGGGAATAAGACAGGGATGCCTACTCTCCCCACTGTTATTCAACATAGTTCTGGAGGTCCTAGCCACAGCAATCAGACAAAACAAAGAAATTAAAGGCATCCAGATTTGTAAGGAAGAAGTCAAACTGTCACTGTTTGCAGATGACATGATATTGCACATAAAAAACCTTAAGACTCAACTCCAAAACTACTAGAACTAATATCTGAATTCAGCAAAGTTGCAAGATACAAAATTAATACACAAATTTGTTGCATTCCTACACTAATAATGAACTGGCAGAAAGAGAAATCAGGACAACAGTTCCATTTACAATTGCATCAAAAAGAATAAAATACATAGGAATAAATGTACCGAAGGAAGTGAAAGACCTACACTCTGAAAACTACAAGATACTCTTGAGATAAATTAAAGAAGATACCAATAAATGGAAACACATTGTGTGCTCATGGATAGGAAGAATTAATATTGTCAAAATGGCCATCCTGCCTAAAGCAATCTACAGATTCAATGCAATTCCTATCAAAATACCAACAGCATTGTTCAACAAACTAGAGCAAATAGTTCTAAAATTCATGTGGAACCACAAAAGACCCTAATAGCCAAAGCAATCCTGAAAAGGAAGAATAAAACGGGGGGTATTACGCTCCCTGACTTCAAGCTCTACTACAAAGCCACAGTAATCAAGACAGTTTGGTACTGGCACAAGAGCAGACCCATAGACCAATGGAACAGACTACAGAGCCCACATATAAACCCAAGCATATAAGGTCAATTAATATACGATAAGGAAGCCATGGACATACAATGGGGAAATGACAGCCTCTTCAACAACTGGTGTTGGCAAAACTGGACAGCTACATGCAAGAGAATGAAACTGAATTATTGTCTAACCCCATACACAAAAGTAAACTTGAAATGGATCAAAGACCTGAATGTAAGTCATGAAACCAAAGAACTCTTAGAAGAAAACATATGCAAAAATCTCCTGAATATAAACATGAGCAACTTTTTCCTGAATGCATCTCCTTGAGCTAGGGAACAAAAGCAAAACTGAACATACAAAAAAATGAACAAAATAAAAATGAACAAATGGGACTAAATCAAACTAAAAAGCTTCTATACAGCAAAGGACATCATGAACAGAACAAAAAGTCTTCCTACAGTGTGGGAGAATATATTCGTAAACAACATATCCAACAAGGGGTGAACATCCAAAATATATAAAGAACTCACATGCCTCTACAACCAAAAAGCAAATAACCCGATTAAAAAATGGGCGGAGGATATGAACAGACACTTCTCCAAAGAAGAAATTCAGATGGCCAACAGGCACATGAAAAGATGCTCCACATCACTAATTAATAGGGAAATACAAATAAAAGCAAAACAAGATATCACCTCACACCAGTTAGGATGGCCAGCATTGAAGACTAAGAACAACAAATGCTGGTGAGGATGTGGAGAAAGGGGAACCCTCCTACACTGCTGGTGGGAATGTAAGCTAGTTCAACCATTGTGGAAAGCAATATGGAGGTTCCTCAAAAAACTAAAAATAGAAATACCATTTGACCCAGTAATTCCACTCCTAGGAATTTACTCTAAGAATATAAATTCTCAGATTAAAAAAGATACATGTACCCCTATGTTTATTGCGGCACTATTTAAAATAGCCAAGATATGGAAGCAATCTAAGGGTCCATCAGTAGATGAATGGATAAAGAAGAGGTGGTACATATACACAATGGAATACTATTCAGCCATAAGAAAGAAACATGTCCTCCCATTTGCAACAACATGGATGGAGCTAGAGGGTATTATGCTCAGTGAAATAAGCCAGGTGGAGAAAGACAAGTACCAAATGATTTTCCTCATTTGTGGAGTATAACAATGAAACAAAACTGAAGGAACAAAACAGCAGACTCACAGACTCCAAGAAGGGACAAGCAGTTACCAAAGGGGAGGGGTGGGGGAGGATGGGTGGGGAGAGAGGGAGAAGGGGATTGAGGGGTATTATGATTGGCACACATGGTGTTGGGGGGAATCATGGGAACGACAGTATAGCACAGAGAAGGCAAATAGTCACTGTGGCATCTTGCTGCACTGATGGACAGTGACTTCAGTGGGGTATGGGGGGAGACTCAATAATATGGGTGAATGTAGTAGTAGCCACATTGTTTTTCATGTGAAATCTTTATTAGAGTGTATATCAGTAATACCTTAATAAAATGTTTCCTTTTTTTCTGTTAAGTTTACAGATAAAGAGGTAGTTAATTAATTTTCAAAGATAAAGAGTAGACCATTGGGCTAGTCTTTATTTTCAAGGTATTTGAAGGAATGTTAGCAGTGTGAATGGGGAAAAACTATTGCCTTTTGGACAGGAAAATTGTATACTGGGTCAACCCGTTCTTCCTTTTTCCTCCTGTCATCTTCTAAAGGTGTAGCTCATCGTTCCTGCATATTATATGCAGTCCTGTCCAGGTATCCCTGCCAAATGGAGGTCTGATGTGGCTTGCAGTTCTTGAGCCCATAAAGTCACCTGGGTTTGAAGAGCACCCACTGTCTGCGGAGCGGGAGGGAGGGAGGGAGTGCTCTCTGTGAGGAGTGGGACCTGTGGCCAGGTTTCTGGTAGCCCCGTGGAGAGGGGAGGTAGTGTTAGAAATATTCCCCTTGGGAGAAGGGGAGCTGGGGTTGTGAGTGAGGAGATGCACGTGTTGGCCAACCCTGTTATGTACCCCCTTCCTGGGCAGGTGGTGCACACAGTTAATGAGTAACCTTACCTGTGGTTGTTTACAGACCAGAATCAAACAGTGGGGTCAGAATGTGAGCCATGAGTTGATTTTTCTGCTTCCCACTGCTGTGGTAGAGAACACTGAGTTCTGCTCCTGGTAATACAGGGGAAGTGGAAGTTGAGTCCGTCAGATGGGCAAGCACCCAAAGGATGCATTGTGCTGGGCGCTGTGCTAGGGAAATGCCAGAGGAGCAAGACAGTTCCTGTCCTGAAGAAGGTTTTTGTTCGGTGCTGTGACACATGAACAGCTACCTACAAAAGGGGACATAGTATGAAAAAAGATTTGATAGTAGTCTTCTGGACAGGTGTTCATTTTTTGTGTGTGAATATATACTTGGTAAATCCAGTTATACAAAAGGAAACCTTGAAAACAAATCTTTGTCCCACCTTAATCCTTCCTACCTAGAGACAACAGTGGATCCTATAAAATTGCTTGGTTTTGACCTACAAGAAAGACATTTTCATAGGATTCAACCTAGTAAACACGAATGGGAGCATAACTTGTTTTCAGTGTGTCCTACTTTAAGAAGAAATCTTAAGTTGTTTAGAAGTTTAGAATCTGAAGTTCTTAAGAAGTTTAGAATGTTGGCTAGTAATTCATATAAGTCTGTATTTGCTAATAATACACATATGCCTGTGTGTATTTATGTTTTGAATATGTGTTTTGAAAACTGTGGGAGAAAGGGAAACGGCCCTCCCTCCCTCCCACAGTTTTCACCCCACTGGGTTTTCTTGGAGATGCATCAAGGGGAGAAGAGAAGTGGACCTGTGACCTTTCCAGATGGACTAATGTGGCAGAACCTGGAAGCCAACTGTTTTGATTCTTGGCCATGACTGATTTGAGATGATAGATTTGAGGGGTGGTGATAGGCCTTGAAAATGAAGAATTAGGGAGATCAGGGATTCAGTAAGAATGCTAGCATGCTGTGCAGTACTACTCAGGGGACTTCAAGCATGGTGAGCTTTGTGTTCTGGGGGTATGTTATTATTCCAGAGCCCAGGTAGGAAGTAAGTACTGTGATGTGGCCAAAAGCAAACAGTGGGTGGTACTCTTGTTTTCACATAAACTGCATTTCATCATGATGATCTATCCATATTTACATATTTAAGAGGAAAAAAGAAAATACAAGGGAGGTTATTCTGCTTGAACAGATTTACTACTAAAATAGGCCAGGTACGACGTGTGCAGGCTGGGCTCAGATGGTGGCTATGGCTGTAAAAGCGAGGATGCCCATTTGACAAGCTTTGCACGATGTAGTGAACATCAGCAAGCACACCGGACTCATCGAGGAGGAAGCAGGGCTACAATCCTGAAAAACATGAGTAAGTAAGTGGAGCTGCCTGGGCAGCATATGGTGTGGTTCCCTGATTGGTATCAGTTTCTGGTGATACACAGAAGTTCTCACCTTCCTTTGTTGCTGCTGACTGATGATCATGTCATATTCTCAGCCGCTGGTCAGTTGCTGATGGAGTTCAGTTGTTTCGGGAGGAAGAACTTGTTTGGAGGGAACTGCTGACCATTAGAAGAACATCAGTTTACCAAACACCGTAACTCCTGGCTTACCCTAGTGATACAAAGTCATTGCCTCCAAAAAGGCATGTTTTAGAGAGGTTTCTGGAGTGAAAGCTAAATACTTTCCCTGCATGGTGTGTTTTTTGTGTCCTTTGTTATGTGTGTTTCCAGAAAGATGCTTCTATTAAGACAGAGGAAGCTAAACATTTTAGCAGATACTCAAGTTCCTAGTGTATGCTGGTCACAGAGCTAGAAGTATTAATGCTTAGAGCACTGGGCTTTTGTTCCCCGAATAAAGTCTCTTGCTGTCTATTCTGTGTCATGCTCCTTATCAACCACCCTTTTTTTTTTTCTGTATCATTAATCTACAATTACATGGGGAATATTATGTTTACTAGACTCCCCCCATCACCAGTTTCCCCCCACATACTCCCTTACAGTCACTGTCCATCAGCATAGTAAGATGCTGTAGAATCACCACTTGTCTTCCCTGTGCCCCTCCCCCACATTATTCAACCACCTTTTAGTACTACATTTTACTTTCAGTGTTTTGAACAGTGCTTAAATCCAGGAGTCAGTAGTTTGATGTTTTGAGTCTCTGCTGTTATTTTGATTATCTTTTTCTTCTGCTACATACTGAATCCTTCCCTGTGGTAGTCTTCTGTGGTCACAACAGATTTAAGGAAGGAGGTACATTTAAGAAAGGAGTGACTCATCCTGATCCTTTACCAAAACTAGAAGACAAATCATTCCTTATGTCAAAAGAATATGTTTGTACCTGTCATTTTCTGCTGAGAGAATTATCAGTGACTCAAGGGCTGAATGAGTTTGGTCAAGGTCTAAAAGTTGGACTGGGTCACTGATACTTCAGTTAAAAGATGAAATACCACAGTGGTGTCATTCAAAATAATGGAGTAGGAAGCTTTAGAGGTTGATCCCTGTAAGTCCAGGGAAAGGAAATCCCAGGGCAAATACCTCTAAAAACTGAAATCAGTCAGAGGGAGAAATAAAGTTTAAAACCCGTTTATTGCTTACAAACTGCAGTCCATGCCATCTCTCTCTCTCCCCTGCTCTGGAAGAAACAAGCCAGCAAGCCTCTCCCCTTAAACTCTCAGGTTCAGACACGCCCTTGGTTGCCCAGGTTGACATGGAGATGAACTTCTCTCTACCCCTGAGGATATGCAAAAGTGCTAAAGCCAGGCGGGATATTCTGGAAATGTTACAATTTTACCTACAATCCCTCTACCAAGTCAGCCACTGATCTGTAAAGAGTGATTGGAATCAAGATCAAGTGTTCTGGAACTGTACAACCTGATTGGACAGGGCCGCTCCTGAAAGGGCAGGGAGCTGATCTTCCGTGAGTTGGTGGTGTGCTCTCAAACTGACAGCTCCAGCTCTGCACCAGCAGCAGTCAGCAGCAGTCCCCGAGCAGTGGGAGAATTAGATTTCCAGAATGCCATGTTAAAATGCCCATTTCTTAACCAGAAAAAGTACAAAATATACAAGGAAACAGGAAAGAATGACCCATTCACAGGAAAAAAAGAACTGGACTGAAACTATTCCAGAGGAAGTCAGACTAGTCAAAGACTTTAAATTAACTTGTGTTAAATATGCTCAATGAACTAAAGGAAAACACGGACAAAGAACTAAAGGGAATTGTGGAAACAATGTCTGGACAAAAAGAATATCAGAGAAGAAATAACAAAAAGGAACCAAACATTTTGGAGCAGAAAGGTAAAGTAACTAAAATGAAAAATTAATTAGAAGAGTTTGACAACAGAAGTGAGCAGGCAGAAGAAGGACTCAGCTGGCTGAAAGTTAAGACAATTGAAATTAGTCTGAGGAACAGAAAGAAAAAAATGCAGAAAAATGAATGCAACCTAAGGGAGCCACAGACTACTCATAAGCATGCCAAAATGCACCTCATAGGAGTGACAAAAGGAAACTAGAGAAGAACAAGACATTGTTTTAATTTAATGGCTGAAAACTTACTAAATATGGTGAATCTAAACACCTAAGATCAGTTAACTCCAAGAAGGATAAGCTCAGAGATCCACAATTGAGACAGAGACATTATAGTCAAATTGTAACTTTTTTTTTCTTGGTTTCCCAGTGTTTTTTTTTTTTAATTGAAGTGTTGTTGATACACAATCTTATATTAGTTTCAAGTATACAACACAGTGGTTCACCAGTTACCCATATTCTTAAATCCTCACCTCCACTAGTTCAGTTAATACCATTCAGCATAAGAAGATGTTACAAAATCATTGGCTATATACCCCATGCTGTACTACCATCCCTGTGACCAACTTATATTATGATTGAGAATTTTTGTGCCCCTTTATCTTCCTCATCCTTCCAATCCACCCACCCCTGCTCCTCCCCCACAGTAACCACCAGTCACTTCTCAGTGTCTATGAGTCTACCTCTATCTTGTTCATTTTGTTTTGTTTTTATACTCCACAAATAAGTGAAATCATCTGGTATTTGTCTTTCTCTGCCTGGTATATTTCACTTAGCGTAATACCTTCTAGGTCCATCTATGTTATTGCAAATGGGGGGATTTCTTTTTCTTAATGGCTGAATAATCCATTGTGTGTAAGTACTACATCTTTATCCATTCATCTTTAGATGGGCACTTTGGTTGCTTCCATAACTTGGCTGTTGTAAATAATATGGCAGTAAATATAGGGGTACATATATCTTTTCAAAGCAGGGATTTTGTTTTCTTCGGGTAAATTCCTAGAAATGGAATTACTGGGTTGAATGGTATTCCTATTTTTAGTTTTTTGAGGAACCTCCATACTGCTTTCTACAGCAGCTGCAGCAATTTCCATTCCCACCATCAGTGTGGGACAGTTACCATTTCTTTGTATCCTTGCCAACACTTGACTTTTGGATAGTGGCCATTCTGTGTGAGGTGATAATCTCATTGTGGTTTTGATTTGCATTTCCCTGATGATCATCGATATTGAGCATCTTTTCACGTGCCTGTGGCCATCTGTATTTCTTCTTTGTAGAAATGTCTGTTCAGGTCCTCTGCCTGTTTTTTTAATCAGGTTGATTTTTTGGAATTCAGGTTGTAACTTTTGAAAGAAGTTGGAAAGCAGCAAGACCTTGAAAGTAGTAGCAAGAGAAGCAATTTGTCATACACAGGAGACCCTAAATACTATTTTAACAGCTGATTTCTCATCAGATATGGAGGCCAGAGGCAATAAAGATGACATATTGAAGTCCTGAAAGAAAGAGGAAAAAAAAACCCTGTCAACCAGAAATTCTTTTTTTTTTTTTTTTTTAAATAATTATTTTTTATTGAAGGGTAGTTGACGCACAGTATTACATTACATTAGTTTCAAGTGTACAACACAGTGGTAGAACATTTATATACATAATTTGAGGTTCCAGCTATCACCCTACCAAGCTGTTACAATATCTTGACTATATTCCTTATGCTATACATTACATCCCGGTTACTTATTTATTTTACCATTGGAAGTCTGTCCTCTTTTTTTTTTTTTTTTTTTTTTTGTGAGGGCATCTCTCATATTTATTGATCAAATGGTTCTTAACGACAATAAAATTCTGTATAGGGGAGTCAATGCTCAATGCACAATCATTAATCCACCCCAAGCCTAATTTTCGTCAGTCTCCAATCTTCTGAGGCATAACAAACAAGTTCTTACATGGAGAACAAATTCTTACATAATGAATAAGTTACATAGTGAACAGTACAAGGGCAGTCATCACAGAAACTTTCGGTTTTGCTCATGCATTATGAACTCTAAACAGTCAGTTCAAATATGAATACTCATTTGGATTTTATACTTGATTTATATGTGGATACCACATTTCTCTCTTTATTATTATTATTTTTAATAAAATCCTGAAGTGGTAGGTAGATACAAGATAAAGGTAGAAAACAGAGTTTAGTGTTGTAAGAGAGCAAATGTAGATGATCAGGTGTGTGCCTGTGGACTATGTGTTAATCCAAGCTAGACAAGGGCAATAAAACATCCACGTATGCAGAAGATTTCTCTCAGAACGGGGGGGTGAGGTTCTAAGCCTCACCTCTGTTGACCCCCAATTTCTCACCTGATGGCCCCCCTGCGACTGTGCCTGTCTTAGGTTGTTCCTCCCTTGAGGAATCTTACCCGTCTCTGGCTAACCAGTCATCTTCCAGGGCCATACAGGGAAATGTGAAGTTGGTAAGTGAGAGGGAAGCCTTATTGTTTGAAAAGGTTAGCTTTTTACTTCTTTGCATATTTATGCCCTGTGGCTTCTATGCCCAGCATCTGTCTTGAGGTATTTTTACCACTTGGAAGAATTATGATACTCGGTTAATTTGATATGAGGCACGAATTCTATTTAAGGGTTGTAATTAGGAAGGAAGAAGAAAAGCTATAGAAGTAGCAGGCGGAAGAAAACATGGGAAGATTGATTATTTCTTTGGCATATCTTCTTGTAGAGTACTTCAGCATGAATAGGTTTTAAGCTACTACTTAAATTGCGCACACACATTAACATAATAGGAGTATAGTTACATAACCAAAGCATATCTGTAATTACCAGCCATCTCCAGTGAAACCAAGTAAACCAGTTAGGCACCTTAGGCATTTGTGAAAACTTATCTATGACATGGTGGATATTGTCCAACTGAACTTGAACAGTCTGAGAGAAATCAGACAAATTAAAACAACCCATTCCTGGGGACTGTTCACATGCCGTATGTTCTTTTAACAGTAAATAGTCTGTAAGACTTTGGAGCGCTACAATTTGCACTTCTCCAAATTCTTGGTTGAGTTCCAACAGTATAGATCCAGTCAAATTTGTTGTTTTACTGTATGCACAGGCCAGCTTAGATATCTCCTTCCTCATTCCCATGGCAAGTCCAGGAACTGGTGGGATGAGTGCATCTACAGCTGTAGCAGTGCGTGGATATTTGTTGGGGTTTTTTGATGATCATCTTTTGGCATGAGTCTTCCAGAGAGTGCAGATGTTGGAAGTTCTTTTTCATATCGTATCTTAGTTCATTTTCGGGGTAGCCCAATTAGGCTTTGATCCTCTGTATAAACACAAACAGACCCTTTGCCTACACTTTTATATGCCCTTTATACCCTTGTGTAGAACACGTTGGAGGTTACCACACAGGAACTGCCCTTCTTTTTTTTCTTTGTTTTTGGTATCACTAATCTACACTTACATGACGAATATTATGTTTACTAGGCTCTCCCCTATACCAGGTCCCCCCTATAAACCCCTTTACAGTCACTGTCCATCAGCATAGCAAAATGTTGTAGAATCACTACTTGCCTTCTCTGTGTTGTACAGCCCTCCCTTTTCTCCTACCCCCCCATGCATGTTAATCTTAATACCCCCCTACTTCTCCCCCCCTTATCCCTCCCTACCCACTCATCCTCCCCAGTCCCTTTCCCTTTGGTACCTGTTAGTCCATTCTTGAGTTCTGTGATTCTGCTGCTGTTTTGTTCCTTCAGTTTTTCCTTTGTTCTTATATTCCACAGATAAGTGAAATCATTTGGTATTTCTCTTTCTCCGCTTGGCTTGTTTCACTGAGCATAATACCCTCCAGCTCCATCCATGTTGCTGCAAATGATTGGATTTGCCCTTTTCTTATGGCTGAGTAGTATTCCATTGTGTGTATGTACCACATCTTCTTTATCCATTCATCTATTGATGGACATTTAGGTTGCTTCCAATTCTTGGCTATTGTAAATAGTGCTGCAATAAACATAGGGGTGCATCTGTCTTTCTCAAACTTGATTGCTGCGTTCTTAGGGTGAATTCCTAGGAGTGGAATTCCTGGGTCAAATGGTAGGTCTGTTTTGAGCATTTTGATGTACCTCCATACTGCTTTCCACAATGGTTGAACTAACTTACATTCCCACCAGCAGTGTAGGAGGGTTCCCCTTTCTCCACAGCCTCGCCAACATTTGTTGTTGTTTGTCTTTTGGATGGCAGCCATCCTTACTGGTGTGAGGTGATACCTCATTGTAGTTTTAATTTGCATTTCTCTGATAATTAGCGATGTGGAGCATCTTTTCATGTGTCTGTTGGCCATCTGTATTTCTTTTTTGGAGAACTGTGTGTTCAGTTCCTCTGCCCATTTTTTAATTGGGTTATTTGTTTTTTGTTTGTTGAGGCGTGTGAGCTCCTTATATATTCTGGACGTCAAGCCTTTATCGGATGTGTCATTTTCAAATATATTCTCCCATACTGTAGGGATCCTTCTTGTTCTATTGATGGTGTCTTTTGCTGTACAGAAGCTTTTCAGCTTAATATAGTCCCACTTACTCATTTTTGCTGTTGTTTTCCTTGCCCGGGGAGATATGTTCAAGAAGAGGTCACTCATGTTTATGTCTAAGAGGTTTTTGCCTATGTTTTCTTCCAAGAGTTTAATGGTTTCATGGCTTACATTCAGGTCTTTGATCCATTTTGAGTTTACTTTTGTATATGGGGTTAGACAATGGTCCAGTTTCATTCTCCTACATGTAGCTGTCCAGTTTTGCCAGCACCACCTGTTGAAGAGACTGTCATTTCGCCATTGTATGTCCATGGCTCCTTTATCAAATATTAATTGACCATATATGTCTGGGTTAATGTCTGGATTCTCTAGTCTGTTCCATTGGTCTGTGGCTCTGCTCTTGTGCCAGTACCAAATTGTCTTGATTACTATGGCTTTATAGTAGAGCTTGAAGTTGGGGAGTGAGATCCCCCCTACTTTATTCTTCTTTCTCAGGATTGCTTTGGCTATTCGGGGTCTTTGGTGTTTCCATATGAATTTTTGAATTATTTGTTCCAGTTCATTGAAGAATGTTGCTGGTAGTTTCATAGGGATTGCATCAAATCTGTATATTGCTTTGGGCAGGATGGCCATTTTGACAATATTAATTCTTCCTAGCCACGAGCATGGGATGAATTTCCATCTGTTAGTGTCCCCTTTAATTTCTCTTAAGAGTGACTTGTAGTTTTCCGAGTATAAGTCTTTCACGTCTTTGGTTAGGTTTATTCCTAGGTATTTTATTTTTTTTGATGCAATTGTGAATGGAGTTGTTTTCCTGATTTCTCTTTCTGTTGGTTCATTGTTAGTATATAGGAAAGCCACAGATTTCTGTGTGTTGATTTTGTATCCTGCAACTTTGCTGTATTCCGATATCAGTTCTAGTAGTTTGGGGTGGAGTCTTTAGGGTTTTTTATGTACAGTATCATGTCATCTGCATATAGTGACAGTTTAACTTCTTCTTTACCAATCTGGATTCCTTGTATTTCTTTATTTTGTCTGATTGCCGTGGCTAGGACCTCCAGTAGTATGTTAAATAACAGTGGAGAGAGTGGGCATCCCTGTCTAGTTCCCGATCTCAGAGGAAATGCTTTCAGCTTTTCGCTGTTCAATATAATGTTGGCTGTGGGTTTATCATAGATGGCCTTTATTATGTTGAGGTACTTGCCCTCTATTCCCATTTTGCTGAGAGTTTTTAACATGAATGGATGTTGAACTTTGTCAAATGCTTTTTCAGCATCTGTGGAGATGATCATGTGGTTTTTGTCTTTCTTTTTGTTGATGTGGTGGATGATGTTGATGGACTTTCGAATGTTGTACCATCCTTGCATCCCTGGGATGAATCCCACTTGGTCATGGTGTATGATCCTTTTGATGTATTTTTGAATTCGGTTTGCTAATATTTTGTTGAGAATTTTTGCATCTACGTTCATCAGGGATATTGGTCTGTAGTTTTCTTTTTTGGTGGGGTCTTTGCCTGGTTTTGGTATTAGGGTGATGTTAGCTTCATAGAATGAGTTTGGGAGTATCCCCTCCTCCTCTATTTTTTGGAAAACTCTAAGGAGAATGGGTATTATGTCTTCCCTGTATGTCTGATAAAATTCCGAGGTAAATCCATCTGGCCCGGGGGTTTTGTTCTTTGGTAGTTTTTTGATTACCACTTCAATTTCGTTGCTGGTAATTGGTCTGTTTAGATTTTCTGTTTCTTCCTTGGTCAATCTTGGAAGGTTATATTTTTCTAGGAAGTTGTCCATTTCTCCTAGGTTCCCCAGCTTGTTAGCATATAGGTTTTCATAGTATTCTCCAATAATTCTTTGCATTTCCATGGGGTCCGTCGTGATTTTTCCTTTCTCGTTTCTGATACTGTTGATTTGTGTTGACTCTCTTTTCTTCTTAATAAGTCTGGCTAGAGGCTTATCTATTTTGTTTATTTTCTCGAAGAACCAGCTCTTGGTTTCATTGATTTTTGCTATTGTTTTATTCTTCTCAATTTTATTTATTTCTTCTCTGATCTTTATTATGTCCCTCCTTCTGCTGACCTTAGGCCTCATCTGTTCTTCTTTTTCCAATTTCGATAATTGTGACATTAGACCATTCATTTGGGATTGTTCTTCCTTTTTTAAATATGCTTGGATTGCTATATACTTTCCTCTTAAGACTGCTTTTGCTGCGTCCCACAGAAGTTGGGGCTTAGTGTTGTTGTTGTCATTTGTTTCCATATATTGCTGGATCTCCATTTTGATTTGGTCATTGATCCATTGATTATTTAGGAGCGCGTTGTTAAGCCTCCATGTGTTTGTGAGCCTCTTTGCTTTCTTTGTACAGTTTATTTCTAGTTTTATGCCTTTGTGGTCTGAAAAGTTGGTTGGTAGGATTTCAATCTTTTGGAATTTTCTGAGGCTCTTTTTGTGGCCTAGTATGTGGTCTATTCTGGAGAATGTTCCATGTGCACTTGAGAAGAATGTATATCCCGCTGCTTTTGGATGTAGAGTTCTATAGATGTCTATTAGGTCCATCTGCTCTACTGTGTTGTTCAGTGCTTCCGTGTCCTTACTTATTTTCTGCCCAGTGGATCTATCCTTTGGGGTGAGTGGTGTGTTGAAGTCTCCTAGAATGAATGCATTGCAGTCTATATCTCCCTTTAGTTCTGTTAGTATTTGTTTCACATATGCTGGTGCTCCTGTGTTGGGTGCATATATATTTAGAATGGTTATATCCTCTTGTTTGACTGAGCCCTTTATCATTATGTAGTGTCCTTCTTTATCTCTTGTTACTTTCTTTGTTTTGAAGTCTATTTTGTCTGATATTAGTACTGCAACCCCTGCTTTTTTCTCACTGTTGTTTGCTTGAAATATGTTTTTCCATCCCTTGACTTTTAGTCTGTACATGTCTTTGGGTTTGAGGTGAGTTTCTTGTAAGCAGCATATAGATGGGTCTTGCTTTTTTATCCATTCTGTTACTCTGTGTCTTTTGATTGGTGCATTCAACCCATTAACATTTAGGGTGACTATTGAAAGATATGTACTTATTGCCATTGCAGGCTTTAAATTCGTGGTTACCAAAGGTTCAAGGTTAGCCTCTTTAGTATCTTACTGCCTAACTTAGCTCGCTTATTGAGCTGTTATATACACTGTCTGGAGATTCTTTTCTTCTCTCCCTTCTTGTTCCTCCTCCTCGATTCTTCATATGTTGGGTGTTTTGTGCTGTGCTCTTTGTAGGAGTGCTCCCATCTAGAGCAGTCCCTGTAAGATGTTCTGTAGAGGTGGTTTGTGGAAAGCAAATTCCCTCAGCTTTTGTTTGTCTGGGAATTGTTTAATCCCACCGTCATATTTGAATGATAGTCGTGCTGGATACAGTATCCTTGGTTCAAGGCCCTTCTGTTTCATTGTATTAAATATATCATGCCATTCTCTTCTGGCCTGTAGAGTTTCTTTTGAGAAATCTGACGTTAGCCTGATGGGTTTCCCTTTATAGGTGACCTTTTTCTCTCTAACTGCCTTTAACACTCTTTCCTTGTCCTTGATCTTTGCCATTTTAATTATTATGTGTCTTGGTGTTGCCCTTCTTGGATCCTTTCTGTTGGGGGTTCTGTGTATTTCCGTGGCCTGTTTGATTACTTCCTCCCCCAGTGTGGGGAAGTTTTCAGCAATTATTTCTTCTAAGATACTTTCCATCTCTTTTCCTCTCTCTTCTTCTTCTGGGACCCCTATAATACGGATATTGTTCCTTTTGGATTGGTCACACAGTTCTCTTAATATTGTTTCATTCCTGGAGATCCTTTTGTCTCTCTCTATGTCAGCTTCTATGCGTTCCTGTTCTCTGATTTCAACTCCATCAATGGCCTCTTGCATTCTATCCATTCTGCTTATAAACCCTTCCAGAGTTTGTTTCATTTCTGCGATCTCCTTTCTGGCATCTGTGATCTCCTTCCGGACTTCATCCCATTTCTCTTGCGTATTTCTCTGCATCTCTGTCAGCATGTTTATGATTCTTATTTTGAATTCTTTTTCAGGAAGACTGGTTAGGTCTGTCTCCTTCTCTGGTGTTGTCTCTGTGATCTTTGTCTGCCTGTAGCTTTGCCTTTTCATGGTGATAGGAATAGTCTGCAGAACTGGGACGAGTGACGGCTGGAAGGACTTCCTTTCTTGTTGGTTTGTGGCCCTCCTCTCCTGGGAGAACAGCGACCTCTAGTGGCTGGTGCTGCGCAGCTGCGCGCAGACAGGGTTTCTGCTTCCTGCCCGGCTGCTATGGAGTCAATCTCCGCTGTTGCTGTGGGCGTGGCCTAGCTCGGGCAGCTACTCCAAAATGGTGGAGTGGCGTTGGAGCAGGAGCTGCTGGGAGGCTATTTATTTCCGTAAGGGGCCTCCCTGCTCCCTGCAGCCCAGGGGTTAGGGTGCCCAGAGATCCCCGGATTCCCTACCTCTGGATTAAGTGACCCGCCCTGCCCCTTTAAGACTTCCAAAAAGCACCCGCCAAAACAAAACAACGTCCACCAAAAAAAAAAAAAAGAAAAAAAAATTTTTAAATTAAAAAAAAAAAAAAAGTTTTTAATTAAAAAAAAAAAAAAAGGTGGTCGTTCGTTTTTCTTTATTCTCCGGTGCCAGCCTCAGGCCTCTGCTCACCGGTCTTTCTGCCCTGTTTCCCTAGTATTGGGGTCCCTATCCCTTTAAGACTTCCAAAAAGCGCTCGCCAAAACAAAACAGCAAAAAAGCAAAAAAAAAATGGTCGTGCGCTTTTCTTATGTCCTCTGTTGCCCAGCCTCCAGTGCCTGCTCACTGTTCTTGCTGCCCTGTTTTCCTAGTATCGAGCGCCCTGCACTCTGACCCGGATGGCTGGGGCTGGGTGCTCGGCAGTCCTGGGCTCCGTCTCCCTCCCGCTCTGCCTGCTCTTCTCCCGCCGGGAGCTGGGGGGAGGGGCGCTCGGCTCCCGCGGGGCCGGGGCTTGTGTCTTACCCCCTTCGCGAGGCGCTGGGTTCTCTCAGGTGCGGATGTGGTCTGGATATTGTCCTGTGTCCTCTGGTCTTTATTCTAGGAAGGGTTGTCTTTGTTATATTTTCATAGATATATGTTGTTTTGGGAGGAGATTTCCGCTGCTCTACTCACGCCGCCATCTTCCGCCCCTCCCCCCCAGAAATTCTTTATCTGGCAGAACTGTCCTTTCAAGAATGAAGGAGAAATTAAGATATTTCTTGATGAACAGGGCTGAGGGGGTTCATTACTAGTATACCTGCCCTACAAGAAATGCTAAAGGGAGTTCTTTAGGCTGAAATGAAGACACTAGATAATTAACTCAGAGTTCTAAGAAGAAATAATACTGGTGAAGGTAACTACATAGGTAAATCTAAAGGCCAGTGTTTTCATTGTTTTGTTTTGTCCTCTTTTTCTTAATGTGACTTTAAAGACATAAAAGTTAAAATTTTTTTTATCTTAACAGGCATGCAGTGTGTGCAGATGTAATACAGTGTAAAGAATGAAGGCCAGAGATAAGAGCAAAGTATACTATTGTAAGTTTTAAGATGTTAATTATAATCCCAAAAGTAATGACTGAGAAAATAATAAACAGAAGAGGAAAGAAGAGGGGCTCAAAATGGGACATAAAAAATTCAACAAAATACAAAAAAAATCAATAAAGGAGGAATTGAACAACAAAAACTAGACATATAGGAAACAAATGGAGAAAACGCAGAAGTAAATCCTTCCTTGTCAATCATTAAGTATACAGATTAAGCTCTCATGTATCAGCTTTGATTGATGAGGCCCAGACAGTCAAGGCATGGAGCTCATGGGAGAGGAGAAAGTCTCCTTAGCAGAGCAGTCCATCAGTGGAGGTGACTGCTTTCCAGAACAGCAGGGGGGTGTTTTAAGTTGGAGACGCAGAGCAAAATGCACCAGTGGGAAGTGGTCCTGGAAACTAGGGGTGCTGGTCCAGCCCCACCCCCAATCCCCACTTCCCAGCCACACTCCCCACCTCTGTCCTGTATGTGCCTGACACTCCAGCTGCCTTCTGTCTGTATGCTGCCTCGCCATTTCCTGTGGTTAAAGCCAACATCAGGGCCCCACAGGCTCCACGTCCTTAGTGAAACTGCCCTGATACCTCTGGTAGCAGGTGAACGTGCACATGCTGTGTGTGTGCTTCCTTTGTGCCACTGGACAAGGGACATTCTGGAATTAGGCCCCTGTCTCATCCTCCCAGCTGGACCATGAGCTCTTCATCTGATCCATTTCAGGGAGCCCCCTGGGGCTTGGCCATGTTCTTGGCACATGGGCTTTCACAGAGAAAACTACGCGTAAAGTATGTGTGGGCAAGAGGTACTGAGCAATTCCATGTGAGTGGAGTGCAAGATGGGGTGAGAAAGGTCTGCAGGGGACAGAGCGCAGAGGTCCCCCGAAGCCCACTAAGGAATGGGGACTTGCCAGGGATGGATTTCAAGGACATCATCACTGGCTGGCTACAAATTGGGCTGCTTAGCATAAAGAAAACCCAAACTGAGGAATAAAGAGGGAGTGACAAGACCCCCACCTTGTTCCCGCTCATCTTGTGCTTCCCCTGGCCCCGCTCTGACACTCGGATGCTGGGACTGTCCCAGGACAGGGCCACGGCATGGGCAACAACTGCACACACTGCAGCCAGGCCTTGTGCAGAGCAGTGGGGCCCGCCGGGTGTTCCTCAGGCTGCCTAGGAGTCTATGCAGAAGCTTCCCAATGGCAATCTGACACCACAAACTCACCACCTGAAATGGAAATACTGGGTTCCTGGGAACCTGGAACTTGCCTTTTAAAAGCCACTTTTCCTCCATTCCCTCTGACCCTCTTTCTGGGCTGCTGTCTCTTACCATGAACCCTCGCTCTGCCCCCTGCCCCCTGCCCCCTGGGTTGTCTGGCTTCTCATGTGGCAGCCCTTTGAGCCTCCAGCTGGCTGAAAGACCCAAACCTCAGTCAGGCTTCTTAGGGGAACAGAGGGTCTGCTCTGTGCCACTTAGGGAGAAATTGTCATAGTGGAAATGCCTGGCTCCTGCATTATAGGCAGGAGACTTGGCTGCACAGGTCAGTGACTGTCCCCTAAGCCACTTTGGGAGACCCCACCCACACTTCACAGACTCCCACAACAGCCTGCTTCACAGGACTTCCTTATCCTGTTGTGGACCTCTCAGTTGTAATAACAGGCCACAGGACCAAAAGTTCCCCTTGATCCTTCTGAAAATGTTAGGTAGCGTTAGTAGGAAGGTAACGCACAGTTTTATTTCTGCCCTGGAATCCGGCTCAGAGCCTTTTCCCTCCAGAACCATGTTTGCTGCTGTTGGGAGTGACTCTGATAATTCTCTTAAGTCATTTTTCCATTTAGTTCAGATCAACTCCGAATACTACACTGCCACACATTTCACAAGCTGGAGCTTGCACTCCTGTGTCTGTGCAGGGAGGAAGCAAAACAGTATCTGAACACTGTCCATCAGCAGCCCTGTAACTCAGGGGGGGTGAATATAAGTTCCTAGCACGGGGCAAATTACCTTTGAAGCTGAAAACAGTCAAAGGGAGAAATAAAGTGGGAGAAACCCACCTATTGTCTACAAGCAGTTGTCTACATCTGCTCATCCATGTCCCTTGTGACCTGGCTGCAAAAAGGGACCCCACCAAACCTCACTGGTCCAGTTATACCCTCGCTCCTCACTGTAATCACGTATTGATATAGACATAGACTACTTCTCTCCATACCTTGGAAACACCTATTGATATGGAAATGCACTAAGGCAAGGTGAGTGATTCTGGAAACATTGCAATTTTACCCACAAGCACCAAGTTTAAGATTTGGAGGAACCACCGCCACCCCCAACAAACATGGAAGAAAAGACAGAGGGGAGCAGGGGAGGGGCAAGTGCCCCAGGAAACGCAGCTCAGTCTCTGAAGTTCCCCCCCAGGTGGGACAGAGCGATGGGCTGTGGCAAGGGTGGCCTCTCCTCGAGTCTCCCAGGTGGCTTCAGGCTGTCCCTAGGTTCACCAAGTAGTTTGGATACATGCAAGGTGCAAGTCCATCTCGATTTGAATTCCGTGCAGAGAAGGCTAGGGCAGTTTGTGCACCATCGTTCACTGGACCAAGTCCTCTTACCCAAGTGTCCTTGCACACCCACATGTACACCTTGCACTGCTACCACCTGCAGCTGTCTGCATCCAGCCTCTGGCCCATCCGCTGCACCATGTTGCTGGGCTCCTGGACTCAGCATCTGCTTGATCCCCGTTTATAATGCAGGGAATGCAGCTTGACTCTCGCTGTGTTTGATTTAATCCCTGTCTTGGCTGTTTGCCATAAGAGATTAAATTGGCTTCACTGTTTGCTGTGCTGGTTCTTGCTGGACAGCCTAAAACAGACGTGTCTTAGAATAAAGTTAAGGACCCTCCCAGTGGCCACCTGCTGGTGTTGTCTGTGACCAGAGGGAGGACTGGGGTCAAACCATCAGGCTGTCCAGCGTGGAGAGAGTTTCCTTTTGAGGACACACCCTGGGGGTCATTGGCTTCCTCTGGGGCCTCACTACTGGTGCTAGTGCTGTAAACAGATGGGGAGGCTCCAGGGCCAAACAGGGAGTCTGGGCTGGGCTGGCCGTCCTCAACTCTAGGCTGGCAGGCACTTTGGCCTCTGTCCTGACTCCTCGTCGTCCCTAGGCCACTGATTTTCTTCCTTGCAGAACTAGGTGGGAATAGCAGGTTTACTGTAACTGTTTCCCTGGGTAACTGTATGATGAAACAAGTCAGTTGGCACCATGATACTGTAGGAAAATGTTCTGTTGCATTAAGACATAATGTGGTACATTATTAACATCTGTAAAACTGAGGTAGATGCTTTCGTCATATTTTCAGCATTAACGCCCTGAGTATATATCTCATGAGAAAACTTGGAGGCCAGAAGGCATGGGTTTTGTTGTATTCAGAGTCTTGAAGGTAAAAAACTGTCAACCAAGGATCCTGTATCTGCCAAAATTGTCCCTCAGAAATGAGTATGAAATTAAGATGTTCCCAGATAAACCACAGCAGAGAGACAAATTACTCTAGGCCTGTCCTGCGTGAAAAGAATGCTTTGGGTTGGAATGAAAGGATGCTAGACAGTAACTCAAAGCCTTATGACAAAGTAAAGATCATTTTTTCATTATACATGGACATTGTAAAAGCTAGACCTATTGTAGCTTTGGTTTGTAGCTCCACTTTGTTTTCTACATGATTTAAGAGACTAGTATATTAAAAAGACCCAACTGTTAGCCTATGTTTTTTGACACAGGATGCATAAAGACAGAATTTTGTGATATCAAGAACTAAGAGAGGATAGAGTCAGAGCTGCAAGGAGTGGTTTTTCTGGGTTATTGAAGTTAATCTGGTATAAATTCACATGAGACTGTTATAACTAGGATGTTAAATGGTAACCACAAAGAAAACAGCTATAGAATACACAAAAGAAATGAGAAGGGAATTAAAATGTTTCACTACAAAAACAATTAGCAAAGGAAGACAAGTCTTTTCAGGAATGACAGAAAAAGCTATGAAAAAAAAAGGAGTGACAGAAAAAGATGTATGGAAAACAGTAAAATGACAGAAATAGGTCCTTATCAGCAACTACTTGCAGTGTAAATGCATTAAATTTTCTTAACAGCAACTACTTGCAGTGTAAATGCATTAAATTCTAATCAACAGGTGGACTGGCATGTTGAATAGATAAACAGGATCCAGATATTTGCTGTTAAGTCAAGAAAATTGACAAAAGACAAAGAAGGATATATATCAATAAAAGGTTTGATACAGCAAGAAGATAATTCAATGACAAACATTTACACACCTAATAACAGGCTGTCAAAATATAGGAAGTAAAAATTGACAGAACTGAAGGAAGAAATAGTGTTACAATAATTGTTAAACACAGATAGAACCAGATAGAAGATAAGTGAGGAAATAGAGAAATGAATAGCACAATAAACCAATTAGATCTAACACACATAGGACCCTACCCAACAACAGCAGACTATACATTCTTAATCAGGTGGATGTGGGATATTCTCTAGGATAGATCATAAGTTAGGCCACAATTAAGTCTTAGTAGATTTTAAAAAACAGGTAACGTATTGTACAAAGTATCTTCTCTGACCGCAGTAAGATTAGTTATCAGTAGGAAATCTGGAAAATTCACAAACTTGTGGGTATTAAACAACATAGTCTTAACCAATGGGCCAAAGAAGAAATCACAAGGGAAGTTTGAAAATATTTAAAGATGGATATAAAATGAAAACACGACATAACTGAACTTGACAGAACACACACAGCAAAGCAGGGCTAAGATGGACATTTAGAGCTATAAACACTAGCATTAAAAAAAACAAAGATCTCTAATACACAACCTAAGTTTCTCAGGAACTAGAAAAAGAACAACTAAACCCAAAGCTGGTAGAAGGAAAGGAAATACTAAAGATTAGAGCAGACAAACTTTTAGCTAGATTGCCTAAGAAAAAAAGAAAGCTCATATTGCTAAAATCAGAGGTGGAAATGGGGCTGTTACTATCAATTCTACAGAAATAATAAGAATCATAAGAGAATCTCATGAACACTCATACTTAAACAGATCAGGTAACCTGGATGAAATTGAAAAATTCATAAAACACAGAATCCACCAAAACAGACTCAGTACCAAGCAGAAAATCATACTTGTTGTAAAGTAAAGAGGTTGAATCAGTTAATGAAAAACCTCCTGATAGAGAGATAAGCCCTGGACCTGATGGTTTCACTGGTGAAATTCTAAGAAATGTTTAAACTTCTAACCCCAATTTTCAGATTCCTCCCAAAAAATCAAAGATGGAAGAATACTTCCTAAACCATTCTATGAGGCCCGCATTGTTCTGAATCCAAAGCCAGACAAACACTACAAAAAAAGAGAAACTACAAATCAGTGTCTCTTACGAACAATGATGGAAAAATCCCAAACAAAATACCAACAAATCAAATCCAGAATATTAAAAGGATTATAAACCATGACCAGGTGGGATTTATTCCTGGAATGCTAAGATGGTTCCACATTCAAAAAGTGATCAGAATGATAAGCCACATTAACAAGATGAAAGGAAAAAACCTCACCACCATCTCATTTGATGCAGAAAAAGTATTTGACAAAATTCAACACCCTTTCATGGTGGAAACACTCAAAAAACACTAGAACAGAAGAAAATCACCTCAATATGATAAAGGCTATATGTGCAAAACCCACAGTGAACAACATCATACTCAATGGTGAAGGGCTGAAAGCTTTTATTTTTTACATCAAGAACAAGCCCCCTTTCACTAATATTGCACAGTACTGGAAAGTCCTCTCCAGAGCAGTTCAGCAAGAAAAAGAAATAGAAGGCACCCTAATTGGAAAGGAAAGAGTAAAATTATCTCTCTTGCAGATGATATGATCTTATATGTGGAATACTTTAAAGATTGGATACCAAAAAAAATTAATAAACCCGTTAGAGCTAATAGGCTAATTCAGCAAAGTTGTTGGATAGAAAATGAACAAATAAAAACCGGTTGCATTTCTATATACTGACAATGAATGCTCTAAAAAGGAAATTAAACAGTTACATTTACAATAGCATAAAAAATATACTTAGGAATAAATTAAATTTGGTAGGTGAAGACTTGCTAACTGAAAACTATAAAACTTTGCTGAAAGAAATTAAAGATGTAAATATAAATAAATGGAAAAGTATCTTGTGTTCATGGATTAGAAAACTTTAATGACAGTACAACCCAGTTCATCTACAGATTCAGTGCAGTCCTTATCAAAATCCCAAGGATTTTTTTGCAGAAATAGAAAGCCTGTCCTAAAATTCATATGGAAAATCGTGGCACCCTGAATAATCAAAAAAAAAAAAAAAAAAGCCCAGAATACAGTTGGAAGTCTCCTACTTCTTGATTTCAAAACTTAGTACAAAGCTGCTACAGTAATCAAAACTGGCATAAGGATAAACGTGTAGACCAGTGGAATAGAATACAGAGCCCAAAAATTGACATCCACATACATAGTTGAATTTTCACAGAGGTGCCATGTCCATTCACTGGGGAAAGTATCTTCAAGAAGTGGTAAAGGTGCTGGGAAAGCATCCACCTGCGAAAGAATGATTTGGGGTCCTTATCTAGACCATATACAAAAGTAAGACTAGTCAACGACCTAAATCTACGTGCTAAAACTATAAAACTCTTAAAACAAAAAATTTCATGACATCGGATTTGTCAGTGATTTTTGTGGATGTGACACCAAAGCACAGGCAACAACAGAAAATAGATAAATTGGATGTCATCAAAATTAAAAACTGCTTCAAGAAGACAAGAGAATAAAAAGCTCATAGAATGGGAGAAAAGACTTGTAAATCTTATCTGATAAAGGATTAACATTCAGAATATTTAGAGAACTCCTTAAATTAAACAGCAAACAAGCAACCAAATCGAAAATGGTTACAGGACTTCAGTTAGACATGTCTCCAAATAAGATGCATGGATGGCTTGCCCACACAATGAAAAATGCCCATCAGTAGTCATTTACAACTCAGAGATTTATCACTTCCCAGTGACTTATGATGGTTTGTTAGTTTTTTTTTTAAGTACGAAAAAAGAGGATGTTGGTGAAGTTGTGGAGAAATTGGAACCTTGTGTATTGCTGGTGAGAAATTAAAATGGTGCTGGCCCTGTAGAAGGAGTTTGTTTGTTCCCTAAAAGGTTAAAACAGAATTACCATATGTCCTGGAAAACAGGATCTTAGCAGATACCCAAAACTTGTGTTCACAGCAGAATTATTCATAACAGTGAGAAGGTAGAAATGTGAAACAAAAATAGATAAGCAAAATGTGTCATACATACAACTGTATTATTCACTCTATAAGGGAATGAAGTTCTTTTGCGTGCTACGGCAGGTGTGAGCCTTGAAAATGTTTTGCTGACATAATCCTGGCATGAGGGGACGAATACAGTATCCCACTTACATGAGCTACTTAGAAGAGGAAAATTCAGAGAGATGGAAAGTAGAATTGAGATTATAAAGGGCTGGGGGAATGGGAAATGAGTTATTGCTTAATTTGTAGAGAGTTTCTGTTTGCCATGAAGACAAAGTTCTAGAACTGAATAATGGTGATGGTTACACCACAACGTGATTTTCTTACAAGTGAGGAAATTAAGATCAGTATCTTCTCTTCGGACAGACCCTTCCTCTCAAGTAAAAGCTGGAATACATCTTCACTGCAGATTTTGGACCTTGAAATGTGATTTCATAGTTATTTTGAGGTTGGTAACAGCAACAAGGAACCAAGAACCTCTATTCCTACAATGACTGTCCTACCAAACAGGAAAAAAATTAAGTAAACCGTGTACTCCCACCTCATAGCACACTTAGCAGTGCAATGTGGGATGTAGGTAAAGCAGTGCAACCTGAGTACATTTGACCCTTATATAGCATGCTGGTCAGGGCACTGACTCCCACACAGTTGAAAATCCATGTGTATCTTTTGGCCCCCCCTCAAAACTTAGGGAATTGTTTCAAAAGTTACTACAAAGCTACAGTAATAAAAACTGGCATAAGGATAGATGTGTAGACCAATGGAATATAATAATAGAGCCCAGAAATTGACATTCACATACATGGTCAATTGAATTTCCACAAAGGTGCCATGTCTACTGTTGACCCAAAGCCTTACAGATAACAAAAACAGTTGATTAACACATTCTGTAAGTTACATATATTATGTACTGTATTCTTAAAATAAGCTAGAGAAAATGCTTTTTCAGATTGCCACAAATCTCAAAAATTTTTTCCAATATATTTATTGAAAAAAAATCCACCTATAACTGGACCCACACAGTTCAAAACCATGTTGTTCAAGGGTAGTTATAGAATGAGCATCTCTCTTCCTTTTTAGCATGGAAATCATGTGTTTCCATCTTGAGTTAGCATTTAGCATTGGTGCATTGGTGATACTGTTTAGCAGGTTGATCTTTATTATGTCAAAATCTTGCAAGCACAATTTGAATCCCTTTAAACCTACTTTTCAATAATGTAACCTTTGAAATTAAAGCAGTTTTCTGAAACCTCAAGTGAGTAAGTTCTGTTAGGTTTTTGTATCTACTCTGGTCTGACGGGTAATTTTATGTGTCACCTTGACTGGGCTAGGCATGCCCTGATAATTGGCTGCAGAATTATTATGGTTGTGTCTGTGAGGGGGGGTCTCTGGATGAGGTTAACATTTGAATCTATAGACTGAGCAAAGCAGATTGCCCTCATCCAGTCGTTGGAGTCCTGAATAGAACAAAGGCTGAGCAAGAGAGAATCTGAGTGATCAGTCTGAAGGTGTTCTCCTGCCTTCAGACTCAGACTGGATCTCACACCATCAGCTCTCCTGGTTCTTGAGACTTCTCAGACTTAGGATTACATGAGCCACTTCCTTATAATAAATGTCATATATAAAAATGACATATATACAAATATATATGACCTTGTATTTATATAATCTCATACATCATTAAATGTATATATAAATCTCATATATAAGTAAAGTTTACTTTTAACAGATGTAAAACCTCACTTGAAGGAAACTGGCATAACACGGGCTTCTGTATGGTGCTCACAGAGCCATGTTTCTGTTCCTCCATCCTAATGGTTCTGGTTCTCTGGAGAAGCCTGACTAATAGCTCTGGCTTTAATAGAGTCACTCTTCCCTGGAGTCAGGTCCCAGAGCACCCTTAGACTGGTTCTTCCAATATCTCTGCTTCACAGATACTTCTTAAATCCAGGGAACTAGTCTCTGGCTTGTGAATAGCCAGATGATGTTCTCTGACTGGGATAAAGGACATTTTAGTCACTTAACCAACAGGCTTTTGATTGTTAAGCCTTTCAGAAAAAGTGAAGTTCATCCAGCAACTGTAACAGAAGGGAGATGTAGAAATGAAAGGTGGGTAGCTTTTTGGTTAGTGAGAGCTATAGGAGACCAGTCTCTAGGTTAGCTGACTCAGATATATGGAACTAGTGATAACTTTGAAATCTTTTGTAGTCTAATCCTGTGTAGGAGGAGCAAGGCAAAATGATTACATGCCCTCCTGCCAGTCCCAAAGCAGTTTCAGGGAAGGTGCCTCCCTATGTAAAGAGTTCCATTGTTTACAGACTTCTTCACCTATTTGCCAATGGAATCTTCCCTGCAGTAGAAATCTTTCTTGCAGATGAGGACGGAAATTGAGGTGCAGGTGAGAATTTGTTTACAGAGCTAATAAGGCTAAAATTGTAGATTCATGTTATGTTTGTTTTGCCACAGTACATTATGATATATAAATTACAATAAAGTAAGAATGCTTCCTATAACTTTAATAAATTTGAAAACCTGGGGGGTGGGGTGGGAGCGGGAAATACCCCTGGCAGTATTAAGCTAAAAATGATGAGTTAGTTTATTCTAGGCTACACATAAGTTTTGCTGTGTGCAGATCAAAGATGAAAAAGGCTAAGGAGAAGGGAAAAATGGAAACTTTAAGGGTTTCTGCCCACTCTTCCCCAAGAATTAGAAAAAATGTTTGCCAATGTTCATTCTCTCCTAACAAACTAAGCAAACAATGTTATTTATTATTTATTACAAAACTCCCCTGCCCCCCCCCACTTTTTCTTAACTTTCTGAAGTCTTATCACACACACACCCCTCAAAAAAAAAAAACACACCAAAAAACCCAAAACAACCAGGAGGGAAATAAAGACATGAAGGATTACTTAAATCTGAATTAGTAGAGAGTGTCTTCTTGTCTGGGGAGGAGGTGGTTTATGGATAAGCACACCTGGAGTACTTTGGAAGGTTTGATTTGAGGCATTTCTGTGTATTGACATTCCCTAGGGGGTCCAGCACCCCACGGTGCTGGTGGGGGGCCCTCAGGATGCATGTAGGAGCCTTTTAACCAGATGATGATCTGGTGTGAGGTCCAGCCCTCACAGCACTGCTTCTGATGTTGAGCCACTCTTCCACTAATGTGGAGTAGCCATCTCTTTTTAAAATATTCTTAGGAAAACATTCCAAATACAGAAGTATAAAGTAAGTAGATAATATATAGATACTAGAAAGTAGATAACAAATATAGAAAGTAGAGTTATACAATATGTGACCACACACACTCCTTCCTAACTTCAGTGTTTAACATTTTATCTATTTGCTTCATCTGCACTGTTGGCTGAACTAATACGAAGTGAAGTAGACACCATGACATGTCACCCATAAATGCTCAAGTCTTTTTCTTCTAGAACATGTTTCTTCCCCTCCCCCCTTATTTGTGTCATTACCTTTAACTTTGAAAAGATAAGCCAGTTACCTTAATAGAATGGTCCACTTTCTAGGCTTGACTGGTCGTTGCATCCTTTGATGTTTAATGTGTTGTTCTAGCCCTGGGATTTCTTGTGAACTGGATGTTAGATCTAAAAGCTTGAGTAAATTTAGGTTACGTGTTTTGACAAGAATACTTCATAGTGTCTGCTGGTCCCACTGTTAGTGAAGGAGTTTAATCACTATTACAATGGTCACCGTCCTATCTGCTGATTAGGAAGTGATGTGTGGGGTGCTATTTCAGTATCCTGTGGATCTTCAGTTCTCCACCCACATTCACGCATGGCACTAGCATCATTGATGGTCTTTGCCTGAATCTTGTTTTCATTAAGGGTTGTAAAATTATTTTTTTTTCTCTGTATCAGTCATTCCTTCTACTGGCATTCATCCATTAAAGAGTCTCCCCACTTATCCACTATACAGGTCCTGTTAAAAAGGCAGCATACATTGTTTTCCTCTACAGATTTTCAGAGGGAGAAATTATTGTATGAAATACTCATCTTTCATGAAGTAAAGTTGTTCGTCAGAATTTATGATTTGTAACATTTTTGGTAGCTGATGAAAACATGATGGTGCCGGAAAGGACTCATGTGCTCCATCTCGTGCCATCTTACGCTTGCTGCCCTGATGCCCTGGCCGCTGCTCTGCCTGACATGTTTACCCAGTGCTTGTGTCCTACTTTATTGTTGAGCAATTGGTAGCTATTCTGTTCCATTGATTCAAACCTTGATTGTTAAACAACTGGTTTAGTTTCTGTTTCTTACCTGGAGTAATACAGTTCGGCAGTCGTTTGTTTATTATATACTTGAGGTGGCCATGTTCAGCATGAGCACATCAGAGTTAATGTTTTTGCATTTGTGCGTGTATAGGTGGAGGGGCCAACTGAAGACAGATTTCTTCATTTATTTGTGTTACTGGAGTGGGTTAGGGAGGGCAGGGGGGTAAGTGTGTGAAGCAGGGATGGTGAACAGGGGCAGGAAGGTCATTCACATTAGAAACATGTCACTGGCAGAGGCAGAGGTAGGAAAGTCTAGGGCACTGGAAAGGGACTGTGTTTGGCGAAGTGAGAAAGCTGTGGCTAGAAGAGCTGTTTGCTGCGGGAGACAGGAAGACGGGGTGCAGGCCAGGCTCTCTGCACAACGCGCCACTCAGGTTGACTGTGTGGGAAGCGCTACCAGAAGGGTACTGGGGAGAATCTTAGGAAATTCATTTCCAGCCCAGCTTGATGGGAGTGAGAAGGTTGTCATCTCTGTGGGGCACCTCAGGGTTTCTCATCCCTTCTCCTTTTTGACATCCTTAGTCCTGCAAGGGCCCAAATGACTTTGCTTACTCACAGCTTTTTCTCTGTTCATCAACTGATAGGCATTTGGATGGTTTCCTCTTTTTTGGCTATCAGGAATAATGGTGCTACAAACATTTTTGTACAGTCTTTTGTGTGGATACATATTATTTCACTTCTCTTGGGTGTGTACCTAGTAGTGGCGTTGCTGGGTCATGGGGTAACTCTCGTCTATAGGGAACCGTCAGATTTTGTTCCAGAGTGGCTGCCTCGTTTGACAATCCCACCGGCAGTGTGCGAGGGCTCCAGGTTCTCCACACGCTCTTCAGCACTTGTTACTGTCTGTTCTTTAGTTAATAAGTCATCCTAGTGAGTGTGAAGAGGGTTCTCCTTTTGACTTACACCTGGGTCTGACTTGCCTGACACAGTCTCTTGCTGCAGCCTGTGTGCCTAGTGCCTGGCACCATGTAGCTACATGTTACATTGGCATTCAGATTTCATTGAGAATCTGAGCGGTTCACTCCCTCTGGTGGATTGCTTGTCTTTTCGGTCAGGCATTTAGTTCTAATCTAATCAGAAGCGGCTGGGTTTGAGGCACAGAATGCCACAGGGATGCCCCTGCTGGGGCTGGGGCCAGGGCTGGGGAGGTGTGGAGAGGCAGGCTAAGACCCAAGGCGAGGTTGGATATGGCAGGCAGGCAAGCGGGCAGACCCGAGCTGTGGGAGCCACCAAAGGGAGCTGGAGCCAAGCTCTGCGAGGGCGAGAAGAGTCAGCCCAACGAGCTCTGACTGTGGTAGCTAATACTGTGTACAGCAAAGCAAGATGTAGTGGAGGTAGTCTGGGGATGGGCAGCAGAGCCAGGAAGGACTGAGGATTCAGACTGACATGTACACGGAGAGGAGAGCTTTGGGGAAGATTACTATGGCTAGGCTTAGATTAGTTGTGGTGGCTGGGGTACAGGAACATAGGGCATGGATTTAAGTCTGAGAAAAGGAGAGAATATTTCCCTTGGGAAGGACAGATTTGCGTAGATGAGAGGTATCTGTACATAATATGACTTTAGGTGCTGACAAAACACAGGACAGACATGTATGCAGCAGGGAATTAAAAGCCTAGACTGGAGTCCAGCTCTGGCATCCTGAGTGTGGTGAGAATTGGAGCCGCACATGGTCACTACTTCTTCCTTGGTGTCCCCTCAAATATCTGCAGATAGCCTCTGATTGCTTTTTTAATTTATTTAAGTATCATTGATATACAGTCTTATATTGGTTTCAAATGTACAACACAGTGGTTCAACAGTTACTCATGTTGTTGAATCCTCACCCCCTCTAGGGCGGTTACTATCTGTCATTGTAGAAAGATGTTACAGAATCATTGACTATATTCTCCATGCTGTACTGCCACCTTGTGATGGTGAATTAATGTGCCCCTTTAGCGTCTCACCTTCCCCTGTCACCTGTCCTAACCTCTCCTCCATGATAACCACTAGTCATTTCTCAGTGTCTATGAGCAGACTGCTGTTTTGTTCCTTCTGTTTTGCTTTGTTTTTATATTCCAAAACGAAGTGAAATCATATGGTGTTTGTCTTTCTCTACCCAGCTTATTTCACTGAGCATAATACCCTCTAGATCCATCCATGTTGTTGCAAATGGCAGAATTTCTTTTCTTTTTATGGCTGAATAATACTCCATTGTGTATATGTACCAGGTCTTCTTTACTCTGATAACCTTTAAAAAAAAAAAGCTTAAATGAGGTACAATTTACATGCAATAAACTGTACATTTTGAATTTTGACATAGGATGTAAAAACATCACCACAACTGAGTTAATAAACAAATCCATTATCCCCGAAGTCACCTAACACCCCTTTGTAATTCCACCCTCCTGCCTATGGCCCCTTCCCTATCCACCCCAGGCAGCCACTGACCTGCTCTCTAGTTTGTATCCTGTGGTATTTGATAGAAAGGGCATCTATGTGTGTACTCGATGTATATGTACGTACTGGGCTCTTGAGGGAGAGGTGCCTGGCTTCTTTCACTCAGTATCGTTATTTGAGATGCATCTTTGTTGCGTGCAGCAGCAGTCCAATCCCCTTTAGAGCTGAGTGATACTCCATCATGTAGGCGGGTCACAGTATTTACCCAATCTCTTGTTGATGGAGGTTTACTTCCAGGTTTTGATTATTACAAATAAAGCTGCTATGAACATTTGTATACAAGTCTTTGTCTGGACATACGCTTTCATTTCTCTTGGGTAAATACTTAGGAAGAAAATGGCTGGAGCTTATAGTAGATATATATTTAAGTTTTTAAAAAGTTGATGGTATAATTCATATGCCATAAAATTCAGTATTTAAATGGTACGGTTTAGTGCTTATTGATATTTACAAGATTTTGCAGCCATCACAACTGTTTAATTCCAGAATATGTTTTTATCACCCTAAAATGTATGTCTAACTTTTGAAATGACCATTTTTGAAATGACCATTTTACATTCCTACCAACAATATCAACTCCATATTCTCACCAACTGTTAAAAAAAATTTTAGTCATTCTAACGGGGGTAGTGGTATTTCATGGTTTTAATTTGTATTATTTCCCTAGTTAGTAATAATATTGATCATCTTTTCACATACTTACTCATCTTTGGGGAAGTGTCTGTTTAATCTTTTGCCCATTTATTTTATTGGGTTGTTTTCTTACTGAGTTTGAGAGGTCTTTGTGTATTCTAAATCCTTTGTCAGATATGTGATTTGCAAATATTTTCTCCCAGTCTTGGTCATTCCGGTTTATTAACTGTCTTTTGAAGAGAAAAGTCTTTAATAAGGGCCAATTTGTAAGTTTTTCTTTGAATTGTCATTTTGGTGTGATATCTAGGAAATCTTTGCCTAAGGTTCAGAATGATCTTTTGAAAAAGAACTAGATTTTAAGCTAAATTAGGGTCTCAGTTAGGTACCCTTCGGGCATTTGCATCAGTCTCCCTCAACGGATACGTTGGAGAAACAAATTATGGGGGCAATAAACCAGTCACAAGTTGTCAGTGGCCTAGTCACTGTCAGTAAGGGAGCATGCCTCTGCTCCGCCCGCTCCAAGGTGATACAGAGGCTGCCCAGCCCCCATGGCTATCTCCATGTTTGCTAGCCTGGCTCTTTGTGCTATCAAATGAATGAATAAAGGAAAAGAAGCAATGTTAATTTAAGAAAAATAAAATTTAGAGATTCTCAAGATGGTGGTGTGAATAGGGTGGCGGAAATCTCCTCTTAAAACCATATATGTTTTGAAAATACAGCAAATACAACTATTCCTAAAAGTAACCAGAAGATACAGTACACGAGCCAGGCTACATCTGCGAGAACCCAACATCTCACAGATATACAAAACTGTGACCTGGCGGTACCCAAGCACTGCCCACTCCAGCTCACTGGCAGGAGGAAAAAAATCAGAGTGGGGAGGGAGTGGAAGTAAGTACAGGACTGCTAAATAACCAGCCCTAGTAATCTGCACCGGGAGCACAGACACACACTGCATGGTGCACTGAATATTAGAGGAGCAGAAAAGCAAAATCCAAGATTAAGACTGTGAACAGGTTCCCACAGTCAGCTGCCCTGGGACAAAAGAAAAAGAAGGCACTTTAAAAGTCTTAAAGGGGCAAGGGTTTAACAGGTGGACAAAATCGTCCAGGCACACTCAGCCCAGCAGGCTGGGAATTTTAAGGAACTTCAGGCACCCTAACCCCCTGGGTGTCAGGGCAGCTCCGAACCCCCTCACAGCAATAAGCAGCCTGCTGTTCCTTCCCCTCCCCCAGACCCCAACCCCCACAGGCACTGCAAGCAAACCAGGTGACCCGCCATTGCTACAGAATATCTGGGAAGCAGTCCCCCTACAACAACCACACAACTTAACACAGAGGCTTCTCCCTGTGCGCAGCTAATGGGCCAAGACCCAGTGACTGCTCCCTGCATGCGGTTGACTGGCAAAGACAGCGGAGACTGATGCAGAGTCTGAGAGACAAAAAGGGGATTTGTTCTCGTGGCAGAACACATCCGTTTGCCTGCAACTCCTGCCAGTGCCTTAGGCCATCCCGAGGGCCGTCCCACCCACAGCATCTCAGGATTTACCCTGAGGCTGCTCCCTGCTCATGGCTGACTAGCACAGACAGTGGAGACTGACAGAGTCCAGGAAGCACGAAGGGACTTTCTTCTTGCGGCAGAACACACGCTACTTGCCTGGACCCCTGCGAGTGCCCTAGGCCATCCCAAGGGCCACCCTACTCATGGCAACTCAGGGTATTAACCCAGAGGCTGCTCCCTGTGTGCGGTTAACTGGTACAGACAGCAGAGACAGGTAAGCCTACTGGCAAACATGAAGGGACTTTGTTCTCCCAGCTGACATGCGCCACTTGCCAGGGACCACTCCCATCACCATGAAAAGGCAGAAGAACCTTGTTCAGTCCAAAATCCCTCAAACACCAGAGAGGGCTTGGTGAGACTGAAATCACCAGTCTTCCTGAAAAATAATTCAAAATAAAACTCATAAGTATGCTGATGGAGCCACAGAGAAATACGCAAGAGCTAAGGGATGAATTCAGGATGGAGATAACAGAAATGAAACAAACAATGGAAGGATTTAAGAGCAGATTGGATGAGGTGGCAGAGACTGTTAATGGAATAGAAATCAGAGAACAGGAATCCAGAGAACCTAAGGGAGAGAGAGATAAAAGGATCTGTAGAAATGAAAGAATATTAGGAGAACTGTGTGACCAATCCAAATAGAACAATATTCACATGATAGGAGTACCAGAAGAAGAGAGGGAAAAAGGGATAGAAAGTGTATTTGAAGAAATAATTGCTGAAAACTGTCCCAAGCTGGGGAAGGAAATAGTCTCCCAAGACATGGAGGTGCATATATCTCCCAACACAAGAGACCCAAGAAGGGGAACAGCAAGACATATAATAATTAAAATGGCAAAGATCAAAGACAAGGACAGCATATTAAAAGAAGCCAGAGAGAGAAAAAAGATCTCCTACAAAGGAAAACCCATCAGGCTATCAGACTTCTCACCAGAAACCTTACAGGCCAGAGGGAATGGAATGATATATTCAATGCAGTGAAACAGAAGGGCCTCGAACCAAGAATACTCTACCCACCAAGATTATCATTTAAATTTGAAGAAGGGATTAAACAATCCCAGATAAGCAAAAGTTGAGGGAATTTACCTCCCACAAACCATCTCTACAGTGTATTTTAAAGGGACTGCTCTAGATGGAAGCATGCATAAGGCTAAATAGCGGTGACCAGAGAAAATAAAATCGCAGCAAAGAAAGTAGACCAACCAAATACTAACTAAATGCAAAGTAAAATCAGCTATCCACAAAATCAGTCAAGGTAAACACAAAGAATACAGAATAAAACACCTTACATGTAAAGAGTGGAAGGGGAAGAAAAAGAAGGGAGTGAAATACAGAATTATCAGAGTGTGTTTATAATAGGGCAATAAGTAAGTTAAGTTAGACAGTTAGTTAGGAAAGAATCTGCCCTTGAACATTTGGTAACCATGAGTCCAAAGCCTGTAATGGCAATAAGTACATATCTATCGATAATCACCCTAAATGTAAATGGACTGAATGCACCAATCAAAAGACAGAGTAATAGAATGGATAAAAAAGCAAAACCCATCTATATGCTGCCTACAGGAGGCTCACTTCAAACCTAAAGACATACACTGACTACAAGTCAAGGGATGGAAAAAGATATTTCATGCAAACAATAGGGAGAAAAAAGCAGGTGTTGCAGTACTGGTATCAGACAAAATAGACTTCAAAACAAAGAAAGTAACAAGAGATAAGGAAGGACATTACATAATGATAAAGGGGTCAGTCCAACAAGAGGATACAACCATTATAAATATCTGTGCACCCAACACAGCAGTACTGACATATGTGAAACAAATACTAAAAGAATTAAAGGAGGAAATAGAATGCAGTGCATTCACTTTAGGAGACTTCAACACACCACTCCAAAGGACAGATCAACCAGACAGAAAATAAGTAAGGACATGAAGGCATTGAACAACACATTAGAACAGATGGACCTTAACAGACATCTACAGAACTCTCCACCCAAAAGAAGCAGGATACACATTCTTCTCAAGTGCACATGGAACATTTTCCAGAATAGACCACATACTAGGCCACAAAATGAGCCTAAGTAAATTTAAAAAGATTGAAATTCTACCAACCAACTTCTCAGATCACAAGGGTATAAAACTAGAAATAAATTGTACACACATGAAGGCTTAACAACATGCTCCTAAATAATCAGTGGATCAATGACCAAATTAAAACAGAGATCAAACAATATATGGAGACAAATGACAACAACAGCACAACGCCCCAACTTTGGGACACAGCAAAGGCAGTTCTAAGAGGAAAGTATATAGCAATCCAGGTCTATTTAAAGAAGGAAGAACAATCACAATGAATAGTCTAAATGCCCAATTATTGAAACTGGAAAAAGAAGAACAAATGAGGCCAAAGTCAGCAGAGGGAGGGACATAGTAAACACGAGAGGAGAAATAAATAAAATTGAGAAGAATAAAACAATAGAAAAAATTAATGAAATCAAGAGCTGGTTCTTTGAGGAAGTAAACAAAATAGATAAACCCCTAGCCAGACTTATTACGAGAAAAAGAGAATCTACAAACATAAAGAGAATCAGAAATGAGAAAGGAGAAATCACGATGGACAGCACAGAAATAGAAAGAATTATTAAAGAATACTATGAAAATCTATATACTTACAAATGGGATAATCTAGAAGAAATGGACAACTTTCTAGAAAAATACAACCTTCCAGGACTGACTGAGGAAGAAATAGAAAATCTAAACAGACCATTTACTGGCAATGAAATTGAATCAGTAATCAATAAACTACCCAAGAACAAAGCCTCCCATCCAGATGGTCTCACCACTGAATTTTATCAGACATTTAGAGAAGACAATACCCATTCTCCTTAAAGTTTTCCAAAAATTAGAAGAAGAGGGAATTCTTCCAGACTCATTCTATGAAGCCAGCATCACCCTAATACCAAAACTAGGCAAAGACACCACAAAAAAAGAAAATCACAGACCAATATCCCCGATGAACATAGATGCAAAAATACTTAACAAAGAAAGACGGCGGCGTGAGAGGAGAGACAGGTTTCCGCCTAAAACTGGAACAATTAGAAAATTTAATTGGCTAAACTAATCCTGAGAGAGCAACAGGAAAGAAGACGGCGTCAGACTGCGCACACCTGGAGAAAAGAGCAGACCTCACCAAACAGGGTAACGTACCAGAGCTGTGGCTCCACAGGACCCGAGCCCCTCCCCCACCCCAGCTCACCAGCAGGAGGGAGAGAAACGGAGCAGGGAGGGAGTGGAAGGCTTGGGACTGCTGAATATCTGACTCTGGAGATCTGCGCTGGGAGCACAAACCTACATTTCATGGTGCTTTCATGAGACTCGCATGACTACCAGGTTGGAAAGTTAATACAGGCAGAGTTCCTGGGGAGACTGGGATTCCGGCTGCTTGTGGAAAGCAGGGATCCATATCCAGCTGCTCTGGGACAAAAACATACCTGTGTGACCGGCCCACTGGCTCAGTCAGTGGAGACAGGCACAGGAGCCAGCAGGCGGGGAACAGTTCTTTCTTCCCCCCAGGTACCAGTACCGCTCCCCTGCGACCCCCAACATTGCTTCAGGGGCTGAGCAGCTCCAGAATAGAGCTTCCGGACACTAGAGGGCGCCATATACAAACAATGAAACGCCAAAGGAACCTTGTCCAGAGTAAAATTATTAATACAACTCCCGAGAAAGATTTAAGTGATATGGACCTCGTGACTCTTCCTGAAAGGGAGTTCAAAATAAAAATCATCAACGTTCTAATGGAGGTACAGAAAGACATCCAAGAACTCAGGAATGAATTCAGGTCGGAGATCCAATCGTTGAAGAGCACAATGGAGGGTATTAAAAGCAGGTTGGATATGGTGGAGGAGACAATAAATGAAATAGAAACTAGAGAAGAGGAATACAAAGAAGCTGAGGCACAGAGAGAACAAAGGATCTCTAAGAATGAAAGAATATTGAGAGAACTGTGTGACCAATCCAAGCGGAACAATATTCGCATTATAGGGATACCAGAAGAAGAAGAGAGAGAGAGAAAGGGATAGAAAGTGTCTTTCAGGAGGTAGTTGCTGAAAACTTCCCCAAGCCTCTCAGGCCATGGAGATCCACAGTTCTCCCAACACAAGGGACCCAAGGAAGACAACACCAAGACACACAGCAATTAAAATGGCAAAGATCAAGGATAAGGACAGACTGTTAAAAGCAGCCAGAGGCAGAAATAAGATCACATACAAAGGAAAGCCCATCAGGCTAACATCAGACTTCTCAGCAGAAACCTTACAGGCCAGAAGGCAGTGGCATGATGTATTTAATGCCATGAAGCAGAAGGGCCTGGAACCAAGATTACTTTATCTGGCAAGATTATCATTTAAATTTGAAGGAGGGATTAAACAATTTCCAGATAAGCAAAAGCTGAGATAATTTACCTCCCACAAACCATCTCTACAGTCTATTTTGGAGGGACTGCTATAGATGGAAGTGTTCCTAGGGTTGGATAGCTGTCACCAGAGTAGTAAAACCATGGTAGGGAGGGTGGAGCAGCTGATTGCGAGGTAAATGCAAAATTAAATTGACTATCCCCAAAGTCAATCAAGGGATAGACAAAAAGTACAGAATTTGATACCTAATATGTAAAGAATGAAGGAGGAAGAAAAAGGAGGAGAAATAGAAAAGAACCTTTAGATTGAGCTTGTAACAGCATACTAAGTGAGTTAAGTTAGATTCTTAGATAGTAAGGAAGGTAACCTGGAACCTTTGGTAACCACGAATCTAAAGCCTGAAATGGCAATAAGTACATACCTATCGATAATCACCCTAAATGTAAATGGACTGAATGCACCAATCAAAACACATAGAGTAACAGAATGGATAAAAAAACAAGACCCATCTATATGGTGCTTACAAGAGACTCACCTCAAACCCAAAGACATGCACAGACTAAAAGTGAAGGGATGGAAAGAGATATTTCATGCAAACAATAGGGAGAAAAAAGCAGGTGTTGCAGTACAAGTATCAGACAAAATAGACTTCAAAACAAAGAAAGTAACGAGATAAAGAAGGACATTACATAATGATAAAGGGGTCAGTCCAACAAGAGGATATAAACATTATAAATATATATGCACCCAACACAGGAGCACCAGCATATGTGAAACAACTACTAACAGAACTAAAGGAGGAAATAGAATGCAATGCATTCATTTTAGGAGACTTCAACATACCATTCACTCCAAAGGACAGATCCACCAGACAGAAAATAAGTAAGGACACAGAGGCACTGAAAGACACGCTAGAACAGATGGACCTAATAGACATCTATAGAACTCTACACCCAAAAGCAACAGGATACACATTCTTCTCAAGTGCACATGGAACATTCTCCAGAATAGGCCACATACTAGGCCACAAATAGAGCCTCAGTAAATTCAAAAAGACTGAAATTCTACCAACCAACTTTTCAGACCACAAAGGTATAAAACTAGAAATAAACTGTACAAAGAAAGCAAAAAGGCTCACAAACGCATGGAGGCTTAACAACACACTTCTAAATAGTCAATGGATCAACAACCAAATCAAAATGGAGATCCAGCAATATATGGAAATAAATGACAACAACAACACAAAGCCCCAACTTCTGTGGGACACAGCAAAAGCAGTCTTAAGAGGAAAGTATATAGCAATCCAGGCATATTTATAAAGAAGGAAGAACAAACCCAAATGAATAGTCTAATGTCAAAATTATCAAAATTGGAAAAAGAAGAACAAATGAGGCCTAAAGTCAGCAGGAGGGACATAATAAAGATCACAGAAGAAATAAACAAAACTGAGAAGAATAAAACAATAGAAAAAAATCATTGAAACCAAGAGCTGGTTCTTTGAGAAAATAAACAAAATAGATAAGCGTCTAGCCAGACTTATTAGGAGAAAAAGACAGTTAACACACATCAACAGAATCAGAAACGAGAAAGGAAACATCACGACGGACCCAACAGAAATACAAAGAATTATTAGAGACTACTATGAAAACGTATATGCTTAGAAGCTGGAAACCCTAGAAGAAACGGACAACTTCCTAGAAAAATACAACCTTCCAAGACTGACCAAGGAAGAAACACAAAATCTAAACAAACCAATTACCAGCAAAGAAATTGAAGTGGTAATCAAAAAACTACCCAAGAAAAAAACACCCGGGCCAGATGAATTTACCTTGGAATTTTATCAGACATACAGAGAAGATATAATACCTATTCTCCTTAAAGTTTTCCAAAAAATAGAAGAGGAGGGAAAACTCCAAAACTCATTCTATGAAGCCAACATTACCCTAATACCAAAACCAGGCAAAGACCTCACCAAAAAAAGAAAATTACAGACCAATGTCCCTGATGAACATAGATGCAAAAATACTCAATAAAATACTAGCAAACCGAAGTAAAAAATATATCAAAAGGATTATACACCACGACCAAGTGGGATTCACCCCAGGGATGCAAGGATGGTACAACATTTGAAAATCCATCAACATCATCCACCACATAAACAAAAAGAAAGACAAAAGCAACATGATCATCTCCATAGATGCTGAAAAAGCATTTGACAAAATTCAACATCCATTCATGATAAAAACTCTCAGCAAAATGGGAATAGAGGGCAAGTACCTCAACATAATAAAGGCCATCTATGATAAACCCACAGCCAACATCATACTGAACAGCGAGAAGCTGAAAGGTTTTCCTCTGAGATAGGGAACTAGACAGGGATGCTCACTCTCCCCACTGTTATTTAACATAGTACTGGAGGTCCTAGCCACGGCAATTAGACGAAACAAAGAAATACAAGGAATCCAGATTGGTAAAGAAGAAGTTAAACTGTCACTATTTGCAGATGACATGATATTTTACATAAAAAACCCTAAAGACTCCACCCCAAAACTACTAGAACTGATATCGGAATACAGCAAAGTTGCAGGATACAAAATTGACACACAGAAATCTGTGACTTTCCTATACACTAACAATGAACCAATAGAAAGAGAAATCAGGACAGTTCCATTCACAATTGCATCAAAAAGAATAAAATACCTAGGAATAAACCTAACCAAGGAAGTGAAAGACCTATACCCTGAAAACTGTAAGACACTCTTAAGAGAAATTAAAGAGGACACTAACAAATGGAAACTCATCCCATGCTCGTGGCTAGGAAGAATTAATATCGTCAAAATGGTCATCCTGCCCAAAGCAATATACAGATTTGATGCAATCCCTATCAGATTACCAACAACATTCTTCAACAAACTGGAACAAATAGTTCAGAAATTCATATGGAAACACCAAATACCCCGAATAGCCAAAGCAATCCTGAGAAAGAAGAATAAAGTGGGGGGGGGGGATCTCACTCCCCAACTTCAAGCTCTACTACAAAGCCATAGTAATCAAGACAATTTGGTACTGGCACAAGAACAGAGCCACAGACCAGTGGAACAGATTAGAGACTCCAGACATTAACCCAAACATATATGGTCAATTGATATTTGATAAAGGAGCCATGGACATACAATGGGGAAATGACAGTCTCTTCAACAGATGGTGCTGGCAAAACTGGACAGCTACATGTAAGGGAATGAAACTGGATCACTGTCTAACCCCATACACAAAAGTAAATTCAAAATGGATCAAAGACCTGAATGTAAGTCATGAAATCATAAAACTCTTAGAAAAAAACATAGGCAAAAATCTCTTGGACATAAATATGAGTGACTTCTTCATGAACATATCTCCCCGGGCAAGGAAAACAAAAGCAAAAATGAACAAGTGGGACTATATCAAGCTGAAAAGCTTCTGTACAGCAAAGGACACCATCAATAGAACAAAAAGGTACCCTACAGTATGGGAGAATATATTCGTAAATGACAGATCCGATAAAGGCTTGACTTCCAAAATATATAAAGAGCTCACACACCTCAACGAACAAAAAGCAAATAATCCAATGAAAAAATGGGCAGAGGAGCTGAACAGACAGTTCTCCAAAGAAGAAATTCAGATGGCCAACAGACACATGAAAAGATGCTCCACGTCGCTAGTTAACAGAGAAATGCAAATTAAAACCACAATGAGATATCACCTCACACCAGTAAGGATGGCTACCATCCGAAAGACAGACAACAACAAATGTTGGCGAGGTTGTGGAGAAAGGGGAACCCTCCTACACTGCTGGTGGGAATGTAAATTAGTTCAACCATTGTGGAAAGCAGTATGGAGGTTCCTCAAAAAGCTCAAAATAGACTTACCATTTGACCCAGGAATCCCACTTCTAGGAATTTACCCTAAGAATATAGCAGCCCAGTTTGAGAAAGGCATATGCACCCCTATGTTTATTGTAGCACTATTTACAATAGCCAAGAAATGGAAGCAAACTAAGTGTCCATCAGTAGATGAATGGATAAAGAAGATGTGGTACATATACACAATGGAATATTATTCAGCCGTAAGAAGAAACAAATCCTACCATTTGCAACAACATGGATTGAGCTAGAGGGTCTTATGCTCAGTGAAATAAGCCAGGAGGAGAAAGACAAGTATCAAATGATTTCACTCATCTGTGGAGTATAAGAACAAAGAAAAAAACTGCAGGAACAAAACAGCAGCAGACTCAGAGAACCCAGGAATGGACTAACAGTTACTAAAGGGAAAGGGATTGGGTAGGATGGGTGGGGGGTGGTAAGGGAGAAAGGAGGGCATTACGATTAGCACACATAATGTAGGGGGCGCACAGGGAGGGCTGTACAGCACAGAGAAGACAAGTAGTGACTCTATAGCATCTTACTACTCTGATGGACAGTGACTGTAATGGGGTATGTGGTGGGGACTTGATGATGGGGGGAGTCTAGTAACCATAATGTTGCTCATGTAATTGTACATAATGATATCAAAAAAAAAATTTGAAGTCAATCTTCTGAAACCCTGCCTCTGCTTTATCAACTAAGTTTATATAATATTCTAAATCTTTTGTTGATATGACAGTAGCATCTTCACCAGGAGGAGATTGCCTTTCAAGAAACCATAAGTTTTTTTACTTATCCATAAGAGGCAGCTCCTTTTCCACTCAGGTTTTATAATGTGGTGCAGTAATTCAGTCACACCTTCAGTCTCCACTCCTTACAGTTCTAATTCTAGTTTTTTGCCATTTCCACCACATTTACAGTGACTTCCTCCACTGAAGTTTTGAGCCCCTTAACAGTCACCCATGTGGATTGGAATCAGCTTCTTCCAAATTCCTGTTAATGTTGACATTTTGACCTCTTCCCATGAATTTCTTAATGACATTTAGAATGGTGAGCCCTTTCCAGAAGATTTTCCTTTTACTTTGCCTAGATCCATCAGAGGAATCACTGTCCATGGCAGTGATAGCCTTAGGCAATGTATTTCTTAAATTATGAAACATGAAAGTTGAAATGTCTCCTTGGTCCGTAGTCTGCAGAGTGGATGCTGTGTTAGCAGGCATGAAAACAACATTAGCCTCATTGTCCATCTCCATTGGAGCTCTTAGGTTACCAGACGCATTGTCAGTGAGCAGTAATGTTTTGAAAAGAATCTTTTTTCTGAGTAGTAGGCCTTAACTGTGGGCTTAAAATATTCAGTGAACCCTGAGGTAAACAGATGTACTGTCAGCCAGGCTGTGCTGTTCCATTTACAGAGCACACGCAGAGCTCTGTAAATGGATGTAGATTCAGCACAATTCTTAAGACCCTAGGAATATCCTAATGGTCAGTGAATACTGATGTCAACTTAAGGGTCACCAGCTGTATTAGCCCCTAAGAAGGGAGTCAACCTGTCCTTTGAAGCTGTGAAGCCAGGCCTTGACTTCTCCTCCTTAGCTATGGAAGTCCTAGATGGCATCTTCATCCAGTAGAAAGCTGCTCCTCTACACTGAAATTTGTTTACTGTAGCCACCTGTTACTGATCTGAGCCAGCTCTTCTGGATAACTTGCTGCGGCTTCTCCATCAGCACCTGCTGTTTCACCTGGTACTTTGATGTCATGAAGATGGCTTATCACCTTATAGAGAATTATGATGACCTCCTTTAGAAAGGACGTCAAAGAAAACATTTACAGTTTCCTGTAGGTCACCCCCAACATCCATCCAGCCCAGTGACCGACATGTAATGGACACTCAGCAAGTATCTGAACTGAACTAGGTTGTGCATCCTGTGGGTCATGGTTAGTGAATAAAAAGGGGACACATGATTGTACTTGTTTAAGTATGATTAAGTGAGGCTCAGAGGAAGCATGTCAAGGCATAGAGTATTTTGGTGTGGGGTGGTCCAACCAACGTGGGCTAGGGTTTTGTGAGCAGTTCACATCTTAGGGCTCCTGTGCCTACACCATTTCTGCACAGCGGAAGCAGAGGCAAGAATTCAGATTGGTATCTGGGAGTGAGTCACTTAGTAACCAACCCACTGCCCACTTCTCAGTTCTGCTTTTTCTATTGACATTGGCCATGTATCTTTCTTTAATGACAAGAGTCTTATACTAAATATGACTCCATGGCAGTGTTTGCTAATATATGATGCAAAGCATCCATGCTGATAAGCATCATGATTTCAGGTCATGCGTGGTTGATATGTATTATAAATATAACTAGGACTTCAGACAGTTTCAGTGCATTGATGTAGCTATAGTTAAAGTCGTAAACTACATGAAATACTAGTCATTGACGAGGTGTAAGTGCTTCATCACAGAAAACTCCTCACGTAAGAGCGACTTACTAAAGATATCTCATGTGTCAGATGAAATGCTAGGAACTTTCTCTGCATTATCTCTTCTGTAGAGGAGCTTCATTTTTCTTGTGAAAGCAGTTCTAAAGAAGAGGCTGCCAACTTAAGCCTAGCTGAACAGACAAACGCTGCGTATCAGGCAGAACGATTCTCTCATGTGGCCGGGCTGATGCGCAAATGGGTGGGGAAGCTTGCTGCCTGCCTCCTGCACCCTTTCACCTGCCTTGTAATCAGTGTGCAAGAAAGTCACCCCTGATAATCCCCATGATCTACCCAGGCTAGAGCAAGGGACAGAAACTGTTTTCATGGCTGTTAAGGTCTGCTTCTGCTAAATAGCAGCAAGAGCAACTGTGCATTCTAATGTCTTTCTGCTCTTTGGTGTGAACATGGGCCAGTTTGCCTCTGTTGCCTATGGGAGACTCCAGTGAGATGGCAGGGCTGTCCACAAAACCTACTGGAACTTGGGAGGAAAGGGGGTTGCCAAGGCACTTTTTTAGGTTTTATATACTCCTACATCCCTCCAACTTTTACTGCTAAAGGCTCACAGATGACTATACACAGGAAGTAGTCTCTACTTTTTAAGGGAGAGCACAGACAACCCTTAATACCACCACTACTTCAGAGAACTGGCCCGGCCAGGGTTCTCAGCCCACCCTTTCCTGCTCAGTGATATGTGTACCCATAAGTATATGAATGGGCAGGAGGCTCAAAGTCTTCATGTGAGTAAGAGCTAGCTGTTACTTGTGCTAAGAAACTTAGAATCATCAGTCATGGGTTAGCCTAGAAGAAGACACTTACCGGGGCAGCAGCCTGGAACTGTATATCTAAACCAGGTGGCCTCCGGGCATGTGCTCTACCTGAGCAGTTACTGTTTATCAGGTCTTCGTGTGTGTTGCCCTGCTGAAATCGGGATGCACAGATGGAGAAGAGGCTGCCTCCAGGAAGAGCTTGCCTCTTCCTCCACCCCCAGCTGGAGACAGGCAGACACACAGGTAGTCATATAAAAGGGGACCCTGGTACCCAGATGATCTTGGGTCTGGGGAGTGGTGTGCAGAAGACAGGCTCACAAGACTGCCTAGACATCACCCCTCCCAGATGAGCAGGATCCTGGGTACAAAGGGCATCAAGGGGATGGGACCCTGTGGGCACAGTGGCAACTCACCTGAGACAGGACATGTGGGGTGGAAATGAGTTGTATGCTGAAGAAATGTTACAAAGATAGACTAGTCAACTCTCTCACGTGGTCATCTGGAGTGCCCCCAGTAGCCTGGGTCATCTTTGGCCTCAGCCTCCTGGGAACTTCTCCGAAGCTTGTAAGGGATTGAAAATGAGAAAAACAGACTGAGCAATTCGTTCTGACACACTGAACGCTCCTTTGGAGGCATTGTGTGTACAGCTGTTCAGCCTTGCTTTTGAAGACATTCCATATTCTGGTAGTGTTCTTCCCCTTGCTGTGCTGTTCCTAAAGGACTGTATTTATACCGCCCTGTGTAATGATTATGTCTTCTTGCCTTCCAGACAACAAATCTCTAGAAGGCAAGGCCAGCTGTCTCTTATTTGTACTGCCCTCTGGGTCCTGTGAACTCTGACGTTCCCATTTTAGCACAGGCATGTAGACTTAGGTCAACATCCTAGCGCAGGCGTTCCCTCAGTTAACAGTGAAACCTAAGATATAACTAAATACAACCGTATCTTTTAATAGATTTGATTGCAAGATTACTCCAGGCCTGCTAGTAGGAAAGGGGAATAAGAAAATTCAGTTGAGCTCACATTTTTCCTGGTCTTGGAAATTCTTGTGAGCTATAATGTGGAAGAAATTGAATGTGAATTTCAAAATAGCTGTTCCTTGCCAGATCCTTAAGTCTCTTAAAGCAGTGGGCTCTTGAACTTTCCAAACTGCCTCAGCAAGGCAAGGAATTCCACAGGCCCTGCTCACTCCCCCAGCCATCGGTGTCCCAGGTATGGGCTCCCTCTTTTGATAGGTTCCGCTCTGGACTGGTTACAGCCTAGTCCCACCTACCGTTAACTCTGCTTTTATTGTTTTTTTTCTACAGTGAAAAGTAACTGTTGTCCAGATCCATCATCATGTTTGATTTTGGTCCATGTCTGTCCTCCGCTTCATTATTCATTTACCATTTAAAGACATGTGGTAATTAGCCAAATAACATGAATACTTAATTGAGTAAAGACCATCTCTGCGTGTGCCAAGGTCACCTCACATTCAGCATGTCTACATCAAGCATGATTCCTTTCCAGAGTCAATCTAGCTCTTTTTCCAGGTTCCCTGACCCAAGATCCTTTTGGTTGATTTAGGCATAAACTAGATGACTTCTATGGCATTTCCTTCATTTCCTGCACCCTTCCCAGTCCAGTCCATCACTAAATGCTTCCATCTTTATTTCAAACCCTCTAAAAGGCCTCCATTTCCTCCCACTTTCACCACCACTCCAGTGTAGTCATCCTTGCCTCAAGTTTGCAACTGCTTTTTACAGGTCCCGCCTAGGGTGTCCTTCTGCTCCAGCACCAACCCCCCCGCCCATGGCAGGGTGCTGATGGCTTCTCAGTGTGAACGCGACTGTGTAAAACTCCTCTGAAGGTGGGCTTCTCATTGCTCTGGCTTAAGGGCCTTGCCATGGGCTGCTAGGTGTCACGTGATCTGGCCATGCACCTCCAGATTTTTGTTTCTTGTACAGTAAGACCTTTGCCTGTTCTGTTCATTCTGCCAGGAAAACGCTTTGCCGTCTTTACCTCCTTCAGGTCTAGTTCAGTTGGTTCTTCCTGGAGGAATCTTTTCCTTTCTCCCAACTAATGGAGTTACCCTTAAAATAAGCTTAGCGTGTCTTGATCACACTAGTATGTTATTTTTGCATTTCATAAGATTTCTGCTTGTAGTCTAGTGTTTGTTCTTGCCCTTGATATTTATTTAATGAATGAATGTAGTAAGATTAATATGACACTGATTGATAGTCCTGGGGCTTAAGAGTCTTCTATTCACTGTGTGATCAGAAACCAAATATTAGAGTTTCTTGACGTTATAGCAGAGAGAGTAGGATCAGTATATTTCTGTAAAATATTAAGGACAACTCCTTAACATGCTTCTCTCACTAGATATTTTTATTGTAATGACAGACTGTCTAACTCTATCTGGGCCCTCAGTGTGTATTTTGAAGGCTTGTAATAACTTTTTCTACTCAGTTTTCCCCCAGGAGCTCATAGTTCTAAGTGGAACAACGCAGCCTGTTCAGTAATATCCCTACAGTTAAAGTCTTACTTGGAAGATTCAAGTTAGGCATTATCAGTAGGCCATGTATTTCAAGTTGTATAAATTCCAGTGTCTCATAAAGTGGAGCAACCCTATAAATTAGCAAAGGTAGAAACCAGGCCCCGTTAGAGGACCATGGTTCAGTGGCAGGGTTCCTTCAGGGATGGCAGACGTGGAGACAGACTTGCAGGAGGCTCTCTTACTGTTCTGCAGGGCTCCGCGGGCTTCTGTGTGGTCAGTAGGACAGCCCTGCAGTACCCCCTTGACTCCTGCCCCATCTCTTCCACTGAGCAAGAGGAATGGGAGGGCTTCAGGGAGCCCCAGCTGCCCCAGGAAGTGCAGAAGAGCTTTACAGAAACTGGTGGAAGGCTTGAAGGGTACCTTGGGCTCTGGGGAGGTCAGAGGAGGCTGCTCAGTAAAGGCAGCATTTGACCTGTAGCGGAGAGGAAAAAACCAGCTACAGACACACCCTGGCGCTTGGGAGTACAGAACCTAGATTGAAGGCTTTGGGATTATTTTGAAATAATTGTTGAATAATGAGAAATAAGGGATGACCGACTGAAGGACAAGGAAGGTTCTCTAGGCCAAGCAGGGGACTTAGGGGAGAGCAGAATAATAAAAATGGAGCAATGACTAGCAAAAGGAAAACAGTGTCTTAATTGCCTAAACGCCTGCTGTGCATTCAGAGGTAGTGATAGTCCTGTCCTGTTCAGTTGCTAAATTCTGCTTCCCAGTCTGATCCCATTGTCCTGATTCCTAGAACACCAGCACCCTGCTAAAAATGACTTTGTGATTCCGTAGAAAGGGCCTTTGTCAAAGCCATCTGTCATCCTCTCCTCTCCTCACCAGATTGGGTCTTCCCACCCTGGCGCCTACCCAGGCCAGGGTGCCCTCCCCTAGTATACTTCAGGAAGTGTATGGCTAAGGCCTCCTACGTTGTGTATTATATTCTCTCCTTCACTTTCCCATTACTTTTTTGGATTCTGTACCATCTCATCATGGAGCTTCCAAACATTTCCAGTTTCTGTCTTTCTCCTTTTCTTACTGGTGGGACATTTTTGCTACTGTTGGAAATTATGGCTTCAGTTTTAATTCTGCAGCTTTCAAAATATTATTCAATATCAGTTCTCCTGCCTCTTCCCTAGGCTTAGAACTTTGAAGCCATTTTTATTTTTTAACTCAGCCAGTCTCACACACATCCTTTTACCGCTTTCTTGTAGTGAAATATTTCTTAGATTTGGTAACCCTTGGATTTTTTAAATGGCCACACTTCAGCTCCCATCCCCACAGGACTCGCTGAACACCCTTCACCTGTCCCATTCATAGCAGTAAGTTGGAGCATTCAAGTGGCACATGGGGAGCATTCCAGAAGAACAGTCAGTGATGAGGACCTCCGTGCCTCCCAGCAGTCTGCTTGAGCCCAGGCCTCTGTGAAGCTCATCTTCCTTTACTTACTGGGAATCTGTTCCCTTTGCCCATCAAGCAAACCTACCTTCTGCGACCAGCAGAGTTTCCTTCCTTCCACCTGCTGACTTGGAAGTGCTGTTGAGAGCCGTGGTTATTTGCCGGGTGACATTGTACAGCTGTCTCCTGCTACTGAGAATGCTTGCGCAGTGTCTGTTAGTCACTGCAATTGGCTGAGTGATGCTGTTGGTTGAAAAGTTTGCTCTTATTATGACTTGTTATGTAAGCTGCTCTGTGATGGGAATACAAATTATATCCATACTATCTTTTTATATATTTCATATCAATGAATATGTTTATTCATATAAATTCATATAATAATTCCTATTATCTCTCAAATTGATCTTAAAAGAAGTTATATGATCCTATCAAAACCATAGCATAACCTTTTTAGAATGTACATGCTAGTTACTTCTCACCTCAGATTTCTGTGGTGGCAAAGGCTTTTTAGATTATTACAGATAACCAGGGCTGATATCAAGCCTTAGTCTGGGATACTTTTGCCATAAAGCTTGTCGAAGTATTTTTATTAATGAAATTAAATTTATATATTCTTGCTTTTTCTTACAGATATTCCTAGTTTATGAGTTGCATTTACAGTTTTTATTATAGAAAATCTCAATTATATCCAAGTGAGAGCAGTGCTATGAACCCCCATGTGCCCGGTGCTCAGCCACAGTTACCCACTCATGCCAGTCTCGGATGTGCACTCCACCTCACCCTCTGGATCATTCTGAAGCATGAGATGCCTTTTTGCCTTGGTGATCATCCCAATTTAGTGACACAAAGGTTTTTGTAATCAGTCCTGGGCTCCAATCTGACATCTGAATATTTTTAGAAATGCAGCAACCACCTACGAGCTTATATGTCCTCATCTGTTGAATTAATGAATAAATAGGATTAAACAATTGACCTTAGTGCCCTGCCTAGCACAGTGTGTGTTCAGCAAATGGTGTTTCTATTTGTATTTTTTGTATTTAGTTTATTATAAAAGAGAGACATGGAACTTATTTACATAATGAAAGATTTCAGAACTTCACTGGAATGGGCAGCTTCAGCTGATGCCATTTCGGTAGTGATTTATTTCAGCCTACATACTGTCCAAGAATGTCACCATCTCTAAATAAGAAATAATCCTTATCATCTAGAAAGACTTTGATGGCTCCCTATCCTGTAGAATTTCGTCTCCAACTTTCCCACTAACTGGTTGACTCTGTCCACCCTTTCCTTTGGAACCCATTATAACAGCTCCTGCTGTCACTTGCAGTACTTTTCCTTGAGATTGTTCTGGAAGCATTTTCCCTCTTTGGGTTACAGTTGGGCTACATGCCTTTCACCTAGTAGTCAGTCAAAGAGGGGAAGAAACTTTCTAAATGCCCGTTCTGCCCTAACTCACTGCAGTTTGTACTCTTGCTCTCAGCAAGTAGTGTTTCTTGCTGTGTACAGGCTGTGCCCTTCTGCTGATAAGGCCCTACTCCAGTTCCTCAGACTGGAAAGTTAAAGAGTCAGCCTACAACAGACACTACTGTTCAGCTTGTTGTGTTAGATGACTCCAGCTTAGATGACTCCAGGTGCCTTCCTTGTTTCTCCCCTGTAACTTCTTCCAAAACCTTATCAGCAAATGTCACTGGCCTGCCTCACTCTGAGCCTGAAGCCCATCACCTTTGAGGGTAGGATGACTGCTGGGTCCTCTGCTGGTCAGGTACAGAGCAGAGTCTTGGAAGAAAGTGAGACGGAGATGTTGTGTGCTGTGTTCAGTTTAGAATGGGACTTCGGAATCTGTTCAGAAACCTCCAGCGTCTGAAATCTGTCTCCACAATGCTTCCTTCTCAATACTATATTTAGACTGTGTGTGGTAAATCACATCCTAGTAGGTAAAGTAGGCAGAAACCATCAGACAGCTGAGAGAGAGAGAAGGCTGAAATACATGACTGCTAATCTGAGAAATGCAGATGGAATGAGTTTTCCTGGTCTTTGTAGCTCCCTGGGGTTTGCTTGTTGATCTGCCTTTATGGCCAGTTGGCTGCTATACTTCAGACATGAAGAAAGCAATAGCTCCAGGCTAATAAAGGATAATCCTAGCTTTTGATTTATTACACAAAAAACATACTTGAGGCAAAGAATCACTTCAGCATATAAAATACTGTTTGTGTTTGCTCAGAAAATGCTCCTTCTTCCACAGAAGTAATTGCAAAACACACTGATGAGGCTTGGTTTGATAGCAGTAGGAAGAAAATGTGTTCTGAATATGCTTCACTCTAGAAAAGTTTTAGAAGCTGTTCGTAATGTTCCCTAAAGTGTTCATTTCTGAGGAACATAAGTCAGGGACCTTGTATACCTCTCTCTCTTTTTGCTTTGCCTGCTTCAGTTTCTTCTGTCTTTAAAGGAAGTCGTCTCTGCCTTAGAAAACTGTTTTCCGTAACTTCATAGTATCTGAAAAAGAAATTTTAGTCCTCAGCAATCTGGGAGGGTGGTAATCGGGAAATGGGTATCAAAGCAGAAACTGCCTGTGGAGATTTTTTAAGCTGCTCCCTGCTGTTAGGCAGTTTCTTAGGTAAAATTTGTGTTTGTTTTGTTTTGTTTCCTAGCTCTTTTCTAGAAACAAGGGTCCAATTCTTGATCCTGGAGAACATTAAGTAAAACACATAGCTTTTAGCTTTTTGACAGGTTAAAGCCATCACCATCCTAGTGAAATCAGATGTGGGATTCCTCTGGGGCAGCTGTGGAGTATCATTTGCAGCAACCCCTGCAGTGTTCAGCAAGTCCTAAGTGAAGATGAAAATCTGTGTTCGTGTGTAGTTTGTCTTTTATAATGAATGAGGAAAATTTGTGTAATCAGAAAACTTATTTGTCAAGTCAAAATTAATACTTTTCAACAAAATATAACTCATTTTTTGAGTTTAAAGGTCATGTGCTACTCTGAAGGTCACCATACTAAGTATAAAGAAAACAGCCATTTGTAAGCCCACACCACCCAGGAGACGCCTGCTGATATTGCATGTATCCCTTTCAGGTTCACACACAGCCATTTTTATATTTCAGTTGTTACTTTTTTGGGCATCTGTTTTGGAAGGTGAAGTGTAAGTACCTTAATTCTCATCAGAATTCTTCCAGCTCCCACCAGTTAGTTAATTGTTCTTCCTTTTGCCACTGAATTTTATAATGCTCTGTTTGTCCAAATTATTGAGTTCTGGAGTCTCTGTTTAGTCCTTCCAGCTCCACACTGTTAAATCTGTATTGTCATAACATACTCTCTAAGGCTGTTAAGGCAGCTCCCCTGCCATTACTCATTCTGGGTGGGACTCTCATATATTCATTTTTATGAATAAAGTTAGAATTATTTCATCAAATTCCAAAAAAATTCATGGAATTTTTAAATAGGGGAGAAGTCACATCTTTACATTAATGCTTCCTAATAGAAATAACTCCTCATTTATTCCAGTTTTCTTTGTCTCAGTAAAAGTGTCATTTTTCTCATTCAGGTCCCATATTGCTGTTAACCGTGGTTGCAATATAAATTTGGGAAATCCTTCAGGAAAGTGAATTAGCGAATGCCATGAAAAGGCTGATACTTTGACTCAGTATCCCCATCCTGAGTAGTATCTGTGAGTTAGGACTGACAGAGCCCTTTCCATTGCATGAGAATTTGAGCTTTGTTAGTTAAGTTTCTAGCTGTTTTCCTGGGAGCCTGATCAAGGCAGACCCTACCTCTGTCACTGGGCAGTGTTGCTTACGGTAAAGTGTCTCCTGGTTGGTAATTGCATCTGGACGGGGAGGGGGCGGTGAGTATCGGGAAATGGGTATCAAAGCAGAAAGGGATACAGGGTGGGCCCTGTGCTTGGGCCTCCCGGAGCACAGTGGCTCTTGTGCGGGGGGCCAAGGAAGCTGCCAAGAGAGACCTGGCTCCTCTCAGGAGGGAGGTTCTAAGTCAGTGTGTTGAGTCTGCTCTGTCTCTGTACCTGAACTGCCTGCCACGGGGACTGTTGCATAAACAGCCAGCAAGGTGCGGCCAGTGGTAGTCTTGTGAGTCTGGGTCCGAGACGCCTCCCCCATGGGTATTGCTGTATCCCAAGGAAATGATCCCACAAAACGTTCAAACATGTCCTTCACGGCATTACTTTTCTCCCATTTTTGATGTATTAAATAAAAGGCAGGAATGGGTATTTAAATGCTTACTTCACTCACAGGAACGTTAAACATTAAGACTATAATGGAAACAGGTACTGGAAACAAGGATAAATAATGCAGGAGCAACACACCAGCAGATTGCGTGGCTGGGGATGTGCACCTGCCCAGGTGGCACCTCAGGGACCTCCGGACTGTTCGCAGGCAGTTTCGGGGATCACTGTGACTGGGGTTTGCAGATGTGGTAAGAGGCTCAAGGGCATTGCACCTAGGAGGGTCAGCCACACAGGGTGGTGCACAGGCAGACCTACAGCCTGTGAGGGCAGAAACAGGAAAGGAAACACCGCGGGGGAGCAGGGAGGTTGCACTGTATTTCTTGTTTTTTTTTTTTTTTTTTTTTTTTAAATAATGTAAAATAATGGTTGGTACACTAGTGAAATTTACTAAACCAAGTTATGGAGATCCCTTTTCTCATTCTCAAAGTCAGTGAACTTCTTAAATATTCCAGAATTTCTTTGCAAAGCTTTTCATGTTTTCATCTCTTCCCTTAATTTGCCCTTCTTTGGATTTGAAACTTGTCTCAGCTGTCATTGTCTGATCTGTAGCCCCAAATGTAGTACCAGACCTTGGGATGAGGACTCTAAACCTTGACTGTGGAGGGCAAGGAGGTGGGCTAGCAGGGCTCCACAGATGAGTGATTTCATAATATACCTCTCATTGCTTGATAGGAAAAAAAGCCCTGAGTAGGATGGAGACTAAAGGGAATGGGTTTGGTTCCAGCTCATCCTATCCTGCCGCCTAAGTAGCACCAGAGAAAGCTTTATAGACAAATTCTGGCAGAGCTGAGCTACCAGGTCCTCACATACCTGCATGGGCACCAGGCATCGGGCGTAAGACCGCTGACCTGGCGTAGATCACGAGACCTGGTGGAAGCGTCTGCGAGCTCTCTCTCTGGTCTGCATCCTGCCTCCACGCTGTTCATGAAGCCGTGGAAACCCACTTTCAGAAGCCAAGGGCTTGGTTTCTAATCCTGTCCTGTGGGCTGTCTTCAGTTCTAATACTTCCTTTCAGTTTGTGGTCTTTGGTGCAACACCACCTGTTGAAAGAGAACAGTTGACAACCAGTATCTGGAAACGGGAGTGTGGCCTGATTACCTTGCCTGGGCTGTGTGACTGTTTTGCTCTGTCATTGCCTTCTGGACTCGGTTCTGTTACTTATCCTGCTCTGCACTTGGCACACATTAAAATGCTAGCAGCCAGCATTTACTAAGCACTTACTGTATTCTTGTCACTGTCCTGAGCATTTTACTCATTCAGGCCTCGCAGCATCCCCAGGACATAAGAAGTATTATCCCTATATCTCTGTTTGAACAGAATGGTTACATGACTTGCCCGGGCTCACACAGCTTAATACATGGCAAAGCCAGAATAGAAGCCTAGGTAGTCTAGGATTGGTATTTGCATCTGAAGTCACACCCACTGTAGATAGTACTGTCGGCCTCAGCCTTTAGAAAGCCAGGTTGGTGAAAGATGAAACTAGAAAGTAGCTTTTTCGAGACCAGCTCTCCCACTGCTTGGTGGACTTGGGCCCATATTCCAGAGAGCCTGGCCTGGGGAGCTGGCCTCTGGCCCGAGGTCTTATTGTCCCATCTATAGAAGACTGACAGCAGGCTTTATTGAACCCACCTCCTTGCCTACTGTATGTATAAACACCATTTTCCCCTGCTCCACTGAAAGCACGAGGAGGGTGTTGACCCTTGTTTTGTTACTGAAGTCACCTGCCCTGGTACTCTGTGTCTGCTGAGGATAATGGGCCAGAGCTAGGGCTTCTCAGCAGGGGTAGTTTGTCACTTTTGAGGGTGCTCCCATTCTCGTTTCAATTCCTGGTTCTAGAGAAGAATGCAGGCCTCCTACTGGGGAGTTTAGCTGTCTGAGGGGTGTTCCTCCAGCAGTCTTAGATAAATCACCAACATTGGGGTCACCTACTTTTCTGAGAGCCATTCATTTTCTGAAAGTCAGAGTCAGATTCTGTACACAGTAAGACCGGAGCTCTAGCTTGGTAAGTAAAGAGACCGTGATGTGGCAAGGTCTGGACGAGATTTGAGCAAAAATTAGGCATCTTACATATTGTCTGGTTAGGGTAGAGAAGGCTATCTGGAAGCCTTCCTAGGAAAAGGTGGGCCCAAGAGCTGCAAGGCCAAGTATTACTCACACACTAACCAAATGTTGGATAATCATTCTCAACTTGGCAGTGGGGATGCAGGGGGAATAAAACTGTCCTCGTGGAGATGATTAGAAAGCGAAGAAGACAAATATGATACATAAAATATCAGGTCATGGCAAGGGCTCCGAATAAAAAGAAGGCAGATCAAAGGAACAGAGTGCAAATAGAGGGTGTGCTACTTTACAGAAAGCCACCCCCTCTCTGAGCAGAGACCTGAATGAAGCAGGACTGAGCTCTTCAGTTGGAGCAATAATCCAAATGATCCAACATCCAAGCGGTAGAATCCATTGTTTCAAACTACTGCCAGTGGCAGGACAGCCCTGCCCACTGTATTGCCTTGCTCCTGGGCTCAGAGCTCTGGTGACTGAGAACTGCCTGTCAAGGCGCCGGGTGGCAGAGAACTGGTCAGCAGGAAGGCTCAGGGCACGGTGCCCTTGGGGCTGCTTAGGAGTCTGTGCCTAGGGCAGCGGCTCACCTTGGCTTCTCCTTCACGCTCATGGTGCGTTCTCCTTTCTCCCTTTAGTTTGAAGGATGACCTCTAGGAAGAAAGTGTTGCTGAAGGTTATCATCCTGGGAGATTCTGGGTAAGTGTTTCTCATAAATGTGAGCTAACAGATTGGGCTGGATTTAAACTTCACCACCTTGGAGCCTGTGCCCTCCAAGCTGACCTCTGCCACCTCTTCTCTAATGGTGATGGCATTAGGGCCCTCGGTCTCCCTGCTGTTGTGGGGCACAGCAGAAATTTTAATGATCCCTGTTACGTGAATAACCCTTGGTTCCCTGATTTTTGGCATGATTTGGGGAAAGAGGTGGCTGTTTGAACTCAACTAATACTAGGTAGTTCATAGAATCTGTTGGTTCCAAGCTGGCCAGACAAGGGAGGCCTGTTTCTGTAGCGCTGTTGCCATTGGCACCAGGTCTGCCGGCTGTGATTTGAGGTGTGTTGTGTGCTGCCCTCCCGCTGCTGGGCTGACTCAGGCCCATATTCCAGAGAGCCTGGCCTGGGGAGTTGGGCTCTGGTCCGAGGTCTGCACTGACCAACTAGCTCTCTAGTAGCTGTTAAGATTCTGTGGGAGGCCTTTCAGAGTTGGCATCCGAAGTTACCTGGGAGAGCTTAGACCAGCTAGAAGTTACGCTGAAAAAAAAAAAATAATAATAATTAATAATAATAATAAATGCAGGTGTGCCTCCTTATTCCAAAAGCCTCTGCCCTTCCTTTAAAAAAGCAGGGATTTTTCTACCCTGGCTGGCTTTTTTAGTCACCTGAAGAGCCTTTTAAAGTAGCATTTGCCTAGACCAGTGGGTTAGAGCCTCGTTGGCAATACAGTTGGCCCTTGAGCAACATGGGTTTGAACTGTGCAGGTCCACTTAACATGTTTTTTTTTTTTTCAATAAACACGTTGGAAAAAATTTTTTGGAGATTTTCAACAATTTGAAAAACTGTTTTCTCTAGGTTGCTTTACTGTAACAATACAGTATATATGTAATAGCTGTAACATATAAAATAATGTGATAATCAGCTGTTTATCGGTACACTTTCTGGTCATCAGCAAGCCATTAGTAGTTAAGTTTTCAGGGAGTCACACGGTACACACACATTTTCAACTGCACGGGGTGGCCGCCCCCACGTTGTTTAAGGGTCAATAGCACTTAAATTGCACTTAAATCCCCTCTCCCTCCCCCCTCCTTCATGTCCACTTTCCCTGGGATTCTGTTGTGCTGTCAGAATTGAAGGACACTCCTTTTAGGCCTTTGTTACCCAAACTTACCTGCAAAGAATCACCAGGCCCTTGTCGGATCACAGATTTCCCAACCTCTCTCCTGGAAGTTCTGATTCAGGAGACTAGGGCTGGAGAACACTGCGTTTAGGCTATGTCTGTACCTCAGAGCCTCTGCATGTGAAAACCAATGTATTCCTCTGGGAAAGGAAGGTGATATTACTGATCTGAGGAAGGCTTTTTCACATTATCTTCAGCCTGTCCCAGTTGACCTCTTCCCCACGAAGTCACACATTGCCTCTTGCTGAGTTTTCTTACTGAAGACCATCTCTGGAGGTGGTATTGTGAGGTTGATTCTGTTTTGGTGGAGTGTTGGTGCTTTCTCTGCTTCAGGTTTCAAACTTTGAAGCAGCAGGTTGGCTAACTGGTGTGTAAGTCTGCTCAAAGCCAGTGGCTTTCTCCTGCTATTACTTTTTTGGACTGGATAGCAACCACTAAGTGGAGAGGCACCCAAGACACCAGAGATATTTTTGCAATAGTGGAGTGATCTCACTGCTGAAGTTTGTTTTAGAAGGAGAGTATTTGGTGGCCTCCTTGTGGAAGGAAAAAAACAATGCTAGATTCAGTAGAAACTGAGTTGCCTGTACCAAAACTTGGAGGCAGCCTGCAACATCTGGCCCACATCTACACCCTGTATTTTTATCCCTGAAGAAAGCACAACCTCAAATGAGTAATGCTGGGGAGTTTGCAGGCACTGCCCTGTGTTGTGAGAGCTGTTCCTTCTCCTTCAAGATGGCAGGTTCCTTCAGAGCGCTCTGCTAGTGTCAGAGTCAGGTTTCAGCCCCTTACCAGAACTTAACACTTGTGGTTTTCCCTCTGCTTTCAGCGTCGGTAAGACATCACTCATGAACCAGTATGTGAACAAGAAATTCAGTAATCAGTACAAAGCCACAATAGGAGCAGACTTTCTGACAAAGGAAGTGATGGTGGATGACAGACTAGTCACGATGCAGGTAAGCACACCTGTCCCCTTTGCCAGCCCAACTCTTCTATTTCTGGGTGTGTCCCCTCCCTGTCTTTCCTATCTCGCTTTTACGTGGATGGGTAATTAGCTACAGGTAGGATTGCCTGTTAAAATGTTTTCTTTGTTTTTCCAAAGTTCTGATTTAACTGGACTTCCTGTTTTTTATTTGGTTTGGTTGTCTTTTACTAAATTTGACAATGAACAGATCTGTCTTGTCTTTCCAAAAGTCTATGTGTTCCATTTTTAATATTATTGCCTAGTATTCTAGGCCAGAATTCTCTGTGTGTCTCCTACGTTCTTAAAGCAGCCTTTGAAGTAGTTTCCCAATTTTCCTGGCTTCTTTTAATGTGTCCTGTCTATAGTCACCAAAGTTGTGTCTCTGTTAAGCCAATCTGTTTTTTTCTTTATTAGCTTTATCTTCCAAAGGCTTCCCTTCCAACAGTTGGGATAGAATGTAGATCCCTTCATACCGCTTTTTTGAAAGCCCTCACATTCTGGCCCCAAATTCTATTCACTTTTTTGTCTCCTGTCCGTCCTTCCAAATCATGTACTGCTCTGACAGACCTGTCCTTGCACAGGTCTCTACCTCCAGCAAGGCCCCTTTGTCACATCTGCACCCATCCAAAGGCTCCAATTGTTAGCCAGGTGTTGTCTTTTGAAACTCCTGCCTCTACAGCAGTTGTTCCTTCCTGTAGTAAATGGTGTCCCGTTGTTGACCTTGAGCTGTGATCAACTCCCAGGAGATAAGGACTCTCCACACTTCCTGCTCACACATCCAGGACAGAGCTAATAATGTTAACCCCTCCCCATCTCTCCCCACCCTGACTTACACAGAGATGTTCAAAATATAACTAAAGTTTAAATAAGCTAAGCTTGAGAGATACGGAAATGTCCAGATCACAAGTAAAGAGAAGGAACTGAAAGCTGATGATAAGCTCAGGGGCTCCTGCCATGGTGATTTGTGAATTTATAATAGGGACTCTCTACTGATCATCAGGGGCAGGAGATATGACTACACAAGGCAGGGAGCTAGAACTGAGAATCCCTTTGGACACAGCACACACTCGTTTAGGGCTTTAGAAAGATGTGAAAACTGAACCAAATACCTCAACCCAAGGAAGTGGCAGATAGCATGTGTGAAACAGAGGCTTGGGGCTTTGCCTCTTTGCCACCTCATTAGAGAAGCTCAGTCCTGCTATGCTCACGTGTGGATTCTGTGTTTATATTCTGCATGATACAGAAGTCTTGGTCTGGGAGAATTTGACATAAACCCTGTCACCTGGCAGAAACAAAGATAAGGCCGATCTGTAGGGACACTTAAAACCTCAGGACAGAAGATGAGTTCATAGCCACATGAGGAAATAATGTACCACAAAAAATGATCACAATGACTAGAAATTTTTTAAAGGGAATAGAAACCATAATGAAAAGGGACACTATAAAAAATGAGGATATGGAAAACTTAGAACTTCAGGAAGTGAAAAGATAGTCATTGAAAAATAAACTGAATGGGTAGTTAAATTGCAGATTAAACACAACTGAAGAAAACAGTAAATAAACCGCAAGAGCAGAGCAGATCACCTAGGATACTCAAAACTACAGAACACCAAAAAAGAAAGTCAGAAGAGCAACTAGAGAAAAAAGACAGATTACTTATGAAGTAACAACAGACAGATGACTTCTCAGCAGTAACAGAAAGCGGTGGAATTCCTTCAGGATGCTATGGGTGAAATACCTCCTGACGGTTTCAAGCATGTGCCAGCCAGACTGAAAGCTGCTTCTGGTACCAGGAAAAACAACTCTACAAGAAGCTGTGGTTTTGAGAGCCGTGTGGGCTGATTGAGAAGTCAGTGACCAGCCCCTCCTGGGTTAGGGGCCATCATAGTAAAGCCCACACACACTGCTAAAGTGGGCCTTTGAGGGTGCTGCACTCCTGGAGTAAACCCCATCTGAGGCACTGAGGGCACTGAGGCAGGTCTGGGAAGAGTGGGAAAGAGAAAGTGTTCCTGAGAGGTTGAAACAAAAGTCTGACCCTCATGCTTTTGAAGCCAGTTTAAAACTAGAAGTAAACTAAAACTGTCATCATCCTAGATCTTGAGGAATCCTCACATTTTTCAAGAGCTTTTAGCAGCTTGCAGTAAAAGATAGCTCAACTAAAACAAAGCAAGAACCAGCAGAAACCCCTGAAAATTCAGTGTTCTCTGCAGTTAAAGAAATAAGGCAGTCTTACATACCTGCAGAGACAAAACAGGTGGCATAGGTTAGTAGAACTTCTAAAAATGAAATACAGTAACCCAAATTGGGAAATAAAAAGCCTGTTTTTAGCAGCAGGGAGGATACACAGACGAAGGCTGAAGGAAAGAATGGTAGGACATAAGAGAGAGGTAAAAAAGGATTCAGCCCAGTAGGTTGCACCTACTTTAGTCATCTCATAAAAGAGAGAATAGATCAGAGGTAATATTTGTTGAGAATTTTCCAGGACTGATGTGACACCAATCCACAGTTTTAGGAAGCCGAAATTCCAAGAAAGATAAATCAAAAAGAAATCCATGTGAATCATAAATGAAATAGCAATGACAACAAACGATGAACTTCAAAGCAGCCAGAAGAAAAAGATGACTTTGAAAAGAGCAGCAGCAAGGCTGACAGTTGACTCTCAGCAGTAACAGTGGAACTCAGAAGGCAGTGGAATACGCTCTGAAAGAGCTGTCAGCATAGTATTCTGTCCCTACTGACAATACCCTCCAAGAATGGAAGTGTACACCTTTAAGTTCTCATGAAAATCCCAAAGGATATACTTCAGGTAGAAGAAAAGTGACTTCATTTGGAAAGGTCTGAGATAAAATAATTGTTTGCTTGTATCTATTGTTAGAATGATCCTAATATTAAGAGTATGTACCTTCCAAACTAGTATTAAGGAAACCAGGATTGGAACTATGTAATTTAATGTGTAGGGAAAGATGAGTGATTGTTTCGGGTTTTTCTGAGTTCCTGTATGTTCAGGAAGAAATTAGAAAGCATGCAGTATTAAATAGTAGATGAAATCAAGTATGCATGAAAAATTTAAAGATACCACTATGAAGCCCTAGAAGTTTAAATAGTGTGATACTATCACAAGGATACACCGATGGAGGGATCAGAGGGCACAGAAACAGGGCACACCTAGCTGGACACTGGATGGAGAGGTGACTCCTAGGAGCCTGGGGAAAGAGGAGTCACACAGTAAGTGGGGCCCAGCCAGTGGCTTTCCATTTAGGTGGGGAGTAGCCAAAAGGTTCAAGACCTGAATGGAAAAAAACACAAAATGAAAACTCTAAAAATGAAAAATACAGTCTTTTTACCTTTAGGCATTTAAAATGGAGAAAGGACAAATCAGAAAAGATGAAAGATGATAGACCATGTTAACTTCAATGTCTAAATGACATACATGGTTTCCAAGTAACAAAAAACACAGGGCAGGAGACAATGTTGATAACACATAATTGTATTCAGTCAAGAGGCAACCTAGTGGATAGCTGGGCATGGGACTTCAGCAGCCAGCCTGCAGAGGAAACTGTAACGTCCCTTGGCAGACTTCAGGGAGTTACAAAATTTAGAAGGCTGATGGGCCAGCTGCCACAGCTGTGGACATGGTGGATGCTTGTGCCACCAGCTCTTGTCTCATGAGCATTGGGTAAGTGTCTTATTTCAGTATAAAGTACCATTTGAAATCGTTGATCCTAAATGACAACAAATGCATAATCATCAATAGAACAAAAAGGATGTCCTCTCAGGACATTTTAGAAGCAGAGTCCATTATGTTGAAAATACTCAGCCGTGATTAAGAAAGCTAACTAAGTTACAAGTGAGAATTTACGTACATTAAATCATTTTAAAAAATGAACACCAGATAGCATTTTAATTCTCATATATTCCTCATTTTATTTAGCTATCTCTTGATGCAGATACTAACTTGGAGTTCTTGGAAGTGGCTTAAATGTACCATACAGATACTCCTTATTGTATTTTTACAGTAAATGTACAATTATGAGGGGGAAAAAACCTGACAGAATTGAGTTTGGGCCAGAAAATACGCTCAAGCTGATGGTGGGAATGTACCTGTGTCTCCTTTACAGTGGAGGCTAAGCATCTTGCTGTCCTGTTGGACATGTGCAGACCAGCGGCCCAGCAGTCTGTCCCGGCGTGCAGCTGAGGGGAGCTGCTCCCGGGCACATGCAGAGGCGCAGCAAGGACGGCCGCACAGGAGGGGTGGTACGTTAAAGCAGCGGGGTGCTCTCTGGCCCTTAGCTTTGGGAGAAGGCAAAAAGCAAGTCTCAGAGAAATGTATAGGATCTTACTGCTGATGGAAGACAGATGCCCAGGAGCCCCTCACTTCTGGGCAGGAAGGACAAGGAATGCTGTGAGGAAGGCTTAACTCTTTCTTTAAAAACAAAAAAAAGCTAAAAGTGTTAATGTATGTCACATTAGAGTACTGGGAAGATAATATGAGTGTATGTTGGATGTAGAAAATGTTTCAATTAAAATATACAAAGTGCAAAAGACCACAGTTGGCTTACAGACTGTGCTTTTCTAAGTTTGAAGGTAAATTAATTTTGGAAACTTGATAAGAGGAACCCCCAGTTTTTCAACTTTTCTTTTTAATTCTCTTACTTTGCCCTGTCTGTGTGTCTGAGTTCCAAACACCCATTTGGTTCCACCAAGAAGTAACAGGCTCTTAACATAATCCTCCACCTGCAATTCAGTCCTAAAGAAGCATCTGAAACACAGAAGGGCTCTCTATGTTAATGTTCATTACTGAGTTACTTAGGATCACGGGAAATCGGCAGCAGTGTTTTCTTAAAAAACAGGAATGAAGTGAGAGCTTTTCGGGCAGCAGTAAAGATGAGAGCTGGCGCCCGATGGAGTTCCGTGGCGTTCTGGGGGCTGAGGAGTGACCCGGGAGAGCGTGCGAGGGGCATGTGGTGTAAGGTTTCAGCTACATAAAACCCCTACAAGGCGGAGCCAGAATAAGACAGCTGATGAAGGTCTCTGTGGGAGGATGCCAGGTGTTTTTTTGTTTTTGGCTTTTGCTTTACTTATCCAAATGTTTGCATAATAATAACAATGTTATTTCTCTAATTGGAAAATGTTTTTAATTTATCCAAGCCTAGGTTTAAGTTCTGGTTTAAAACTTTTCCAGTTTCTCTTTATAGGAGTAGTTACCCATTTCTGCCTTCCCTGATTACATAACCGTGTTCTCAATTTCCCCTCCACCGTTTTCCCCTCTTATAAGAAAAGGCTCATTTTTCCACTCAGGTATGTATGGAGTGCGGGGAGTCGGGAAAGCACAGAGGCGGACGCCACTAGCGGTCGGACCCCTGTGGGTTTCCCCTGTCAGTAGAAGTCCTGTGCGGTCTCCCTGTGGGTCGTCAGGGGCAGAGCTGCCTTCAGCCCCGACCGTGAGGCACAGGTAGAAAAATTGGCTCCGAGGTGGTTTTTATTGCCCTTCACTCTTCTCTCTAAGCCATCATTGCTTCCTTCTGGGTCCCAGTGGTCTGCACACTTCTGTGCCACACACACTCACGACAGCCTCCCAGTTCCGCTCCCCCATCAGGCGATTGCCTGTGGCCACTAGGGCGTGCCCTGTTTCAGAAAGGGTCTTCCCAGGCCTGCTGTGAGCGGAGTGGGCTGCCTAAGTGGGCCCCTCTTCCAGTGTGCTGTTGGCCTGGACTGTACCTGACCCGTCTGTGGGCCAGATTTTAGCCTGTGATTGTATTGCTTTATTGGAACTTAACTTTAAGGGGCCCTATTGCTGCCATTCCCAGTCTTCCAGCCAGTGTTTGAGTTCTGGCTCTGTTCCTGCATGCCACAGTGTCAACTTGAGCCAGTCCCCAAGAGCAGATCAACTGTCTGGATTTGGAGATCATACTTTCTCCTTCTGGAGAGCATCTTGGGAGGTAGTGTGTTTACTACCTCAGGAGCTTTGTTTACCTTGTACTAGAGAACTGTGACTCCCTAGTGTGCTGCCCCACCCCATGTCATTGCCCTCATGCCCAGTTACTACTCCCCCAGGCCTCATACTGTGTTCTGTGTGGTGAGGTCTGCCCCCTGAAGTGTGAGCTCAGTGTGTGTCTGGCCTAGGTGCAGTTGATGTGTTCCTCCAATGTTCTGACCACAGGGAGGCAGGACCAACTGCCTGAGAAGGGCCTAGGGAGCTTGACCACCCTGCAAAATCTGGTTCTGGAAAGAATAATAGTGGCCCAAATCCTGGGCCTTTGGGGTACTTAGTGGCTGATGATTTGGACATAAAGTTGGAATTTATTTGGGTTATGAGGATGGTCCAGGTTCTCACCTTCTGAAGGCAGGTGATTTTCTGCAAACAGACAGTTGGAGGCCCATGTCAGCTGGAAGTGGGTGCATGCAGCCTCAACCCAAGCCCACTCTTAAACCAGGAGGCCTGCTGGGGGCCCTGGAACCATTCCTCAGAACACCAGTCATCTCTCCAGGCTAACCAGGGTGGCCCAGTTAGGGACCTGGGGTGTGTGGAAATCCGTCCTTGCTCTTGAACTTGGTGTGGCAGTGAATCATATGACGTCCTTTGAGCTGGTCATTTGTACCTGAGCTGCTTTTGATTAAAAACGGACTTAACCTTCTCTTGGGAACGTAGACTGTGTCTTAAAGACTGACTTAACCTGCACTCTACTAGAGTGTGTTCGCGTCCTTCTCTTTCTCTCTCTCTCTCTCAGGGTGTTTTGTTTGCTTTGTTTTTTTTTGGTTGAGGTGTAATATAAATAAAACATACTAATATTTTTAGGTAAACCTTACATACAGTAAAATGCATAACTTAGATGTACACTTCATAGAGTAACCACATCCCGAAATTTCCATCATCCACAGGAAGTTCCTAGAGTACATAAGTTGTAAGTTCATAGCACACGTTTTACATAAGTATCTGCCCATGCCACCACCACCTGGATCAAAATAAGTTTTCTAGCACCCCAAGTTCAGACTCCATAGTGTCCTTCACAGACGCACACACTCCCACATGCTCTTTGTCAGGTTGGTGTGGGAGTCTTGGTACTGAAATCTGCCTCCTGCATTCTGAAGTCACTTGTCTCTGGGTGGCCCCATAATCTAGCCCATTTGCCTGGCATCCCCCCTGGCTCTCTGCCCCCAAGAATAAATGCTTGTCTCTTGCAGATCTGGGACACAGCAGGGCAGGAGCGCTTCCAGTCTCTGGGCGTGGCCTTCTACAGGGGCGCAGACTGCTGCGTGCTGGTGTTTGATGTGACTGCCCCCAACACCTTCAAAACCCTCGATAGCTGGAGAGATGAGTTTCTCATCCAGGCCAGTCCCCGGGATCCTGAAAACTTCCCCTTCGTTGTGTTGGGAAATAAGATCGACCTGGAGAACAGACAAGTAAGTGCTGAAGATAGTGGGACTCATAAATGTGGAGGCCTGTGAGCCTGCCCTCGTTAGGGTGATGGCTGCTGATTCAGAAAGGGCTCCTTTTAAAAGCGGCAACTAAGTGTGGCTGACAAGTGCTGTTTTAAGCTTTGATTGGTAAAAAGCCACGTGCCTCAAGGACCCATTCCCAGCGTATCTGTGTGTTGTCCCCGTGGTGGGATAGGGACAGTTAGCTGGTACCTGCCCAGCCCTTGGGACAGGGCCCTGCTCCCTAACCTGGTGAAGGCGCACCAGTGCAGCCTCCCTGCGGAGAAGCGGGCACAGTGGGAGTTGCAGCGGTATTGCCTTTGATGTTGTGCCAGCAGAGGGGCCAGGCTACTTCATGGAATTGCCCATGCTGGCCGTGCATCTCGGCCCTGGTGAAGTGATATGACTGAGGCTGAGTGGTGGCCTGGATTTAAAAGCAGACTCACATTGAAAGCTTAGCTCATGCATCCTTAGCTGGGAATGCTTCCTGGAGTCCAAATCTCCCCTTACCATAACAGACAGGACCTGAAAGCCCTGGTGCCCAGTGAGAGCTGGGTAAGTGGCGGCTTTCTGGTTGGCTCATTGTAACCGTCCTCTCCTGCAAGAGACTCCTGCTCCTTAGTGCCTTGTGAATTTGGAGGATTCCGTGCTACACCTGGAATGCTCTGGAAGGTCTGTGTGGGAGTGTGAACTGCATTTAGGTCAGCTGCCTTTGAGGCCCAGGGCCCAGGAGACCTGGTTGAAACGCCCACGCTGCTGCCCACAGCTGTGGCTTTGGGCTGCGGCCTCTGCACTATGGCGCAGTTCCCCTTCAGCACTTCAGAGGAGGGACTTCTCCAGTGTTCTCCCAGTGCCTCGGGGCCCTACCTGGGCCCCACGTGTGCCGAAGACTGCTTTGGGCTTTGAGTAAAATTGCTCTGGTTGACTTTCAACTAGTATTTCTCTTGGGAACATAGACTGTTTTAATTATAGCTAGGTTTATTTCTAACCACTGATCTCTCTCCCTTTCCTAAGTGACATAGTCCTTCTCTCCTGCCTGAGGGTTAGGGGCCAGGCAGGAATTGGAGTACGAGAGGAGAGGGTGCTGGGTGAGAGCGCAGAATTCTATGGCACTTGGGTGCGTGCATAGCACAGGTTGATGACCATCAGCGGTAATGGGAGGGGACTGCAACCCTCAAGACCAAGCCGCCAGGTGCTTGCTGTGCTGGCATCTCTGGGTTCTGGGGCTCATTGCTCCCTGGGCTGGCTGCACATGCCCTTTACAAGCTTAAGTAGAGATAGGTCAGGCTCAGAAGCGATGGACCGGAGGCAGACCGGGCTCTGGGTTTGCATCCTCGCTGTGCCGCGGGTCGCCTGCAGGGTGGCCTTGGACAGGTCTGCAGGTGGGTCACCCTGCCCTCCCCACTCACCCTCAGCCCTCAAGCCTGCTCCCTCCCATGCTGCCTCTAAGAGCAGGGACAAGACCCTTGGGAAGGCTTGAGTCAGTGCCAGCCGCTTCTAGTGTGAGCACACGTGCATCCTGCTTCCTCTTCCAGGTGGCCACAAAGCGGGCACAGGCCTGGTGCTACAGCAAAAACAACATTCCCTACTTCGAGACCAGCGCCAAGGAGGCCATCAATGTGGAGCAGGCGTTCCAGACGATCGCCCGGAATGCGCTTAAACAGGTGGGTCTGGGCAGCTCTCTGGCTCTCCCTGGTGGCTGACCAGTGGCCCAGCCCGTGTGTTTATCTGGGAAAATAATGACGTGTTCTGCTAAAGCTTCCAGAAATTCCACTTGTTTGTGAACAGCCTGAACAGGGCAGGAGCAGCGAAGACCTTGGTGGGGGCCTCTCGTTTGCCTGGGCGTGTTTATTCCCTTTCGTCTTACCGAGGCAGCCCTGGCCAGATTGCTCCTCCTGGGTGAGGGAGGGATAAACTTGACTTCGAATCCCGGCTCCATCATTAGATCTAGTTTTTATTACGTCTGGGCTTCCAGCTCATCTGTAAAAGGATAATGCTTGCTTTGCAGGCTGGTTGTCAAGATTAAACGGGACAGAGTTAGTATTGTCATCTCAAAATGGTTTTATTTGATCACCAGAGAAGTTAACCAGAATCCTAGGAATTTTATGCCTTGAATAAAATTTCCCTGCATTTTGCCTTTGTATTGTTTACCCAACTGTTCCCCCCAAAATGTCACTTCTTGTTGGCATGTGTGTGTTGAAGGCCCTTGCTGATTGAGCAGCTCTGCTGCGGTGGGGAGTTAAGGCAGTTCATGAGGCACCATCAGCTGTCTGTGGGAGTCGCCCCAGGGCTGGTGTGGGGGCTGGTGTGGGGGCCGGTCAGAGGTGAGGTGCATGTGTTGGGGGGTGCAGAGAGCATTTGAGGGGGCACATGGGGGCAGGGTGAGTTCTGCTTGCTCCGGGAAACTGGCTTTCTAGAAGGCGGTGGTTTGCAGCAGGACAGGGCTTCCAGACCTGTGGGCAGGGAGGTACTCAGGTTGGGGGCCTGTGCTGAATGTCCCATGATGACAGGGAACAGTCCTACCCAAAAAGGAATCGGTCCACCCAAAGTCCAGGAGAAACTCCGGTAGTGGGGAGGACCTGACCAGGCCACAGCCTGAGGCCCCGTTGCCTCTCCGTTCCCCGCTTCCCTCACCCTGGGTGAATGGCCTTGTGTTGGTTTTCCTAATGGAAGTGCACATGAGCCTGGAGAGGTGTGGTGTTGGGGGTTGTTTTCCCCATTCCCTGCTGACTGGCAGCACTGTTGGGCTTTTCCCTCTGAATAGCTGTCCCGTACCTTAGCGTAAGGCTTTTCTTTCTAGAGCGAGCCTGTCAGGGCTCAGGTCATCAGGGCTGGTGCCGGCCGGCCTCCCCATGGCAGTGGCAGGCCCTGTGCACACACAGCGCCGGCCTCAGGGTTTTCTCTGCTGTGGACACGGCGCTTGCTGGGCACCTGCCAGCTCTCACCAGCTTGGGTGCATTGAAACTAACTTCATCTGTGTTGCAGGGGAATTTCCTAACCCTGCTGTCCTTTTATATATATTCCTCAGCCATAGAAAAAGTAATTTTTTAGTCAAGTTTGTCATTTTAAATTTCTAGGTTTCCTGTGTCTAGATTACATGTCCAATTCAGATAGAAGTTACTTTAGCTTATGGCAGGAAATAGGGACTCACCTTTTCCTTTCAGAGGAATAGCCACTTGTTTCAAATACTAGTAGCTAATTAATTGTTCAGTAAACCATTTTTCCCACTTTGAAACATTACCTTTGTTGTAATTAATGTGCATGTGTATTGGGACCTGTGTTGGGTCTCCCCACTCTCTTTCTGCGAGCTATGTGTTCCCTGCCTGGACCGTCTCGATTGAGGGGTCGGGGCCACGGGGAGTGACCGCTTACAGGTTCAGGGGTTTCTTCTCAGGTTGAAGAAAGTATTCTGGAATTAGTGGGTACAGTCGCCCAACTTTGGGAGTATACTAAAAACCACAAAATAGTCAACTCTGTCATATACCTCAATAAAGCTTTTCTATTTTAAAATATGTATTCCTAGAGGTTTCCTAGAGAGCTTTTAGTGAATGGAAACATTGTCTGCTTTCTCTCCAAATCCTAGACCACTGTGGCACACAGGTGCTCAATGTTTAAGGGACGTTGTTATCCTCCCAGGAAGGAGGAAGCCACTCCTCAGGAGAAACATGAACTCAGCAAAAGGCCACTAAATGACCACGGGCCATCTCCTGTGATCTTGCACTACAGATGGTGGTAAAATTCGTCCACAGCTGGTTTCTGAGCATGCAGCATTTGTAGGCAAAACTCTCCTAAGCCTTTGAAAGGAAAAAAGGCTACCCATAACGTAAGTCCAGAAAAAAGTGGCAGATAAGGACCTGGAGGAATGTTTTGGGGCTGAGAGGACACTGGTGCTGGGCCCTAGCCCACTGCTGCTGCCTTGTGGAAATGCTAATTATGAGTTGCTATAAATCCAGGCCCTGTTAAAGTCTAAGCGATGGTGACTCTGTGGACCATACAGAAGGCATCTGTGAGCTAACTGTGGTCCCCAAGCCACCAGAGTGCCATCTGACGGAGAGCGTGAGTCAACCTCTGTCCTGCCTGCCTGGGGTCAAAGGCTGCCCTTTCTGCTGTTTCTTTCTCAACCTCATCCTGGAGTCATCACAAAACCTATCCTCTTGCTCAGCCTTTGAGGACTGAGCACCTTCTCCCAGAGCCCTCCCTTCATGGCCAGAGCTGAGCAGGGCCCTGCCCCCCATCCCCGTGCCCTGAGTAACAAACCTTCCCTCTCTCTGCCCAGGAAACGGAGGTGGAGCTGTACAATGAATTCCCTGAACCTATCAAACTGGACAAGAATGACCGGGCCAAGGCCTCAGCGGAGAGCTGCAGCTGCTGAAGGGGCAGGGAGAGCAGGAGCAGAGTCCCTCACAGACCACGAACACACCAGGCCTTCCAACACAAGCCCCTCTTCCCTTCCAGACAAAACATAGAGTGCTCTCTCACAGCCAGCTGCCAAAAGAAACCCCCCCACACACACATACACACACACACACACACAGATCTGACACAAGCAGACTCCCTCCCAGGCCTGCGATGGCTCTGCTGGGGTCTGCCCACCCACCACACCAGCCCTCGTATGGAGCAGGACGGGCCAGCTATAGAAATTGTTCTGGTGTGGAGTCGGCATCAGAAGCTTATTCTTTTTGTCCACTGGAGAGAGAGAACTGTTTACAGTTAATCTGTGTTGAATTAGTTATCTGATTTTTTTTTTTTAACGGTCTTGTGGTCTTCTTACCCCCCACCCCTACCCCGTGAAGGCTGCCACTTGGGAAGGCTGATGGCCCGTGCTTCGTTACAGGCTCACACCCAGTCTGATCAGGCTGAGTTTTGTATGTATCTGTTAATGCTTGTTACTTTTAACTAATCAGATCTTTTTACAGTATCCATTTATTATGTAATGCTTCTTAGAAAAGAATCTTATAGTACATGTTAATATATGCAACCAATTAAAAATGTATAAATTAGTGTAAGAAATTCTTGGACTATGTGTTTAAGTCCTGTAATGCAGGTGTGTAAGATGGAGGGTTGGTTGAACCCTATCTGGATTGCAGAGTGTTAGCAACTCAGAATTCAGAACTCCAGCTAGAGGCAGTATTCTGTATAGTAGACACAAGAATTATGTGCGCCTTTTATCAAAGACTTAAGAGCCAAAAGCTTTTCATCTCTCCAGGAGGAAAACTGTCTAGTTCCCTTCTGTGTCTAAATTTTCCAAAAGGTTGATTTGCATAATACAGTGGTGTGTGCAATGGATAAATGGCTGTTGTTTCAGAACTTAAAATTCTCGTTTTTCCTCTTTTTTTTCCATTATGCTCCACACTTCAAAACTCTCCCATTAGATCATCATCCTACTTCTAAGAGGGAAAGGAAAATCCTAACAGACATGTCCTAGTGATTTTACCTTTGTTCTAGAAGGCGCTCCTTTTCAGGGTTGTGGTCTCCTTAGGTTAGCAAACCTTTTCTCCTTTTCCCCACCAGCTGCCCAGTATCGCCCATCATCAGCTAACCTGTTTCTTTGGTTGGAGCCTCCCCAGAACCTGCCCCTGCCTTGTAGCTTGCTTCACGGAGCACTCCCCTTTTTCAAAGGACTACATTCTAGGGTGTGGGCCGAGTTCTTCTGTAAAGAGACGAACGTGATGCCAATAAAATGTAACAAGAACAAAGATCCTCCACCTTTGCCCTGTCTTTTTTCCTCCTTCCAGACCCTTGGCTCAGTAGAGCCCATGGTAGCCAATCCCAGCCATGGCTTCATCAGGCAGGCGAGCTCCATAGCCAGGCCCATGTGGGGCTGTGAGGCCACAAGGCCTTCTTGCAGCCAGCCCTGCACTACCTGTCCCTAGATGTGTTTTCATTTTTGTTTTTTTAATCATGGTATTGGTGGGTAGGAACCCTGAGTGGTGAGAGCATCGTCCCTCCGGAGGAGTCACCACCACTGCTGGTGGCCTGTGCACTGTGCACAGCCTGTCGGTTCAAGTAGGGGTTTTCTGTGGTGGTTTTTCCTTTGTGTTTGGTTTTCCAATTGGCATGATCCCTGCTGGCTAGATATCACATAGTTCTGGATTTCTGATTTTTCACAGGAGAGGAAGATTTGGCAGCAGGGGCCCTGTGTTCGACATTTCTGAGCCACCAGCTCAACTAAACAGATGACAAATAGATCAAAGTTTATAAAATACATAAAATGCTCCAGTCAGTGGGTCAGTGTAGGTCTAGCTTTGGAGCCCATTAAGCTGTGCTTTTCCACACCCCCACTGGTTAGCCGCCTCTGTTGGTCTCTTTCCTCATGCCTGCTCTTGGCTTGTAGTTCATGTGTTAAAAGTAACCTTCATAGACACTCACAACTGCAGCTCTACTGTGGCTGCTGTGCTGGCTTAATTCTGATCCCAGTGCCTGGGCTGCCTACTCGGTGCTGTATTTGGCCTCCAGAGAAGCAGAGTCCTCTTTGACGTGGGGCCCAGTGACTGCACCATGGCTTGTGGGGCCCGTGTGATGCTCTCACCTCTGCAAACCAGTTTATTCTTCCTCAAGTCATGTTCTTCTGGTCCTAACCTTGAATGTGACATGGAAATGGATCTTGACCTCTGGTCTCAGCCATCATACGAAAACTGATGATCATTCTGAGATAGACCTGCTTTATATTGAGATGAGTCTGAATTGAACCTTAAGAGTGACCAGCCACAGCTTGCCTGACTTTTAAACTTGACCTTGAGCTGACTTTGCTTCTGACCTTCTCCCTCATCTTGTCAGTCACAATCACCCTAAACCTTGTCCCTGTTGAAGTGATCTTGAATCTGACCCATATGACTAATCATAATCGTGACTTCGGAGTTAACATTGAACCCAACTATGACAGCCTTAATCTCCAAGCTGGAACTAAGTCTAATATCCATTTATCTGGCTGACCTTGATTTCATCTTACATACTTAAAGTCTTACACACTGTGTCCATCCAGATTTGGTTTATCCACAGTAAAAAATAATGGCTGAGACTGAACTCTGCTCTAATAAAGTATGTTTCCATAGCCTTATTTAGACTGACCCTAAGTATGTGCTTTTGAGAATAATGGGATCCAGTTTTTTTGCATTAGTGTGGATTCTCTGTAATAAGTTCATTTGAATTTATTCTGCCTCCCAGTAAGAATGTGAATTGAGGTGAATGTATGTTGCTGAGTTTAACATTTATCTTAATTTGCTCTAACAAAAATTAAGTTACTTTTGAAACGAGTGTCTGGGAATTGGTTTGTGGCATAATACAAATTTGCTGCCACGGTGTGACCCGAATCACTCTGTCTTGCAGTATGGGTGTGTCGCTGTGCTTGCTTTCATCTCAGTTCACTCCCACAAGCTCTAAGGCCTGTGGGATGGAGTTCGTTGCACTAACAAACTTAACTTCTTGTCCAAGGTCCCATTCAGATGGATCCTAATTCCTCCTACCTCTCAGTAAAACAATGCCTTTGTTAACACCAGCAGTAGTAAGGTTTTACCTTTGAGAAGAGAGACTAAGTTGGTTTGCTCCAATGTGCATGTCAGTAGTACGAGACTGAAGCTAATTCTTACTTCACAGTAAGAATGGCTGTAGCACTGCTTATGCCACCTCAGTTTACCCTAACACAGATTCTTTGCATTGCCACTAAATAGACTCACCCCAGTTGGCTCAAACTTTCACTAAGGGCTTCCTGTTGAGGTGAATATGTATTGCCAGGTTTATGTTCTTCTTGTTTCAAATCCTGACCCAGACCCTGGTTCTCCACCAGACAGTCAAAAAAGACCCATGGTTTTGCCCTGTCTGGTCTTGAAACTTGAACCACTTAACCTTCATCATGACCCCAAAGAACTTCCTATACCTCACATTACCCTTAACAGAATCTTGGCTGTGAAATGATCTTGACACTCTTAAATCTGATCACCTTAAACCTGACCACGTCTCACCCTGACTTTTAATTTGACCCTGAACCCAACCCACATCCTAATTCTGACCACGTCTCATCCCAATTTTAGTAGAGCTTGTAGATTACCTAAAAGTGGAGCTTTATGCCTGCCACTGCACCCCCAGCAGGGATCTGGCCAGTGCCAATCCAGGAGTGACCTGGAGTGTACCGCTGGCCCACACCCCAGGCCCCCAGGACAGTCTTCACTGGTGTCCATCCAGGAGCCCCTCCAGCCACACACCCCAGACCACACTCTGGGAGTCCCTGCACTGGAACATGCCCATTCATTCATGCTCACTCAGCTAAAGCCACCAGGCACTTAATAGTCCACACAGGGGTTGTCCTACACAAGGCCAATCCTTCAAGACTGGGAGAGGTATCCCTTTCGACTAACTTACAGAATCAAGTACAGAAAGTCAAACAATATGAGTAGACAGAGGAATATGCTCCAAATGACAGAATAAGACAAAACTTGAAATGGAGTTAACCAATCTCCCTGATTAGGAATTCAAAGCAACGCTTAATAAAGATGTTCGCTGGACTTGAGAGAAGAATACAGGAGCTCAGGGAGGACTTCAATAAAGAGAAAATATAAAAAAGAAAACCCTGATGAACACAAAAAGTAAAATAAAAATATAGTAGAGGGAATGAACAGCAGATGGAGGATGCAGAAGTGACTTCGAAGACAGAGTATTGGAAAACACTCAAGCTAAACAACAGAAAAGAGTAGATCCATGGGTCCGAGATGGTGGCACAGGGAGAGCCAGAGATCACCTCCCAAGTACACACCAAGTCAACACACAGCAGCTGATCCCGAGGAGGGACTGTAGCCTGAATGAACACCTTCTGCACAAAAAGGGAGAAAAGACCACATAAAATATGGCAGGAGAGACAGGGGCACAATAATAGAGGGAGTGCAGACTCACCTACCCCGGGGTACAGAAAAGAAACTGCCTTTTGGAGGAGTTGAACCCAATTACCAAACAGCAGGGGAACTGCTGGAACTCTCTGGGACCAGATGTGCTGGTGCGTGACACTGTTTACACTCCCCACGGACACTAACAGAGCAGACAGAAGCAAGGTCAGGGTGAGCAGACATGACAGAGGCGGCCTCCCACCTACACCCAAACGTGCGTGTCAAGAGACCTGCAGGCCCACCAAGGTGGTACTAATGCAGCACTACTGCAGATTCACCCAGCCTGCACCCCTTCCATTCCTCGCTGCCCTGTCTGCACAGCCCAAGCCCAGTGAAAACCTGAGAGACCCCCAGATTTCACCATTCATCCCCAGCTGCTCCATTAGCATAGCCAGGCCAGTGCCTATCCGGTAGACCCTGGACCCTGTGCTCCCACCCGCAGTCTCCCTACCAAAGAGGCCCCAGCTCATTGCTCACCCAGGAGATGCCCCAGACTGTGCCCTTTCAATAGCCACCCTGCCAGGACAGCCTCATCTGGCAACCACACAGGAAACCCCTGGCCCATGCCCTGGTAGCCCCACTCAGGACATCTCAGCCCACAGTCAGCCAGCCAGCCAAAACTGCCAGACAAATGCAGCCTAGCAAGATTACATTACACAAGTCCACTCCTTCAAAATAGAGGTTGCCCTTTCACATAACTTATAAAAACATAAAGTCAAACTGACACCCAGGAAAATGCTTAAAACAAAATTTCACATAACTAAATGAAACAAGTAGTTTGAATGATAGAGTTTAACAGTTATATAGTTTGCTCACTAGATTTAAGAGTGGAGGAACTCAGAATTCTACAAAGATTTAAAAAAATATATAAAAGAACCAGAGATAAGGGATACAATCAATGAGAAATAGAGGGCATCAACAGCATCAACAGACTGCAGAAGAATGGGTCAACCATTTGGAAGACAGTAATGGGAAGCAAGCTGGACAGTAGAAAGCTAAACAGTAAAGGAAAAAGAATAAAGAGAAATAGGATAGGTTGAGAGAGCTCTGGGGCAACATCAAAGTCCTAATGTTTGTATTATAGGAGACACAGAAGGAGAAGGGAGAAATAGGGGTGGAAAACTTATTTAAAGAAAGAATAGCTGGAAACTTCCCTAACCTAGGGAAGGAAACAGACACCCAGGTCCAGGAAACACAAAGAGCCCCATACAAGATGAACCCAAGGAGGTCCACACCAAGACATCAGAATTAAAATGTCAGAGATCAAAGACAATCTTAAAAGCAGTAAGAGAAAGGCAATGAGTTACTTCTGAGGGAAACCCCATAAGACTATCAGCTGATTTTTAAGCAGAAACTCTACAGGCCTGAAGGGAGCGACATGAAGTGCTGAAAGAGGAAAATCCTACAGCCAAGAATACTCTACCCAGCAAGGTTATCATTCAGAATTGAAGGAGAGATAAAGATCTTCTCGGATAAACACAGTGTAAAGGCATTTACCACCACAAAACCAGCCTTACAAGAAATGTTAAAAAAGAGGAAAAGGAAGACCACAACTAGAAGCAAGGAAATTATATATTTCACTGGCAAAAGCAACACCAAAGGTAACAGACCAGTCATTTAAAAGCTAGTGCAAAGGTTAAAAGACAAAAGTAGTAAGATCAACTACTACAAAAAATTAAATGAATCACTAAATAAAAGGTGTTAGAGGAGTTAAATCTGTAGTACTGTTAGAATGTGTTCAAACTTAAGCATAAGCAACTACCAACTTAACATAGGCTGCTGCTATATATGTAAGACATCATATGTAAACTACATGGTAACCACAAACCAAAAACATACAATAGACACGTAAAAAATAAAGAGAAGTTAATCCAGCCCTAACACTAAAGAAAGTCATCACACACACGGAAAGAGCAAGAGAAGAATGACTAATCAGAAAAAGTTTAACAAAATGGCAGTATAAGTACATAACTATCAATAATTACTTTAAATGTCAATGGCCTACATACTCCAATCAAAGGCATATGATGACTGAATTAAATAAACAAGAACCATCTATATACTGCCTACAAGAGACCTACTTCATACCTTTTAGGCACATAGACAAACTGAAGAGATGGAAAAAGTGTACAAATACAAACAAAAAAGCTGGTGTAGTGGTACTTAGACAAAATTGACTTTAAAACTAGCACTGTATAAAGAGACAAAGACACTATGCAATGATTATGGGCTTGATTAAGCAAGAAGATATAATAATTGTAAGTATGCACCCAACAGAGAATCACCTAAATACATAAAGCAAATATTAACAGACATAAAGGATGAAGTTGACAGTAATATAATAATAGTAGGGGATTTTTAACATAGCCCTTACATCACGGATAGTTCACCCAGACAGATAATTAATAAGGAAACAGTGTTTTTGAACACACGTTAGACCAAATTGACCTAACAGACATATTCAGAACATTATATCCAAAAACACTGGGATAATTTTTTGAAGTGCACATGGAACATTCTCCAGGACAGATCACATGTTAGGCCATGAAACAGTCATAATAAATTTAGGAAAACTGAAATCATACCATCTTTTCTGACCACAACAGCAGGAAACTGAAAATCAATTACAGGAAAAAACACAAACACGTGGAGGCTAAACAACATGCTACTAAACAACCAATGGGTCAAAGAAATCAAAGATGAAGTAAAAAAATACTTTTAAGAATAATGAAAATAGAAATAAAATGGTTATTACTTAACTAGAAATAAAGCAGTAAAAGCAGTCCTAAGAGGGAAGTTTATAGCAATACAGGCCTACCTCAACAAGCAAGAAATATTCAAATAATCTAACTCTGCACATAAAGTAGTTAAAAAAAGAACAAAGCCCAAAGTTAGAAGGAAGAAATAATATAGATCAGAACAGAAATAAATGATATAGAGACCCAAAAAAAGGGCAATACAAAAAATCAATGAAACTTAGGATCTGGTTCTTTGAAAAGAAACAAAATTGATATTTTCTTAATGAGCCTAGCTAAAGATATGAAAGGACTCAAATAAAATTGAAAGGAAAAGCTTCCAAATTCATTCTATGATGCCAGCATTACCCTAATACCAAAACCAGACAAAGGCACTACAAAAAAAAAAAATTACAAACAAATATCCCTGATGAACATAGATGCAAAACTCCTCAACAAAATATTAGCAGACCAAATTAAAAAGTACATTAAAAAGATTCACCACAACCAAGGAGGATTTATTCTAGAGATGCAAGGATGGTTCAATATCCACAAATCAATCAGTGTGATACACCACATAATAAAAAGGATAAGAATCATATAGTCATCTCAGTAGTTGCTGAAAAGCATTTGACAAAATTCAACATCCATTCATAATAAAAATTCTCAATACAGTGGGTATAGAGGGAACATACCTCAACATAATAAAGACCATATATGACAAACCCATATCTAACATACTCAAAGGTGAAAACGTGAAAGCTTTTCCTCTAAGACTAGGAACAAGACATGGATACCCACTTTCACAACTTATTTAACATAGGACCAGATGTCCAAGCCAGAGCATTCAGACAAGGAAAAGGAAAGATATCCAAACTGGTAAGAAAGAAGTAAAATTGTCACTATTTGCAGATGACATGATGCTATATATATTGAAAACACTAAAGACACCACCAAAAATCTCTTAGAATAAATAAATTCAGTAAATTCACAGAATATAAAATCAATACAGAAGTCTATTGCATTACTATATACAAATAATGAACAACAGTAATAGAAATTAAGAAATCAATCCCACTTATAATCACATCAAAAAGAATGAAATACCTAGGAATAAATTTAACCGAGGTAAAAGACTTGTTCTCTGAAAAAAAAAATAAAACACTGATGAAAGAAGTTGAAGGGGACACAAATAAATGGAAAGCTATTCCATGTTTATGGATGGGAAGAATTAATATTGTCAAAAGGGCCATTCTACCCAAATACATTCCTTATCAAGATACCATTGACATTTCTTAGAGAGAGAGAAAAAATAATCCTAAATTTTTTATGGAACCATAAAAAATTCTGAATGGCGAAAGCAACCTTGAGAAAAAAGATCACAACTGGAGTTTCTCACTCCCATCTCAAACTATAGTATGTCTACAGTGATCAAAAGAGCATGGTACTGCCACAAAAACAGATATATAGACCAATGGAACAGAATAGAGAGCCCAGAAATAAACCCACATTTATATGGTCAATAAAAGATGAAGGAAGTAAGAATATACAAATGGGAAGAAGACATTCTCTTCTATAAATGGTGTTGGGAAAACCAGACACCTACATGCAAAAAAAATAATCACTCCCTTATGCCATACACAAAAATAACTCACACTGGATTAAATACCTAAATATAAGACCTGAAACAAAACCGCTAGAAGAAAACAAAGGAATAAGCTCTAGAACATCAGCATTAGTAATTTTTTTCTGAATTTGTCTACCCAGACAAGGGAAACAAAAGCAAAAATAAACAAGTGAGACTGCATCAAACTAAAAACTTCTGCACAACGAAGGAAACCATCAACAAAATGAAAAGGCAAAACAAAAAACTGAATGGGAGAAAATACTCACAAATGATATATCTGATCAGGGACTAATGTCCAAAATATATAAAGAAGTCATACAACCACATCAAAAAGAAAAAATAACACAAAAATTCCAGTCAAAAAATGGGCAGAGGACCTGAATAGACATATTTCCAAGGTCATACAGATGGCCAACAAGAACATAAAACGATGCTCAACATCATAATCATCAGGGAAATGCAAATCAGAACCACACGAGATAGCACCTTGCAGCAATCAGAGTGGCTAATATCAACAAGGCAAGAAAATAGTAAGTGTTGACAAGGATGTGGAGAAAAAGGGAACCGTCATACACTGCTGGTGGGAATGTAAACTGGTGCAGCCACTATGGAGCTTTCTCAAATGACTAAAAGTAGAAATACCATATGACCCAACAATTCTATTTTTAGGAATTTACTAAAAGCAGAATTACTAACCTGGAAAGATACATGCATGCCTATGTTTATCAGAATTATTTACAATAGCCAAAATATGGAAACAACCTACATGCCCATTGATGTATGAATTTATAAACAAAATGTGGCAGGATTAAAGATGGCAGCATGAGAGGTGAGAAAGAGGCTTCCTCCTAAAAGCTCATATAATACGAAAATATAATTAATACAACTAATCCTGAAAGAACAGCAGGAAAGAGGGCTGCGCCAGATTGCACACACCTGGAGAAAAGAATAAACCTCATGGAACAGGGTAACATACCAAAGCCATGGTCTGGTGGGACCCAAGGCTTCACCAACCCCAGCTCACCAACGGGAGGAACAGAAACGGAGTGGAGAGGGAGTGGAGGCCTGGGACTACTGAACACCTAGCTCTGGAGATCTGCTCTGGGAGCACAAACCTACATTTCATGGTGCTCTCATGAATGGGGGGTTGGAAAGCTAAGACAGGCAGAAAACCTGGAGAGACTGAGACTCCAGCCACTTGTGGAAAGTAAGGATCCATATCTGGCTGCTCTGGTACAAAACAAAGGTGGGCAGTCTAAGAGACTTCCTAACAGCAAGAGGGCTGCTAAAGGGGCAAAGATTGCACAGACCTTACTGCTCAGGAGAAAGGACAGGTAGACAAAATTGTCCGGGTACACTCTGCTCAGCAGGTTGGGAACTTTTACGATCTTCAGGCACTCCAACCCCTGGCTCCCTACACAGCTTCAAGGCCCCCCTCCATGATACGCAGCCTGCTGGGCCTTCCTCCTGGCCAGCCCCAACTGGCTCACAAAATAACAAACCCTACCCTGGGATTAGGCCAGCCAGAGGGAAGCCCCACCTACAGCAGCTACAAACGCAAAGCATAGAGGCTTATACCAGTGTGCTTGGCCCACTGGTTCTGGCAGTGGAGACGGGCATAGCAGCTGGGAAGCAGGAAACAGCTCTTTCCTCCCCCCAGGCACCAACACCGTTCCCCTGTGACCCCCAACATCACTCCAGGGACTGAGCAGCTCCAGAGACTAGAGCTTCTGGACACTAGAGGGTGCCACATACAAATATGAAATGCCAAAGGAACCTGGTTCAAAGCAAAATTATGAATACACCACAGAAAGATTTAAATGAAATTGACCTCATGAATCTTCCTGAAAGATATTTGAAAATCAAAATCATTAACATGCTCATGGTGGTACAGAAAAATATTCAAGAACTCAGGAATGAATTCCAGTCAGAGATCCGATCATTACGGAACACAGTATCAGAAATGAAACATACAATGGAAGGTTTTAAAAGCAGATTAGCACCAACCCAGACTCAACAAACGATGACCATAAAAAAAATGTTTTAAGCAGATTAGATATGGTGGAGGAGACAATAAATGAAATAGAAATTAGAGAAGAGGAATACAACCAAGCTGAGGAACAGAGAAAAAGGATCTCTAAGAATGAAAGAATACTGAGAGAACTGTGTGACCAATCCAAACAGAACAATATTTGCATTATAGGAGTACAAGAAGAAGAAGAGAGAAAAAAGGGATAGAAAGTGTCTTTGAAGAAATAATTGCTGAAAACTTCCCCAGTCTTGGGAATGAGATAATCTCTCAGGCCATGGAGGTGCACAGATCTGCCAACACAAGGGACCCAAGGAAGACAACACCAAGACATATAATAATTAAAATGGCAAAGGTCAAAGACAAGGACAGAGTATTAAAGGCAGCCAGAGAGAGAAATAAGATCACATCCAAAGGAAAGCCCATCAGGCTATCATCAGACTTCTCAGCAGAAACCTCACAGGCCAGAAGGGAGTGGCATGATGTATTTAATGCAATGAAGCAGAAGGGCCTTGAACCAAGAATACTTTATACTTTATCTGGCACAATTATCATTTAAATTTGAAGGAGGGATTAAACAGTTTCCAGATAAGCAAAAGCTGAGAGAATTTACCTCCCACAAACTGTCTCTACAGTGTATTTTGGAGGGACTGCTATAGATGAAAGTGTTCCCAAGGTTAAAAAGCTGTCACCAAAGGTAATAAAATATAATTTTATTAATTTCTTTACACAGTAATGAAAGTAGAACAGTTAATTACTAAGGAAAAAATATAATTTTATTAATTTCTTTACACAGTAATGAAAGTAGAACAGTTAATTACTAAGCAAACATAAAATTAAATCAGCTACCCCTAAAGTCAATCAAGGGATAGACAAAGAGTACAGAATATGATACCTAATATATAAAGAATGGAGGAGGAAGAAAAAGGAGAAAAAAAGAACCTTTAGATTGTGTTTGTAATAGCATACTGAGTTAAGTTAGACTCTTAGAGAGTAAGGAAATTACCCTCGAACCTTTGGTAACTGCAAATCTAAAGCCTGCAATGGCAATAAGTACATACCTATCAATAATCACCCTAAATGTAAACTGTCTATATGCACCAATCAAAAGACATAGAGTCACTGAATGGATAAAAACCCAAGACCCATCTATATGCTGCCTACAAGAGACTCACTTTAAACCCAAAGATATACACAGACTAAAAGTGAAGGGATGGAAAAAGATATTTCATGCAACTAATAGGGAGAAAAAAGCAGGAGTTGCAGTACTTATATCAGCTAAAATAGACTTCAAAACAAAGAAGGAAGCAAAGAAGGACATTACATAATGATAAAGGGGTTAATCCAACAACAAAATATAATCATTATAAATATCTATGGGGAGGGGCGAAAGATGGCGGCGTGAGTAGAGCAGCAGAAATCTCCTCCCAAAACCACATATATCTATGAAAATATAACAAAGACAACCCTTCCTAGAATAAAGACCAGAGGACACAGGACAATATCCAGACCACATCCGCACCTGAGAGAACCCAGCGCCTCGCGAAGGAGGTAAGATACAAGCCCCGGCCCAGCGGGAGCCGAGCGCCCATCCACCCAACTCCTGGCGGGAGAAGAGTAGGCAGAGCGGGAGGGAGACTGAGCCCAGGACTGCCGAACACCCAGCCCCAGCCATCTGGGCCCAGACACAGTACGTGCCCAGGGGACCCTTGGATACTAGGGAAACAGGGCAGCAAGAACAGTGAGCGGGCACCAGAGGCCGGGCGCCGGAAGACATAAGAAAAGCGCGTGACCAATTTTTTTTTTTTTTTTTTTTGCTGCTTTGTTTTGGCGAGCACTTTTTGGAAGTCTTAAAGGGATAGGGACCCCAATACTAGGGAAACAGGGCAGCAAGAACAGTGAGCGGGCACCGGTGGCCTGGCGCAGGAGGACACCAGAAAAGCGAGCGCCCTTTTTTTTTGCTGTTTTGTTTTGGCGAGCGCTTTTTGGAAGTCTTAAAGGGATAGGGACCCCAATACTAGGGAAACAGGGCAGCAAGACCAGTGAGCAGAGGCCTGAGGCTGGCACCGGAGAATAAAGAAAAACGAGCGACCACCTTTCTTTATAATTAAAAAAAATTTTTTTCTTTTTCCTTTTTTTTTTTTTTTTTTGGTGGTCGTTTTGTTTTGGCGGGTGCTTTTTGGAAGTCTTAAAGGGGCAGGGCAGGACACTTAATCCAGAGGTAGGGAATCCGGGGATCTCTGGGCACCCTAACCCCTGGGCTCCAGGGAGCAGGGAGGCCCCTTACGGAGATAAATAGCCTCCCAGCAGCTCCTGCTCCAACGCGACTCCACCATTTTGGAGTAGCTGCCCGAGCCAGGCCACGCCCACAGCAACAGCGGAGATTAACTCCATAGCAGCCGGGCAGGAAGCAGAAACCCTGTCTGCGCGCAGCTGCGCAGCACAAGCCACTAGAGGTCGCTGTTCTCCCAGGAGAGGAGGGCCACAAACCAACAAGAAAGGAAGTCCTTCCAGCCGTCACTCGTCCCAGCTCTGCAAACTATTCCTATCACCATGAAAAGGCAAAGCTACAGGCAGACAAAGATCACAGACACAACACCAGAGAAGGAGACAGACCTAACCAGTCTTCCTGACAAAGAGTTCAAAATAAAAATCATAAACATGCTGACAGAGATGCAGAGAAATACGCAAGAGAAATGGGATGAAGGCCGGAGGGAGATCACAGATGCCAGAAAGGAGATCACAGAAATGAAACAAACTCTGGAAGGGTTTATAAGCAGAATGGATAGAATGCAAGAGGCCATTGATGGAATTGAAATCAGAGAACAGGAACGCATAGAAGCTGACATAGAGAGAGACAAAAGGATCTCCAGGAATGAAACAATATTAAGAGAACTGTGTGACCAATCCAAAAGGAACAATATCCGTATTATAGGGGTCCCAGAAGAAGAAGAGAGGGGAAAAGAGATGGAAAGTATCTTAGAAGAAATAATTGCTGAAAACTTCCCCACACTGGGGGAGGAAGTAATCGAACAGACCACGGAAATACACAGAACACCCAACAGAAAGGATCCAAGGAGGAAAACACCAAGACACATAATAATTAAAATGGCAAAGATCAAGGACAAGGAAAGAGTTTTAAAGGCAGCTAGAGAGAAAAAGGTCACCTATAAAGGGAAACCCATCAGGCTAACATCAGACTTCTCGACAGAAACCCTACAGGCCAGAAGAGAATGGCATGATATATTTAATACAATGAAACAGAAGGGCCTTGAACCAAGGATACTGTATCCAGCATGACTATCATTCAAATATGACGGTGGGATTAAACAATTCCCAGACAAACAAAAGCTGAGGGAATTTGCTTTCCACAAACCACCTCTACAGAACATCTTACAGGGACTGCTCTAGATGGGAGCACTCCTAGAAAGAGCACAGCACAAAACACCCAACATATGAAGAATCGAGTAGGAGGAACAAGAAGGGAGAGAAGAAAAGAATCTCCAGACAGTGTATATAACAGCTCAATAAGCGAGCTAAGTTAGGCAGTAAGATACTAAAGAGGCTAACCTTGAACCTTTGGTAACCACGAATTTAAAGCCTGCAATGGCAATAAGTACATATCTTTCAATAGTCACCCTAAATGTTAATGGGTTGAATGCACCAATCAAAAGACACAGAGTAACAGAATGGATAAAAAGCAGGACCCATCTATATGCTGCTTACAAGAAACCCACCTCAAACCCAAAGACATGTACAGACTAAAAGTCAAGGGATGGAAAAACATATTTCAAGCAAACAACAGCGAGAAGAAAGCAGGGGTTGCAGTACTAATATCAGACAAAATAGACTTCAAAACAAAGAAAGTAACAAGAGATAAAGAAGGACACTATATAATGATAAAGGGCTCAGTCCAACAAGAGGATATAACCATTCTAAGTATATATGCACCCAACACAGGAGCACCAGCATATGTGAAACAAATACTAACAGAGCTAAAGGGGGAAATAGACTGCAATGCATTCATTCTAGGAGACTTCAACACACCACTCACCCCAAAGGATAGATCCACCGGGCAGAAAATAAGTAAGGACACGGAAGCACTGAACAACACAGTAGAGCAGATGGACCTAATAGACATCTATAGAACTCTACATCCAAAAGCAACAGGATATACATTCTTCTCAAGTGCACATGGAACATTCTCCAGAATAGACCACATACTAGGCCACAAAAAGAGCCTCAGAAAATTCCAAAAGATTGAAATCCTACCAACCAACTTTTCAGACCACAAAGGCATAAAACTAGAAATAAACTGTACAAAGAAAGCAAAGAGGCTCACAAACACATGGAGGCTTAACAACGCGCTCCTAAATAATCAATGGATCAATGACCAAATCAAAATGGAGATCCAGCAATATATGGAAACAAATGACAACAACAACACTAAGCCCCAACTTCTGTGGGACACAGCAAAAGCAGTCTTAAGAGGAAAGTATATAGCAATCCAAGCACATTTAAAAAAGGAAGAGCAATCCCAAATGAATGGTCTAATGTCACAATTATCGAAATTGGAAAAAGAAGAACAGATGAGGCCTAAGGTCAGCAGAAGGAGGGACATAATAAAGATCAGAGAAGAAATAAATAAAATTGAGAAGAATAAAACAATAGCAAAAATCAATGAAACCAAGAGCTGGTTCTTCGAGAAAATAAACAAGATAAGCCTCTAGCCAGACTTATTAAGAAGAAAAGAGAGTCAACACAAATCAACAGTATCAGAAACAAGAAAGGAAAAATCACGACGGACCCCACAGAAATACAAAGAATTATTAGAGAATACTATGAAAACCTATATGCTAACAAGCTGGGAAACCTAGGAGAAATGGACAACTTCCTAGAAAAATACAACCTTCCAAGATTGACCCAGAAAGAAACAGAAAATCTAAACAGACCAATTACCAGCAACGAAATTGAAGCGGTAATCAAAAAACTACCAAAGAACAAAACCCCCGGGCCAGATGGATTTACCTCGGAATTTTATCAGACATACAGGGAAGACATAATACCTATTCTCCTTAAAGTTTTCCAAAAAATAGAGGAGGAGGGGATACTCCCAAACTCATTCTATGAAGCTAACATCACCCTAATACCAAAACCAGGCAAAGACCCCACCAAGAAAGAAAACTACAGACCAATATCCCTGATGAACGTAGATGCAAAAATACTCAACAAAATATTAGCAAACCGAATTCAAAAATACATCAAAAGGATCATACACCATGACCAAGAGGGATTCATCCCAGGGATGCAAGGATGGTACAACATTCGAAAGTCCATCAACATCATCCACCACATCAACAAAAAGAAAGACAAAAACCACATGATCATCTCCATAGATGCTGAAAAAGCATTTGACAAAGTTCAACATCCATTCATGATAAAAACTCTCAGCAAAATGGGAATAGAGGGCAAGTACCTCAACATAATAAAGGCCATCTATGATAAACCCACAGCCAACATTATATTGAACAGCGAGAAGCTGAAAGCATTTCCGCTGAGATCGGGAGCTAGACAGGGATGCCCACTCTCTCCACTGTTATTTAGCATAGTACTGGAGGTCCTAGCCACGGCAATCAGACAAAACAAAGAAATACAAGGAATCCAGATTGGTAAAGAAGAAGTTAAACTGTCACTATTTGCAGATGACATGATACTGTACATAAAAAACCCTAAAGACTCCACCCCAAAACTACTAGAACTGATATCGGAATACAGCAAAGTTGCAGGATACAAAATCAACACACAGAAATCTGTGGCTTTCCTATATACTAACAATGAACCAACAGAAAGAGAAATCAGGAAAACAACTCCATTCACAATTCCATCAAAAAAAATAAAATACCTAGGAATAAACCTAACCAAAGACGTGAAAGACTTATACTCTGAAAACTACAAGTCACTCTTAAGAGAAATTAAAGGGGACACTAACAGATGGAAACTCATCCCATGCTCGTGGCTAGGAAAATTAATATCGTCAAAATGGCCATCCTGCCCAAAGCAATATACAGATTTGATGCAATCCCTATGAAACTACCAGCAACATTCTTCAATGAACTGGAACAAATAATTCAGAAATTTATATGGAAACACCAAAGACCCCGAATAGCCAAAGCAATCCTGAGAAAGAAGAATAAAGTAGGGGGGATCTCACTCCCCAACTTCAAGCTCTACTATAAAGCCATAGTAATCAAGACAATTTGGTACTGGCACAAGAGCAGAGCCACAGACCAATGGAACAGACTAGAGAATCCAGACATTAACCCAGACATATATGGTCAATTAATATTTGATAAAGGAGCCGTGGACATACAATGGCGAAAGGACAGTCTCTTCAACAGATGGTGCTGGCAAAACTGGACAGCTACATGTAGGAGAATGAAACTGGACCATTGTCTAACCCCATATACAAAAGTAAACTCAAAATGGATCAAAGACCTGAATGTAAGTCATGAAACCATTAAACTCTTGGAAGAAAACATAGGCAAAAACCTCAGACATAAACATGAGTGACCTCTTCTTGAACATATCTCCCCGGGCAAGGAAAACAACAGCAAAAATGAACAAGTGGGAGTATATTAAGCTGAAAAGCTTCTGTACAGCAAAATACACCATCAATAGAACAAAAAGGATCCCTACAGTATGGGAGAATATATTTGAAAATGACACATCCGATAAAGGCTTGACGTCCAGAATATATAAAGAGCTCACACGCCTCAACAAACAAAAAACAAATAACCCAATTAAAAAATGGGCGGAGGAACTGAACAGACAGTTCTCCAAAAAAGAAATACAGATGGCCAACAGACACATGAAAAGATGCTCCACATCGCTAATTATCAGAGAAATGCAAATTAAAACTACAATGAGGTATCACCTCACACCAGTAAGGATGGCTGCCATCCAAAAGACAAACAACAACAAATGTTGGCGAGGCTGTGGAGAAAGGGGAACCCTCCTACACTGCTGGTGGGAATGTAAGTTAGTTCAACCATTGTGGAAAGCAGTATGGAGGTACATCAAAATGCTCAAAACAGACCTACCATTTGACTCAGGAATTGCACTCCTAGGAATTTACCCTAAGAATGCAGCAATCAAGTATGAGAAAGATCAGTGCACCCCTATGTTTATCGCTGCACTATTTACAATAGCCAAGAATTGGAAGCAACCTAAATGTCCATCAATAGATGAATGGATAAAGAAGATGTGGTACATATACACAATGGAATACTACTCAGCCATAAGAAAAGGGCAAATCCAACCATTTGCAGCAACATGGATGGAGCTGGAGGGTATTATTCTCAGTGAAACAAGCCAAGCGGAGAAAGAGAAATACCAAATGATCTCACTCATCTGTGGAGTATAAGAACAAAGGAAAAACTGAAGGAACAAAACAGCAGCAGAATCACAGAACTCAAGAATGGACTAACAGGTACCAAAGGGAAAGGGACTGGGGAGGATGGGTGGGTAGGGAGGGATAAGTGGGGGAAGAAGTAGGGGGGTATTAAGATTAGCATGCATGGGGGGGTAGGAGAAAAGGGAGGGCTGTACAACACAGAGAAGGTAAATAGTGATTCTACAACATTTGCTATGCTGATGGACAGTGACTGTAAAGGGGTTTATAGGGGAGACCTGGTATAGGGGAGAGCCTAGTAAACATAATATTCGTCATGTAAGTGTAGATTAGTGATACCAAAAACAAAACAAAACAAAAAAAGGGGCAGTTCCTGTGTGGTAACCTCCAGTGAGTTCTACACAAGGGTATAAAGGGCATATAAAAGTGTAGGCAAAGGGTCTGTTAGTGTTTATACAGAAGATCAAAGCCTAATTGGGCTACCCCGAAAGTGAACTAAGATACGATATGAAAAAGAACTTCCAACATCAGCACTCTCTGGAAGACTCATGCCAGAAGATGATCATCAAAAAACCCCAACAAAGATCCATCCAGTGCTACAGCTGTAGGTGCACTCATCCCACCAGTTCCTGGACTTGCCATGGGAATGAAGAAGGAGATATCTAAGCTGGCCTGTGCATACAGTAAAACAACAAATTTGACTGGATCTATACTGTTGGAACTCAATCAAGAATTTGGGGAAGTGCAAATTGTAGCGCTCTAAAATCTTACAACTACAGACTATTTACTGTTAAAAGAACATAAGGGATGTAAACATTCCCCAGGAATGGGTTGTTTTAATTTGTCTGATTTCTCTCAGACTGTTCAAGTTCAGTTGGACAATATCCACCATATCATAGATAAGTTTTCACAAATGCCTAAGGTGCCTAACTGGTTTTCTTGGTTTCACTGGAGATGGCTGGTAATTACAGGTATGCTTTGGTTATGTAACTATACTCCTATTATGTTAATGTGTGTGCGCAATTTAAGTAGTAGCTGAAAACCTATACATGGTGAAGTTACTCTACAAGAAGATATGTCAAAGAAATAATCAATCTTCCCATGTTTTCTTCCGCCTGCTACTTCTATAGCTTTTCTTCTTCCTTCCTAATTACAACCCTTAAATAGAATTTGTGCCTCATATCAAATTTACCGAGTATCATAATTCTTCCAAGTGGTAAAGATACCTCAAGACAAATGCTGGGCATAGAAGCTACAGGGCATAAATATGCAAAGAAATAAAAAGCTAACCATTTCAAACAATAAGGCTTCTCTCTCACTTACCAACTTTACATTTCCCTGTATGGCTCCGGAAGATGACTGGTTAGCCAGAGACGGGTAAGATTCCTCAAGGGAGGAACAACCTAAGACAGGCACAGTCCCGGGGGGTCATCAGGTGAGAAATTGGGGATCAACAGAGGTGAGGCTTAGAACCTCACCCCCCCTGTTCTGAGAGAAATCTTCTTCATACGTGGATGTTTTATTGCCCTTGTCTAGCTTGGATTAACACATAGTCTGCAGGCACACACCTGATCATCTACATTTGCTCTCTTACAACACTAAACTATGTTTTCTACCTTTATCTTGTATCTACCTACCACTTCAGCATTTTATTAAAAATAATAATAATAAAGAGAGAAATGTGGTATCCACATATAAATCAAGTATAAAAATCAAATGAGTATTCATATTTGAACTGACTGTTTATAGTTCATAATGCATGAGCAAAACCGAAAGTTTCTGTGACGACTGCCCTTGTACTGTTCACTATGTAACTTATTCACTATGTAAGAATTTGTTCTCCATGTAAGAACTTGTTTGTTATGCCTCAGAAGTTTGGAGAGTGACAAAAATTAGGCTTGGGGTGGATTAATGATTGTGCATTGAGCACTGACTCCCCTATACAGAATTTTATTGTTGTTAACAACCATTTGATCAATAAATATGAGAGATGCCCTCACAAAAAAAAAGAAAAAAAAAAGTACACACTTCCAATGGTAAAATAAATAAGTAACCGGGATGTAATGTGTAGCATAAGGAATATAGTCAAAATATTTTAACAACTTGGTATGGTGATAGCTGGTACCTAGAATTATCATGTATATAAATGTTGAATCACTATGTTGTACACCTGAAACTAATGTAATGTAATACTGTGTGTTAACTACCCTTCAATAAAAAATAATTATCTACAAAAAATAAAAATAAAAACACTGAATAAACAAGCAATAAAAGCAAACTTCCTCAACATAATAAAGGCCATATTAAAAAAAAACCCACAGCAAACACCATAGTCAATGATGAAATACCGAAAGCCCTTTCCCTCAGATCAGGAACAAGACAAAGATGCCCACTCTCACCACTTCTCTTCAACATAGTACTGGAAGTTCTATCCAGAACAATTAGGCAAGGAAAAGAAATGAAAGGCCTCCAAATTAGAAAGGAAAAAGGAAAAGTATCTTTGTTCATAGATGAAAAAATCTTAATTGTACAAAACCCTACAGAATCTACATACACAAAAAACTTATTCAGCAATGTTTCAAAACACAAAATCAACACACGAAAATCAGTTGCATTTCTATACATCAATGAACAATCCACAAAGTAAATTAAATTAATTCCATTTACCTTAGCATCAAAAATAATAGAATATTAACAACTTAAATGTTCATCAATAGAGGAATTAATAAAAAAAGAGGTGGTACATATACAATGGAATATTATTCAGCCATAAAAAATGAAATCTTGCCATTTATGACAGGGATGACCTATAGGGTATCGTGCTATGAAATGAGAAAGACAAATGCCATATAATTACACTTATATGTAGAATCTAAAAAAAAAAACTGAAATAGACTCATAAACACAGAAAATAGACTAGTGGTTGTCATGGGTTGGGGGAGGGATGGGTAAAATAGGTAAAAGGGAAAAAAATAGAATGTCTGGTATCTTGCTCTGGGCGATGGTTACATGGGGGTATACACATGTCAAAATTCATTAAGTTGTACACTAAGATTTGTGCATTTTGTTGTATGTAAATTATAAAAAAGAATAAAATATTAGGAATAAATTTATCCAGGTAGGTGAAACACTTGTACATTGAAAACTACAAAACTTTGCTGAAAGAAATTAAAGACCTAAATAAATGGAAGGATGTCCCATCTTCATGTATTGGAAGTCTTAATATTAGTAAGGTGACAATACTACCCAAAATAATATACAGATAACAATGCAATCCTTATCAAAATCTCATGATGTTTTTTGCAGAAATGGAAGAACCTTTCCTAAAATTGAACCCGAAAATCATGGAACCTTGATTAACACAAATAACCTGATTAAAAAATGAGTGGAGGAACTGAACAGACACTTCTCCAAAGAAGAAATTCAGGTGGCCAACAGGCACATAAAAAGACTCCTCATCACTAATCATCAAGGAAATGCAAATTAAAACCACAGTGAAATATCACCTCACACCAGTTAGGATGGCCACCATCCAAAAGACAAAGACTACAAATGCTGGCTAGGATGTGGAGAAAGGGGAACCCTCCTACACTCCTGGTGGGAATGTAAATTGATGCAACCACTGTGGAAAGCAGTATGGAGGTTCCTCAAAAAACAAAATATAAATACTATTTGACCCATTAATTCCACTTCTAGGAATTTACCTGAAGAAAACAAAATCTCTGATTCAAAAAGATACGTGCACCCCTATGTTTATCGCAGCACTATTTCCATTAGCCAAGATATGGAAGCAACCTAAGTGTCCATCAGTAGATGAATGGATAAAGAAGGTGTGGTACATATACACAATGGAATATTATTCAGCCATAAGAAGAAGAGAAATCCTCCCATTTGCAACAACATGGATGGAGCTAGAGGGTATTATGTTCAGTGAAATAAACCAGGTGGAGAATGACAAATACTATATGATTTCACTTGTTTGTGAAATATGAAAACAAAGCAAAACAGAGGGAACAAAACAGCAGTCTGCTCATAGACACTGAGAAGTGACTAGTGGTTACCAAGAGGGAGGGGCTGGGGCAGGTGTGAAGGGGAAGGGGATAAAGGGGCACAATCATTTGCAATCACAGTATCAGTTGATTGCAGGGACTGTTGAACCACTGTGATGTACATTTGAAACCAAGGTAAGATTGTATATTAATGATACTTTAATTAAAAAAGCAAATCATTGGACCTTGCAAAGTCAAAGCAATCTTAAAAAAACAGAAGGCTAAAGTTGGAGGTCTCACACTTAACTTCCTGATTCAAAACTTAATACAACACTAGTATAATTGTAACAGTATTGTACTGGCATAGGGACATATGAACCAATGGAATAGAAAGACCAGAAATGAACCCTCACATATATGGTCAATTAATTTTTGACAAAGGTACCAAGACCATTCAATGGGAAATGGACAGTCTTTTCAACAAACCAGGCAAGGAGAAATGGATAGCCACATGCAAAACAATGAAGTTGTCCCCTTACCTAGCACCATGTACAAAACAACTCAAAATGGATCAAAGATCTAAAGGTCATAGCCAAAACTATAAAATCCTGAGAGGAAAACAGAGGGGAGAAGCTTCCTGATGTTGGCTTTGACAATGATTTCTGAGATTTGACACTAAAATTAGACAAATAAAACAAAATAGGGAAGTTGGACTTCATGAAAATTAAAAACTTTTGTAAATCATGTATCTGATAAGGAATGATTAGAATATATAAAGAATGCCCACAACTCGGTAACAAAAGAAAATCAATGCAACTCAAAAATGGTCAAAGGATTTGAACAGATACTGTTCCATAGAATATATACAAGTGGCAAATACACGTGAAAAAGACACTCGATGTCATTAGTCACTTGGGAAATGCAAATGAAAACCACTCCATACCCCTTAGTATGGCTATTATTCAAAACAAAACAAAATAAGCTTCACAAGGATGTGAAGAGAAATTGGAGAGATTAGAACTCTTGTGCATTGCTGGAGGGAATGTGAAATGGGGCAGCTGCTGTGGAAACTATCCCGGCCATTCCTCGAACGGTCGAACGTTGAATTACCATATGACCCAGCCATTCCACAACTAGGTCTATACAGAAAAGACCTGAAAGCTGGGACTCAAGTTACTTGCACACCATGTTCATGGCAGCACTATTCACAATAGTCAAAGAGGAGAAACAATCCAAGTGTCCACCACCAGATGAATGAATATAAGAAATGTGGTCTCTCTATATTACGCCATAGAAAGGAATGCAATTCTCAAAAAAAAAGGAATGCAGTTCTCAATCATGCTATAACTGGATGAACCTTGGAGACATTATGCTAAGTAAAATAAGCAGATATGGGAGGATAAATGTTGTATGATTCCAATTATATGAATAGTAAAAATCATAGCAGCTGAAAGTCAAATAGAAATTGGAAGTGTGTGGGGTGAGGGGGTAGTTGAAATGGAAGGTTACTATTGGTACAGAGTTTCTCTTTGGGACACTGGAAAATTTCTGGAAATAAATAGTGCTGATGGTTGCACAGCAGTGTGAATATGCTTAATGCCACTGAATTATACACCTAAAAATGTTAAAATGGTAAATCTTGGTATGTACATTGTATAACTTTTCTTTTAAAGGAAACTGATCTAAAAAGGTCAAGGCCATTTGGGCCTAAAGCCCATGAACCTAAAATAGGTCGGAGCCTTGCAGAAACCCCAGCTGCGTTTTCATCTGCTGGCAAACTTCCTCTGTGCTCTGTCCTGCCCCCCGAAATGGCCAGCATTTGAGATCAGTCCTCCAGCTGCAAGGCTGGCTGGCTGGGGCATTCAAAACCCCCCAGCATGCACCACGCGGGCTGTAAATCCAGCTCTTGGCCAGGTTGAGAGCCGCTGACTTCTGAGCGTAGCCATCTGCTGCAGCTCCTTTGTACCAAGACAGTGTGAGATTTTCCCCAGTGTTGGGTAGGAGCGAGGAAGGCCTAGTTTCTTTACCCATCATGCTCTAAGAGAGCCTGTGAGCAACACCTGGCAGCCTTGCTCCTGCAAGGATGGTGAGCAGAGGGGTAGAGAGAATGCCACTCATGCACCCTTCCCTTCCTGGTGTCCCCAGCTTACCTTTCCTCTCAGCTCCAGATTGCTCTCTCCCTTTGGAGTGACTCAGACTGCAGCCATTCTAGAAACTGGGGTGTCGGGAAGCTGGCCCCTTTGACCTCCAAGAGCTCCTGAGCTGCCCAGGCAATGTCTCCAATGTTCCAAGACGGTCATTCTCTGCTCTGGTGATGCCTTAGACCCCCCTGGGAGAGCTAGAGCTTTAAAACATCCTCATTCATGCCCTGGCCCTACCTTCATCGTCCAGATTCACTCGGCCTAAGAAGGCACTGGTGCTTCCCAAAGCTCACCAGGTGATTTGAGTGTGCGGCCAGGAGTGAGAACCACGTGCACGTGCACATGATGATGAATCAGCGAGGCCTTTGTTTTAGGGCACCTTCCAGAATGAGGAAAGGAGCCAGGGATCCTTGTGTTCCAGCATCCAAGGCCCTGGAAGATGACAGGTTCGCAAGAGACAAGCGTTAGTGGGCACAGAGGTTTATTTCTATTCCTGCTCTGCGTGTTTCTGTGTAGGAAAAGAGAAACGCTTCTACTTTCTTAACCAAGGCCTGAAGCCTGTGGAACCTCTCTGCGCATGCCCTTTATTACATGCACGTGAATATGGTGACTGGGAGAAACTGTGGATGTCATATCCTTTCGAGAAGCCACACCTGGATCTAGAGGAGGCTGGGGCTCCCTGAAACAATGTGGCCCCTAAGCTGATCACTGGAGGGCCACAGGTAAAGGGCAAAGGGCGCCAGGTTATGGACAAACGCAGGTTACTAGTTAGCACATAAGCCAGCCAAAAGCCAGCCCAGGAATTAGCTATGGCTTTGGGGCACTGATTTTGGGGGTCTCAGGGCCAAGGCGAGCCAGGCCTACGGGGACTGCCAGAAGCAGCCTGGGGTCCAGACTGCTGGGCTGCCACTCTCCCCACTGACTTCTAGGTTCAGCAGTGCTGGGAAGACTGTCAGGAGTGTCTGCTTCCCCATCTGGGGCAGAAAGTTAGTAGGAGGGCAGTGCCCCTGGCAGTCTGAGTGGCACAGGGCAGTGTGGGCCCAGACACCAAGTGGGCCTGGGCTGGCTCCCTGTTCTCATGGGGCATCTCCTTCCAGGCTGGGTTCCAGGAGCAATTTGGTGACGTCTTACTGGCTAGCTGCCTCTCGGTGAGCAGCAGGTTTCTACCAGTCACGAGGGAAAACCAGGGAGCCAAGTGAGGGGGGGGCTCACAGACTCACAGGGCAGGTGGACCTGAATGTGGAGGGGTCTTTGTGGCACTGGCCATGTGCAAAGAAGGATGACCAGGGGTCTGCACACTGCGTGTTTAAATTCTGATAAGGTCCTGGGCAGACAGGGTCGAATCTGCACTGAGGTCCGAGGCTGCTAGGGGCCAACCTGGAGCCGCAGAGGTGCCCTGTTTTACTTGTGGTGTTTCCTGTGATCTGCATTTTGACTACTGCAATATTTAGAAAACAAAACAAGAGATTATATACTTTAAAACACTGGTTTTTCACTTCTCAGAATATCTCGCAGCCCTGGCCTACCTTCTGCTTGGCATGGCTGTGAGGGCTGGCCTCAGTTGCCCCCTCATGGGCCCACCGTGTCCTCCAGGTCATCAGTCCCTCACAGATCACCTCTTTCATTTGTATTACCTACCTGGCCAGGTAGGCCTGAGAGTTTGTGGACCCTGGGACACATAAAATAAATGCTTTTATGTGGGGGCTTTTTGTTTGTTTTATGTTTCCTGGGACAAAATTTGAATAGAAAAGCATCCCAGACAGAGGAACAGGGTGCATGGGCAAGATAGGCCCTGAGCTGTGGAGCCTGGTGGCTCTACATGTGAATGTGTCCCCAGTGGTTTTATAATCAGAAGTCTGGGAAGCATGGTCCCGTGTCCAGTGTAGCCAGGGGGCCATGAGGATTCCAGAGGCCCTGAAGGTAACATCAACAATGGTGCTACATGCAGTAGTCAGTGGAGTGGTTCAGAGGTCACGGTGGAAGCCAGCTCTGCTAGTTGGCACTGCAGGAGATCAGCTCTGGGCCAGCTTTCACTCAGATGACCCTGGAAGTCAGCTTTCAGGCCAGCCTGGCCAGTAAGTATATTTTACCCTCGTGGTTCCTCCAGTGGGCCTCTGGGCCTCTGGGGCTCTTCTAAGGAGACCAGCAGTTGGTCTCTTTGGCAGGATTGGATGTGGCCTAGCCTGAAGGTGGCAGGGACCACAGGTGGGTGCTAGAATGTTTTTTCAGCCTCCCAGGCAGAGATCAAAGACAGTGGTCGGCTTTGCAGAGCTTCTGTGATGGCTTGGCCAGTATTTGTGGGAGGAGAAGCAGTCCTCAAAGCAGAAATGCCTTCCCTGGGGCTTCTATACCGGGCGAGGTCCACTTCCGCACCCCTCAGCCTCGCAGCGGCTCATTACGTAACATCCTCTCCGAGCTTCCCTTATCGCAGCCCCCGTGCAGCGGAGGCGGCAGCTGAGAGGGATCTGCGCACGGAAAACAAATCCCTGGGGCCTGGCTTCGGCCCCACCCCCGATAAACGTTAGCAAAGACCTTTGCTGCAGGATAGCTTTTATGCATGTCCTGGACTACTACCAGTAAGAATGCATCGTAAGAATCCCTTTGTTAAAATAGAGATTCCCAAGCCCCTGCCTGGCGTGCTGAGAGCCCCTTCAGGGACGGGAGTCTGGGAGTCTGCACGTTAATAAGCATCTCCGGTGATTTTACGATCTGACAAGTCTGGGAAACACTGGACCCCCGAGCCCAGAAAAAGCGCGCGTCCCCGGAACCGCGCGGGGTGCTGCAGGGCGCTCAGCTTCCGCGAGCGCAGTCGCCGGTGGGCTATTAGGAAGCGGGGCGGAAAAGCGAGTGGGTCTCCATGGAGACGAGGGGCGGGGTCGGTGATGGCGTTAGGGGCGGGGCGCGCGCCCAACGCCTAACGGCCGCGCCCAGTCGGGTGCCGGGCAGTCTCGCCTCGGCCTCACGCGGCGCTCGCTGCGCTGTGCAACGGGGCGGGTAGGGAGGGAAGCGCGGGGAAGCCGGAGAGCTGACAGGCCGCCCTGCGCCCCCGACTCGGGAAGGGTCAGGCCCCCCGAGGGCCCGGGGCAGGAAGGGAGGGATGCGCGGGCACCCCTCCGCTGCGAGCTCCCTGGGCGAGTAGCCCACTCCCACTCGAGAGGCGTTGGCCATGGGCGCCTAAAGGTGCCGCAGGCTGTTGCCCTACTCTGCTCCGCACTAAGACCGAGCAGGGCACCATCCCTCTAGGGGCACACATTCTCCGGGAGGCAGCATTAAACCGCTCCCCGACACTCACAGCGATCTTTCCACAATTGACCCCGGCCTTGCTCGTTACTTTCCTGAACTGATGCAACGTCCGCACCCGGCGTTTTTAACGCTAGGGTTGAAGATTTTGCCCTTCCCGAGAACCTTAATGCTCCCAAGACCACACCTGGCATGCATGTTCTGCCAACATCCACACCAGGCCACCCTTCGGGGGGCACCGGCCTGTGCCAAGCAGGGGAGGTGATGGGCTGAGGAAACAGGCCGACACCCGAGACTCCACCGCCGCCCGTGAGCTCCTTCCCGGCTCGAGGGCAATCCTAAAATGTCAGGCGGGAGGGCGGCAGAGATGCTGTCCCGGCCTGCAGGCGGTGCACACTCGGTTCGTTTGGGGCAGAAAATATCAGGCCAAATCTCTGTACTCTGTGAGGGCCCTTCACATTTCATTTATTCAAACTGTGGGATTCATATAGAAATCAAATATAGGGATCAAATATATAATCATATATGACTTGATTATTTTTCCTGTAATACCTGATACGTAATCAAGAACAGAACAAACAAGACCAAACAGTTTCTGTGACCTGAGTATCCTTGCTATTGTTTCAATACCATGTCAGACGTCACGCCCCAGGAGACTGGAGACTGCTGAGGGTTGGGTTTAGACTTAGTTAATAATTTTGTATTAAGCCCTCCCCCCAAAGAATTCTATTGTTAACATTTATTTGCTCACTAAATACGAAGGGTGCCCTCTCACCACGACTCTTGTGCTGTCAAGCCTCGAGTCCCCCAGCCGGTCCTTTCAGATCTTCGACATCTCATCCTGTGTCCTCATCTGTGGGTCAGAAGCAGGGAGGGACCGGCACAAACAAATGTTTATTGTGAATCTACTATGTGCCAGCCACAGAGAATTTGGTGATAGACATGTGACCTTTGGGCAAGGTAGAGAGATGCAGACACAAATGCCAAAACTCCAAGTAGTGATTAGGTGCTATGAAAGAAAACATGGAATAGCAATGGTGAAAGGTTGGAGTAGGTAACCCTACTTCAGATGGGGTGTTTAGGGAGGTCTTCCCTGAGGAGGTGATACTGACTTGATTGGCAAAAGCTGGTGGGGGGAGTGGCCTGTGAAAGTCCGCGAAGAGAGGAACAGCTGGGCAAAGGCATTGCCCTGGGGCCAGGCTTGGCAAGCAGTGAAGGGGAACGAGGCTGGCAGGGTCAAGACCCCATCAGGCCTCTGGGCCATGGGGAGACCATTAAATTTTATTCTAAGTGTGACGGGAAGCTGTCCAAATGTTTCAGCAGAGGTGGGCAGGATCTGACTGGGGCCTTTGGGAAAACCTAGGCCTCTGTGAAGATCTGGCCACAGGCAGATTCACAGTGCTGTTTTCTCAATCTTCCGGGGCAGATGGTGCCAAAAGGGCAGGTCCAAATGCAGTTTAAAGTCAGACAAGTGCTCGGCTACTTCACCGCTCCCCTTGAGTTAAACAGCTCTCTTGGCTATTCCCGCCCAGGCCCTCCCTTCTGATGCTTGCCCCGTGCACCCAGAAGGGTGGCACACGGCTGAATCCCTATCCCCATCCTGCAGCTTCTTGTTTGCACTAGCTCCCCACACTCAGCTAACTGGACAGATGAGCGGGTCAATTGGGGCAAGAATACTGGACTGGGGTTCAGACTTGGAGTATAATCCGGATGATCACGTCAGCCTTACTTCTCTGGATCTCAGCTTCTTTGTGTAAAATGGGGCCGGGCAGACAGGCCAAGACAGGACCCTTCCCATTCTACCCCTCGATGGCCCCAAAGCATTCCTCTAAGGCTGCCTCTTTCAAGAATTATTACCCGATTAGCATGAATAAAGGTACACATTTCTGAGAGCCATTTATGTCAGGCTTCAGATTAGGTATTGGTTTGATGGGTATTTTTTTTCCCCTTTCATAAATATAGTTCTGAATCCTTATGGGCGCCAGCAGTTGACTCATTTCCAGATTCTTGTTATTCAATGCTACACAAGACAGACAAGGTCTTGGGGACGGAGGGGGTACAGATATTCAGCAAGTAACTGAGAGGTAATTTACCTAGGACCTATCCTGTAGGTTTTCTACAGGATATCAGGATGAGGACTGAAGGAGCTCGGGGCGTAGGGCTGGGGGGGTGGGCCTGCTGTGTTCATGCAGACACAAAGCTCTGCTTCACCTTTTAAAAGGCTACTCTGGCTGCCTCTAAATGAAGAGAGGATTAGGTTGACCTTGGGGGGCCAGCAGGGCAGGGGACACAATGGAACTGTATGGAAATGGTGATGGCATGTGGCCATCTGAAAGCCACCCCATTTTACTGCTGCCCACCTAATGCAGCATAATGTCCTCACTCTCCAGGTGCCCCTCAGATGAAGGCTGTTAGGGAGCCGAACTGGGCTTGAGGGTGGGCACCTCACATCAGGAGGAAGCTGAGGACAGCCGCTGACTTGTTCCTTAGTAGAGAACTTTGTATCCCCAAGGCTGGGCAAGCAAATAACTATGAAAATACTGTGAGCCTTGCAAAGGTCACCATAGGTTTTCCACTTGGTTTTTCTAAGGTGTCACAAGCCCTGTGGAGCCCCTGCCTGTCATGCCAGGAGGTCTAGAGGGCCCAGGGCACAAACACTTCGAGTTGGGACCCAAGGAGGATCAGGGCTTGGGCCAGGAAGCTCAAGCACACTGAACCACACCTGGGTTTGAATCCCATCTCATTCATTTAACAAATATTTATTGAGGGTCTACTGTGTACCAGTCCCTATGCAGCAGTAAGGCAGACAGGGTCCCTGCCGTAGAGAGACTGACAGGCCTGAGACAGGATTATTTCAGAAAGTGACAGGCTGGCAAGGAGACAGCTGAAATGAGGAAAACAGCAAATGCTTTGCCTTTTCCTAGCCAGGTGGCATTGGGGATATGACCCAATTTCGTATGCCAGTTTCATCTCCCAGACAGTGAAGGTGGACATGGGAATGCTCACCCCTGGCAAGTGGGCTGCTGTGGCATCCCCGATCTGCCTGCTGAGCGTGGGGCTGGGGAGGCACGTCCCCACAGCTGAGGCGGCTTGTAAGCAAGGGAGATAGGCTATGGTCCCTTTGCCTGGCCTCGGCCCCGAGGGGTCCTGCCACAGCCACCTGCGCAGGATGCCCCTGCTGACCTCTCCGGAAGACTCTGGGAGATTGTTTCTCTGTTTGTTAGGTACTGTCCTGGTCACCGAAGCCCCCTCTCAGAATGGTCTCTAGATACTATCCCAACTCCTGGGCCTCAAACCCTGGGGCTTCTGAAGAGATGCCCAGCTCTACAACGGGTCTGAGGCAGAAGCCAACTCTGCCCTTACCCGGCTGTGGACTCCGAGACCTGGAGGGGAGGCTCCTACCACAGGGCCAACACTTCCTGGAGGGGACAGGCCCCAGGGCCCTTGGGAGCACACACGGGCCACCACCCTCTCTGAGCCTGTAAACTGGCATTCGGGTGGGAGAAGGTTCAGGGATGTGCCAGGAAACCCTCAGCCCCAAAGTAAAGGAAGGCCCTGTGCTGAAGGCAGCCGCAGCGGGGGCTGGGAGCCTCTCGAAGCTCCTCTGGGCTTCTCGCCACTGTTCCCACCCAAGAGTGAGCCTGGGCCAGAGCTCCCAATTCCGTGCCAAGCACTTATCTGAGGGTGGGGACTGGAGAAGTCATTTCCTAGTTTCTGCTGCTCACTCCCTCCATCCGCTCGCCCTCATCCCAGCTGGCCATGCGCACACAGGCTGGAGAGCCAGGCCGAGACCTCAGGAGCCCCAGGACCCCAGGGCAGGTGGTCAGGTCTCTAGAGAGCACAGAGCCGACCATGAGTATTGCCGCAGAGTTGGAGATGGAGGCTTCTGATGGGAAGAATGGGAGATGAAGTTAGAAAAGCAGGCAGATACCTGACATGAAGTGGGCTTGGAGTCAGGTCCCTTTCAAGCCCCTGAGAAAAGCTGCTGGGCAAGACTGCCCTGGCCCAGAGAGGGTAGTTGGGCTTGGACTGATGGCAGCATCTGAAATGGGGTGGGCGGCTTGCAGACCAAGCTGGGTGGAGTCACAGAACAGGAAAGAGATGAAAAAGGAATCCTGAGGTACAAGTGCTCCCACCTGAGTGATGCTGGTGCTCCAAACAGGACCCAGCTGGGGGCAGAGGCACAGGGACAGCCTCACAGGGCTGGGGACCTTGTTTTAGCTTCACACGCTTCTGTTTGGGTGTTATACCCTGAATCTAGTAAGAAAAAAGAACCAACAGGCTTTTAAATAAAAAGAGAAACAAAAGGCCTAAGGGAAGGCCAGCATGTCTTCCAACAGGCCTGGCCCACCCCTGCTGCCTCCTGTGCCGCGGCTCAGACCAGCCATCATCACGGTCCTTGGAGCACTGACAGTGTGGCGGTCAAGTCCTTCTGGAGATGGGTGACTGATCTTGTTCAAGGCAACAGGTCCAACCACCCACAGCATGGTCAGCATTTCAGGCCCTATCTCTAGGTTGGGCATTCTTAGTGGGCACCCACAGTCCCCGGGGCGCCTAGGTGACATCCTCGCTGGAGGCCCGATGCAGACGTGTGAATGTGAACCTGTGCAGCTTGATACTGAGGGCTCATCCCTTAACGTGATTCTGGGTGAAATCAGCACTAATGCTGTGTCCCACACAGGTCTGGTTTCTTCCATGAAAAACCCTACTTGAAGTCCATTCTTTTAAAAATGATTTTCTATCAGAATCCTCTGGGGACTCCTGCTTTGAGGGCACCCAGGACATGGGAGCCTGCAGTTGGGACCCAGCCCCTACAGGCTGGCAGGAGAGGTGGAGGTGGGAAGGCAGCCAGCCCTCTTGCCTTCTCAGCAGCTGAGCCTCCAAGCACTCTGATTTCTCTGTCTTTTTTGCATCTTCTGGGCGTCAACTCCACTGCTTCTTTGATCTCCAGCAGTCTGCCCAGGTTTTCATCACAGCCACTGGCCCCTTGCGCTGCAGTGGGTGAAGGAGCCTGATCATCCCCATTCAGGACTTCACAATATATGTTTGCATGTTGAAGGCAACCTTCCCCAAATTCTCCTCTGGTGAATTTCCCACTAAATGCTGAAAAGGCCTAAAAGCCTCTCTTTGCACATTTAAAATACCAAACTGGGCCCTGTTGTCCCCTCTTCCAGTCCAGGCCTAAGCTGGAGCCAACCTCTGGGTTTAAAACACATTTTCGGGAGGCAGACTGGCCCGCAGCAGCCTGGCCCAAGCCAACGGGCCTTCCTTGGTCAAGGGCCCTCAGGCGACAGGGCCGCTGGACCCCATCCCTGAGGCCGGTGGCTCCTGTAGTATCTTTCAGCCTCCCACACTGGGGGCTCCCACCCAGGCCTCCAGCAACCTTCAAGGCAGAGGAGCCCTGTTGAGCTTTTGTGCACATAATGCCTTTTACAGATGGTAATACTGAGGCCCACAGAATCACAGGAGCCAGCCCAGAGCCCAGGGCTTTGCAATAGCAGCCCAGAGACTTCTTACCAGACCAGCCTACTCCTCCCCCAGACACACGGGCCTCTGTTGTGTGTCTCATGGACCAGCCAGGCTATATTCCTGTGGGTCCATCTCCTCTGTTCAGTAGTCCAGAATCAGAATGGTAAAGCTGAAGAGTCATTCAAATGACACACGTCCAACCCCTTTTCACAAACTGTGGAGCCCAGGCTGGGCGGTTTAGGGGGCATGGGGTGGTCACACATGGGGGTTGCAGGAGTGCCACGATCTGAGCCAAAGCAGCAGCTCCTCACTCCCAGTCCACCTTCCTGTTTTTGTGCTGCAGGCAAACCTGAGTGGTGCCCAGGCAGCAGTGAGCAGGACTGTCTGTAGGGCAGGGTGTACCCCGGGTTGGAGCCAGCAGGCAGCAAGGCAGACCGAGCTCTGCTCTTTAAGAGAGCAGCCAGTACATGAGTATATCAGCAAAATAGGGTCAGATGATGGTAGGGTTCCAGGGTAGCAATTCTAGGGAGGTGTTTTAGTAAGGGGCTGGGAGATATTTACAGATTGAGATCTGAATGAAAGGAGACAGACACATAGTACATGAAAAGGTCCTGAGCTGGGAACTCCTGGGTACACGAAAGGAATAAAAAGGCAGTGTGGCCAAGTGCAGATTTATCCTAAGTCTGATGACGAACCACTGGACGCCTGCTGGAGAGACAGGCTGCTGGGGGTCAGCCTCGTGTTAGTCGCGTCCTCTGCTGCCATGTGGAGAGGCCTGGGGAGGCCAGAGTGAAAGGGTAGGGGGCACCGCAGCCTGAGGAGGAGAGGCTTGGGGGAGGTGGGACCTGCCTGGGGGTGGGCCTAACAGAAACCAAAGGTTTGGCTGCAATGGTAGAGGGGAAAAAATAATCCAGGGGTGGGGGGGTGGGATCACACGTGCTTTCTAACCAGAACTGTCTGTGAAACTCTGGGAAGGGACAGGTTAGGAGTTCTGGTTTAACCATGACACAGAAGAAATGGGTTTCACATATCCCAGTGCAGACGACAGCGAGTAGCTGGATGCCAGAGCCTGTTGGTCAGGAGAGGGGCAGACGTCAGGGCTGGAGGAAGAAACGGGGCATCGTCAGGGTGTGGGTGGTGTCTGCAGCCCCGGGACTGGACCAGCTCGCCTAGGGACAGAGGGTCGTCCTAGGTTAGCACCCTCAGGAATCAGGGGCCCCGAGCTTCCTCCAGACTGGCTGGGCCGGGGCCACTTTCAGATGCTCCTTTTTCTTGATTTCATCATTTTTCGTTGGCTACTTGAGGTCTTCCCCACCTCTGGTTTCCTTTGAGGGGTGGCAGGGGGCTATCTGGGGGTGTGGGGTTTGAGAAGTAGCCCTGAAGACTGGCAGGAGGCCAGCCATACAGCCCTAATCAGACGGAGGCACCAACGCCCCTTCCCCTGGCCTCAGTTTGCTCCTCTGTACAAGGACAGTGGGATGAACCCACTCGGTCTTGTCAGCTCCCAAAGCCTAGAATTAATCTTCCTGAGCCCAGGTCCACAGGAAGCCCCATCTTGGCAAAAGCACCCCCTCCCCAGGCAGCCACGGAGCTCCCAGGCTGTCGAGGACTCTGAACTGTCTCCAGCGTCCTCCCCCATGGCTTGGGCCACACCAGCCTGCCTGCGGGGGTCCCCCTATCACTGCTCCTCAACTCCAGTTGCGGCAGGCCTCCCCCACGGCTGGAGAGCCCTTCCTGGGACGCACGCTGGCCACACCCACTCCCTCACTGACCGGGTGCCAAGAGCCCTGCCAGGCACCCAGGGGCGGCGACTGTGGCTCAGGCCCCACACCTTCAGCCCCCCAAGTGATGCTGGGGTTCTTGTTTGTGGAGCTGAAGAATGAGCTTCACAGTCAAGGTAGGAGAGCAAGGTACAGGCTTTTATTAAGAGATAAAGTGAAAGAACAGAGCTCCCGGCTAACGCCGGGAGGGGACAAGAGAGTCCGTCGTTGGTGCATTGTCTAGCGGGTTTTATAGGCAGTTGAGGATTTTTCGAGAACATGAAAAAACTTAGGGGTGGGGCCTTGTTAAGTGGTCTCTGAATATTAAAAATTAACTTAACATAAGGAATTTCCTGCCTTGATTTCCCTCTGGGACACTGGCACCTTGGTCTGGGAGCATATCAAAAGGCTGCCTGCCCAGCCCCCAAGGAGGGCTGAGGTATTGTCTACTTGCTAAAGAATTCTGCCTCTTGAACTTCCTGGGTGTTAAAATGCAATTTTATCTTTAAGATGCCTTTTACCATGCCGTCTACAACTGGGTCTGCATGCTAAGTTAGTTGCTCAGTTTGCAGAATCACCCCGTCAGATTTGAAGGAGGAAAGACAGCACATAGGCCTGGGCCTTTTAGCATGCTAAAGTGAATCTTACACATGGTTACAAATGATTAGCATAATAAAACATGTGCTACTCTTCTTTATCTGGGGAACATTAACTGATTTCACTTTAGAATGATTCTAGAGCTCAATGTTTAACATAGAATTTTAGCAGGGGAGTTTCTTTGCATGTAGTTACATTGTTCTGACTGCAAATATCCCGCCCTGCCCCCTCCGGAGGCCCTCACCTTACTTTGACTACATCTAGGGTCCCTGTCTCACCAGCACGTGGAATCTTCCCATTTCTTAAAGGGAAGTCTGAAAGCAGGGCTGCATTTTTATCTGAAATCGCCCAGAACTAATTTGTTGTTTTTTAAAAAAAAAAATCAATGGTGGAAACAAGCAACGTCCAGCCAAGGGCCTTCTGGCGGGGAGCCAGGCCCCTGGGGCTGTGCACTGCGCCGGGACTGACCAGGACTCCTTCCCGAAGCCCTCTCCTCTGGGGCCGGCCACGCCTGCTCTCCCCCACTCCTCTCGGGCCATTCCCCTTCTGTCTCCCAAGCTGCCGTCCTCCTTTTCCTGCCGCTTCCACCACCTCTACAATGGCCCCGGAAGGTATCCCTGCCCCGGATGCCGCTGCAACCAGCTCCAGACTCACATTTCCAGCGACCCCTCCCGTGACGGCTGGACGAATTTCATCCTGGGTGCACCCAAGCTGCCCATGCCATGCCTCCCCATGGCTATCAGCTCTGTTCTCCTTTTGACCTTTCAGACACCCAAGCTCAAGCCCCTTGGGGCCAGTCACCTGGCTGCCTCCCCTCCACCTGGTGCCCCAAATCCGGCTTTCTATGGGTGTCCCCTTTCCACCATCTCCACACCACGGCCCGCCCGCAGAGGGCCACCCTACCACCTTCCCAGTGTGCGACTGCTCATTCTTCGACGGCTTCTGCTCCGCGGCAGGTACTCCTCTGTGGGCCACACGTCTAGGCAGCGTTGTTTCTCTTCCTGCACTGCCTGGTTCTACGCACCCCAGCCCAGCATGCACACACCCTGCATTTTTGCAACTGAGGTCTTTGCTGCACCCATGTAGCCCCTGAGGAGCCATGCAGCCCTTAGTTGGCCCTTCCTCCTCCCCAGCGCCACTCCCAGGGCTCAGCACCCTGGCCATTTCAGAATCCCCCCCGTTAGGAAATTTGGATGGTCTTACCCTCACCTTGGCTGACGTCTCACACCCTGGAGGATTTCCTGATCATGGACAGACGGCGCACGCGCCCAGGGTCGTCCTCTCTGGGAGAGGGGCTTGGCCTTCTTCGCAGGAGCCCCGGCTGCAATCTACGTTCCTTCTCCTACGGGGAGAAGTCTACTCACTGCCCCGAGGGCCCAAGCCCTTTCCCGGCTCCGTATACCCCTGACCTCCGTCGCAAAACACCGCCTTGTCTCCTTTTCCAGGCCTCGATTTCCTCCATTCCTGCAGTTTCCTCACAAGCTTGTCCTAGGGCAAATGGGGTCCGTGCCAGCGCTGTGAAAGGGAAAGGGCTGAGCGCCGACAGCAGGGGAGGGGCCTGATGGGGCAGAAGGCACCGAAACACCCCTCCCCTTTTCAGGGCCTCACGGCCTCCAGCTCTCCCTATCCCTGAAACCCCAGTACTCTATAGCCTCCCCTCCAACCCAAGCCTCCATGCTCGGGCCACAGGGGACTGTTTATTGTCTGTGCCCCTGACGCGGCCCCCACGTCCAGGCCTCAAAAATCATTTACCCCAAAGGGGTCCGCTCTCTCCTCGGAGTGCCCCCTCTGCGGTCTCAGCCTCCCCAAGCGGAGGCTTCTCTGGCTCCGAGAAAAGACTGTCTGACATCTCTGCATCCCACTAGAGGGGGACCCAGAGGAGCTCATGGACGCCAGATTTCCGCAAGCCTCCGCGGAGGTACCAGGAGTGGGGCTGCCGCGAGAGCTCCCTGCAGGACCTCCTAATTGCCCTCCGGGGAGTCGAGGGGGAGGGGTGTGGCCAGGAGCGAACAGCAGTTCCCCTCCTTCTTTCCTCCCTCCTCCCCCATCCCCGCGGGACCTCCTCCGGGGGTCGCAACCTGACGCCCACCCTGCCCCACCCTGGAGCCGCCATTTGGTTTTGGGGGAACGGTGGCAGCTGCCTGAGCACCACAAAATGGGGCACTTGGAAGCATCTGCGGCAAGCGGGGTGGCCGGCTAGGAAATGTCCCCAGAGAGGCACTACGGTCGTCCCCGATTCTCCCGAGCTGTGCCCGGGCGCCTGAAGCTAACAAGACCCCGGGCGCGGGGCTGGAGGGCGCCTTCCATTCGCTACCCTCCTGGACTGGGGCGGAGACCCCCCTCGAAGAAGCCCCAGCTCACTTACCATTGCTCCGTCCGGCCGCGGGAGGGCGCGCCCTGTGTTAGTTCGGACGAATTAAAGCTTGTTCTGCGGGCAGGCCGGGGGCCTCCCGGACTTGGCCAGGGCTTGGGTGCCCGTGGCGCACTCTTGGCTGCCAGGCGCAGACCTCCGGGCCGTGGGGCCCACACCCGGGCCCGCGCTACTCACGCCCAAACAGGGTGCCCCCCTCCTCTCGCGCTCCCGCAGCCTAGGGTGCACTCCTCCGTTTCCCTTTGCCGAGCCCTTCCCGGGCGCAGACCGCCTCTCCGCGGTGCCGCGGGCTCGGGCCCCGCCCGGGGCGCTCTGCTGCGGGCGCAGGGGCGCAGGGCAGGCGCGGTCCGGGAAGCCAGCGGCCGGCGAAGGGGCTTCAAGAAGCACAAGTTGGCGCTGGCTCCGGACCAGGCTGTTGTTGTTCTCAACGTGGTCCGCCACTGAGCCATAAAAGCAGAGCGGGGCGCTCTCCTCGTCAGAGCGCAGCGCGCACGCCCGGCAAGCTTCGGGGCTGGTGGTGGCGATAACGGCAGCAGCGGCGCTCCCGGCCGGTTTCCCTACTCCGGCCCGACCCCTACACTTCGATTCCCTCCTCTCCGGTCCCCTCCGCTCCGGCCCCGGCCTGGGACCTCCGCTCCGGCCGGTCCGCCCCCGCCCCAGCCCTGCCGCCCGGCCCCAGGTCCGGCCGCGGCCGCTCCCGCCTGGAGCCGCCGCGCGCCCCTAGCCCCCCGGCGCCCCCTCGGCCCCTCGCCTTCCTCTTCCCGGCGCGGCCCCCGGGCTTCCGCGCCCCGCCCGCCACCAACCCGCTTGCCACCATGTCTGTGGAGCTCGAGGAGGCCCTGCCGCTGACGACCGCCGAGGGGGCGGGCAAAAAGGCCAAGGCCGGCGGCTCGGCGGTGCTGTCTCCGTCCAAGAAGAGGAAGAATCACAAGAAGAAGAATCAGCCTGGCAAGTATAGCCAGCTGGTAGTGGAGACCATCCGCAGGTTGGGCGAGCGCAACGGCTCGTCGCTGGCCAAGATCTACGCGGAAGCCAAAAAGGTGGCGTGGTTCGACCAGCAGAATGGGCGCACCTACCTCAAATACTCCATCAAGGCGCTGGTGCAGAACGACACGCTCCTGCAGGTGAAGGGCACCGGCGCCAACGGCTCCTTTAAGCTCAACCGCAAGAAGCTGGAGGGCGGCGGCGAGCGGCGCGGAGCCCCGGCGGCCGCCACCGCCCCGGCGCCCGCCGCGCACAAGGCCAAGAAGGCGGCCCCGGGCGTGGCCAGCCTCCGGCGCGCGGACAAGAAACCCAAGGGTCAGAAGCCCGAGAAGCGCTCGCACAAGAAGGGCGCCTCCTCCAAGAAGGACAAAGGCAACAAGGCTAAGAAGGCGGCGACCTCTGGGGGCAAGAAGGTGAAGAAGGCGGCCAAGCCTAGCGTCCCCAAAGTGCCCAAAGGCCGCAAATGAGCGTGCTCTCCTGCGGGGTCTTTCCAGGTTTTGGTTTTTTCTACCCCAAGTGTCTGTAGATTTTGTACGGTTATCCCGGCCCGGGCCGCCGAGCCCGCTCTGAGCCGCAGGGAGGGGCCCCGGGCCCGCGCCATCCTTTCTATGTTCCTCCCATCCCCCGCTGTTGTAGCGTGTTTTTTTTCCCTTTAGATTTTTGAAACGGCCCTGGCGACGCCTCTATTGGCTCTCGCCCTTAGCAACGGCTATCGCCATGGTTACCGGCCTTAAGGCGCCAAAGGCTGTGGCTCGCCCGCTATCCCCGGCGGGGGCCGCGGGTTGGTCAGGCCTGGGCGTGCGTGGATACGGCCGCTACGCCGCCCTTCCCGGTCACCCACCTTCCCCGCCTTTGGGTGCGCGACAGTCGCTCGGGGCGCGGGGCTGTGCGGCGCTACTCTTTATCCCGTCGGCCGTTTGGGGGGGCACAATAAATTTTTGAAACCTTTGAACCGCTCTCGATTTCTAAGTGGAATAGGGTTGGGCGTGGTCGGCGCCGCAGCTCGGGTTGGACGGTGGGCCCCAGCGTTCCTCAAATGCGCGGGTTTACGAAGAAGGCTGGGGCCTTCGGCCCTAGGGGGAGACCGGGGGGAAGGGGAAGGGGGGAGCGGGCTGGGTGATCCCTGAAAAGAGCCTCCAGCCGGATCTGTGAGCAGCAAAGATGCTGGAGACAAGCTGGTTCCAACAAGGACCCATCTTCCATGGGTGGGGGCTGAGGTGACCACAAGGTTTACTGGTCAGGGCCTCTCAGCTCTTAGGCCACACCAGCTCTTGGCCTTTGAAGAAGTTAATTGTTCTGCGACAGGGATAAGGGAGATGTATATAGGCCTTAGGCTCTGGCTCACCAACCACAACCCAAGTGTGTTCTGAGCGAAGCCCTGATCCTCCGTTGAACTAACCAGGATTGCACAGGGGCCAGGAAGGTTACTGGGTGGAATGACCCGCAGCTTTGGGATACCCTGGTGTGCAGCATATAGAATAGTTGTTCATCCAGTTGGGCACTAGGCTGAGGCCTATCAATGTTCCAATAAAGAGAACCCTGCAAAACACTGGGGCAGTTGGAAGCTGGGGAATGTTCTACAACAGTGGGTATATCCTTGTACCAAACTGGGCAAGCCTGGGCTGGGGTTAAATGCAGGTGGTCTTTTTGATTCCTGTGTTGAGACTACAGGATGGGCGCAAGGGCAATAGCAGGTTCGTGGAACTCTGGAGCATCACTGGAGAAGAGCCCCTGGCTTGCGAATACCCCTGATGGCCTGGCAGTCACTACCCTCTGGCATGTAGGGTATGGTCATAGTGCAGACCCCTCAACCACCCACAGCTCAGGAGGAGGTCCACTCCCTCTGCTGGGGGGCTCCTCCCTGGGGGAACTACAGGGTTAACTGCCAGAGTGAAACCCATTTGTCCCGAGCTGGACCTGAGCTCGCAGCCAGAGGCAGAACCAGCATGGATGCCTGCCCTGCCTGATCTTCCCGGTGAGCAGGGAGCCAAGCCAGATGCAGTCCTCTGCACATCTCCGCTCTCCAGGCACAAGTCCCGAAAGTGAGATGGGGCCTTGACTGGACTGTGAGTTGCTGATGGCAGCAGCGGGCACTGTCGTTAGGGGGAAGCAGGTGACACCATGCTAGACTTGGCTATTTTGCCGGTGCACATCCTGGAAGCAGGCAGGGGCGTACGTTGGAGATGGCAGGACTCTGGTGAGCCACGTCTGACACCTCTGCCCACCCTGCCAGCCCATGTTGTGAGCACTTGCTCATCAGTAACAGCTCCATCTACTTTGGGGGGGCAGTGGGCCTGGCGTCCTGCTATGCCTGATGTCATTGCACCAGCCCAGGTCCTGTCCCACACTGCCTATAGGGCCAGCCAATATGCCACCAGCAGGAGAGGCCTCTGCTTACCTGGGATTCTGGGAGATACTGTGCCTGACCAGCTTATACTCTTCTTCCCTAAGACAGAAACCCAAGCCCAGATGCCATCTGGGCTCACCCCAGTTGTCCAAGTTGGAATCTTGGCGATGGGGCCTGATACTTGGCTTTCTGACCAGCTCCTAGGTGGCGCTGAGGTTCAGAGAGGGTTGGGAAGGGCTGCTACCGAGGATTGGGGCACGTGGACGCTGCTCCCTCCTGCCCACATAGTTCACACTGAGCTTCGTCCCCTTCTCTGAGTCTTTCCTAACAAAGCCTGCCACCCCAATGACTGTCCTCTGAGAGCATCCCATGAGTTCCAGGACCCCAAAGCACCCTCCAGGTCACCCTTCTTGTGCACTGCCTTTCCATGTTTCCCACCAAGATCTGCCCTTGGCTGCTCCCACCCCTGGGCTCTCCCAGCGGCCGCCTGCTCTGACACTGCTGCCTCCCACCTGCCCCCACCTCTCCCATCACTCCTGTCCATTCCTGGAAGACTTGGGCCCCTGGCTCGCTGTCTTCACCCCAAGAGCACCAGAGCACCCAGTGGGCCAGCCCTCAGTGGGGCAGGCCTGTCACATTTCTGAGCTTTGCTCTGTATTTTCCTCTGGCAACCCAATCCACCCTACTCTGAGACCACATGTCTCTCAGGGGATCTGACCCCTCAAGTTCCAGGGATGGTGGTGTGACCGAAGATCTGACCAATGAGTGTTGAGTCAGTTGTTCACTTTGCCATAATGATTGGGTCAGAAATGGGCTCTTACCCCAATGGGTTCAGTGGGAGTCAATCCTGGGACTTCTGGAATTAATAAGAAAAAGGACCTCTACCTGCCCTCCCTCTGCCATAGCTGAAGAGGAGCGACCTGGGGCAGGTTGCCAACGTCTGCCTTTGTCAGTACATAGGGAAAGCCCACCTGAACAAGGAGCCAGGACAGAGAGTTGGAACCAAGAAATAGATACCTGACATCATTAACAGACCCTCTGGATCCAGCCATGCCTGAAGCCATTAGAGTTGTCACATAAACTGATACATGATATATTGACTTTTTTTAAAAAATTGAAGTATAGTTGATATACAATCTTATATTAGTTTCAAGCAAACAACACATTGCTTTTTAGGTAAGCTAGTTTGAATTCACTTGTCACTTACAAGCTAGTCTCTCTCTCCACTTGATGCATTATACTCTCCAACGCTTACATCCTGGACCTTATCCTATCAAATTGCTCTCCCTCCAAAACCACTCCCCCAGAGGCCCACTCTCCACCCACGGTCCCCTCCTCTCCTCTCTTCACAGCTTGCTCACTCGGACCCTTCAGCCAAGCTGCACCTCTGTGGGTGGGTCTCACATATATTCACATGTACCCCAACTTGAACAGTTGGCAGTACCCAGCCCCACATGAGCACTCGGTGTGTGCTGAGCACTCTGAGGAAGGCTGCACAGGCCTCATCTCAGCCTCAAGACAGCCCCAGTGAGCAAAGTGTCCAGAAGCTCAACTTACTGGTGCAGGTACTAAGATGGGGACGAGTATTTTCTGCTCCGACACCACACTCTGCTCCGTCATGGGGTTGAGGGATGCAGGATTCACCATTTACTTACTGTGTCTCTTGGACCTGGCTTCAGGGAGCCTCAATTCCAGGTGAACATTGGAGGCATGTGACACTGCAAGGCCCAGGAGGAAGGCTTCCTGGAGTAGGTGACCCTGGTGCAGCAAGGAGGCAAAGGAACAAGAGCTTTTGCTTGTCTGTAAAATAGGAGCATGTCTGTAAAAGGCGTGGTAGCCCAGGCCTGGGCTCCTGCATGCATCCACTGATCAGGAGTAGCTTTGAGTGGGACTAGGGCCCCTGAGGCTGAGTTCAGGGTTTGGGCTTGGTTCTACTGTGGTCTTCGGTTGGTGGTAAGATTGTTCTCTCTAAGCGTCAGATTCCTCATCTGTATATGGAGCCAGGGAAGAGTTTGTTTACTTACCTGCTAACCAGGGAGGGTCTGCACACAGTGCCTCTGGCCAGGGCCTCTGGGTTTTCCTGCCTCTATCCCTTGACCTTGGGTGCAGTGTTCTCTTTGAAGCACTGCCTCCCTCCTCCCACAGGGCTGGGATTTGTCTCCCCATGAACCTCCTTCTCAGAATCTCGGCTCTACCTTCCGAGTCCCCAGATCCAATGTCTCCCTGGCCCTAGCTAGGACAGACCTGCAGACACAGGGACGGCCCCTTTCTAGGCTGTGCAGCCTTAGCAGCCCGTAGAAGGGTGCTGCAGGCAACTCTAGGAATCAGCCTAGCTGGACCTGTCCCTCTGCGCAGGGCAGGGCTTAGCACTGAGTAGGGACTTGTTTCAGGGGAAAGCCTAAGCACTCAGTGTGAGTTACTGACATCTCTGTGTCCCAGGCAACTAGGATGTTGGATGATGGGGCCAGAGGGCACGTAAGCTGTTCTACCAGCTCCACTGGTCATGAGGCAACCAAGCAGCCCCCACTTTTCCACAGCAACTGCTACTGGGCTCCCTGCACTTGCAAAGTGGGGTTGATGAAAGCTGCACCGTCCTGGGGGACAGAATGTGGCCTCAGGTCATGGGCCTAGTCCACGATCATTCATTCACATACAGCTGAGCAGAGGCAGGGATGGGAGCCCATCAGACTTAATCCCTGTTTTTGAGTTGCTCGGCCACGTGCAGGAGGGCAAATAAACCAGCAGCTTCTGGGTAGGGACAGTCCACGCTGGAGCAGCACTAACACAGGCCCCCAGGTGTGGACGAAGCTCCTGAGCCTGGGGAGTGGCGAAATCAGCGGGTAGACCCACAGAGCATTGAGCAGGGATGGAGAGCAAGTTTTCAGGTGCCCTGTCAGCAGAGACAGAACCATAGGGCTACAGGCACATATACACCTACACACTGGATTTGTTCCAGGAAACTGGCTTGTACATTTGCAGGCCTGAGTAAGCAGCTTCTGTAAGGCTGCGTCCCTGTGCCTGGTGCTGGAGCTTGGGGTGCTCCATCAGGAGCAGGGTGAAGCCCTGCTTAGCACAAGCTGGGGCCCAGGACAGACCGAAACTTGTGTTGGTTCTTGTTGCCTCTGACCTTGGTCATGAACCTATTCTGAGGAAGCCCAGATGGAGAGTGCATGGTGGAGAGTGCACCACGCACACACCTGGCCCAGGACTGAAGGAGACTCCACAGCAAGTAGGGTAATTGCAGGCCCAGGTCCTGCTTCACACTGGGGAGGTGAATGGGCAACAGGTGACCAAAATGGTTGCTTCCTTCCATATCTGGCAAGAATTTTCCCTGTGGCCCACCCTACCGGGAGACAGAAAGTAAGACAGTACTGAGAAATATAGCTCCACTTAGCCAAGTTGATACATTACAAAGCCATCGCAGATCCACTGTACAGTGGGTGTGTGTGGGATGAGGCTGAGGAGGGACCGGCACAGAAGAGCACAGGCACCAGGCCAGGCAGGGCAATCTGGCCAGCCGGGGACGCAGACTCCACCTGAAGACGGGCAGTGATTACCCAGTTCTGCTGATAGTTGCCAGGCAGCAGAGTGGGCTCAGTAAGGTCAGAGCTTCTCATTTTTTCAGACCGTGTCAGAAACACCTGAAAATGTTTCTAAGTCTCCCTCCAGAGGTGGGACGTGGCTTGAGCTACCCAGACAGGCTGAGTGGCAGGTGTGTGTGTGTGTGTGTGTGTGTGTGTGTGTGTGTGTGTACGTGTGGTGTGTCTCAGCCTGACCATGCTTAGTGGCAGGTGTGTGTGTGTGTGTGTGTGTGTGTGTGTGTGTGTGTGTGTGTGTACGTGTGTACGTGTGGTGTGTCTCAGCCTGACCATGCTTAGTGGCAGGTGTGTGTGTGTGTGTGTGTGTGTGTGTGTGTGTGAGAGTGTGTGTCTCAGCCTGACCATGGCCGCACATGGGGCTCAGTCATCCCAGGGACCATCTGAGAGTTTATGTGGAAACTATAAACCTTTTTGGTGAAACCTCCCACTTTTAAAATGTGAGCTTAAAAAAAGGTTTACCAACCAACCCAATCTACCAATCTCCCTCACACCCATTAAGAGAGCTACTGTGAAAAACCAAACAGAACACAAGTGTTGGTGAGGATGTGGAGAGGTTGTAACCCTTGTACACTGCTGCTGGGAGTGAAAGATGATGCGTCTGTTGTGGAAAAGAGTATGGAAGTTCTTTAAGAAATTAAATACAGAGCCATCCTATGATCCAGCACTTTTGCTTCTGGGCATACACTCAAAAGCATTGAAAACAATGACTTGAAGAGATATTTGCACACCCATGTTCATAGCAGCATTACTCACAGTAGCCAAGAAGTGGAAACAACTCAAGTGTCCACTAACAGGTGAACAGATAAACAAAATGTGGTCTATCCATACAATGTAATATGATTCACCCTAAAAAGGAAGTTCTGATACAGGCTACATGGATGAATCTTGAGGACATTATGCTCAACCAGTCACAAAAGGATATATACTGTGATTCCACTTCTATGAGGTACTTAGAGCAGTCAGATTCATAGAGACAGAAAGTAGAATGGAGGCTGCCAGGGGCTGGGGGAGGGAGAAGGGGGCTTAGTGTTTAAGTGGACAGAGTTTTAGTTTTGCAAGATGAAAATGTTCTGGAGAATGGTTGCATAACAATGTGAGTATACTTAATTACTGAACTGTATGATTCAAAATGGTTGAGATGGCAACTACTTTGTGTATTTTACCATAATTAAAAATAATACATATATACCATATGGGCCAAAATCATGTGTGAGGTTCAACGTGGCCTGCAGTCTTCCACCTTTGAGATCGCTTGACTTGATCTTCTGTGATGGCCCTTCCAACTGCTTCACAAGACAAGAAGCCCTTTGTGGTGGTGTCTTGAAGGATACTGAGGGAAGGAAGGTTAAAGCGGCAAAAGCCAGAGACACAGCCTCCTGGTGCTAAGGGTCTGCATCAGGGTAGCTCAATGTGGTCTTGTCATGAGGATCCTGGAGCCTTGTGCCATGCATCCTGCAGATACTTGTTTCCAGAGGCCCACCCCCACTTCTTGCCCACCTTCTCTTGTCTCTCTCCCAGCTCCTGTTTTACTTCTGGCTGCTCCTATTAGGGGCTAGGAGTGGAGCCCTGGGGCCTTGTCCCAGCCAGGCTGCCCTTTAAAACTTATTGTGCTGTCCAGCTTGACTGTCCAAGCCCTTTCACTGATGCCCCAGCTCCTCCAAACAGTTTTCTAGCTTCTGCTGCTTGCTGGGAGTGTTGCCTGGCAAGCCTGCAGCATGCCTCTCCTCCCTGGAGTTCCAGGATGCAAGGGAGATCCTCACCCATCTCCACATGAGGGACACCAGCCCAGAAGAAGGCTCTGGGCCCCTGGGAGTTCAATTATAAGCATCCACTCTCCTGAATCCGAGATGGGTAAACCAAGTCTCACAGAAGAAGATGTGGTCAGTTTTTCACGTTCTAGGGACTCTTGCATACAGCCTGCGCTGAAGCTCCTTTACCCAAGGAATGAGGCTCCACCCTTCCCATCAATTGCTCCTCACTCTGGTTGAAAAGGCGGAGGGAGGCTGTGCAGGCCCAGGTGGGGCTCTTTGAGCCTGAGGCCATCCCTTACGCTCCGGTTACCACTGCCAAGCCACCCTCCAGGCTCTCCCAGCAGCAAGCAGTATCTTTCCAAGCTCTCCAAGCTTAGACACCCCCTCCAAGGCCAAGAGCTCCTTGGATCTGTCCTCAGTTTACCTATGATAAGCTGTGTGTCCTTGGCCAAGCACCTCCCTTACCTGGGCCTATTCCATCTCTTTACAAGCAGGGTTGGGCTTTAGGCACATGAGCTTTGCAGCAGGAGATGGATCTGGAGTGGAGGGTGGTCACCTGTCTAGTAGGACCTGGAGTGCTGGAGACCCTCTACTTTCTCTAAGGCTGCCAAGCAGGAAAGAATCTCCTTAAAGTCTGGAGCCAAGTCTGCTCGCTGCATCTGTGGGGTGTGGGTGAGGAGGGGGCTGCTGCACGTGGGTGGGCTGTCCCACCTGCCCTGGAGAACAGCTGCGGCCCTGGTCTGACTTGGTCACATACAGGCCGTCAGATTAAGGCTGCATGTCTATCTCAGACACTTGTTCTTTAAAAACAGATGATAAGATGCCCCACTGCTCTCGTAAGTATTGGCAAAAGGTGGGAAAATGGGGATTCATATGCCCCTGAAATAAGCGAAAATTTGGAGGGTAATTTGGCAATACCTAGTAAAGCTGATGACCCAGACAGAAAAGTGCAGAATAAAATGCCTAAGGCATGGTTTATGTAAACCTGAAGATCACAAATAGTATGTTCTCAGATACAAGAACGTGCTTTTAACGTCACATTTATGTGAAAATGAAAGAATTCGTGGCCCTGAGGACATTCCATTCCCTTACGTTAAAATTCAAAGACCCCACCCAACTGATCTGGAACCCCGACTATGGGCAGTCAGCAACGAAAAACAAATGGAATTTCATTTTTATCGTTTATTAAACTGGAAACAAATATGACAAAATAGCAGTTAACAGTCAACCTTACGGTAAGTACCTGTGTTTTGAAACTCAGTAAAACCACCCAAACCCACGCAAATCAGCCCAAACAACCGGAGCCCACAGCGAAGGCGCCGCCGCCTTCCAGCGCCAGGGTACTGAGTACTGAACATCGCGGCTAAGCCCGCCTCCTCCGCCGGAGGCCGTGTGCTCTAAAGAGGAATTAGGCACTCGGCGGGCCACCGCGAGGGTCGGTCGGGGAGACCCCGGGCTCGTCTCCCCCCGGCCCAGCAGCGGGACGTGCCACGCCAGCGCGCTCCCTCTCGTCATCAGGCGCGCCGCTTGAGCTCCTCTGATTGGTTCAAATTGCGATCCCTGATTTGCATAGGGCCTCCGGCCAGAGCCCCGCCGCCTGTGGGCAGGGTCTACGCAGCGGCTCGAGCGCAGTGGGCCGCTTGGTGAGAGCTCTCGGGCCGGTACCGCCCTGTCCTCCCCGTCGCCTCGAGACCCGCTTCCGTCCAGCCCTCTGGGGCAGCGTCTTGTGGATCCCCGTCTTCCGGGCACCCCCAAGAGAAAGGAACGGAGCGGCCCTGGAGCTCCAGGAAATTGTTCCGTCCCCTCTCCGGGTCCCTGGGAGGCCCCCCTCCTATCCTGATAGCGCAGCTCCTGCTCCGTGTCTTCCCTGGAGGGACCCTAGTCGCCAGCGGCCCTCCCGCCTCATCGCATCCCTGCGGGGCACACTAGAGCAAGGTGTCACTCCCAGCCTAGCGTAGGGAGGGGCATGTATATGTTCACATTCCTTTAACAAATGTTTGCACCCCTAGCATTAACTTTGAGAAAATAAAGGTGAAAAGCAGTCCCTGCTTCCGTGAAACTAATCTGGGTGAGGAGACAGTTTACAGATTTATTTGGGACCATCCCCAATAACTGTCTAATTATAAAGTGATTCAAAGCCAAGGAAGAGCCTGCAGAGAAATGGGAGGGGCTCTGACCAGAACATGGCAGATGCCAGCTCCCCAGGCCGCCTACTCCAGGCCCCAAGCCCACGTCACCCTTACCTCTCCCCGGAAGCTGGGAATCGGGTAGGGCTTGGTGGGCTGTGACTGGGGCTTCTCACCCAGATCCTGTGCTCCCTGGGTAAGGCTAGGACCCGTTCTAGCCCCAGCCCCTTGGGTTTGGCAGGCACTCAAGTCAGGGTGGTTTTAAGCTAAAGGATTCAGACAACTTCTGGGTATTAAAGGTGAAAAGAGATTCAACAAATAACACCCCACCAAGCCTTTTACTCTTTCCGAAAAAGCGGTTGTTCCACAGAAAGCCCTAGCGCTCCATGTTTGTGACAAAAGCCCATGCCTTAGGGCTGCTGCCAGGAGAAACGGTAAGAGCCAGAACTCCCCCACCAGCAGCACTTTCTGCAATACAGACAGTTTATCAAATATAATTTATTCAGAATAAAAATACAGTGTTTTAAGAACTTAATTACAAAAGGCTGAGAGCACCTAAAGGCTGAGCAGGAAACGGCCTGTAGCAGCACCAGGTCAGGTCAGGGCTAAGAACTGCAGCAGAGTCAGGCTTTCAGGGGAGGCTCTACCAGTCCCAGCAGACGAGGGCTGCAGGCAAAACCACCCTGCTACGCCAGCCCTCCTCATCCCAGGCCGCCCATCTACCCACTGTGGGCTCCTGCTCAGAGCCAGGACAGCCATTCCCTGATGCACCCACAATTATCAACTAACATCGTGTACCTCACCCCAAATCACCTCCACACATTCACAATGCAAGAACCTGTTATCAGCATGGCGTTTAGTGCAGCAAATCATGGCCTTGGTTTCTGAAAGTCCTGCATTACTGGCTGTGAGGCCGCTTGGCCACAGGGGGCTGCTCCTTCTCCTGCTTCAGCCACCTCTCCAGAAGTCCTGCACTGCCTCTCTTGGTGGGCAACGGGCTCCTCTGCAGGAACTGGCTGGACCACTGGGGCACATCTGACTCTGCCTTTGGGGGTGTTTTAGGATCTTCTTTTTTGGGTGACTTTGTGGCCAGCCACCTCAACATCTGGCTGCGGCCACTTGCCTTGGGCTCCTGGGAGAAAGTAGAAAAAGCTCAAACCACTTTTGGGAGGAAGGCCAACTCCAAGGGAAGAAAACAGAAGAGGTATTAGATACTGACCCAGGCTTGGAAAAGGTTACCAAGGGCCAAATGGGGCCCTCTGATCAGCAGTGGGAAGAGAGGAGCAAGTGAGTGTGTCCCAGGAGTGCAAGGGAAAGGAGCTCTCAGAGAAAGCTTCCCAGTGGAGGTGTGTGGGATCAGTCCAGGGAGAGAGCTGGTGGGCATTCCAAACTCCTGCACAGAATGAAGCAGTCTCAGGAGAAAAATGTAGTTCAGTGTGTCCAGGCACAGTGCTAAAAAATGATGCTGGAGACACAGGGCTTCAAACAGATTAAGGGTTCAGACGAGGGCTGAACTGGCTCAGCTGTTTCTCAAGTGTGCAGCACCTCAGACAGCACCGCTCCCTTTTGCTTGCCTTACATCCTGAAACTGAAGGGTCTGAACTGGCTTAAGGCCACCTCTCCAGAATGCAAAGTATTTTGGAGTGAAGACCAGGACAGAAATGTGGCAGTGTCTAGTACAGAATGAATATATAATTATATTTTTAGACACATCTAATGAAATAAGTGTCAAGGTTGCAGGAGTCTGCCGAGAACTGAGACAAAAAAGTTGATACTGTGGGCATGGAAAACTTTATAAATGTTAAGAAAAATGAGGGGTAGCTGTTGCAATCACAGTCCTGAACACTTCTCAGTCATTTTAAGATGTCTGTTCCTGGAACCTCAGAGCCATGTCCTGCCTCCGATCCCCCTCTGCCACCTAAATCTTTATCCCCGCATGTCATTAGGGGCCAGCTTTTTGCTCTGGAACTTCCCACTGCAGGCCTTTTGCCTGTTCCCCTTCCCTTCAAAAACATCTTCAGGATTCTTGACAATTCTAAGTCAAAGTTCACAGCAGGTGTGTCCTCAAACCCTCCTGAAGAAGAACAAGGATTGGAACTCCTCCAACTTAGAGCTGGTAAAGCAGAGGTACAGAAAAGAGACTTAAAAAAAATCACACAGTTGGTTGCAGACAGAGATACAACTACAGTCAAGGGCTCCTCTGTCCTTCTCACCATGGCCATCTCGATCAGGAGTCCTCAAACTTCGCTTTTAATCAGGCTCCCTGACAAAGCTTCCTAATATACAGAAGTGCCAGCCCAGCCCTGAATATAGACTCAGTAGGTCTAGATAGGGTCCAGCACTTAAGAGCTCTCCTGAGGACACAGTCACAGCCAGCTTTGAGTCACTGCACTGCTCGACCTTGCCATGCACAAGGAATATGACTTTGAGGTGGCTGAAATTAAAGCTCTGATTATTATATAAAGGCCATATCCTAAAAGAAAAGGCTACATGACAGAAGACAGAAAGGGCTTTCAAGAGTCACAGGCACCTACCTTTTTGACCAGTAAGTTGACAGGAGCCAGACACTCAGGAGTGTTGTTTCGGGAGTTGTTCACCACGGGAGAGACTGGATGGAAGGTGATGTTCTCTGTGGGGTGAATTAACTTCAGAGCTTCTTGAGTTGAGACCTCACCAAAGTCAAGCCATTTAGAGACTGCCTCCTCTCCATCTAATATGGCAGGCATCCTGGCCAGTACAGTCAAGACATTGGTTGGGAGAGGAGGGCGAGGGTAGGGACAGAAGGGAAAGAAACTTGAGTCAGATGATAGAGCAAATCAGAACAAGGAGAGGCCTGCCCTCCCTCTGCACCTCACACACTCATTGCTGCCATGTGCTCTCTGAGCACAACTTGACAGGGCATGAAATCGAACACTAAGACAGCAGCTTATAAGGCTTTACAGCAAAGATGGGCCTAGTGCTAGGACTGGATCCAGTGCAATCCATGTACATGCCAGCAAACGGGTGACCTTTCTAAGATGCCCCAGCCTAGAATAATAAAGGGAAAATAGATGCTGGAAAACTTGCCTGTCAGTAAGAATCTCCAGCCTTACCAGCTATGACATTTACAGTAAGGAAGAGCTATCCACATAATTGTGAATGATAGAAAACTGCCTTGGAAAGCAAAGTGGCTAAGGTGACTTCTGGTATCCAGGAAGATGTTAGGAAAAGATCCTATGTTTATCTTCTAGTTTTATGTCCTAGGCCAATGCAAAGCACTTCATTGGTGGGTGTAAAGTTGATCTGGGGAGATAAATGCATCTAGTAATTATTATAACTTCCACAAATCAAACATACTCAAGAAATACTTGAAGTCTCTGAAATTCAGATGCATTTTTATGGTGAATGGCATTTCTGTACTGTATTATAGTTTAGTTGGCACTAACTGGCAGCACTATACTTTTCTTAATAGCATATAAAATAATGGCACATTAAAAAAACAGTGTCTTGGATGAAATGGGAATTTATTTTAAGGCGATTGGCAAAAAACAGAACTATATCACATGAAAGCATGATTCTGCACAGAACACTTAGCACAAAGCTACAACAGGTAATCTTGTGTGTGCAGCATTGTGTTCTCTTGAGCAAATCAGAAATCACTTGGGAGGCACTCAGATCTGTTCCAGTGTAACTGATATATATCAATTTAAGGATAAAGAAGACTTTGCATTCACTTACACAGTTTTGTCTAAGAAATGCCAGGGGAACAGAAGCCTACCCAGCTGAACTGAGCCTTGCAGGACACACAAAATGTGCACACCTCGAACACTGACAGCTGCCTTGACTTGTAGCCTATTATCCTCCAAAGTTGTTTTACTCTTATTTTGCATTTCTGAACTTCTATGTTAAAAAACACTTCAATATCCCAAACATATCTAAGCTCCCTACTCAAAATATGCTAACCATTGCATGTAAATGGGACACTTTTAAGTCCTGAGGAGAAACCTGAGATAATAAAGCCTCTTGCAAGTAAAGAGGACATGTGGTATCTCCTGTGGCAGACATAATGGGTCCCCATCAGCAACAGTGCTGTGCCAATAAAAGGGATGTCTGGGGCCGGGACAACTTCAACAAGTGTTATGAACTCAATACCATCAGGCCTAAGGGAAGAGAAGCAACGTAAAGATCCTTTAGCATGCGGATTAAAACAGTAAACAAGTGAAAAGTTGGAAGCTGTCTCACAGAGAGAACGCACTGTCTGTATGTAAAGACCTGAAATACCCCAGAGCAGGCTCCTTTCAGTGTTAGTACTGGCTGGTTTGGTCATCTCAGTGATGCACTTTCCAAAGTTTCTGGTGTAGGAAGAAGACACAAGCATGGATAAAAATTTGGCTAAAGAATCTAATTGAAGGAGGAAGCTATACATTGGATCAAAATGTTCAACTGTGATTACATATGAATCTATCATCAACACATACCTTTGAGGAACTACATTTCAAAGGCAGAAAAGCATACCCCATGATTTAAGACCACAAAAAGATAAGACATTTTGCATAATCTTTCTCTCACCATTTCCTAACAACTCAAGTTGCAACTCTTCCCAACACTTCCACAAGAAAATTTTGGGTATCTTTAAGGTAAAGGGCTATATTTATTGTAGCACCTATGTATTTCTTAACTACTTAGTGTATAAAACTGTGGTACTATTTTTAATAGACTTCTATTATTTTTGAATGTGTCACTTTTCCCATAAATCTTGGGTTTTCATTGTACAATTCTGTGTAGTGTGGTGATTTTTAGGAATGCATGTTTTATTATAGCCAAATTGACTGTAATGGTATCTTGCAAAGCAACTTTTGCTCTTTAAATTTGTGCATACAGAAATTGTGAATTCCAAAAGTTACCTATCTAAAATCAAAGAATATGATTTCACTTATATGTGGAATCTTAAAAAACCAAACAAAACAGAAATGACTCATAAACATAGACAGAGGAATGCTGTAGTTACCATAGGGGAAGCGGGTGGGGGAATGAGTCAAATAGGAGAAGAGGATAAAGAGGGACAAACTTCTAATTATAAAATAAATTAGTCACAGGGATGAGAGTACAGCATAGGAAATATAGCCAATAATATTGTAATATCTTTATATGGTGACAGATGGTAACTACCCTTATTGCGGTGAGCCTTTAGCAATGTACAGAACTGTGGAGTCACTATATTGGACATCTCAAACCAATATAATATTGTGTATCAACTATATTTTAATTAAAAAAATAAAATCTAAGAAAGTAACACTACAAGCAAAGAGAACAAACTCCGAATTGTTCTGGACCTAGGATAAGAAGTGGGACTTGCCTGGGGTGGATGTCATTCAAGCCTTTGCAGGAATCCACTGTGATGATGGTGTAGGAGTACAAAAGGTCTCCTCCCTCTGGGGGCTCCCAGCAGTCAAAGATCCCGGCCATTGTCAGTAGCCTCCAGTTGTTCCAGACTTCCTCCCAGTCCTCAGGACTGTTTATGGCCCCAATGCTTCCTGACTGGAACAAAATACAGGGGCAGATTAGATCCTAGCAGCCCCTTCCTACATAGGGACTAGGTACACTACAGACTTAAGAGACTGGCAATCGTTTCAGACATAATTCAGCTCATGCCTATTAACCTCTCTTGATCTACTGTCACCAAAGGCAAGAGGCTCAGCAGCAAGTATCTACTGAAGTTATAGGTTTATGTTCTCTTAATGCTTTCAGAATACAACATAACACCCTCAGTGGGCCTTCAGGCCCTCCATAATCTGGCGCATCATTCCAGCTTCCACTACAAGGTTAATTTGAACCAAACCCAGCTGCTTGTAAATGAAGCCCTCGTATGATTTCATGCCGTTTCCTGCCATAGCAACCTTCTGTTCTCATCATGCCAACTCCTAACACCACCTAAAATTCAGTTCAAGACCTTCAGAACACTGGAAAGAGCATCACCTCCACCCTAACAGTAAGAACAGAGCTAGATAATCTACAAAATCATGATTTTCTTAAACTCATCACAGAACTGAGATAGCAGGGCAACCAATCAGCCTGAACTTTGTGGAAAGGCAGGGCCCTCCAAGGGGAGTTGAGACACAAGTACTAGCTTTCTGGGGGCAACAGAAAGAAGACAAGGTGTTCACACAGCAGGTGGGAATTCAGATAAAAGTATGATCAAATTGCTAAACACAGAGCGTGGGCTAGCCTGAAAATACAAAACCCCTGGGAACCACAGACGTTAGGGGAGTTTGCATCAGCTTGCAGACTCCTCCCCACAGACCTCCTGGGGGCAGAGCGGGAGACAGGAGAGCCTGCCTTGCTGGCGCACGCTTACAGGAAGGAGCTCTTCTGCATCAGCAAAGGCAGGAAGCTTTGCCTGTTAACTTCTCTCTGAAGAGCAAAAGCCATTAGAGGGGCCAGGGGAAGGGTCATAAACCCTATCACTCCTAAGATACAGGTAAAGACCCGCTGAGATTGCAGAAGGACCACTGAGAAAGCCTGAGCCTGAGGCAGAGACACAGCTCTGCCTACCAGTGAGACTGGACCAAGGCAACAGAGAACTCTCTCCTTCAGAGGGGCAGGCATGGGACAGGCAACAGCAGTCTAGCTCTGGGGAAGCAGGGCCAAGAGCATGGAGAGATCCTCTCTAAGGCACAGGCTCAAAGGGAAGCCCTGCCGCTGAAGCGAGCAGGACTCCTGAGAAAACCCCTCTGGGAAATCAACCCTTACGCTAGACACAGGGTGACAACAGAAATTTAAAGCCTGTAGTGAACAAAGGTAATCATAACAAAACCCAAACCCAAGACTGACTCAACCTCACAAATTAATGGCCTGATAGAAGAATAAGCGTATCCACTTCCAGACATTAATATTATTTATCTCAGTCTCTGTCCTACATACTATGTCTGGCAATCAATCAAAGATTACAAGACACACAAAAAAGCCAAAAAACACAATGAACTGCCAAGAGATGTAGAACTCTCTAACAGAAGCGACTGGAGATTACGTTTCCCAAGTGATGAAACTATCAGAGAAATTAAAGGAAGTTTAATTAGTATGTTAAAGGTTCTTACAGAAAAGGTGGACTTGTATGAACAGGTAAGGAATTTTGGCAAAATAGAATCAGGCAGGTCAACATAAATTACCCAATCAGAAACTCTGAGAAAAAGAGAATGCAATATACAGAAGAGAACATCCAAGAACTATGGGACAATATTAAATTGTTTCATGTGTAATTAGAATCCCAGAAAGAGAAAATGGGGCAGAAGAAATATTTGCATAGATACTGGCTGAGAATTTTCCAAAAATTATGGAAGACATCAAACCACAGATCTAAGAAACTCAGAGAACATGCCACATACACACATACACACACCCCCTACACACATATTCAACTTACTGAAAATCAAAGAGAAAATCTTGAAGGCCTTGGGGAAAGAAGACTGGTGGACATATTATACACAAAAGGAGGAAAATACAAGAATTACAACAGACTTTTCAAAAAGTATGAGAGCCAGAGACAACATAGTACTTTTAAAAAAATGCTCAAAAAACAAAAACAAAAACAAAACACTGCCAACCCAGAACTCTATACAGAGTGAAAATACCTTTCAAAGGTGCCAGATGCTGGGGGCAGTGAGTGACTAATAATGGGTATGGAGTTTCTTTTTGGGGTGATGATAATGTTCTGAAATGAGACAGTGATGGCTGCCCAACATTTCAAATATACTAAAACCCATTATACTTTAAAAAGGGTAAAGTTTATATGTGAATTATCTCTCAATTTAAAAAATGAAGAACGAGATACTTTTTCAGACAAACAAAAATAAAATTCATTACCAGAAGACTTGCACTACAAGAACTATTAAAGGAAGTTCTTAAGGCAAAAGGAGTATGATACCAGATAGAAACTTGGATGTACCCCAAAAGTGGAAACAGTGAAAATGAAGATGAAATGAATAAAATTTATTTATCACACATATATAATTGACTGTCTAGAGAAAAATGGTAGTTATGTATTGTGAGTTGATAGCATATAAAAAAGTAAAATGTTGCTTGGGGAGGAGCCAAGATGGCGGTGTGAATAGGGCAGCAGAAATCTCCTCCCGAAATTATGTATTTTTGAAAATACAACAAACACAACTAATCCTAAAAGAGAGACCAGAAGATACAGTACAACAGCCAGGCTACATCTACATCTGCAAGAACCCAGCGCCTCACAAAGGAGGTAAGATACAAGCCATGGCCCAGTGGGACCCGAGCACACCCCCCCACCCCAGCCCACCACCAGTGGGAGAGAAGTCAGAGCGGAGAGGGAGTGGGAGCCCAGGACTGCTAAATACCCAGCCCTAGTCATCCGCCCCGGGAGCGCAGACACACATTGCATGGTGTGCTGCATATTAGGGAAATGGAACAGTAAAACTTGCGAGCAGGTCCCCACGGCCGGAGCTGCTGGGACAAAAGAAAAGCGAGTGCTTTTTGAAAGTCCTAAAGGGACAGGGACTACACAGCTGGATGGAACTGTCCTGGCACACACAGCCCAGCAGCTGGGAATCCCAGGTAACTCCAGGCGCCCTAACCCCCTGGGCGACAGTGCAGCTCTGAAGCCCCTCATGGTGATAAATAGCCTCCTGTCCATTCCCCCTCCAACGTGGCCCCGCCACAGCAGGGGAACAGTCTCAGAGCGGCCATGCCCACAGCAGCAACCCAGAGCCTCCTCTGCAGCCGCCCGGGCCAGACTCAGAGGAAGCCAGGACAGGGCGCCAAGGGTCGCTGTTCTCGCAGGAGAGCACACCTGGCACACCTGCCTCACCCTGCGGGGCTATGGGCTGCCTCGAGGGCTGCCCTGCCCACTGTGGCTCAGGAAATAAAACCAGAAGCTGCTCCCCGTGTGCAGGTAACTGGCACAGGCAGCGGAGAATGGCAAGGTGCAGGAAGGGACATTGTTCTCCCAGTTGACACACATGCCAAATGCCTACAACTACCTCTATTGCCATGAAAAGCTAGAAGAATTTGATCCAGTCCAGAATCACCCAGACAACCCCCGAGGGGGAGCCCAGGGAGATCGATTTAACCAATCTTCCTGAAAAAGAATTCAAAATTAAGTTCATAACCATGCTGATGGACCTGCAGAGAAATATGCAAGAGCTAAAGGATCAAGTTAGGAGAGAGAAAGAACACAGAAATAAAACAATCTCTGGAAGGACTTAAGAGCAGACTGGATGAGGTGCAAGAAGTCGTTAATGGAATAGAGATCAGAGAACAGGAACATAGAGAAGCTGAGGCAGAGAGAGATAAAAGGATCTCCAGGAATGAAAGAATATTAAGAGAACTGTGTGACCAAGCAAAATGGAACAATATTCACCTTATAGGGGTACCAGAAGAAGAAGAAGAGAGAAAAAGGGATAGAAAATGTCTTTGAAGAAATAATTACTGAAAACTTCCCCAAACTGGGGGAGGGAATAGTCTCTCAGACCATGGAAGCCCACAGATCTCCCAACACAAGGGACCCAAGGAGGGCAACACCAAGACACATAATAATTAAAATGGCAAAGATCAAGGACAAGGACAGAGTATTAAAGGCAGCCAGAGAGAGTAAAAAGGTCACCTACAAAGGAAAACCCATCAGGCTATCATCAGACTTCTCAACAGAAACCTTACAGGCCAGAAGAGAATGGCATGATATATTTAATGCAATGAAACAGAAGGGCCTTGAACCAAGAATACTGTATCCAGCACGATTATCATTTAAATATGAAGGAGGGATTAAATAATTCCCAGACAAGCAAAAGTTGAGGGAATTTGTCTCCCACAAACCACCTCAATAGGGTATTTTAGAGGGACTGCTCTAGATGGGAGCACTCCTAAGGCTAAACAGATGTCACCAGAGAAAATAAAATCACAGCAAAGAAAGCAGACCAACCAAATACTAACTAAAGGCAAAAAATAAAATCAACTACTCACAAAAGCAGTCAAAGGAAACACAAGAGTACAGAATAAAATACCTAACATATAAAGAATGGAGGAGGAAGAATAAGAAGGGAGAGAAATAAAGAATCATCAGACTGTGTTTAAAATAGCTTAATAAGCAAGTTAAGTTGGACAGTTAGATAGCAAAGAAGCTACCCTTGAACTTTTGGTAACCACAAATCTAAAGCCTGCAATGGCAGTAAGTACATATCTTTCAATAATCACGCTAAATGTAAATGGACTGAATGGACCAATCAAAAGACACAGAGTATTAGAATGGATAAAAAAGCAGGATCCATCTATATACTGCTTACAAGAGACCCACCTCAAACCCAAAGACATACACAGATTAAAAGTCAAGGGATGGGAAAAGATATTTCATGCAAACAATTGGGAGAAAAAAGCAGGTGTTGAGTACTTGTATCAGACAAAATAGACTTCAAAACAAAGAAAGTAACAAGAGATAAAGAAGGATATTACATAATGAGAAAGGGGTCAGTCCAACAAGAGGATATAACCATTATAAATATATATGCACTCAATACAGGAGCACCAACATATGTGAAACAAATACTAACAGAATTAAAGGAGGAAACAGAATGCAATGCATTCATTTTAGGAGACTTCAACACACCACTCACTCCAAAGGATAGATCCACCAGACAGAAAATAAGTAAAGACACAGAGGCACTGAACAACACACGACAACAGATGGACCTAATAGACATCGATAGAACTCTACACCCAAAAGCTGCAGGATGCATGTTCTTCTCGAGTGCACATGGAACATTTTCCAGAATAGACCACATACTAGGCCCCAAAAAGAGCCTCAGTAAATTCAAAAAGATTGAAATTTTACCACCCAACTTCTCAGACCACAAAGGTATAAAACTAGAAATAAATTGTACAAAGAAAACAAAAAGGCTCACAAACACATGGAGGCTTAACAACATGCTCCTAAATAATCAATGGATCAATGACCAAATTAAAATAGAGATCAAGCAATATATGGAGACAAATGACAACAACAGCACAAAGCCCCAATTTCTGTGGGACACAGCAAAGGCAGTTCTAAGAGGAAAGTATATACAATTCAGGCCTATTTAAAGAAGGAAGAACAATCCCAAATGAACAGTCTAAAGTTACAATTATTGAAATTGGAAAAACAGAACAAATGAGGCCCAAAGTCAGCAGAAGGAGGGACATAATAAAGATCAGAGAATAAATAAAATTGAGAAAAATAAAATAATAGAAAAAAATCAATGAAACCAAGAGCTGGTTCTTTGAGAAAATAAACAAAATAGATAAGCCCCTAGCCAGACTTATTAAGAGAAAAAGAGAATCTACACACATCAACAGAATAAGAAATGAAAAAGGAAAAATCACGATGGACCACACAGAAATACAAAGAATCATTAGAGAATACTATGAGAATCTATATGCTAACAAGCTTGAAAACCTAGAAGAAATGGACAACTTCCTAGAAAAATACAACCTTCCAAGACTGACCAAGGAAGAAAGAGAAAATCTAAACAGACCAATTACCAGCAAAGAAATTCAATTGGTAATCAAAAAACTACCAAAGAGCAAAACTGACGGGCCAGATGGATTTACCGCAGAATTTTATGAGACATACAGAGAAGACATAATACCCACACTCCTTAAAGTTTTCCAAAAAATAGAAGAGGAGGGAATACTCCCAAAGTCTTTCGATGAAGCCAGCATCACTCTAATACCAAAACCAAGCAAAGACCCCACAAAAAAAGAAAATTACAGACCAATATCCCTGATGAACATAGATGCAAAAATACTCAACAAAATATTAGTAAATCAAATTAAAAAATACATCAAGAGGATCATACACCATGACCAAGTGGGTTCACATCAACAAAAAGAAGGACAAAGACCACATGATCATCTCCATAGATGCAGAAAAAGCATTCGACAAAATTCAACATCCATTCATGATAAAAACTCTCAACAAAATGGGCACAGAGGGCAAGTACCTCAACATAATAAAGTCCACATAAAAAAAAAGGCCATATATGACAAACCCACAGCCAACATCATACTTAACAGCGAGAAGCTGAAAGCTTTTCCTCTAAGATCAGGAACAAGACAGGGATGCCCACTCTCCCCACTGTTATTTAACATAGTACTGGAGGTCCTAGCCATGGCAATTAGACAAAACAAAGAAATACAAGGCATCCAGATTGGTAAAGAAGAAGTCAAACCGTCACTATTTGCAGATGACATGATATTGCAAATTAAAAACCCTAAAGACTCCACTCCAAAACTACTAGAACTGATATCGGAATTCAGCAAAGTTGCAGGATACAAAATTAATACACAGAAATCTGTGGCTTTCCTATACACTAACGATGAACTAATAGAAAGAGAAATCAGGAAGACAATTCCATTCACAACTGCAGCAAAAAGAATAAAATACCTAGGAATAAACCTAACCAAGAAGTGAAAGACTTATACCCTGAAAACTACAAGACACTCTTAAGGGAAATTAAAGAGGACACTAACAAATGGAAACTCATCCCATGCTCCTGGCTAGGAAGAATTAATATTGTCAAAATGGCCATCCTGCCTAAAGCAATCTACAAATTCAATGCAATCCCTATCAAAATACCAACAGCATTCTTCAACAAACTGGAACAAATAGTTCAAAAATTCATATGGAGCCACCAAAGACCCCGAATAGCCAAAGCAATCCTGAGAAGGAAGAATAAAGTGGGGGGGGATCTCGCTTCCCAACTTCAAGCTCTACTACAAAGCCACAGTAATCAAGACAATTTGGTACTGCCACAAGAACAGACCCACAGACCAGTGGAACAGAATAGAGACTCCAGATATTAACCCAAACATATATGGTCAATTAATATTTGATAAAGGAGCCATGGGCATACAATGGGGAAATGGCAGCCTCTTCAACAGATGGTGTTGGCAAAACTGGACAGTTACATGTAAGCAAATGAAACTGGATCATTGTCTAACCCCATACACAAAAGTAAATTCAAAATGGATCAAAAACCTGAATGTAAGTCATGACACCATAAAACTCTTAGAAAAAAGCATAAGCAAAAATCTCTTGGACATAAACATGAGCAACCTCTTCATGAACATATCTCCCGGGGCAAGGGAAACAAAAGCAAAAATGGACAAGTGGGACTACATCAAGCTGAAAAGCTTCTGTACAGCAAAGCACACCATCAATAGAACAAAAAGTCATCCTACGGTACGGAAGAATATATTCATAAATGACAGATCCGATAAAGGCTTGACATCCAAAATATATAAAGAGCTCACACACCTCAACAAACAAAAAGCAAATAATCCCATTAAAAAATGGGCAGAGAAGCTGAACAGAGAGTTCTCCAAAGAAGAAATTCAGATGGCCAACAGACACATGAAAAGATGCTCCACATTGCCAGTCATCAGAGAAATGCAAATTAAAACCATAATGAGATATCACCTCACACCAGTAAGGGTCGCCACCATCCAAAAGACAAACAACAACAAATGTTGGCGAGGTTGTGGAGAAAGGGAATCCTCCTACACTGCTGGTGGGAATGTAAACTAGTTCAACCATTGTGGAAAGCAGTATGGAGGTTCCTCAAAATGCTCAAAATAGAAATACCATTTGACCAGAGAATTCCACTCCTAGGAATTTACGTTAAGAATGCAGCACTCCAGTTTGAAAAAGACAGATGCACCCCTATGTTTATCGCAGCACTATTTACAATAGCCAAGAAATGGAAGCAACCTAAGTGTCCATCAATAGATGAATGGATAAAGATGTGGTACATATACACAATGGAATATTATTCAGCCATAAGAAGAAAACAAATCCTAGCAATTGCAACAACATGGATGGAGCTAGAGGGTATTATGCTCAGTGAAATAAGCCAGGCGGAGAAAGACAAGTACCAAATGATTTCACTCATATGTGGAGTGTAAGAACAAAGAAAAAAGTGAAGAAAGAAAATAGCAGCAGACTCACAGAACCCAAGAATGGACTAACAGTTACCAAAGGGAAAGGGACTGGGGAGGATGAGTGGGAAGGGAGGGATAAGGGGGGAAAAAAAAGAAAGGGGGCATTATGATTAGTATGTATAATGTGTTGGAGGTGGGACACGGGGAGGGCTGTGCAACACAGAGAAGACAAGTAGTGATTCTATAGCATCTTACTACTACAATGATGGACAGTGGCTGTAATGGGGTTTGTGGGGGGGCCTTGGTGATGGGGAGAGTCTAGTAAACATAATGTTCCTCATGTAATTGTAGTTAATGATACCAAAAAAAATAAATAAATAAAACAAAATAAAATGTTATGACAGTATACCAAAATATAGGAGGAATCAGGAATACATTGCTGTAAGTCCTTATTCTACACAAGAAGCCATGCAGTATTTGGAGGTAGACTGTTATTAATTTCAATGGTGTATTATAGGGCAGCTACTAAAACATTTTTAAAAGAAAAATAAAGCAACAGTGGAAATGAAATGCAGATTAATTAAAAATTGATCAAAGATCAAAATATAAAGGTACAACTACAACGCCCTTAGAAAAGAGGGGTAAATCTTCACGACCTTGGATGTGGCAATGCATTCTGAGGTATGACAGCATTACAGGTACCAACAATGAAGGAAAAACAGATACACTGGATTTCATCAAAACTACAAACTGTGCCTTAGAGGGTAGTATCAAGACAGTGAAAAGACAATCCACAGAATGAGAGAAGACATCTAAAAAATTATATATCTGGGGAGGGTCTAGTATCCAGACCATATAAAGAAGTCTTACAGCTCAACAATAAAAAGACAACTCAGTTTAAAGGACTTGAATATATAGTTAAACAAAGATACACAAATGGCCAATAGGCACACAGAAAGATGGTCAGTGCAAATCAAAACCACAATGAGATACAGCTTCACACCCACCAGGATGGCTATAATTAAAATACAATGAAAAAAACAAAACCTAACTAAGAAGAAGCTGGTGAAGACATGGAAGAACTAGAACACTTATACACCATGGGTGGGAATATAACCAAAAAATAGTGAAGATGGCATCAAACAGATACTTGTGTACCAATACTGATAGCAGCATTATTCACAATAGCCAAAAAGCGGAAACCTACATCTCCATCAACTGCTGAATGGATAAACAAACCATGGTATATTCACACAATGGAACAGTATCTGGGAATGAAAAGGAATGAAGTGTTGATATATGCTACATATATGAACTTTGAAAATACCATGCAGGCTAAGAGGCCAGACACATAAAAGGATACACATTGTTTAACTTCATTTATATGAAATGTCCAAAATGGGGAAATCTGTAAAAATAAAGTAGATTAGTGGTTGCCAGGGCAGGAAGGAACAGGGAATAGAGATAAACTGCTAATGGATATGGGCTTTTGGTGGTGCATGTGTGAGACAAGGAAATGTTCTGAAATTTGATAGTGAAGACAGTTGCACACTTTGAATATATTAAAAAATCACTGACATGCATACTTTAAAAAGGTGAATTTTATGGTGAGTTATAACTTAATTAAGCTGTTATTAAGGGGAAAAAAAATTCTACAAGGGAAGAAAAATACGGCCTCTGGATTAGTTTCCCTGTACGTTTCCCAATACGTACTGGGAGTGCTGATGACACCTCCTTTTCTGCTTTGGCCTGGGGGAAGTAGATGAAGTATGGCTGCCTTTGGCTCGACACCAGACATCGCTGCCACTCGTAGAATCCATCTGCCAAAACAACACAGCGTCTTCCCTTGCCCAGAGGGACCTGAGGGAAAATGTAAGATATGGTCTTACTGACAGAATCTTGTTTCACGGACTTGAGTTAAAATCTCAGGTCCACCAGTGTGGGACCGTAGGCAGTTATTTAATTTCTCTGTTCTTCACTTTTCTTATGTATAAAGTCACTACTCACACAGGGGTTGAAAGATTAAATAATGTACATAAATGGCAATAGGTCTCTAACAAATAGGCACTATGGTTGCTCCTCTCCAAAGTGGGTCCTCCAGAGTCATGCACCCCAGTGTTCATCACCTCCTATGAGGCTAGGTCACACCGCCTTACAGCTTCCGCCCCGCCCTCCTGGATCGTGCGCTCTGGGAGGAGGCAGATGCCATGTAAGAAGACTGACAGTGGGCAGCCCCAGCCAGGCATGTGGAGAGGCTTCCAGCCATCCCACCAACCCGAGCTGAGATGTCAGACGTGTGGATGAAAAAGCCAGCTTGCCCCAGCAACCATCTGATTATAACTGCCTGAGAGCCTCCAAGTGAAAACCATCCAGTTGAGCCCAATCAACAGAATAGGAGAAACAATAACAAATAGTTGTTTTAAGCCAGGTTTTGGCAGTTTTTACACAGTAATAAACAGAACAGTACTCAGCATTAACTAACACCTGGGAACCTTATTTCCTAGGTGTGTAAGGCATCAACAGCGCTGTTAGAAGGGAGAACAGACCAGAACATGTGCCTTTTCCCGAGACCAGCCTCCTACCTTGAAGGACCGCTTCTGCATCATGGTGTCACTCCGGCAGTTGGTGGTGTTGAACTGCAGCTTGGAAGGATCACTTTCTTTGAACCAAGATGGGACCAATCCCCACCGCATGGGGGCAATGATGCGCTCCGATGAGTCTGCACCCTGCCACGGTAAAAGATTAAGGCCCAGCGAGATTATAATGAAATTTATTTATTTATTTTTATTAAGGTATCATTGATATACAGTCTTATGAAGGTTTCACAAGAAAAACAATGTGGTTATTACATTCACCCTTATTATCAAGTCCCTCCCCACACACCCCATTGCAGTCACTGTCCATCAGTGTCATAGATGCTAGATATAATGAAATTTAGAAAACCAAACTTAGCACATGAATTACATTACTATTAGTATCAAAACACAAAGACTACAGAGATGATGACTAAAAGGAAAAGATCCTAGTTGTAAACAGCTTTAATGGTGCATCATGATGTGAGTGACAGAGTTCTTCAGCAGTCACACTTGAATGTCAGACATCCCGCCTGGGTCGGGTGCGGGTGCAGAGGTCTATCAGTTCCTGTAGTTTTAATGTGTGCTCACGATGGGAGCAACACAGTGCCCGCCCTGCAGTACACCTGGTCCCAGCTCTCAAGGAGAGCATGCTAGACAATCACAATACAGTGAGCTACATGCCATGATCGAGGGATGCAGAGGGTGCCATGGGGGCACACGGAAATGTGCTGAACCTCAAAGGGCTTGCGCTGTAACCTATGAGACCAAGGCACACAGAAAAATATTAACAGGCTAAGGGCCATATGAGTGGTACATACAATGAGTATCAAAGGATTTCAGTGGAAGACTGATCTGTGAAAGATGGAATGAAGAAATACTGGCTCCACAGAAGGGGCAGAAAGGGCAGGGGTGGTGGGGGAGTGTTCTTGAATTGGATCTCACAAGAAGTACAGGATTCAGAAAGAGAGAGGGAAGGCCAGATAAAAAATTATGAGCAAAAAAGGCCATGTCAAGAATGTGCAGGAAGTGGTTTTGTGCAGAAAAGAACAGCAAACCTGACAATGTTATTTTTAGGAGGTGTTTGCTTTAAAAGGTTGACCCTAGGTTAGAGTGTGGGAACCTGGTTCTTGAGTGTTCCCACGTCCCTAACGAATAAGGATGGTTTACCGTGCTTAGTATATTTGTGCAAAAATAAGGTTTATGCTAAACACCTGCTTTCCTTCTGGGAATCTGGCATTTTTTTAAGGAATAAACTGTTTATTAAACATTCTGATTCATCAAGTCTTTGTTGGGGCTCTGTGCTTTTTTTTTGAGGTACATACAATACAATGCCCAAATCTTAGTGTACCGCTTGATGAATTTTTTACATGGGTATACACTTATGTAGTCATAACCCAGATCAAGATACCAAATAGTCTAATGTTTTTCCCTTTGCTTCTTCAGTCTGTGGCTTTATCCTCACTGCTGTGTGACATGCCCTGCTCCTACCAAAACATGCACCACACATGCATAAAAAGGCCTGGGGCCCATTTAATAGCTAGACCATCACATGTCACTTGCTATATATATATATATATATATATATAGTATTTTGATTAGCAGTACCATATCAGCATCTTAATGCCAGGTGCTTGTTAAACAGATAAATCCTTATTAATTCAGATTAATTGGGTGAAGTGGTACATATGGCCAGTGTGAGCACAAAGTCCATCTCCTGGAGTGGCCTAGGATATGCTGTTCTATTGAACGTACAGCAACAGAGACCCAGGGCTGTTAGCTAGAGGGCCTCTGCAACATCCTGACACCAAATGCCATGGTGTATTTTTCCTTACATATATGTATAACAGTAACAATATTATACACAGCAGTAATAGTAGTATAACTCCATTCAGGTTCCCAGACCCTATTCCAATGTGTGTAAGTATGTGGGAGGGGTTCTTCCCACACATACTAACACCAAGCAATTCTTGAACATGAGTAGGGTGTCGGAGAACTCAATTCTAATGCTTTCTGCCAGGAGACAGCATCAGATTCCCAGGTTAAGGGCTCCATCCTACAAGACTGCCCTCCACCCCTACTCCACATGCCGGTCACAGGCCCCAGGCAGTTACCTGAGCTTCTGACCTACCGGCTACAGAGTGGAGGTTCCCCCAACCTTCCCCTTAGGTTCCTTTAATTTGCTAGAGCGGCTCACAGAACTCAGGAAAACATTTTTACCAGTTTAATGAAGGATACTGTGAAGGATACAAGTTAACAGCCAGGTGAAGAGAGACAAAGGGCAAGGTCCCAAAGGAAGGAGCATCTATCCTCACGGAGCTTGGGGCCTGGCTCGGTGGCAAGTGGAGGTGTTCTGGCTCCCCCAGCACAGGAGCTCTCTCCGACGAAGGAGCAGGATCCCACCGGGCAGAGTGGGCAGCCAGAGCAGAGAGCGAGAGAGCGAGCTCTTCTCAGGGCTTTTGTGAGGGCTTCACTGCATAGTCATGATTGATTGGCCATTGGTCAATCGAACGTTCAGCCCCGCCCTTGGGTGGGGGATCAAAGTCTCTCATTAACATGACAAAACACCTGTTTCACCTTTAAGACTGCAGTGTTTTCATGGACTGTGAAGGCCAAATATACCTGGGAAATATATATTTGGTCATATGAATGACCAAATATGTATTTCTTATAATTCATCATATCACATGAGTCCGTACAGTCTTTGCCACCACTGGTGGTGTGAAAGCAAAGAACAAATGAGCATGGCTGTGTTCTAATAAAGCATTATTTACAAAAACAGGTAGTGGGTTAAATTTGGAATGAGAAGTTAGTTTGCCAGCTTCTGGCATAAAGGAAATAAGGCCTGTGTAAGAAGACCCTGGTTCAAAAGTCCCTTCTCTGCCATTTATGAGACTGGACTAGTCCCAACCTGCTGGACCCTCAACTTTTCTTATCTATAAAAATAGAGTGAACAAGTCTTACCTTGCAGGATCATTAAAATACATAGCATGGAAAACCTAAAAGAAATGGACAACTTCCTAGAAAAATACAACCTTCCAAGACTGACCAAGGAAGAAACAGAGAATCTAAACAAACCAATAACCAGCAAAGAAATTGAATCGGTAATCAAAAAACTACCCAAGAACAAAACCCCCGGACCAGACGGATTTACCTCGGAATTTTATCAGACATACAGAGAAGATATAATACCCATTCTCCTTAAAGTTTTCCAAAAAATAGAAGAGGAGGGAATGCTCCCAAACTCATTCTATGAAGCCAACATCACCCTAATACCAAAACCAGGTAAAGAACCCATCAAAAAAGAAAATTACAGACCAATATCCCTGATGAATGTAGATGCAAAAATATTCAACAAAATATTAGCAAACCGAATTCAAAAATACATCAAAAGGATCATACACCATGACCAAGTGGGATGCATCCCAAGGATTCAAGGATGGTACAACATTCGAAAATCCATCAACATCATCCACCACATAAATAAAAAGGACAAAAACCACATTATCAACTCCATAGACGCTGAAAAAGCATTCAACAAAATTCAACATCCATTCATGATAAAAACTCTCAACAAAATGGGTATAGAGGGCAAGTACCTCAACATTATAAAGGCCATATATGACAACATCATACTGAACAGCGAGAAACTGAAAGCTTTTCCTCTAAGATCGGGAACAAGACAGGGATGCCCACTCTCCCCACTGTTATTCAACATAGTACTGGAGGTCCTAGCCATGGCATTAGACAAAACAAAGAAATACGAGGAATCCAGATTGGTAAAGAAGAAGTTAAACTGCCACTATTTGCAGATGACATGATATTGTACATAAAAAACCGTAAAGACTCTACTCCAAAACTACTAGAACTAATATCTGAATTCAGCAAAGTTGCAGGATACAAAATTAACACACAGAAATCTGTGGCTTTCCTATACACTAACAATGAACTCATAGAGAAATCAGGAAAACAATTCTACTCACAATAGCATCAAAAAGAATAAAATACTTAGGAATAAACCTAACCAAGGAAGTGAAAGACCTATACCCTGAAAACTACAAGACACTCTTAAGGGAAATTAAAGAGGACACTAACAAATGGAAACTCATCCCAAGCTCCTGGCTAGGAAGTATTAATATTGTCAAAATGGCCATCCTGCCCAAAGCAATATACAGATTTGATGCAATCCCTATCAAATTACCAACAGCATTCTTCAATGAACTGGAACAAATAGTTCAAAAATTCATATGGAACCACCAGCGACCCCGAATAGCCAAAGCAATCCTGAGAAGGAAGAATAAAGTGGGGGAGATCTTGCTTCCCAACTTTAAGCTCTACTACAAAGCCACAGTAATCAAGACAATTTGGTACTAGCACAAGAACAGAGCCATAGACCAGTGGAACAGAATAGAGACTCCAAACATTAACCCAAACATATATGGTCAATTAATATATGATAAAGGAGCCATGGACATACAATGGGGAAATGACAGTTTCTTCAACAGATGGTGCTGGCAAAACTGGACAGCTACATGTAAGTGAATGAAACTGGATCATTGTCTAACCCCATACACAAAAGTAAATTCAAAATGGATCAAAGACCTGAATGTAAGTCATGACACCATAAAACTCTTAGAAAAAAACATAGGCAAAAATCTCTTAGACAGAAACATTACCGACTTCTTCATGAACATATCTCCCCAGGCAAGGGAAACAAAAGCAAAAATGAACAAATGGGACTATATCAAGTTGAAAAGCTTCTGTACAGCAAAGGACACCATCAATAGAACAAAAAGGTATCCTACCGTATGGGAGAATATATTCATAAATGACAGACCCGATAAAGGACTGACATCCAAAATATATAAAGAGCTCACACACCTCAACAAACAAAAAGCAAACAATCCAATTAAAAAATGGGCAGAGGAGCTAACAGACACTTCTCCAAAGAAGAAATTCAGATGGCCAACAGACACATGAAAAGATGCTCCACATCGCTAGTCATCAGAGAAATGCAAATTAAAACCACAATGAGATGTCACCTCACAGCAGTTAGGATGGCCAACATCCAAAAGACAAACAACAAATGTTGGTGAGGTTGTGGAGAAAGGGGAACCCTCCTACACTGCTGGTGGGAATGTAAATTAGTTCAACCACTGTGGAATGCAGTACAGAGATTCCTCAAAATGCTCAAAACAGAAATACCATTTGACCCAGGAATTCCACTTCTAGGAGTTTACCCTAAGAATGCAGTAGCCCAGTGTGAAAAAGACAGATGCACGCCTATGTTTATCACAGCACTATTTACAATAGCCAAGAAATGGAAGCAACCTAAATGTCCATCCGTAGATGAATGGATAAAGAAGATGCAGTGCATATACACAATGGAATATTATTCAGCCATAAGAAGAAAACAAATCCTACCATTTGCAACAACATGGATGGAGCTAGAGGGTATTATGCTCAGTGAAATAAGCCAGGCGGAGAGAGACAAATACCAAATGATTTCACTCTTATGTGGAGTATAAGAACAAAGAAAAACTGAAGGAACAAAACAGCAGTAGACTCACAGAACCCAAGAATGGACTAACAGTTACCAAAGGGAAAGGGACTGAGGAAGATGGGTGGGAAGGGAGGGATAAGGGTTGGGAAAAAGAAAGGGGGCATTACGATTAGCATGTGTAATGTTGGGGGGGCACAGGGAGGGCTGTGGAACACAGAGAAGACAAGTAGTGATTCTACAGCATCTTACTACACTGATGGACAGTGACTGTAATGGGGTTTGTGGGGGGTACTTGGTGAAGGGGGGAGCCTAGTAAACATAATGTTCTTCATGTAGTTGTAGATTAATGATACCAGAAAAATAATACATAGCATGGATAGAGACATAAATTACAGTTTGATTATTTCCTAAAGTTACAATTAAAACAAAATGTAAAATGTTCCATATAATGGAGATTGTTAAAGCCATGAGAAAAAAGTTTCTTAGAGAGTAACAAGCATAGGATTTAACCTGGGGGGTTCAAAAAGAAAAAGGGAGAAACGAGGGTGTAGAGTCCAAGTAAAGCACTCAGAGAGACAAAGCACAATGAAAATGGCCAGGAAGATGGAATTCCAGGAAAGGAATCATCTGTAGTGGTTTCCAAAATCTTGCTTGTGTAAATTAATCACCCCCCCACCTCTCTCTCTCTCTCACACACACACACACACACAAAGTCCACTCCCGTTATTCACAGCAGTTTGGTTCAACCAAGTCACTGCGAACACTGAATTAGTGAATACTGAGCCGCTCTTGGGGGAAATACATGATTAGGGTTCCACGAACCTATGGAGACATTTTTACCAACTGATCAATACATAAGCTTGTTTTCTGTGTATTTCTGTTTAAAGACTCTTTAGTCTATATTATTCTTGTTGAGTACACACCCTACAACATTGTAACTCATGCCTGAATGAAGTTTATCTAACACATGTATTTTCTCTATAAGGAATATTACAATCTTCCTGCACTTAGGAATACTAGACAGCACTTTAGCACTCTGCTTGGGGGCAATTTTAAACAGTGACATCGCCACAAAAAGGCACAGAAATGTAAAAAACCACTAAATCAACTGCAAAAAGGACACTTGTGTATAGTAAAAGTGATATACAAAGGTAGTTTTGCCTTAATCAACCTCAGCTGGGAATGTGTACATCAGGTGACTCAAAATTTCCACCACTCTGTATGTCCATGAATGACTATTGTAAAAGTGACATGTATATTACTTTTGGGGTTACAAATAAATTCTACAGGTAGGCAAATTTGCAAACATGGATTCTATAAATAATGAGGATAAACTCGTGTGTGTCTGTGTATGTTCCCCCTTAGAGACAGAGGCAGCTAAGGTATATGGTACACCAAGATGCAAGAAAAAAGAAATTAATGTGTGTGTAGGATAACTAAGGAAGACTACCATAGAAGAAATGGTAGGGTAGAGAATGTAAATCCAAGGGTTAATCTCATCTAGATAAAAGGAAGAAAAAGAATGCATGAAAACAGAGTTTTTGTAAATTTTCTCCAAGAATTAAATGTGCCTTCCAAGCAGAAGAGTCTCGTTGTCCAAAGCATAAATGAGTAAGACTGGTAACGGCCAGCTCAATGGTCTCTCCTCAGACAACTGCAAGATAATAATCTTCTAAATTTGGGTTTCTCAGCATGGGGCAATTCTGATACCTATATCCCCCACTCCACCCCCAAAACATGGTGGGAGAAGGAAGGGGTTTACTACTGGTACCTAGTAGTACCAACGATGGCATTAAACACTGTACACTGCACAGGACAGCTTCCACAAAAAAGAACTGTCTCACCCAAATGTCCATAGTACCAACATAGATGGTACTTCCAAATTCAACTGATCACCTTCAGCTTGAGTGTGTTTTCTGGGTAACTGTAAACCAAAGCCAAGCCTGTGGTTGCCCCCTACTGGGAATGATGAATAGAAAGTGGCTGAGGAGCCAATATACTGAAAATTTTGCTCAGTATTAGTCATTGTTTCCTCTGCCCTTTTGGACCTGTGACCAAACCAGCTGGTGGCACTGGGGTAGATAAATTAAAGAGGAAGTAATTTGCAAATCAGTGGTTTCAAATGCAAATGCTGCAATCTATACCCATGTGTTGGCCGTTGATGATATGGATTAACGAACTGCTGCAAGGATTCTAATTTTGTTTTACAATTTACAGGTTTGAGAAAAATGAAACCTCAAGTATTTATCAGAATCAGGAAATCCTAGCAATCTTAACAGAATATGTTAGGAATGTGGAGTCAAAACATTTATCAGCAAATTCATACCACTTCCGGAAAAAGAAGGCTACCACTTTCCTTGGGGCTCCATTTTTCCCATTCCTAGTTCCAGGAAGCATCCCTGGAACGGGGACAGTGGTCTGGACCTTAGTCCAAGCTCTGTCTCTCACTGACTAGGTAACCTAGGACAAGTCACAATCTCTCTACACTTCTGTCTTTACGTCTGTTAAACAAATTTTTCTTCCAGCTAACATTCATTCTATAATTCTAAAGATGTGGTACAAAGAGAACCAAGGCCAAAAAAGAATAAGGATCATACACTTAATTCTTTTCTCTCTTTCTACTTCCGATGCCTTCCTTATGAGATGTTTTATCTTTTTCCTTTCCCAGTCAAGACTCTCTCTGATATTTATTTCATTTTGATTTCCTTCTCACTAAACACAGTTTTTTGTTACAACAGGGAAGTATGCACCCACTAAAAATAGCTCAAGAATAAACTATTTCATGTAAATGGCTTCATTCCACCAGAAAGATCAATGTTATTTGGTATATGTTCATTTCAAATAATGTAAAAATGAGTCTTGTGACTACCGTATTATCACAAGAGTACTGGAGGGTATGTAGCAGGGGTATAGTTAACTTCATAAAATGATTTAAGCATTGTGGATCAAACAGAAGAAAAATCCAGGATGTAAACAGTCATAATTTTAGAAAAACATCAAGGGCATTGAAAATACTTAAGACATAGAAAAACTATTAACTCTGGAATAAAGCACTTTATTACACTGCACATGAACCCACACGAACTCTCAGGAGGTAAAGCAAAGGACCAAAAGATGACTAAATTACTGGTCACTCCAACACTACACAGGTAAATACTATAAATACAATTAATGCAATTAAACTTGAAAACCAAACCAAACACATCTGTTTCTTGTTTTAGTAAAAGACAAACAAGAAGATTGAAAACACAAGCAGAAAGAGTAGAAACTTTCCTGTTCAAGAAACATCAGAGGTGTTTTAGGTTACCTAGGTTTAATCCTGCCCTAGGGCTATAGAGATTCTGATTCAGCTGGACTGGTAAGAACCACGGAAATCTTTTTTTTCTAAAGATACTTAAATAACCCTGGTGTTTGGTGAGGTTTGAAAGATGCTGTCTTAAAAAAATGTATTCAAATACAAGGCACATATAAATTTGGCATGCTTGAGTCGAGACGAATACGTCCTGTATATGGAAAGCACTTAAACGGAGCCTGAAGAACACTGAATCATCATCCAAGATTAGAATATACTGATAAAACTTCTCCTTTCAGGGAGGCCCAGAGTGGTTCTCAGCTGGGGGGTCTGAATATGTCAGTAAAGAGTTAATGTCACCTCAGTGGCTGAGAACATACCAACCCGAGAAGCAGATGACCATCACTATGACGCGCGGGAACTAGAACGGTGCGGATAAAGCGGTTACCTTCTCAAAGTGCAGTCGAGACAGAAGCACTGGGCTATTTGATTGAGGGCTCTTGTTGTAAGAGGGGCAATACTTGTCGGGGTCCTTCCACTCGGGGAGCCGCTGCTGGCCCTGCCCATCGTGATAGGCACAGGCTCGTGTGAGAACATCTCTAGGTAAGTGGCAGGATGTTCTCCCACACATCCTTCGGCACCGCCTCGCACCACCTTCGGATCACAAAATATTAGATCTCACGCATTCTTGAGATTCCCACTGGACTCGACTCCGGCGGAGCACCAGCTGTGGCTCCGTGTAACCACGTCTGAAGTTCCCCCCAGGAAAACAGATCCAGCCTGTTCTGCCCACCACGTAGGCCCACTGTCTAGCTCCAGGCAAGGCTCCTATTTATTTTTGAATCAAGTATGAGGAGCCGATCCATACATACTGCCTGCAATAAGATTTCCCTGAAGGTCAGTGTCTTTAGCTTAGAGTTTAGGCCCAGGAAGGCCGAAGGGGGGGATCTGTGGTCCCGTCTGGGCCTACACGCTCCTTCCTCTTGGGGCCTCTGTCCTCCCTCCTTCTCCGCTCTCTTCCCGGGACTAATTAGGGCCACACACCCGCGAGCACCTGCCGCTCAAGGGCGGCCCCCGGGGCGCCGGCTCCGGGTGTTGGAACTCGGCCTCTTCCCGGTGCCGCGCGGCTCTCGGCGCCACCCACGCCCTCAGCCGGTCACGACAGCCTCCGCGGGCGCCTCACCTCGGCCCCCGCCGCCCGCCCCGCGCCGCGCCGCTCTCCCCCGCACGGCCCTGGCCTCACCCCGCCTCAGCCCGGCAGCCCAACCCGCGTCGCCTCAGCCCCGCCGCTCTCCCAGCCCCACCTGCGCTTCCGCCGCGCGGCCCGCTAAGCTCTCCTCGCGCCAGGCCCTCGGACTCGGCGGGCCGTTAGGCCCCGCCCCCACAGAGGTCAGCCCCACCCCTAGGGGCCTGGCTCCGCCCCCAAGCTGTTGTTGCTGCGTCGCTCACACCCCGCAGTAATGAGGTGCGGGAGCCAAAATCTGTATCTTACCGAAGTGCCCCGGGAGAAGACTATGATTGCCTCTGCGGACTCCCCGGTCCAGAGGCTCTGGAAGCCCCACTTCCCTTTGTATCCAAACTTCTGCCTGCGGGGTTAGCCCTAACCCCACCCCCGGGCCCAGGGTCTCAGGACCAGTCTCGCTGGGCGGCAGGGCCCTAGATGCGTCCCAGGAGCCTGAAGTGCCCTTCTCTATACAGCGGGAACGTAACTAGGTGCCAAGTCGTAAGGGTGATCTCAGGAAACATTCTCGTCTCAGTGTCACTGAGTTTAGGACAAAAATTGAGAAACCATCACGTCCACGAATCACACAAGTCCCTTTCAAACTTCAGCTGGGAGCCAGGATGAGGCTTTCCAGGCCCTCACTTTCTCCCCACCCCCAAATCTGAATCTCTGAGAGTGAGGCGCAGACTTTTAAGAACAGCTTCACAGGTGTGTTTCAGCCATAAAGATGGTCAAACCACCTGGCCTGAGTTGAAAAGAGCTGCTGAGGTGGCCGCTGGGCCTGCTCCCTTGGGACACTAACCAGGGATTTCTGCATCTGCAGCCAACAGGGTCGGCTAAGGGCTGTTCTTCCTCTCTGTGCATGCACTTAACTGGGCTGAACTGGGAGCACCCAACTCTAGGGCACAGCTCAGACCTGATGCCAGGGAACACCTAGCTAAGTGACCCAAACCCTCTGGGGGCTCTGGTCATCACCTAGAAATGGAGGGTAGCTGTGAGAATGTCAGAACAGGCGCAGAACCTCAATGTCTGCCGTCATTCCCTGGGCAAGCTCGCCCTGCTCCTGTTCCTGGGCGTGGGGCTTGGACGCAGGGGAGTGGGGGAGGGTCCCACCTCACCTTAAGTACAGCAGCCAAAGGGCTGTGGGTGTGGAGGGGATACAGCAGGTGTTCATTTTGGTCCAAGGGGAAGGTGAAGCCTGGAAGCATGAGTCTGCAGAAGTAGCAGTCATTCAATAAATACATGCTTATTTATTCATTGGGATAAGATGGTTTCTTTGGGGATAAATTCAAGAGGAGGTGCAAGCGCTTTATTTGCAATGTCCCTTCTCTGGCAGGTAGGTCAGCAAAGTTCCATGACAAGCTAAAAAAAAGTTATCCCCCAGTAGTCCTGGGGCAGGGGTTAAATTAAAAAAAGAAGGAAAGAAAAATCCTCAGTCATTCCTATTATTTCTTGATACAGAGGCTTGGGAAGAAGTTTCCACTGGGTTCAGAAGAAGGTGTGATTTCTGCATAGTGTTGGGGGGAAAGGGTAGGAGTGGGGGGGCCTCTTAGCCCACAGATGCCAACACAATGTCTACGGGCAGCTCCTCCGAACTTCTGGCCGTCACCTGCATGGTTACAGTGTCCAAAAGTAGCAGCCGGGAGCGCACCAAGATATCATGACCACCCCGGAACACACCTAAAAGGGAAGAGGGAAGTACAGATGTGTAAGGCAGCAGTGGGCTACAGAGGCTGGGCTGAGGGTGGCATTTGCAGCAACTGATCAAGGCAGCCCTGACGCAGTGAGATGGGAGCCAGGAGAGCTGGGCTGAAATCCCTGAATGAGACCTTGTGCCAGTCATCTTTACCTCTCTGAGCTGCAGTATCCTCAGCTACAAAGTGGAGGGGACAATAATGCTAACCATAGTTCAAGCTTCTGCCACACTGAAATGAATTAATAGATGTATAAGGCTTGTATCTGACATCACAGAGGCTCTGCCATGTGTTGGCTGACTCTAACAGCACAGATGAAGCGATGGCCCCACAATGACAAAACCACAGAGCAGGTGTCTGCAAGACCCAGGGGACTGGGCTGTTTCAGTGTGGCCACAAATGATGAGCTGGGGGGCCGTCAGCTGTGAGCAGGGCACTGAAGCAGAGCTACCAGCCAACCCAGTCTATGAACACACAGCAAAAAAAAACCCAAAACACAAAAACCACCTCCTTCTTTTGTTCACTGTTTCAGGTGTGAAAACTGTATATTCCCGCCCAATTTTAAGCAAAGGGTTATTACGTCTTAGAGGTACTGAAACAGAATACAGATACAGAAACATTTACAAACAAAATGTTATCAGGAATTTGCTTTAAAATAATCTGGAGTAGGGGAGAATGAGTGGGCATGGAGGCCATTAGTAGTTGCGGCTGGAGGATGAGCACATACTGCTCAATATTTGTGTGTATTTGAACATTTCCATGATGAAATCTTAAAATCCCTATTAGAAAAGACCAACCAACCCAGTAGAAAATTAGACAAATGATATGAAAACAATTCACAGAAAAGGAAATACAAACGGTACTGCACACTTGAGAAAATGCTTACCTTCATTCAATAAACGAAATGTAAAATATGTAAACTAGAGTAAGATAATCATTTTTCACCCAGACTGGCAAAGATCATGAAATGTGATAATATACTATGTTGCCCAGAGTGTGGGAGGAAAGGCTTATAATTTTTGTGGAAGGCAATAGAATATTTATCAAAATGAGAAATGTGCTTTGGCCTTAGGGAACTTATGCCACAGACACCATCACTCACAGAAGCAAAATAAAGTATGTGTGTATACATGTATACATATGATTATTCACCATAGCACTGTAATAGCAAAAGACTGGAATAATCCACATGTACACCAATATGGGCTGCTTCTGTAAAATATGTACATGTGTACAATGGAATATGAGGCGGCTATAAATAAGAATGAGGATTCAGTTTGGGATGATATAAGTTTCAGGAGATGGGTGGTGGTGACACATTCAGCAGGTACTTGCTAGGCTCGGGGGACACACAGCAAATGCCACTGACCTGGACACCTAGAAATGGTTAAAATGGTAAATTTTGCATTACATCTATTTCGCCACAATCAAAAAAAGAGAGAATGAGAGACCTCTATGTATTGATAGGGAAGAGCTCTGTCAAGTGAAAAGCAAAGTGCAGAAGAGTGTATGTACAATTTGTACACAAACATTTGAGTTAAAAAAGGGAACTGTGTATGGATCACTGTCTAACCCCATACACAAAAGTAAATTCAAAATGGATCAAAGACCTGAATGTAAGTCATGAAATCATAAAACTCTTCGAAAAAACATAGGCAAAAATCTCTTGGACATAAACATGAGTGACTTCTTCATGAACATATCTCCCTGGGCAAGGGAAACAAAAGCAAAAACGAACAAGTGGGACTATATCAAGCTGAAAACCTTCTGTACAGCAAAGCACACCATCAATAGAACAAAAAGGTACCCTACAGTATAGGAGAATATATTCATAAATGACAGATTCGATAAAGGCTTGACATCCAAAATATATAAAGAGCTCACACACCTCAACAAACAAAAAGCAAATAATCCAATTAAAAAATGGGCAGAGGAGCTGAACAGACAGTTCTCCAAAGAAGAAATTCAGATGGCCAACAGACACATGAAAAGATGCTCCACATCGCTAGTCATCAGAGAAATGCAAATTAAAACCACAATGAGATGTCACCTCACACCAGTAAGGATTGCCACCATCCAAAAGACAAACAACATATGTTGGCAAGGTTGTGGAAAAAGGGGAACCCTCCTACACTGCTGGTGGGAATGTAAATTAGTTCAACCATTGTGGAAAGCAGTATGGAGGGTCCTCAAAAAGCTCAAAATAGACATACCATTTGACCCAGGAATTCTACTTCTAGGAATTTACCCTAAGAATGCAGCAGCCCAGTTTGAAAAAGACAGATGCACCCCTATGTTTATCGCAGCACTATTTACAGTAGCCAAGAAATGGAAGCAACCTAAGTGTCCATCAGTAGATGAATGGATAAAGAAGATGTGGTACATATACACAATGGAATATTAGTCAGCCATAAGAAGAAAACAAATTCTACCATTTGCAACAACATGGATGGAGCTAGAGGGTATTATGCTCAGTGAAATAAGCCAGGCGGAGAAAGACAAGTTACCAAATGATTTCACTCATATGTGGAGTATAAGAACAAAGAAAAACTGAAGGAACAAAACAGCAGCAGACTCACAGAACCCAAGAATGGACTAACAGTTACCAAAGGGAAAGGGACTGGGGAGGACGGGTGGGAAGGGAGGGATAAGGGCAGGGAGAAAGAAAGGGGGCATTACGATTAGCATGTATAATGTGTGTGGGGGGCACAGGGAGGGCTGTGCAACACAGAGAAGACAAGTAGTGATTCTATATCATCTTACTATGCTGATGGACAGTGACTGTAATGGGGTTTGTGGGGGATACTTGGTGAAGGGGGGAGCCTAGTAAACATAATGTTCTTCATGTAATTGTAGATTAATGATAACAACAACAAAAAAAGGGAACTGTGTACATACTAGTTTTTATAGCCATAAAATCACTGGAAGCCCATGCTGGCACTGTGTGTTCATAACAGTAACACTAGCTGCCTATTGGCAAGGAGCTGGATGACTGGCAGCAAGGGGTGGGAGGGAGGCATTTCACGGCAGGTCTCTTAACCTTGTGAATTTTCAACACTGAATTTTGAATCCTGTGTTCCCAGTGTAGCCCTCCGCCCAGGAGGTAGTGACACCCAGGCCCTTAACACCCAGAAATGCTGCTTACCAGCCAGGAGCAATGTGTGGGTGTTCTTGTTATCTGGCACTTTGTCTGACCTCTCGCAAGGATGCATTCCCAAGAATTTCACGATATTGCCCACAGCCTCTGTAGGAAGAAGTCCCAGTACTGTTAAGCCCTGTTTGGCACCACCATTCCTCCAACCCCTAACCTGGCTCTGAGGGGCTTTTAATGAAGTGGCATCTGAAGTAAGTTCTCTAGACATGGCCCTGATCCTTGGGGCGCAGGAGATGGAGGGGAGAGAGGAGGATAGCACTTCAACAGAAGCCAAGGATCTTACCTTCCAGTGTCTTGATGGTGGACAAAGTGAATGTTTCCTCCTTCTCAAACTTGTCCCCGACCTCACCCCAGGCTGCTTCGAAATTCAGCTTTATGACCTTTTGGATATGATCAGCTACAGTGACTTCCAGATCTTCCAGCTGGGAAGGTAGAGGGGGACATCAGGCACAGCCCTCTGGGGGAAGACTCCCTGCTCTGCACCCCTCTGTGTCTCTGCTCTGAACTCACTGCTCATCCCTTCCTGCAACACATTCAGCAGGTACTTGCTAGGCTCTGGGGACACACAGCAAATTGACCATGTACCTGTCCTGAAGGTGCTCACAGACAAGTGGTACCCTTCAACGGAAAACGCCCCAACCCAAGCACTCACCTCATGGTGTCAGCTGCAAGATCACATCCCCTGTGAAGCCTGCCTAGTCAGCGCCTCAGGATCCAGGGACTGTGGGAGCACTCACGGAGCTCTGCCTCCTATGGCTTTGTCAGATCCTCCCCCTGCCTCAGCTGTGTCCTCTAGGCCTGCCTTATACTGGACCCCCACCTCTAAGTCAGCCATGTCTTCCGTGAACTTGACTCATAATACTTCCCCTCACCTTGGACTAAGTGTCCATAAAGGTTTCCTGTTCATTCACCAGCAGATCCTCACTAAGCCCCTCCCTACTCTTGTGGATGTTGAAGGTGTACCTAAGTAGGACTCAGTTCCAACAGCAGAAGCAATGTGTTAGGCCCAGCTCTCCCAAGGAGCTCACTTGGTCCTGGGGGTCACTGTTGGCTCAAGGAAGGCCCCTTGTCACAACGGCTCCAGGCTGACACAATGGAGAGTGTCCGCTGTATTCCACAGTGGCAGTCCCAACCATGAGGAGCTCTAACCATCTCCACCCTAGGCCAAGTGTAGCATTGCACTCAGATGGCACTGAGCCTGTGGCCCATGATCACAGCCCAGAACTGCACTCGTGCAGTTCCATCCAGGCTCAGAGAGGTGCAACTGGAAGGGCTACTTCAGAGCAGGGCAGAACTACAAGCAGATGCAAACTGACCCTGTTTCTCTAGAAAGCAATCTGACAATATGAATCAAAGTCTTACAATCATTCCTATCTTTTGGCCTAATTATTCTACTGCTAGGAATCTATCCTAAGCAAGTAACTTGACACGCAGATAAAAATTTTTACCCAAAGGGGTGTTTTATGCAGCATTTAGTGAAAATTTGGAATCCCAAATGCCCGACATTAAGGGAATACAAGGTCCAGTTGGTTACGCTCTATCTATGTAACAGAGTAGTTTAAAGTCATTAAAGTGTCTATGAAGTACTTGTAATGATGGGAAAGGCTGTTTTAAGTGAAAACAGCGAGATGCAGTGTAGAGATAACCTCAGGTATACAACTTCCCTCCACCTAGTTCCCACGTAAGGACTATGTGCAATGTTTTTCTGTATGTTTATACTTTGTTTTTGTACTTCCCATGTTTTCTTTTTACACACAAGCATGTATTTTTTTAAGTTTAAAGAAAATTTCTTTCAAAGGGAGCTTTGAAACTAAAAGCGGCAAGAAAACAGGCCAAGCCTGACTGTTAGCCCCTGGAGGCAACCTCAGGCACAAATGTGAGCCTCCTCCCAATACTAGCTTCTCACCACGTATTCATCCTCATAGCCTTCATCATCAGTCTCCCCAGTGGTGGGGTCACAGTCCTTGACAGTGAACTTCATCATGCAGCTGAACGTACAGGCCACTGTGAGGAGAAAGGTCAGTGGTCAGGACGTCCCCAGCCACAGGGGGGATGGCCACAGCCTGCTCTCCAGGCCCCTGAGCGCCAGCAGCAGTGACATGCTATCCAACCCACAGATCTGGACAGGGGGTGCCTCCTTGTGGAAGGAGGGTGGTCATGGGTCAGAGGAGCCCCCTCCTGGGGAAGAAGAAAGAGGAAGCAGAGATGCTGCAGGATGGCTACGCCGTGACGGTCACAGGCCCACTGCCCCAAGCCTGGAAAAAGAAGATGGTGGTTTCCTTGGGAGGAGTGGGTTGGGGCCTGCCTTTGTGCCCATCTCTATTTTCATGGTATAAAGGAAAAGTACTGGTTTGGCATCCAGCCAGACCTGGTTCTGCCTCTTCCCGGCCATAGGAACTTGGACAGACCATTTTTTTTTTTGGTATCATTAATATAAAATCACACGAGCAACTGTGGTTACTAGATTCCCCCCATTATCAAGTCCCCACCACATACCCCATTGGACAGGTCATTTAACCCGAGTCAGCCTCATCTAGAACAGGGAGAGCAGTACTTATCCCCATGGGTCCTCCACAAGGACGAAATGAGATAACGTACGAACAGTACCCAGGACCCAGCTGTTCTTCTCAGGTCTGATATCAAGGAGCTGAAGCTTTAATAGGGGACAAACAGCCAGGGTACAAGCTGCCCACCCCATCCTGACCCAGGGGCTCCCATGTGACCAGGGTGGTTTCTGGAGAGGGGCTCACCAGCTGTGGGGTCTTCCCGTGACAGTGCCACCAACGTGTAGCAGGTCCCAGGCTGGTTATAGGGTAGGCTCCGGGCAGGCACGTAGCAGAGCACCTCATAGGCCTCAGTCGGTTCCATCTGCACAGTGACATTCTCCAAGGTCTGGTCATTGAGCGTGTTCGTGCAGTCAAACTGGACCAGAGAGGTCAGACACTGCTCGAGGTGGTCCTAATTCTCACCACCTGGGCCATCCCAGTCCTTTCACCCAGGCTTCCTGTCTCTGTGCCAACACTCAAGACACCAGAGTGTCAAGGGTGCAAGAGACACACCAGCTGGTGACAGATCCTGTCATCGAGCTGGGCTCCTAACCTATTCAGTGAGGGGGTGCCATGACGCTACAGGACCGTCAGACCGGGACCGTCCCTGGGCCCGATCCCCAGCAGGGCCTCAGCCCAAGCTCACCTGGAACACCATGTGGTCAGTGAAGGTGTGTTTGGTGCAGCGGATGACATACTCTGTCTCCGACTCAGTGAGGGCCACAGGCTCAGGCGAGGACTTGAAGAGGGGCCCCAGCCCACGGAACTCTGGCACTGCCGCCAACTGCTCTGAAACCCACAGGCCACACGTTCAATGCCCAGAGCAGCTTGTGATGGTTTCTAATAAATCCTCATGCCTAATTTTCAAAATCTTTCACCTTACTGAGATGGATGGGTATGTAGATACAACGGGTTACTCACTATTTCCTAAGTATAACAATACATTTTCTCATCCCCCTGAATTTGCTCACATTTTACCACCTACTATGCTCCCCTCTGTCCCACAAAAGACCTCAGAAGCGGGGCCGCCCGAGGCGGGTGAGTGCGGCGCGCGTCCCCGGGCTGCCGTCCCTGCGGCTGGTCGCCCCAGGAAGTGAGGCCTGGGGTGGGATGGGAGGGGGGTCCGCGGGGCCAGGGACCGCGAGGCGCTGCGCGGGGCTGAGAGCGCGCAGCGGCGACCCCCTCCCGTTGACCTCCCGTCCCGTCTGTTCCCACCGCCACCCTGCGGCGCCCATGGCCCCGGCGCTCCGGCGACCCTATCAGCCGCTGAGGGGGCGGCCCGCCCCTGGGCCCGCGACGGCCTCTCCAGGCAGCCCGGGCCCCTGACCGGTCTCTAAAGCGCGCTCTGTTTCATTTCGGAAATCGAAACTTAGAATGATTTGGCCAGTGAGAACCTCAACTCAGTGGGCCTTGAGAACTCTGTCTTGAGCAGTCCACCTTGGTCTATCAAGGGAATCATGGCAGCTGATGAAGGTAACAAAAAACAAGTTCTTAACGAGCATGGAGATGAAAAATTTTCGAGGATGAACAAAAAGAGATTAATTCATAAAATTGTAAAGGAAAATACTCAGTTAAAGGAGAAAATCCAGAAGCTTGAAGCTGATTAGAAGAGGCCGCCAGAAACTTCCAGATTAAAGTGGATATTCCCGAAACACAGATGAAATTCACATCCTTAGAGAATCCTGAGGACAGCCAGTTTTTTTACACCTCTTGTTTATTTCAAGTGAGCTCCCAAGTTTTTTTATGAGCTACGAAGAGGACAAGCGCTTATCACATTTGAAAAAGAAGTTGCCCAAAATGTGATCAGGATGGGGAAACATCATGTGCAGATAGAGGTGATGGCCAACCCCGTTCCATTAAACTCTGGAGTCAGATTCCAGGTTCCTGTAGACGTGTCTAAAATGAAGATCAATGTTACTGAAATTCCTGATGAATTGCCTGAAAATCAGATGAGAGACAAGCTAGAACTGAGCTTCATTGCTGATAAGATTTTGAAAAAGAAAGACTATCCTCTTTTTATAAATCAACACTGCCATAGAGTGACTGTTTCTCCATACATAGAAACGCACTTGAGAAATTTTCAGGAATATCTGAGAGGACAGTGCTTCTGACTGGAATGGAAGACCTTCAGATAATGGATGAAGAGATTGTAGAGGATTTACTTAACATTCACTTTCAACGGGAGAAGAATGGAGGTGGAGAAGTAGATGTAGTCAAATGTTCTCTAGGTGAAGCCCACATAGCATACTTTGAAGAAGAGGCTCATGGAATCACATGAAAATTAGAGTTACTGGGTCCAAATCATTATCAGTGTTTGACAAAAATGAGTATCTGTTTTCCTGAAAAGAATGACACTTTAATTCTTTAGCGTCCATTTATTCTTAGATACAAAATAAATTTCCATGTCTTTGAAAAAAAAAAAGACCTCAGAAGCAATAAACTGACTGGGAGATCCCAGTGTCCTGGGCCTAATCCATTTGGAGACTTCCTTAACTTTAGAAGCTCAGCAAGGATTCCTAAAAGAAGGTGGAGCTCAGGTAAAGACTAGAAGAATGAGGAGAATGCTGTTATAGACAGAAACAGGCAAAAGAACAAACTGGTCCTACATATATTTTTTTTTACAGAACTGGGAATGGTTTATTAAGGGTCACACTAGGGGAGGAGAGAGAGGAGGGGACAGGGTTGGCAGGGGAAACATTCAGACCATAATGTAGTTATGACATTTTTCTAAATGTATCATTGCCACAGCCTTCTGGTCACAGCTCAGGGTCCTCTCCAAATTTTAAACTGATAGTCTGAGTGGTGGAGGAGCAGGCGGAGGTGGTCCATAGGTGATGAATGGTGATGGACAGCAGCCCATCAGGTAGGGCATGCAAGGTGGTCTTGGGAAATGAGGTCTTCCTGCATCCATATGGACCTGGCCCTCAGAGGCACCCTTATTCGGGAAGGAGCCACGGTTCCTTCTGGGAGCTGCACCGCGTCCTGAACCTCTATGCCCAGGGTTCTGCTTCTCAGGTCTGCCAGGCATTGGTGTCTGCCTCTTGTATCCCTCAGGCAGCTTCTGCTTTTCCAGGCTGAGTTTCAAGTGCACGCACCCCCTGGTCTGCTGAATCACCAACCTGCTCAAAATCTGAGTCTTGGTCCAGTTGTCTTGAACCCTTTTTCCTTGGCAGGTAACCTGGGTTTTGAAAGGTGTGGTCTGCTGCAGGGTATGGTTTTTAGTTTGCTCAGTTTCTCGCCTGCACTCTTCTACCTATCTCTGCTGATTTTAACTTTGCCTCTGTGCTTCTTAAGCTTTCATTGTGCTGCTTCTTCAGCTTCTCATCTGCAGCCATTTTCTTTTCTGCATACTTTTCATTACACAGGTCTATGATCTTCTTCAGGTGTTTGAATTCCACTCCCCGTACAGCTTTTGCAGACCTCAGTACACAACAACTTTGTTTAGGGTCTCTTTTATGTTCTTCCAGGTTACATTTTTCAGCATTCAGCATTCTCACCTCATGTCGTTTCCTTCCAAAGGTGAAACTGAATGTCTTCCTTCAGCACATGCTGGTCTTCCGAGTTCACTTTTGGTTCACTGGCACATGCTTCATCAAGGGCGATTTGAACCAACTCCTGAATCTTGACTTCCGACCTCTCTGAGACAGCAAAGTACTAAGGATGTCACTCAAAATCCCATTGGTCTCTTCAACTCCGTTGGTATCATGCTTAAACATAAGGGCTGCATCAGACAGAATCCTATTTTCCCTCTTAGTTTCTTGAAGACATTTCTTTGATCTTCTGCTGATTCGCTGATCTTCTGCTCCCAAGCAGATATTTTTTCTGCAAGTTCTGTATTTTCTTTTGCAACATTACTGATCTTCACAGTTACCTGGTATAAATTAACTTGATATCCTCAAAGTTTTATCACAAGGACAGTTGTCCAGAGATAAACGACAAGCACCAAAACTCCCAGGATGGCAGCTCCAACAGTGAGCTTCTGCAGAATTTCAGAATCATCAAGCCCCAGGTGGCAAGTGTCAGGCAAAATACGGGCAAGGACAGATGGGAACTCTATGTCTTCCATTGTAAACTCATGAAGTATGTGGGAAGGAGCCACAGTTCCTCGACAGTGAACTTCATCATGCAGCTGAACGTGCAGGTCACCGTAGCTGACAGCCTTTTACCCAAAGGGGTGTTTTATGCAGCATTTAGTGAAAATTTGGAATCCCAAATGTCCGACATTAAGGGAACACAAGGTCCAGTGAGTTACCTCTATCTGTGTAACAGAGTAGTTTAAAGTCATTAAAAAGTGTGTCTATGAAGTACTTGTAATGACAGGAAAGGCTGTTTTAAGTGAAAACTTCTTGCTGTTTGAGTGACTGAGACACCCGAGCAGGAGGAGCCAGAAGAGCAGCCTCTGCATCTTCATGTCCTGATCCTCTCAGGGGTGCTGGGCGCCAAAGGGGGGAAGGGGAAGGGGAGAGGAGGGGTCGCAATTGGGGGTAGGGGTGGGGAAAGTGTGTGGCAGGAAGGGGGGAGTAGGGTGGGCAGGGGTCTGTGTGAGTGGGATAGGACAGACCAAGGCCGAGAGGGGAGTGAGGAGGGATTAGAGGTCAGTGAATTAGTAGGTTAGTAGGCCAGTAGGTCAGTATGGTCCTACACATTTTTAAGTTAAGACAAATGACGAATAGAGATGTTTCAGACTCAGACTGTTGCAGAAAACCCAACTTAGGATGGCCTGGGTACCTGGTACGGCCTGTCCCTACATCCCACAGCCAGATTCCAGCACTGGGCTGGGCGCTCTGGCCCAGGCACTGGCCCCCATCCAGGCCCATCCATGTGAAAAGAGGCATCTGGCAGCTGTCTGCACACGTCTGCCTATGATGCTATGGCTGCTGCTCTCACCCCTATTCCACTGCAGGGGCGGGACTCCTCAAACTATAGACACAGATGACCCCTATCAGAATTATTCAGGAGTATGGCTTGTTTAAACACTCAGCTCCTTCTAACCATCCCAAATTTGCTCAATAAGAATCCCTGGGTACAGGAGCCAGGCCTTTCTAACACTCTCAGATGGCTCTGATGTATGCAGTTATTTGAAGACCACTGCTCCAACATTTTCAACCTGTCTTCCCAATTGAAACGAACTCCATAAGGCCAGGAATTGACCCGAGGCCAGGGATCTGGTATTTTGCCGTGAACTTAGAAGGTACTCAATTCACGTTTCAGGAATAGACACTGAAAGTAGGGACTATTGTTATGATTTTGCTTCTCCTCCCACATATGGTCAACATGACTGCTTCAGCCCTCTGCAGCCTGAAGGGCTGTATCTAATGAACACACAGGCAATAAAGCCCAGGAAGAGTCAACTCAGATACTAGGAGGAACTTTTGGGCCACTGTGATCATCAGCTACCAGAGCACTTTTCTATGGGAATTTATTTCATTGGGCATTAAGTTTCAAGACCTGACACTTACTACCTGGAGGACTCTGCTAGTAGCTGTCAGCTAATGCCTCTGAGTTTGACTCTTCATCAATAAAATTGATACAATGATCTTGCACATAGGGTTGCTGTGAAGATAAATGAGGCAATAAATGTGAAGCTCTAGCAAAGTTCCTGGAATTTAATGTGAACAATAAATGTTAGGTTTGCGAAAATTGTTTAAAATGAAACTGATGCCCTCGAAGATGCTTAGAAGGAGGCTTCCTTGGAAGGTATGGCAGAATGCTGGCCCCCAAGATGTCCAGAGGCTAATTCCCAGAGCCTGTGAATATGTTATGCCACATGGTAAAAGAGAATCTGCAGATATGATTAAGCTGGATCTTGAGACACAGAGATGATCCTGGATTATCTGGCTGCATCCTGAATTATCTGATTATTAGAGAAATCTGAAGAGGCTACACTGCTGGCTGTGATAATAGAGTGGGGCACTCCTAGGCTAGGAATGTAGGCGGCCTCCAGAAACTAGCAAAGGCAAGGAAACAATTCTCCCCCACAGCCTCCAGAGCCTCCGGAGCAAGCCCAGCACTGTCAACACAGTGAAACCCACTTTAGCTTTCTGAACACAGAACTGTTAGATACTGAATTTGTGTTGGGTTAAGCTGCTAAGTTTGTGGTGATCTGCCAGAGCAGCAAGAGGGCACTAACACAGGAGGAAAAGTCTCAGGTCAGAGCGATTCCAGTCAGCTCAGGATCCCAGCTTTGCTGAATCTCAAAGATAGTATGCTGGCAGAAGACAGGATGCTGGAGTGGAATGGGGGGACCTAATTTAAGTCAGCAATAACTGGGAGCCTGCTGTGAGGAAGGCAGGCACTATGCTCGGTGCTGACAGAGGATATAAAAGAACATAGAAGGACCATACAAGACTATTCAGGGAAGACAGAAGAGCTGGTATAGAAGTGATGAGCTTAGGTGATCCTTCATGGAGGAAGAGGGGAATGTGCTAGTCCTTGAGGAAAGGAATTCAGTGGATAAACTGTCTGGCAATTAGATGAATTCAAGACCAGAGGAACAGATAAATACCTAAGCAAAACCATACTAGACAATGTGGACTGAACACATCTGGAACCCAAGAAAAAGGACCAGTGTCTTTGGACCCCAACTGTTCTGAATCAGACATCTGGACCTGGGCTGGGCTTAAGGGACCTCAGGCCTCAGAATGAAGGCCGAGTGGCAGCTCTGAGCCAATTCCAGTTTGATCTGGATCTTAATTTCAGACCCTCCACTTTACTGCTGTGCAACCTTGGGCAAGCTGCTCTCTCTCTCAGCTTCCGACTCCTCAGATATCAAATGGACCCAATAACTTCCCCCTGAGGCTCAAATTTGCTGTCTAAAGCACTCTCATGGCCCACCCTCAGGACACACCCAATGAACAACAGTTCTTCCTCTTAATTCCCAAGGACAGGTACCCCGAAGCTGACGAGATCAAGCCCAGTTCCGAGGGCCCCACCAAGCACTGCTACTCACCCTGGAAGATCTCCTGCCGGGTGGCTGCCACTTTCTCAGGCTGCTTGGCTGCTGTGAGGGGGGTGCTTTCTGTGGGAGCAAATACACGTGGTGACCAGTGACTCCAGTAATGGGCACTGTGCTGTTACCCAGCGAGAATGTCCCACCTCCTGAGACAGCGGGACGTACAGAACATGTGGGGAAGAGAGCAGGGGTTAGTGTGTATGTGTACCATTTCCTGGAGGCAGAGGAAGAATCAGTCCCTCCTCTCAGCTAACCCCAGCCACCCTGGTTAGTTAGTTGGGCTCAGTGGCCTCACTTCTAGTGCAGCTCCTTTCTGGAGGCCTGCCCCCGAGGGCCTCTGAAAGGGGTACAGCTGTTACCTACCCGGTCTCTGCTCTGCCATGGGCATGGTGGCCAAGGGCACGGATTTGAGGTCGAAAGGTTTTTCTGATGGTTCCAGAGTGTATTGCTGCAGGGCCCGCTCCAGGCCAGGTATGGAAACCGTCAGACCTAGAGGCCAGGGGAGAGGTCACGCCTGGAACACGTGACAGAATGAGCACCAGGAAGCTGCCACAGAAGACTGGGGCCCTGGGGCCTAGGCTGGACCACCCTGTGAAAACCCCTTACCCTTCTGGACCCCCACTTTCTCACCTAATCCTCCTCCACAGGCCTGGTGTAGGGAATTACATATATATACCAGAGTGACTTACAGAGTAAAGTGCTATGCAAATGGAGGTTTTTATTAATGACTAGAGTTTCAATTCACTGAGCTGTCTCCACCCAACAGGTGTGAACCACAGGACCCTTGTCCCCCGAGGTCACAGTGATGCCATGAAGTTGCCATGCAAGCCCAGCCCAGAGTGGCTTGCCTCGGATTTTCTCTGCTTCAGAAGGGTATGCAGAGTTCCCCTCTGGGGTGCTGAGAAGGGCCGGTGCTCCAGTCAGGGCTGGGTCAGAGGCAGCCAGGGTAAGGCTCACCGTTTAGGATATAGCCAGCGTTGAGGGCCTTCTGCTTCTGCTCCAGGACATTGAGATAGAAGGTGGCCCGGTCCCTGACTTCATTGTCATCGTCCATCACACACCTACAGCCAGAACACAAGGTACTCCTGACTGGGGCTCCACAGGGGAGACAGGAGGGAAGCTGCAGGGCTTCATCAGAGGATGGCTAGAGGAAGCAAGTCTCTTAAGGTCTGGTGCCCAGATGTGGTATCCAGGCATCAAATGCAGAGGGGCCTAAGAGATGCTAACTAATTAGCCAGCAGGTGGCCATATTCATATGCTCTTGACCCTCTCCTTAAAGCCCACCCAGTGAGGGAGGTACTCTACCTCCTGTATCCAAAAGCGTATGTCCAAAGATAATTTAATACGATGCAACAGTTCCATTCAGTGTGTTCTCAATAGGAATGGAAATGAGTATCACATAAAACTGGCCCATGAATACAGCAGCACTATACACAAAAGCCAAGAAGTGGAAAAAACCCAATGTCCATTAACTGATAAGCAAATAAACAAATGTGGACTATCCACACAACGGAATACTATTTGGCCAGAAAAAGGAATTAAGTACTAGTTCATGTTCCAACATGGATGAACCTTGGAAAAATGAAGAAGCCAGACCCCGAAAGGCCACACATTGTATGGCTGCGTTTATATGGAACATCCAGAATGAGCAAACCTTTTCAAGGGCTGGGGTGGGGATGGGAGAAGTGACTGTGAATGGGGATGGGGTTTCTTCTCAGGGTGATAAAAATGTTTTAAACTTAGATTGTGGCAGTAGTTCATGGCTCAGTGAATGTACTAAAAACCATCGTATTGAAGATATTAAATGGGTGAATTGCATAGTTTATGAATTATAAAGCAACGAAGCTGTTTTTATAAAAAGAAATTAACTCACATTAATAATGACCACGTCTGGGTGGGGGGAATTTTCCATGATTTTGTTTTGCATGCTTTTCTTTGCTATTTTTTTCTTACAATCCATCACTGGATAATTTTTCTCCCCCTTTCAAGAGACAAAGGATGGACACCTGGACTGAGGCAACTCTGTCATCTACCAGGGCCCTCTGGCCTCAACTCACCTCTTCAGTAACACCAAGATGCTGGGTAACATCTCTTCATTTTGGGCTCCAAACTTGGCCAGAGCACTCACTGCGCCTGTGTTGGTGAAGCAAAATGAGTTACCTGACATGCCTGACAGCTCGCTGCTTGGGCACGTCTGGTGCTCAGAATGCACCTTTGGGCAGTAGAAGCCCCAAGCCAGGCAGTCCCATGCCAGGCGACTCAAACCCCCCACCACCGAGGCCACAGTTGGGTCTGGGGGGACCTTGGCTGCACTTGGCCTCAGCCTCCCCCTCTATTTCACGGAGAAGGCAGCCCCATTCTCTGATTCCAGGAGCCATGTCAGCATTAATTGTGATGAAGCCACAGAAGCTGGCTTCTGTACTGAAATGGCCTCAATTTACAGGGAGGCTTTAGATTAATATAAACACGAAAATGAACTATGATTTAAGGACTATTAATTGGTAAAAGAGGAAAATCTGTCCAGTGAAGGCATGAGAAGAATGAACAGTAAATTAAAAATAAAATAAAGAATATGATGGTTGCATGCTGAATTGTACACCCATTTACAAGTGAATTTTATAGTATGTCAGTTATATGTCAATATGGCTATGAGTCTAAAAAAAGTTAAACACCAAGAAGAGAACAAAAAAAAAGACAAAGCTAAACACCAACATATAGTATTAAAAAATAAGAAATCAGTAACACAGAGAATTAAAGATCCGTTCAACTCAATGACATCAAAGCACCTATGTCCTTCTTACAATAAAACACTGTGCTTGTGAGGCAAGGAAGCCAAGTGCCCTTTGCCAGAACAGTCTACTCAAGAGAAAGTTATGTGCCCACGTTCAGCCCTGGCTCAGACCCACCTGCCCGGACCTCCTCATGCTCCAAGACCACTCGGTTGTAGATGAAGCGGATGTACTTGGAGGGATTATTGGTCTTGGGGCCCTCCTGGCCCAGGAGATGCAGGATGCGAGTGGCCAGCACAGTAAACTCGCAGTCCTCGATGAATTCGCACAGGTGGGACAGCCCCGTCTCCTTGCTCTCCGTGTTCTCCTCGATGATGCTGATGATGCAGTCCACGATGGCCCGCTTGTACTCAAAGCCACCCTGCAGTGAGAGGGCTCAACTGAGCAAGGAGGCTGTTCTCACCAGAAAGGGGCTATGAGGTGCAGAGCCTCGTCAGTAACAGGGACAGTGGTCCAAATGCAGAACCTGGACACAGGGGACCTGGCTCTGCTGGTCTCTCTCTCTCCTTTTTGTGTAAAACAAAAGGTTGGACTGAATGCTCGCTGAGGCCCTTTCAAATCTAACAGTCAGTAGATAGTTTAACAGAAACATTTTGGGTCTTACTTTTCTTCCCAACATTGAGATAAGGTAGAATGGTAGTGTAGAAGCTATGGAAAACATGGTGGTTCCTCAGAAATTCTTTAAAAATAGAATTGCCATATGACCTGGTAACCCCACTTCTCAGAATACACTGCAGAGAATTGAAAGCAGAGTCTCAAAGAGATACCTGCACACCCATGCTCCCAGCAGCATTATTCACAATAGCCAAAAGATAGAAACAACCCAAGTGCACTGATGGATGAATGGATAAACAAAACATGGTCTACCTACCTGATAGAATATTATTCATCCTTAAAAAGGAAGGAAATTCTGACACATGCTACAATATGTATGAACCTTGAGGACACTGTGCCAAGTGAAATAAGCCAGTCCCAAAAGGACAAATACTGTGATTCCACCAGGAGGTCTCTAGAGCAGTCAGATTCATAGAGACAGAAAGAATAGTGGTTTTGGGGATCCGGGGGAATGGAAAATAAGGGGTTATTATTTAATAGGTACAGAGTTTCAGTTTTGCAAGATGAAAAGTTATGGACATTAGTGGCACAGCAATGTGAATATATTTAACAATATTGAACAATACCCTTTAAAACAGTTACAATGTTAATTTTATGTTGCGTATTTTATCACAAAAAGGAAGAGGCAGAATGAGGCAGTAGAGAATCAGAAGATCCTGGATGCAATCTATGCTCTGCTACTCAAAGACTTTAAAGACAGAGGTGACAACTGAGATGCCTATAGGTACCAGACGTGTAGCCTGACACCATGAAGCCAACTACACAGGAACAGTGCGGCAAAGGACACTGCTCACCCCACCTAAAGAGGGAAATCACCCCTCAGCCCAGATCTTACAAGTTTTGTAAGAGAAACTTGAATCTGTTGTGGTGGTGGTTTTTTCCTGGATTTTAAATAATGGCTACTAACTTGAAAGGTTTAAAAATTATTCGTGTAAAAATTGCATATGGGTCAAATGCAGGTCAAACTTGCATAAGGGTCAAATCCAGTCTCTGTTCTCAGCTTAGTTTCTGTTTTATGGCTGTGTCACTTTACTTGTCTGAACCTCAGGCACCTGCATAACAAAGACCTTTTGAAGAGTAAGTAAGATGCTATTTATACAATATTGTACATTTCAAACAAGGCTGTCATGGGAGTAGGTGCACTATGAACCTTCAAATGCTGTATTTCAGTTCTACAGCCAGCCAACCAGCTTGGTGGGCAGCATGAAGTTCAGAGCAACCTCATCAAGGCTTTGCTGGGAGCTGCCCTGACTAGAGAATGACATGCCCTCTGCAGGAGCACTTTCTAGAGGGCAAGGTCTCAGAGTCTAAGTGCTGTGCTCTAATGAGTGAAGGTCTTACACTAAACCGTTACATGGAACTATGAGCTCTTCTGGAAGGAAAGGAGCTCTGGGAGAAAACCATGGGCTTTGGATCTTGGCTCAGAAACTTACTGAGGTGACCTGGCAGGTCTTTGAGTCTCAGATCCCTGAATTTTAAAGAGAGATAATAAAGTCTACTGACAAGGCCTGTTATGAGGATCACAAGATTGTGTACACTGTGTAGTGTCGCCGAAGTGCCAGCCCATTAGCTGAAGGCTCCCTGAACACTGTGCCCTCTGCTTCTCTAATGCTCCTGGGAACCCCAAAGAAGCCAAGGTAATGGTACTTCCACTACCTCAGTCCAAGGGCCACTCTGGGGCTGGGGCAAAGGGGCACCAAGGATATGGGGACCTCATCTACTCCACACTTTGCATCTGCTCCTCTGAATTACCCAGTTTTGTTGTGACATCCAAGAACAGTGGCATAAGTGAATCACTAATTCAGGTCACAAACAAAAATAGAATCAATGTCACATTCTTAGTATCAGTTTTACAAGAAACCACCCCTGGAACTCCTGGAATGGCCCAGAATATTTCTACACTGGACAACAGTACAGAACACAGGTTTCCCCATTTCCAGCACAAGCATGGCCTCAGGGCACCTGCTGAGTCTTTACAGCCAGGGTGGGGCATCATTATAGTTATTACTGCAAATACCAGTAATTGGCACACGTTTAGACTGTTGGCCCATGAGGAGTTTAAGGGGCCACAGGCACCAGGAAATCCACCCAGTTAGGAGGTTGATGTGGGTACGCCCAGGAAGAGGCTCTTGGCCCCCAGTCGAGGGGGGAGCCAGCAGCCAGGCCTCCCCGCCCCCAGCACCAGGGATCCTGGCGCCCCCTGAGGGCCCCACTCGTACCTCCTCCCGCAGCATGCTGAATAGGAAGTTCATGAGGACAGCGTGTTTGCGAGGGTACTTCTGACACAGGGCACTGATGGCCTGGACAACCACCACCTGAGTCAAAAGCACACGTGTAAGCAGCAGCCCCCTGCCACGAGGGTCAAGGTACTCAGTTCACTAAGCGCTAACAGAATTCTTCCTTGGCTAAGGCTCCAGCCCCACCCTGAGAGAGCACAACCCTGGAGCCTACCCAGGGCAGGGGGCCTGCGCAGAGGCCCCAAGAGCCCTGGACGCGGACTCTGGGTCCTCCGCTCTGCCCTTCCACTCTGACCTCAGGTCTTGGAGCCCCCTCTCATCCCAGCTGAACCTCCTGGCTCCCACCCGGCCCTCCTGGCTCATCTTTGGGTATCCTGTCCTTGGCCCTCTTCCCATGCAGTCTCTCCAGCAATCTTATCTCCTTCCCTGGTTTTAGCCACTTCTACAACACTTACCTCAAATCTCTGTCTCTTGTCTGAGTTCAAATGTCTACCAGACAATTCCACCTGGAGCCCCCAGGCACCTCACACTCAGCAGGTCAGCAATCATCATGACCTTGCCCCTTCCCACACCCAAGACTGACCCTCTCCCTGCTTCCCCAAACTGATTGATGGTACCACCATCAACCTCAGCTAGAAAATGCCCTACCTTGGACAACATTCACTCCAGCCCTCACGCCAGGCCCTGCCACCTGGCTGTCCAGAGGAATGGTATGGACAAAGGCCTGGAGACAGGACTGTGTGCATCTCCTGAGGCCCCTGTACGGGGTGACTGAGGACTTCTCTGCCGAGTCCTCAGGCCTAACCAGCCCCTTAGGTCAATCCCAGCCCAGGGGCTGGGGGTCATGGAGAGCAGGCCCAGAGCACCTTGCTGACTGGAGACAGTGGGTGCCCCAGAGCCACCCAGTACCTTGAATTCATCTGAGATCTCTGACATAAAGGAGGAGATCTGCTTCATGAGGCGGTCGATGCTGCTCTCACTGCCAGTCTTGAGGAGGGTGGTGATGGCCAGTGTGGCAATGCTGCGGTTGGAATCTGTGACCAGGTTCTCCAAATCCAGGTTACAGGCTGTCACTGCTGACGGATGCTTCATGGCAACCTGTTTGGGGAAGAAAGAGAAAGAGGACAGGGACAAGGGGTAGTAAAGGACTTTTGTCATCTGTTTGGATGGGTCTGGCCTGGTCAGAGGTCCTTTGACCTGGTCAGAGGATGAACTCATCTCACCATCTGGTAGAAAGTAACTGTGACCAGGGCTACACCTTTTGTAGGTCAGGGGCTAGGAAACACCTCCAGCTGGATCAGGCTGCCCATTTGATCCTCTGAAAAGGGCAGGCCCCCCATTCTGCCCACCCTGGGACTCTTACCTTATTGAGGGTACGGACGGCAGCATAACGGAGAGCGGCCTTGGGTGAGCTGCAGAAAAGCTGGAGCACTGTGGGGAGACATGCACATGCCAGGCTGCCCTCCCCGCTCAGCAGCTGGGAAGCCCCAGGGAGGCCTCTGGGGAGGGGCAGAACAGGGCTTCGAGGGTGTGCAAGGGCTCTGCAACTGCTCAGACCCAAACCCTCTGCTCAGCTCATTTCCCTGCAGCACCCCTACCCCGGCCAAGGAGAAGCTCTCTGGTCCCTGGGCACCTGAGTCATGAGCAGAGATTTACAACTGGGAGGGGGGACGGGAGGAGGGCCTATGAATGATGACAGTTGAGCACCTGCTGTGTGCCTGGCACTGTGCTGAGGAGCTGCCTGGCTTTAACTGATTCCTCAGAAACCTATAAAGCACCAACTGTTATTATCCCCACTGAACAGATACCCAGACTGAGGCGCAAAGGGGAAAAGCAACTAAGGTATAATAGGTTAGCAGCCGGCAGCACCAGGACCCCCATCCAGGACTGCCTGTATACCGGAAGTGAGCCCTTGGCCCCGGGGAGGTAAACCTCCGCCCAGGATGTGCAGGAAACCAGAGCATCCTCAGTGCTGGCTCAAACAACTGCCTCGGTTCCCGAGCTCTGTGGGCGCCTGTCAGGCAGCATATCCCTCCCCAGGCTCTGCTGTCAGGAAGCTCGGAGCTCGTTCTGCACTGGCTGTGGTAGTGAACATGGCCGCTGTAACCTGGGGTATTGTGTTCCTTCATCTGGCTTTCACGCTTATACGACTCAGCACTAACTTTTGTTTTTCTTAAAATAAGATACCTCTTATTTTGAAGACTCTATCTTATTTCTTTCATTATTCTGCCAATACAGGGAATACAATAAAAATGAATGAACACCTGGATCAGTGAATGAATCCATTTACTTCTTATATTTTTGTCTCCAAGTTGGAAGGGAGACTTCTCTCTCCAAACATGGACCCCACCTGTCTGTCTGACCAGCTTTACATCATTATTACGGAGAATATTAGAAAAACAGGAAGTTGATCATTCCTGAAAATCTGCAACTTGAATTCTGCTGTCATGAAACCTTTGGTTTCATTGGGTTTGTCCTTCTAGAACACTCTCTCCTCTTCTCCCACTCTGAATCTGGGCATCCCTAAGAACCTCTCCTTTACTAACTTGTCCATGTACCTGCTTTCTGGTACTGACCACCTAGCACATCATCACAGGCTCACTACCCTTATATATGCTGAGATCTGACTACCTAGCACAGGGTTCTGCACAAACACGGCACTGAGCGTTAAATGACTAGCTCTGAAACCACTCGAGCCTGGTGGATTCTCCTTAATGACCACAAAGAACAACTTACTCTGTGTTCACAATGGTGCTAGGCACTGTTCTAAGTCATTTGTATAGACCACTCAGGTTTACTGCCTACCATACCCCTATGTGACAGGCACCACCACTATCTACATTTCACAGGGGGTAACGCCTGGGGAGGATGCTAAAGGGCAGGGCCAGGACTCCAACCCAGGCTTCTGGGCCCATGCCCAGGCTCAGAACTGCCTTCTCCTTCATCTGAGATGGCTCAGCCCCTAGTGGACATGCACTGGTGTCATAAATCCTGGGTCCCCCCAGGCCCTCGTGCCACAGCTAGCCAGCCCCACAGGCTGCAGAGTAGATTTGAACCTCACATCTGCCACTTAGAGAGCTCCAGCCTTCTTTGTGCTAAGACCAAATTGAAGTACCCCAAACCCAAAGTGTGACAGGCTCTGGCACAGTGCCTGGCCCGCAGCAGGTACTTACTAGGCACCGATTCCTTTTCTTATCACTAGACTGTGGCCTATTTGGGGGCCTTCTCTTCCTCTCCCCGGATTCCCAGGGCAGGGCTGAGCTCCCAGCAGGCATAAACATGTGAAGGGGCATGAAAATCTGGTAACCTGACACAGCTGGGGCCAGCTCCTTGGCACTGCAGCCTGGCAGGTTGACAATGGCAGAGGCGGCTTCGTACACCACCATCTCGTGCTTGTTACGCAAGCAGTTCTCGATGAAGTCAAACAGTGGGCTGTCACGGCTACAATAGAACATGGGCGCAAAGAGGAAGCTGGGAACGGCCAAGCACTGGGTGCGGCATCCTCAGCCAGGCTGACAGGAGCCCTTACCTGCCGTCCTCCTCCTCCAGCTGCTTGCTGGCCACGCGGATCATCATGCAGTAGGCAAAGGGAGACTTGAGGCCATGCCGGGTGAACTTGCTGATCATCTTATTGACAGCCAGGCGGTCGTTCTTCCGCACGTGGTACAGGAGCCCCAGGGCGTGGTACTGAGGACGGGAGATGGCAGCAGAGCACAGGCAGGTGAAGCCCAGGCTACCAGCCAAGGCAGGCCACTGCAGTCTCTGGGCTTCAGCCTTCTCATTTCTAAGACAGGCATCGTCGGAGCTGGGGCACAGGGCGATGGCGACAATTCCTCCAGATAGCCCCCCGCACAGTGCTCGACAAACCGCAAGAGTGTATTTGCAGTTCTCACTCTCACCCTGATTTTGCCAAGGGCCCAGACAGGCGTCATAAGCACAGGTGTGGAGGGAAAGAACAGATGGCACAGAGATGAAAGGATGGGAGACCAGCTGTCTTTTGACAAGGAAGAGAAAGCAGGAGCCAGGCCCTGGGCACGGATGTGTTGGAAGGCACTGAGCGGCACACCTCAGCCAGGACACCTTACAGAGAGAACTGGTACAACACTCTTATCCCCACATACTTTCCCAAGGACCATGGCAGGTGCCGACAGCACCAGACCTGGAGGCCCAAAGCCCAGGGCTCTTCTGGAGATGTGAGGTGCACAGAGCTACTTCCCATCCCCTCTGCTCTTTCCTGTTTCCCTGCCAGAGCGGCATACAAGGGCTCAGGCATGGCGGCTGTGGGTGCCTTTTATGAGGGAGGAGGGTTTGCGGGGCCCAGCTGGCCGTGGAGATGAGGATCAGCACAAAGGTGAAGAGAAAAGAGAAGAGATGAACATACAGGGACCACCTACAGGTATGCACCCCCTACAGGTATGTGCTCCCCATAGGTACATGCCCTCTACAGGTATGCACCCCCTACAGGTATGTGCTCCCCATAGGTACATGCCCTCTACAGGTATGCATCCCCTACAGGTATGTGCTCCCCATAGGTACATGCCCCCTACAGGTATGTGCTCCCCATAGGTACTCGCCCCCTACAGGTATATGCTCCCCATAGATATCTGTCCCCTACAGGTATGTACCCCCTACAGGTATATGTTCCCCATAGATACCCACCCCCTACAGGTAGGCGCTCCTCATAGGTATGCATCAGGAGGAGGGTCAAGTGTTACAGAGGCTCATCTTATCCTTACAGCTTTGTGAGGCAAGAACTTTCATTCCCATTTCATAAACAAGGAAACAGACTCAATTTGATGAAAAAGAAGTTCCTAGCCTAGGTCACTGGAAAAAGATAAGGAGATGAAAGTCCCACTAAGCTATTTCCATGCATCACTAAAGCCAGCTTGGCAAAGGCCCCTCAGCTTGCCTGGGCCAGGTGTGCTCTAGCCCATACCCCAAAACCACACTGAGCTGGTCAGCAACACACCTGAATGTGTCACTACAAGCTGGTAAGCAGTCTCTAACCCAAATCCCCACAAGTGGTGCCCTAGATTCTTTCCCAAAGCCCAAGTCTCCCTAACACCCACTGTGAGGATTAAGGCCTGCTCCTGAGAGGGGCCGCAGATCTCCGTGGTGGGCGTCCATTTCTACTAGCCAGCTTGTGCCGTCCACCTCCTAAGGGTTGTAAATATCGCTGCTCTGCTCATGCCTCACCTGGACCATGATGTTATCGCTGGATGCTGCCTCCTGGGCCTCGTTCACCCAGCGCTTGACCACATCAAAGCTGCACTTCAGCAGGTGCTGTGGGCAATAGGGCACATGAAGGGGCAGGTGGGCAGGGCCCTCTGTAGTCACGCCTCCTGCGCCCAGCGCACAGTTCAGCCCAGCCCAGGGACCTTCCCAACACAGCCCAGGGCTCCTCTGCTGTCCTGGTCCTCTAAGACAGCGCAGGAACTCAGCACTGCTCCCACCCTCAAAGATTTCCTGTCAGGCCCAAACTCCAACAGGCTGTCACCCCAAGGGAAGGGTCAAGGCTGTCCAATAGGCCCCTTCTCAATAAACCCAGAGTTCCTGGGAATTCTCCACTGAGAAGCGGGATGGGACTCTCAGATCTAAGGATCTGATACATTTTGTTTCCCTATTGGAAATCTACTCTTTTCTTCAGTTTCCCAATCCACCTCCTGGCCCCAGCCACACAGCATCCCGGCAGCAGCTACACACCAGGGAAGACACCAGGGCAGAGCTGGAGACACTGGGCACCTTGTCCACGATGGCCTGTTTCATGTACCGCTCAATAGCCTGCAGCATGGTGCCCTGTGGGGACAGTGGGGCGGGAAGGGCCCGATCAATCCTTGGCACCCTCAGGAGTGTGGTGGTGGGGTACAGAGCACTGAGGACGAGGGGAAAGGGGGCCACATGCTCCTTGTGTCCCTGCACCCTGCCCTCACCCCCACATCACCTGTCTCAGGGCTTTGCCCTCGGGATGGGGGACAACATAAAGCATGCACAGGAGGAGGTCGAGCCTCGACTGAGAAAAGGGCGGAGGAAGAGAGAGGGGGCAGCAGACTCACATCGGTGATCTGGCAGAGGGCTCGCACAGCAGGGCCCCGATAGTTGTCTTCTTTCCCGGTCATGTCCTTTGTCAGGCTGGGGGGCAGGGGAGAAGGCCTTGTCTACACGCAGGAGCCTAGCCAGCCCTCCCCAAGTCCACGTCCCCACCTGCTCCTCTCCAGCTCCCGTCACCACACTTCCCTGAATGTCTACCAGTCTCTAAGTAGCCTTCTCTCTGTATTCTTGATCCTTCCAAGCCAAACTCCACACAGCCACCAAAGAGGTTATTTATAACACTCCAAACTGACCAGGTCACTCCCTTTCAGTAAAACATTCCCCAGGCTTCCTACTGCCATCACCATCACATGTACACTCCTGAACAGGACGTCCCCAAACAGGCCTGCTCTCTCCACTCCAGGCCTTGGCATTGGCTGTTTCCTCAGCATGGGGCAGTCCCTGACCGCTCACCTCCACCCGCCTCTCACCCCCCCCACACACCGTCCTGCCATTTCTTACTCCTCTCAGGACTCTGCTCAGATAGTTCTGGGCCCTTCCTGACCTAAATTCAAGCCGGATAGCCTTGTGCTCACAGCCTATCATACTTCCCATGATAAACTGTATGCTACCCTAACATCTCTCTGCCTGGTTATTTCTCTATAAATTCTGGGGCTGCACAGACCATGTCTATTTTGTTTGCTGCTGTATTCCCAGAGCTACACACAGGGACTGGCAGACACTCAATATTTTCTAAATGCAAATGAATGTGTAACATCCCCCCCAACCCAAACTGGGGCAAGAAGAAGTAAGAGGACTGAGCCCCAGTTCTTCAGGGCAGGGATTTTAATTTAGTCCCATCTGTCCCTTGCGTAACTCAGCCTGATGCAGAAACCAGTACTTAATAAGCAAGCCTGTGTGTAGGCCCCCTGCATTCTCTCTGTCTGATTTTCTTGTATTTTCTTCTTGGTACTCACTAACAAAGTCATTGTGAAAGTTCCAGGCTGGCTCAGTTGACTAAGAGGAACCAGGGAAGGAAGGGTTTGTGCCTATATTAAAAGGGAAACCGCACATTCTAGAGGCTGCCATGGGGTGGGCAGCAGTAACTAAAGGATGAGGAAGACAGAAGAGGAAAGGGAGCCTGGCAATATCTCAAACAAAGTCTCACTGCCTGGTACCCATAAGAAAAAAATGGCCTGTGTCAGTGGAATCCATCAGAGGAGCCATCCACAGGCTCAGGACTCACCTGCTAGTAACGATGATGACATCCTCTGCAATGCAAGACATCTCCTTAATGGTCAAGTAGCACATCCGACGGAGTGTGGGCTGGGATGAGATGCCGTGAGAAAGGGATGAGAAAGGCCCTATGGCCACTGGCTCAGCATGAGGGCCAAGGTTAGGAAAAGAAAACTCCAATCGACACAAAGGCAGCCCACACTGATGGGGGGGACCAGCCTCCCTGGGCCCTACCACCACCCTGTCATAGCTGTGGATACACACAGCAGCTGTGGACTAAATTAAAATCCTCCCAAGGAAAGGTGGGCTTTGGGCACTTACATCGTTGGACTGGAAGAGCTTGGTCATGGCAAAGAAGGCCTCGGTTGCTTCTGTGGTCCCCAGGTGCTCCCCCTGTTTTAAGCAAGAAAGTTTCAGCTTGGGACAGAGAGGGCAGAAGGCACCTCCTGTCACATCAGCCCAGACAAGATCCTCATACCCTCCAGAGGCTCCATCAAGGGCAACACATGAGAGTTAGACACCAAGAGGACCCAGGGCTGGCCGCTGGCTACAACCCCCCAGGGGCTGTCAAACAGCCTAAGGGCTATCCGACTTGTGCACACCAGTCCCCCAACATCCTCCAGCACTGTTTTCCCCACCCCCAAGCCTCACCCTGATACCTGGTTTATAAGGTAAAGGATCTTGGTGAGGATGTGGGCACATTTCCGAGGGTTGATAGGAGTTTCGTTAAATACACGGGCCTAAAAAGAAGTGACCAATGATATTACCTTCAAGCCCAGTTTATTTCCCTTCCGTTGACTACCCACAAGAACAAAGTCTGAGATGTCCCAGGTTAAATAAATATGCTTGCCTAGACAAGTCTATTTTCATAAGGAAAGAGTTTTCTTTTGCTTCTTCCTTAATTCATCTATTAACAACTCCTGATGTCTTCCCTAGATGTTGGTTAGGGATGTGCTGACTTATTGACTAACAGATAATTAGTAAATGCTTGTTCACTGGAAGGAGAAACAAACAAACAAAAAAATGTAAGCATAATGAACTCTCTGCAGGATCAGAGTTTTCCTGTCTTTCCAGGAATAGGTTTTCTTCCATGTCATTCTTTAAATCAGCACTTTGAATGTGTTAGTATTTTGATTGCATCAATTGTGAATATCTATGTTGGAAGACATGTCTGCCTGCTTTACCTCCTGGAGTACTGCACTCTTCTCAAGGTGCTGGAATGGGTTGGAGCCTCCACCTACAGGCAGAGAACAGAGAAGGCTGACTACAGGTTGCAACACTGAATTTTATCATGCTTGCAGAGACAGAGAAGGGAAAGATGTCCCTGTGGTCTACATAGTCAGGCTTAAAGTCCTTCGGAATGGCAAACCTCTACCTGGGTATAGATCCTACTGCTCTCCTGCAAGGGGGCTCCCCCTACCCCAAACCACTTACAGTTACCTAGAAGCCCTGGGACCGTCCTTCTGTGTTTCTCAAAGTGCCAGGTCTTGCATTCCTTTATGCAACTGGTATTTACTGACTCCGTACTATATGTAGGGACCACCATCTCCCAGCGACTATGATTTTTTCACAGCAGATGTCACATTTGTGATTAACTGCATGTGATTATTTGGTTGGCTTCTGTCTCCTGTGCTTGTGACTATTCAAATATTCCCAGATCAGGCTCCAAGGATCTGGGCACTGCGCCAGGACTCAGTACAGAGCCTGGCATGCTGTAAGCGCTTAATAATTGTTTGCTGAATTAAAAATGAGAATCATCATGTGGTTATCAGCCACAGGACACTGCAATTTAGATTCCGCCCCAGTTTGGCCAGCGCCAACGCAGCCCCCGCCAAGTCCCAACAGGTGGGACGGGGAAAGTAACAAATGAGCATCTGGCCCGGCCTCCTCCCCTGACAGATGGGGAAACTGAGGCCCGGAGAGGCGCGTGACCCCACCCAAGGTCAGCCAACGAATCGCGGTCCGAGCTTAGGAGTGAGGGATTAGTGGAGCATGCTCTGGCTCTCCGATGCCTGCCACTGACCAGGTGTGAACTTCACATAAGGCCCTGCTCCTGAATGGGCCTCCGCCAGGCGTCAAAACAGACGCCCCGAAGAAAGTCTCCCAGGGAGAGTGCTAAGAGCTTGGGCGAGGGTCCTGTCTTCCCCAGGCCTAGACCCAGTCTGGGCCCCCTCACCCGATTCCTCGTCTTTCTTGTCGAATTTCTTCAGCATGTTGGTACCGGCGGGGACGCAAAGCAGCAACCCCGTGCTGGACCCGGACCGCTAGCAGAGTTGGTACCGCAGCGGTTCTGTACAGGCCACTTCCGGCCGGCCACGTCACCCTACGCGATGCGCACGCGCACTCCAGGCTCTGCGCGTGCGCATTTTCCGACAGCGTCGCGGTGTCCGGCGTTAACCTGGTCATTGCCGGGGAGTGTCCCGGGGTCGGGGACTGAGGAGGGGGTGGGGGATTTAGACTGAGACTGTCGGGCAGCCCCGCTCTGCCCCTTACACCCTCCTTATCTGTACAATGAGTGCAGTAGTAGTCCATGCGTCCCTGCGTCGTGGAGTGTTTAAACGGGCTTTCGGAGGTGAGGCCCCTAGCACCCCGGCCCGCCGTTGACACCCAATTAACATGACCTGTTCTGTCATTGTTACCTTCTGAGGGACGCCTCGCTAGCCACTGCTCACTTTCAGTCCCTTTTCCCCACCTGATTTTTCTCCCGAGCTCGAATCACCATCTAACACACCGTAATTTTATTTTTTATTGACTTTTATTCACTGCTGTAAAGTTGGCATATAGTAGATGCTCAGTAAATTCTTGTTGAATGCATTACTGCATGGGTTTACTCTTATAATTCGTATCTGCTCATCGCCATAACATCTGCTCCTGGTGTAAACTGCTGTATTTTATTAGCTTCCAGAGATCTAACTAAAGTAAACAGGAGCACAAAAACGTAAATGTACTTTTTAAATAGCGCTTCCTGGGTGCGTCGCCTAGCCCTGGGGGCAGAAAGGAAAGGGAAGGAGAAAATGAAACATCACCCAGGTCTTCCAGGGGGTCTGTGCGGGACATCCTGAGGCCAAAGTAAGGACAGCGCGTGCCAGCGTGCCACACCGCATTGGCTGCGGCAAACGGGATGGTGGAGCGCTGAGACGTGGCACCAGCTTGCCTGGGGAGGCGGCAGAGCCCAAAGCCTGGAGGAGAAGGAGCCCTGGTGAGTGAGGATTGGGGAGAGAAGTGGTGGGCGGCTGGGGCAGAGGCTTGCAGGTGAGGGGGTGACAGTAAAGCGGAAGGAGGGGTTGGGAGGGAGGGACTTGCCTTTAGGGTCAGGCTATGCTGAGGCTGAGGCTGGGGGCCAAAGGGAAGCAGGGGAAGCGGAGAGCAGATCTTGAACCAAAGTGAAATTGTCAAGAGCCAGAAAGAAGTTCAAAATCTTTAACCAGTAATCCCACCCCTTATCCGGAGGATATCATCGAAAAGAAGAAAATAAAGTTGCCCACTGCAGCAGTTTGCAGCAGGATTATTGGAAACACCCTAAATGTCCATAGATAAGGGGATGATTAAGGGAATTATAGTATATCCATCGGATGAAGTATTTCTAATGACTTGGGAGGCAACATGCAAACTTCTTACAATAAATGAGACATTAAATGAGAAAAGCAGTGTATAAAAATATTCATAATTAAGATTAAATAAATATGCCTCATGGTTAAAAACCAGAAAGGAATCCCAGAGATCTGGATTGTTGTTAAGATGGTGAAATACAGATGAAATGTGTTAGATTAAAATATTCTTTTATGTTATGATACTAAATCTATAAAACTATATACCAAGGACAATTTTTACAGTACTTTTCTGAGAATGAGAATTGTGGGTTGTGACTCCAGCTGTTAAGTATGGAGTATAATATATAATTGTAGTTTTTATTATTTTTTAAATGTGATATACATTCTTCATGACGATTGCTAAATCCTTTGTAGAAACACAGAATCCTGAAAGTACAAGAGAAAAACCAGGGAAATATGAATAAGATTATAACTAATATCCTGGTTGTGATATTGTTTTTTATTAATTTTTCTAGTTTTCAAAAAATTGAGGTATAATCCACATACCACAAAATTCACCCCTCTAAAGTGCACAATTCAATATTATATGTCAACTATAGTTCAGTTTAGAAAAAAGTGGTTCTTAATATATTTAAGAAGTTGTGTAACCATCACCTCTAATTCTAGAACATTTCCTCACCCCCAAAAGAAACCCATATCCATTAGCAGTCATTCTCCATCCTCACTCCCCTCCCAAACCATTATTCTACTTTCAGTCACTATAGATTTTCCCATTCTGGATATTGCATATAAATGGGATCATATAAGATGTGGCCTTTTGTATGTCTGACTTCTTTCAGTGAGCATACTGTTTTCAAGATCCATCCATGTCATAGCATGAAATTGGTGCTTTTATTGCTGAATGATATTCCACTTAATGGATGTACCACGTTTTGTTTAAACATTCACTGGTTGATGGACATTTGGGTTGTCTCCACTTTTTGGATCTTGTGAATAATGCTGCTATGAACATTTGTATACAAGACTGTGTGACATGTTTTCATTGCTCTTGGGTATATACCTTGGAGTAGAAATGCTGGGTCATATCATAACTTATGTTTAACTTTTTGAGAAACTGGCAGTTTTCCAAAGCATCTACACCACTTTACATTCCCACCAGCAATGGATAAGGGTTCTAATCTCCACATCCTCACCAACACTTGTTACTGTCTTTTTTATTATAGCCATCCTAGTGGGTGTGAAGCGGTATCTCACTGTGGTCTTCATTTTCATTTCCCTGGTGGTTGATGATGTTGAGCATATTTTCATGTTCTTACTGGCCATTGATATATCTTCTTTGAAGAAAAACCTACTAAAGTATTTTGCCCATTTTAAAATTGGGTTGTCTTTTCATTGTAGAGTTGTAAAAGTACTTTATGTATTCTGGATACTACATCCATATACAAGCATACCTCAGAGATACTGTGGGTTTGGTTCCAGACCACTGCACAAAACAAGTATCACAATAAAGTGAGTCAAAGGAATTTTTTCATTCCTGTGCATATAAAACTTATGTTTACACTGTGCTATAGACTATTAAATGTACAATAGCATTATGCCTAAAAAAAGTACATGCCTTAATTAAAAAATACTTTATTGCTAAAAATGCTAGCCATCATTTGAGCTTTTAGTGAGTCATAATCACTGATCACAGATCACCTTAACAAATATAATAATAGTGGAAGAGTTTGAAATATTGTGATAATTACCAAAATGTGACACAAAGACTCGAAGTGAGCAAATGCTGTTGGAAGAATGGTATCGATAGACTTGCTCAACACAGGGTTGCCACAAACCTTCAATTTATAAAAGATGCAGTATCTGCAAAGCATAACAAGTGAAGTGCAATAAGACGAGGTGTGACTGTATATGATTTGCAAACATTTCCTCCCATTCTGTGGGTTGTCTTTTCACTTTCTTATAGTGTAGCACAGAAGTTTTTTTATTTTGATAAAGCCCAATTTATCTGATTTTTTCTTTTGTTGCTTATGTCTTGGGTGTCACATATAAGAAATCATTGCTTAAGCCATGGTCATGAAGATTTATCCTTATATGTTTTTCTAAGAGTTTTATAGTTGTATCTCTTACACTTAGATCTTTGGCCCATTTTAAGTACGTTTTTGTATATGGTGTGAGGTAGGGGTCCAACTTCATTTTTTTGCATGTAGATATCCAGTTGTAAAAGCACCACTTGTTGAAAAGACTGTTCTTTCCCCCACTGGATTATGTTATCACCTGTGTCAAAAATCAGTTGGCCATAATGTATGGGTTTATATCTGGAACTCTATTCCATGGATCTGTATACTATAGTTTTGGAAATGTTACCATTGAGGGAAATTATATAAATGGTATGCAATATCTCTCTGTATTATTTCTCATAACTGCTCGTGACTCTACAATTATCTCAATAAAATTTAAATTAAAAAAAAGAAGAGATTATTTTTATGGTACCTTCTCACCACTCCCACCCCCACCCCTTCCCAACTATAACAACTGATTGTTTCTAAGAATTTTTCCAGCCTTCATCTAAGGTGCCTGCCCTTGCCCTCCAGGTGGCACCAACTCTCTCTTTTTATCTCTAGCTTTTCAGAAGCCAGAGCAGGAAAAGGCTCTGCCAGGGTCTCTTACCAAGCTCTGGCTGTTCACCAGAATGACTCAGGGCAGTTTCAGGGTCCTGGTCCTGCCCTGAGGGTCCCCTCAATATAAAAGGGAAACTCAAGGCCACCTTTGCTTTAGGGGCAGCTTCTAGCCTCATAAAATGAGTTCTTCAGTCAAAGAAGCAGTTCCCTATTTCTTCTCTGCCCACATCCACCTTTGAAAGCTTCATTCATTCAGCACTTATTAAGCACCCACTATTAGATAATTCTTATAAACGTAGCAAATTCTCTATACATGTAAGCTATTATTAGTAATCAAAATTAGGCTTTCTTAGGATCAGATAATCACACCATGCACAGGCCCTTGAAACTGTAAAGGGCTGCACTATAATGAAGTATGGTCATTACTGTGGCAGGAAGATTACAATATAAGTGCTGGCAAGTATCAAAGATTCACCAGGAGATACTTTGTGTTTTTTATCCTTAACCCATGCAAAGAAAGTTCAAAATAAACATCATTGTGCTTTCATTTTTTTTTCCTTTCTTTTAAATTTATTTTTTGTTAAGGTATCATTGATATACACTCTTCTGAAGGTTCACAAGAAAAACAATGTGGTTATTACATTCACCTTTATTATCGAGTCCACCCCCATACCCCATTACAGTCAGTGTCCATCAGTGTAGTTAGATGCCACAGAGTCCCTATTTGTCTTCTCTGAGCTACACTGTCTTCCCCGTGACCCCACAAGCACCATGTGCACCAACCATGATACCCCACAATCCCCTTCTCCCTCCCTCCCCACCCGCTTTTTCCAACCCCCTTCCCTTTGGTAACTGCTAGTCCCTTCTTGGAGTCTGTGAGTCTCCTGCTGTTTTGTTCCTTCAGTTTAGCTTCGTTGTTATACTCCACAAATGAGGGAAATCATTTGGTATTTGTCTTTCTCTACCTGACTTATTTCTCTGAGCGTAATACCCTCTAGCTCCATCCATGTTGTTGCACATGGATGAATTTGTTTCTTTCTTATGGCCAAATAGTATTCCATTGTGTATATGTACCACATCTTCTTTATCCATTCTTCTACTGATGGGCACTTAGGTTGCTTCCATATCTTGGCTATTGTAAATAGTGCTGCAATAAACATAGGGGTGCAAGGGTCTTTTTGAATCTGAGAAGTTTTGTTTGGGTAAATTCCTAGGAGTGGAATTCCCGGGTCAAATGGTATTTCTATTTTGAGTGTTTTGAGGAACCTCCATATTGCTTTCCACAATGGTTGAACTAGTTTACATTCCCACCAGCAGTGTAGGAGGATTCCCCTTTCTCCACATCCTCGCCAGCATTTGTTGTTCCTAGTCTTTTCTATGTTGGGCATCCTAACAGGTGTGAGGTGATATCTCATTTTGGTTTTAATTTGCATTTCCCTGATAATTAGTGATGTGGAGCATCTTTTCATTTGCCGGTTGGCCATTTGAATTTCTTCTTTGGAGAAGTGTCTGTTCATATCCTCTGCCCATTTTTTAATAGGGTTATTTACTTTTTGTGTGTTGAGGCGTGTGAGTTCTTCATGTATTTTGGATGTTAACCCCTTGTCAGATATGTCATTTGCAACATATTCTCCCATACTGTAGGATGCGTTTTTGTTCTGCTGATGGTGTCCTTTGCTGTACGGAAGCTTTTTAGCTTGATGTAGTCCCATTTGTTCATTTTTTGTTTTGTTTTCCTTGCCCAAGGAGATGCGTTCAGGAAAAAGTTGCTCATGCTTATATTCAAGACACATTTGCTTACATTTTCTTCTAAGAGTTTTTTGGTTTCATGACTTACATTCAGGTCTTTGATCCATTTTGAGTTTACTTTTGTGTATGGGATTAGACAATAATCCAGTTTCATTCTCTTGCATGTAGCTGTCCAGTTTTGCCACCACCAGTTGTTGAAGAGGCTGACATTTCCCCATTGTATGTCCATGGCTCCTTTATTGTATATTAATTGACCATATATGCTTGGGTTTATATCTGAGCTCTCTAGTCTCTTCCATTGGTTTATGGGTCTGTTCTTGTACCAGTACCAAATTGTCTTGATTACTGTGGCTTTGTAGTAGAGCTTGAAGTTGAGGAGCATAATCCCCCCAACTTTATTCTTCCTTCTCAGAATTGCTTTGGCCATTTGGGGTCTTTTGTGGTTTCATATGAATTTTAGAATGATTTTCTCTAGTTTGTTGAAGAATGCTGTTGGTATTTTGATAGGGATTACATCGAATCTGTAAATTGCTTTAGGCAGGATGGCCATTTTGACGATATTAATTCTTCCTACGCATGATCACAGGATGTGTTTCCATTTATTGTTATCTTCTTTAATTTCTCTCATGAGTGTCTTGTAATTTTCAGAGTATAGGTCTTTCACTTCCTTTGGTATGTTTATTCCTAGGTATTTTATTCTTTTTGATGCAATGGTGAATGGAATTGTTTTCCTGATTTCTCTTTCTGCTAGTTCATCGTTAGTGTATAGGAATGCAACAGATTTCTGTGTATTAATTTTGTATCCCACAACTTTGCTGAATTCAGATATTAGATCTAGTAGTTTTGGAGTGGATTCCTTAGGGATTTTTATGTACAATATCATGTCATCTGCAGACAGGGACAGTTTAACTTCTTCCTTACCAATCTGGATGCCTTTTATTTCTTTGTGCTGTCTAATTGCCATGGCTAGGACCTCCAGAACTATGTTGAATAAAAGTGGGGAGAATGGGCATCCTTGTCTTGTTTCCAATCTTAGAGGAATAGTTTCAGCTTCTCACTGTTAAGTATGATGTTGGCTGTGGGTCTGTCCTATATGGCCTTTATTATTTGAGGTACTTGCCCTTTATACCCATTTTATTGAGAGTTTTTATCATGAATGGATGTTGAATTTTGTCAAATACTTTTTCAGCATCTGTGGAGATGATCATGTGGATTTTGTCCTTCTTTTTGTTGATGTGGTGGATGATGTTGAGGGATTTTCGAATGTTCTACCATCCTTCCATCCCTGGAATCAATCCTACTTGATCATGGTGGATGATCTTTTTGATATATTTTTTTAATTTGGTTTGCTAATCTTGTTGAGTATTTTTGCATCTATGCTCATTGGGGATATTGGTCTGTAATTTTCTTTTTTTGTGGTGTCGTTGCCTGGTTTTGGTATTAGAGTGATGCTGTCCTCATGGAATGAGTTTGGGAGTATTCTCTCCTCTTCTACTTTTTGGAAAACTTTAAGGAGGATGGGCATTAGGTCTTCACTAAATGTTTGATAAAATTCAGCAGTTGAAGCCATCTGGTCCAGGAGTTTTGTTCTTAGGTAGTTTTTTTATTACCAATTCAATTTCCTTGCTGGTAATTGGTCTAATCAGATTTTCTGTTTCTTTCTGGGTTAGCCTTGCAAGGTTGTATTATTCTAGAAAGTTGTCCATTTCTTCTAGGTTATCCAATTTGTTAGCATATAATTTTTCATAGTTTCCTGTCATAATTCTTTGTATTTCTCTGGTGTCTGTAGTGATTTTTCCTTTATCATTTCTGATTCTGTTTATGTGTGTAAACCCTCTTTTTTTCATGATAAGTCTGCCTAGAGGTTTATCTATTTTCTCAAAGAAACAACTCCTGCTCTCATTGATTCTTTCTATTGTTTTAATCTTCTCAATTTTATTTATTTCTGCTCTAATCTTTATTATGTCCCTCCTTCTGCTGACTTTGGGCCTCATTTGTTCTTCTTTCTCTAGTTTCATTAATTGTGAGTTTAGACTGTTCATTTGGGATTGGTCTTCTTTCCTGAAATAGGCCTGTATTGCAGTATATTTCCCTCTTAGCATGGCCTTTGCTGTGTCCCACAGATTTTGTGGTATTAAATTATTGTTGTCATTTGTCTCCATATATTGTTTGATCCCTGTTTTTGTCTGACCATTGATCCATTGATTATTTAGGAGCTTGTTACTAAGCCTCCATGTGTTTGTGGGCTTTTTCATTTTCTTTGAGTATTTTATTCCTAGTTTCATACCTTTGTGGTCTGAGAAGCTGGTTGGTACAATTTCGATCTTTATGAATTTACTGAGGCTCTTTTTGTGGCCTAGTATGTGGTCTATTCTTGAAAATGTTCTATGTGCACTTGAGAAGAATGTGCATCCTGTTGCTTCTGAGTAGAGCGTTCTGTAGATGTCCTTTAGGTCCATCTGTTCTAGTACGTTGTTCAGTGCCTCTGTCTCCTTACTTATTTTCTGTCTGGTTGATCTGTCCTTTGGAGTGAATGGTGTGTTGAAGTCTCCTAAAATGAATGCATTACATTCTATATCCACCTTTAATTCTGTTAGTATTTGTTTCACATATGTGGGTGCTCCTGTGTTGGGAGCATAGATATTTATAATGGTTATATCCTCTTGTTGGACTGACCCCTTTATCATTATATAATGTCCTTCTTTGTCTCTTGTGACTTTCTTTGTTTTGAAGTCTATTTTGTCTGATACAAGTACTGCAACTCTGGCTTTTTTCTCCCTATTAGTTGCATGAAATATCTTTTTCCATCCCTTCACTTTTAGTCTGCGTATGTCTTTGGGTTTGAAGTGAGTCTCTTGTAGGCAGCATATAGATGGGTCCTGTTTTTTTATCCATTCAGTGACTCTATGTCTTTTGATTGGTGCATTCAGACCATTTACATTTAGGGTGATTATAGATTGATATGTCCTTATTGCCATTGCAGGCTTTAGATTCATGGTTACCAAAGGTTCAAGGGTAATTCCCTTACTGTCTAACAGTCTAATTGAACTCACCTAGTACGCTATTACAAATACAACCTAAAGGTTCTTTTTTTTCCTCCTCCATTCTCTATATACTAGGTATCATGTTCTGTACTCTTTGTGTATCCATTGATTGACTTTGTGGGTAGTTGATTTGATTTTGTATCTGCTTAGTAATTAATTGTTCTACTTTCTTTAGGGTGGTTTTATTTCCCCTGGTGACAGCTATTTAGCCTTTGGAACACTTCCATCTATAGCAGTCCCTCCAAAATACACTGTATAGGTGGTTTGTGGGAGGTAAATTCTCTCAGCTCTTGCTTATCTGATGATTGTTTAATCCCTCCTTCAAAGTTAAATGATAATCTTCCTGGGTAGAGTATTCTTGGTTCCAGGCCCTTCTGTTTCATTGCATTAAGTACATGATGCCACTCTCTTCTGGACTAAGGTTTCTGTTGAGAAGTCAGGTGATAGCCTGATGGATTTTCCTTTGTATGTGATCTTTTTTTCTCCCTCTAGCTGCTTTTAAAAGTCTGTCATTATCCTTGATATTTGCCATTTTAATTATTATAGGTCTTGGTGTTGTCTTCCTTATTTCCCTTCCTTATCTCCCATAGAGATCTGTGCACCTCCATGGCCTGAGAGACTATCTCCTTCCCCAGATTGGGGAAGTTTTCAGCAATTACGTCTTCAAAGACACCTTCTATCCCTTTTTCTCTGTCTTCTTCTTCTGGTACCCCTATAATGCAAATATTGTTCCGTTTGGATTGGTCACACAGTTCTGTCAATATTCTTTCATTCCTAGAGATCCTTTTTTCTCTCTGTGCCTTAGCTTTGTAGTCCTCTTCTCTAATTTCTATTCCATTTACCGTCTCTTCTACTACATCTAATCTGCTTTTAAATCCCTCCATTGTATGTTTCATGTCAGATATGGAATTTCTTAATGATTGAATCTCCATCCTAAATTCGCCCTTGAGTTCTTGAGTATTTTTCTGTAGCTCCATGAGCAGGTTTATGATTTTATTTTGAACTCTCTTTCAGGAAGTTTGGTGAATTCCATTTCACTTGGGCCTTTTTCTGGTGGTGTGAGATTTTGGTCTGAACCAGGTTCCTTTGACGTTTCTTATTTGTATATGGCACCCTCTAGTGCCCAGAAGTTCTAGTCTCTGGAGCTGCTCAGCCCCTGGAGTGATGTCGGGGGTTGCAGGGGAGCAGTGCTGGTGTGTGGGAGCAGGAAAGAGCTGTTCTCTGATTCCCAGCTGCAGTGCCTGTCTCCACAGTCAAAACCAGTGGGCTGAGCATACAGGTGTAAGCCTCTGTGCTTTGTGTATGTAGCTGCTGTAGTCAGAGCCTCCCTCTGGCTGGCCTGACACCAGGGCAGGGACTGCCGGTTTACAAGCTGGTGCCGGCAGGCCAGGAGGAAGGCACAGCAGGCTGCGTATCACAATGAGCGGCCTCAGAGTTGAGTAGCCAGTCAGGGGTATGGAGCACCTGAAGCTCCTGAAAGTTCCCAACCTGCTGGGGAGAGCACACCCAGACAACCTTGTCCACCTATCCCTTCTCCCACGCAGCAAGCCCCGTGCAATCCCCGCCCCTTCAGCAGCCCTCTCGCTGCTAGGAAGACTCTCAGACCGCACGCCTTTCCTTTGTCCCAGAGCAGCTGGATGTAGATTCCTGTCCTCCACAAATGGCTGGAAGCTCAGTCTCTCTTAAGTATTCTGCCTGTCTTAGCTTTCCAACCCCACTAATCTCCAGAGCACCAAATAATATAGGTTTGTGCTCCCAAAGCAGATCTCCAGGGCTGGGTGTTCACCAGTCCTAGGCTTCTACCACCTCCCCGCTCCATTTCTCTTCCTCCTGCTGATGAGCTAGGGTGGGGGAAGGGCTTTGGTCCTGCCAGATCAAGGCTTTGGTATGTTACCCTGTTTTGTGAGGTCTGCTCTTTTCTCCAGGTGTATGCAGTCTGGCGCAGCCTTCTTTCCTGTTGCTCTTTTAGGATTAGTTGTATTAACTATTTTTGTATTATATGTGGTTTTGGGAGGAGTTCTCTGTCTCACCTCTCACACTGCCATCTTTAATCCCATCATTGTGTTTTTAGAGTAAAAAAACTGAATCTCAGTGAAGTTATATATGTTAGAAAGGAAAGACAGCTACTGAATAACAGAGCTGGCATTCAAAGCTTGGTTCCTGGTTTTCAAAAGACTGCTGTTGCTTCTGAACCCATCAGCTGAAGGGAACTGAAGGGAAATCTCAGGGTGAAGCCATTTCATGAAGTTTTGAGCTGAACACATGGTCATTTGATGACCTGAAGAATCAGGTCATCCTCCTAAATATGCTTTCCTTGCACCATTATTTTTGAGGGTCCTGTCATAATCCTACTTGTAAATGATGTCTAAATTTCATGAGGCATTTCCCAGGTAATTAGTATATATGTATGTGTATATGTATATATACATTTGTGGGGTTTTTTTTTTCCTGACAAGGAAAACATTTATCTGAGGGGAAGGAACTTCAGAACAATACAGCAAAGTAAAAAGAAAAGGAGAAACTTGACAATTCTTTTCTTTCTTTGTTACATTTTTACTTATATTCAATGCTGTGGGTAAAATTGTAACATTTCCAGAATATCTCGCCTGGCTTTAGTGCATTTGCATATCCTCAGGGGTGGAGAGAAGTTCATCTCCATGTCAATGGGTAATTACCTGGGCAACCAAGGGCGTGTCTGAATCTGAGAGTTTAAAGGGAGGGGCTTGCTGGCTTGCTTCTTCAGGAGCAGAGGAGAGAGATGGCCCTGGACTGCAGTTTGTAAGTAATAAACGGGTTTTAAACTTTATTTCTCCCTTTGACTGATTTCAGTTTTTATTGGTATTTTGCCCCGGGATTTCCTCTCCCCAGACTTACAGATGCATACAAGCAAATATATGTAATGTGTAAGTTTTAGGGCATCATAATACAATGACACCAATGAACTCACTTCCCAAATGCAGATCTAGAACATTGCTGATAACCAGAGTCCCCCTATATTATCATGCCCTGCCCATCTCCAGAAGTAACTACCATCCTTAATTTTTAGTTTATTTTCTCTTTGCCTTTTGAAAATAAAATCACGTATATATGCATGCTTAAACAATGAACTTTGTAGCTTTGCTTATTTTTGAGCTTTGTAAAAATGGTATCACACAATAGGTAGTGTTCTAGGATATTCTGTACTCAGCATTATCTAAGGTTTTTCTTGAGGTCATGTAGCTATAGTTCGTCCTTCTCACTGCTGTATAATATTCCATTTTGAAATATACCACAGTGTACTTATCTATTTTCTTATTAATGGGCATTTAGTTTCCAGTTTTTTTACTACAAAAAATGCTGCTATGAATATTCTTGTGCCTGTCATCTGATGCCTATATGCAGGAATGCCTCTTGGATTAACAGAAGAAGAGGAATTGCTTGGGATATTCAACCTTACAATATAATACCAATTGTTTCCCAAATATTTTTTACCAATTTTTATTCCCACCATGAATCTTTATCCTTTCTAACTTAATATCACTAAACTTACTTTTTGCTGATCTAGTAGCTATAAATGAAATTTCACTGCGGTCTAATTTGCTTTTCCCTGAAGTTGAGAACATTGTATCTGTTTTTTGGACAATCATGATATTTCTGGGAAATGCCCACTCATGTCTTTTGTTGTGTTTTGGTAGCCAATATGTAGGAGTTCTCTGTATATTGTGAGTGCTAATCTTTGTTGATTCTATTTATTGCAATTGTCTTCTCTCAGTTCATGATTTGTCTTTTCATTTTATTCATGGTATGTTTTGATAAATGTTAGTGTAAAATTTTAATGTTGAATTACCAATTTTTTTGTGTGGATAGTATTTTTTGTCTTTTTAAAGAAACCTTTCCCTATCCCAAGTTTGGAAAGGTATTCTTCTATATCAGAGCTGTCCAGTAGAACTTTTGCAATAATAGAAATGTTCCCTATCTGCACACTGTCCAGTACAGTAGCCACTAGGCATATGTGGCTACTGATCACTTAAAATGTAGCTCATGAGTTAGGGACTGAATTTTAAATTTTATTTAATTTTAATTACTTTAAAATTAAATGTCAACAGCCACATGTCACTAGTGCCTACTGTATTGAACAGCACAGTTCATGTATTGAACATGTTTTTTTCTAAAGACTTAAAGTTTTGCTTTTCACATTTGAGTTCTGACTTCACCTGAAACTTTCTTTGTATGGTGTGAGGTAAGGAACCAATTTCACTTTTTTCCCATATGTATAATCAACTGCCCCAGCAAAATTTTTTGAAAATTCCTTTCTTTCCACACTGATTTGTAATGCTACTTTTGTTCTATATGAAACTTTCATTCATATTCTTTTTATGTCATATATCAAAGGCCCATTTCTATGGGTTTGTTTCTGGGCTCCTTGTTTGTATCATTGTCAATCTGTCTATCCATATGTCAGTTCCACACTGCTTGATTATCAGAGTCTTGGCGTAAGTCTTGATACCAGTATTTAGTGGAGGTGAGCCCTTGCGTCTTGTCTTGGACATGCCTTGCCTCTTCTTGGCCTTTATTCCTCCATGTAAATCCTCCAAATAAAGCTTGTTTCATAAATATGTGGGATTGTAGTTATAATTGCATTAAACTCATAGAGCAATTTCAGCAAACTGGCATAACCAGCATTACAAATATGACTTTTCTCTTTCTTTTCTTTTTCTTTATTTTATTTTTATTTTTTATTTATTTTGTTATCATTAATCTACAATTACATGAAGAACATTATGTTTACTAGGCTTCCCCCTTCACCAAGTACCCCCCACAAACCCCATTACAGTCACTGTCCATCAGTGTAGTAAGATGCTGTAGAATCACTACTTGTCTTCTCTGTGTTGCACAGCCCTCCCCGTGCACCCCACCCCACATTACACATGCTAATCATAATGCCCCCTTTCTTTTTCCCTGCCCTTATCCCTCCCTTCCCATCCATCTTCCTCAGTCCCTTTCCCTTCGGTAACTGTTAATCCATTCTTGGGTTCTGTGATTCTGCTGCTGTTTTGTTCCTTCAGTTTTTCTTTGTTCTTATAATACTCTACATATGAGTGAAATCATTTGGTACTTGTCTCTCTCCGCCTGGCTTATTTCACTGAGCATAATACCCTCTAGCTCCATCCATGTTGTTGCAAATGGTAGGATTTGTTTTCTTCTTATGGCTGAATAATATTCCATTGTGTATATGTACCACATCTTCTTTATCCATTCATCTACTGATGGACATTTAGGTTGCTTCTATTTCTTGACTATTGTAAATAGTGCTGGGATAAACATAGGGGTGCGTCTGTGTTTTTCAAACTGGGCTACTGCATTCTTTTTCATTCTTTTTTTATTAATTTTTTTATTAAGGTATCATTGATATACACTCTTAAGGTTTCACATGAAAAACAATGTGGTTACTACATTCACCCATATTATCAAGTCCCCCCATACCCCATTGAAGTCATTGTCCACCAGTGTAGTAAGATGCCACAGAGTCACTGTCTTCTCTGTGCTACACTGTCTTCCCCATAACCACCCCTACACCATGTGTACTAATCATAATACCCCTCAACCTGCTTCTCCCTCCTTCCATACCCACCCTCCTCCTTGGTAACCAGTAGACCCTTCTTGGAGTCTGTGAGACTGCTGCTGTTTAGTTTCGTCAGTTTTACTTCATTATTATACTTCACAAATGAGGGAAATCATTTGGTGCTTGTCTTTCTCTGCCTGGATTATTTCACTGAGCGTAATACCCTCTAGCTCTATCCATCTTGTTGCAAATGATAGGATTTGTTTCTTTCTTATGGCTGAATAGTATTCCATGTTGTATATGTACCACATCTTCTTTATCCATTCATCTACTGATGAACACAGGTTACTTCCATATCTTGGCTATTGTAAATTCTGCTGCAATAAACATAGGGGTGCATGTGTCTTTTTTTAAATTCATTTTATTATCATTAATCTACAATTACATTAAGAACATTATGGTTACTAGATTCCCCCCTTCACCAAGTCCCCCTCCCACAAACCCCATTACAGTCACTGTCCATCAGCGTAGTAAGATGCTATAGAATCACTACTTGTCTTCTCTGTGTTGCACAGCCCTCCCTTTGCCCGCCCCCCCCCACATTATACATGCTAATCGTAAGGCCCCCTTTCTTTTTCCCTGCCCTTATCCCTCCCTTCCCACCCCTCCTGCCCAGTCCCTTTCCCTTTGGTAACCGTTAGTCCATTCTTGGGTTCTGTGAGTCTGCTGCTGTTTTGTTTCTTCAGTTTTCCTTTGTTCTTATAGTCCACATATGAGTGAAATCATTTGGTACTTGTCTTTCTCCACCTGGCTTATTTCACTGAGCATAATACCCTCTAGCTCCATCCATGTTGTTGCAAATGATAGGATCTGTTTTTTTCTTATGGCTGAGTAATATTCTATTGTGTATATGTACCACATCTTCTTTATCCATTCATCTACTGATGGACATTTAGGTTGCTTCTATTTCTTGGCTATTGTAAATAGTGCTGCGATAAACATAGGTGTGCATCTGTCTTTTTCAAACTGGAGTGCTGCATTCTTAACATAAATTCCTAGAAGTGGAATTCCTGGGTCAAATGGTATTTCTATTTTGAGCTTTTTGAGGAACCTCCATACTGCTTTCCATAATGGTTGAACTAATTTACATCCCCATCAGCAGTGTAGGAGGGTTCCCCTTTCTCCACAACCTCGCCAACATTTGTTGTTGTTTGTCTTTTGGATGGTGGCGATCCTTACTGGTGTGAGGTGATATCTCATTGTGGTTTTAATTTGCATTTCTCTGATGACTAGTGATGTGGAGCATCTTTTCATGTGTCTGTTGGCCATCTGAATTTCTTCTTTGGAGAACTGTCTGCTCAGCTCCTCTGCCCATTTTTTAATTGGATTATTTGCTTTTTGTTTGTTGAGGTGTGTGAGCTCTTTATATATTTTGGATGTCAACCCTTTATCGGATTTGTCATTTATAAATATATTCTCCCATACTCTAGGGTACCTTTTTGTTATACTGATCGTGTCCTTTTCTGTACAGAAGCTTTTCAGCTTGATATAGTCCCACTTGTTCATTTTTGCTTCTGTTTCCTTGCCTGGAGAGATATGTTCATGAAGAAATCGCTCATGTTTATGTCCAAGAGATTTTTGCCTATGTTTTTTTCTAAGAGTTTTATGGTTTCATGACTTACATTCAGGTCTTTGATCCATTTCGAATTTACTTTTGTGTATGGGGTTAGACAGTGATCCAGTTTCATTCTCTTATATGTAGCTGTCCAATTTTGCCAGCACCATCTGTTGAAGAGACTTGTCATTTCCCCATTGTATGTCCATGGCTCCTTTATCATATATTAATTGACCATATATGTTTGGGTTAATGTCTGGAGTCTCTATTCTGTTCCACTGGTCTGTGGCTCTTTTCTTGTGCCAGTACCAAATTGTCTTGATTACTGTGGCTTTGTAGTAGAGCTTGAAGTTGGGGAGTGAGATCTCCCCCACTTTATTCTTCCTTCTCAGGATTGCTTTGGCTATTCCAGGTCTTTGGTGTTTCCATATGAATTTTTGAACTATTTGTTCCAGTTCATTGAAGAATGTTGTTGGTAATTTGATAGGGATTGCATCAAATCTGTATATTGCTTTGGGCAGGATGACCATTTTGACGATATTAATTCTTCCTAGCCAAGAGCATGGGATGAGTTTCCATTTGTTAGTGTCTTTAATTTCTCTTAAGAGTGTCTTATAGTTTTCAGGGTATAGGTCTTTCACTTCCTTGGTTAGGTTTATTCCTAGGTATTTTATTCTTTTTGATGCAATTGTATTTTGTATCCTGCAAGTTTGCTGAATTCTGATATTAGTTCTAGTAGTTTTAGAGTGGAGTCTTTAGAGTTTTTTATGTACAATATCATGTCATCTGCAAATAGTGACAGTTTAACTTCTTCCTTACCAATCTGGATTCCTTGTATTTCTTTGTTTTGTCTAATTGCCGTGGCTAGGACCTCCAGTACTATGTTAAATAACAATGGGGAGAGTGGGCATCCCTGTCTTGTACCCGATCTCAGAGGAAAAGCTTTCAGCTTCTGGCTGTTCAGTATGATGGTTGGCTGTGGGTTTATCATATATGGCCTTTATTATGTTGAGGTACTTGCCCTCTATTCCCATTTTGTTGAGAGTTTTTATCATGAATGGATGTTGAACTTTGTCGAAGGTTTTTTCAGCATCCATGGAGATGATCATGTGGTTTTTGTCTTTCTTTTTGTTGATGTGGTGGATGATGTTGATGGACTTTTGAATGTTGTACCATCCTTGCATCCCTGGGATGAATCCCACTTGGTCATGGTGTATGATCCTTTTGATGTATTTTTGAATTCGGTTTGCTAATATTTTGTTGAGTATTTTTGCATCTACATTCATCAGGGATATTGGTCTGTAATTTTCTTTTTTGGTGGGGTGTTTGCCTCGTTTTGGTATTAGGGTGATGCTGGCTTCATAGAATGAGTTTGGGTGTATTCCCTCCTCTTCTATTTTTTGGAAAACTTTAAGAAGAATGGGTATTATATCTTCTCTGTATGTCTGATAAAATTCTGAGGTAAATCCATCTGGCCTGGGGGTTTTGCTCTTGGGTAGTTTTTTGATTACTGATTCAATTTTTTTTGCTTGTAATTGGTTTTTTAGGTTTTCTGTTTCTTCCTTGGTCAGTCTTGGACGGTTGTATTTTTCTAGGAAGTTGTCCATTTCTTCTAGGTTTTCCAGCTTGTTGGCATATAGGTTTTCATAGTATTCTCTAATAATTCTTTGTATTTCTGTGGGGTCCGTCATGATTTTTCCTTTCTCGTTTCTGATTCTATTGATATGTGTGGTTTCTCTTTTTCTCTTAATTAAGTCTGGCTAGAGGCTTATCTATTTTGTTTATTTTCTCAAAGAATCAGCTCTTGGTTTCATTGATTTTTCTATTGTTTTATTCTTCTCAATTTTATTTATTTTTTCTCTGATCTTTATTATGTCCCTCCTTCTGCTGACTTTAGGCCTCATTTGTTCTTCTTTTTGCAATTTCGATAATTGTGACATTAGACTATTCATTTGGGATTGTTCTTCCTTCTTTAAATATGCCTGGATTGCTATATTCTTTCCTCTTAAGACTGCTTTTGCTGTGTCCCACAGAAGTTGGGGCTTTGTGTTGTTGTTGTCATTTGTTTCCATATATTGCTTGATCTCTATTTTGATTTGGTCGTTGATCCATTGATTATTTAGGAGGATGTTGTTAAGCCTCCTTGTGTTTGCGAGCCTTTTTATTTACTTTGTACAATTTATTTCTAGTTTTATACCTTTGTGGTCTGAAAAGTTGGTTGGTAGAATTTTAGTCTTTTTTGAATTTGCTTTGAATTTGCTGAAGCTCTTTTTGTGGCCTAGTATGTGGTCTATTCTGGAGAATGTTCCATATGCACTTGAGAAGAATGTGTATCTTGTTGCTTTTGGATGCAGAGTTCTATAGATGTCTATTAGGTCCATCTGTTCTAGTGTGTTGTTCAGTGCCTCCGTGTCCTTACTTATTTTCTGTCTGGTGAATCTGTCCTTTGGAGTGAATGGTGTGTTGAAGTCTCCTAAAATGAGTGCATTGCATTCTATTTCCTCCTTTAATTCTGTTAGTATTTGTTTCACTTTTTCTTCTGAGGAACATTTTGTCTACCATGTGTTCTTTTTTCTTTCTTTTTTTTTTTTTGCTATTATTAATGTAGAATTACATTAGCAATATTATGGTTACTAGACTCCCCCTATTATCAAGTCCCTACCACATACCCCACCCATTACAGTCACTGTCCATCAGCGTAGTAAGATGCTATAGAATCACTACTTGTCTTCTCTGTGTTATACTGCCTTCCCCGTATCCACCCCCACCCCCTGCTACATTATGTATGCTAATCGTAATACCCCTTTTCCCCCTTATCCCTCCCTTCCCACCCAACTTCCTCAGTTCCTTTCTCTTTGGTAACTATTAGTCCGTTCTTGGGTTCTGTGAGTCTGCTACTGTTCTGTTCCTTCAGTTTTTGCTTTGTTCTTATACTCCACAGATGAGTAAAATCATTTGGTATTTGTCTTTCTCCACCTGGCTTATTTCACTGAGCAGAATACCCTCTAGCTCCGTGCATGTTATTGCAATTGGTAGGATTTGTTTTCTTCTTATGGCTGAATAATATTCCATTGTGTATATGTACCACATCTTTATCCATTCATCCACTGATGGACACTTAGATTGCCTCCATATCTTGACTATTGTAAATAGTGCTGTGATAAACAGGGTTGCATATGTCTTTTTCAAACTGGGCTGCTGCATTCTTAGAGTAAATTCCTAGGAATGGAATTCCTGGGTCAAATGGTATTTCTATTTTGAGTTTTTTGAGGAACCTCCATACTGCTTTCCACAATGGTTGAACTAATTTTCATTCCCACCAGCAGTGTATGAGGTTTCCCCTTTCTCCACATCCTCACCTATATACATGACTTCTTAAAAGTTAGCTGTGTGATCCTTGCATTTTCCCCAATGGCTCCTGTGTACAGGGCCTTATGGGTAGCAGGCACTGTGTTGTGTGTTGTACATGAGCTCTCATGTAGTTCTCCCAACGACCATAGGTGGTGGAGGATGCTGTTGTTGTCCTTGTTTCCCAGGTTAACTGATATTTACAGAGTTTGGTGACTGGCCAAAAGCCACCCAGGGAATTCAGCTGAAGAGCTGAAATTTGAGGCCATGTCTTTTGGACTCCAGAACTCTTGCTTCACCACATCAAAGTGTCTTTAAACCATCCTTTGTCTCAGATGTTTAGTTGTTTCCAGTCTTCCCATGTGTAATTTATACTGTGATGAGCATCTTTGCATACATTTTGTCTGTATCTCATCATTTCCCTAGGCTACAATCCTAGCAGGGGCATCCCTTGTCAAAGGGTGTGATCATCCTGCCTTCCAGAAAGTTCATGTCATTTTCCCCTCCACAGCTTATTATAGAGCTAGCAGTTACCAATCATTGCCCCTAGTGAACAACCAGGAAGAGACACTAACATTTTACAGCCACTTCTTTGGGCCAGGTAGTGATAACTCATTCTCTCATATTACCTCATCTGATTCCCACAAGAACACCAGGAAACTGAAGCTCAGAGTGGTACGTGCACTTGCCCAAGATCAGTAAGCAAGGAAAACAAAGCAGCCGGAGTGTCATGTGCCTTCTTAAAAGCCTCCAAAGGATTCCCCTTGCACCAACATAAGATCCAAACTCCTTCCCATGGCATGTCAGTCCGTAATGCCCTGCTTCCTGCCTGCCTCTCCTGCCACCATCCCCTCCATCCATATTGGTATCTTTCTGTTCCTCCAAAACCCTATGACTCTGCCCACCACAAGGGTTTTTCCCAACCATCCCCCCACATCTTTTATATAGCAAGTGCTCTCCCACTCTGGCTCGGTTGAAAGGCCATCTCCTCAGAGAGGTGGTCCTGACTGCCACAAAATGCCACCCACTCTCTCTTTTCCCTGATTTTGTTTCATTTTTCCTATGGAAATTTATTACTGTCTGAACTGATCATTTGTTTGTTTGTTGTTTTAGTTAGATTTCTCCAGAGAAACAGAAACAATAGGGTGTGTGTGTGTGTCTGAGTATGATATAAATATATAAAATAATACTTAAAAGTATATAGAGAGATAGAGATTAGGAGATTGATTTATTATAAGGAATTGGCTCTGCAGTTATTGAAGTTGGCAAGTCTCAAGATCTGCAAAGTGAGTCAGCAGTCTGAGACCCAAGAGAGCCAATGATCTAGTCTGAACCTGAGTCGAAAGTTCTGAGAACCAGGAGAGCTGCTGATGTAGTTCCCATCTGAAGATTGGCAAGCTTAAGACTCAGGAAGAGATGACGTTTTGATTTGAGTCCAAAGGCAGGAAAAAAGCTGATGTCTCAGTTTGAAGGCAATCAGGGCGGATGTAGTTCCATCTAATTCAGCCTTTTTGTTTTATTCTGGCCTTCAACTGATTGGATGAGGCCCACCCACATTGGAGGGGGACAATCTGCTTTACTCAGTCTGCTAATTTAAATGATAATCTCACCTAAAAACTCCCTCACGGAAACACCCGGAATAATATTTGACCAGCTATCGGGACACACCATGACTCAGTCAAGCTGACACATAAAATTAACCATCCTGCTTATTTATTGTCATCTCTCCACCTTTAGCTACTAAGGCAGCTCTTCATCTGCCATATCCCTCACACCAGGCACATAGTAGGTGCTCAGTAAATAGCAGTGGAACAAATGAACGACAGAGCCCAGATTCAGTCCTGGTCTGAGCAACTCCACATTTACTCTTTTTCTGCACTTAGAAATTCCTTTACAGTGATCACTGATAGCTTACTGAAAAGAAAACATAATATAATATCTAAAGTTAAATCAATGTGTATGTGCAAATTCCTGATTTTCTTTTCATGTGATGGAAGAGCCCTGGCCTGTGAGTCTGAGGGCACTTACTGCTCAGCTTCTGTGGATCTTTGGTTCCCAAGCAGCAAATTAACACCTGTCCTGCTCTTCTCTGAGTGTGTGACTGTAAGCCGAATGTCTATGACTGTGCCTATACCCATGTCTATGACTGAAGGATGATGTTCCTGTCGCTACAAAGTAGGACAAGCAGCCATCTGCAGGCTCCTCCACCCTCCAGCAGGTGTGGTGTAGCTGAATAGTTATTAGTGACTCATCAAGAGCGGGTGACAATGAATGGAAAGGGTTTAGAACATCTCCACCCAGCAGAATGAAGAATAATGACCATCCAGTAACCCCACAGGGAGGTCTGTGATGAGCTCTGAGGCCTGCACCCACTCCTCAGTGAACTTCTGTATGCAAACCATAACACCTGGGTCCAGTAAACACTGGGCTGTGCCCAGGTCTGGGATTTTACAGTCAGCAAGCCTCCAGAACAAGTGTACCTTTCCATACATAGCTAAAACACACATGCGTGATACGGTGGAGTGTACACAAATCACACTTGCCCACATTTCACGCTCAAAGACCCAGTTCCCACCAGAGGGTGTTTGTCGTGCAATTTGTGAAACCCCTAGAAAGCTCAGCCACTGGGGTGATTTTGTTTCTTTTTCATTAGGGACCTACCAACATACACTGTGCTTTGCTTCAGGAGACATGAACAAGAGTGGGTGTTGGGGGGAGGAAGAGCATGAAGCTGGATTGCCCAAGAGACATGTATTTGCACCCCAGCCAAGCAGGGGCACCAAGGGGAAGGAGAGAATGCTGGAAATAATTAAATATTTGATATTTGCCACCCAAAAAAGACTCAAAATAATCATCAAGGAAAAGAAATCAGAATATTGTGGATTTATATTAGTCTTGTTTTTCATTTTCCTTCAAAAATGGGCAAGTCAGCAAGGCATTCTGGTAAGTGTGCAAACTCAGGAGCCATTGAGCCTGGGGCCCAGTACCAGCCCTGCCACAGGTATCACTACCTGTTATTATTATTTTTATTAAAGTATCATTGATATACAATCTTATGATGGTTTCACATAAACAACACAGAGGTTCCAACATTCACCCATATTATCAAGTCTTCACCCCCTCTATTGCAGTCACTATCAGTGTAGTAAGATATTATAGAGTCATTAATGTATTTTCTGTGCTGTCCTGCCTTCCCTGTGACATACGTATATTTTGATTGTGAACTATAATGCCCCTCAATCCCCTTCTCCCTCCCTCTCCAACCCTCCCCCTTGGTAACCACTAGTCCCTTCTCGGTGTCTGTGAGTCTGCTGCTGTTTTGTTCCTTCAGTTTTGCTTTCTATTTATGCTCTGCAAATGAGTGAAATCATTTGGTGTTTATCTTTCTCCACCTGGCTTATTTCACTGAGCATAACACCCTCTAGCTCCATCCATGTTGTTGCAAATGGTAGGATTTGTTTTCTTCTTATGGCTGAATAGTATTCCATTGTGTATATGTACCACATCTTTATCCATTCATCTACTGATAGACACTTAGGTTGCTTCTATATCTTGGCTATTGTAAATAGTACAGCAATAAACATGGAGGTGCATATGTCTTTGAATCAGGGATCTTGTTTTCTTCAGGTAAATTCCTAGGAGTGGAATGCCTGGGTCAAATAGTATTTCTGTTTCTAGTTTTTTGAGGAAACTCCATATTGCTTTCCACAGTGGCCACTACCTGTTATTTTAATGTCATCAATTCTTTCCTGTCTTAAAAATTAAAAAAGAAAACTCTCCTTCTGACTACTCTCCCTTCCATTTCCCTCTCCCTCACAGGAAAGAATATAGACAACCATAAAAATTGATAGACAACTCCCTTAAAAAGCTGCCCTTACTCTTCTTCATCGCCAGGCTTGCCACTGCTTCCCCCAACCCTGTGTCCCACCCCCTTCTCCTCTGGATCTGCTCTGCCCAAGACCCCCAGCCTTGTTCTGTAAAACCTCCAGGGGCTTTCATTTTTAGTTTTCCTCTAGCTCCACCTTTCAGCTGAAATCAATAACCATTCCCTTCTTGGAGTTCACAAAATGAAATGGTGTGGTATTTACCTATTGTTATGTAAAAGTCACCCCAAAACTTACCTGATCAAAGCAATACACGTTTAATGAGCAAACACCTCATGCCCTTTAGGATAGCCACTATCCAAAAAAAGAAAAAAAAGAAAGAAAACAAGTGTTGGTGAGGATATGGAGAAATTAGAAGCCTTATGTATTGCTGATGGGAATGTAAAATGGTATAGCCACTGTGGAAAACAGTATAGCAGTGCCTCAAAAAATTAAATAGAATTACCATATGCTCCATCAGTTCTACTTTTTGGTGTATATACAAAAGAATGGAAGGCAGGATCTCAAAGAGATTTGTACACCATGTTCATAGCAGCATTATTCATAATAGCCAAAATGTGAAAGCAACCCAAGTTTTCTTCAACTGGTGAATGGATTAACAAAATGTGATCTATCCATACAATGGAATATTGTTCAGCCTTAAAAGGAAGCAAGTTCTGACACAGGCTACAACATGGATGAACCGTTAGGACATTGTACTCAGTAAAATAAGCCAGTCACAAGAAGACAAACAGAATATGATTCCATTGCTGTAAGGCATCCAAAGTAGTCAAATTCATAGAGAAAGTAGAATGGTGGTTACCAGGGTCTGTCGTGGGGGAGGTCAGGGATGGGAAGTTGCTGTTCAATGGAGACAGAGTTTCAATTTACAAGATGAAGAAGTCCTAGATATCTGCTGTACAACAATGTGGATATAGCTAAAACTATTACTGTATACTTAAAATGGTCAAGATGGTCGATTTTATGTTATATGTGTGTGCCACAGTTAAAATAACAAACCTACATTTGTGATCTCACAGTTTCTGGAGGTAGGAATCTGGGCCGAGCTTAGCTGGGACCTCCCCTTGAGGTCTCTCACAAGGCCACACAAAGGCAAGGGTCTCATCCAAAGGCCCAACTAGGGAGAGATCCTCTTCCAAAATAGCATGATTGTTGGCAGGATTCAGTTCTTTGTGTGCTATTGGCTTGAAGGCCTCAGAGTCTCACTGGCTGTTCACCAGAGTCACCCTCAGTCCTTTGCCATGTGGGCCTCTCCAAAGTGGCAGCTTACTTCTTCAAAGTGTGCAAGCCAAGAAGTCAATACAGAGAGTCTGCTAGCAAGATGGAAGTCATAATTTTTTGTAATCTAATTACAGAAGTGACATCCCATCATCTTTGGCATAATCTACTGGGTAGACTCAAGTAAATGGGTTCAGCCGCACTCAGAGGAAGGGATTACCTAGGGCATGAACACCAGGAGGCAGGGATGATTGGGGGCCACCTGAGGAATCTCCCAGGCAGAGAAGGCATATCCATTAAGAAATATCCTCCCTCCCATTTTGCAAGAAGTGCTTAACTATCTCAGTCTTTCTTTTGTTTTCCTACTTTCAATAGACACATGAACTTCAGAAATCCTGTCCTTTCTTTTACTCTGCTAGAAGAAAAGCAATAATGTAATTGAGGGGTATCACAGGGGGAATGTTTGTGTCCCCCAAGATTCATATGTTAAAGCCCTAACCCTCAATGTGATGAAGTCAGGAGGTTTAGACTAGGTTATGAGATTGGGACCCTCATCATTGGATTAGTGCCCTTATAAGGAGAGGAAGAGAGATGTCTAAGAATACAAACTGAAGAGATGCCACGTGAGCACAGAAGGTAGCTGTCTGCAAGCCAGGAAGTGGGCCCCCACCAGGAGCTGAATCTGCCAGCATCTTCATCTTGGACTTCCCAGCTCCCTGCACTGAGAAACAAACGTCTGTGGTTAAGCCCCCCAGTCTATGGTATTTTGTTATAGTAAGCCAGGCAGACTAAGACAGATGCTGTGTGTGTAACTGTTGAACCACTGTGTTGTATACTGGAAACCAATATAATATCATAAATCAACTTACTTCAATTTAAAAAAAGACAGACGGTGGATGGCATCTGACAGGCCTCCAGTGTCAGGGATGCAACAAGGACAGGTGGGGACTGAGGCAAATCAGAGAGCACACTCCTCACTCGGGTAATGGGAGCAGCCATAACTCACTGTGCCTGGTTGGTGGCATGCTGTAGTTCAGGCTTAAAATGGCCAATCCTCAGATTTTTCCAGAGATTTCAAAAGAAATATTTCTGTTTAAAAATTTTGGCAATTAAAAGTGTTTGAAAACATCATGCAGGCCTAGAAGACGCAGGCCAGAGAAAGCATGCTTCAGGCCAGTAATGCCTATAAGAACCACATCATACTCCCTTCTCTTCCCTGGCTTCTGTGGGGGTCACACCACCCTGGTTTCCCACTTAGCTTTGGGCTGCTGCTTCTCACACTGTTTTGCTACATCCATTCTTACATTAGATGCTGACATTGTTTAAAGCTCTTGTCTCACTCAAAATACTTCTCTGCATGATCTCATTACTCTCAGACTCCATTTACTACCTACATGCTCACCACATCTAAATGCAGATCTAGCACCCAAAACTGAGCTCTACACCCAATGCTCTAGACCCAACGAGAAGTCATGACTGACTTCTCAACCCCACATTTCCCTAACCCCACGCATTTCCCAGTCTAACCATCGGCTCCCTCTGCAGAATTCCTCACCTCTGTCAACAGCACAAAACCCATTTATGTGCAAAATCCACAAACCTGGAGCCACTCTTGACATCTTCCTTCCCCTTCTCCTCCACGTCCAATCCATCTACATTCTTCTTTTCTCTTGAGCAAAAACAGTTCCTCCTTAAGGACCAGGCTGTGTGCTTGGGTTCTGGGGATCAGCAGCAAGCAGGACAGACAAGTTCTCCGCTCTTGCTCTTAGAATGCCCAGAGTCTAGCTGAGGTGACAGTTTCACTTGTTCCTTCACTCTAAAATGAATTTAAAATTGGATTTACCCAACTCTGTCCTGTAAACGAGGACTAATGAGTTGATATAACATAATGTGCTTGGAACAGTGCCTGGCCTACAATAAGTGTGCTCAATAAATGCTAGTTGTTATTATTAGAGAAGCAAGAAGAGCCATATATGAAGAACTAAAAGAGGGTGCCGTGGGGAGAACAAGAGAGTGGATCTCCTCCCCCTCGGCTGGGCAGGGAAGGCTTCTCTGCCCACATTTTGGAAGGATGAGAAGGCACAAGCCAGGCAAGCCAGGGGGGAGAGTACAATCAGTGCAGAAACAAAAGGTGATGGGGGTGTGGAGAAGGGTGGGGAGAGGAGAAAAGAGGGCCCACGTAACATAAATTTCCAAAAGAGGATTGCCATGGTTTCTGTGGGGGGTGAAGTAAGGGAAAGTGAGGAATCAGGAAGGATTTGCTGAAATGCCTAGGACACCATCTGCTCTGGGGGAGAGGTGGGAAACAAGGCTTCCAGGAGAGATGCCCAGCAGTGCACTTCCTGCCCGGTTGCTTGAATTCATCCTGTCCCCGCTTCCTACGGCCACCCTCTAGTCCTGGCTGCCAGCCTAGGTCCCTGGACTGCTGCAGGAGCCTCCGCTCTGTTTCATTCCTCTCCAGTCCTTCCTTAAGCTGCAGCCAGAGTGGCCTTGCCCACACAGACCTTCTGCAGTCACTCCCAGGCAAGCAAATAATTGCTTAGTCTGACAGTTAATAGGTATTGATTGACTTGCAGATCTATGAGCTATTGGAGCTTAACAGCCATCTACTTCAACACTGCAGTCAAGTGGACCTTCTGCTTCCACATTCCTAACCCCTCCTTTGTCCTACGAGAGGCAGTGTGTGGCATGGTGATGGGAGCCAGGGCTTTAGAGTCAGGTAGAACTTGAATTTGGTCCAGGCAAGTTATTCTGGGGACCCTAGACACTTCGTGAAAAAATGTTTCCTTCTTAATTGGTGTGTTGGGGGTCCCCATGATCCCCCCTAAGTTCAATGATTTTCTAGAAGAAGTCATGCAACTCAGAAAAGCTGAAATACTCTTGGTTACAGTTTTGTTACAGCAAAAAAATTAAAGATTAAGATCAGCAAAGGAGAAGGTGTATTAGGCAGAGTCCAAGAGAGACCAGGTGTGTGGTTCTAGCAGTCCTCACCCAGCAGAGCCTACAGACAGCGCCTAGTGCTCCCAGCACTGATGTATGACAATAGTACAAAATGTTGCCAACCAGGGATGCCCTTTGAGTCTTGGGGGTTTTTTTTTGTTTTTTGTTTTGAAAGGGCATCTCTCATATTTATTGATCAAATGGTTGTTAACAACAATAAAATTCTGTATAGGGGACTCAATGCACAGTCATTAATCAACCCCAAGCCTATATCTCAACAGTCTCCAATCTTCTGAAGCATAACAAACAAGTTCTTACATGGTGAACAAGGTCTTGCATAGTGAATAAGTTCTTACATGGTGAACAGTGCAAGGGCAGTCATATCAGAGAAACTTTCGGTTTTGATCGTGCATCATGAACTATAAACAATCAAGTCAGATATGATTATTCGTTTGATTTTTATACATGATTTATATGTGAATCCCACATTTCTCCCTTATTGTTATTATTATTTTTTTAAATAAAATGCTGAAGTGGTAGGTAGATGCAAGATAAAGGTAGAAAACATAATTTAGTGCTGTAAGAGGGCAAATGTAGATGATCAGGTCTGTGCCTATAGACTAAGTATTAATCCAAGCTAGACAGGGCAACAAAACATCCACGGATGCAGAAGATTTCTCTCAAAACAGGGGGGGTGAGGTTCTAAGCCTCCCCTCTGTTGATCCCCAATTTCTCTCCTGATGGCCCCCCTGCGACTGTGCCTGTCTTAGGTTGTTCCTCCCTTGAGGAATCTTACCCGTCTCTGGCTAACCAGTCATCTTCCGAGGCCATACAGGGAAATGTAAAGTTGGCAAGTGAGAGAGAGGCAATATTGTTTGAAAAGGTTAGCTTTTTACTTCTTTGCAGATTTATGCCCTGTGGCTTCTATGCCCAGCATTTGTCTTGAGGTATCTTTACCACTTGGAAGAATTACGATACTCGGTAATTTTCGATATGAGGCATTAATTCTACTAAAGGGTTGTAATTAGGAAGGAAGAAGAAAAGCTATAGAAGTAGCAGACAGAAGAAAACATGGGAAGATTGATTATTTCTTTGACATATCTTCTTGTAGAGTAACATAAGCATGTATAGGTTTTAAACTACTAATTAAATTGAGCACATACATTAACATAATAGGAATACAGCTACATAACCAAAGCAGACCTACAATTACTAGCCATATCCAGTGAAACCAAGAAAACCAGTTAGGTACCCTAGGCATTTGTGAAAACTTATCAATGATATGATGGATATTATCTAACTGAATTTGAATAGTTTGAGAAAAATCAGACAAATTAAAACAACACATTCCTGGGAACTGTTCACATCCCATGTGTTCTTTTAACAGTAGATAGTCTAGAGTCACACGATTTTGGAGCACTGCAACTTGCACTTCTCCTAATTCTTGGTTGAGTTCCGACAGTATAGATCCAGTCAAATTTGTTGTTTTACTGTATGCACAGGCCAGCTTAGATATCTCCTTCTTCATTCCAATGGCAAGTCCAGGAACCGGTGGGATGACTGCAGCTACAACTGCAGCAGCACCAGGATCTTTGTTGAAGTTTTTTGATGTTCATCTTCTGGAATGACTCTTCCAGAGGATGTTGATGTTGGAAGTTCTTCTTCATATCGTATCTTAATTCGTTTTCTGTGTAGCCAAATTAGGCTTTGATCCTCTGAGTCTTGGGTTTTATTAAGAGTCAGTCACATAGGCATGGAGCACCCGCATGACCTACCAGAGATATTCAGACTCCTCTACACCCCATCACTGAGTCAAACTGGAGCAGCATAGCTCAAGGCCCATGGCAAATAAAAACAGGTGTTCACCACAAGTCATATTGTTAACATAAGCTATCTGGCATTGCCCAAGGCCTCAAGTATACAAAAACACTCATTAGGCAGGGTATTCCGAGGGTTTATAGGTTACTCCCAGGAGCCAATTTAGGGCCAGTCCTTTCTTTGGAATGTGTACCTTTACTGCATACTTTGAACCACTGTCATGTCGGAGGCCAGTCAGGATAATGGACACAAATGTAATTATTTAGAATTAGCAGACTGTAGCAGAATTTAAGTTATTTGCAGAGTTGATAGAAGAGCTGGGAAGCTAAGCAGGAGACAGTGAGGGAACCCAGAAATCAGCAGCAGCAACAGGAAGCCTCCACCACCCCTAGGACGACAGGTGGTGTCCCCAGAACCCAGAGGCTCTGTGGAACTGCTGTGTGGAAGGCTGCTTGCTGGGTACTGGGGCCACAGAGGAAGGGCTTCTCCCTTCCTCCTGTCGATCTCCTACTTATACCTCCCATTGGCTGAACCCAGCCAAGAGCCAACGGACAAGGGAGCCTGGGAAATGTAGTTTCCACAAGGGCGGGTGCTCCCGGGAAATGATTCAGACTTGGGGCCTGTGACAATGAGCCTGACACTGCGAGGCACGTTCATTCACGCCGCTCCACGTAGTCCTGCCCGAGAACCGACCCGCAAGCAGAAATCAGGCACTCCATTATATAGATGAGGGCATTTAGGGACTCAGATAAAGAAAAGCAGTCTGGGTGGGGTGGGGTGGAGCGGGAGTCCCTGGGATGGGGGAGAGGAGGCAGTTGGAAGGCCTCATCCCGTCATGGAATGCACAGAAGTTTATGCAAAATCCTCCCAGTGAACTGGAGCTGGCGGACGTAGGAAGAGTGAGGTATTAGTCCGTCACGTAATCTTCATTCACTTTCTTTTCTTTCTTTCTTTTTTCTCCCTCATGCTTGCAAAGATGACTTGTGGCTACAGCTTGTTTCATCCTCAAATACCTATTCACTTCTGTTTTTCATGACGTTTTCACACGCTGGTCAGTGAGCCCTGGCCCTGGGCTTGCTAATGTACAGGCAGGTAATCACACGCGCAGAAGAGGAGTGCTCACACATGGTTTCAAACACACCTCAAAACGATGACAGCTTTGCATATTTGTCCAGGCCTCTGAGGATCAGAAAGCCCTTGCATTCACGTCCCCCGACACGTGGCCTAGCACCCCAACCCACTTACCTGTGCTCCCAGGTAAGTAAGGAATGGAGATGAAGGTGTTGCCTCCTTCTCCCAGGCCCTGTGTTTAAAGATTATGTTTAATTATAGTTAATTTTCTTAGGTGTGACAATGCTATTGTAGTCATAGAGGAGAATTGAAATTTCCTCCAAAGCTTTGAGGAAAACACATGCACACACATACAAAGTGGATAGGGCAACTTACTAATAATTGTTGGATCTTTTAACTCTTCTGTATATTTGACTGTTTTTAATAGTAAAAATTTTGGTGGCTAAAGAATTCCCACTTTCCCACCTTAAAAAATTTTATGTATTTTTTTCTAACTTTAGAATTATTTTTACTCCAAAATAACCAAACATAGCTTCTAATCTACTTGAGATAAAACATGTCATCAGTTTGAATTTACTTAATTCCATCCAAGAGGGAAAAAAAGAGGAAAAGGAAATAAGGTTTCTACTTGAACTTATATTTGGCAATATAAAGTAGGATTTAGTTTGGTTTTGTTTTTTAAGACATGAATGAACTTTAGGTTAGGCAGAACTCCATTCTTTTTTTTATGAAGGTTTCACATGAAAAACATTGTGGTTACTACATTCACCCATATTATCAAGTCCCCCCAATACCCCATTGAAGTCACTGTCCATCAGTGTAGTAAGATGCCACAGAGTCACTACTTGTCTTCTCTGTGCTACACTGTCTTCCCCGTGACCCCCCCCACACACCATGCACACCAATCATGATACCCCTCAATCCCCTTCTCCCTCCCTCCCCACCTGCCCTCCCTCACCCCTCCCCTTTGGTAACCCTAGTCCCTTCTTGGAGTCTATGAGTCTGCTGCTGTTTTGTTCCTTCAGTTTTGCTTCGTTGTTATACTCCACAAATGAGGGAAATCATTTGGTACTTGTCTTTCTCCGCCTGTAGAACTGCCCCATTCTTAATCTCCCCCAAAGAGTACCAGGTGCTGGGGAAAAGTGTGCCAGGAGGTAAGGTAGGTATGTGCCTTCCCTGGGCCCAGGATGGGGGGATATGGCCTCCAAACCTCAGGGACCAGGGAGAAGGCAATAAGGTTGGCTTCAAGGTAACCTGCAGGTAGCTCACTCCTCTGAGCCCAGCTATTGCACTCCTGCACAAGCTATGTGAATAGGAACAAACTGTAAAATGACCCTACTAACACCTCACAGGATGGCCTTCTAGATCACAAGAGAAAATTACTGGAATCATCTTGCCAACTTTCCCATGCTTTCACACAGCAGCCAAAACACCGATGCTCAGCTCAAAATCCACTCCCCAGATCTGTAAAGCCTCCCCCCATGTCTCTGGTGGCAGTTAGCTCTGCCCTCTCTGGACTCCCAGGGACCTTTGTTTGACCTCTCTGGACACTGATGGTCACCTCCTGCACTTGGGCTGCTGTGCTGGGAGGTGGGCATGATCGCCAACCTCAAGGAAGAGCCTAGTGAAATGTTTGGGGAGTGAAGCTTGGCCTCTGCTTTTTGCACTCTCTCCATCTGTAACTCCAGGGGGATAATTCTGGGGCAAAATACCTTTGAAACCAAAATCAGTGAAAGGGAGAAGTAAAGTGAGAGAGACCCATTTATTTCTTATAAGCAGTCCACTTCTGCTCTCCTGTGTCTCTTGTGACCAGGCTGCAGAAGAGGAGACCGCACCCAACCTCTCTGGTCCAGATATGCCCTCACTCGCCCTTAAAATTACCTATTCATATAGAGATGGACTACTTCTCTCTACCCCTTGGAAACACCTATTGATATGGAGATGCACTAAGGCCAGGCAAGAGATTCTGGAAATATTACAATTTTACCCACAACCATCCCTCACACACACACACACACACACACACACACACAAAACTGTCCCCACACAGGTAGCACAGAGACTAACTAGCATGTAGTGGAACTCAATAAATCTTTGAATTATTGACTTAAAATAGAATCTTGGATTGACTTCAATTTGTGCAGGATGCCAGGCAAAGTGGGGAAGACAATAATTATGTAGCACACGTTTGCCTTCAGGTCACAGTCTAGTGGAGAAATACAGACTCACACACATCCGTTTATAGTGGAAGGTAAACTGGTGTTTCAGCTACCTATTGCTCTGTAATAAGTCATGCCCAGCTTATGAAAGAAAATAATGACTTATTATTTCTCACGGTTCTGCAATCTGGGCTGAGCTCAGCTAGATGGTTCTTCTGCGCCACCTGGTATCTACTAGGGCTGAAATGTCCAAGGGAGCTTTTTCACTCACATTTTCAACACTTCAGCTGGAATGGCTGGACCAGTGGGGGCAGTCTGGGCTCACTTGTCTCTCCATCAGGGAAGCCAGACCTCTTTTGCAAGGACCCAAGTCACAGTGTCCTAGGTGTCTTAACTCAGGACCTCAAGATGACAAACTCCAGTATTCAGATACTTATCAAGCCTCTGCTTATGTCATGCCTGCTAATGTCCCATTGTCCAAAGCAAGTTGTATGGCCCATCCTGGAGTTAATATGTGAGGGACTACAAAAAAGCATGAAAATTGGATGCTGTGTTTCTTTCACTGGAGGCTACTGGTGTATCAGTGTACCACAACTAGGGTAAACACTGCATACAGGAATAAATACACTGCCACGGATCACCCAGGGGAAGCTATACATTCTGCTATATGGATGTCCTAAGCCTTTCACTCATTTGTTCAATTAACAAGTATTTCTTGAGTGTGTAGGTCTGGGGATTTGGTATGACAAGACAAGTGAGCTATTCTGCAGGGTGTCAAAGAATCAGTACGTACACAAATAAGAAAATTTCAAATGATGATAAGTGCTATAAAGAAAATAGCATAATAGGGTAGGGAGTGACTAGGGGTGAGGAATGGCTGCCCTAGCTAAGGAGGTCAGGAGAGGCCTTCCTCAGAATGGGGAGCTTAGCTGAGATTTAAATGATGAGAGGGAGTTGGCCATGTGGAGCTCAAGGAAGAATGTTCTAGAAAGAGGGAACAGGGCAAAGGAGGGAGGCAGGGATGCATCTTGACTAAGACTCAGCTTGACATGTTTTAGGACAGAAAGGCCAGAGTGCTTGAATTGTAAGAAAAGATGGGAGAGAGTGGGAGGGAAGATCAGAGAGCACGGAGGAGCCTTGTTGGACCTTTAAATATAGCCTTGAAGTATTAATTGAGGAGCTATGACTCATAGTTCCTTGCCTGGGATTGCCCCTCTGCACTTCCCGAAGTTGGAAGCTAGATCTAGGAACTGCTACAAGGGGAGGGGCTCAGATGGAAATAAAAAGATAACCTAGCATTTGAGGACTAACGTCCCTGTCCTGGGAGTTGGGAGGCAGTGCAGTGAGAGACCTCCCTTCACCACCATCTACACACAGACAGACATGATGTCTTGACATAGACTCAGAGACACTGTTACCCGATTCTAATTATAACCAACATTTGTTTTCATGTACATCATCCAACTGCAATCCTCATGTCCAGCCAGGGAGAGAGTCCAAGGAAGAAAACACTTGAGCAACCTTCATGCTAAACCCTGGGCTAAGACTGTTCAACATATTATCTCAGCTAATCTTCCCCACAGCCCTGTGAAGGTTATATTACTACTTCCATCTAGCTGTGGAGGAGATAGGCTCAGAGTCCATACAAGAAATGACAGGACTGCAGTTTCAACCTGAGTAGTTTGATTCCACATCATAGGCTTGTCCACATCCTCGGCTCTTGCTTTCTCATAGCAGGGCCTGTCATGGATGGGTGCCCAGGTTGCACATTCTCCAAGAGCTTTATCTCCATATAAGGGTGTGCATGAGTCAGAGACACCCTGGTGGGATTAAAACAAAATGCTTATATTACCTTGAGTTTGTCTTCCTTTATCAAACCAGAACACCTGGACTACACTATGAGTACATAGATAGATAGATGATAGATAGATAGATAGATAGATAGATAGATAGATAGATAGATAGATAGATAGACAGATAGGATATTACACATACATATGTAAAAATTTCCTTGTGTGTTTACTTTTTCAAAGGAACAATTGGATCTATTGTTTTAAATTTAGATGTTTTTTTTTTAAAAGGTCACTAGAGGTTAAAGAAAAAATATTGAACATATTATTTTAAAATGTAACTGATACACTATTTAAAGATAAACTTATCTTGTTTCCTGACTTAAAATTATATATTACAAAAAGGAAATATATGTATCTTCATCCATATATATAAAATTCTGTAGTCAGAATAGCACTATTATAAATGTTTTTGTATTGTGTTAATTAAAGTAAACATTTAAAATATACCACAAATTTTAAACCTGATTTGATACTTCTTCGTATATTCGAAAACCAAATTGGAAGTGGCCCAAACCTGTCTCAATCCCTGCTCCAGCTGATTTGAAGCATATCAAGTCTAGGATTGACTTTGTTTTTCAAATTGCAGAGAAAAATGACCTGCATGGATTACGTTCAATTGGCAGTCCATGTTCAGACAGGGCGAGAACACGCTCAGCGGGTAAGCAGCCTGCTAGCTTCGCGGAGGCTGCCAAGGCAGCCCTGGGGCTCCTTCCCGAGCACCAGCCCGCGTGGGACCCTCCCGACGCCCAGCGCCGGTCACGTGTCCCAGCTTCCCCGCTGGCTCCGGATTGCGGCTGTAACTGGGCGTGAGCCTGCGTCCTAAATAACTCTCACTGCGGCCCAGCCTGATTACAACTCTTTCTCGATATAGTCTCTGATTTGCTTTCCAAAGGTCAGCAGCTTGAGTTACTGTACTGTTTCAGGGACAATCCGATAAGCGTGTCTTTAGGAGAGGCGTTTTATAATTCGAAAAAGGAAACGGAGCTTCAGGGAACTAGGAAAACGCATAAGTGTTTTTTTCCCACTCTTGATAGGTTCTTTTTGGCAATGTAACAGTAAAGGAAGTGAAAATTAGGAAACCCTCAACAATCTCAGCATTTTTCCTTAGGTTCCTTATCCATACAGGGGTGCATTTTGACAAAGCTGTAATTGTACTATGAGACACGTTTGTGTTTTGTCTTTTCTACTAATGTCATTAATTCCAAAAAAGAGAGCCTAGGTTTTTAGAGAGGAGGTGTTACTTTTTATTTGAAAGACTGTAATATTACATATAGTTGGGAGAAATTGAAAAAAGTTTATTCATAAGACTACCATCCTTACTAAACAATTCAAATATTTGCATTTTCTATTTCTACTTTGCTTTTGCATGTTCTATCTATACATATTTTACATAATGTGGCATATTTTACATAATAGAACTGTTCCGGTGATTGCCCACAAGCACTCACAGTTTTAAAAAAAGCATACATACTCCTACACTGTAAAAATCTCTGAAAACCCATTTTGAGTTCTCTTTACCAATCTTTATCCACACATTTCATTTTGACATTTGTAATCAGAGCATGAATTCAATTTAATATTTTTATTTTGCTATTTTGCACTGTAAAACATTTAGTATCTCCTTATAGTCTTGGCCATTTTTTTCTTAAATTTTCTTTAAGATTTGAAAGAATTACAAAGGTAATTCATGTTAACTTGTTACAAGCAAAATAATCCAACATTTTATGAAAGAAAAGTTACATCCATCCCACACCCTATTCTATTCCATCCCCTGAAGTAATAAATATTAACAGCCTGAATTGCTCAATCCATTATTTTTTCTCATCTTTCAGAAACAAACAATATATAAACAAATATGTTTTTTTCTTTTTTTTACAAAAATGGGATACTATGCATATTTCTCAGCAACTCACTTTGACACACATATTCTTCCAGGTCAACAGATACAATTTAACTTATTCTTTTAAATGGGTTTATATTCTACAGTAAGGATTTATCATAATTTATGCAGTTATTTTCCTAATGATAAACACTTCCATCATTTTCAGTTTTTTGACTCTAAAAACAATGCCACCATAAAACATCCATCTACATACATTCTTCTATACTGTCACTTTTATTTCTGTGAGCCTGATTCTCCAAAATGGGATTTACAAGATCAACAGACATATACATTTGTGTTTTAATTATTAAAATCAACGTTACTGAGCTATAATGTTCATACAGTTAAACATTTGCCATTTTAAGTGTACAATTTAATGAGTTTTGGCACATGTATACACAAATGCAACTACCAACACAATCCAGATATAAAACTTACCATCACCCCCAAAAGGTCTCTCTTGCTCCTTCACAAAAGAGCCCTTCTCCCACTGTCCACACAGTTTTCCATTTCCTGGAATTTCATGTCATTGGAAACATCCACTATGTACTCACTTATGTCTGCCTTTTTTTACTTGGCATCATGCCTTTGAGATTCTCCCATCTTGTTGCTTGTATCAGTAGTTTCTCCCTTTTTGCTGCTGAGTGTAATTTTGAGAGTAGCAAGTTACTTTCCAAAGAGGTAGTAGCCAGTCACATTCCTGCCAGCAATGAACAGGAAGGTCTTTTTCCCTGAATCTTTACAAGGACTAGATGTTCTCCTGCTCTTTAGTTTTGCCCATCTCGCAAATGAACTCTGGTATCTTGTTATTCCCTGAATTTGCTGCCCTGATCTCAGAGGTTGTGCTTCTTGGATTTGTTCTTTTATGAATTGTTTGTACACATCATTTACCCATTTTTCTATTGGATTTTAATATGTAGGAACTCTTTGTTTGCTAAGGATATTAAGTTTTGTTGTAGATATTATAATTTTTCTGCTCTATCCTTTAGCCTCTGACTTTTTAATAGTGTTGTCATAAAACTTAAAAAGGCTCAGGTAGTTAAACATGACTATCTTTGGCTTTTATAGCTTCTAGATTCCCTGATAAGCATAATATATATGTACTTTTGTATTCTGCTTCTTCACTTAAGATATAAGAATTTCCCATTTGTGACAGTTGTCAAAATTATAACTGTTAATGGCTGCATACTATCATCCGGAGAGGGCCCATAAATTAAAATTATTCTTCTCTTGGATACTTACATCATTCTGATTTTTAATTTTCTATTGCACCATCTTGTGCACCTGCCTTTTTCTACTTATTCAGTTACTCATTTTCAATAATTTTGCAGGAGTAATGCCCTAGATTTTGAATATATCATGTAACTTAAAAAACAGATCAGTAATCTAAAGAAATGCCAGCATAGCGTCCTTAATTATTTCATAGTTGAGGGTAAAATGGGGCCAGTCATAGACCTAGAGGTTCAAGGGATGACATATCAACCGCAGATGTGTGCCTGAACTCACTGCTCCCTGGTTTGTGGTGGATAAGCAGCTGACCCTCCGTGTCACTAGCTTTGTGCTCGCCCACATCTCATGTAAGTGTTCCATCTCCTCTCCACTGCTGGGTAAACAAGCTCAGAGCTGAGTAGGCAGAGCTGCCATCAGATCACAACTCTGACTCTGACTTCAAAGCCCGGTCTTCACACTGTATCTGTGAATAAAGTGCCACCTACACAGCACAGAGCACGTTATGGTTTACAAAAGCCCTTTTCTATCCTTTCACACTGGAATTCTCTTTCTGCCTTTCCCAGCCCAGTGAAGCCTTCTCATTCTTTAAGATGCTCATGGGATACCTCCTCCTGCAAGCAGTTTTCCCTCTCGCTGTATGGTCTCAGCATTTACAGGCCATTTTTTTTTCCAGTGATTTTTTTTTTATTAAGGTATCATTGATATACACTCTTATGAAAGTTTCACAAGAAAAACAATGTGGTTACAACATTCACCCTTATTATTGAGTTCACCCCCATACCCCATTGTAGTCACTGTCCGTCAGTGTAGTAGGATGCCACAGAGTCACTACTTGTCCTCTCTGAGCTACACTGTCTCCCCGCTGACCCCACACACACCATGTGCATCAATCATGATACCCCACAATTCCCTTCTCCCTCCCTCTCCACCCTCCTTCCCCACTCCTCCCCTTTGGTAACCACTAGTCCCTTCTTGAAGGCTGTAAGTCTGCTACTATTTTGTTCCTTCAGTTTTGCTTCATTGTTATACTCCACAAATGAGGGAAATCATTTGGTATTTACAGGCCATATTTTTGCCTGTCATTTCTATCAGTCTCCCTGACTAAACCCAGCCCCCCTGGCCACTTTGGGTCTATCAGAAGAAGGGCAGGAAGGCCCTGTACAGGTTGAGCATAGAGACGGGTCCAGCTGGTGGGAGCAGGCTGGAGGTGTGTGATGAGCTGGGTGATGGAGCTGGTAAGGTTGGCTAGGGTTGGGTTGCTGAGAACATTTCTTGCCTTGCATCCCATGGTCAGTGTGGAGATAATGAAGGGGCTTAAATATGATCAGCCGTGGGTAAGTGGTGATGACGGAGTAGGGCTCTAGCAGGGGTAGCTGGGACAAAAGAAAAGGAAGGGTCTGGATTCCAAAGAAAAACTGGACTTTGAAACAGTAAGCCTTGGCTGCTGTAGTGCCTATTGCTGTTCAGGAACTCCTGGATTGGTTTCTCCCTTAAGAACTTGACAAGCCAGCCAGGGTTGGGTGTGCATGCACATTGGGGGTAGATTTGACAAAGTAAGGTAAGTGGTTGAAAGTGAATGCAGCTGTGGGGCCAGTCCGCCTGGGATCGAATTCTGGTGAGTGACCGCATGTAAGTTACCTGACCTCTCTATGTCTCAGTTATTTTCAGCTTTAAAATGAGAGTATGTGTCTCATTGTGTGTTTGGAGAAGTAAGAGCTAAGGAATGTAAAGTGCTTGACACATTATGGGCATTCAATAAACGGAATCTATTATGGTTGTAAGAATATTACAAGTTAGCCCAGAGCAGGGGATGCTCACATCTGCCTGGAGCCGCTGTAAGATTTCATAAGGAGGCTCAAGGGTGAGCATGCTGGGGGGACGGGAGACCCATGCCCCAAAGGCACAGACAGAGAACCGAGGGTCTTCCTTGTTGGGCAGAGGAGGGGGTGGTAGAGGAAAATGGGCTTTCTGTGTGCACACTATAAACTCAGGACTTACCAGTCTTGTCTCTGTGGTCTGGCACGTGGTCAGCTCCCAAATTTTTAAAGATTAGTTTCATTAAAAAAAAAAAACACTCACTGCAAAAATGTTACCCAGTCATCAAAGAAACTTTAGAAAATAGTGAATTGAGTTATAGTCACTCCACTGACTTGGGTAGAATGAAGTGGAAACTTAGGCAGCCTTTTCAAATTACTCATATTAATTATAAAGTTGTTTAACATAACAAAAGATTGTCTAATATGAACGTATCTAATCTCTCCAAGCTTCCTGTTAAACAACAGCACACACAGGCAAATTTCTGTGGGGTAGGGTAGGCTATACATACGTTAACTTCTAGATGGGCGTGGTGTCAGGGACGCCCCTCCTCAGGGCTGCCTAGGCCTGTGCTCACTGTGGATTGGATCCAGGATAAGGGCTCCTCCATCAGAGGGAAGACCAGAGCCTTCAGCCAGAGATTCCTTCTGTCTTCAAGAGTTGGAGAGCTGGAGGTCAGCATGCCACTCCTGCTGCGGCAGGCATGAATGCCCTCAGGCTCTCCAAGCTCAGGGCTCTTGAACTCTGGAGTAGGGAGTGGCTTTCTGAGATTGATTTCCTCAGGGGTGTTGCCCTCCATAGTCTGATTTGATGGGCTACATGCAGGTGAGCAAACCCTTGCAGTGGGGCATAGCTATTGCTTGTGCATATTTGGCTCTACTGCTGGTCTTATGAATATGCAAATCAGCAACCCCAATGTTGGGACACCGATGTGCTGACCCTCCCTACAACAGGGCAGCCCCTCTGTGTTGGTAACTGATAAGACACCTTGCCACAACTAGGACTTAAGAGTCATGTAGTTCATGTACATGCCCACTCCACACACATAAAAGGAAGAAAATCATAATTTCCTATAATCCACCATGGCTAACATTTTTTGGAGGTCATGTGTGTGTTGTGTATGTATTTATATGTTGTTACGTTTTACATATCTGTGCAGACACACATTTTGAAAAAATTAAAAACAAAAGAATTAAAAATGAGATAATACTATACATATTGTTGCATATCTTATTTTTCACTTGAACATAAATGAATGGATATATTTCTGGGTTTGCCATTTTTAACTAGGTCATCTTGAGTAAGAGCAAGTTACTTAACCCCCTGTGCTTCAGTGTTCTCATCTATAAAAATAAAAATACAAGTATTTTATCACAGGGAGTTATAATTGTAATGATTAAATAAGATAATGCAGATAGAGTGCTCAATTAAGGCCCAGTAAATGTTAGTTACTATTATTAAGTGATTAAATATTTTCCAAAATATTAAATGGCTGTATAGCATTCCATCATATCAATACACTGACATATATTAAATATATATGTGTGTATGTAATATAAATATATTTACATGTTATTTATATCATATATTATTTATACATATGATATATATCTGGCATATGTATTGATATACTGATATAGTTGCATATGTATATAATGGCATATGTTTATACATATGCTATTATATCAATACATATATATTATATATACACACAGATGCACATGCATTATATATATATATACATACACACACACATATTATCTATATATAAAATCCATTCCCTACCTTTAGACTTGTTTCTTTTTCAGTATTATAAATAGTTATCTTAGTCCATTTGGGCTGCTCTAACAAATCATCATAGACTGATGGCTTAAATAACAAACACTTGTTTCTGCCAGTCCTGGAGGCTAGCAAGTCTGAGATCAAGGTGCTGGAAGATTCAGTGTCTGTTGAAGCTGCCTCCTGGTTTGCAGATGGCTGTCTTCTCATTGTGTCCTCATATGGTAGAAAAAGAGCAGGATAGCTCTCTGGCCTCTTCTAAGGGCACTAATCCTCTTCATGAGAGCCCCACCCTTATGAGCTAACCACCTCCTTGGGCCCCACCAAATACTATCATGTTGGGGATTAGGGTTTCAACATAGGAATTTAGGGGGAACCCAAATACACAGTCCATAACAACCATCCTTCAGTGAACATCCTTACAACTAGTTTTGTACATCACTGATTATTTCATCAGGAGAAATTCCCAGAAGTGTAACAGGTGAGTTAAATAAAATAATATCTTAAGTATTTTCTCCAGTTGTAACCTGTTTTATTTTAAATACCAACATGTTAAAATGCAGTGGAATCAGAAAAAGCACCATCAATATTTTCACCCACTTTTGGACATTTCATAATGGTAGTCATACAACATATGTGATCACATTGTTGCCAGGAGTTGTGCTCAGTTCCTCTTAATGATGTCGTTTCCCATGGCCATGCCTGTTTCATGGCCTCCATTAGGCTGTGTCTCCATTTGACTATGCATTGCTAATATCCAGATTCTATTCAACGTCTTAGGCTTACATTTGTAGGCTAAGACTAGGACAATAACTATTATTTCCTTTGGAAAGCTTCTTTTGGAAATCCTAATACCACAATGACCTCTAAAATTGTTGGATAAAACAGCCTCAAAACTCTCAACTTTTATGTGTTACTTTTTTTTTCATATATCTCTCAAGAAACCTTTAAAGACTGCTCCAGGTGCCCCAGTGAGGATAAAATCATCCATTGTAAAATTTGGGAAAATGTTCTCCTTTGAGGAAGGTGATTTCTATCTTGCTGCACTTAAGTCCCCAATCCCTAGCTAGAACTGAAAGCATTCTTATAGATCCTAGGTCAGCCTGCTTTTTTAACAGAAGAGAAAGCAGGTCCAGAAAGGGGCAGTGCTTATCCATAGTTACCTCATTAGCAGGGGGCAGAGGTGACCTGGAACCTATCTTCTGATGCCAAGCCCAGTGGCCTTTCTGCTGGAGCACACTATGGCTCTGAAGGCGTGACCTTGGCCAGCCCCTGCCACTGCTTGAACTCCTTCCTTACTGAGCCCACAGCTCTGGTCCGCCTAGATGACTCAGATTTGAGGCTTAGGAGGGGTCAGGGTGGGGTGGTAGATGGTGCAAGAGTGGCAAGTTACTCAGAGGATTGAGTGAGACTCTCAGACCAGGAATTTGAAAGGCCTCATGGAGCTGGGCCAGTAGGATTTGGGCAAAGGCCAGGAACAGCCTAGAAGCTGTACAAGCAGGACAAGTAGGAAAGATGTCTGGAAAGGCTGAATGGAAGGCCCTGCCTGCCAGCCACAGGGGTGTGGGCTTTTAGTTCTGCAAAGTTGTGGAGCTACTGAAGGGTGTTCTGGTTTGTTTTTTGTTTGTTTTGCTGGAAAAATATATCTCAAACCTATTATTTTCACCATTTGAAAGAGTCCAATTCAGTGGCATTAATTGAATGTTGTGCAACCATCACCACTATTTCCAGAACTTTCTCATCACCCCAAACAGAAACTCTACCCATTAAGCAATAACTCCCATTCCACCCTGTGCCCAGCCCCTGGTAACTTCTTATCTGCTGCTGCCTCTGTGAATCTGCCTATTATTCATATTCCATATAAATGGAATCATACAGTATTTTGTCCTTTTGTGTCCAGCTTATTTCACTTAGAAATATTTTAAAGATTCATCCATGTTGTAGAATGTTATCAGAATTTTATTCTTTTTTTTCTGGTGCTCTCACTATCATATTTTCATTTGCTTTTATTTTTGTAAAATATACATAACATAAAATTTCCCATTTTAACCATTTTTAAGTGTAACAGTTCAGCTGCATTAAGTACATTCACACTGCATATGGCCATCCATCTCCAGAAATTTTTCATCTTCCCAAGTGAAACTCTGTCCCAGTTGAACACTAATTCCCCATCCCTGTCCTCCAGTCCCTGGAGACCCCCATTCTACTTTGTCTCCAGGAATTGACTATTCTCGATACTGCAAATAAGTGAAACCATATGATAGTTGTCCTATGTGACTGGCTTATTTCACATAGCATGAAGTTTTCAAGGCTCAGCCATGTTGTGGCAGATGAGAATTTCATTCACTTTTAAGCATGAATATCTGTTATTCATTCACCCATTGTTGGATAGTGGGGTTGTTTCTGCCTTTTGGCTGTTATGAATAATGCTGCTGTGAATATGGGTGTGCAAATATTTGTTCAACTCCTTGCTTCCAGGTCTTTGGAGTGAATGTGGAATTGCTGGATTGTTGGGTATTTCTATGTTTAACTTTCTGAGGAACCACTGAACTGTTTTCCACAGAGGCTGCACCATTTTACATTCCTACCAGCAAGGCACAAAGGTTCCAATGCCTCTACATCCTCGACAGTACTTATTATGTTCTGTTTTCATTCCTTTTTATGGCTGAATAATATTCCATTGAATGTATATATCACATTTTGTTTATCCATTCATCTGTAGATGGACACTTTGGGGTTGTTTCCATCTTTTTGCTATTGTGAGTAATGCTGCTGTGAACGTGGGCATACACGTATAGTTTGAGTCCTTTCTCAAAATTTTTGGGTGTATACCTAGGAGTGAAATTGCTGTCATATGGTAATTTTGTCTTTTTCTGAGGAATCATCAAACTGTTTTCCACAGTGGCTGCACCATTTTACATTCCCATCGGTAATGGACAAGGGCCACCAGAGGGTTTTGAGCAAGGCTGGAATGAAATAATCCTTCCTCAGTCACCTCCTCTCCTGGCCTCCGGCAGTATCCACAGGGACTGGAAATCACTTCTGTGTAAACTGCCTGCTTCTGGGCTAGTGCAGCACTACACCTGAGGGTTTCTTCTCCTTTGGTGTCAGTATTTAATTCTGTGGTGATTCTCCTCTGAATCCTAATAGATCCCATTCTATGAAAATTTTGAGCACAATTATTAGATCTCCCTTATTCCAGCATATTTCTGCTTTCTTATATATTTTCTCCTGTCCTTGAAAACTTTCCTATTAGAAACCATTGGACTCAGGGAAAGGGCTGGTGTCCTGGCTCTGTGACCATCAGTAAGCCACTAAAATTTTCTGGGCTTGTTGCCTCATGGAAGAGGTTGGGAGATGTGATGTCTGAGTTATTTTTTCAGAAGACTGTCTGTCATACTACTTGGAAAAAAATAACACAGCTAGGTTAGATAGTATACCTTCACGTTACTTCTGAGATACCTAAGCCTGATGTTTAACTTCTAAAACTGAGACCCTAATTATATTTCAACTTTTCTATCCAACTCCCAGGGGTGACTTATGTCTTAAAACATTTTTTTAACTGCAGTCCATGTGGAATAATTCAAGTTCACATTCCATATGCATTTGCAGTGCTATTATTATGTTTCATTCATTTTAAAATAACAATATTTATCTTGTCTTGAATTTTGGTGGATGGTGGGTGCTGATAAAACCATCAAGGCAGATTTTATTTGTCACAGTTTATACATTTACAGGTAATCTTTTAGATTTGTTCAAAATCAGTAAATACCACATAATTTTACATATATAGAAAATACAAATATATATATTAACATTTTTATAGTAATATATAAAAATATTCTTATATATATACTTATATGTGTATATATACTTTTTAAATTTCTATATATATATTTATATATACTTACAAATATAGAATATAATTATGTTCTTAATGTTAATACAATGTAAGAAAGTGGTTTTTTGATTGGATTATTTTCTAGATGCACCAGCTGTTTCTGCTTTGACTGATGTTTGATACATTTACCACAGGGAGAGGTGATAAAATTACTGCACTTGGAAAATAAATATAAGAATAAAGCACTAGATATTTAATATATTGCCATTTTCCTATAGACTAAAAATTTCCTTGCACCCACTAATGCACACTTTTTATAAAGATTTGTGTGATGCAGCACTACCCATGATTTATATTACTTGGTTTGTCCTGGATTAGGAAATCCTAAACTGTTTTGTTTATGGACTCTGCCGACTCATTCGTATCTATTTCTCAGAAACACAGCTCCAGAGCACAGGCTGCCCATCTCACAGCCTGTTGGATAAAGTGAAATCTCTAAAAGAAAACAATGTTTATAGTTGCTCTGATTCAGCACAATTTAGTTTCTTTTTGGCAAAGAAAACTAAAGAATGATCTGCTACTTCTCAGCCACAGTCAATAGAGCTTTGAGTTCCTTGTCCAAATGACCATCAATGCAGAGGCTGCCTCTGGAGAAAACACCAGGGAGCCAGCGGGGACATCACACCGGATGCTTCCTTGGGCAGCACCATGTCTTTCAGGTAGCCTCGGCATGGCACGTTTGTTTGCAAAATCAGGACTGATTCGCACTGTTGTAATTTTAAGTTGAAGCAAAATGAAGAAACATATGTCCAGACAGAGACTTAACAAAGAAGGAAATTCTGACACATGCTACAATATGGCTGAATCTTGACATTATGCTCAGTGTAATAAGCCAGCCACAAAAGGACAAATGCTGTGTGTTCCACTTCTATGAGGAATACTCTGTTAGAGTCATCAAACATCATAAACCTCACAGGGAAAGAAGAGTCGGTGTGGCCAGGAGCTGGGGAGGGGGAATGGGGAGTTAGTGTTTAATGGAACAGTTTCAGTTTTGCAAGATGGGAGAGTTCTGGACTTGGATGGTGGTGATGGTTGCATAATAGTGTGAATGTACTTAATGCCACTGAACTGTATACTAAAAAATGGTTAGTACATTTTATCACAATAAATAAGAAAATTCAGATACAGAATCTACCCCAAATCTGCACAGCTTCATACATTTAGGCCCTGGCTTATTAAACAGAAGTCTGCTTAGCCTCCTTTACTGTACACTGAGCCTTTTCTTTTCTTTCTTTTTTTTTAACTTTTATAAGTCAGTTTAAAACATAGTGAGGTGGAGATTTGGGGACTTTTTTTCAACAATTAATCCTTCCAGATTAAAGTTACAATCAGACTTGGCTTAAATGCAATAAATTCAGTGGTGTTAGTACTCAGGGCCAGAACTCTGCCATGTAACCTGAGTTATGCAGGTGAGCCCAGCTTGCCTGCAGACCACATAGAATTAAACTAGAAATCAGTAACAGGAAGAAAGCTGGAATGCCCCCAAAATACTTGAAGATTAAACAACATACTTTTAAATAACAGTGTCAAAGAAGAAGGCTCAGGAGAAACTTAAAAATTTATTGAATATATAGAGAACTCTTAAAACTCAACAAGAGGAAAAGGACAACTCAATTAAAAAATAAGCAGGACACCTGAACAGACATCTCACCAAAGAAGATATAGAGATGGCAAATAGCATATGAAAAGATGCTCAATGTCATATGTCATCAGGGAAATGCAAATTAAAACAAGATACCACTATGCACTTACCAGAATAGCTAAAGTCGAAAACACTGACAACACCAAATGTTGGCAAGGATGTGGAGGAACAGGAACTCTCACTGAGTGCTGAAACGAAATGGTACAGCCACTTCAGAAAACAGTTCGGTAGTTTCTCACAAAATTAAACATACTCTTACCATATAGCTCAGCAGCCATGCTCCTTGGTATTTACCCAAAGGAGCTGAAAACTTATGTGCACACAAAAACCTGCACATGGATGTTTATGGCCATTTTCTTTTTAATTGTCAAAACTTGAAAGCAACCAAGATGTCCTTCAGAGGGTGAATGGATACATAAACTGCTGTATCTAAGTAGCAGAATATTATTCAGCACTAAAAAGAAATGAGCTATCAAGGCATAAAAAGATATGGCAGAAACTTAACTCTACATTACTAAGTGAAAAGCCAAGCTGAAAAGAATACAAACTGTGTGATTACAACTATAGGACATTCTGGAAAAAATAAAACCACAGAGACAGTACAATGAGCAGTGCTTGCCAGGGTTTCTGGGGGAGGTATGTGGGAACTCTGTGGTCTGTGTTCAATTTGCTTGAACTTCAACCACTCTAAAAAAAAATGTCTGGGATTAGATAGGGATGATGGTATGATGGATAGATAGGATTAGATAGGTATGGCTCTGTGAATGTACTAAGCCCCACTGAATTGTACATTGTAAAAGAATGACTTTCACAGCCTATCTTGATAAAGCTGTTATTAAAAATATACCTATTTCATAAGGTCATTGTGCAGATTAAAAAATGGTCATGAGGCATTTTATACATGTGTATTATTATAACACTTTGTAAATAATTGTTTTGTAAATACCTGTCCATTTCCCCCTATAGACGTAAACCCCTCCAGAGCCTGGACTCCCTTTGTTCATCTTACATTTGTATCTTCAGTGCTCTGCACGGTGCCTGGCACTGAGAAGATGCTCACTATCGGTTTAATGAAGGAATTGGGGGTGAGAGATAAAGTAGAGAAAGGGCCACAGATGACTCCAGGCCTCCTAATCTGGACAAACAGATGGATCACAATCAACAGGGACTCTAAGATGGGAAGCAGGTTTCATTTTGTTTGTTTGTATGTTGAATAAAGTATATTCTAGTTTAAACAAATTGTATTTGAGTCATCCATGGAATGCCCGGATTAATACATCCAACTTTTAGCTTAAAATACAGGTCTCAAGCTCAAGAAAGAAGTGTGGAGTAAAGCCAGACAATGTGTAGTCAGTCCCAGGTTGCTAAGCAGTGGTCTGTGGGCCAAATGCACACTATTAATGGGTTTCATTTGGCCAGGGCAATTTTTTTAAATAGACATTATTTTTCAGAGTAGTTTCACGTTCCCAGAAATATTTAGCAGATGGTACAGAGAGTTTCCCCTCTACCCCTTTCCCCCACACATGCACAGCCTCCCCTGCATCACTATCTCCCAGCAGAGGGGTGCACTTGTTACAGTCAGTGAGCCCACACTAATACACCATCACTGCCCGAAGTCTACACTTTACATGAGGGTTCATTCTTGACATTGTACCTTCGATGGGTTTTGAGAAATTGATAATGATATGTATCCACCATTATAGTATCTTACAGAATAGTTTCATTACCCTAAATATCCTCTGTGCAATCTTTTCAATAAATGGACAACAATGGAAAGTTGGGGGATTTGTCCTACAAACCAACTATTTCAACTTCTGCCAAAAGATGAGACATCTGGTAACCCTGATCTGATATTCTCCAAAGGCAGGGGCTGGCTGGAGCTGAACAAGGGCTGCACCTTTTGGGCAGGTGGGCTCTCATACTCTGCCCCGCTTCACTCATCTTTGCTCTCTCCTGCCCCCAAGTCATCTTCGTTGGCTCCTTCCATCTTTGGTAGATGACTGTTGAAACAGGGAGATGAGGGCGTGAGGAGAGAAAGCAGCCAAGGATGGATCTTTCAGGAACACCGAGGATGACAGATGCAGAGGCCAGGGCAAGCGCAGCAGCAGGTCTGCACTCAGCGGCCCTCCTGGCCCAGAGCCCTTTCCTTGGTTTTCCTAACAATCGGCTGGTCTTGCTGCTTCATCAAGAATCCAATCCAGGCTGATCTTGTATTTGGAACTCCTTTCCACAATGCTTTTATTCCTATTTGCCTTTCCTGGCAGAAGGTTATTGGAAACTGGAAATTAAAAGTATCTCAGTTCTTCCCATTCATTGTGGTGAAGTGCTTGGATTGGACAGTAAAAGTGAATGAGATAGTGAGTCTTGAGGCATTTCACCAAAATGATTAACTACCAAAATGTTGGAGAATCATGCTTTGTCATATAGAGTAAAAATGACCTGGATTAATTACAATTACTTTTTGTAAGGTCCTATGGGTAGTTTCCTCATATCCTAGTAATAGTAATATGTAACAGATGGATAGCACTTTAGAATTTAAAAGTGCTTCTTAACATACATTATTCTAAACTCACCACTCTCTCATGACATAGGTGTCAAGCTTCCTTTTGTATGGTAGTTCCATTTCAAAACTATATTAACATAGATTCTGGAGATTCCGGATTCTATTTACTGTACCCTTGCAAAGGCCAGCATAAAACTCATGCCAACTGATGCTGACACTAGCAAGTCAACGTTGGAAGGTACTTAAAAAACAGGAAAAGCCTGTGGAAAATGTCTTGGCTTAGCAACTTTTGAGTGAGATGTAATAAATGCTGGTTCTGAGGACAATGAACAATTTGAACCATCTCAGGTGTGATGCTGAGAAGGAAAATGAAATCTCCATTCACTCAATAATAATTAATAGAAGGCCTATATTCCAGGTACTGTGTTAGGTACTGAGACTATGAAATTGCTCAGACCTTGCCTACTCTCAACCTTGGAGGGTCTACAGTTGAAAATCATGAAATGAAATGGAGAGATTTGTTTTCAAAAGCTTCCAATAATTTTACTTCTCTGAGTTAACTTTTTTTCCCTATTGTGGATCTTAAGCTTAAGCTACAGTTTCATCTTTTATGTCCCTATATAATAACCCAATGCATTATCCTTGATGTAGGAATATATAAGGGTCTGGGGGAAAAGTAGGTAAGGGTCTATGGCTATGATGTGGTGAGCCCCTAGGAGCTTGTACTAATTTATTCGCCTTTCTATGAAATCTACCACAAAGGATTTCATGGAGCCTCCAAGAAGGACCCATAGAAGAAACCCCATAAAAGCAAAGACCCTTGGCTAATGTCCCCTAACCTCTCAATAGAAAGCAATTTATGGACTCGTGTTCAGCTGGGATCATTACCTAAGAGGACCAGGAAGACAACAGTAAGGAAACAGAAAGGAAATTGTGAAAAGTAAGAGGGACAGAAATCAAAGACTATTTTCACCCTCCACTGGGTCTTGGGTCCCCCTGAATCAGTATCCTTGGGGTTGTTTCTCTTGAGAGGTGATTTTATTCTGCCAATCTTCCAAGAGTCAAGGGCATGTAAGGTGTTGTGGGCAGGTGCGTGCACGTGCACAGTCAGGCTGCTGGTGTGAACTTGGGTGCTGCCTGCGACTAAAGAGACCTTCCACCTACCACCTACACTAAATGTTGCAGACCTACCCACCACTCAGGGACGGAAACTCTCGAGTGTCCCTGATATCAGCACTTCACTCCCCTCCTCACCCTCGCCAAACAGCCCCATAGAAGGTTTCCCGGGAATGGCACGCCAGCAGGAAAAGCTTGTTGAACAGCCAGTCTGTAGACATTCAAATGTCCCAGTGCCAGCCCTTTGCCCCAAGATCTTCCGCTATGGAAACTATGTATAGAAGGAATAGGAAACAGGAGCTTGTTTCTGCCTTTTTTTTTCTCCCTCAATTTAAAAACACTGTTAACCCTCAAGGAGAGTTGGCCGAAGTGTTATGATTACTCAACAGCGTTCTTGCCATATTCACGGGAGGAATTTATCTCATTTTGTTTTTAATGGCAAGCGTGTGTTTTTGAGGATCTTTTCTTTCATCATAATTATTGCACAAATTACTCCAACAGCTGATACTCAAGGCCTGTCAGAGTCCAACAGTAGGTAATAAAACTGAATGAGGTGAGAGGCTCTGAAAGTGCCACCCCTATGGGCTTTCCCTCCTGTCTTCCACTGCTAAATATTCCTTTGGGGTTCATCTAGTTTCCCACCCTTGTTCCACGTGCATTCTACCCTCGCCATTTTTGTCAGGTCTACCTAGTGTTGTGTTCTGTGATTGTTTACATTTTGTTGTTCTTTTTCATATTTATTCTTAAATTAACTCATGCCTTATTCTTATTTTAAGAAGAAACTTTTGGAAGCAACCTAAATGTCTGTTGCAGGATAGACAAATAAATAAGACACACACACACACACAGACAAATATTATTCAGTCAGAAAAAAAAGAAGGAAATCTTGTCATTTGTGACCACATGGATGGCCCCTGAAGGCTTTATGCTAAGTAAAATAAGTCAGAGAGAGACAAATAGTGTATGATCTCACTTATAGGTGGAATTGAAAACAAAAACAAGCTAAATTCATAGATGCAGTGAACAGATTGGTGGTTGCCAGAGGGAGGGGGTTGGGGGAAGGTGAAATGGGTGAAAGGGATCAAAAGAAACAAACTTCCAGTTACAAAACAAGTAAGTCTGGAGATGTCATGTACAGTATGGTGACTATAGGTAATAACACTGTGTTGTATATGTGAAAGTTGCTATAAGAGTAAATCTTAAAAGTTCTCATCACAAGAAAAAAATTGCAGTTCTCTGTGGTGATGGATGTCAACTAGCGTTATTGTGGTGATTATTTTGCAATATATGCAAATACTGAATCATTATCTTGTACACCTGACACTAATATACTGTTGTATGTCAGTTATATCTTGATAGAAAACATACAAAGTCTGCAACTTACTCTTAGATGGTTCAGCAATAAAATAAGTATGTGTGTATGTGCAGAATAAAAAAGGAAACATTACTGCACAAGTGAGAAAACAATATAATATGTACACTATGTTATCCTAATAAAATGATGATATTCTAGATGGCATCTTGACCTAGACAGGTTAAATTCGGTGTTAAGGAGGAGTTAAAGGCTGGTAACCAGCAAACTGAGACTTTCTCCTTAAGAAGGATTGAAGGATTGAAAGAGACTTGAAATGAGACTTTATTACTATGTGCACCTTTAGTTGGTGCCCTGCCACATACCACCTAAAAGCGTTCCTTGCATCCCACAGTGTGAAAAGCACTAGGTCAGGATGCTAATGCCTCCTACTTAAATACAGATCTTACCTAAAGAGGCTATGCTTGAATCTATGAGGTTTCTGTAAGGACTGAATCAGATAATAAAAGTGGAAACATCTTGGATAGTGTGGCCCATAATGATCTTGCGATGAATGCTCGCTGACTTTTTATGTGCAAGCTATGAAGCACTATGTAAATAAGCGCTATGTTAATTGATGAAATGATAGTCCGTGATGCAGCTGAGCAGGTGGACCTTGGAGAGGGAAGGAAGTGGCCCTAATTGACTCAGGAAATCCCTAGGAAACTAGATGTGAATTTGAAGAGTCAGAAAGGAAGAAAAGAGGAAGCACAGAAAAGGTCAGATTCACCACCCATTCCAGTTTGGTCCAGAACTGCCTCTGAGCTCTATGCCACCAAAAGCAAACTTCATTTTGGAAAAATCTTTGGCATCAGTAACTTTCAGAGTTGTTTTTACTCCCCTGGTAATTTTTATTGCATCAAATAGGGAAGCCAATACTAAATAAACAGGAATTTTAATCATTCTTCAAGTGTAGTAGGAATACTATGATCACCTATTCATGTGTCCAAAATATTTTCTTCATATCTAATAAATCAGTGTAGTAAAGGAATTTAATGACTTAGATATGTCAGGCCAACAGAATGTGATCTTAATAATATTTTACCTTGATAAAATACATTGGAATTTGGGAAGCATTTTCACATATTATACCTTATTTAATCCTTACTGCAGACCTTTGAATATCCAAAGGCTCTTTTCATGTCCATGAACATTTGTTTGTATAGCATATGTATGCATGTTATGCTCCTAGAAATCCTAGTACTTACCTTTTTGTTTTTGCTGCAATTTGAGGGGAAATTATAAGAAACATTGTATATCAATTTTCCCATCTGCAATCTGGGGAATTGCAATGTTCATATAAATAAACTACTTAAGAGAATTCCTGTGAATGTTTTATAAGGTAATTTATCGAAATGAGAGCCAAATTTGGAATTGTTCACTGGGCTATGCAGACTGATTCCCTGTAAGTGCGGCACCCCAGCCAGGACTCTGCAGATGGGAAAGATAACTCAGTGATCTCAGCCGGGCAGCACCAGCCGTGCCAGGTCGTACAATCCACAGCTTTATGGCCAGGACTGCAGAAGCATGGCTTCTGCTCCTGTGAAGGGAGAAAGGACAAGCAGCTGAGCAGATGAGAAAGTTAGAAAAGAAACAGCCTCTGTGTTACCTGAAATCGCCCCAGCTTTGGCTTGTCCAAAAACTATTTTCCCTTTCAAAGTCACTTTGTAAGCATTGACCATACCAGAATAATCAGCATTCCTTGTGGCTGGCTGAAGGGTGAGTCAGGATTCTAAATTCTAGCTGCAGTGCTGGGGAAAATGGAAACACACAGTGAAGGAGTACATCATGATGTCAGCAGTTTCAAACACTGGTCAAAATGCTGAAACATGGTTTTGTGATGCAATAAATGCATCTGAATGCCCCTCAAAATGAGGCAAAGGGTTTGCTAAAAACAAGGCATGGCATTTACCTTCAAGCAGGCAGAAGTTTTGATATGCTCTGCCTAGCCTCCACCAGTCACCATCACTGCATGCTGCTGGAAATTGATAGATGCACAGGAAATGCTACAAAGTGGGGGGAGGGGTGCAACAGGCTCCCCAAATTCAATGTGGGTAGCCCTAAATGACATTCCCTAAATGAAACCCCTCTGTACCTTCATCAGCAATCCAAATCCAAGTTTCAGGAATTCTTTATCAGTTCCTAAACTTTACATCACATTGAGAGACAAGGATCGCCAAAATGTCAACGCATATAATTTTGTGTAACTGACAAAGGATTGGTAGCCAGAACATATAAAGAACTCTTTCAAATCAGGGAGAAAAAGGCAAACAATGAAATAGAAAAAAATGAACAAAATGGGCCCTTATCAAAATAGGAAACTTGAACAGCTTACAAATATGTGAAGAGATGTTCAATCTCACTCGTAATGTGGGAATTGCTCATTGAAAAGATGAGATAACGAGTGAAGACTTATGTTCACACAAAAAGTTGTATATGAATGTTCATAGCAGCTTTAATTATAATAGTAAAAAATTGGAAACAGCATAGGGGTCCCTTCCATGTGTGTTGGCTAAACTGTGGTCCATCCCTACCATGGAATACTACTCAGCAATAAAGGAACAAGCCACTGATACATGAAACAGCTCTGATGACTCTCTAGGGAAGTATGCTGAGAGAAAAAAGCCAATTCTAAAAGGTTACATATTGCATAATTTCATTTACCTAACAATTTTGAAAAGGCAACATTTTGGAAAAGGAGACTAGGGATTAGGGAAAGAAACAGGACTAGGGGTGAGGACCACTGAAGGAGATGTCAGCTGTATCTGTAATATTTTAATTGCCTAAAAGCCATTCTTTTGCAGGGTATAAACTCAAATGTTCTCTTTTGTAGTTACAATTCATAACTGAAAGATATTTTCCTAGTCTCAAGCTAATGTTTCTTAAAATGAAGTCTTAGTACATTTCTTGAGATTTAGAAATAGATCATTGATTCATCCTTGCCAAACTCATAAGCGACTACTGTATAAACTACACTGGCCGTTTGTGTTAATGTCCAAGGAAAAGACCTGGAGACACAGGGAACAAATGCATAGTACTAGCTTTAGGCTCCCCTTTTCTTACCATCACTGCAATTAATTGAGTTAATCAGGTCACAAGCATAGCCCACATGACAGCCCTTTATGAGATGTGGGTGGCATACTGGTTTAGTTCATGCTGAAAACATTAGTTCATTTTGGGACTTGTAGGAACTCTGTATAATTCTGCAGGTGTCTTTCTCATTTCAAATGAGGGGATTGGACCAAATACTCTGAGATTAGACCAAATAATTTTCTAGATCTTAGGTTCTAATTCACCCAATTTTTTTTTCAATTAAACCTTTAAAAATCAATTCTATTACCTTTGTAGATTATGAGAGCTATATGATCAAAATTTTCATGTTATGATGCTCTCTCAAAGAACAACTTAAGAGACATTATCTAAAAAACTATTTGGAAACAATTTAAACACACCATATTTGGCTATTCACTACCAATTTCAAAGTTCAAGTCAATAATGTAGATTCTTGATATGTTTTTTATGAATGCATCTACTTTTTCTTCACTTTTTTTATTGGAGTATCATTGACATACACTCTTATATTGGTTTCAAATATAGAACACAGTGGTTCAACAGTTACCCATATTATTAAATCCTCACCCCCACTATTATAGTTACTATCTGTCAACGTAAAAGATGTTACGTTTCATTGGCTATATTCTCCATGCTGTACTACCGTCCCTGTGACCAACTTATATTATGATTGAAAATTTTTGTGCCTCGTTATCTGCCTCACCTTCCCCATCCATCCATCCTAACCCCTCCCCTATGGTAACCAGCCTATGAGTCTGCTGCTGTTTTGTTTTGTTTTGTTTTGATATTCCATGAATAAGTGAAATAATATGGTATTTGCCTTTCTCCATCTGGCTAATTTCACTCAACATAATACCCTCTTGGTCCATCCATGTTGTCACAAATGGCAGGATTTCTTTCTTTTCTGTGGCTGAATAATGTTTAATTGTGTGTATGTACCACATCTTTATCCATTCAACTATTGATGTACCCTCTGGTTGCTTCCATATTTCGGCTATTGTATATAATGTGGTGATAAACATAGGGGTGCATATATTTTTTCAAATCAGGGATTTTGTTTTCTTTGGGTAAATTCCTAGAAGTGGAATTACTGGGTCATATGGTATTTCTATTTTTAGTTTTTTGAGGCACCTCCACACTGCTTTCTATAGTGGCTGCACCAACTTACATTCCCACTGACCAGAGGAGGAGGGTTCCCGTTTCTCCACATCCTTGTCAACACTTGTTATTTCTTGTCTTTTGGGTGGTGGCCATTCTAACTGGTATGAGGTGATATCTCATTGAAGTTTGATTTGCATTTCCCTGATGATTAGCAAGCATCTTTTCATGTGCTTGTTGGCCATCTGTATTTTTTCTTTGGAAAAATGTCTGTTCAGGTCCTCCGCCCATTTTTTGATAGAGTTATTTGTTTTTTGGTGTTGAGGCGTTTGAGTTCTCTATATATTTTGGATGTTAACCCCTTATCGGATAGTTTCTGAATATATTCTCCCATACTGTAGGATGCCTTTTTGTTCTGTTAATGGTGTCCTTTGCTATGCAGAAGCTTTTTAGTTTCATGTAGTACCACTTGTTCATTTTTTGTTTCCCTTGCCTGAGGAGATGTGTCCAGAAAATAACTGCTCATGCTTATGTTCAAGAGAGTTTTGCCTAAGTTTTCTTCTAAGAGGTTTATGGTTTCATGTCTCATATTTAGGTCCTTAATCTATTTTGAGTTTACTTTTTGTGTATGGAGTTAGATATTGGAGTTAGTCCAGTTTCATTCTCTTGCATGTAGCTGTCCAGTTTTCCCAACACCAGTTATTGAAGACACTTTTTCTCATTGTACATTCATGGCTCCTTTATTTTATATTAACTGACCATATATGTGTGGGTTTGCATCTACTTTTCTTTTAAGGAAAAAAAAAGGTGGGCAGTTTTATTTAGAAATTTTTAAAACTATTTGCAAAGAAAGATTTTCTTTCATCAGTTAGTTTTCAGTAGTTTTAATTCGAGATCACAGTGGAGGAAGCCAACTGAAGAAATGCTCATTAAATTATTAGTCAGTGTTTATATTTGCCTATTCATCAGTTCACATTCTCTGTACTGTCACTTTAAGGAGTCAGTGGGAAATTGTGGAATTAGGACTCAGTAGCTACTGGGAGGCCAGAAGCTTTGTGTTTAAGCCCTTGGGCTGCCTCTGTTAGAGTCATGCCTTCATTTACTCACTCTGACCTTTGGCAGACCACTTAGATTCTCTGGATCTGTTTCCTCATGGGGATAATAAAAATACTTATCTGATAAGGGGGTTTTGTGAAAACGTTCCAAGAGGCTATAAACAATGCTTGGCATATAGTATACACTCAATAAATAATAATAATAATGGATAACACTTTAATAATGATTCCTCTATGCCAGGCACTGTTAATAAGAACTTTCTATATATCAACTATTAGCTAGTATTAGTATAACTGATTGCTATTTTAGGATTTAGCTTAAAAACTATTTCTGCTTCAGAAGCAGAAGGGAGAGGTGAATATTTTCCTTATCTTCAGTTGTGTTCTAGGTCAGGTCATGTGTTCCAGGTCAGGTCACAGAGACTATTTTCCTATTGGCACAGAAAACAAGACATGGAAGGGTTTGAAGAATATAAACGGTATCATCTTCATTTAACAGCAGAATCTAAGGCATATGCTATGCAGTTGGGCATTTTAACGGAAATTAAGAATTGGCAGAAAGTACGGCTCAACTGGAACTCCTTGTAAGGACTCCTGAATCATGCTGAATCATAACATCTTAGCTGGTCCTCTCTCAGGACACTGAATACTTTCTTAAGGCCCTTTTCATTCTGCAAGATCTTCAAGGGCAAGGTCTATGTCTTAACTAGTCACTTTTGTAAACCCTGCAACGCTGAGCACAATAACTGGGTAAGACTGAATGCTAGCAGAGAGGAAAGAGAGAAAACACATATCCAGGGGAGGGAAATGTAATAGCAGCCTTTTCTTCAAATGTGGTTGGCAGTTTATCCTTTGAATGGGCTGGCTTTTTCCTTTCTTTTTTTCAAACCTCTCTAGTGAAGTAGGTGCACCCAAAGGCATATCCAGGTAACAGGAGCTACCATAATTAAATTCTATCATAGACCTCTGGAGACAGTCAAAATGCCTTATGATCAGTCTGACCTTATTGATAATAGTAATTACAAAAGCTGGATTTCAGGTAGAGAAGAGCCATTAGCTGTTACTACTCCCAGAGCCAAACAGCAAAGACCACATTATGTTTCTATTCCTTCTACTTAAGTCTTTTAAAACATATAAAAGAACATTATGTTTAGTATCTATTTCACATCCACCCTCATTTTTTTTTAATATTAGCTACAATTCACCCTTGGGTCTATAATGAATAGCAAACATTATAGCAAGCATTGTGCATGGAATGGTAAAACAAAGATCAAGTCAGAAGATATGAACTTATGGTTCCTATAACAATATTAACTTGTCCTTGGGCCTGGTGTGGATGCACCCAGGGTGAACTTCCTAGTAGCCTCTGGCATTATACTAACTCATGGTAGGGTTTAGGAAATTACTACTTAAGTGTCTGAGGTTATCGTAAGATGTTATAAAGATAAATCAGTTAGGATGGGTAATATCTATAAAGCTGTGTAAGCTTCTTGGTAATAAAACTATGAGTAAGTACAAAATACCGTTCTATTATTGGTAACTCTGGTCTTATCACTCAATACATAAACTGGGCAATTCAATTTTACTAGAAACGGGGCCTTTTCATTTTAAAGTTAAAAATATTTTTACTTTAAATTGTCTTGATTAAAAGAAGTTTAAAAAAAAACACTGAGCCTTGAAATAGTCCACTCACTCTTTGATAAATGCTACCTTTGAGCACTTTGTTGAGCATAATTTGCTAAATAAACTACAATGATTAACTGAGCATAGTGATTGGAACTCAGGTTTCACGGCTGATTCTCAATACCTGCACTCTTATCCATTCTGCTCTTCTGCCTCCTTGCAAGCATGATTTCAGAAGTCATACAGCCTTGGGACAGGGAGGATTCAATGAGATGGTACTAGTGGCAAAGGAACAGCTCAAAGCCTATACAGCCATCATTAGAACTAACACTACAAGGACTGTTCATCCCATTTTTAACATCTTAATGGATCTGTGCACTTGATGTTGAAGAGTAGGTCATTATAAAGCAATGAGAAGTACACTCCTAGGATATACCAACAACATGGGTTGCATATTAAGCTCCCAGAGCGTATTAACCTTATTAGGAGACTACAGTAATCTCAGGGCCTTAAAGCCCAAGAGACGGGACTCTTCTATTTTTTTCATATTTCTAATAAAAGCTGTTTCAAAGTGGTACACAAAACTCGAAAATCTTAGTTCACACTGAACAATTTAAATTGGTTTCATCTTGACAGAGTATCTATGCCTGTACGTACAATCTCTTTTGGAAAAAACACCAAATCTAAACAAAACGCCATTCCTGAATTTGATAGCCCAGGACAGATGGCTCTCCTGGCGCTCCCTGCCACCCCTGAAGTCGCAGGGAATGTCATTCCTACACGTGCTGGACGGCCCCAAGACGTGCTGTGAGGCAGAGGTCTCCTGCCACCCTTCCCCATCCTCACAGCCTCCCCAGGGCAGGTCCAGTTCGGCATCAGGCACTTTTCTCTCTCGGCTGCTGGGGCTCAGTCCTGAAGGTGAAAGCTTCAAGGCCTTCCAGGCTCTGCCCAGGCGGACAGCAAAGTCAAGACAAATCTCGGGGCCTGCGGCCTCCAGGAACCGCCACTTCCGTGACTTGGCAGCCACTTTTTCCCCCAAACGGAGATGAATCAGGAAACAGGGGTTGGCTCTGAAGTGCGCCCGAGCCAAGAGCCTAAGAAAGCACTTTGGAGTCCAAGAAGGGGGAGGAATTATCTCCTAGCCCACGCTAATCACAGCCACTCCACTGAGACCCACCCCCCGGCATCTCTCTGCCAGCTGCCGGGAGCGATCACCGAGGCCCGGACACCCAAACTCCCCACCCCGCTTCGGGCGGGGCCCGGAATAGGCAAGAAAGGCTGGACCCAAACCGGGGTCCAGGGTTCCAGGTGCCACGGGCGGCGAGCGAGGCACGACGGTAAAAGCCGCGTACCGGAAGAGGCCCGCCCCGCCCCACCCAGCGGGCGGCTCTGATTGGACTGCCGAGCCCTGAGCGCTGATTGGCCGCGTGGGCGAGGCGGAGGAGAGCCGTGCGCAGCGGCGTGTTGGGCCGTGTGCAGACCCGCGTGTGGCGCAGGCAAGGACCCTGAAAATAAACAGCAGCTACCTTGGGAGCCGCCTTCCACGGGCCCGCGTCCGAGTCTTCGCCGCTGCGGATCCCCTCAGACGCCGAAGGTGAGGAGCAGGAGTGGGGGCTAAGAGGCCGAGGGGAGCTGCGATGCGGGCCCTGGCCCGAGACGGACGAGGAGGGGAGCGAGTTGTGAGGCGGCGATGGCGGCCGCATTTTGACCTCCTCCGCTGCTGCGTCAGGCGGGAAGTTGGCTGCCACCGCCACCTCGGGCCCGGTTTCGGACCCGCCGCAGCTGGGCGACCCTCCCGCCTTTCCTCCGTCCTCTCCCAGGGCCAAGGCCGCACCCCAGGCCGCAGCCTGACAGTAGATGCGGCCCGGGCCCGGACGCCCTTGGGACTGAGGCCCTGAGACTTCGAGGGCTGCGGAACGCGGGACGGAGCGTCGATGTGGCGAGGCCGTACGTGGGGGGGGGAAAGGACCCTGTTGCGAATGGAGGGGGGATGGGGTCGAGTACTTAGGCCATGTGCTGACATACTGGGTCTGGCGGGCCATGTGCCAAAGGTTTTCGTGGGCTTAGGAAAGGGCCCTTAAAAAAGTTCTTACGTTTTCGGTGGTGGGACACCCCGCTGGAGAGCCTTTGGAATTCATATTCTCCATACTTAACAGCTTCCCGATTCTCGACTTTTTATCGTAGTTCAAATACTAAGTTACTCTTACATTGCAATTCGCGGATGGGGCCCACTTTACCATGAATCAACACTAATAAAAATCCCATTATTAGGAAAAAGTATGAATTTGTCATACCTCCAAAGTCGTTAAGGGGCAGCAATAGCCTTTGCACCATTTCTTGGATTAAGTGAACGAATACAATTTAAACTAAATACGAAACATGGATTAATGAGTCAGCCTCCATCTAGATATTCCAAAGGTGAAAATCTATTTTAGAACCACGTAGTCGACCGCATTTGCGTTTGGGTGTTGATTTTATTATGGGTAAGGTTTATGCTTGTTGCCACATGCTAGCCACATGGTCTCAGCCACAGGGCACTTCCAGAGGAAGTGAGTACATCTGGTCTTGGGGGGGTCTTAGAAAAAGAAAGTACCAATAATCATCTGTGACGTCTTAGAAAAAGAAAGTACCAGTAATCATCTGTGACTTAAGATAATGTGTTTCAGGGATTCTAAAGAAGGATCCACAGAAGCGGTAAAATACAGAAGTCGAGTCTGGATTAGTTTTTGTTTATTTTAAGGCAAAGGAGGATTAATTTTCATTCTAATCTTGCCGCCAGATTACAAGTTTTTAAAAGTAGGCCCCTTTTCCTTTTGTTTGATACGACCCACTTTTAGAAAAATAATCAGTTTATTTCTGCATCTGTGAGTTAACCTTAATTTAAATTAGCAACTTTGTTTTTTGCTCAAGCTCCTTTAAGTTGCAGGTGAAGTTCTGAGGGTCTAAAAAAGATGTAGGAACTCCGAGACTCTCCCCTCGCCCCATGTAAAGCAGTTATTGTCAAATGTTTCTAAAAAAATTACTCTGATCAGGCTTAATCAGACAACTACAAAGTGCCACATATGTAGGTGCATGCTGCTTTTTGTTTTTTGAGCCTGATTCTTGTCTACAAGGAGCTGTCTGTACTGGAATATAAAAGGAGTAATTTATTAGTTTCCCAAGGGCTGAATTAAGTATTACATTTTTTTTCCAGATTGCAACTCTCAGCAAGAGTTTAAAAAAACAAACTGTACTTATGTACCTATGTATGTCACGTTAGAAAACTTGGGTTTTTCTTAGCAACCAACAGCCCACATTCCTTTTCCTATTGAAAACGAGAGGTAATGTTTTTTCAAACACGTGGGGGTCTCTGTAAAATATTTTGATCAAGATCAGTGGAAGATTAAGGGGCATATGTTACAGTGGCATTTGAACATCTGGAACAGGCAAAGTGATGTCTTTAAGGTATTATAAATAGGTTTTGTAATAATGGTTTTATGACTGTTAGGATTCTTTCTACCTTCTTTTTAAAATCAAATAAAACTGTATGGTTCGTACATGGGAAGGTACTAAATTTGTGCTTAAAAGCAGTAGAGCCACAGTTTGGCTAATTGGAATGGCTGATCTGTTGGCTAAATACTTGACCAGAAGAGAGATTTTGCTTTTTTTTCCTGCAGGAGTGAGATTCTTTATTATTATTTTTTAAATTGTTGGCCTCTTTCCTCTTCCTAGCCTCCTGATGGTAAGTGGTGAGCCAGAAGACTGATGCGAAGGCATTCTGGCCTGCTATGTGGTGAACGCTCTTTCCGTACTGTCTCATTTAATAGAACGCCTATTCTGGCAGTGTCAGATGCTGCAGTAAGGCGTGCCATTGAGATTCCAGTAAACTGTGCACCATTTTCATGTTGTCAAAACCTGAAATAATAAAATGAGAGATTGTGGCCACCAAAAAATCAAGTTGTAAGTAGATATTGTATTAATCAAGAGCTTTAGAGTGGTACAGTGATGACCGGGAGTGGCTCTGTAATTACAAATGAGGGCATTAACTAGTGATACCAGGTTGTCAGTTTTGGGTCTGTAGTGACAGTCCTAAGTTCTGCCTCAAAGAAGGTTAAGAAGAAAATCTATTTTGCATTCAAATTCGGAAGGCAGTGTGATGGTGTGCTGTGAATAAATTCATTTATGGATGTGGATTTTTAAAAAGTTACCTGTTTTGATTTATCTGAGGTATAGAACAAATGCTTTTTGCACTAAAGTTCAAATGAACGTGTGTTTTATACGGTTATTTACTATGTAGTATTAATGCCCTGTGTAATATTTTTGAAGTAGGGAATGAATAGGTGTACTCTTGTGATAATAGCATTTTCGTGTACTCAATTGTTTAATCCTAACAAAAGCCTCTGCAGAGTCAGACTGTTGAAATCCCTATTAGAACTTTCTAGATGTATGACTTTGGATAAGTCACTTGGTCTCAGACCTTCACTTTCCTTATCAGTAAAATGGGAACAAGAATACATAACTCAGGGTTGTAAGGATTACAGGTAATATGTTTATTAACCCTTGACTCATAATAAATATTGGTAGAAATGGATGTAAATAACCAAGGTCCTGCAGAACCCAGAATTGCCACCAGTATTATACCCTGTTCATTACTCTGACCAGAATGCAGGTAATGCACAGTGTAACTTGCTACCTTCAGTTGTCTGAAGTTTATTTTTATTACGACAGTCTGAAGTTTATTTTTATTACGACAGTCTGAAGTGCTTCAGTGCCATGTTGGAACACTAAACTTACTAGAGCATTGTAAGTGAGGACATTCAGGGGGCAAAAGCTCTGCTAGCCCCCAGCTCTGCTAGGTCTCATTGCAGTTAGGGCAGCAATGCAGATGAAGCAAGGGTAACCCTAAGCTTGGACACCATAACTGGAGGAATAGCAGTTGTGCATACATACAGCTGTTAGGAAAGCCATATAAATAAAATCTAGCCAGATCTCCATCATACTTTGTCATCGCCTCTTCCCCCAAATTGCCTGTTGCTGTTTATTTTAAATGGACTTAAGAGAGGGTCTTTTATTCAATGGAACTCACTGTTAGTCTTGACTACCTGCTGTGAAGATTTAAGTAGTTTACTGGCTTTGTACATATCAAAAAATGTTAAAATTAATGGAGGCAAATTAGTATGACTGTTTTGGTGCTCATTCCAGGATTTAAGCCCTAAAGACTAGTTGAGTGCAAAAACTGTGAAATAAACCTCTGTAGTGCATATGGCCCCTCAAAGTGAATTGTCAATCTTTCAAGCAGTGTCTTGACTGCCTTATTACTTCTGCTGTTCCCTGACATGTTCTGTGCTCCTACCACATCTTTAAGTGTGGTTTGTGTCCTGAAAATACGATACACAAAAACCGAAGTGAAAACAGATGCCTGATTTCTGTTGTTGAAAATGTGAACTCATTTGGAATTCACCTATTTTTCTTCTCTTGCCTCTTCTCTGTTACATTCAGGAAGTAGACTTTATGAGATGGGAAACAAGTATAAACAGTAAGCCTGTTCTCCAAGCCTGCTATGTAGACATTGGACTGAGTTCTAATCTACCTGTAAATAGTCTAGTTTAATTGGGGGAAGAGTGGCAAGGAAAGAATAATTATGGTATGGGGGGAGGGCATAAACCCTTATGAACATAGATTAGGCACAAGGCACCTGGTAACAATTCTCATTAGCTGGCTTTGTCAAACAAGGACAGGTGTGAGGGGTCAAGTGTTGAGGTAACACAGCAGGTGGTTAAGCCAGGTTGAGTGGTTAACCCTTAACAAAGAATCTTCCTGTGTGAGGATACATTGGTGTAGACACAGCAGTGGTTTTTAGTAGCAAAAGGAAAATAAGTGCTCTCCTACTGCCTGGCAACAGTGAAGACACGGTATTTTGTCTTTTACCTTAAGTTAGTATGTATGTAGCATTCCTTAAGCTAGTACTGACGTCTAGCTGATTGTGAATTCCTAGAGCAGTAGGAGGAGCCTGGATGTCAGATTAGGGGTTCTGGTTTGGCGGCTGACTATTTTAGTAATCTGGGGTGAAAATTACACGTGAAAATTTTATAAGATAATCTGAAATATTCTTGAATTTAAAGTGATTATAGCAATCCTTAATGGTTAAACATAATTGAAAAATACATTATTTTAAGTTACTGGTACTGAAATTTGTAATAGCAAGAATCTAGGCATTTTATTGTCAGTACTAGGTTAGATTAGATTGGGGCTGTACTAGAAATTTCGTTTGATTCAGCAAATGACTATTAGATATCCATCCCCCACCTCCCAAGGAAAAAAGCAGTTAAAATGCTGAGTTAAGGAACTGCCTCTAAAAGGATAATTACATGGGGTGTTGTGATGATTCAAAGGTAAATTACTAGTCTTTTCTCTCAAGGAAAATGACAAAAGGCAGTATGGTAGTGCCACCAGACAAATTAACAAAGGGCACTGGATCTTACTAGGAAGGAGAGTTCCACGTTGGGAGATGTGGTCATTGTTTTTAGTTTGTGTTTGAGTTGGCCCTTGGAGGGTGGAAAGGTTGTGACAAGTGGAGGGGGCAGAGGTAGGACACTGCAGCAAAATTCTAGCCAAGAGCAGTCATAGACAGTGGGAGTCACAGGGCCATAATTCTCAACCCTTTCTTTCTTATTGCCTCTAGTTTTCCTAAGGAATAGCATGAAATTGTCTAAAGACTGTAAATATTATTTGTGTATGAATGAGTTTTAGAATTTGGATCTGCCTCCTAGGATAAGAAGTGTGCTTGTATGGTGGGAATCAGTTGGTTTAATGTTATTAAAGAAACAAATCTATCACAGGGACTTGGTGAAAATATAAGCCAGCTAATTGACTGGCTTGGCCAGACGGGCAGAAGGCGGTGGATAGTGCACACATTACTTGATTTGAGCCTGGTGTGAAAACCTCTTTGAAAAGCATGTGCCCTGCTGGTGATGGAGGAGTCTTAGAGGTATTAATGAATGAAAGTGTTTTCCCTTGAAGGTTTCATAGGACTTGTTAAAGTAAATTTAAATAAATTATAATTTACTTCAGTAAACAGTTTGAGACTAAAAATTTGTTGATAGCAAAACAAACATCTATAACTGCAATATATAATGTTAGGATGTGTAAAAAGTTCAGGCTTTGCCACTCTGAATTCTGCGTGCCTGTTTTGCAGAATCGCTTAATTGCAGCCCAAATGGAGAAATACTACTTTCCCTAAATTTGTACTTCATAAAAGAAATGATCACAGTTTAACGAACTTCAGTTAGGCATTAGGGTAGGAGGAAGTAGAGCTTAATGTTTAATCTTAAAATGTTATTTTAGCTCATTGTCTTTTCAGAAATACTTCTTATCCTGTCATTCTTTTTCCTCTCTACTTTGGATCTGGGTCCCAAGAATAAAGACAAAATGGAAAAACAGTACTTGAAAAATCTACATAGGTTAATTAGTTCTTGAGTAGCTAGTTTTTTTAAGTAGTATTTCTGTGCTGAAAATAACCCTAACATTTTAACTGCTGGCTTTATTCCACCACTGGTAGATACCTGATGATTCATTATAACTCTTTTATATTTTACTGTTATGAAATAAATGAGGTCCTTTTTATTTGTAGCAGTCTTAAGGGGTAGATTGCCCAAAACTGTCATTTCTTTAGCTTTAGAAATGGTATTGGATTATCATATTCTTAAAAAGATAAGTATCTTGTTTATTTCAAATATTATAAAATACTCAGGACTTGTCAAATTGTGTGGATTACCTTGTAAAAGGAAGTGATTATTTATTTGCAAAGAATTCACTGAGAGCTTAAATTGGTTTGACTGTAAATTGGAGAAGATGCAAAATGAAGAAAGTGAGGGTGAGGGGAGGGTGAGGTGCCATAAGCAGCTTTTTACTATAATCATGTTGTGTGCCATTCATTTTTTTGTCCTGACCTTTCTCTCTGGTGGAAACCAGCATTTCATGATTTAGAATGCTAACACTAATAAAAGAAAGCAATTGTAATCTCAAATTTTGCAAAAATACATCTTTAATCCTTACTGGCTGGGTTCTCTGGTTGGAAACTGAACCCACTAACTGTAAGTTTTCCATACAGGCTCTCCTCCACCCTCTGGTAATATATTTGCAAAGGTTGTTAAAAAGATTGCTCTGAAAATTTATCCAGCATCTTGTGCAGAGAATTGGGCTCTTATGAGTTCTTTTGAATATTTGACAAAGGAAACTTTTGAAACTAAATTTTTGCTTAATTTTTAGTCACTAGATTTCTCTGTAACTTAATGAGAAACCAGTTTATGAAAGGCAGGGGTCTGAGACCTTGCCGTTGTTGTAAATGCCAGTTGAATTTTGGTGCTGTGGTTGGGTTGGATAATCCTATCCAGTCTTATGCAGTACAAACAGTATGTTTTGCTAGATTATAGTGCTTACGCTTGGCTTTGAGGGGATATTTTAAAATCTTTGCCTACTACTGTATGACCCGGGAATTAGGGTAAAAATGTTTATAGATATGGAAGTGTGGACATGTTGTGCTTATATTCTTAGCTAATTTGTTTTTAAAAACCAGTTAACTAGGAGTTTGTCCTGCAACATTCCTTTCCCTTCCATTCCAGGAATAACCACTGTTTATTTTTAGATTGTTACATAGGAAGTATAAAATCCATTTGCTTTTATTTTGAAACAATATCTACCCAGTAAAGACTCTTTATGGAATTCCAAGTGGCTTTGTTTTAAATGTAAAACTTCAGAAAAGTTTGGAATGAGGAGAGTAGAAGAGGGGGGGAAAAAAACAAATGATCCCAGTGGTTTAGATGCTGTTAGAACCTTGTCATTTTTCGAATATTTTTCGAAATTTTAACGTATGTCCCTTCTAGAGACAAAATTTATACTCTGCATTTCTTTGAACCTGCTTGTGTGAAGAATTAATCAGCAGTCATGTACTACAGTATAACTTAAGGCAGTGTGTTAGGTGCTACGGGTACAGAGAGAGATTATTTTTCTTTACCTGCCCCTCATTCTCAGGATCCATATTACAGCTCCATTGTTGGGTTATTCTATTTAAGACTAGTAAATGACTTCCAGGTGCCCTAATAAAAGTCACTGGCTTATAACCATAAAATGTTCATTAAGTTGGACCTGGAGTGAATGAGGTTGTATTACTAATTCTAAGAATGGATGTCCATTGATAAGTAACCCTGTAAATCCTGTTACCCCATCAGTAACTGAACATTTGTGTGTATTAATCCATGTGTAGTTTTAAAAATAAAAAATTGTAAGAAAACATGATTCGTCACATAATGTATTTTGTAACAGGCATATAGTGCCTAAGTATATAGTTGTATGATTATTTTTCTGACCAATGTACTGGCTGGCTTTCTCCCAAAATAATTAACCAAAAATAGGCTAAATAAAAGGAATAAAAGCTAAAAGTAATATAAAGTGGTTTAATATTGTTATTTTTAATATTTCAAAGATCTAACTGCAGCCATGAGCAGCAATGAGTGCTTCAAGTGTGGACGATCTGGCCACTGGGCCCGGGAATGCCCTACTGGTGGAGGCCGTGGTCGTGGGATGAGAAGCCGTGGCAGAGGTGGTTTTACCTCGGATAGAGGTATTTTTGTCGAATAAAAAATTTGGAAGTACTTGAGTATTCATTAGTGTCAAGACTGGTCTAATTAGCCAAATTGTTTTTGTTTCTGCCCAAATTAGGTTTCCAGTTTGTTTCCTCGTCTCTTCCAGACATCTGTTACCGCTGTGGTGAGTCTGGTCATCTTGCCAAGGATTGTGATCTTCAGGAGGATGGTAAGTATTTAACACTTGCTCTCATACCTTCTAGAACTTGGAGAGGTGAGCATGTATTACTGTGCAAAGCATTGGACAAGATTTCCCACCCTTGAGAGGTTTTGTACTGTATGATTTAAAACAGCATTTTGTAAAGGTTTTATAGTCTTGGTCTGCTTCTTTTCCTTATTGTTGAAGCCTGCTATAACTGCGGTAGAGGTGGCCACATTGCCAAGGACTGCAAGGAGCCCAAGAGAGAGCGAGAGCAGTGCTGCTACAACTGTGGCAAACCAGGCCATCTGGCTCGTGACTGTGACCACGCAGATGAGCAGAAGTGCTATTCTTGTGGAGAATTTGGACATATTCAAAAAGATTGCACCAAAGTGAAGTGCTATAGGTAGGTTGTTAGAATATTGCTGGGAGAAAGCTAACCACAGAGATAGCTTTTAGAAACGACTTGGCTGTAAATGGAAGGACATTATGAATCAAAACATTTAGTGAAAGTTGGCTGTGACCAGATGAGACAGAGTTTCAGCATACATAAACAGCATCCTATCTGTACATTAGTCAGTATCCTGCTGTGATGGCCTATGGCAACTGAACAGGTTACACAGCTTTGGAATTTTCCATGTCTTAAAAATAAGAATGTTATGTTACAATTGGAGTTTTTAAAGACTTCCTAGAAAACCATTAATTCATATTCACTAATCTTGTGTTATATAACCAGAAATCATTGCCTGTGAATGTGACATGTCATAAAAATGTGCACATTTAAAGTAAAATTTAACTTTGGACATGTACATACCCATGAAATCTTAGTGATTAATAGGCATAAAGTTACAATATCTTGGCCACTGTTTTGGTTTTGATGTTCTCTTAGGGTGAAATTTGTAATTTATGGCTTACGCTGCACAATTGCATAGCTTTGTTACCTGATTCCTTCCTGCTCCTAGTTTTAGGGGTTTGTAAGACACTGTCTTGAGGGGGAAAAGAAACATACTGCTTAACTTAGTGTGTTTTATTCTGCAATGACTATTAGTAGTTTTTCATTTTCTGAGCACCATTGTGAAAACTATTCTGACTTCTTTTCAGGTGTGGTGAAACCGGCCATGTAGCCATCAACTGCAGCAAGACAAGTGAAGTCAACTGTTACCGCTGTGGCGAGTCAGGGCACCTTGCACGGGAATGCACGATTGAAGCCACAGCTTAATTATTTTCCTTTGTCGCCCCTCCTTTTTCTGATTGATGGTTGTATTATTTTCTCTGAATCCTCTTCACTGGCCAAAGGTTGGCAGATAGAGGCTACTCCCAGGCCAGTGAGCTTTACTTGCCGTGTAAAAGGAGGAAAGGGGTGGAAAAAAATCGACTTTCTGCATTTAACTACAAAAAAAAGTTTATGTTTAGTTTGGTAGAGGTGTTATGTATAATGCTTTGTTAAAGAACCCCCTTTCCACGCCACTGGTGAATAGGGATTGATGAATGGGAAGAGTTGAGTCAGACCAGTAAGCCTGTCTAGGTGTCTTGAATATGTTCCCATGTAGGAGGTAAAACCAACTCTGGAAGTGTCTGTGAGCTTCCATAAATAACTTTAATTTGAGCATAATGATGGCCTTGGATTGTCTGACCTCAGTAGCTATTAAATACCATCAAGTAACATCTGTATCAGGCCCTACATAGAACATACAGTTGAGTGGGAGTAAACAAAATTTAAAAATGTGCGTGTTAATGGCTGTAAGAGAAAAATCAGAATAAAAGCTTAACCAGGAACAACTTCATCACAGCACTGATGCTGGGTATAGATGGTGATGGCAAAGGTTTAGAACGCATTTTTTGAAAGACTAAATCTAAAACCCAGAGTAAACATCTACGCTTAGAGCTAGCATAATTTGGAGTTATTCAGGAATTGCAGAGAAATGCATTTTCACAGAAATCAAGATGTTATTTTTGTATACTATATCACTTAGACAACTGTGTTTTCATTTGCTGTAATCAGTTTTTAAAAGTCAGATGGAAAAAGCAACTGAAGTCCTAGAAAATAGAAATGTAATTTTAAACTATCCAATAAAGCTGGAGGAGGAAGGGGAGTTTGACTAAAGTTCTTTTTGTTTGTTTCAAATTTTCATGAATGTATATAGTGCAAAACGCCATATTAAAGAGGGGAATGTGGAGGACCGAAAGCTGACAGTTTGGACTTTTCTTTTAACACTGACTCAGTCATGTCTTCAGCAGTGGAAACTATTCCAAGGAAGCATAGGCTTTAGGTAACTTTATTGTCAATTTTGCAGGGGCACAAGACATTTAATTCTTTCTAATCTATTATAATGTGCTGTGTTCATTACCATTATAGTTTTAATACCATTGCTGTGTTTGAGCATAACATATTTGCCCTGGGCTTCACAAGGATCTGAAATGTTGTATTTCTTGTTTTTTCCCCTAGGATCGGATGGAGTGTTGAGATGACTTCAGAAGTCATGTTAATGAATTCAACTCTGTAGATGAGTTAGTAGAAGCTTAATTTGCTTGAAGGATGTATTTAGAGACTAGACAGGTATCCTTCCAAGCCTAAGCTCTCTGTTCTTTTTTGTGTGTCCAGTAAACTAAATACAGTAACATGCTTTCCCAACCTAGTCCATTTTTCCCCCTCCACAATGCCATGTGACTTTCCACTTTGGATCTATTGTGAATTTTTCATCCTCCAGGTAGAGTCTGGTCTGCTTTTGATGGTGTATCCCTGCAGTGTTAAGGTCTGTGCTATGCCAGTTCTAACTTCATCCAATTAATAGTCTGAAGCAGGCAAGAAGGTGAAGTCATGATGTAGATTCATTTCCTTGTGAATACAAGCTTGCATGTTTCTTTTTCATTTGATATTTTTATCGAGCAAATGGTGTCTCTCAGATGTTAAGCAAATTAAATATCTTGGTAATTTTAGGTTGTACCACAAATACGAAATAGCATAAGGGAAGACCTGTTTTCAAAGGCATCACTGTTAAATGTAATTAAATTCTGGGATAGTGGGGGTGGTGCACATGGGGTTATGTCTCCCCAATATATCTGGATTCTAGGAGGAAAACCAAACAGCAAATAGGTTTAGAACTGCTTGCCTCACACAACCATTCTTTTATAGTACCTAGCAGCCTTTTGTCTAAGGACCCTCTGATAAACATAATTATTAAGTACCTTGTCACAGCAGATCACAAGGTGTTCTTTTGTAAGATAGCATTTTTCTTTTTTAACTCGACTGAGCAAGTGTGAAAATTTGTGCTTTACAGGGAAATCAAACTAGGAGCCAATGAGCATTTCACTTCAGAGAGTAACAGTAACCTTAGTAACATGAATGATTTTGTCAAAGTGAAGTTTCGGGGTAGGCAACTTCACTTCTGGGAAATGTGTGTTCTTGAATTCTTGCAGGAGATACAAACAAAGAAGAAACCAATTCCCTGTGTTTCTCTGAGATTCCCATCCCTGCAAGCTAGACAAAAGGTGAAGGGCATCTCTTGAAACAGTGTTAAGGGGGTGGAGAGGTGGACACACTACAGGGAATTACACACTAATGGATAAAGCTTGTCTTCCTTCGTGTCTCTGCTTTTTGCTGCCTTTTTTGCCAGCTTCTAGAATAGTTGTTTCTCAGCCTCTCAAAGCTTCTATGGTGCCTTAAATGAGTGCATCAGGTGGAGTTCTTACCTAAACTTATTTGAATAATATAACAAAAGAAGCAGTACAGTGATCACATACATATATTTTCCATTCAGATTTAACAGCAAATACTTATTGCTGAGCCATCTGAAAGAAAAATTGAGGTATGAACTTCACCCCTGAATGTTCTGGCATGTTTCTAGTAAGAACAGACATTCTCAGGATCACAATTCCATTTCCATACTTTGATATTTCCCTAGTGCCATCTGATAACCTAATACAATGTTCAAATAACCCAGTTGTATCAAAGTTTTCCATAGCTAGGTTTTCCAATCCAACGTCCACCCAGGTTTAATAAATTGCATTTTGTTGATAATCTTTAATCTCTACCAATCTAACAGTTCCATTTCCTCATAACCTTGATTTTTTTGAAGGGACTAATTTCTTGAATGTCTTATATTTACTGATTTTTTTAGAATCTTCGTGTCATTGTATGTGTTTCCTGGTCTAGAGGCTTCAAGGTTCAGCTTGAACTCATTTTTGCAAGAATATTCTAAGAATATGTAATGTTGCATTACATCAATTTTACTGTTTATACAGAACTTGATTATTCTAAGGCAGTCATTTTTCCATTGTGATAGGCATTTCCCTTGAAATTTAGCATGTCACTTGGTCCCCTGTATCTTTTCACTTAAGACTTTTGAGTATTTATGATCCTTTCTGTGGATGTTGCTTTGTGTTCATAAACTTGTTACACAATTGATAGGAACGTTGAATATAATTCCACTGGTTGAACAAAACAGATTCCTCCCTCTCTACAGTAGGTAAGGATTCCTTTCCTCCCCACAGAACCGATAGGCTGTATTACAACCAAAGGTACAATGATGGAGTTAGTGACACGGTTACATCTGAGGCGCCTGTGCGCATTCTGCATTTCAGAAGTCTAGTGCGGTGGTTGCCCTGCAATGTGCACAAAATCGCACTTTGCCTTTATCAGTGGCAGAGGGCTTTGGGATGGTTGACTTTTCCAGAAAAACAGTAGCTTATGCTGTCTAGGACAGGTGCATTTGTAACCTTGTCTACTTGGATAAAGTGCCAGAGACAAAACCCTGAGATTTTTATTCCGTCAAAGTTACTAGTGTATACTTGTCTTTCCTGTCTCCTAATTCCCTGTTGGCTCTAATATATATAATACTAGTATTTGTTCAGACAGTCCAAGTTAAACCTCCATTATTTAAAGACTTGTAAAAATTGTAAGTTCTTTAAATAAACACTACTTGTTTGCTGTATGCCACCCGAAGTATTAGGGGCTACTGTTGTGACCCTTCAGTGCTTGCTATGAAAGGCAAACTGCTTTAGCAGTTGAAAAGCATGAATCCTGACAGTCTTGTGAAGTAGGGGTTAGTAACGTCGTCTACTGAAATCTGAGATGTGGGCATTTAGCTTGACTGTCAGGGTGGGTCTTAAGCATCAGCATTTTATAAGCTTAAAGGTGATTCTAGGGTGCCACTGGTTGTAGACTACTGGGTTAGGTAACCTGAGTTACAGCCCCAGTGGTGCATTTGGAGTTTGAGAACAGATGGGTCCAGTGCTTATGCTCTTAATTACAGTGGTTTATGTGTAATCCTTTTTGCTTGCCTTAGAATTGAAAGCACATTCTTTAAATATTACTGCTTCACATCTATCTGTATCAACCCCCACTACACACCTTGTCAAGAAAGTAAACTGCTATTTATGATACTTCAGTAAATGTTTTGATAGCAAGCTGTCATATTAAGCCCTTATCCTAAGGCAGGCAGCATATGTGTATCTGATAGCAAGAAGCAGATAGTGGTTTCTTAAAAATAGCTGACTTGGTCTATTTTGCACTGACGTTCTGTTCTGTAACTTAAATGTGCTTTCCTTAATGGGCTTGAGGAGACCGAGGCAATTCCATTGAGTAGTGGGTACATTTCAGTCCTGGTAGTTCACAGTTCTCTTCTCCCTGCTGTTCTGTTTCTCAGCTTTCAGCCTTGCATTTTTCATTATGTTGCAGTATGACCCACGAACCAGGGCTTAGAACCTGACTACTCTTGGTTCCCACACACAGTATTGCTAAGTGACCAGGCTTGAGTAAAAATAATTTGGTGGCAGACAGGTAATTCGGTGACTTCTCAAGAGTTTTCTATTTCATTGAGGTGGACTTCTTTCATAATAAGCATGGCTGCACTTGTAATCATCCCATCTCATGGCTTTACCTTCACAGGGTAATCATGCTCTTCCCTTAGGTGGGGTTTAAGTGTTAGTTGCAGTCAGCTTGCCCTTTTGTGCCCTCAATAACGGTAACCATTGGAGCAAGGTAATCACAGTGAGACCTCCACTTAAAGTGGGCACCTGTGGGGTGGAAAGGAGAGCAGTTGCCCAAAAGGAGATGGGGAGCCTGTCGTTCTACCTCTACTGTATACTCCCTGCATTGGGCCGGAGACTCATGGGCTGTGCACATGAACTGTGTGTTTCTTAGTACTTGATGCTTGCCCGATGCACCTGCTGTTTATGAGGCAGCTTTATATGATCATTGGAGCTCTCAGGAACCTTCTAATAGAGAATGGCTTGGACCTGGACGAATTGGTTAAGACGAGAATATTCCTGGCTGATTTAGGCCCTCTTAGAGGGATGGGATTGCATTCCTTGCTTCCAGGTGCTATTTTTAATTTGGTAAAGTCAAAAGCTATATTTGTGCAAATGACATGGTCTAACAGGTGAAGCAACACTCATCTCTGGGGTTGACCATTTGCTTGTCTAATATACTGGGTGGTAGTTGCCATTGAACTATCTGGGTAGTTCAGTGAGCCTGAACAGATAGGGCAGAGGTCAGAGCTTGCAGTCACAGACCCTCTCTTCTGAAAACAAAATTTCAGAGGCAGATTTTTTATTCCTATTTGCAAATAGTACACCTGAGCAGAAGCAAGAGCTTACAGGTGTTGACTTTCCAATGTTTGCTGACTGCTGGCAAGCGGAAAGTGGAAGAGTCTATTCACTCCAGTGATTTTCATGCCAGTTTTTGGAATTAGATCACAATTCTTCCAGCTGCCACGTTTATATCAACTTTCTACAAAATTGCTTCACTAACAAGGTTGCTGAATCAGGTCAACCAAAAACTGCCTTGTTGGAACGAGTATTTTCAAAATAGTAATGTATGGAGAGGACATTTTCCGTTTGATTTCATTTTAACTTCTAAAAATATTTTTCATTATGGATAGTCTTAAGTCTATAATACAATGCTTAGCCACCTTCAACAACCAATTTTAGGCTGTCTCCCTACTTTTTGAGGTTTTAAAGCAAATCTCTACCTTCATATAATTTCACTCATGTTTTTAAAACAACCGCAATATTAATATTTGACAAGATTAAAAATTCTTTAGTAGCATGAAAAACTCAGTCTTTAATTTTCTTCAGTCGATGCAAGAATAATTTTTTCTAACTGGTTTATTTGAATCAAGATCCAAATGCTCTGTATACATAGCATGTCTTGAATCTTAAGTCTGAGACAGTTCCCTATCTTTATTGGAAAAAAATACTGAATTCCCGATGATCTGTCGTTTGGTTGTATCCCTCTATTATTGTTTCACATGATCTTATCTCCCAGAGTTTCTGCAGAGCAGTTTTCAGATTTAGACACTTGATTATATTTTAGTCTTTTTTTTTCTTTTAGGCAAGATCTATCACGGGGTGCTGTGCACTTCCTGTTGCATCAGATTGCTTTACTTGTGATGATACTAAGCTTTGTCAGTAGGTTCAGATGATTTGTCCTTTCCATCCATTATAAAGGCTCCCATCAACCTTGCACCAAATGGTTTGGCAGCCATGGATGATAAACGTCTAGATCTACGTTAGTACTTCAGTCATGACAAGCAATTAGTGAAAGAACTCAAATCCTTAAAAAGGCAAGCCAGGAGTAAAAGGTCCCAGGAATTAATGTGTGTGACATCTGAAATGTGGCCAAGTAGCCTTGCACTGTCCCACAAGATCCGTTGGTACTCCTGTACCCTGGCCTCCAAAACCCTTTGGTTTTTGCAGCGGGGCCTTGTTCATCTTTGTGGCTGCATAGCATCATGGAAACAATATGGACTGAGGTGTCAGATTTCACCAGAAGCTCAGATCCAAGTCTGTTGTTGGCTTAGATTTAAAACAGCCAGTAGCTCTAAGCTCTAGCTTCCAAATTTTTAAGTAAAAAATCAAAAGCCCTGTCTTTCAGGATGACTGATGGAATGCGCATGAGATATTGTAAAGGCCCTAGCACTCAGTAGAACAATAAATAGTATCTCTTATTTTATTTAAACTCTTCCTACAGTGTCACCAGATTCTTTGCATGCCACTTGAGAGGAATACCTTTCAGTATGTTTGGCAAGTCTATTTAGACTGGTTGAATCTGTTTGGGGACACCTTTAATGTATGGCCACTATGGAGCCTTTGGAAGGCAACAGACGGTGATACGAGTGAAGCGGCGGGTCAGCTGGGAAGTGGAGGAGGTAGCTCTATATGAACCCAGAGGCGAGCCTGGGTCCCTTCAGGGAGGGTAACAGCTAATTGGCTCCACTCAGTTGGGGAGAGAGTCTGATGCTTTGGTGCCTGGAGGCATAGTCTATTTTAAACTGTTTATACTTTGTTAAACCTGAGCAACATTTTGAAGATCAATCTTGGCATTTAGATCTTGATTCCAAATTTGTTCACAATTTGAACTGATTAGAAATTTAATTTGGCATTGGGAATATGAAACCTACTACAAACAATGGTTTAGAGTTTTATTAATGTAAGCCTTTTCATACACCTTTGTGATGTTCCAGTAATAAGCTTTACTAAGGATTTTAATTTACCATGTTCCATGTTTATACTTCTCTTGGGAGTTAATCCTCTTAATCAGACTCAAGAGAAAAAGAATACCATCTCAGATCATTAGTGTGGGAGTTTCTGATATTTTTGGCTGGTTAACCCTAGGTTGGGACACACAAGCCCAAAGGTGATCAAACCCTGAGATGCTGGAAGTGAGGTTGAATCTTTTCAAGACAGTTTCTCAGCACATTTTAGTACATGATGGGTCTGTTAATCTGTATCTTTCAAAACACCTTTCAAATGTTTGCATCCTTTTCCCCAGAGACCGTGTTACAAAATTTTTTACTTTAGGCCACAGGTGTTGATAGGTCTTTTTGGTCTTGTAGAATTGATAGATTTTCTGGATCATCTGGCTGATAAGCACATTTCTATTCACTAATTCATAGATGAATTGTAATTCACATTTATATAATTAGAAGTGTCTTTCATATTCATATTTATGACTTTTTATATCCTTGTAGCTTTTCTTAGCAAAATTAGGAACTCATGGCCTTCTAAAAATGACTTTTCATTATTTTATGCACATAGAGCCATGTCCTCATTTTCTGCTAAGAGCAGAATGCCCCTAATTCTGATTTTTTCTTGCCCTCAGACAAGGAATCAACTGCTGTATTAGTTTCCAGGGATGCTGTGACATAATCACATCTACAGTGTCCTTTTGCCAGGGTCTTGGGGATTAGGACAGGTACCACTTTGGGAGAGTACTCTCCCTACCTCAGTCTGGCCCCTAAAGATTCACAGCCACCTTGTGTGTGAAACATTCACCTCACTGGACATCACCAACTGGCAGCCCATCACAACCCATCAAAGTAAAGTCTCATCAGTGCCCTAAGTCCCAATCTCACTGTCTCAATTCCCTGAATCCCCAGGTATGGGTGAGATCTGGGTATGTTAAGTTACTGGCTCCCAAAAGCTAATGGTGCGTAGGCATAGGACACCAATAATAGACACTGCTCTAATAAATGGGAGAAAACGAAAAAAGGGGTCGCTGTTCTGAGCCAAACTTGAAACCCAGCTGGGCAAACAGTATTAGGTTTCAAGGCCTGAGAATATTCCCTGGGCTTGAGCTTCCTCCCTAGGGGTCATCCATTCTTTTTCATGGAGGGAAGCACTTGTTTATAGCAAAAAGCCATCAGTGTAGAGTTCTAATCTTTTGATCCTTTTGAGGCACTAGAAAAATGTCCAACCACACCCTTTTTTCTCCAGAGCGTACTTCCCAGTGAATTGACCAATTTTTTTTGTTATTCTCTATTTTTTAAATGTATTTTCCCTTTTTTTTCCCCCTCAAGCATTTTTTTAATTAAAGTATCATTGATAAACACTGTAATATTGGTTTCAAGCATACAACCTGGTTCAACAGTTACTGTAGTATGAAATCCTCACCCGCACTAGTGCAGTTACTATCTGTCAACATAGAAAGATGTTACAGAATCACTGGCTATATTCGCCATGCTGTACTACCATCCCTGTGACCAACTAATATGATTGAGAGTTTTTGTGCCCCTTTATCCCTCCCACTGTCCCCACCCACTCCAACCCCTTCCCCACGGTAACCACCAGTCACTTCTCAGTGTCTGAGTCTACTGCTGTTTTGTTAGTTTAGTTTTGTTTTTTTATTCTACAAATAAGTGAAATCATATGGTATTTGTCTTTCTCTGCCTGGCTTATTTCACTTAGCATAATAGCCTTTAGGTCCATCCGTGTTGTCACAAATGGCAGGATTTCTTTCTTTTTTATGGCTGAATATTCCATTGTGTACATGTACCACATCTTAATCCATTCATCTATTGACGGGCACTTTGGTTGCTTCCGTATCTTGGCTATCGTATATAATGTGACAATAAACATGGATGCGTATATCTTTTTGAAACAGGGATTTTTTTTTCTTCGGGTAAATTCCTAGAAGTGGAATTACTGGGTCATACGGTATTTCTATTTTTAGTTTTTTGAGGCACCTCCATACCGCTTTCCATAGTGGCTGCACCAATTTACATTCCCACCAACAGTGTAGGAGGGTTCCCCTTTCTCCACATCCTTGCCAGCATTTGTTATTGACTTTTGGATAGTAGCCATTCTGACTGTTGTGTGCTCATTGAGGTTTTGATTTGCATTTCCCTGATGATTAGTGAAGGTGGTGTACCTTTTCATGGGCCTGCTGGCCATCTGTATTGCTGCTTTGGAAAAAATATTTGTTCAGGTCCTCCATCCATTTTTTAATCGAATTATTTATTTTTTGGTGTTGAGGCTTTGAGTTCTTTATGTATTTTGGATGTTAACCCTTATCGGATAAGTCACTTATGAATATATTTTCCCACTATAGGATGCCTTTTTGTTTTGCTGAAGGTGTCCTTTGCCGTACAGAAGTTTTTAGTTTGATGTAGTCCCACTTGTTCATTTTTTATTTTGTTTCCCTTGCCCAAGGAGATACGTCCAGTAAAAAATTGCTCATGCTTATGTTCAAGAGATTTTTGTCTATGTTTTCATCTAAGAGTTTTATGGTTTCATGTCTTACATTTAGGTCTTTGATCCATTTTGAGTTTACTTTTGTGTATGGAGTTAGACAATAATCCAGTTTCATTCTCTTGTGCATGGCTGTCCAGTTTTCCCAACACCAGCTGTTGAAGAGGCTGACTTTCCCCACTGTATATTCATGGCTCCTTTATCATACATTAATTGGCCATACATGTGTGGGGTTATATCTGGACTCTCTAGTTCTATTGAGTGAATCTAATTTTAGCATCTTTTGCGGTGTGGATGATTTCCAAGATCATCAAGTTCAAGGTCCTTTTTAACAGTTCTCTAGATTTATCTCTCTGCTCTTCCATTACACTTTAAGTGTGAAAAAGAAACCAGAAAATCTCCTTAGCTAAATATCCAAGTTCATCATATACTCATGTAAGTTTTTTCCATATAACTATAGGACAAGATGCAGCTGAGTTTCTACCACTGTACATGGATTCCCCTTTTCGGGAATCCTCAGCGCTCACCAGCCATGCTTTTTGTGTCCATATTTCTGTTAACAGTGTGCTTATGTATTTTTTATGTATTTTCTCCATTTGCGCTCCACTTCTGCTGAGTCTTTACTAGCAGAGTTAACATCCATATTTCTACCAGCAATCTGCACAAAGTGGTCTAGGTTTTTTCTATCATAAGTCTTCCAGCCTCTGTCCATTACCCAATTCCAAAGCCTTTTCTACATTTTTAGGTATTTGTTACAGCAGCACTCTACTGTCAGGTACCAATATCTGTATTAGTTTCATACTGCTGCTATAACAAATTACTATGAACTTAATGGCTTAAAACAATAGAAATGTATTATGCTTCTGGATGTCAGAAGTCTGAAATGGGTCTTATGGGACTAAGAGGAAAAAGCAGGGCTGCTTTCCTTCTGGAAGCTCTAGGCAGAATCCTTCCTTGCCTTTTGCAGCTTCTAGAGGATGCCCACATGTTCTTGGCTCAGGGCCACATCGCGCCAACCTCTGCTTCCACAGTTCCAACTCTAGCTCCGCCCCTTAGCCTTCTTGTGATGACATTGGGGTCATTGGGTAATCCAGGATAATTGTCCCCATATCCAGGTCCTTAATTATGCCTGCAAAGTCCCTTTTGCTACATTAGGTAATATATCCACAGGTTTCAGGGATTGGGATGTGGAATCTTTGATGGGGGGCATTTTTCTGCCTGCCACACTACTGTCCAATGAATCCTTGTTGGTGAACAGTATTTCAGGCCCTTGGGTTGGGTGGAAGGGGACAGACATGTGAGTGTTGTTAGGCAAAAGTACTGCCTCTCTTGCTTGTTGAACCAGAGCTAGAAAAGGTTGTTTAATGTTTGGTGATTTTTTTTCCCCACCCAATTACATGAATTACATTATTGTACCCTGCATATAGCATGGACTGATCTAACTAACACAGGGACTTTTCACCTGTACTGACAGTTACTTTGTAGAAATGTGGGTTCAATGACCCCATATCAGCATTTTTATGTGAGATTTTCCAGTTTTTATAACATAATGTAAGTCAGAGTAGGCCAAATTCAGCCTACTGGCCACAAGTTTACAGTTGTCATACGGAGCTCATGCTTGTGGTTAGATAGGTACATAAACTATGGATATACTAATCTGGGAGGTAATAGGGTCACGGTACTACAAAAATGCTGTTAAAATTTACAAGTGGCCAAGAAACACAATATACATGAGGGCTGTTGGCACAAAAAGAAAGCAGGGCAATACCGTTGTCTCTGTTCCCTTACTCATCCAGTCATCAAATCTTCCACACCAGGCCTGGGGTGGGTGTAGGGGTGGAGAAAAAATACAAAATAGGATTCCAGTAGAGTGAGGTGCATAAATCTTAAGTCTGGTGACTTAAAGGCTAATAGATCTTACAAAGTCCTGCAAGCCACTAGCATGGCCCAGCTGACTGTGCATGGGAGTTGGGTAAGGCCACGTCGATGATCTGACTGCAGAGCATGGGGTTTGTTTCTGAAGTAGTCATGAGGACTCTCACATAGATCTCTTCTGAGCATTTTATATGTGGTGTCTCCTTTTCTTAAAGGAGACAGTACTGTAAGGCAAAATTTCCCAATTTCATGGGGAAAAAAATGAGAACAGAAAGGTAAATACTATTATGTCAATTTTGCAGCAAAACCTAAACAGTTGAGTAAGTCCTCTAAGGTGACAGAGCTAATAGATTATGACTCTAGTGTGTCTAAACTGACTCAGGCATAAACAGATGGATTAGCGGCAGGATGTAGGGAGGGTGCTGCAGGCAAAATGAGCAGTATGGACAAAGGATCAGTGTGAACAGAGAAAGGAATGATATTTAGCAGACTGGGGTGGGATAAATGGTATAATCAGGATGCTCTTAGTTTCAAATACCAGTAAGTCTTCTACTGGTTTCAACACTAAAGGGAATTGATTGGTCCATATAACTAATGATTGAGCAATGGGCTCAAGGCAAGGTTCATTCAGCAACTCAGTGATGTCACCAAACACTAAGTCTTATCTCCCCTTGCAGTCCTAAAATGTCTTAACAGCAGCTTCTAGTACATCTGTTCTGACGTGGAGCAGGATGTATTCCATAAAGCACTGCAATCAAGTCCTGAGATCAGCTTGGGTCTTAAGCCACCAATCAATGGAAGCATAGGGAGAGGGGATGGATTGATTAGCTTAACCTAGCTTTCAATCTGCTCCTAAAGCTGGGCATACAGTTCTCTGCCCCAGAACCAGAGGGTTCCCAAGTGGAATTCAGGTAATGGGTATGGAGAATGTATGTTGCAAAGACAATCAACATAGGTAATGCCTCTTGAATCCTGTTATGTATCTGCATCCTACAGTTGGATGTAGTGGATAAGGGTATAGATATTTAAGAAAGTCTCATTTGAGTGAGGAACTGTGGGAGCAGGTTAAATTTATGGTAAAGGTTAAGTTGCTGTAATAAAAGACCCCCAAATGCAGCAGCTTAAATAAGATGACATTTATTTCTCTTTCAGTTTACAGAGCTAGGCGTTCCAGAGCTGAGAGGGGACTCTGGCACCCTCATAAGACTTCCATGTCCAAATTCAAGGTGGCCATTCCCGTAGTCGCCTCTTAGTCGGGAGTGAAGGAAAAGGGCAAGGGGGAAGGCATGTCCATACTTTTCACGGCATCACCGAAGTAGCAGACCTTCCTTTTGTTCAATCCCTACTGGCCGTTATTTAATCACAAACCCACACTTAGTTGCCAGAGAGGTTGGAAGATAGGAGTCTAGCCAGTGGACATATGTCCTTCTGAAACTTTGAAGGATAAAACTTGTTTTTGTCATGGTTCAGGTATGAGATTCCGGTGTCACCTGAGTCTGGTCGGGTCCTTACCGTATGTCAGCTGCTTTCCTGGCTGGCTTTGTGCCTCCTGGCTGCAGCTGCTTGTGCCCACCATTGGTTAGGTCCTCTAGTGAGGAAGACACCATGACTGAAATACCATGTTTGAAAGGGAGAGCTGCTGTACTTGGCTTAATTTGCTACTGGCCCTCACCTGAATTCCACACCACAGTTCATTCGATTGCTAACACCATGTGGGAGTAGCCACCAGAACCATTCCTATCAGTGGCCTCTCCCCCATCTTCGCGGTCCTTGTCTAAGGATTTTCTTATCCCAGCAACGTGCCCATCACACAGACTGACCACACTTCTCTAACCAACGTCATTTTCCAAGGAAATTACCTTTTCTTACCTGGACCTCAAATTTCTTACTTTAAAAGAGGGTGACCTCAAGCACCGGTCAGGCTCTGACAGGCCCCGCGATTCTAGGAGTTCAGAATAAATACAGGCCCTAAGTAAATGGCAGGGAAAGGTGAACTTGTTTAATATGCCCAGCCAGCTCCAGCTCCAGGGGAACACAGACACTCGCTCTGCTCCGCCCAGACAGGCGTTTCAGCGCCCGCTAGTTGGGACTGCATCCTCCCCTCACGGAGCTGCCGGGCCTCTTCCACGCAGGCTGAGTAATGATCCTGTCCAGAGGGCCCAGTCGGTTGTAAGGAGTCAGTTCATTCAGAAGGGATGAGGACGAGTAACTTTCAAATGCTACGGTTGTTCTCATAGCAGAACCAAATAGGACCGGTGGGATGCGTAGCCACAGCAGCCACCTTCTACTAACACTGCTTTGCACGCAGTCGCAGTAGGGCTGCCAGTTTCGGCCAAGCACCAACATAAACGAGAAACTTCGTGGTTGTGATCGCGAGAGCAAGTCCAAGGGCCCGGCTATGAGTCGGAGAACTACGCAAGCGCAATTTTGCCCACGCCTCTATTCTTCCTACGCGCATGTTGATGCAACCTGCAGACCAAGAAAGGCCGCCTACAGGAGCACGCCTGCGTTCCCTTCCGCGTCCCCCGGCTAATCCCCATCTTCACTTCCGGTCCCTCACTTCTGGTCCTTACAATTTATCCTTCCGACGGAAGCATTGGTGGTATGCCAGAATCTTCAGTTCCCCACCAGGTCAGGCTGGCCTGAGGCTTTGAAGCTCCCTGGGCTGGGGCCGCACGGCCCGAGGGCGGCGCCCTCACTCGCACCATGGTAAGTTGGGGGCGTGAGGGAGGAGAGGGCGAGCGGTTGGCCGGTAAGGGCTCGCAGTCCCACCTGGGGCGCTCGTGGCGTAGGGGCTCAGTCGAGCATCCCTGCGAGCTTCAGGCCCCTCGGCTGTAGCAGGTTCTCTTCCTGCCTCGCTTTAGGAAGCTGGAACCTCGGGAGCCGCTTTACCATCTCCGACAGTGTTTTAATCTCGATGAAGTGCTTTATGTTATCCATAGGGAAAACTAAGGCTCAGAGAGACTCGGGACCGGCTCAGAGTCACGGTGCCGGACACGGACCAGAGTGTTTGTCTCCAAATTCCATAGGGGAGATGAACAGTTGTGTGACTATATATATCTGGAATACTTGATTGATGTGTTGCCGGTCTTCCCCACAAGATATGAACTTCACGAGGATAGGGTCTTTTCACCACTATTTCCTTAATGTCTGACACTGCCTGGCACGTTGTCGGTGTTCAGTAAGGAATGAATGAGTACATGGCATCCTGTTACCGCGTGACGTGTAATCTCTGTGGTCTGGCGTGGTTTGTCGGCTTCTTTACTCGAAGCACTCACGACCTGTCAATCTGGGAAGGCACATAGTGCCGGTACAAAGAGGTCCATACATGTTGGCTATCATAATATTTTCATTAAATGAAACTCCCATAAGGACATGACGCTCTAGCAAGGTTATAGAAGACGTATTGGAAGCCATTGTAGAGTGATGAGTACAAGATCCCAAGAATGAGAGGGACCAGGGGGCTAGAAGCAGCCTTTTCTGTGGGAGGATGTGCCCGAAGTACGGCCCTGCTTAGCCCGAGGCTCTTCGTTTCTGAACTCTGACAAGCATGGTGAATTCCCTCTATTCCCTAGCAGGGGAGAAGGATCCCTGGGCCTGGATATTTCTGGCTACAGGAGTTACTGGGTATTTTATGTAGTTGTCACTATCACACATTCATATTTGTGGGCTTCCATCAACCTGGGTATATGCCCTTATCACATTGATTCATTGTTTTAGGGGGATGTTCCTGTGAGGTCCCTCAAAACGAAAAACCATGGTCGGATTCCTGGCACCCAGCATAGTGTTACAGCATGGCATAAACACTGAGAAACACTAAAATATTTAGAGTCGGTAGGCTTTAATGAAATACGTAGGACACAGCCTCACCCTTCAAGATGATGGCCTGCCCTGGGAAAGCCTCTCCATTTTATTCCCTAGTAAATATTATGTTCATTTATCCACCAACTAGCTGCTGAGTTTGTTTTCATGTCTGTTGAAAGGGATGGTCAGAAAGGAGATTTAAACTGAGCTCACTTTTGTTGAGCATCAATAAACTGCATATCTGATGTCTTCATGTATTTATCTCATTAAATCATCATGCCATCTCCGTAAGAGGTATGATCCCTGTAGTAAAGGTGGGGAAACTGAGGCTTAGGGAGACAGCTTCTCAGGGATGGTAAGTGGAGGAGCCAGGAGTAGAATTCAAGTCCCTGCCCTGGCAAGCACTCTTTCTACATATTCTACAACCCAGAAAATGTTCTGTGCTTGACACTGTGTTTCAGGGATAATAGACTTGACACTAGTGTGACAGTCCTTCTGTAAAAGTCACTGTGTGAAAGCCAGTCTTTTCTTCCTCACATTCCACTGGCAGGGAACAGACAGTTGTGATATTGGGAAGAAAATGCAAACGAATAGGTTGGTAGGTATAAACCTCTCGGACAAAGGGTGCAGCCAAGCTGGGAAGAAGGGGTCCTGAAGAACTTTCTGGGATGGTGATGCTCGGTAAATTTTGAAGGATGAATAGCAGTTACCCAGATCCAAGGGGCAGGGACAGGGGAGGAATAAATATTTTAAGTAGAGGGTGCAATGTGAGGAAAATCACAAGATTTGGACACCTTTGGCTTTTGTTGGTGTTTCTATGTTCGTATTACTAATTCAAGCAGGCTGCTTATGACTGTGTCCTTGTGAAACCTCTCTAAAAAGTAAATGGGAAAAGAGTATTTTAAACATAGGCATTTTCTTCCCTTTTCTCTCCTTTTAGGCCCGAAATGCAGAAAAGGCCATGTAAGTATCAACTTGATTTTGTTTTTAAATTTTATATAACTTAACTACCCCCATGGAGATCTCTTTTGTGTTTGGTCCTTTTGGTGTATGTTTCTTTCTCTATGTGTGTTAAACTAGTATTCCAATATTTGCCCGTTTGTTTTCGCTATTAGTGTTTTCTGGCAGCTCCCACAACTCATGCTGGATGAATATCAGTTCGCCTGGGAGGGTGCAGGGGCTGTGAGAGTGACTGCTGGGGTGCCCCATTATATCAGTCTTTTAATATCTGGGTGTGTTGCTCACCACAGTAGCCTGATAAGTAGACTTCCCTACAGTCCTTACATGCAGAGTAAGTAAAATAGATACTTGAGTGTTCAGGAATACAGATGGCCTTATTACTAGCCATGTTCTTTAGGACATGGAAACCCATACTTCTGTGGGTTTCTTAATTGCAAAAAAAAAAAATTTGAATGAATGACATTAAATGTGGTCACGAGCAGGATTTAACGGAGTCTTCTCTATTCCTGGTAGGACGGCGTTAGCAAGATTTCGCCAGGCTCAACTGGAAGAGGGAAAAGTGAAGGTTGGTGTAAATCTTCCTCATGAATTGTAAAGTAGAACAAATGTGGTAAAACTCCCTTTTGAGCAGACTTCAAACTCCTAAGTCTTCCTGTTTCTTGTCTGTGTTTGCTGACACTCTTCAAGTTGAATTCCAGGCATATCTGTAGCTGGGGCAGAGTGATTGATCTGGCTGCTGGTTCTTCTGTGTCCTCTGTGATACAGTGATTGGGTTCCCATGTTATCCCAGCTCTGTATAACATGGAAAAATAGGAAGTAGGGTGTGCTGTGGGGAGCAGCTCCAAGCTGAAACCAGCAAATGGAGATTCAGCCAGGTTAGGGATTGTATGTACCATTCTTTGCAAATATTTAAAAATTTTGCGCACACACACGTTTTTCCTAAATACTAGATAGCCATCATTTCATAAGGTAATATAAATATGCCATGAAATGGATATAACCCTATTTATTTAGCCATTTCTCTTTTACTGAACTTTTAAGTTGTTTCTAGTGGTTCACTGTACTACGTTGAATGTAATGAATGTTTTTCTCTGTAGAGTTGTTTTCTAAGAAGAGATTGTAAAGTGAGGTCTAACACTTGGTGAAGATCATCCAGAACTGAAACTTCCAATGTGTTTAGACTGTGAGACATGTTAGGCCCCAGGCCCAAAGCAGTTGTGAATGCTGCCTAAAACAGAGCTAGTACAGTGGCAGCATGCATATTTTGCTTCTCCTTAGGAACGAAGACCCTTCCTCGCCTCAGAGTGTACTGAGCTGCCCAAAGCTGAGAAGTGGAGACGACAGGTACATTCTGGATGAATCTGATCTTAGTAGAAGTAACAAGTCTCTGACTGCTTCTTATTATCTAAGTGACTCTAACCCAGAATTCTAAGTGTTTTTAATTACCAATTTTGCATTGTATTTTTCCTGTGCTTTCAAACATATTAAAAAATCATGAAAATTTATTACCTTTTATCTTTTTCACAGATCATTGGTGAGATCTCTAAAAAAGTGGCTCAAATTCAAAATGGTAAGCTAGCCTGTCTTTTTAAGTGCTTGATTCTTAAACCCATAATTAGGATTGGGGATTTTCATATCCTCTCTCAATGATCAGTAGAACAAGTGGGTAGAAAATCAGTAAGGACATAGAAGAACTGAACCTACTGTCAGACAGTTTGACCTAGTTGACATTTATAGAACACTCCACCTAACAAAAAAGAAGACACTTTCCTTTTTTTGAGAGCACCAGGAATGTTCACCAAAAGAGAACATATTCTGGGTTATAAAACAAATGTTAGTAAATTAAAAATAATTGAAATCCTGCAAAGTATGTTCTCTGATTGTATCAGAATTAACATAGAAACAATAACAGAAAGACATCTGGAAGATTCCTAAATAGTTGGAAATTAAACAACATACTAATAACCCATGTGTCTAAGAGGAAGCTGCAGTTAGTTTAGAAAATACTTTGAATTGAGTGAAAATGAAAGCAAAATGATAGAATTTAGAGGAAAATTAATTTATGGCACACAGCTAAGTAGTGCTTAGATGAAAACTTAACAGCATTAAAACGTAACAAAATAAGTTCTCAAATCTAAGCTTCTATTCTAAGAAACTGGAAAAGAAGAGCAAATTAAACCCAAATTAAGCAGGATTTTGCTCCTTTAATAGTTGTATAAATGGAACTGCAGGATTGCTTCAGTTTACATTTCTTCAGTTGCTAATGAGGATGAAGTTTTTTTCAAGGACTTTCTTTTCCCTTTTGCTGATGGGAAATCTGTTCATAATCCTTGCCCTTTCATTTATTTGGGTGGTGATGGTTTCTTAAATTAAAGTGAGTATTTTTATATTGCATACCTTTGTAGGTGTTGACCTTCATTTGTAAGGGTATGATGGGTGGTATTTTGAAGAAACAATGTTAACATTTTTGTTTTCTAGCTGGTTTAGGTGAATTCCGAATTCGGGACCTGAATGATGAAATCAACAAACTGCTAAGAGAGAAAGGACACTGGGAGGTCCGGATAAAGGAGCTAGGTGGTCCTGATTATGGAGTAAGTAAGCAGCCACCGCACAGGCTTTTGGGGGTGAGCTAGTGAGCGTTTTTGCAGGCTGAGTAGGTCCCGTCTAGCCTTGTGTCCCTTGCAACTGGAGCCTGCCATGGAATAGGCACTTAAGACATGAAAGAAGGCTTGAGAAGTACCTGTTGATCGTGTGCAGGAAGCATGAAAAGGATGGGTGGGATAATTCTTAAAATTGTCACTGCACTGGCCTCAGGGGACAGGACACCTGTTTACCATTCAGATGTTCTTGAGTAAGCCACTTAATTTCTCTGGGCCTTTCATTCAATATGACCAGGGTCCCTCACATCCTTTTGTGAACTCCTTGGGAATTGGGGAAACCATTGTTAGCTGCTTTACCTGAGGGGACACTCCCTGGGGACACTTCGTTCTTTCCTGTCTTTGGATTCATAAATGCAGTACTCTAGAAAGGTGGTTTCTGGACCATGACGCTATTGTGAAACACACATGCATGCACCCCCCCCACCAATTCTGTATCACAGACCAGTGTACATACAAATATGCTGAAAAAAATACTTAGAATGTATGATGCACTTTGATATTTTCTATTCTGTTCTATTTTGATATTTACAAAATTGATGATTGTGACCCATTTAATTGGTTTCATGACCCACTAATGGGTCTGGACTTTGTTTTACCCGTTGACCCATTTTTGAAGAGATCTACCTCAGGTAATTTGAACCAGTAGTACCTAATCAGTGGGCTGGGACATGTTATGTAGGAAGTGCATGCACTTTTTCTATATGCTGGTCTTCTCACATTTATGAAAGTCTCACACAGAGCCATGATTCTCACTTCAGTACCTGGCATAAAAATGAATGAAGGGGCTCATGTTTCTTGAGCACCTGTTATGTTACAGACACTGCAGTAGGAGTTTTCTCACTTGACCTCTTCCACGGTTCTGGAATGGTGATCACCTCCTGCCCAGCTCCTTTAAGGCAGCGCAGAATTCACTAACTCCCCTAGAAAAGTGACCTCAGAATCATTGTAAATTATTGTGTAAGATAGTCTTAAGTTCTGCCACACAATGTCAGCATTAATGCTTCAATGTATTTCTTTCTAGTTTTTTTTAACATTTAAGAATTTTATTCTCATTTTCTGTGTATAAAAGTAATACATTTAGATTTTCAGTTTCACAATATGAGGAGTTGTGGAAATGAATGGTGGTGATGGTTACATGACATTATGAATGTATTCAATACCACCGAACAGTATATATGAGATGGTTAGTATGGTAAATTTTATGTCACACACAAAAAAGGTAATATGTTATCACCAAGGTCAGAAGAGTATAAAGGAGCAGAACAGCATGTGGTCATAATTGCGTGACCTAGGCGCAACTCCTATCCTTGAATATTTCCTTCCATTGTTTTTCTGTGAATGCCGTAAATGATGACGTACTCACTGTAGGTACAATTTTGGCTCTAGGTTTTGTATTTCTTTTCAAAATGGTAACACTGATTATATAAACAGTATACACACACACACACACACACACACACACACACGTGTGTGTGTATCTATAAATAACATATAAAACACACTTATGCAAAAAATAAAAATAATGTAAAAATTATAAAATTTTTAAAACATATTCTATGTATGATATAGAATTTATTAGTTTCCCACCACCCAAAAACTACTGCTATTGACATTTTCTATTTATCTTTCCAGCATTTTTTTCTCTGCATGTATATGTTTATTTTTACAGACATTGGTTCATAGTCTAAGTATATGCTTTGTTCATTTAACAGTGTATCAGCGTATTTTCATATCAAACATTTATATCATTTTAAAAAGCATTTTTGAGCTATCAAGAGCTGCAAAACTAGTACAGATAATTCTTATATATCTTTTATACAGATTTATCAATTTTTAACATTTTAATTGTGGCAGTTAATCAAGTTTAAGGCATTACCTGTGATAAAATCATTTTATCTAGGTTCATATGCTGGTTCATTGATTTCCACAAAAATGTCTTTTATATATCATTTTCCCTTCTAGCGTAGGACCTCATTGTCCAGGGCCACATACTGCATGTAGTTGTTGACATCATGATTTTTAATGGATAGAATTTCATCTTCTGGATGTATTTCATTTATCTTCTACTGCTTGTCATTTAGGTTGTTTACAATTGTTTCTTTAAGCTTTTGTTGCTTAAGATCATATCGTAAGCATTTTTCAAAGTTAATTGAGTTTCATAAGGGCCATCACTTTTAAGGTATAGAATATATTCTGTTTGTGACTATGCTGTAATTTACTTAAATCATCCTCCTACTGTTAGGCATTTAGGTTGATTTTAGCTTACATTAAAAAATGTACCTAAATGTTCTCCTGTGTCCCCGTGTTTTGCATGTTAAACATTATTATCTTAAAATATATTTGCAAATAGTGGAAATAGGGGGTATCAGGATCAGATCCATTTTCTCTTTCTCCTTCCCAATAAGAAAGTTGGCCCTAAAATGCTGGATCATGAAGGGAAAGAAGTCCCGGGAAATCGAGGTTACAAGTACTTTGGAGCAGCAAAAGATTTGCCTGGTGTTAGAGAGCTGTTTGAAAAAGAACGTAAGTAACTGATTTTGTGGAGGTTTTAGCCTCTCATTGTTGCTCATCATCACACCAGGTGTGCTGTATGCTAGGTGCTCTTCCTACATTGTTTCTTAGCTGCACAACAGTGGTGTCAAATTACTGTCTCCAGATTTTGAATGAGAAACCCTAAGTGCCAGGAGTTGAAGACAGGCTCAGGGCACACAACTGGGGCTAGAAAGTGGACCCGGGATTGACTGATGTCAAAGTCCACAGCTACCCCCATGCCAGTCTCTCAGGCTGAACGAGGAGTTTCCCTACTTGTAGTTGCCCAAAATCATTGGTGTGGGCTCTGAATTTCATTGAAACAGGTTCATGTTTCAGTGACTAATTAGTTGAAAAAACGCTAACTGACGAACAAGTAAAATCATGGGCTGAACTCCAGAAGGTGAATGGAATGGGGACTCCAAGTAGAGAAAAGTGGGGGCTCCAAGGGAATCCAAGCCTGGCGCCTTCCCCTCTCCTCCTTTGCCCCCCTGTGGTCCTGGGGATTCAGCCAAATCTTGGCTTTCCAAAGGCAATCAGAAACCCCTAGTCCTGAGTTTTTGTGTATTTTAATTTGGCCTTTTAGAAAAGTAGCCTAAATACTTTACAGAAAATGTGTGAAAAGCAGAGAAGAATGATACCAGTATTCCCACCACTGTTGGCATTCTGCTCTGTTTCCTCCAGTCGAGTTTTCTATTTGTTTAAAATATAGTTCTACTTTTATTAAGCCCTGCTTATTTTTAAATTCATTATGCCCAAACTAGTTTTGCTTGTGCATTAACAACATCACTTAAAAATAATTCAGAATTTAAATATCATGCTGTTCATTATGAAAGTAACCCAATTCTATTATAGGATAGTTGTCAAAATACAGACAGAAAATCAGAAAAAATCCTCCTACATTTTCACAACTTGTAGGTGATTGCTGATATGTTTCCTTCCAGCTTTTAAAAGGTTAGGGGGGAACTCCTAAATTTGGGTTATGCTGTATTTCTTATTTCTTTTTGGTATTTACATTTTTTTCTAAATTAATTTTCTTCTAGTTGTAGACTTTTTTTTTAAAACAACAAAGTGCAAAAATCAGTCTTAATGAGAATAATTCAAATAGCACAATCTTTTTGGCTCCTTCATCCCTGTGCTCCTGCTAGAGATAACCAGTAACCATTGCTATCTGTTTGTTACATTCCCTTCCAGGTGTTTTTTGTATACTTATATGCTTATTTCATCAGCTAAATTTCATCAGTGTAAGTGACAGATGACTCAACCTCAATTAACTTGAGACAGAAAAGCAAGTTTGTTAGCTCACATAACTGACAAGCCCATGTGTAGTTTGCCTTCAGGAATGGCTGGTCCCAGGTCACATTTCTGCATGTTGCAGTTTGACTCCCACTGTGTGAACTTTTTTCCATCTAGCTCTTCACTCTGATGGCAAGCTGTCCATCATCAATTTATGTTTTGTCATCTCTCAGCAAGAGATTAATTTCCCCCAAAGAGTTCACACAAAATTCCCAGGATTGAGTCTGGTTCACTGATTGGATCATATTCCACCCTTAAACCACTGCCTGTGGCTGAGAAGAATGCAGTGCTCTGAGCCAGCCAGGTTTCAGGCCCCTCCCTGTCCCAGGTGCAGCCAACATGGTCGCAGGACGTGGACTAGGGAGGGCTGGACAGAGCTACTCTTAACCAACAGCAGGTACCAGCACGGGTGGAGGCCTGCCAAAACACAGGCGCCCTCCCGTACCTGTTGTGTTCTGCTGTCCGTTGATGCCTCCCGTTTCTACTTGAAACTCTATTTGTGAATGTGAGGAATTAAAAAGTATAATGGTGTGGATTAACCATACTTTATATAACTGTTCCTCCATTGGCAGACCTTTAGTCATTTCCAGTTTTTCCTAATTTCAAAATTGTTGCTGATGACTGAGAAATACATTAGTTTTTGTTTCCCTGATTATTAATGAAATCGATCATTGAATTCAATTACCAATTGAAAATTTCATACAGATATGAATTTTTTCTTCTAGATTATCAGCCTTTGTTCTTTTGCCAGTCTGTTAGGTTGTCATTTCCCTTTTGGTTTGCAAGAATTAGTTAAGGTTTCTGAATAGTAATCCTTAGTCTGAAGGTATTTTCTTCAGGACTTCTCATTTACCTTTTTTGTTTGTTTATAGTTTCTTTTGTTTATCTATGTACTTATGTTCTCCCAGCATGTTTTTTTCAGTCAGCTTTATGGCATTTCCTGTTTTATTAAAACTCCTTGAAACAGCATTGCACAGGCAGCAGGAGACCCCATCCCACACACATCCTGCAATTTATAACCCTAGATTATTCCAAGTTTTTACTGCTATATAAATAATGCTGTGATGCGTATCTATCTACAAAGCTTTTGTTTTTGTTTTTTAAATTAGGATAGATCCCTTCTAAATGGGCTAATTGGGTCAGAGGTTTCAACGCTGATTAAAAAAGGGTTGTACCACTTATGTGGCCCTGTTACTAGAACAGAGAAGGGCCTATTTTGTTGTATTTTCATGAACACATAGTATGGGGCTGTGTATTGTCAAGGAGAAGTCTTGGGTGTGAGCGTGGTGGGGGCTTAGCCAAGCTGGTGCTGTTTCTTTTAGCTCTTCCTCCCCCAAGAAAGACCCGCGCCGAGCTCATGAAAGCGATAGATTTTGAATACTATGGTTACCTAGATGAAGACGATGGCGTTATTGTGCCTTTGGAACAAGAATATGAAAAGAAACGTAAGTGTGCAGGCCTTTCATTTCATTATAGACTGCTTCTGGTCTCTGTTCTTCCCTTTGAAAATGGGTTTTTAAATAGTGCTTTATGCTAGAAGAGAGTTTTCTTGATTGCTGATGGTCTTCAGAAGCAACAGCTTGCTAGTGACCCAGCCTTCAGTAACTGTGACATAGTTGGCTGTGTTGGGCCAGAAGCAGCGGGTCAGGGACACCACAGGAGTGGCATCTGACCCAGTCCCCGTCCACCAGGAGTTCATTGTCTAGATTCCTTCCCAGATTGGCCTTTCTTGACATCATAACATGCCCACTTAATCAGCTTTTATATCTGCTTTAAACACAGTTAACAGGCTTTCGGTGTCCCCTTCTGGGTGCTTCCTCCACGCCAAGCACGGTGGGCATTGTTTTGAAGCCTCATGACAGCCCTGTGAGGAATAGGTCAGTGCTGATCCCCTGTGGCACAGAGCGAGGGCTCTGGAGGCAGGTGGTGGGCAATCTGAGCTCGTTTCCAGCATGCTGTACTGCTGTGTCTCCATTTCGTGCCAGCATGTCAGGAAGTCACTAAGGTGCTGCCCTGGGAAGGCTCTGAGGATGCCCTCTGAAAAACTGCCTTGTTTTGACTTTAGAGCCAGAGCTGTGGTAAGGCCAGATTACTTCTCAGGTCCGGCTCCTTCCCACCAGGCAGAATGAAGGGTGTGCCTTTCCAGAGACGTCTTGGCCTTGCCCTGCATAGTGTTTAAAACTTGTGTAGAGTCCTGGTTAAATAGCCTCTCCTCTCCTCTGTCTTTAGTCAGAGCTGAATTAGTGGAAAAGTGGAAAGCAGACAGAGAGGCCCGGCTGGCAAGAGGAGAAAAGGAAGAGGAGGAGGAAGAGGAAGAAGAGATCAATATCTATGCTGTCACCGAGGAGGAGGTACTGGGGGACAGTGAGGGTTCCCCAGTGCTGCGGGGTGGTGGGGAGGAGGCCCGTCCTGTGGACAGGGGTCAGGCCCAAAGCCCAGCTCTGCCCCTGCCTCCAGCCGAGGCCTCTGCTTCCTCGCCTGGAGGATGGGTGAAGATCACAGGGAAGGTTCTAGGAAAGAGTGGCTACAAGAGCCCTTTGTAAACTGTGATTTACCCCAAGGATTACTTATTAGAAACAGGCCCTCCTGGATATATTGGAACTGGATTTATAAACCATTTGAAGCCATACACGTTTTAGGCATGACCTCATTGTGTCTTTATCAGTGGCAATGTCAGTAGCTCTTCTTTAATCTTAAACTCCCATTTTGCAGATGGAAACCAGCCCAGAGTAGAGAAAGGACTTAATCAGAGGGTTGCAGTCTGGAATGGGGCAGTGGCCCCTGCCTCTGCAGCACAGCCTCCTAGTTCCCTGCTTTCTTACAGGCCTGGCATGTGCACGCCTTGCTCCCCAGGCAAGTCCTGGGTGGAACTGATCTGCTGGACTGAGAAAGGGGAGGGGAGCTACCCATGCATAGATGATGGGTGAGTCCCCTGAGGAGCTTGCAGTGATGTCACTGGCAAGGAAGCAGGCTCAGAGAGGTTTAGAGACCTGGTCGGTGTCACCCAGGACATAGCAGTCCTGAGGTTCATGCTCAGGTCTGGCAGAGGAGCAGTGGGAACAGTGAAGCATTGAAGGAGGATAGCAGCATGCCCTAGAAAGATTTCCTCTAGGTGCAAATATTCATTTGCTTTGATGTTTGTGTAATTAGTGGCTGCTGTGAGCTGTCCTCATGCCAGTGGCAGGGAAGTGACACTTTGAGCTCACAGTCCAGGGGGAGGCAGTCCAGTAAGTTGAGATTGAGGAAAACATCAGCTTTGGTACCCTCCAGCTGAGATCTGGAAGATGAGGAGTCAACCAAGTGAAGAGGCCTGAGGGGGGAGAGTTCGACCAAATGGCACATGCGCACAGAAGACAGGCCGAGTGGCTGGGGCAGAGTGGGGGCTGGAGAGGGTGCCCCATTCCATGGCGAAGAAGGTTGTCCTTTTCTGTAAGAGCAATGGAAAGCCACCAAAGGATTTTCTTTCAACTTGTTATTTTCAAATAATTATAGATTTACAGGATGTTGCAAACATAGTACAGAGGGTCCTGTATACCTTCACCAGTTTTCCCCATGTTACATCTACATAGTTACAGTATGACATCAAAACTAGGAAACTGACCTGGTGTAATGAGTGTGTAGGATTCTGTCTTTATTACACATAATAGATTTGTGTAACCACAGCTTTGATCAAGATACAGGACTGTCCCTTCTGGGGCTGCCCCTTATAGTCACCACCACCATCCCCTCCCCCGCCCCCCTGCCATCCCTCACCCCTGGTTCCATCTCTGTAATTCTGTCATCTCAAGAATGTTTTACAAATGGAATCAGACCGTATGTCACCTTTGGAGATGGCCTTTACACTCAGTGCAGTGCTCTTGAGATCCAGCCAAGTTGCTGAATTCAAGAACTTACTGCTTTTTATTGCTGAGTAGTTAGTCCATGTAAAGTGCACAAGTGGTAAGTATGCAGGTCAGTGGATTTTCACAAGGTGAACAAATCCATTTAGCAAATGGAACATGAGGCAGTGAAACATGAGCAGCACCCAGAAGCTCCTGCCTGCCGAGGATCATGCTCCTGACCCCTAATAACCCGAAGTTTTACCTGTCTCTGAACTGTGTCTCTATATCAGTGAGATGGTACATGGCCTTTGGTGTCTAATGGGCCTGGGCATTTGTTTGGCGTCCAGTTTGGGGCTGTACCACATATGGCTGCTGTGGTCTCTCTGTGGCAAGCAGTGTTCCTGTTGAGTATACACTGAGGAGTGGGATGACCTGGGGTCAGAGGGCACATACGTGTTTAGCTTCAGATACAGCCGAATAGTTTCCCTAAGTGCTTCTACACTCCTGCCAGCACCTGACAGGTTCCACCAAAGGGAACCAGCCAACTGCACCTGGCAGTGGTGCGGGCTGAGGATGGTGCCAGGCATCCAGCACAGAGACGGGCAGACAGTGGTGCCCACCGCCCCTTGTAGTCCTCATGCTTCAGATTTCCAAGTCCACTCCCTTCCTTAGGTGATTAGTAATCTCTATTGATTCACATGAGCTTCTGAGCTGATCTTTTGTCTCTGTGGTATATTTTCCAAATTTAATTAAAAAAAAAACATACTCACAAGGTTCAAAAACCAAAATGTAAAAGATACCCAACAGAGACTTCCTTTTGCAGCTCTGCCCCATATCCACCTATTTCTCACTGTCACTAGTTCCTGTTTTTTCCTTCCTTCCTAGTGTAAAGCACTTAGCTGTTTTTGGTTCTCAGTGACATGTCTGGGGTGTCTTCCTGTATGAGCACAGAACCTCCTCATTCCTTTTCCCCCCCTTTTAAACAGTGGCGGAGCAGTGCACTTCATAGCAGAGCCACGTGTTTGCCGGCCTCCCACTCATGGGCTCTGCTTGCTCTGTTTGCAGTCTGATGAGGAAGGTGGCCCGGAGAGAGCAGGGGAGGATGGCCAGCAGAAGTTCATCGCCCACGTCCCAGTGCCGTCGCAGCAGGAGGTAGGATGGAAGCTGGTAGCTGCCTTTGCAGGTGGAGTGCCAGGTGCTGGGCCTCACCTGCCCAGGAGACTCCGCAGGGTGCTTTATGGGTTTTCTTTGTACTTGTCTCTGATTGGGCAGCTCTGACTCCTGACCTAAAAACGCTGGTCACTGTGCTCCTCATAACAGGAGCAATCCAGAGAAGGCAGAATTTCATGTGCTTAGAGGCAACGACAAACACAGTGGTTCCCAACGTGTTGTGGGAGAACAGGGTGTTAGAGACGGGCTCCTCCATGGCCTCCTTCCACTGGCTGGGTGCTGCCAGGCCAGGGGGCCTTGCTGGGGAGGGCAGCATGAGCCTTCAGCCTTGCTCTCCACAGATCGAGGAGGCCCTCGTGCGAAGGAAGAAGATGGAACTCCTGCACAAGTATGCCAGCGAGACCCTGCAGGCCCAGAGTGAGGAGGCCAGAAGACTCCTCGGGTATTAGGGCCCATCTGGGCGCTCCTTGGGGTCTACCAGTCTGCTGGAGTCCTTGTCCCCGCTGGTCCTGGGCTCACCCATAGAACTTTGCTGTTCAGGGGCTGCAGGCAGGCCGGTCAACACTGCGAGGCTTCTTGGTCCTTCTCACCGTTAATTTTTCTACTTGCATCTTCGTATCAACTGATCCACAGACCAGAGTCTGCCCTGTGCCTCCCTGTGCCCCTGCAGGCTGTCTGCGTGTTGAACACTTCAGCGGTCGCCTTTGTACAGACCTTTTTCTACTATATGAATCCACTTATTTTTGTCTTGAGTGTATAGAACAGGCTGCTGGATAGTTACCTGTGATTTATTTAGCCTTCTATCATTTGGGGGGAAGGTGATAAATTAGTGACCACCACTCAAAAAGTGCAGTTTTTCTAAAAAGACATATTTGTATCTCCTGAAAAATGAGAAGATGTGTTGACTCTGAGCCCACATCCCACATGTCAACAGCCAACCACAGCTGTCCCTGTGGGCGGGCACTGCTCCCAATCTCTCTGGTCTGGCCAGCCTGCCTCACTCCCTCCTCCCCAGGGGGCCAGGTCACAGAGTCTGCTATTTCTGCTTTATTACTGGTTCTTCAGGGAGCTATTTTTATTAAAGATTTTTATACGAAGGGAAACCTCCATGTCTGTAGCTTGTTCCATGGCTGGCTGTCCTGAGGCGATGGAGAGACCCCTAAACAGCAGCCTGAGTGTGAGAGGGGTGAGCCTAGTTCTGCTAACCTGGGGGCTGAGGTGGGTGGGCAGAGCTCACCATGCCTGGAAGAGGTGATTGGTGAGCACCTGGAGTGTGGGGAGGTGGAGGCGTGAGGTGGGCCCAGCCCCGCCATGCGAGCTGGGTCTGTGCTCTCCAGGGGGAGAACTGGCACAGGATGCAGCCCCCCCAGGCAGTAGTGGGGCCCCCACACCCTGGAGGGGCCCCCCAGAGTGTCAGAGTCAGTGGCAGGCACAGGCGGCTGTCATTTGGGGCAAGGTCCCAGCAAGGCGCTTGGGAACCAGAGGCCCTGCCTGGAGAGGCCCCCACCCGGAGTGGTTCGGCTCCTCAGGCAGGTCAGGGTCTGTCTGCCAGGGAAGCAGCATCGTGGGAAATGGCAGAGCCACGCAGGGCTGGGGATGGCCAGTGTTGGGGACAGAGCGGCCGGGCCTGGACGATGCTGGCCTCTTGGGGAGGCCTGAGGGCAGCAGGGAGCTGAGCAGGGTCGGAGCAAGGGGGTGGCCTGGTTAGTGTGTAGCTTACCCTGGGAGGCTCCCTGCAGTCAGGTGTGGAGACAGGAGGCAGGAGCAGGGCAGGTGGAGGCTGTGTGGGGTGGGCAGGGGCCCAGGGAGGAAGGTGACCAGGGGGGGACTTCTGAGCTGTGGGGATGAGAGGGACGTGAGTGGGACGGGGCGCCTTGTGTCCAGGCTTCCCTGGTCTGAGCCTCAGGGGACACGGGGCCCGGCTCAGACAGGCCTAGTTCTGGGGTTTTCTTCAAAGGGGCACACGTGGGCATGGGGCACACTGGGGCACAGGGCCCTGGGTGAGAGCAGGACACTCAAACAACAGGCATTTCTCCCTGGAAGTGGTAGTTGCTGGCGAGTGCCAGGTGTGTGGGCCATTTGGGATGCCCAGGGCTCTAGGCCCTCCTCATTCAGTCAGTGGAATTGAGGCTTCTACTGCTGGGAATACAGATGGAAACAGGAGCCCACTGTTCCAGCCCATTTACGAAGCTCCTCTCTGCCTGGTTATCGTCTGGTGGCTTCCTGAGATGCAGGCAGGACAGGAATTAGAGTCCTGAATTTGAGGAAACCAAGGCTCTGAGTGGAGAAGCATCAGGCCTGACATCCTACAGGTGTCCCTGGCGGATGTGGGACCCAATCCCAGGCTTCTTTCTGGCCCGCAGGCCCTGGCTACTTGTGTGCCATGGACCCCAGGAGGCAGATCTTTGTAGGGCTCCTGCCCCAGGCTTGAAACAGCAGAGGTGTGACCTGTGTGTGTTTGACCACTGATGGGGTGAGATCACTTTGGCCTAGCTCATTGCTCAGAGGTGACAAACCAATCTCAAGAGCCTTTGGTTGACAAAAATCTGTTTCATGGTTTATATTAGCTTTGGCTCTGCCCGCAGTTTTCAAAAAAGTGACCTTTCATAGCTACATTTCCATAGCTTTCCTCCCCTTCCCTCACCAGTGCTCCTGAGTCGAAAACATCACTCTTCCTCCTGTTTTGCTGTGAGATTCATCACGCCAGCCCCACCCGGGCCTCAGACTGCTCTCCTCCCTCTGCACTCTGCCCCTGACCCTGACCAAGAGCTCCTGCTCTTGGGCAATTTATAAACAAGGAAGAGACAAAAACCTTTCTCCTCTTGCCTCAGACCCCCTGGGCTGCAGTGGGAGGGGCAGGTCTGCTGTGGGAAAGCACAGGCACTGGTTTCTTCGTGGCAGGGAGGGCAGATCTCCCAGGTCCTTCTGGCTGGGTCATGCCGTGGAAACTGGCAGTTTGAAGGGCTGCTGTTCTCCCACCTTTATTTCTGATGGCACATTTTCAGCACTAGCCTGGGCACTGCCAAAGAAAGCGGGGTGATATTAGAGGCTGTATATTTATTTATTTAAAAATTTTTTTTAACATTTTATTTTGGTATCATTAATCTACAATTACATGAAGGACATTATGTTTACTAGGCTCCCCCCCTTCACCAAGTCCCCCCCACATACCCCTTCACAGTCACTGTCCATCAGTGTAGTAAGATGCTGTAAAATCACTACTTGTCTTCTCTGTGTTGCACAGCTCTCCCCATGACACCCCCTATATTATACATGCTAATCGTAAGGCCCCCTTTCTTTTTCCCCGCCCTTATCCCTTCCTTCCCACCCATCGTCCCCAGTCCCTTTCCCTTTGGTAACTGTTAGTCCATTCTTGGGTTCTGTGAGTCTGCTGTTGTTTTGTTCCTTCAGTTTTCCTTTGTTCTTATAAGATGAGTGAAATCATTTGGTACTTGTCTTTCTCTGCCTGGCTTATTTCACTGAGCATAATACCTAGAGGCTGTATATTTAAATCATGGTTACTCTGGAAAGAAATGAAAAGACGTCAAAAGAAAGGAAGGAGGAAGGAAGGAGGAGAAAAGGGCACTTGTTTTTCGAACCACTTGGAGGAGTTCTGATCCACGAACATTGGGTTACAGCACATGCTTCAGTTTGTCAGGATGGTGCCACCATGTGGCAATAGCACAAACACAGGTATACTGCACTTAGCCCACCCACACTAGCTTTAAGAATACTAAATTCTTGACACACTAAAAAATTTGGAATGTGCATTGTATTAAATTCTGGGCATTAAGTGAGATATCACCAATATTTTTTAATTGTTCTATTTCAAATGAACATAATTAAATTTCAGATCAAATGCCACTATGCTATTCAGGAATTTACCACGAAAATAGAGGAAATGCTGGTGTTTCTTTCAATAGCTGTATTGAGGTATAATTTACATACCATAAAATCCTTCCACTGTGAGTGTACAATTAGAGAATTTTAATAAATGTTCTGAGTCATGCAACCCTCACAGTAGTCCAGTTTTAGAACATTTGCATCACCCTACAAATGAAAGTGGTGGCTGGGCTTCCTGGCAAAATCCATACCCAGACCAACACGTCCCCACCCCAAAGCAATTCCAGGCAAGGCCAGTGGAAAGCCCAGTTCAGCTATCCAGCCGCTTGTCCACCCCAGCTGTCAACATTCCTCCTTCCTTTCCCGTGCCTCCGATGGTGAGAGCCTTGGCTAATCCTGGCTCCTTCGCTCACCTTTCCCTTCCCCCTCTCCACCTTGTGCTGTGGGTAGTCACTCCCGGCTGGAGGCACATGTATTCTGGGGCTCGGCTTTGACGTGTTCCACCTTCCCAGAGCCAATCCCAGCGCACAGAAGCCTTTCATCCTATACCCTTTGGTCTGCTTTGTCTTGAAATGGAGGCTCCTTCCTGCTGCTCCAGTCCAATGTAGTAAAGCTGGGCTTCCAGCATTGCTTTTCTGTGGCTCATTGGGGGTTCCTGGCTAGTACAGTTGGGGATTTCTCTTGGGAGTGGAGTTCAGACTGTCCCAGAGCAAATAATCCTCTACCTTCTCCATGGTCTGCCTTTGAGGACAGTATTCACATCTTGGTATCTGGGAGGCCCTTGGGGGCTTAGGTACCCTTTGATCCATTTTAAGCTTCTGACAGCCCTTTGGGCCTCATTTCTCTGAAGAACCCCCCCACCCCGCCGGTTCAATAGGGCCATCAGGAATCTGGTCTGGTCCACAGAACTACCTCGACCCTCCCTCCTTCCTCTGCTTCAGGCCAATCTGGTGCTTTTTGGCTGGGTGTGTTCCCTCAACTGGGCCTATAACTGCAAATGAGCCAGTCTATCTTGGGCTATTTCAACCTGCTTCAACCACTGCGAGGCCACCTTTTGGGTTTGGGATCTCCAACTCCTCGTGACCTAGCCTTCCACCCAGTGGGGATGATTCCCCTCTCCCCAGAGTCCTGAGAGGGGTCACACCTCACTGAAGCCACCGCTGTCCCTCCCGGCAGTGTGCTGCCAGGCCTTTCTCTTTCTCAGTGTGGGAAAATGTTACCACCTAGCCCATCCTGCTACAGGGATTCTGCATTGTTGGCCCTATTGAGGTGACACGGCCGTGGTCGTCACCCCAGGCCTGCAGACCCAGAAAGCCTCACCATTCCCTCGAACCTGGGTGTAAGTGAGCAGCAGGTAGGAAAGCCTGGGTCACGCGGGACGGTACAGAGGGCCGTATAAAATAGGCGGTGAGGGCGTGGCAGTGCTGTGGGCGGAGCGGTAGTGGGCGGGGCCTAGGAGTGGAGAGTTAAAGAGCCGAGGGCAGCCCGGAGCTCGCCGTCGGGCGGGGGGCAGAGCTGAGAGCTGTGCAGGGATCTGAGTCTGGCGGGGGCGGTGCTGAGTCCGGGCGTGGGGGCGGGGTCTGTTGGGGTGGGCCTGAACACTGTGCTGAGGGCAGAGTCTGTTGGTTAGGGTGTGCTGACGGGCCGTGGGGATAGGGCGGGCCCGAGGTGCTGGGGGCGGAGTCAGGATGGGGCGGGGCTGAGGGCGGAGTCTGTCGGTGTGCTGACGGGGCGTGCGGATGGGGCGGGCCCAAGGCGTCGAGGGTGGAGTCAGGCTGAGGCGGTGCTGTGGGAGGTGCCGAGGGCGGAGTCAAGCAGGGAACGTGCTGAGGGCGAAGTCTGATAGGGGTGGTGCGGAGGGCGGAGCCTGGCGGGGGCAGGCCCGAGGGCGGGGCGCGGGGCAGGCCTGAGGACCCGACTGGCCTGGCGCGGATCTGAGGGCGGGCTGAGAGGTTTGCGGAGGGCCGGACTAGGCTAGTCCGGGGTGGAGCCGAGGCCCGCCGGTCTCCGACTGGCTAGGGGTGGGACGGTGGGCCGGCCGGGGAGGGCTCGGGACCGGCAGTCGGCTGCGCCCCTGCTTCAGGTGTTGCGGCGGTTCCACGTCGCCAGGCGGCCAGCGGCTTCCGTGATCCCAGGCTGCCCCCATCGTTTCGAGCGCCGGCTCTTCGGCTCCCGTGCAGCCATGGCGGGGCCGGGTCCAGGCCCGGGGGATCCGGACGAGCAGTACGATTTCCTGTTCAAGCTGGTGTTGGTGGGCGACGCGAGCGTGGGCAAGACGTGCGTGGTGCAGCGCTTCAAGACAGGTTCCTTCTCTGAGCGTCAGGGCAGCACCATCGGCGTCGATTTCACCATGAAGACGCTGGAGATCCAGGGCAAGCGGGTCAAGGTGGGTGGCCCGGCCTGGGGTCGCCGCGCCTGGGTGGCCTGGCCCTCTCCGGCAGCGGGCCGCCCGGGCTCCGACGAGCAGTAGGGGTCGGTCCGGGCCGCTGGAAGGTTCTCCTTCAGCGGAGGCGGGGGCTAGTTGAGCTTCAGGCCTCTGCGAGCGCCCGGGATTGTTCTGAGGTTTCTGGCAAATCCCTTTTGCTTCTCCTTTCCCTTCCTCCTGTTGGAGCAGGCCTGGGCCTTGGGGTCTGGGTCAGGTTCAGTCCGCAGAGTTCGGGCTTTGGGGGGATGTGTGTGTGTGTGTGTGTGTGTGTGTGTGTGTGTGTGTGTGTGTGTGTGCCGGGGTTAGTGCGGAGGAGACGGCGGCCTGCCCTCTCCGGCTCACACTCGGGGGACTTCGCTCCAAAATAACTTGGCCACTGAAAGGTTACAGAGCGCCCCGGAGTGCGGGGGACAGAAGGGCGCTTGGCTGGCCTGACCCCCACTGAGGCCGAAGCCCCCCAGCTCGGCTCTCGGGTGGGAAACCCGGACAGAAAACTACACCTTACGCCCGCCCCCCCGCCCCCCATCATCACTAGGAGGGATCAGGAAGTGGTTGCTTCTAAGAGCGGAGGGCCAAAACTTTTTGTCAGAATTTCCGGCCTGGCCACGCCTCCCTGCAGTCTCTTTGTGGACCTGGTAGTGGAACTTTACTCGACTGGGGCCAGCTCTGGGTCCCCTCCCCCAGCTGGAGTTTAATAGAAACTGTAAACTTCACAGATACCGGAAGGTGGGGGAGAAGACCAGGCTTTGGCAATGGCTCCGAATAGAAACAGCAGGATGCACTTACCACACTGCCCTGCCATGGTGTGATAAATAATATTTGTGATTAATGAATCGGAGTTTCTCAACCTGAGTGTCAGCCCTCCCTAACACAGTAAGAGACCGTGGTCGGAATAGAGCATTTTTCTCGCTCCGCACCTTTACCTAACCGAGGTGTACAGAAATCCTTTCCGTCGGATCCTGGTTTTCAGTTCTCCTGGTCTCCAGGACTGCTCTTAAGAGCGCTGGACAGGGTCAGCACCAGGGCAAGTGTGATCTCCCGGTTTTCAAGAAGGTGAGCCAGGGCTGTTGGAGTCCCCTGAACCCTGATGCTTCAGTGTCCTGCTGCCCTGCGCTGCTGGAGGCCTGCTCGTGTTTGGTTTTCACCAGGGTACTTAGGTTTTTGTTTCGGCAAAATTGGGATAATTTTAGGGTGTTGGCCTCCCTCCTGCCCCACAATGGTGGCAAAGCAAGGCAACAGTCTTTACATGACCACAGTGCCTCTAGGGTAGATGTGACGGGAAACAGAAACTCCTTGCCTGAAGGGCTCTTTTTATAAATAGGCTTTTGGGTTTCTGTGTGTTTTTGGCCTCCTTGGTGTAGAAAGAAAGAGCAAGGTGTGGCAGGCGTCTTTGAGTCATTACTCGGGACCACGCTTTTAGAGCAGGTGGTGAGAGACTGGCTGTGGGCTGGGTGGAGTGTGCCCGGGGATGGGGTTGTGCCCTGTGATGGTGCCAACAGCCACAGGGAAAGTGTTGCTCTCGAAAGCTGTCGGCCTGCTCCCGAGTGCGTGTGGTGGCCCAGTGCTGATGGTGGTCAAGGAGGCAGGGGCAGGGTGTTCTGTTTATTTGGCGAGATAAGAGCCTGTGCCTCGGTGCAGCCCAGGGTGTCCTGTGTACCTGAGCACAGGTTATGTGGTGCAGGGCAGGCACTTTCTGATTTCCTTTCCTCCTGGTCACCTCCAGATTGTTCTCAGGAGGCAGCCAGGTGGGACTAGTCTCAGGAGACCAGTGTGGGTATGGTAAACACCTTAGCAGTTATAAACCACCCCTCTTGAGAGGCTGTTGTGTGTCAGCTGTTTTACGGCTGTGTTCATGTTATTAACCCCACCTTACACAGGACAGGCTTGTCCCAGGGCATGCAGCTAGGAAGGAACAGAGGTGGGAATTTTTCTTTCAGTCTTTCTGATCCCAAAGCATTGAAATCTTTCCCCTACACCAGACTGCTGCTTAGAATCTGATTGTTGGGAGGAGAAAAGCCTTCGGCAATCACTGACCTCCTCATTTTGTAGTCTGAGACACCTGAAAACTGGGGCACTGAAGTGGCTGTGAATTAAAACTGAGCAGTAGCAGGTGGGGACAGTCTCTTACGTCATGATTTCTGGGCTTTGCTGACTCAGCAAAAGCAAGCTGGGTTTTGCTCTCTGAGTGTATTTCCTCATCCATACAATACCTCTGAGGTGTCTTCCAGTAAGGTGAATTTTTTTTTAAATTGGGTTTATTGAAGTTTAATTTATACCCAGAAAACTTCATCCATGTTAGGCATAGAGTTCTGTGAGTTTTGAAAAACGTGTATAGTCCTGTAACCACCTCCACAATCAAGGTAGAGCGATTTCCATCCCCCTAGAAAGTTCCCTCATGTTCTTTTGTGTCCGTGTCCTCCCTTTACCCCTGCCCGTGGCAGCCACTGATCTGTTTTCTGTCTGTGTAGGTCCAGCAGTGTGATTTTAACTGGTACCTTTGATGAGCTAGATTCTCTTGTTTCTGCAGAAAGCATGTCCACATCAGGGATTTTGTAAAAAAAAAAAAACAAAAACCAAAAACCTTCCCAAGGACTGTCTGGGGTCCAACAAGCATTCAGCATGATCTCCTAAACCTCTTCTCACTGTATGGCTGGCTTTCATAGAGCCTGAGGAAGCTTAGAGGTGGCCCAGTGGTTTCCCAGCTCTGCTAAGCTCCGGTGCTTGGGGCTGCTGGGGGATGAAGGCAGAAGGCTGAGAGGCCACAGGTTCAAGAAGGGCCTTAGCTACAAAGCCGGAGCTGTGCTGCTTTTTATCTAGTTTTATATGGAGGCTCCCCTTGTTTTTATTTGAAGTGGTCTGCTAAAAAATACAAGTTTGGGACATCACCGATCTAATTAAACCCCTTTGTTTCTATAGCTGCTTCACATTATGACCAGAGTAATATCCAAGCTCCTTCCCTAAGAGCTGGGCCACGGTCTGCCTTGCTGACTTCATCTCCTTCCTGCCGCTCCTCAGTCACTGCCCTCCAGTTCCACTAGCCCTTTCTGTCCCTCAGGCATGCCTGCTGCAGGCCCTGTGTCTGTTCTTCTGCCTGTCACACTCTGCCCTACTCGGCGTCTACTGCAGATGCCACCTCTTCAGAAAGAGGCCTTCCCTGGCCTTCCAGGCCCTCTGTTCCATTATGGGATAAGTTCAGGGGTAAGTTCACAGCACTTACCAGGACCTGAAGTTACCTTGTTTGTTGGTCTCCTCCTCTACCTTACATGGTGTTCAATACATACCTCTGAATTGATTTTTGTGTATACAGAGGAAACAGATGCCAAAATAAGTGAAGTGACCGGCATGCCCAAGGCCACACACTATTCAGTGGCAAAACCAGGATTTGAACTCAGAATCTGCCTGGCTTCTAAGCCCAGTGCTCATTTTTACACTTGACTGCCCTCCTGAGTCTCTCCCAAGTTCATAATGGTGATCCTGAGATTCTGCAAGTTAATCTAGTAAAAGTGCAGTTGGGCCCATCACAGTTTGAGAGAAGAGAAGAATGTGGACTTGAACACTTTATAAATCATCAACAGGAAGGGCTGATACCCCAAAGAGTTTCAGGGTCTAACAGGACATCTAGGCAGCCCCGAACAGCTCACACATCCTGCTCTGCTGGTTACAAAGGCTCTGTATATGGTGACTGGTTCCCATGTCCCACCTGGGAAGATTCATTCGGTTTGAGCCACACAGCCTAAACTTGGAGAGCAGATCTGGGTGCTGTTATTTCAAACTGGGGAGTCCCTGAAAGAGGACACTGGATTAGGAATCTGAAGGTCTGGGTCTTCTGTCCAGCTATGGCCAGTTCTTTTTCCTTGCTTGGAGCCCCAGGCTTGCTCATTTGTGAAATGGGACTAATGATCTTTGCTCTGCCTATTTTTTTTTTTTTGCATTATAAAAACAAGTTTAATATATTTGAGAGTAGAGGAATTGTAAATCAATAGGAAAGCAACTATAGGTAGAAGCATCAACAGACAGCTCCGTACATGTTGACTACGTTTGTTTTCTACCTTCATAAAACTAGAACCTACTGAACTGTTTTGACCTACAAATAGTTTTGCCCTAATGCCATTAGTCACAATGCCATCTAAGTTGGCCTCAATTTCCCATTTGCAAAGGAACAGTTTTCTGCTTATTTTATAATTACGTTCTAGGGAATCCAAAAATCTCATTGAGTTTTTAAAGAAATTGGAGTTACTTTCATATCTGAATCGTACCAAAATGGTAAAACTTTTTAAAACCTCAATCTTATTGCTTAACACATGTAATAAAAGTTAATGTAATAGGTTAACATTTATAAACATTTTTACACTTTTAAGGTATGTTCATTTAACTTCCAAAATGAACTTTAAAGCCAAAGGTATAAGAATCTTGAATTTCCTTCATAGAAGGCTTTTTTCCTCAAAGATTCCTTTTAGGCTTACTTTGATGTTCAGGATCTCCAATTATAAATGTAGTCACTCATTTCCACATGCCGTAAAGATTATTTCCCCAATATTGGTACTTGACTAGGTTGATCCAGAGTTTTAGGGTGCAACCCACAGTTAGCAAGCTCCTCAGGAGTGGTCTCCTTATCCAGTACCTTTTCCATTGGTGGGCATGCTCTGCCTACTTTTTAGGGTTGTTGGAAAACTATAGACATGCTTAAGTAGTTTAAAATTCCCTTTCTACATTTTTGAATAGATAACCCATCCACACGGTCCAGAATTTTGGCATTTCAGAGACGCAAAAGGACACAGTAAAAAGTCTCCCATTTTTATTCCCCAAGCTACCTAAAACCCTCTAAGAAGAGACGTATCTATTCTGGAAGTGCCATTGTGAATGAAACCAAGGGACCGCAAATATAAGGACTAATTTTATTATTGGTGGTATTACCGTTTTCCTCCCCAGATGAGACAGATGATTTCTTAACTCGCCCTCGGCCGCCTGTGGCTCCTCCCCTCCTCACTGTCTCCCAGGAAATCCCAGCCAGTGCTCAATCCTTAAACCATTCTGAGGGCTCCTCTGCTCACGCTTATCTGGGACAACACAAAGGCCTGTTATGTAAACTCGTTTTTGCAATCACTGGGGACACAGGCCTCAGTCCACACACACGGGTTAGCCTTGTAGAGTTGTACCTGCTTTTTTCAGCTCACTATCAGGCCCTGATATCAGTATCAGGGGATGTTGCCAGATCTCTCCTTCTAAGAGGTAAGGCTTATGCCCTTGGGCCTGGGCCTCTGGGTTTCAGGACCTTTGGCCTTGGCTCTCAGGCTTCCCTTGGCCCTACAAGTCAGCTTTCTTTGTGTAGCTGCTAGACTTTCAAATTGTAGGCACTTCCAAAAGAGGAGGCAGGGGCTGGGTAAAAGCAAACAGCTTCTTTTTATGTTTGCACCCTCAGCCCTTCCAGTCAGGCCCCTGGGTTTTTGCTTATGTGCTTTTTTCTGTTTGGATAAATTTGGTTTGACTTTTCAGTTTTGAGCAGAAATGGCAAAGGGCTGTTAGATAAGCGGGAAGTTGTAGGTCACGCTGGTTGTCGGCAGAGGTGTCTTCTTGATGCCATTGACAGCCATCCTCACTGCAAGTGAGCCTTGCCTCCCGAGGTTTCTGACAGTCCAGAGGCAGTGTGGGTAGTGGAAAAACGGGTGGAAAGAGGGCCAGTATTAGAGCCACACGGCACCCCTTTAAAATCTTGGGTCTGCCACAGAGTGTCTTGGGCACCTGATGTCACCCTTCCAGTCTGCTTCACCTAAACCCCCTGCCTCTAAGGACCTGGCCCAGAGTGGATCATCTGACGCTGGTGTGCAAACCACCTGGGCGAGAGAGTGGTGTGGGAACTCAGGAAGCTTGGCTTCCCAGCCTGGTCCCCTAGCTGGCCTTGTGCACTTCACTTCACTGATCTGGTGCCCTCCAGGTGAAATCAGGAAGAGAGGTCCTGTCTCACCTACCCATAAAGGGCTCTCTGTGTAAGATAGGCAAGGGTCTCGCCCCCAGCACCAGGTCGGGGCGGTGACTCCACCCCGCTTGGGATTGGTAGCCGGAAGTAGAGTGTGCAAGGCCTCTAGCACTCTGCCGGTTCCGTCGCTCCCCACGGTGTTGACTGTCTCCTTTCTTTGCTCGCATCTTTGGCCTTTAAGCTTTACAGGTTTTCTTTATCTTCCACCAGCCTGGCGTGCTAGGTCTGTGGGGGTGGCCCCTGCTGAGGCCTGGTGCTGCATGGTTTTCTCTCGAAGCTTTGGGCGGGAGGAAATCATAAGAGTTGAGCAGTACTGGGTCAACCCTCCCTTCCCCGTATCAGTTTTTATCAGAAATAGCAAAAGGACTCTTAGATGAGAGAAGTTCCCCGCTGTTTTTACCCCCGTTTTCATACACTGTTCTGTTTAGCCTCGCAGCCACCCTGTGAGGAAGACCCCCATCTCACGGAGGTGGATAGGAGGGCCCGTGTGTGGCAAAACCCAGCCTTCCGGCTGCTAGTCGGCTGCCCTGTCCTCACTGCCGTGTCACACGCCCTGCCCCTACCAAAACACACACACACACACACACACACACACACACCACACACACACAAAAAGGTATGGGGCTCATTTAATTTCTAGGCCATCACGTATCACTTGCAATATATATGTATTTTTGTATTTTGATTAGCAGTATCATATCAACATCCTAATGCCAGGTGCTTGTTAAACAGATAAATCCTTATTAATTCAGATTAATTGGGTGAAGTAGTGCATATGGCCAGTGTGAACACAAAGTCCATCTCCTGCAGTGGCCTAGGAAATGCCGTTTTATTGAACGTACAGCAACAGAGACCCAGGGCTGTTAGCTAGAAGGCCTCTGCAACATCCTGACACCAAATGCAATAGTATTTTTTTCCCTACATATATGTTTAACAGTAACGATGTTATATAGAGTAGTAATAGTATAACTTCATTCAGGTACCTGGACCCAATTCCAATGTGTGTAAGTATGTGGGAGGGGTTCTTCCCACACATACTAACACCAAGCAATTCTTGAACATGAGCAGGGTGTTGGAGAACTCAACTCAATTGTGATGCTTTCTGCCTGGAGGCAGCACCAGACTCCCAGGTTAAGGGCTCCGTCCTACAAGACTGCCCTCCACCCCCACTCCAGATGCCCGTCACAAGCCCCAGGCAGTTACCTGAGCTTCTGACCTACTGGCTACAGAGTGAAGGTTCCCCCATCCTCCCCCTTAGGTTCCTTTAATTTGCTAGAGCGGCTCACAGAACTCAGGAAAACATTTTTACCAGTTTAATGAAGGATACTGTGAAGGATACAAGTTAACAGCCAGGTGAAGAGAAACAAAGGGCAAGGTCCCAAAGGAAGGAGCGTCTATCCTCACGGAGCTTGGGGCCTGGCCCGGTGGCAAGTGGAGGTGTTCTGGCTCCCCCAGCACAGGAGCTCTCTCCAACCAAGGAGCAGGATCCCACCAGGCAGAGCGGGCAACCAGAGCAGAGACCGAGAGAGTGAGCTCTTCTCAGGGCTTTTGTGAGGGCTTCACTGCATAGTCATGATTGACTAAATTATTGGCCATTGGCCTTGGGAGCCTCCCTTTTTCTGGATTGGAAGAAGGCAAACGTAATCATAGATGAGGTGTGGGAGCATCACCAGTTCTAGGAGGTTTTCATACATGTTCACGAATGACTGAGATGACCCCATCCCATGTATGGAGTGTGACTAGGAAGTAGGGTGACGGATTTCTAAAAAATAACAAGCTGGAGCTTCAGTGTGCCCATGAGTCCTGCCCCTTGTAAAGTAGCCTCCATGAAAGATGGCACGTGTATTTCCCCAATGTTGAATCAGTGCTTATGTTCCCTATGCAAAATCTTCAGAACCTGCAGCACTTTCGGCAGGTCCTTCAGGACTAATAGCAGAAGTCCCCTAGAGCCTTCCACAGTTAGCAGGTCTTTGGTCCAAAATGAGGTGTGACTACAAAAATCACAGTTCTGGTGTGTTAGGCGAGGGGCTTGCCCAACAGCCCCGACAGGCAACGGATGGCCGCTCATGCTGGGCTGTGACAGGCCATTGGCTAAAAGTGCCACCACCTCAGGCGACTGCTTGCTTAGGGGACAAGATTCATCTTGATGTGAGAGACCTGAGAGGTTGGCCGATGGTTAGTGGGTCACTTCCTTCCCTCATGGCAGTTTCCTTGTCTGTGACATGAGGATGTTGGCTGACTGATCTCTGGATTCCATCAGTCACTGAAAAAAAATTCCTTGTAGTTTCAAGCCAGGTTGTCCCTACCCCTACCATTTCTTTATGCCTGAGAGGTGTAAAAATATGATATTTTAAAAATTAAAAATATTCTGTTTACATTTCTGGTGAGAAACTTTAATTTTTGTTGTTGTTGTTTAACTTTTCCTTCACTCCTGGGTTTTAACTCTGTAATGGGTACACAAATAGTGGGTGAGTTCATGATTGAAAAAAATGGGTCACAGCTCTCAGAACCAACCTTAGATTGCTAGGTATGAATTATAAATACCTGCCATGTTGATGTTATAGATGAAATGTGTAGGAAGAGATCGACTTTGCAAAACATGTGAAAATTCTGTGAGATATATAGGAAAGGATCAATTTTCACATTGAAATCACAAGGTAAACACTCCATGTCAACTCTGGCTCTGGTTTTCTTTGGGTTATTTCCCCCAGAATCAGCTCTTGGACAAGGGTTGACCAGAAGAGGGTGCGATGGGTGAGTTAGACAGAGAGAAGGGATGGCCACCTCTGAGCAGGAAGCGCGTCAGTGGTTCCAGGAGGTCTGCCCAAAGAGCGGGCTTCATGCAGAGCCAGAGGCACCCGGGCACAGAGCGGGAACCGGATGCCAGGTGGAGGGGAGACCCGTGGGAACTCAGCCATGCCCCTGCCTCTGGGCAGGAGTGGTCGTGGACTGAAGGCCCCGGTAGACTGAAGGCCCCGTGGACTGAAGGCCCCAGGTGGACTGAAGGCTGAGATACTCGGGGGCAGTTCGCTGTACGCTTGTGTACATGTACGTATACATCAGCATATCATTATTTCGCTCTATATAAGTTGGCCTTACCTATCCTGTCTGCAGTAGCACTCTATTAAGTTCCTTTTGAAAAGAGTCTTTATTGGGGTATGTAATCCATATGTCATAACATCCCCCTGTTTAAAGTGTGCAATTCAGGGTGGTGGTGGTGGTGGTGGTGGTGGTTTTTGTTTATTCTGATATTCAGTCGGCTACCATCACCTCAGTCAGTTGTGGGATGTTTTCATCACCAGAAAAGAATCCTCATCCCCCATCAGCAGTCACACCCATTCCACCCTCCCGCCACCCCCTGGCAACCACTTGTCCACTTTCTGTCTCTGTAGAGTTGCCTGTCCTGGACATTTCACACAAGTGGAATCCTCCAGCAGGTGTGCTTGCTTGGGTCCAGTGTCTTTCATGGGGCATCATGTTCTCCAGGTCTAGTTCCTTTTTATCTCTTGCCTTTCTTTGATTTTTCTTGCTTGCATTTCCTACGGCCCTGTCGGGCTCCCTCGCCTGTGCTTCCTCCTCACACTGTGCTGTCCTGTCTGTCATGCTGGATGAGCGGATGAAGCCCTCTGCCTTCACTGACCAGTGACTGACTTTTTCTTGTAACAAACTACTATGTCTTGGCCTTTGCTGGGTCCATTATTTGTCTCTCTTCCATGACCCCTGTTAGTAATTTGGAAATACGTATATGCTATCGCTACTTGCTAAATTTTAAATGTGTATTTAAACTTATATTTTTCTCCCTGTAGATTAGAATTAGTCTTTCTTTGGCCTTCAGAAGACAGGAACCCAGCACACTTTTCCTCCCTCCTCATTGCTGCCACCCCATGACTTCCATGTTAAAATTGTCTAGGGTTCTAGTTCCAGATCATTCTTAATTTTTGGATATTATGCATCAGTAGTTATTTAGACTTAGTTCTGAATGTTACTTATTTATTTTTGGTTTACTATTCTTTATTCTTTTAATTCATTTTCATTTTGCCTGAATTGTTCCTAAAAGGATTCTTGAGGAAGGAGTCTTTGAAGTCTTGTGAAAGAGTCTGTAAGTGATAAATCTTCAGTAATCACGTATCTAAAATTAACTTCATTTTCCCTGCACTTAGATGTTAGCTGGTCTAAGATACAGAAATCTACTTACGATTTTCTTACAAACTGTGAAGATAGTGCATTATGATCTTAAAGCACCAATTGTCCACGTGTGAAGTCTGATTCTAGTTGAATTGTTTGCTTGTAGATGACCCACTTTTTCTAAGTGTTCAGGTTTAAAAAAAAAAAAAGATTTCTGATGTTCTGAAATCTTACCAGTGCGTCTAGGTTGTGGGATAGTTTTTCAATCATCCTGTGCTGCACTCAGTATGTTTAGACTCACAATCAAGTCAAGACTCATAATCAGTGTATGAAAATTCCTGTGTTTCTAAAACTCTGAGGAATATTCTTTTATTTCTTTGGTTGGCTCATTCCCTTTCTACCTGTTCTCTCCTCTGGGGGTTCCACAGGACAGGAGCTGGAGCAAGAGTCTGTCTTCCACATCTATTACCTTTGCCTCCGTCTTGACCGCGTGCTCTGTTGTGCTGTGTGCTGGACAACACCTGGCTGCCACCTTCCAGCGCCCTGATTTACTTCTCAGGTGTATCTATTCTGATACTCATTTCATCTCTTGGTTTGGTTTTTCTCTTTTAATAGATACATTATTCATTTCTAAGTTCTCCAGTTGGTTCTTTTTTATATCATTAATATCTTCATTCTGAGGATATTATTCATACTCTTATTTTCCCAACTTTTTACTATGAATAATTCCAAACATAAGAATAAAATACATCCTTCCACATAAATTCAACAGCTGTTCATGGTTTGCTGTATTTGCTCTTTCCATACATGTAATATAAATCTTTTTATCTGCAAGTAAGTTGCAGATATCATGACACATCACTCCTAAATACCTTGATATACAACATTTAAGAATAACACTCTTAATTCACGTAAACAAACCAGTATTTCTATAATAGCATCTACTGTCTAGTCCACTTTTTAAGCTTCTCCAACTTTCTCCAAAATGGCTTTTATAATATTTTTTCCCCCTTGGACCAGGTCCATTATGGTTTTAGTCCAGAGCAACACCTCACTTTTTCTTAGTCATTACTTTTTTTTTAAATGATGCTGACTTTTTTATTTTGTAAGAGTCACTACCTGGATTTGTCTCATGGTTCCTGTGTAGTGTCTTTCCACTTGTCCCTTTATCCCCTGTATTTCCTGTAAGCTGGAGGCTGAGTTTGGAGGCTTGATTAGACTCAGGTGAAAGCTCTTGGCGAGAATGAGTCATAGATAACCTTGTTTACTGCACATTGCACGAGGGCAGATGGCACACGATGCCAGTTACCCCGCTGGTAGTGATGCCAACTTGGATCATTTGGGGTAGGTAGTATCCACTGGATGCCTCCATTCGTATTTATTATTAAAGATTCCTGTGTGTTCTATTAACTTTGTTTCTTGGGGTATCATTTAAGAGCCATGCCTTGAGCTAGCCTTTTCTGTCTGGAGCAGCAGGCAAGTTGAAATGGGGTTCAAGGAGAAAAACACCTGAAGCTTAGAAGGTGCTCTGTCCAGTGTCCCTACGCTTGTTGGCCAGAAGTTACTGCTGGACCCCCTGAGACATAAACCGCATACTGGGGAGTTCACTAAATGGCAACTAGTTCATGGTTTGTTCATTTGGAAGTCCCTAAGCACCGTTCTAGGTACGGAAGAGCAAGATCAATCAGACGCATGAGCCCATGCCTGTGGGGGGGAGCAGATGTGTAAACCGGTAACAGGTATGCACTGCTGTTAAAGCTGTCGCTGTAGTTTCTGAACCAGGATTGGCAACACATGGCCTGACAAGTACATGTGTGTTTATTGCGACAGCAAGACAGAATATTTAAAATTAGGACAGTTCCTGCTAAGCAGGGCTCTGCGATTCCGTGGCTGGGTGCCTGCTGAGTGCTGCCGGGGCACAGAGGGCCACAGAGGCACGGGGGTTGAGCTAGCCCCTGAAAGATCTGTGAGTTTCCCAGTGAGCAAGGATAGAAAGGGCTTTGCCCCCAAGGCCGTGTCCATGCAGAGCCCTGGAGGCGTGAGAAGGAAGTGGGGGTGGTTTGCCCACCTCAAGTGTAGCTGGAGTGTGGCGGGAGATGAGGCTGTGGAAGGGGCTCAGGACCAGCCTGTGATGGCGCTCAAAGGTGTGTTGACTGTGCCCTGAGGGCTGTAGGAAGTAAAATGGTCAGCCTTGTGAGGGAGGCCCGCCATTATTCCTGAAGGCTTGATGCAGGCCGGAGGCACGATCAGCTGAGACTGAGCCGAGGGGCAGCTGAAGGGAGCTTCCGGCCATAGCCGTTAATCCAGGCGGCAGGGCGCAGGAGGGACAGGTGTCATCTGGTCTCCCCTCCCCTGTAGGCTGGGTCCTTGCTGCTGAGGAATTTTGGGAAAAAGAGAAGCGGGTTGAGGTTTAAGGAAATGAAGGAGGAAGCAGCAAGGGCTTCATGAGGCTGTTCACCAGGGAAGCCCAGACATCGGCCAGAGCCCAAGGAATGCAGCCGCTGCTTGCTCTCGGCCTTGCCTGGCAGGCACAGGTTGTGGCCATGCAGTCCACCCTGTTGGTCTGGGGCTCCTTCCGGCCTGCTGGGGCCTGCCTGACTGGCCTGAGGCAGGCGGAACGCTCCCAGCGCCCGGCTTTGGCTCGGTCCCTCCAACCGCTGCTCCAGAGAGCCCAAGGGGCATGGGTGGGTGGGCTCAGCTTCCCTGGGAGACGGAAGGGAGTGTCCCTGGGAGCTGGTGGGCCTTGTGAGTGACCAGGGCAGGCCCATTGTCCTTCCCCACATTGTGTCTTTTCCCAGACAAGGCGGTGCAGGAAAGAATTTGACTGATCCCCGCAGGAGGTGGAGGTCCTTAGTGAGGTTTCTCAGAAAGCAAACACACGTGTATGATTTGAGGAGGATCTGTGGCCACAGTAAAGGGCATGGGGTTTTAGAGTCAGACAGAGCTCTTCTGCCACTTCTTTCCTATGACCCTGTGTCCCCTCATGTGAAAAGCAGTAAGACTCACCTTCCAGGGCCACCGTGGGGATGGAATGGGCTAACAATGTAAAACACTGACCGTGCTGGCCCCTGGGGGCTTTCAGAGCACGTTTGAACCCCAACTTCACCCTGTGCTCCCGCCAGCCCTGCAAAATGGGCTGTCACTGCTGTTCCCAGGTTACTGGGGAGGAAACGCAGATGCTGGGAAGGTTTGTGACCATCCTGGGTCCCTCGGCTGCTGGAGCAGCACAGGCACCCAGACCTCCTGAGCTCGCCTTCACTTCCAGCTGCGGACGACCCTCCCGAGGCCAGCTACCCTGTACCAAGGGACAAGGAAAGTCACCTCTGACGCTGGGATCTTGAGCACCTGTGTCTGGGGTCGGAGGGGAGCTGCGGGCTCAGGCGCCTGTCCCCAGCCCTTGCTGCCACCGTAGAGGAGCCCTCCTACCCCATTAACTCTGCCTGCACTCAGGTCCACGTTGCTGGCCCTTCTCCTTTGCTAGCCCAGCACATTCTCACCTTCCTCTCCCCCACTTGGTCTCTGTCTGCCTGCCTGCCTGTCTTCAGCCAGCTGACACACTGGAAATTTTGCAGTGTTTCACTGTTGCTCCTGATGTGCCCCCATGTCTTGGTCTTTGGTTTGTTTGTGAACCTTGGGCCAGGCTCTTCCCCAGAGGACTGAGGTGGAGAGGGGACAGCAGCTGGCCAGAGGAGTGGCCCGCAGACTCCACCTCCTGGTTTGACTCCCCACATCCCAAGACACCACTGAAAATAGCTCAGAAACTCCTATTTGGGTCAGTCTGACCGGTTTTCAGAGTTTTGTCCTGAGAACTAATTTTTCCAAGGTCCTTCTCTGTTATGAAGAAGCAGGGAGCTTTTCACTGCCAGCTGCTTCATGCAGGGGAAAGACTGTTCAATGAAAGCCTTTCCTGTTTCCGCTGGGGGTGATGGTGCTGAGTACAGGTTCTGGGAACTGAACTACCAGTGGTGTTTTGAACCTAATTAGCAGAATTGGTTTCCCACTGGGGCACGTGAACCAATCCACAGGGGCAGCCACAAATCCCTAGAAGGCAGCTTTAGCCCCACTGTGCATCTTTTCTCTCTGTCACTGGCCTGACTACCAGGACCTGCCTTCAAAGGTTTCCTTCTTTCTTGAGCCACCTGGACTACACTGGTTCTGGGTGACATGAGGGAATAAAATGGGGTCTAGAGCCCATTCTGGATTGTGAGAGACAGACTTGCAAAACATGAACCCAGCCCTAGACCAGTGCCTGCTATGAAGGCCCATTTGTTTGGCCTACAGAATGGTGAGTTGCAGGTTTGTTTTTTATGGCATTTGCTTTAGGCAAATGTATCCTTTCCTGTCATCTTGCTGCATTTTATGTTCCCAGGCAGGCCCCTAAAGGTGCCTTAGTTTGCAACATGTTGGCTTAAATGGGTAACACACTCTGTGGTGTGTGCTGTTACAGAGGTAAGAATGAAGGGCTGTGGGAACATGAAGGAAAGAATGAATTGCCCTCAGGGTTGGACCCAGGACTGTGTGTTAGTGAAAGCTCTGCTGACCAGGTGATTTTTGAGCTGGGGTCCTGAAGGTTACATAGGAGTTCACCAAAAGGTCAAGATGAATGCAGTGTCTCCTAGAAAAAGGAGACAATGACACAAATGAAAACATCCCATCAGGGGTATGGGAACTCAAAGGGACAGTGTAAACTGGGACTCATGGGGTGTGGAGCTTAGAAAGTAAGCCTAGGCCATCACACTGGGGTTGTGCCTCCCGGACTAAGGCTGCGATCACCAGCCCAAGCCCTTCTGTCATGAAGGCAAAAGAAGGAACTGAAGCCTACAATTCCTGCTTCCTTAGGTCCACTCACCATTGGAAACTGGCCCTGCTGAGTGGAAGGGCAGCTCTCCTCTTCCAAGCAGTCATCCTCTGGGAGCCCTTTTCCATGCTAACTGGGTCCCACTCCTCCCACTGTGCCCAGAAGATCTTCTGGACTTCAGTCTGGATACCAGCAGCCTTGGGAATTTCCCTTATAGTTGACAGTGAGATGAGAAAGCCTGGCTGGGGAAGGTCAGAGAAGCTGGTGATGTGCCAGGCGTGTGGGGAGCCAGGGAGGGTGGGCACGATTATGATGCATAGTACAGAGTCCCTGACTGTCAAGTGAGAGTGTGGGCCAAGAACATCTGGTGGGGTGTGCGGGGTGGGGTTGTAGTTTCAACCTGGCAGATGTCCTCAGTATTTTAAGGCCGGTTATGGACTCTGGGTAGTGCAATAGTCCCTGGGTGTCATCAGGATGTAACTCAGCCAGCAGTTGGCTTTGCTGAGCTAAGGCTTTGGGTCCCAGTTACTGCACGGAGACCAGGTGAGCAGGGTAATGGGCTCTGAGGGCTGAAACAATACCCATCCATCCAGAGGATATTTATCGAGCATCTTCTGCACACCAGGCACCATGCTGGGTGCTGAGCTTATATAAGCAGAAAGGCAGACTGACAGAGCCTCTGCCCTCCTAAACTCACAGGTGGGAGAGATGGAAGCATTTGAAAAGTGTGTGTGTGTGTGTATGTGTGTGTGTGTGTGTGTGTGTGTGCGTGTGTGTGTGTGTGTGCACGCACGCATGCATACAGTATGCCAGGTAGCAGGGGCACTGAGAAAATAACTGGGGTGAGGGGAAGGGTGGTCATGGAAGGCTTTTCAGCGGAGGTGATATGTGAATAGAGTTCAGAATGAAGGGAGGAAGCTGCCATGTGATGGTCTAGAACATTCCAGGCAGAGGAATAACAAGGGCATGGGTCTTGATATAGAGACCTTGGAGCACTCAAGGACCGGCCAGGAGGGGAAGACAGCTGAGGTGAAGCTACAGCAGGCAGGTAAAGTTGGATGCTGTGGGCCTCACGTCTTAGGGCTGCCACTGGCAGGTGGAGCTGAGAGACAGGATCTTAGACGGTTAAGCAGCTCCGCATTGGCTGCTGTGTGGAGACAAGGCAGAGTGCAGGAGTGGAAGCCTGAGGCAGGTTTGAGGCTGTCTACAGTGACTCCGGTGCCAGGCTCTGTGGAGGTGGTGACAGTGTGAAGCAGAGGGAACCACAGAGCTAGAGGCAGTGGAGACTCATGCCCACGAATTCCTGCTTGCCCGCGCCTCTGTCGAGGGCTGGGGGACAGAAGGTGGGCAGACGGGTGGGCTCATGCTGAGGTGCCATGACGCGTCCCCAGGCCATCAGAGCCCACCTTTCTCCTCTGTGATGTTGGACTTGTGGCCCCTGCCTGCAGGCTCTGGTGAGGACCCAGTGAGATGGCCCATGTGCCTGTGCCAGGATCCCACAGCATCCATGTGACTGAGGGGCCTGTCCTCTGGCTTCTGAGATACAGAACCTGGAACTCTCCTCCCCCAAAGATGGCTTAGGGTGATGCTAATCTGCTTACCGGTCTGTCTCTGAAGGAGCTAAGGTGCCTGATCAGACTCATTAAACTTTTCCCCCAGCCCCCCTGGGGCACCGCCTAATGGCAGGCTGGCTCTTCACCAGAGGAGCTGTGCTTGGCTGCTGGGAAAGCAAGGCCCCTCCTTGGCTTCTCCCACCTCTTGTGGAACACAGAGGGCATTTGGGCCAAGCGATTTGGTCTCCTCTGCTAAGCCTTCTCTGTGATTCCACAGCAGGACCACCCTCCACCCAGCAGCCCAGGTGGTGCTTTACAAACGGCAGTCGGAGCACATCTTGTCTTGACCTGGGCTCCCCTGGGAAAAGCAGAGCCTGAGACGAGGGTTTGCACACAGCTTATTTGTTTTGGGGACTGGAGAGAATGAAACTGGGAGGCAAGGAAATGCTGTATGAGGCTGCATTGTCAAACTGTTGCTGTGAGTAGGGCTTGATTTGACCCGGGCATCCCTTGCTCCCCAGAGAGGCACCATGGCGGGCGTCGAGGCTTGCCTGGTGCACCAAGATGCGACAGGCTGTTACACTCCATGGAGCTGGTTGTCGCTGTGATGGCTGGGGTACAAGGTGGACACTGAGATGTGTCAGGTGGGATCACAGAGGTGTCTGATAAATATTTCACTGCTTCAGACAGTCTCCAGTGGTTTCCCACGGCACTAAGAATAAAACCTACCCTCCTGACCTCAGCCTACAAGAGCCTCCATGCCCTGGCTCCAGCCTGCCTCTGACTGCATCTCTTCCTTCTTCATGTTCCTTCTTTGCTGCCATCTGGCCACACTGCCCTTGCTGTGTCTCCAATGTTGCAAGCTTTGTCCTGCCTCCAGGCCTTTGCACTGTTCTCTGCCTGAACACCGTCCCTATGATTGGCAGCTTATCAGGCCTCAGCTCAAGTGTCCCATTCTGTGACCACCCTAGGAGGCCCCCATTCTGGGGAATTGCTTCCATTACCTTTATTTTCTTGGGTGCTCATTACGCCTCTCTGCAGGTGTCCTATTTGCATTCTGGGCTGCCTCCTTTCGCTAGAATGTGAGTTCTGTTTTCATTTTATTCCCTGCAATATCTAGTTCCTGGAACAGAGGTTGGGACGTGGCAGAAGCTCAGCACATAGTAAATGAACAAATGGATGACCTGTGCACACAGCCCACTGTGTTTTCCTTTGGGCACACCATACATTTGACTTTGCTTTGAAGCTCCTTTGCGTCTATTAGAAACACGAGCCAAACACTGTAATAGCTCAGTAGATATTGTTCAATGGGTGCATTTATCCAGCACCTTCTCCGTTCTAGGCATTCTGCTCATTGACTCTATCTCCTGACATTTTTTTTAACAGATGGAAACTGAATTAAGTTTTAGCCTAGAGATACCAAGCTGGTACATGGCAGATCTGATGCCTGTCGGATGCCAGAGTGCCAACACTGCCCTTTTTCCTTCCCGTCCTCCAATGTGGTTGGGTCAGATGAGAGTATTACCAGTCATGGGAAGGACCTACTTTCCAAAAATATCTCCTCCATTACTGCCCAGATTTCGCCAATTGGTTGACCTAGATACCTTAATCTGTAGCTCTTCTGTTGGTTTTTAATTTAGTTTTTATTTTTATCAGAGTTATACTTGTGTAGGGTTTAAAGAGTCATTTGGCTCAACAAGGCTTATTACAAAAAGTCTCTGGTTACACTCCTACCCTCATCTTCCAGGGGCAGTCACTTCCAGCTCCTTTTAATTGATGGGGGTTTTCGATTTTCTTGTTTGTATTGCCATGCTACCCCCCACTGTCTCCCCCCACCCCACCCCCAGTTATAGGGGTAACCTATTGACTTGCTACTTTGGGAGATAAGGTTTTAACTCTCTCTCAGAGCTACCCAGCCCACCATGGCTATGCACCTCCTAAAGGAGGTGTGTGCTAATGTTGATGAGATCAGCGTTAGGTTCCTTTCAGCTCTGTTCTCAAAAATATGTTCACAGTTTGATCACTTTTCCCGGCCTTCCCTGCTACCACCCTGGTCCCACTGCCATCTCTTCCCTGGATAATGGCAACAGCCTGCTGACCTGTCTCCCCGTTTCTCACCTTGCTCTCTTTCCATCTTTTCCCAATACGGCAATCAGACTGATCCTGTTAACAAGTGAATCTGATGGGCTTCTAACTCCTGTGGCTTCCCACCTTGTGAGAGCAGTCAGAGCAGACACTTATTAAGTTCTCAGTCTTACATGGGCATGCTTTGTGGCACCCCCAGACAATTGGAATAGTAACATAAAAGATTACTCATCACAGATCACCATCACAGGTACAACAATAATGAAAAAATCTGGGCTATTTCAAGTATTGCCAAAATGTGACAGAGACACAAAAGTGAGCAAATGCTATTGGAAAATGGTGCCTGTGGACTTGCTCCAGGCAGGGTTGCCTCAAACCTTTGATCTGTAGAAGATAACAGTATCTGCAAAGTGCAGTAAAAGAAGGTATGCCCCTAAATACACTACCCAGGTTCACTAGTTTTTCCTGGCAGCAGTAATCATCTTATTTTTGCGTAGGTTATATATTTACGATGAAATTCATCGCTGAACTCTTCACTAGTTATATAACTCTCCATCAGTCCAACATACTGAATGACTTTGCTCTCAATATATTGATTTCTTTCAGTTTCTTCTTCTTTTTTTTTTACCAGAAGAAATGGGTTTATTCAGGAATAGCAGTGAATTGCAAATTGGGACATGCAAGCAAGCTATGGCAAAACCATAAGCAAGTCCAGCAAGTCCAATAAGCAAAGGAGAGGAATCATTTTATGGAAGAGAAGGAGGAAGTTGGGAGAGGTTTTTTAAATTAATTAATTTTAATTTTGGTATCATTCCTATACAATTACATGAGCAACATTATGGTTAGTAGACTCCTCCCATTATCAAGTCCCCACCATATACCCCATTACAGTCACTGTCCATCAGAGTAGTAAGATGCTACAGTCACTACTTGTCTTCTCTGTATTATCTTTCAGTTTCTTCTTGAAGAAGTGTCTCCCAGAGCTTTCTCCATTTCTATTTGTTTTTTTTTTTGTGTGTGTGTGGTTAGAGTTATATTCTATACAAATTCAATTGTCTGAAACTAGGGGAGATTTAAATGAGGCCCATCATATGGTGTTCTTGGTGAACAGTCCATGTCCAATTGAAAAGAAAGTGCTGGTCTATCGTGTTGCGTGTAGTGTTCTGGGAATGTCAGTTGGGTTAATAGTGTTGTTTAGATATTCATTATCTGTACCGATTTTTTTGGTCTACTTAACAATGACTGAGAAAGAGGCATTAAAATCTCCAGTTATGTCCATTTTAACTTAATAAAATGTGAAACCTGTAATTAGATTCATACCTAGCGTCATGTCTTTCTGATAAATTGCCTCTTTTATCATGAAATGTCTGTTTATCTCTTGTAATTCTTCACTTGGCAGCCTACTTTGGTATTAGTACAATCATCATTCTTACACTTTCTCATGCTTACTTTTTGTGATGTATGTTTTATAGTTCAGTTCATAAAACTTCTATTTCATGTTACATATATCTAATTATTTTCTTTTGTACCTACTTGTGTCTTTATATTTTAAGTGCATCCTCAGGTAGATAGCATGGAGTTGGAACTTGCCTTTTTTCCAGTCTGACAAGCTAGCGCTTTTAATTGGAATGTTTAGTTAATTTATATTTAATGTAGTTATTGGCATGGTTGAGTTTAAGTCTCTCATTTGCTGCTTGTTGTCTTTGTCTCTCCCATTTTTTATTCCTTTCTTCTTTTTCCATCTTTTGGTTTAATTGACTTTTGTCCTTAAGAATACCATTTTGTTTCTTCTATCGACTTGTTATTTATCTGAGTGGTAGATATATAGGGCTAGTAATATGCATCCTTAACTCACAGAAGCTCTTTAGATTCAGTTTTGTACCACTTGATAATTTGCAGCTGACACCTAACGCTTCTCATCTCTCACGCAGTGATCTTACCGTATCATGATTTCATTTATCTGGCTTCCTTTCCTTAGTGGTATTATTGTCATATTTTTTATTTCTAATAAATTATAAATGCTGTCTGGCAGTCATTTTTTATAATTTTATAGTTAGTTGTCCAAAACGGAAATTGCAAGAAGAAAATAGTGTTTTACACATACCCACTTACCGTTTCTCGTGCTGCTCATCACTTGCGTAGATCTGAGTCTCCCTTTGTTTCATTACCCCTCAGCCTGGGGAGCAGCTTTTAGCACTTCTCGTGCGGGTCTTCCAGGGAGATACCCCTTGGCGTTTATCTGAAAACAACTTTATTTCTCCCTCATTTTTGAGAGATATTTTTTCCTTGATACAGACTTTGGTGTTGAAAGGTTTTCCTTTCGGTGCATTTTCCCCTTTTGAGCAATTTCCATCATTGTCTTCTGGCATCCATTATTTCTGGTGAGAAGTCCCTTGTCATTTGTACTGGTGCTGCCCAGTACATAGTATGTCTTTTTTCTCTCGCTCTCAGACTGCTTCACAAGTTTTCTTTCATCTTTGGTTTTCATCGCTCTGGCTGCGCTCTGCCGTGGCACATTTTATGTTTCTTCTGCTTAGGGTTCAGTGACCACTGTGGATCACTGAGTTGGTATCTTATCAAATTTGCACTTTGCAGTCATTAGTATCGCCACATTCTCACTGTCTTCTCCTTCTGGAACTGCAGTGATGTGAATATGAAATTATTTGATGTTGTCCCACAGATCCCTGTAGCCTCTGTTGATTTTTCTTCTATCTTTTATTTTCCCTTGAGTCCTTCAGATTGAATGATTTCTATTGATTTTTCTTCAAGTTCACTGATTCCAGTTTTTTCTTTTTCTGCTTTTAAGCTCATTGAATGAGTTTTCCACTTCACATGTTGGTTGCAATTCCGGGTTTTAAAACTTGACTCCATTGATATGTTTGTAAAAATAATTCCAAATCCACAATAAGACATAATTAAAATGGCAAAAGTTAAAGAGAGAATCTTAAAGGCAGCAAGGGAAAAATATACTTGACCCCTGAATAACGTGGGGAATACGGCACTGACCCCCTGCACGGTCAAAAATTCACATATAACTTTTGATTCCTCCAAAACTTGTAATAGCCTGTGGTTCACCATAGCCTTACTAATAAAATAAACAGTTGATTGACACATTTTGTATGTAACATGTTTTATGTATTGTATTCTTAAAGTAGGCTAGAGAACAGAAAGTGTTTTTTTAAATTGTCACAAATCTCCACAGAATTTTTTTCCAGTATACTTATTAAAAATATTCACATAGAAATTGATCCATGCGCAGTTCAAACCCATGTTGTTCGAGGGTCAACTGTAGTTACATACAAGGGAAATCCCCTAAATCTACCAGCTGATTTTTCAGAAGAAACTTTACAGGTCAGAAGGGAGTGGCAGGATATGTTTAAAGTGCCGACAGGGAAAGACTTACAACCAATAATACTCTGCCTTCAAGGTTATTGTTCAGAATTGAAGGAGAGAGACAGTTTCCCAGACAAGCAAAACTAAAAGAATTTATCACCAGTAGATCAGCCTTACAAGAAATGTTCAAAGGCATCTTTAAGCAGAAAAAAAAAATGGCTGTAACTGAAAGTAAGGAAATATACAAAAGAAACAGTTTCATTGGTTAAGGCAAATACATGGTAAAGTCAGTAAATCAGCTCTTTAGAAAACCTAGTATGAAGGCTAAAAGACAATATAGTAAAATTAAGTATGACTACAATAAATAGTAAGAGGTACACAAAACAAAAAGATATAAAATAAGATATAGAGATTCTGGATTCTGCTATCTTCTTTTGAAGAATGTGGATTCGTGTTCTAGTTGTCAGTTCTAATTACTGGCTTATAATGTTGGACCCAAGTAGGCTTGTTTTTATGTTTTGTTAGGACAGACAGGTAGATGTCTAAGGATGTTTCTCTAGCCTTTTTAAGTTGACAGAACACAGCCCCCAAACCTGAGGCTCATGTTGGGGCTTGGTTTGAGAGTTGGGGCAGGCCTTCCTCTAGCTGTGGTCCCCACTCTACAGCCTTCCTGAGGTCTGAGCTTAATATCGGGTCACTAACAAGGTGCAAGGGAGGCCTCCTCACTGTGTCTGCTCTGGAACTGACATGCCGTCTGTAGCACAGCCTGGGCTCTGTGGTCTGTCCTCAGCCCCACAGGACCACGCTGTGGGAAGATTCCAGCCAGTGCTCTCACCTGAGCATGGAGCGGTCAGGGGAGGGCTGGCTGGGGAGCCACACGTAGACTTTTGGGCTCTCCTAGGCTGTGACTGCCCCTCATCCCAGTCTCACCAGCTACTCCAGACTCTGATCATTGCCTCCCTGGCTCAGTGGGAGCACCGTGCTCTGCTTGGATCACAGTCCGCCATCCTGTGGTCAGGAAGCCATCTCCAGGTCAAGAGTCATGGTGGCCATGAGGGGCATGCAGTGGGTTTTGCTTCTTCCAGGGTCGCAGCTGTGGGCTGCCTGTTGTGTACAGCCTGAAAACGATAGCCTCTTGGAGTTTTCTCTGTCTAGTGGTTGTTCGTGGAGGGAGGGCTTCTCTGCCACTCATTACTCTGCCAGAGCTGGGATCTGTCCCCGGAGCCCTGTGGCCTGCTCCGCACAGGTCGGCGATGTCCAGGCTCGTGGCTCGGCTGTCATCCCGGCACTCCCTCTACCACCGTCCTGGGGATTCTCTTTGTCTCTCTTTTGAGTTGAATTCTCTGTTTTCTGGATTCCACATTTTCTTATTTTTGGTTGATTTCTTTAGGGAGAGGAACCTTCTGTAGCTTCCTGAGAAAGAGTGGCAGGAAGGTGAAATTTTTGAGACCTGTATGTCTGAAAATGCCCTTATATATTAAACCATTGCACTTGACTAGTAGCTGATAAGGGAGAGAATTCTGGGTTGGAAATAAGCCTCCCTCATAATTTTAGGCATTGTTTCATTGACTGTCTAATGCCCCATGTATTCTTCTTTTTTTTTTTTCCCCTGAAACTTAACTATCCTAATATTGGGCCTTGAAGGCTGGTTCTACGATTTTCTTTTCTCTCTTTTCCATCTCTTGGTATTTTTCTTTACTTTGGAGGGATTTCTTTAACTTTATCTTCCAACCTGTATGTTGCATTTTTCATTTATGTTCAATATTTATTTTTTAAGAGCTTGTTTTTCTTTCTGAATGCTCCCGGTACTTAAAAACGAAATAGTTGTTTCGTGTATGTTTTCCTAGCTCTGAAAACAATGACGGTTGTTTTTGAGGTTTTTGCCTCTGTGTGGTTTTTCTCCAAGTTGCTTTTCCTGTGTGTGTTTCGCCTCTGTCCTTTGAGTTACGTGCCCTCCTCTGTGGCATGGAGATGATTCTTGGTCATCTGGATCCCTGGTTTGTGTGCTGCCAAGTTCACGCCTTTTGCTCCACCCCTTGCGTGAGCCAGTGGACACCTGAGCTGTGGAGCATGAGGCCTGGTTCCTCGGGGCCTCTCACAACTGGGGAGTAAGTAGGAAGTCTCAGGACTGGAGGAGTTTCTTTGGCATGTGTGGCCCAGAGCTTTCTCACTCTCCACTTCTCGCGATGGGGCCTAGGGAAGAGGTGGCAAAGCCCTACTCTCAGGAACTGTCTAGGCCTCTGGGGTCTGTCCCGCCCTGGACAGGGTAGGAGCACACCTTACACACTGGATGGAGAGGCACCCTGAGTGCTTGTGCTGGTGAAGGAGGATGGAGGGGCCTGCAGGGTGGTGTAGACTAGTCTCTGGTCATCTTCAGAGAGTCCCAAGAAGCTGTGATTCTAGGGGCAGAGAAGGCAAGCCCTGAGGCCCTGAGAGCTGTGCGCCTGCCTGCCCTGATGGCCACTGTCTCCTAGTCCCAGAGCTGGTGGCCTGCCCCGGCACGGTGAGGGTCCAGGTCTCCCCTGGCCCAGCCCCTTCCCCTGCCCTGTCTGGTGTCCAGCCAGACTGCTGCTTCTGCAGGAAGCCGCACGCAGGCACCTCTCCTCCATGGCTAAGGTCCAGGAGGCTTGGCGGCAGGCACCAGTGGGTATTGTGAAGACATAGACCAGAATAAGACCCCCAGCTTCCTGCCTTTGGCCAAGCTGAGTGGGCTGATGGGGAAGGCCCCACAAGAGGACTCTGCCTGTTGGTTCCCCCAGGCCTCCTCACCACCAGGTCTTGAGCATCTTCCCAGGTGTTGCTGAGGCAGAAGCTGAGAACCCTAATGCCAGAGGAGCCTTATGGCGGTGCATTGACAGGCCTGGAGAGGAAGGCCCTGGATGTGCACACGGCCAGAAACAGGGCTCACCCGGGGCCACCATCCCACCCTGTGTGCTGCTGGAGCTCCTGTGCTTTGTTCCCTGTGGTGAGCCCAGTGTCGAGGGGAGAGAGGGCACCCCGAGGACCCTGGGCTGATTGCACTTGCCGCCGCAGTGCAGAGTACATCCCTCTTCCCCATGCCAGCTTTCCTTGCTAACTTTAGAGGGTAGAGATGAGGCAACCTGCCTTCCCTCTCCTGTCTTCAAAATTGGGCCACCGTGGCTTTCTAAGGGCTCAGAAGGCCTTTTCTCTCTCTTCAGCCCCTCCTGTGCAATTCCTGCCGAGGTGGGGGCCGGTGGCCTGCCCAGTGGAACCAGCACTTCGGATTTGTGGGATTGCCCGCCCTCCCCCTGTGCTGAGCCACACCACCAGGTTCACAGGAGGCCCTCTATTTCTTTAGCTGCAGATCTGGGACACAGCCGGCCAGGAGCGATTCCGCACCATCACCCAGAGCTACTACCGCAGTGCCAACGGGGCCATCCTTGCGTATGACATCACCAAGCGGAGCTCCTTCCTGTCGGTGCCTCACTGGATCGAGGACGTGAGGAAGTATGCGGGATCCAACATCGTGCAGCTGCTGATCGGTAAGCTGGGGGGCCGGGGCCACCGATCCCATCTCTATCTGTTTCAGTCTGTCTCCCTTCTAAACACAGGACGAGCCAGAGCACAGAGAGGGGCTCAGGTTGGCCAGGTAAGCATGGGGCCGGAACTTGAACCATGATCTTGCAAATTCTAATCCCGATAATCACTTATAAAGTTACACTCAAAACGGGAACTAGAGGAAGGAAGAAAGGAAGCTGACATTTGCTTTGCAGTCAGCACTTATCCACATGGTGGTTAACGCTGGTTAAGTCTTTGCGTCTTAGCTCTAGTGCCCGCAGCCCTGTTCTCATGTGTCAGGGTTGAAGCGAAGGCACAGAAAACTGAAGTAGTTTATCCCAGGCCACACAGGCTGTGCGCATGTAAGCGTGAGCAAAAAGCGTGACCAGTTCTGCTGATCCTAATTCAGGGACTTGCTCTATCACACATGCTGCAGAGCAGGCTTCTCAAATGTTTGTGTGCCTCTGAATCACCTCAAAGGCTATTAAAACAGATGCTGGTATCACCCCCAGTGTCTGATTCAGGAGGTCTGGGTAGGGCTCATGGATGTGCATTTGCAGCAAGTTCCCTGGTAATGCTGGTGAAATCCATGTTGCCGGGCCAGGGACCCCACTTTGAGAACCACTGCTGCAGAGTGATGCTGTTACCTCCATTTTTCCTTTTCCTTCTACCTAAACTTCCCTGACATGGGCTCAAAAAGCTCTGGACCATTAGTGTGGTCCCTGGAGTCCTCAGGCCAACTGTCAGGTGATTCTTCTAAGATGATATTGTACAGATGGGGTCTGGGCATGAATACAGCTGGGAAAAGGGTGGCTTTTGGTTTCGTAAAGCCTGGCCTCCCTAGCCTGCCAGGACTAGGGTGTGGAAGCACTGGGCAGAGCTAAAACCACCTTTCACCCCCAACCTTGGGCAGGAAGGGAGCTCTCCTGACCCGGCCTTACATTCCCCTTTTATCCAGGACATTCTATTATAGAGCATTTTATACAAATACAAAAATTGAATAATGGCATGATACCCACAATAGTGTCCAGATACCCATCACCCAGCTTCAGCAATTAGCAACTCATGTCTGATTTCATCCCCGCCTTCATTCCCTTGAATTATTTTGAGGCAAATCCCAACACCAAACTATTTTATCTAGAAATATTCCAGCATGAATCTATAAGAAATACAAGCACTTAAAAAATACATAACAATACCAATTTAGTGTCTAAAAAATATCGACATTTCTTCAATACAATCGAGTAGCTTATCTGTGTTCTGATTTATAGTTGCTCATAAATAGCACATGTGCTTTTTTTTACTTTGTTGAAATCAGGATCCAAATAAGTTCCACATAATCGAATTGGTTGCTGCATCATTGAAGGCTAACCAGTGACATTTTAGATCTTTATAGATGCTTATCTTTTTTTTTTTTGCCCTTCCTATAATCGCATTACAAAAATCAACCACTTCAACACTTTAGAGAATTCTAGAAATTAGGTCAAGAAGCAGTTTATCAGATTATTTGGAACATAACGAAACATCTCCAAACTCATAGGAGAAGCCAAAGCTGTACTCCCAGGTAAAGTGAGAGTGTATGTTCTTACTATTAGAAAAGGAAAATAATCAAAACCCATGATTTTATAGAGAATAAAAAAATTCCAAAGGAAAATAGGAGAGACCAAACAGTAATCATAAATGAAAGTTTAGCAAAAAAAAAAAATTAACAACGCCAGATTTCTTTGTCAACTACCACACTGGTGGAGTGCCTGCCCAGTGCCACCTGTGTAATCCCTCCTCTGCCAAAGGTTGCATCATAGATCGGGGAGTTGAGTCAGACAAAGTGACTTACCCATGGTCACACAGCAAGTGAGCTGGAGTTTCTTTACTGGTCTTCTTCCAGCTCTAAAGTACCATATTCTTTTCACCAAACTTTACTGCTGTTTCTTAGGAAGAAGCAATGAAATATAAAAGCCTTTGGCAGAGATAAAAAAGAGAAAAGAGGGAAAAGAGAGACTAAGGGCTATCTATCAACAAGGGCTGTAAAATAAAGTTTGTTTTTAAAGATAGATTACCATGTGCAACTGTGTTTATTGGTGGCTGACAGCAGTAGATGACACTAGGTCTCAGCTCGGCCTTGCCAGGTAGAACAGGGCTTGCCTGGCACCTGTGGGCTCACCAAAGCTGCACCTGGCCTTCCCCTACAGGAAACAAGTCGGACCTCAGTGAGCTCCGGGAGGTGCCCCTGACTGAGGCGCAGAGCCTCGTAGAGCACTACGACATCCTGTGTGCCATCGAGACGTCTGCCAAGGACTCGAGCAACGTGGAGGAGGCCTTTGTGAGGGTGGCCACAGAGCTGGTCATGAGGCACGGGGGTCCCCTGCTCAGTGAGAAAGGCACTGACCACATCCAGCTGGACAGCAAGGACATCGGAGAGAGCTGGGGCTGTGGGTGCTGACCGGGGTGCAGAGCAGGCAGGCAGGGGCCTCCCCACCACCTCTCTGTCTCTGGCCTGCCAAGCCCAGCCCTCCAGAGCTGGCCCTCCAGGACACCAGCCATTCTAGGGCAGCTGGATAAAATCCTGGAATTTTCCATCCCATGGCCTGGATGCTTGATGGGAAAGCTACTATCAAGGAAGGCGGAAGCAGGGTACCTCGTGCAGGAGGCCTGTTGGTGCAGGGCAGGGTGTGGGGCCCCTCCTGCCAGCCAGCGGCTGTCCCCTCCACGTCCTTACATTCCAGGACTGGCCTGAGCCCGCTGGTATGGACCGCAGCGGGAGAGGGGCCCGGAGTGTGTCTGCCCTGCTCCAACCGTCCTGGTTTTGACTATTTCACCCCCGGAGTCTGCTGCAGCTGTGGCAGCAGGTTGCTGCTTTCCAGGGGTGTGGCTGGTGCCCGGGGCTCTTCTGGGTCATTCCAGGCCTTTGTAACTGTAGAGAGCAAGAGCAACCAGCCCATGAGACTCGGTTCCTAAGCACGGCTCCAGGGAGGCCCTGACGCCTTCCAGGCGGGGAGCCTGCCTGCCTTCACTGCCAGCTCTGAGCTCACAGATACCTTGGGGCCCAGCTAGCTGCCTTAGCAAGACCTCTCAAGTTTTCTGGTTTTCATGTAGTTTCTTGTTTTCACCAGCACAAGTGTGGGGTCATGGCTCATGACCAAGTGCGGACCGTCTGCTGGCTTGAGGCCCAAAGTTTTGCCACTCAGGTTGCAAAACTAGCTAATTCTTCAGCACTGGCTCTAAGAAGTTTGGGGGAGGGGAATGAGATGGCAACGGGACCATTTCAGGGGGGACGTAAAAGCTTGTGCCCCTGCGGTGCAGGGCCAAGAGGCTCCGTCAGGGCACCCGCTCTCATACCCCATCCAGAAACCCTTCCTGCTGTGTTCAGAGTATCAACTCCCCCCTTTCAGGGCTTAGAGAGCTTCCCAAGCAAAAACGGTGAAGCCTGGCAGTCCTGGTCTGGCCATTTCATCGCCCTGTGCCCACCAGCCCAAACAGCCTCAATGTGCTGGGTGCTGAGGTCAGAAGGCAGGCAGGGGCCTGGGTTTCTGGGGCTCTTGGAAGCAGCCCTGTCCTCTGGAGTACAGCTCAGAGGGCCACAGGGTCGATCTTCCCAAGCCAACGCCATCCTCCATGTCAGCCCACTCCAGCCCCTTGGGGGGGCCACAAGATATAAACTGCTCTCGGGCTGTGGGCAAGGTCTCATTTTGGGGAGGCAGCCCAGAGCCCAGGCTGCACTCTGGGCCGGCCAAGCAACAGCCCCAGCTGACTTCCCTTGCTTCAACCCCACACACGATGGTCTGTGTTGCCCCCTCCCAGGCAGGCCTGGCTGCAGAGCAAGAAGCCAGAGCTTTGCAGCCCTGTATAGAGGTGATGCGGGGCTGGGCAGGACAGGATTCCCTGGCGGAGGTGAGAGAGCAGGGTGGCAGCCATGGGACTGACAAGCCTGGTCCGCAGGGGAAGGATGGTGGCCTGGCGGGGCCAGGAGCTGCTGAGCAGGGGTCCACACTCCTGGGAATCAGCCCACTGTTGGCTGGGGCGGGACGGGAGCTGGGAGCATGAGGGCTGCTTGGCGTCCTTCCTCAGCAGCCTCGCTAATAGGATGGCGCTGAGAGGGACCTGGGGCTCTCCCTGTCTTGTCCCTCCACTGCAGTGCCTGGCTTCCTCCTGCCAAGTAGCAAGTGCCCATCACTGAGAGGTTCCCTAAAGGGGTGCCTTGTTCAGGCCCAGGTCAAGTCTTCCAGCCCCATGCCCTCTCTGCCAAGGGGCTGATAATTTGAGCAGATCTGGGCAGTTAAGCAAGGCCCAGGTGGGAAGAGAAGGCTCATGAAGCCTGGCCTTGCAGAGACCTGCTGCTTTGGAGAAGGGGAGACGTGAGGGGTCTCAGAGCGGAGGCTGGGGCCTGTACCCTATGACTGGCCCCAGTCCCCACTGAGCACAGGTGCAAGCCTCCTTTGCCCCTTGCTGGCCTGCCCTGCCTCAGGGCTGGGGAAGGCCCTGGGCTGCTGGGAGGATCTGGGGTGGGCACAGGAACGGGGAGGTGGGGTGGGGGGGTAGGATGGTGATGGGCTCGGAGGTCACCTTGGACTGAGCCCTGTACCTCCTGACCCCGGGGCCGGAGGCAGCACAGGCTTGGCTCGGAAGGGGGAAGAGAGTAGCCGGCCTACCTCAGATGGGGGTGGGGGAGGTTTCCTCTCCCCAGGGCCTCGTTCTCTGCACCTCTTGCTACCCCCTCCAGGCAGCTCACTCCAGGAGTTTGGCCTAGATGTCGGGGGGCCACCTTGGGCACCTTGCCTTCTCTCCCCATCCCACCACAGAGCCCTCTGCGCCTCTGGTTCAGACAGGCCTCATCCTCCCACCTGGACACCTCACCGCCCTCCTCGGACCTTGGACTCCCAGCTGCCATCACTCCAAGCCACCCTCCTGGGGCTGTCAGCCTGGCAGATGTGAAAGGTCACTCCTGGTCCCCTCCCCTGCAAGCTGTCTGGGGTGCCCTGGGACCCTCTGTATGTGGTCCATACTCCAGCAATGTCCAGAGCCCCCACAGCTGTGCCCCAGCTTCTCTCCAGCACCTTCTTGTCTCCCAGGAGCACCCTCTGTCCAGGCTGGCCTCTTGCCCTTCTGGACTCACCACTCTGCCCTCTTATTCATGACTTTTAGAATCCCACGTGTGGCCCAGCTGGACACCTCTGAGAACGGGCACCACCCTGAGCCAGGCTCTTGCTCATAGTACCCTCTGGCAGGAATGGCTCCCCCACCGTCCAGGCCCGGCTTGGCCTGCGAGGTCCACCCTTCCCTCCCCCCACCAACCTTCCCGGGCTGAAGCCACTACAGGTTCCATCAGAGATGCTTCCTGGGCCCTCCATCTCAGACACACATGCTGATGCTCAGGCCTGGCCCTGGATATAATGATAGCCGCATGCTGCATGGGGGCCTCACTACCTCTCTGGGCCTTAGTGAGGCTCTGACATGGGTCTGAGAAAATGGGGAAGTAGGTGAGACAAAACAAGACCCACCCCTGTTTCCTCTTCAGCAGCCCAGGGCCTCTGGGGTAAAAGAACAGTTTAATCTCTTCCTTTGTTTATAAATTACCCAAGAACAGAGCAGGTGAGGCAGTGGCTAGAGTACAGAAGAGGGGGCAGGGGACTGGGGCCAGATGGAGGGCCAGGAAGTGTCCTGGCAGCCACCAAGCTGGAGGAGGGCCATCTGTGACCTGGGTGGGGCTGGTGGGGCCTGGTCTAGAGGGAGAACAAGAGGCTGGTGTTTAATACAAGCGCAGTGGGTCAGGCAAGGGACATTGATCTGGACTCCTAAGCCAGACAGATGGATCCCCTGTCCTCCCAGCGGAGGGTTTAGGCCCCAAGGACACAGATCCCAGCAGGCATGGTGCTGGAGGAAGCTCCTAATTCATATTGAATTCAGTTACTCTTTCCCAGGAGGCCGTGCCCTCGGACCATCTGAGCCCTGCCAGCCTGGGCAACTGGGAGGTGGGGAAGAACTCAGTCAGCCCAAGGATGCCATTTGCATTTGGGAATTTTTCACGATACCTATTTATGATATATGAATCTTTATAGCAAATCTATTTTTTAAAACATGGAAAAGTTGCCTTTATGGAAACTCAGCAGAGCCAGAGTATACACATTCCGAAACCATTAAACAGATTTTTGTGACAAGCCAATGGTGCCCAAGACTGGTTCTCTCACTTCAACCAGGAGCTGGCCCAGGTGGCCACATCCCCACAGATGGTCCCACATGCCCAGCAGGCTTCCGTTGACCAGTCTCCAGGCCTGGAGTAGGTGTGTGGGTGGGTGGGCAGACACAACTGTCCATTGTTGGGAGCCCTGTTAAAACCTCTCTGGGTCCCAGACCAATAAGGGATCCTTGTGCCAAGAGGCAGTTGGTGCCTAATGGGCAGGGGTTTGGTCACATACCTGTGTGACCTTGGGCAAGTCACTGCACCTCTCTGGGCCACAGGTTTCTTCAGTTGGGTTTGTGTTGGGCAGGTAGGCTGAGAAATACTGTTTGGTGATTTCTGGGCCACCAGGCCCCGTGCTCCTCACTTCTCCAACCCTGTAAGGGAGATGTTCTACCCCTGCATTTTGCAGAAAAGCCAACAGGCTCAGGGCTTGAGAGTGCCTTGCAGCCAACATGGAACTAAAACTTCCCCAGGTCAGGATCTGAGAGCCCCGTGAAGGCTGGGCTGGTCCTGCTCACTGCTCTTCCCAGGCATACAGTAGGTGCTCAAAGAACTACGTGAGTGCCTGCATCAGGCCCCTGGCACCAGGAAGCCCATGAGTCCGTAGCCCACTGAGATAATCTAGGGTCTGTTCCTGGTTGCCTGTGAAAGGGGCCTCTGCTGACATGGAGGAAGGATGAGAGCATGGGGAGGCTGCCAGTGGTGGCCAGGGGGTACCGCCCTTGCCCTACAGCCTTGTTCTAAAACAGACATTGTAGGGGGCAGACTAAACTCCATTCAGATCCCAGGTCTGTCCTGACTGGTGTGTGACCTTGGGCAAGTCATGTGTACTCAGAGCCTTGGTTTCCTCAAATTCAGGACTCTAATTCCTGTCCTGCCTGCATCTCAGGAAGCCACCAGGCGATAACCAGGCAGAGAGGAGCTCCATAAGCAGGCTGGAACAGCGGGCTCCTGTTTCCATCTGTGTCCCCAGCAGTAGAAGCCTCAATTCCACTGACTGAATGAGGAGGGCCTAGAGCCCTGGGCATCCCAGATGGCTCACACACCTGGCACTCGCCAGCAACTACCACTTCCAGGGAGAAATGCCTGTTGTTTGAGTGTCCTGCTCTCACCCAGGGCCCTGTGCCCCAGTGGGCCCCACGCCCACGTGTGCCCCTTTGAAGAAAACCCCAGAACTAGGCCTGTCTGAGCCGGGCCCCATGTCCCCTGAGGCTCAGACCAGGGAAGCCTGGACACAAGGTGCCCCGTCCCACTCACGTCCCTCTCATCCCCACAGCTCAGAAGTCCCCCCCTGGTCACCTTCCTCCCTGGGCCCCTGCCCACCCCACACAGCCTCCACCTGCCCTGCTCCTGCCTCCTGTCTCCACACCTGACTGCAGGGAGCCTCCCAGGGTAAGCCACACACTGACCAGGCCACCCCTTTGCTCCGACCCTGCTCGGCTCCCTGCTGCCCTCAGGCCCCCCCCCAAGAGGCCAACACCATCCAGGCCCGGCCGCTCTGTCCCCAACACTGGCCATCCCCAGCCCTGCGTGGCTCTGCCATTTCCCGTGAAGCTGCTTCCCTGGCAGGCAGACCCTGACCCGCCTAAGCAGCTGAACCGCTCCGGGTGGGGGCCTCTCCAGGCAGGGCCTCCGGTTCCCAAGCGCCTTGCTGGGACCTTGCCCCAAATGACAGGCGCCTGTGCCTGCTGCTGATTCCCACACACTGGGGGGCCCCTCCAGGGCAGGGGATGGGGAGTCTCGCCACTGCCCTTGGGGCTGCAGCCTGTGCCATTACTCCCCCACCCTGGAGAGAGCAGACCCAGCTCGCGCTTCCACCACCCCGCACTCCAGGTGCTCGCCAACCCCCTCTTCCAGGCATGGTGGGCTCTGCCCACCCACCTCAGCCCCCAGGTGAGCGAGGCCCACCCCTCCCACACCTGGGCTACTATTGCTGGGCTCTCCGTTGCCTCAGGACAGGCAGCCAGGGAACGGATGCAGAGTCGGAGTTTTTGACCCTTCATATCAAATTCAAAGCTGCTCATTTATTCATCATTACAGTGACAGTGGTATCTCTCAGGGAGCTGGAGGAGCTCTGTGCTGGGCTGAGGGGACTCAGGGGAGGTGTGGCCGCCAGGAAGTGGGGACCTGGGAGAGGAGGTAAGGAGACGTTGGTGGTCAGGGGCCTGGGAGCCGGCTCCTGGGAGCTGGGTGAGCCTAGCCAGCATGCTCCAGCCTTCTGCTCACGGTGGCATCATCCAGGAGTTTGTTGGAAATGCAGAATCAACCTCTACCCCAGAGCTCCTGAGTCAGCACCTGGATTTTAGCAAGATCTGTAGGGGATTTGTTTGCATGTTAACAATTTCAGGAGCACTGCTCTGCACAGCTTGTGCACCCCACCACGGGCAGGCCCTGACATCTCAGAAGTTTTTACATTCTTTTTAAAATAGAAACCATGAAGGTTCTTTCCCATTTACCTTTGGATTAAGTGTATTTTCCTTCCTTTGTACAAGTGCCAGCTTCATCTGTGGACATCAAGGGTAAAGGGCTGCAGGTTGGCTCCTTTCAAGGCTCTGGCCATAGCCAGGGCCTGTGGATGGGGTCAGTGGGGTCACCTGGGTCAGCCTAACACCCAGCCCTCTTCCATTCAAACTCTAACCCTATCTGGCAGTATTTGAGCTTGTCACCCCTAATAGGGGTTCTTGATCTTTTCTGGATCCCTGGCCACTTTAAGCTTAGACTCATTTGTTGGAAAAGATACAGATTTCACATATAGACCCAAATATGTGCTTCGTTGGCGGTTAGTAGGTGGCTAGCTGAAGGCTGCCCAATTCCCATGTCTCCTAAGAGCTTCAAGCTTTTATCAGGATGGTGGTTACAGCCACCTGAGATGAAGGAGCCTAATGTTTTTTGAGAGATTTCTGTATGCATTCTTAAGAGAGTCTAATGCGCATTCAGTGAGCAGCAGAGAGAAGATTTGACCCGTGGGGCATCAGGCTCTGGGTCGTGCCTTAGCCCCTCAAAATCCAGAGAGGGAGCCTCAGGTTTCAGACCATGGCTGCTGTGGTAACTACCCTCTACTCAGGTTTAATTCGACAAAGGGGATGTGAGTCTGGGTGGATGTTTCGGAAAATAACAGCCCTTATGGAAAGCTATCGGAAGGAACAAAGCTTAAAAATAAAACCTCTGTGCACAGAAATATCCATGGCAGCCTTATTTCTATAAAAAGGGAAATTCTGGGGCAGCCATCCCTCGTTGCAGTGTATTTTAGACAATGTTGAAGTGCTGATCACAGGAGAATCGCTGATTGGGTTGGGAGCACTGGGTCTACCTTCTACTTTTCTACACTTCCCTGTTGTTTCCTGTTGTTTTTTTGAAATAATGAATAGATACTATCTTTGTAATAGAAAGACACAATATACTTTGAAAGAGTCATGAAAACAACATAACATTCACAACTATTTATGATGTAGTATTCATTGAAAGACTCAGAATACCTTGGTCTAGAGCAGCTGTTCTCAAATTTTGTCTTCTCAGGACTCCTCTTAAATTTTTAATTTAAATTTTAATTCCTCAGAAATTTTGAGGGCCACAAAGAGATTTTCCTTATGTGGGTTAGATCTATCAATAGTTTACAGAGAGTGAAAATAAAGCAGAGAACATTTAAAAATATTTGTGTGTTCACTCAAAATTGTGTGGATAAACTCAAGGACATTAACAAAAATAAAATGTTTTAATAAAAATAGGTATGTTTCAAACAAAACAAAAAAATTTGTGAGTTGTGCCATTGTTCAACATTTTTGCAAATCTCTTTAATATCTGGCTTAATATAAATTAGCCAGATCCCCATGTCCGCTTCTGCAGTCAATCTATTTTGAAACCATACATTGTGTAGGCTCTGGAAAATTCCCTTTGATTTTAAGGGAGTTTTTAATTTGAGAGAATGAGAATGAAAAAGGCTAATAATGTCTTATTTTATGGAAACAGTTTTGAACTTATGAAGCCCCTGAGTCTCAGACCCCCCCCCAGGGGTCCCTGGAACCCCACTTAGGGAACTAGTGATCTAGTAAAATAATCACACAGGTATACAAGTTGGCCCCTGCAGCACTATTTGTAAAGGAGAATGTTGGATCAATTGTATCTCTGTCAACAGAGGACAAGTAAACTGTCCTTTCTACTTTATTTTATAGTAAAATAAATTTTATTTATTAATAAAATTAATAAAGGGAAACCTCACTAAGATGGAGTCAGGAGGCCAGCAGGGGGAGCTCTCACACCCTAACACTAGTCATCAATTACAGACCCGACGGGAAGATTGGACCTAAGCAAGATGCAGCTGCCACCTCACCTCCTCCTTGACTAGCTTGTAGAAGGAAGGAAGCTTTCTCTACCCGCCAGCAACAGACTAGCCAGTGAAAAGCTGGCAAAACTCAGCCAATGAAAAGCCATGATGCTGCAAACTCCCAGTTTCCTCCAATAGACTTTTTGTTTATAATGGGCCCCCCAAGCCTTCCCCTCTCATCTATAAAGGAGCGATCCTCTCTTCTGTTTTCCACTCCTTAATGGTTTTGCTGTAGCGACTCTGTCCTGAATTGTAGTTCTCTGCTATACCTGAAAAAACAAAAACTAAACCATTTTTGCCGGTAAGGTAAGTGACAGTTTTATTTCCAAGGTTAACATTCCCGAATCTATGTTCCTGGATTGCATTCCCTGAGACCTCACCAACTGTTTCACAGCTTTGCCTTTTCTTGGATGACCCTGTGGAGTCAGTCTCCATTGCTAGAAGGGTCCCCGGGCCACGAACGGGCTGTTCCCCACCTCGGGCAGAGCCGAGCGAGGACAGAGCCTTCCACCTTCTGCGATCTGCTGTCTCGGGCGCACGCACAGGGACTGGCCCAGGCCCCTTCCCTGAGGTGGAATGTATTCTTTGTCCAGCAAGGAAATTTTTCCTCATGTAGTTTGAGGTGTCATCATCGGGCTGGAGAGGGTGAGGGTCCATGCAGGCCCAACGTGGAGTCCTTGGGAGACCGAGTGTGCATGCCCCCTCCGCTCTGTTGCTGGGCGCACAGGAGGAGCACGGGTCCAGGCCACTATTGCAGGCAGGGTGGGACAGTGACTTCAGGGTTCTAGAAAGAGCTGCTTGTGAAGGTCGTCCACACCGCTTCCGGCCGGCCGCCTGCCCGCCACCATCCCTGCATCCCTTTGCGTTCCCTGCTCACCTGGGGCCAGAGGAATGCAGAAGACCAGCAGAGGGCTTGGCAGGAGGCCTCCTGGTGGGCAGCTGGCCATGGTACAGGGTGAGCGGGCAGCAAGCCTGGACTGAGGTAAGCCACCAGCAAGGCGGTGTGGTTGTCACAGTAGCTGGTACAAATTACCTCTGCAAATCCCCCAGTGCAGCTGGATTGTGAAAGTACTGACAAAGGAGATGATTGGGAGGCTGATGTCATGGTGACTGTGGGGATCGCTTGACGGTGGTGATAGAGATGGCGTTTACTTTTATAACAGGAATAAGGTCCATGGGTGGTTGGTGCTAGTGTGACAGAGGTGATGGGGATGGCGGTGGGGGGTGGTGATAGGGAAATGGTGGGGGTGGAGGGGTGAGTGGGAGGCTGGTGTGCAGGCCAGGACTGGTGCAGGTGGCCAGTGCTCCAGGTGAAGGTGAGCGGCCAGGGGCGGGGCATATTGGTGGCCACTATGGTCCTACAGGGGACAGTGGTGGCCAGTGGGGGAGAGCTGGCCATGTGGTGGGAGGTGTTGGTGCTGGGGCTGGTGGCTGTGGAGCTGGTGGGGATGCTGCACATGCTCTGTGGTGGCCTTGCTGGATTGGAAGGAGACCATGGGGAGGATGGAGATGGCGAATCGAGGTTCCCAGTGGACCCGTTTCTGTGGGGCTCTTGTGTGATTCCATCATCTGCTCGTGGAAGTCCCTGCCGGGCTGCTGGGTGACCCTCCACTCCGCCCACCCTCAGGGAGTCATCCCCTTTGCGGGTGACAATGGGCTCTCTGGGCTCCTGCTGGATCTCACAGACCGAGCTGCTCGGCCACTAGGATCAAGTCCTGTCATCGCTGTTGGGCCAGACCTGTGGCCACCTACACTGGCCTCAGGAAGAAGTAGAGGCAACATTTAAGGGGCATCCCACTAGGGAACTTGGGGTTGAAGGACCTTAGTTCTTGGGGGCTCCATACGCCAGCAGGCTTTCAAAGGGGCACTTTTTAGGTGTGGAAGGGGACCTGTCTGGGCCATCCTATCAGGTGCCTGTCGGGGCCCTGGGCTAGTGTCCACACAGTGTGGGGTATTGGGGAGCAGTACCTTCCTCAGGGATTTCTTGGGGTACTGAGGAAGTTCATGCGATGTGCTTCATGCAGGGCCTGGCATGTACTAGCCCTACACCCGGTATAGATGCCAGCTTCTCCTGCTCTCATGAGGCAGCTGTGTCACAGCTGATGGCTCACATGGAAATCAGACTCTCAGCCTGTGGGCTCCATCTAGTCAATGAACATGTCTTATTTGTCCTGTTAGACATAATCAGATTTTGATATAGTTGAAAATAATCAATTTTTTTATTTAGTTGCCAATGCTTGAATAAGTTGGGGGTTTCACGTAAACATTTAGATTTCCAGCCTCTCTGGAAGGGTGGGAAGACATTCTGGGTCCCTGTGTCCTCATGGCAGCGTTCGACCATGCCTCTTTGGATGAAACGGGGGCGCTCTAGTTTTCCGCAGTCTCCACCACTACCTACTGCCCAGACCCTCCCCTGAGTTTGAGGCTCCTGTTCCAGCCTCACCTGGGTGGGTCAGTGCCCTCCAGTGGTGCTTGGTGTCCCCGTGGCCTTCCTCATGGCACCCTCTGAGCCACAGGCCAGCCACGTGGAGATCCTTGAGGGAAAGACCTTGGTGTAATTATATTTGGATTTGGGTTGGCCAGTCGCGGGCCTGTAAATGTTATCTCATTTGGTGGAGAGAAGTTTATCTAAACTGCTGGCACTAGAATTCCTCTGAGGGAGAAAAGGGTCTTGTTGGAAGAATTTGGTGACTGTTGCTTGGGGTGGAACTGGGAGTCCAGACTTTGCGTGTGTCTGATGTCAGCGCTTTGAGGGCAGTTGTTTCCCTGAGCAAGGGAGGAGTTTGTTGTTTTGTTTCTGAAGAAGAGGGGTAAAGAGGAAGGAGAGGAGAGAAAGCGTGTAGGAGAGGAGAAGGGAAAGGGCCCAGGTGAGCCCAGACGGCTTCGTGGCTGGGGCAGAATGGCTAAAGGCCATTTTCAGAACAAGGACTAGCTTTTCAAGGTCCACCTGTTGCAGAGCTGGAAGCCCCTCCTTTCTTCCTGCCCAGGGTCTCCACTTCCTGCTGTGTTGTGAGAACCAGCTTTCTGTGGAATTCAGACAGGGGCTGAAGAGTGATGTGAAATCAGTCTGGGTGGCCTGTGTGGGAAGCAGGTGCCGGTGGACAGACGAGGGTGTGAGAACTGGGGCCGCGGGACCTGGTAGGCCCCGGGGAAGGCCTCAGGCATCCAGAGATCGTGCTTGGGGGTGGCTGGTGGGGAGGCAGGACAGCCTGTTTTACCAGGAACCTGGGGAACAGAGGAGCTCCAACTGATATCTGGTTCTAACACAATGGACCCAAGTTTCTAGGAGGAGCCAGACTTGAATGCTGAGAGGGGAAAAAATTAAAAAATCTGAGCTTGGATAAAATGGCTGAGCAGCCAGTTTACTTTGAGTTATGGGCTGACCAGGGCTGGTGGCATCTGGGGAGAGGCTCAGGGCCTGGCTGCCTGGCCTGGGGGTGACCCCAGAGGTCTGGGCTCAGTCTAGGAATTTGGGGTCACGCACAGCAGGCCAGCCAGGAGAGCCAGGCCCAGTGTGGCCATGACAACGAGAGCCACATCCCACCAGATCCCCGGGTGGGCCCAGGATGACTGCAGCTGCCAGCCGCAATTGCCCAGCTCATAGCCAGTCAGCAGGCCCAGCGGGCGGGAGGTGGCAAAGTGGGGGCTGGCACAGCGGACATGCAGCAGGGCCTCGGGCATGTGGTCCTCCAGCCAGAGGCGCAGGTACGTGAGGCTACAGTCACAGTGCCAGGGGTTCTGTGTCACGTCGAGGGTCTGCAGCTGGGGCAGGTAGTCAAAGGCGCCTGCAGGCACGGAGCTAAGGCTATTGTTGGCCAGCAGGAGGTTGCGGGTGTGGGCTGGCAGGGTGGGCAGGGCTGTGAGCCCCCGCCCCCTGCAGTCCACCCACAGCCCCATGGTTTCCAGGGCCTGGCAGGTGCACTGTGCAGGGCAGTCTGTGGTGGCCTCCGCGGCAGCCCAGAGCAGGAACAGGGCCCTCCAGGTGGGCATTGTGCAGGCTGGCTGGGGAGAGAGGGCTGTGAGGTGGAGAAGGGCCTGGCAGCCTGCACCCCTTCCCAAGGGCTAGTGGGTCTCATGGGCATAGTGGGACCTGACCTGGGACAAGAGACAGCTCACCCCCCAATGCCGGCCTCAGTCTCTCCTCTGTGAAATGGGGTGGTGAAGATTGAAGGAAGTGAAGTGTGCCCAACCCAGGCCTGGCTGTCACTTGAAAGGTGGGAGGTGAGTGTAGCTGTGGCTGTGGCAGGGGAGGGGAGTGAGGTAAGAACATTCTTGCCCTTAAGGGGAAGGGACCTCCTGGCCCCTAACAGAGACCCCAGCCCCTGCTCAGGGCTGAGGGGAGCAGATCCCTGCTAAATGACTTGCAGTCCTGGGTCCTGGCCCCCAGAGCCCAGGAAAGGGCCTTGGAGAGCTCCTCCCCGGCTGCTCCCAGCCCCCACCTGTAAGCCTGGGGACAGGCCGGTGGTGTGACTTCCTAGACCACCTTGTCCCGTCAGTTTCAGACGGCTTGCCCATGGCTAAGTTAGCTCTTCCATCATACCTGATACAGAAAACAGCAGAATGAGGGTGTTGAGCTGGGGACAGGGAAGGGAACCCAGAAGGGGCGCCCTCTGGAAAGCCACTCCTCTAGGGTAACACTGAGAATTGGGGACATTGAGGCCCAGGGACTGGGGGGGACTTGGGCAGAGTCTGTGTGAAAGAACAGACTCAAACTCAGATCTTGTGGGCTCCAGGCTTATGCCTGGCCTTCCCTCCACAACTGTTTCCCCTTCTCAAGACAAGTCCCCCGACCACAGCCAGCTTCCAGGGAGTTTACCGTGGATAAACCAATGAACCTTGGCTCAACCAAGGAGCCGGTGTCTGAGAGCGAATGCCCCGTCTGCCAGAGGGGAGTGCCAAGGGGCCGCTGGAGAGCTGCCTCCCTCCCCCTGCCAGCCTTGTCCCCTTGTCTCTGGCAGGGGCCCGCGGTGCGGGAGATGGAGCTGGGTAGTGAGGAGGGCCACTTACCTGTGGGGCCTGCAGTCCACACACCCTTTCTGTGGCCTGAACGGTCTGCTTGAGGCCAAGGTGGCAGTTCAGTGTAAGGCAGCTGATGGTGGCCACTGCTTGAGTGGGAGGAAGGAAATGGTGCAAATAGCCTGGCTTATCCCCCAAGTGCAGCCCTGAAGAGACTATCTCCAGAGAAACAGGGGGCCTTTGGGGTCCCTGGGCCTTGGCCGCAGAACTGCAGATCATCCCCAGGTTACGGAAGTGGTTGTGGGGGTCCCCACAGTGCATCCCACTGTATCACCAGTGCCTCGAGAGGCCTCAGTTACAGGGTCTGTGGGAGAGCCGAGGAGGCCCCCTTACAGGGTCCCAGGAGGTGGGGAAGGCTTCCTGGAAGAGGAGGAGACCCTGGAGGCGAGTGGCTCTGCTGGTTGTTCCTCCAAGCCTCAGTTTTCCTCATCTGTAAAATGGGAGCAATAGTCCCTCTTCTGCTTGCCTCACATTGGTGTAGGGTGGACAGCTGCCATGGCTGAGAAGCCTATGCGGGAGCCTATCCGTGTTTCATTTTCTTTGGTCCTGAATAGGCAGGAGAAAGTCTCCTTTTGGTGCCATTACATCTTCAGCAACTCCTAACCCTTCCTGATCCCTCTTTTTAAAGAAGGAGCTGTAAGCCTGAAGCTTGGAGCCTCTATCAGACATTAGTTAGCATTTAAGACCCTGGCTTTATTTGCATTATATTTATTTCAATAGCTACATTCTACTTAGTGGAGGAGCACCAGCTTTTCGTTTATGTCAGTGATAACAAAGTTGCCTTTAAAAGACAGATGTGTTTTAATTATATTTTCAATATTAAAAAATATTAACCCAAATCAAGCCCAACAGTAAAATATTACACTTACAACATCAAAACATTAATATATGTATTCTATGATAAGTTATAAAAATTGCACCAGTAGGAAATACCAGTACGTCAAGAAAGGGTTTGCAGAGATGGCAGTTTGCACCCGTGGAGGTCAGGGGAGGGCACTGATGTGGGGAACCCGTGGGGGTTAGCAGTGTTTTGGGAACAAGTAGAAGGGGGTCTGCCCTAGTAATCCAGAGATGCCCAGAAGAGGAGCCCAGAGTGAGGGGCTGCTGAGAGGAAAGGCACCCCCAGGTTCATCCCATTGGTCATGGCCTGTGTTGACCAAGGACACAAACCTTGAGAGAGGGTCCCAGGCCCCCAGTCTGGAGGCACTCAGAAGGGTTTAAGGCTGGAGGGGGAAACTGAGGAGCTGTGGATGCCTCCCCCAGCCAGGATGTAGGGAAGTTACAGCAGCAGGAAAAGTCAAGGGCAGAGGGCTGAGAGCTCTTTTACACGCTACCGTAGATGCAGGAGCATTCCTTAGGGTCACAGCACTGGGTGTTCTTTTTTTAGCACCTTGCAACGCATGGAGGTGCTATCATTCATTTACGTGTTTATATCTGCCTCTCGCCACCGGAGCATCAGCCTCCTGAGAGCCTTCTGCACTCTCCTCGTGGGGTCACAAGGCCAAGTCAGGCCTGCACCTCACTAATCCTCAACTAGTTTGTGCTGGGAGGTCGCACAAGTGCCCCCATGATTTGACTGTAAGAGATTCGGTCAGCGGGGAGGGACCCTGGTCGTTCTCCAGTCCCACCCTTACCGTGCAGGTGATGGGCGGCTCAGGGGGAGGCCTGGCTGGCTGAGCCCCTCAGCGCACCTGCCAGTGGCTGCCCTCAGCAGCCTCGTGCTCCTAGACACCTGGGTATTTTGTGTTCAGTGCTCAAGGGTGTGTTGTTAACGGTAGCACAAAACTGGTAACAAAAGGAATAAGTACAGGCACATTCACACCCTGGAACATCATATAGACATGTGAAGTGACGTAGAACTATAAGAATGGGGTTGAAGGAATTTCCCTTAAGTGTCAAAAGTAAATGCACAAAAATGTCAAGTAATACCCTATTTTGGTAAAACAGACTGTGATCAACCATCCTGGCCAGGATTATTTATCACCATGCCCTTCTCAGACCAGCCTCTGTCCTCGCCCATGTGTCCATCCTTCCTTCAGAGGCTGGGGTCCCCCAGTTCCAGCCCCCAGAGGGGCCTTGGGTCCTGTCCCCCGATGCAGCGCAGCTCTTCTCCCCAGGCAGGAGGGGGTATCCACCCCCGTGAGGCCCAGGGAGGCTCCCAGGCATGCCTCTGCTGCCCGGCCCAGAGCAGGGTGGGGAGGGTGTCCTGGTGCTTGCTCGCTCCCTGGGCTCACCTAGGGATGGTCCCTCGGGGGGGGACTTTCACCGGAGCCTGGACCCTGGGGGGAACCGCAGCCTGCACAGCCTCCGCAGGGGTCTCTTGTGGACCCCTGGCCTTGTCCTGCCTCCACCTGCCTACAGGCCTCCACAGCCATTGGGGAGGAGTCCTGGTGAGGTGCCTGGCCTGACCCAGCTGAGCCCACACTCGCTTCCTCCCAGACCTCTGATTTCCCTCTTATTTTTAGCATGTACAACTTGGAACAACAAACAACTCCACAAATAAGAAATCATTTTCACACTGGAAAAATTAGAATGTTCAGACGAGCAGGAAGAAGGTGATAGCATTTTTCCTCAGTCCCAGTATCATGCAACACTGCCTTTTTCTTCCTGTGTGCATTTTTTCTTACCCACATTGAGTCACTCAGGGCCTGTGCTCTTCTGGGACCTCTTTTCCACCTGTGAGCACACCCACATGTGTCACCAGCATTCACGGTGGCTCCACTGTGTGGATGCCACGTCTTTTAGTTAAGGGCTCCCTGGGCCTGAGGGCATGCCCTGCTCTCGCCAGCTGGGTCAGGCAGGCCTTGTGGGCCTGGAGGGGCAGCGGGGTGGCCATTGGGGCTCCCTGAGGTTGGAGGGCTCCTGCTTCCAGGGCTTCCCAAGCTGGCCGTCCTGGTTACTACTGTGCTTTCCTTGTGGGGAAACTGAGTCAGTCCCTGCTCTGCCCCTCCAGGCTCCTTCCTAGGTAACCCTCCACCTCCTCAATATATGGGGCCCCTCTCCCTGGGCCCTTCCTTCCTTTCTGTAAACATGCTAATGACCTCCTTTATTCTGGAAAAATCGTGTGTGTGTGTGTGTGTGTGTGTGTGTGTGTGTGTGTGTGTGTGTGTGTGTGTGTGTGTGTGTGTGTGTGTGTGTGTGTGTGTGTGTGTGTGTGTGTGTGTGTGTGTGTGTGTGTGTGTGTGTGTGTGTGTGTGTGTTTTGAACACCACAGTGTACTTCCCACCCCTCCTCCCTTCCCGTTTGCCTCACGGCCAAATCAGATGGTGTCGCTGGTCTCCGAGGACACCACGTCCTGTATTTTCTGTCAGCTTCAAGTCCAGCTACATCTGTCTGGCCTGACCACCTCCAGCTCCAGCCCAGACCTGGGCATCCTGTGCCTCCAGGGCGGCTCCTCAGGGCCCTCACACCCACCACAGCCTAACCTGGGCTCTGTCCCCCACCCAAAAGCCAGCCCCCTTTGTGTTCTGCATCTTAGGGAGGGCCAGCATCATGCACTCGGGTCACCCAGCCAGAAGCCTGGGCCACTATTCAGACCCTCTCTCTTCACCCCACATCCCATCAGTCACCTACTCAGCTGACTTCCTTCTGCGGATCCCTGGGCTTCATCCCCCTTCCGAGGCACACTGTCTACTCACTCAGTCCCTCTCCTCTGACCCCACTTTCTCCTCTGATGTCCTCCTCCACTTCAGAACGGGAGCCCAGCTCCGCCCCAGGACCCTGTCCTGGTCCTTCCTGCTGCTTCCATGTGATTACTGTTCCTCCCTCTGACCCCCAACTCTTTGGACCTGCCTGTTGTCAGCCAGGCCACCTGTTCCCACTTGTGGTCATTCCCTGTCCTGGCTGACCCCCATGTCGGGCACATGGCTTCCTGTTCCCCAAGGATGCTCCCCTCCCTCATCCCTGCAGGCGGCCCTTGAGCACCGAAGCCTCACTATACGTTGGCTTCCCACCACCCACTGTGCTCTGCCCTGGGCTCCATCCCAGCTGCCCACCCCCACAGCCCTACCCCAGAGTGCCCATCGGCAGCAACCGCTCCTCCTTGAAGCTTTGATTCAGGCGCGCACCTGCTGACTGCCACCTCCCCATCCAGCTCACATCTTTGAGCACACCTGCTCCAGCCCACCTCTGATCTCATCAGGATCTCTAGGCCAGTGCGCCGATCACTGTCCTTTTATCCTGCTCACTGCCACAGCCTCACAGGCTGACCCAGGCGCCACCACTGTCCTTCAGGGTCCCTTCTTTAACACAGAGTTTTAGCCAGTCGTATGGCCCTTTACAGGTAAGACTACATTTCCCAGCCTCCTTTGTTGTTAGCTGTTGTCATGTGACAAGCATGGGCCAATGGGAGAAGAGGGAGAAATGACACGTGCAGCTTCCCGTACATCCCTGGGGAAGTAGCCCTGTGAGGAAAGCAGAGCGAAAAGATGGAAGGAGCCTGGGTCCTTGACGGTTCTACAGTTGCCATCCAGCTCTGGCATGCTACCTGGACCTGCCCCGAGAGAGAAAATTCTGTCTTTTCTAAGCCTGTCTTTTTAGGTCTGTTAAACGCTCATGTGCTCTTACAGCAAAGCCTCCAATCTACCTGTAGTCATGCCCACACATTCTGCCTTCCCAAATATATTCAGAACATACCCACTTCCCTGTACTACCACTGCCCTGGTCTTGTTATAACTCCCTTGACTTCCCATTGCAACCAGAATAAACTCCGAGTTCCTTCCGGCCTACAGGACCCTCTGGGGCTTGGCCCCTGCCCTGCACCCTCCCCTTTGCTTGCTACAGCCACACTGACCTTCTTTCAGTTCCCCAACCACTCCAGAATCTTCCTGCCTCAGGGCCTTTGCACTTCCCACTGCGGTCGTGGTGCTCTGTTTTCTGGCACAGTTGACCCTAAAAAGGGAGCGCCTGATCAAAACATGAGCCCTTAATGCAGAGAACTTTATGTGGCTGCTGACAGAAGAGGAAGTGAGAGAGCTGCACAGAGGGGAAGCCAGAGAGATTTCAGAGCCTGAGGAAGACTTAATGCACCTGCTGACTTGAAGAGAAAGCAGAGCTGATTGCTGCCAACATCTGAAATGAACTCCAGGTGGATTCTTCCCCCACAGACTCTTGGAAGGACAGCAGCCCTGCGCACACCTTGATTTTGGGCTTGTGAGATCTCTGCAGAGAACCCAGAGCCACTTTCTGCCCACACTTCTGCCCTGCACAAGTGTGAGATAATAAGCTTGTGTTGTTCTATGCCTTCAGGTTTGCAGTAATTTCTTACGATAGCAAGAAAAAACGCATAGGAAGGGCGATCTCTGCTCTGGTCCTAAATTTTCTCTGCTCTCCTTTTCAAGGACCTTGCTCCTGCAGCTAGCTCCTCTCTCCCCCTCGGTGTCAGGCATCAATTTCTCCATTACTGGATCATTCCCCACAGATTACAAACAGCCTGTAATACTGCCTACTTGAAAATTCTCCCCTAAACCCACATTTTCCTCCAATTCCCACTGCTTGCTCTGCCTCCTTCTGCCAGGGAGCTCCTCATAATTTGTCCCTTGCCATCCAGCTCATCAGTAATTCCTGTTGTCTCAGCCCCCAAATATATTCAGAATCTACACAGCTCTCCCTTTACCACTGTGGCCCTGGTCTTCTGTTAACTCTCTTGGCTTTGAGAATAATTGCTGCAACCAGAATCAACTCCACGCTCCTTCTATGGCCTATGAGGCCCTCTGTGGCTTGGCCTCTGCCCTGCAGCCTCCTCTTTGTTCACTGATCTACAGCTACAGACCCTCTTTCTGCCCCTCAACCACTCCAGAATCATCCTGCCTCAGGGCCTTTGCACTTGCTGGCTCCGTTGCCTGGTGCCCCCTCCCCCATGGCTTCCTCCTGACCATCAGTCATGTCTCAGTTCAAGTGACCCCTCCTCAAAGTCTCCCCTAACTAAGGCAGCACTCCCATTCTGCACCCTACTACGCCATTTAATTTCTTTCATAGCCTTTGCCAGCACCTAAAATTATCCTTCTCTTTCACATATTTTTGTGTTTAAACATCTCTGTCCCTTGAATGTGAACTTCAAGAGGGCAGGACTCTGTTCCGCTAACTGCTGTTTATAACGACACCTGTGCCTGGCACAGAATAGGCAGTGTACATTCGTCAGTTTTGCTGACCACCTCCTCTGGTTCCAGCCAGGCCTCTCCAGGACTTCGGTCTCCCGGGCGTCAGCCTCCGCCTCTGGCTACAAAGCTTTGACCCTGACACTCCCTCCCCTGCTCAAGATCCTTGTGTGGATTCTCCCGTGTCTTCAGGATAACATACAACACTTCAGCAGGGTTTGAAACTGAACAGGGATCTGATACCCACCATAAACCAAACACAGGACACTGGCGTTTACAAAAGGAAGGCAGCCGGGCAAGGAGACAGGAGGCCACCTCAGAACTGTCTCCTGCTCATCAGCAAGAGAGGCTTTTTAAATGAGCATGGTTACATGGAATTGGTTGAGGGTTGGGGAATTCCATCCCTGGGCTTCTCCATCCCAGGGTGATTTCTACGTCCTCTGACCTGTGTGTCAGCTTGGTTTTATATATTTGGCAATTAGTTGCCTGTTGATTTGGGACACAGTTCCTCACCAAAAAAGTCAATGACCAGGCGAAGAATCTAGCCTGCGTGTGCTCTAGATGGCTTCACTGCTTTCACCTGGATCTAGCAGGTTTCTGGGGAGGGCTTGGAGGCTTCCCATTGTTCTCTGGAAAAAAAAACCCTCTGTGACTGTTACCATGCAAGGCGCGGTTTCAGTTCTGCTTGGCTCTCCCCTGCTGCCTCTTTGTGACCCCAGTGCCCGCCCCATACTCTCCACCCATGTGCTGGTTCCTCTCTCTGTGCCTTTCTCTTTCTGGAGCCCTTCCCTAAATTTTGCCTGGCACACTCTATTCTTTAAGATTCACCTGGGGGATGACCTCTTCCAGGAAGCCCTCCTTGCTTGGTCCCCAGTTGAGTGAGGGGTGCTGCTGTTTGCCTATCTGCCCATGAGCCCAGCAGCTCCTCAGGGACCTTGGGCACCCACAGGGGAAGTGTAATGGGTGTTGTTCACAGGGCAAAGGAGGAACTGAAAGTCTTCAAATCCCTTAGGTGATTCCAGGAGGTACACAGGCCTATGACATGAGTTGTGAGAAATACAGGGACCGAGTTACTCCTTGCCCATCCTCTGACCTGAAGGAGCCAGCCTTAGTCTGGTAATTGTATTACAAGGGAAGCTATTTAGAAAACCTTTATTTGGGGGCCCAGGATCCTTCACTGTCCCTGGAAACAATCTTTACTTCTCACAGGAAGCAGAGAAGATTAAGAGGCAATAACTTTTTTTTTCTTTTTTAGATAATTATTTTTTATTGAAGGGTAGTTGACGCACAGTATTACATTACATTAGTTTCAAGTGTGCAACACAGTGGTAGAACATTTATATACCTAATTCTAGGTTCCAGCTATCACCCTACCAAGCTGTTACAATATCTTGACTATATTCCTTATGCTATACATTACATCCCGTTTACTTATTTATTTTACCATTGGAAGTCTGTCCTTTTTTTTTTTTTTTTTTTTTTTTTTGTGAGGGCATCTCTCATATTTATTGATCAAATGGTTGTTAACGACAATAAAATTCTGTATAGGGGAGTCAATGCTCAATGCACAATCATTAATCCACCCCAAGCCTAATTTTCGTCAGTCTCCAATCTTCTGAGGCATAACAAACAAGTTCTTACATGGAGAACAAATTCTTACATAATGAATAAGTTACATAGTGAACAGTACAAGGACAGTCATCACAGAAACTTTCAGTTTTGCTCATGCATTATGAACTCTAAACAGATCAAATATGAATACTCATTTGGTTTTTATACTTGATTTATATGTGGATACCACATTTCTCTCTTTATTATTATTATTATTATTATTATTATTTTTAATAATTATTTTTTATTGAAGGGTAGTTGACACACACTATTACATTACATGAGTTTCAAGTGGTACAACACAGTGGTAGAACATTTATATACATAATTCTAGGTTCCAGCTATCACCCTACCAGGCTGTTACAATATCTTGACTATATTCCTTATGCTTTACCTTACATCCCGGTTACTAATTTATTTTACCATTGGAAGTCTGTCCTTTTTTTTTTTTTCTGAGGGCATCTCTCATATTTATTGATCAAATGGTTGTTAACGACAATAAAATTCTGTATAGGGGAGTCAATGCTCAATGCACAATCATTATTCCACCCCAAGCCTAATTTTTGTCAGTCTCCAATCTTCTGAGGCATAACAAACAAGTTTTTACATGTAGAACAAATTCTTACATAATGAATAAGTTACATAGTGAACAGTACAAGGGCAGTCATCACAGAAACTTTCGGTTTTGCTCATGCATTATGAACTATAAACAGTCAGTTCAAATATGAATACTCATTTGGTTTTTATACTTGATTTATATGTGGATACCACATTTCTCTCTTTATTATTATTATTTTTAATAAAATGCTGAAGTGGTAGGTAGATACAAGATAAAGGTAGAAAACATAGTTTAGTGTTGTAAGAGAGCACATGTAGATGATCAGGTGTGTGCCTGTAGACTATGTGTTAATCCAAGCTAGACCAGGGCAATAAAACATCCACGTATGCAGAAGATTTCTCTCAGAACGGGGGGGTGAGGTTCTAAGCCTCACCTCTGTTGATCCCCAATTTCTCACCTGATGGCCCCCCTGCGACTGTGCCTGTCTTAGGTTGTTCCTCCCTTGAGGAATCTTACCCGTCTCTGGCTAACCAGTCATCTTCCGGGGCCATACAGGGAAATGTGAAGTTGGTAAGTGAGAGAGAAGCCTTATTGTTTGAAAAAGTTAACTTTTTACTTCTTTGCATATTTATGCCCTGTGGCTTCTATGCCCAGCATTTGTCTTGAGGTATCTTTACCACTTGGAAGAATTATGATACTTGGTAAATTTGATATGAGGCACGAATTCTATTTAAGGGTTGTAATTAGGAAGGAAGAAGAAAAGCTATAGAAGTAGCAGGCAGAAGAAAACATGGGAAGATTGATTATTTCTTTGACATATCTTCTTGTAGAGTAACTTCAGCATATATAGGTTTTAAGCTACTACTTAAATTGCGCACACACATTAACATAATAGGAGTATAGTTACATAACCAAAGCATATCTGTAATTACCAGCCATCTCCAGTGAAACCAAGAAAACCAGTTAGGCACCTTAGGCATTTGTGAAAACTTATCTATGATATGGTGGATATTGTCCAACTGAACTTGAACAGTCTGAGAGAAATCAGACAAATTAAAACAACCCATTCCTGGGGACTGTTCACATGCCATATGTTCTTTTAACAGTAAATAGTCTGTAGTTGTAAGACTTTGGAGCGCTACAATTTGCACTTCTCCAAATTCTTGGTTGAGTTCCAACAGTATAGATCCAGTCAAATTTGTTGTTTTACTGTATGCACAGGCCAGCTTAGATATCTCCTTCCTCATTCCCATGGCAAGTCCAGGAACTGGTGGGATGTGTGCTTCTACAGCTGTAGCAGTGCGTGGATCTTTGTTGGGGTTTTTTGATGATCATCTTCTGGCATGAGTCTTCCAGAGAGTGCAGATGTTGGAAGTTCTTTTTCATATCGAATCTTAGTTCATTTTCGGGGTAGCCCAATTAGAATTTGATCCTCTGTATAAACACAAACAGACCCTTTGCCTACACTTTTATATGCCCTTTATACCCTGTGTAGAACTCGTTGGAGGTTACCACACAGGAACTGCCCTTTTTTTTTTTTTTTTGCTTTGTTTTTGGTATCACTAATCTACACTTACATGACGAATATTATGTTTACTAGGCTCTCCCCTATACCAGGTCTCCCCTATAAACCCCTTTACAGTCACTGTCCATCAGCATAGCAAAATGTTGTAGAATCACTACTTGCCTTCTCTGTGTTGTACAGCCCTCCCTTTTCTCCTACCCCCCCATGCATGTTAATCTTAATACCCCCCCACTTCTCCCCCCCTTATCCCTCCCTACCCACCCATCCTCCCCAGTCCCTTTCCCTTTGGTACCTGTTAGTCCATTCTTGAGTTCTGTGATTCTGCTGCTGTTTTGTTCCTTCAGTTTTTCCTTTGTTCTTATATTCCACAGATAAGTGAAATCATTTGGTATTTCTCTTTCTCCGCTTGGCTTGTTTCACTGAGCATAATACCCTCCAGCTCCATCCATGTTGCTGCAAATGATTGGATTTGCCCTTTTCTTATGGCTGAGTAGTATTCCATTGTGTATATGTACCACATCTTCTTTATCCATTCATCTATTGATGGACATTTAGGTTGCTTCCAATTCTTGGCTATTGTAAATAGTGCTGCAATAAACATAGGGGTGCATCTGTCTTTCTCAAACTTGATTGCTGCGTTCTTAGGGTAAATTCCTAGGAGTGGAATTCCTGGGTCAAATGGTAGGTCTGTTTTGAGCATTTTGATGTACCTCCATACTGCTTTCCACAATGGTTGAACTAACTTACATTCCCACCAGCAGTGTAGGAGGGTTCCCCTTTCTCCACAGCCTCGCCAACATTTGTTGTTGTTTGTCTTTTGGATGGCAGCCATCCTTACTGGTGTTAGGTGATACCTCATTGTAGTTTTAATTTGCATTTCTCTGATAATTAGCGATGTGGAGCATCTTTTCATGTGTCTGTTGGCCATCTGTATTTCTTTTTTGGAGAACTGTCTGTTCAGTTCCTCTGCCCATTTTTTAATTGGGTTATTTGTTTTTTGTTTGTTGAGGCGTGTGAGCTCTTTATATATTCTGGACGTCAAGCCTTTATCGGATGTGTCATTTTCAAATATATTCTCCCATACTGTAGGGATCCTTCTTGTTCTATTGATGGTGTCTTTTTCTGTACAGAAGCTTTTCAGCTTAATATAGTCCCACTTACTCATTTTTGCTGTTGTTTTCCTTGCCTGGGGAGATATGTTCAAGAAGAGGTCACTCATGTTTATGTCTAAGAGGTTTTTGCCTATGTTTTCTTCCAAGAGTTTAATGGTTTCATGGCTTACATTCAGGTCTTTGATCCATTTTGAGTTTACTTTTGTATATGGGGTTAGACAATGGTCCAGTTTCATTCTCCTACATGTAGCTGTCCAGTTTTGCCAGCACCACCTGTTGAAGAGACTGTCATTTCGCCATTGTATGTCCATGGCTCCTTTATCAAATATTAATTGACCATATATGTCTGGGTTAATGTCTGGATTCTCTAGTCTGTTCCATTGGTCTGTGGCTCTGCTCTTGTGCCAGTACCAAATTGTCTTGATTACTATGGCTTTATAGTAGAGCTTGAAGTTGGGGAGTGAGATCCCCCCTACTTTATTCTTCTTTCTCAGGATTGCTTTGGCTATTCGGGGTCTTTGGTGTTTCCATATGAATTTTTGAATTATTTGTTCCAGTTCATTGAAGAATGTTGCTGGTAGTTTCATAGGGATTGCATCAAATCTGTATATTGTTTTGGGCAGGATGGCCATTTTGACGATATTAATTCTTCCTAGCCACGAGCATGGGATGAGTTTCCATCTGTTAGTGTCCCCTTTAATTTCTCTTAAGAGTGACTTGTAGTTTTCAGAGTATAAGTCTTTCACTTCCTTGGTTAGGTTTATTCCTAGGTATTTTATTTTATTTGATGCAATTGTGAATGGAGTTGTTTTCCTGATTTCTCTTTCTGTTGGTTCATTGTTAGTATATAGGAAAGCCACAGATTTCTGTGTGTTGATTTTGTATCCTGCAACTTTGCTGTATTCCGATATCAGTTCTAGTAGTTTTGGGGTGGAGTCTTTAGGGTTTTTTATGTACAGTATCATGTCATCTGCACATAGTGACAGTTTAACTTCTTCTTTGCCAATCTGGATTCCTTGTATTTCTTTATTTTGTCTGATTGCCGTGGCTAGGACCTCCAGTACTATGTTAAATAACAGTGGAGAGAGTGGGCATCCCTGTCTAGTTCCCGATCTCAGAGGAAATGCTTTCAGCTTCTCGCTGTTCAATATAATGTTGGCTGTGGGTTTATCATAGATGGCCTTTATTATGTTGAGGTACTTGCCCTCTATTCCCATTTTGCTGAGAGTTTTTAACATGAATGGATGTTGAACTTTGTCAAATGCTTTTTCAGCATCTATGGAGATGATCATGTGGTTTTTGTCTTTCTTTTTGTTGATGTGGTGGATGATGTTGATGGACTTTCGAATGTTGTACCATCCTTGCATCCCTGGGATGAATCCCACTTGGTCATGGTGTATGATCCTTTTGATGTATTTTTGAATTCTGTTTGCTAATATTTTGTTGAGTATTTTTGCATCTACATTCATCAGGGATATTGGTCTGTAGTTTTCTTTTTTGGTGGGGTCTTTGCCTGGTTTTGGTATTAGGGTGATGTTAGCTTCATAGAATGAGTTTGGGAGTATCCCCTCCTCCTCTATTTTTTGGAAAACTTTAAGGAGAATGGGTATTATGTCTTCCCTGTATGTCTGATAAAATTCCGAGGTAAATCCATCTGGCCCGGGGGTTTTGTTCTTTGGTAGTTTTTTGATTACCGCTTCAATTTCGTTGCTGGTAATTGGTCTGTTTAGATTTTCTGTTTCTTCCTGGGTCAATCTTGGAAGGTTGTATTTTTCTAGGAAGTTGTCCATTTCTTCTAGGTTTCCCAGCTTGTTAGCATATAGGTTTTCATAGTATTCTCCAATAATTCTTTGCATTTCCGTGGGGTCCGTCGTGATTTCTCCTTTCTCGTTTCTGATACTGTTGATTTGTGTTGACTCTCTTTTCTTTTTAATAAGTCTGGCTAGAGGCTTATCTATTTTGTTTATTTTCTCGAAGAACCAGCTCTTGGTTTCATTGATTTTTATGAGGCAATAACTATTATCTAGCGTTTATAGCCTGTGTGTAAGCAGAGGGGGAAATGGGTTACCCTCCACCCCAGCTGCTGGAGCCCCTGAAACCCTGCTGGCTGCTTCTTTGCAAAGAGAAGTCTCTATCAATAAAGCTGTTTGGGGCCAGGTTGTGGAGTTCCTTACTCCCTCTGGGATCCTGGGCAATAGTCTCAGCCTCTCTTTCTGCCCTAGTTTCTTTACCTGTAAAGCACATTGTTCAGACCCTGGCACAGGTCAGCCAGCCATGGGCAGGGTCTTGCCCACATGCTGTCAGGGCATAAATGGTAGGCCTGACATCCTTTCATCTGTCTCTGGCATCATAGGAATTTTTCTCTTGTGACTAGAAGGATCACATACTCCAGCTTGGCACCTCAAAACATTGGGACTTTGGCACTTGCTTGTCCCCTCAGATTTAGCAAATGCATCTGTGCAGAAGTTCACAACGTTGTTGTGTTTTCTGTGCGCCTGTTACATTAGGGTCTCTGTATGGCAAGGTGAGGTTGCTTTCCAATCAAATTAGAGCACATAAGCTTTCCTTCTTAAAACATTTCCAAAAATGTAAAAAGGGAACTGGTTATAAGAAAAATATGGAGTCAATAATAGCACAGGTGGTGGGAAGATAGGCAAATACTGAAGGAGGGGACATTCAAATGAATCCAACCCGGCACTCCCCGCACGTCCTGTTTTGAGATCATGCCCAACCCTGTTGCATTCATTCCTCTGTTCAGTGTGTTTGCCATCTAGTGGCAGACGTCTGGAATTACAGGCTGTTTTGGGGGAGGAAGGGGTAATTTCAGGTCAACAGAATGATTTTATTGCCAGAAGGTAAGAAAGGACATTAGTTAGAAGTTCCCAGAAAACGTTTTTGATGATTTGAAGACCATTTGAACAATTCTAAAGAAGCCTTTCTAGAAAAAAGGCGAAAGAAGAGTGATGGGCGTGAAGGTTATTCACAAATATTCAATTCTACTGTTCCTGAAACATGGTAGGACTATTGCCCCACATGGGGGGGCCCCTTCCCTGCCTTCCACACCACCCATGGCCGGCTCATGGATGAGGGCCGTAGGTGCAAGCCCCCCACCCCCCCGAGAAAGGCCCTGTGTTTGGGGTTTAATGCTCTGTGGCTGCTGTCATGAAATTCGTAAGAATTTATTACATCTTTGACTTTGTTTGTAAGTGAAGTCCAAGAGGACCATGGAGCATGCACCAGGGACTTGGAGCCTCAGCTAACATGTACTCCCATCCCCTCCCCACCTCTTGGCTGCCCACTGTGCCCTTGACCAGGATGTGTTATGTCTGCCGGCTTTAGGATGGTGGGAGGCAGAAGAGCCCAGCAGCCATCAGGCCAGCGCAAGTATGCATGTACTCACACCCATCTGTGTCCTTGAGAGCTCCTTCAGCCAGCTCCATGCGTGGGTTTGTCCTTTCATAGCACTTACCAGGTTGAATGCTGTTGAATTTCAGCTCATACTTGTCCTTCTTCCAGCCTGTTAGGCCTGTGATGGTTACTAATACACCTAAACACCTACCACAAACACACCCAAATTACCCTATGTTCTGATGAAGCATAATTTTTTTTTTTTTGCTAGAAAATGCATTTGTTATCTATTGCTACATAACAAATCATCCCCAAACTAGCAGCTTAAAACAATAACATTTGTTATCTCACAGTTTCTGTGGGTCAGGAACTTGGGCAAGCCTTAGCTTCTGTTAGAAGTGAGTCGCTAAGCCTGGCTCATTCAAGGAAAGGGAATTCAGCTTTACCTCTTGAAGGAAGAGTACCTCTTGAAGGACTGTAGACATTTTAACAGGCAAATTTCAAATTCAAATTGTTGCAAGTCCTCTAGCAAGAAAACTCTATTAGTTTTCTACCAAGGGATTAATCTACCAAGGTATTAGTTAACAGTAGCTCCCAGGAGCCTCAAGTGACAGGAAACTTCTGGGTCAGGGTTGTGACTGATTAATACTCAGGCCCAAATGTCAGGAGAGGCCCTGTTTTTGGTGAGGGTTTCTGGGGAATTGTGCACTTACTCTGCTTCTGACCAGTGAACCCCCAAGTTTCGCATATTGGCAGCCCCCAGGCTCTACCATTTCTTCCCCTGGAAACATCACTCCAGCCTTCAGCTCAGTGAAAGTGTGCCCCATCTTTCTGTGTAACTGTACCCTCTGACCCAACCCTCTTTCCTCTCAGTAACCTCAGGCCTGGGTGCTCAGCAAAGGCCCTGCCTGCTTGTCCTGGTGACAGGCCTGGGGCCTCAATCCTGCCTCTGGTATTGCTCTTTGGGGCTGTGGGCAGGGGCCCTCATGGGGTGAGGGAATTGAGAGGAACCCCAGGCCTTGCTCCAGGGACATCCATGGTGCCCTTAGGACATCTCGGCCTGAGCAGTGTGGGGCTGCAGGCCTCGGGCAGGAAGCAGCAGCCCAGCCAGGGCCGATGCTTAGGTCACACCCAAGCCGGGACCAAGGAGGTCCCAGCCTCTCCCCACTGGGCAGAAGGAAGGCTGCCCAGGCTGCAAGCCAGCAAGGCTGAGGGGCCAGGAGGCACTGACATGAGTCCAACTCTGCAGGGATGCCTGAGGCACCCCCGGTACCGTTTCTCCCCTTTTTGCTTTTTAAATAGACTTAATTTTTTTAGACCAGTTTCAGATTCAGAGCAAAATTGAGCAGAAAGTACAGCTTCTCTGTACCCCTGGCCCCTCCCCCCCACTATGTGCAGCCTCCCCCACTCTCAACACCCTAAACCAGTATGGGGCATTTGTTGCAGTGGGTGGACCTGCGCTGACCATCATCACCCTCAACAGCCCATAGTTTGCATCAGTGGTTGCTCTAGGCCTTGTATGTTCTATGGGTTTTGACAGATGTGAAAGTGTGCCCCATCTTTCTGATCTGTGATCCATTAGCACAGTATCATACAGAGCAGTTTCACTGCCCTAAATTCCTCTGGGCCCTGCCCTATCACCCTCCCTCTCCAACCCCTGGCAACCATTGATTTATTGTCTCCATAGGTTTGCCTTTTCCAGAATGCCCTATAGTTGGAATCATACAGTTTGTAGCCTTTCAGATTGGCTTCTTTCACTTAATAATATGCATTTAAGGAAGCAACCTAAATGTCCATCAGTAGATGAATGGATAAAGAAGATGTGGTACATATACACAATGGAATATTACTCAGCCATAAGAAAAAAACAAATCCTACCATTCACAACAACATGGATGGAGCTAGAGGGTATTATGCTCAGTGAAATAAGCCAGGCGGAGAAAGACAAGTACCAAATGATTTCACTCATATGTGGAGTATAAGAACAAAAGAAAACTGAAGGAACAAAACAGCAGCAGAATCACAGAACCCAAGAATGGACTAATAGTTACCAAAGGGAAAGGGACTGGGGAGGATGGGTGGTAAGAGAGGGATAAGGGTGGGAAAAAAAGAAAGGGGGCATTATGATTAGCATGTATAGTGTGGGGGGGGTATAGGGAGGGCTGTACAACACAGAGAAGACAAGTAGTGATTTTACAGCATCTTACTATGTTGATGGACAGTGACTGTGAACGGGGATGTGGGGGGGACTTGGTGAAGGGGGGAGCCTAGTAAACATAATGTCCTTCATGTAATTGTAGATTAATGATACCAAAATAAAATTAAAAAAAATATGCATTTAAGATTCCTCCATGACTCGACAGCTCATTTCTTTTTCAGTGCTAAATAATATTCTATCATCTAGATGGACCAAAGTTTCTCAAAGACATCTTAGTTTCTTCCAATGTTTGGCAATTATGAGTAAGGCTGCCATAAATATCTGGGTGCAGGTGTTTGTATGTACATTAGTTTTCAGCTCATACTCACGTGAGCTCAAGGAGCATGATTGCTGGATTGTATGATAAGAATATGGTCAGCTTAAGAAACTGCCAAACTGTCTTCCAAAGTGGCCGTACCATTCTGCATTCCCGCCGGGAATGGGTGAGAGGTCCTGTTGTTCCACATCCTCACCAGCATGTGGTGCCGTCGGTGCTTTGGATTTTGCCTGTTCTAATGGGCAGGTAGTGCTGTTGCATTGCTGTTTTAATTTGCAACTCCCAAATGACATACGATGTCGAACATGTTTTCATATGCATGAGTTAGGAAGTATTCCCCCTGCCCCTATCTTCTGGAAGAGATTATAGAGAATTAGAATAACATCATAATGTCTTCCTTAAATGTTTGGTAGAATTTACCAGTGAACTCATCTGGATCTGGAACTTTCTATATTGGAAGGTTATTAATTATTAATGTAGTTTCTTTAAAAGATTTAGGACTCTTCAGATTTTTTCTTGTGTGAGTTTTGGCAGATTGTGTCTTTCATGGAATTGGTCCATTTCATCTGGGTCACCAGTTTTGTGGGCTTAGAATTGTTCATACTATTACTTCATTATCCTTTTAAAATATATGGGATCTGTAGTGTTGTCTTCTTTTTCATTTCTAATATTAGTAATTTGTGTCTTTTCTCTTTTTTTCTTGATTATCCTGACTAGAGGCTTACTGACTTTATTGATCTTTTCAAATAATCAGCTTTTGGTTATATAATTAATTAATTTTTTAAGATAATTAAGTGTATTATTTAATTTCCACATATTCTGGCATCTTCCACCTATTTATGCTATTTATTTCTACTAGAAATAACACACTTCTAAATAACACATGAGTCAAACAAAAAATCCCAAGAGAAATTTACAAATACTTTTAACTAAGTGAAAATGAAAATACAATCAAAATGTGTGGGATGCAGTAGTTAGAGGGAAATGTGTAGCACTGAATGCATATATTTGAAAAGAAGAAACCTAATATTATCTAGGCTTCCATCTTAGGAACTAGAAAAAGAAGAGCAAATTAAATGCAAAGAAAGCAGAAGAAAGAAATAATAAAAACTTGAGTAGAAGTCATTGAAAACAGGAAAACAATAGAGAAAAATCACTTTGTATGAAATTTCTTTGAAATTTGTTAAGGTGTGTTTTATTACCTAGAATGTGGCATATCTTGGTGAATGTTCCATGTGAGCTTTAGAAAAAATGTATATCCTGCTACTGCTGGATGAAGTAGTCTATAGACATCAGTTACATCCAGTTGATGGTGCTGTTGAATTCAACTGTTTACTGATTTTCTGACTGCTGGATCTGCCCATTTCTGTGAGAGGGGTGTTGATGTCTCCAAATTGAATAGTGGGTTCATCTGTTTCTCCTTGTAGTTCTATTGGTTTTGCCTCATGTATTTTGACCCTCTCTTGTTATGCATGAAGGATTTTTACCTCTTCTTGTAGGACTGACTGTTTATCGCTGTGTAATGACCCTCTTTGTCCCTGATAATTTTCCTTGCTCTGAAGTCTGCTGTATCTGAAATTAATATAGTTTCTGATCAAACGCCAGTAAAGTAGGCTCTGTTGAAATAGTTTCTTTTAAGAACAGGCCTCGTTAAGAACAGAATGCTCTGGCCTATTTCAGAGTGGTTACTTCCTCTCTCCCTTCCAGAAGAATCAGGGAGCTTTTCTCTTGTATTCACTGTGAGGATCTGGCAGAGCTTCAGAAGGTAGAGCTCACAAAGGTGTGGAACCCCATGGCTGGGACCCCCTGGAGGTTTTAATCTCATATTTGTCCACACTGAACCTCCAGCAGTTTATTGATTATAGTTCACGTTTTTCCTCTTCTCCTACTAATTCCTAAATAGGTGGTTTTCTGCTTTGGTAAGTTGTGATTCTCTGTATTCACCTTTGTGTGTCTCCAGTTTTGGGGGCATCTGGTTGCCCTGTGACCTCGCTTCTGATGGATCCCAGAGCTGTTGCTGAATTTCTAGTTTGTTCAGTTTTTACTTGTTAAGATGCGGTAGTGACTTCCAAGCTCCTTACATGCTGGACTAGAAACTGGAAGCTTTTTTTTCTTTTAATCATATTAGCATTAGACTACATTTCCCGGCCTCCCTTGCACCTCGGTATGGCCAATGGCATGCGAGTAGAGGAGATGTGTGCCAGAGTGGCTGGCCCCTTCCTCTCCCCTCCTTCCTGTGGGTTGCAAGGCTGAGCAATGCTGGTGAATTGGCTTCCACCATGTGAAGGAGGACATCATTCTGGAGAATAGCGGAGCAGCAAAGTGGAAGGGACCTGGGTCCCTGGTGACCACATGGAGCAGAGCTGCTTTCCAAACAGGACCATTCACCTCTGGACTGTTACAGGAGAGAAATAAAGTTCTATCTTGTTTGACCCAGAGTATTTTGAGGTCTCTTTATCAAGGTGGTTTAGCCTGTACCATAACTCATCCAGACCCAAACCTTTAGCAAGCCTAGCGTTCCCTAACTAGAGACTGCTGGCAGTAAAGAGGCCCACTCCAGGCTTGGATGCTGCCTGTCTGTGTGATGCTGGGCAGCTCACCTCACTAACCTCTCTGGGCACCTCTACGGTCTAACTCACTTCAGCAACTTGCCTCCAGTGAGATGAGGGGTACACAGCTGTGATGATGGGCCATCGTTTATTAGGCAGTGGGAAGAGATTTTTATTAGGGAAAGCTCAGTGTAGCTGTAATCCAGAAGAACCCTCTCTGCCTGCTGTCTGCAGATGCCAAGTGGCCTGTCTAGAGGCACCTTAGGAGTGCCCCTTCCAGTCCTTCTTATATTTTTAATGAACATACAGAGAAGTTGACATTTTTTGAGGGGAGCCCTCAGGTCTATAAATTTAACACAGGTGTAGATTCCTGTGGCCACCCCCATGAATCAGGATGCAGAGCAGTGGGGCTCTTTTGCTGGGCAGGGAGCCCTGGGGGTGTTCATCTGGGTTACGTAGTCATAAGTAGCTGCGCTGGAGGACCAGGGCCTGGTGGGCTCAGGCTGGGCTGAGAGGGGCAAGCTGGGGGCGCCCCCCTCTGCTCAGAGCAGCCTCCTTGGTGCCCGGCTCTGCCCACTGCCCCTGAGGAGTCCTGGGGACCTGCTCAAACAAGCCTGGCTCATCTAACAGGACCAGGGGTGGGATGAACCGCCTATTTTGTTCCATTTACAGAGGAACCACCTGGAAACTGGGCTTTGCCTGTGTTACCCTTGGGAGCCTGCAGTGGCTCCCTGGTGCCTCCCTCACCTGTCCCACTGCTAAGTGTCTGAGGCCAGACTGGACATAAGGCACTGCCTCTGCCCCAGGCTCCCCCTGGGCGGGGTACCTGCTGCTCCCAGGCTCCCCCTGGGCAGCCCTCGATCCCCCCTCCCCCAAGGGCCCCCTTCCTGTGTCCGCATAGCTCTGGTTGCAGCCTCCCAGTCCTGCAGCCACCTCTTCATGGCTCCCCGCTCGCCCACCCCCTCCACGAGGGATGCCTGGGGTCCTCCAGTGGCCCCCACTGCCTGTGGGACCACATCCCGGATCCTCGTCCACCCTGGAGCCCCCCACCTGCCCTTGCTTCCTCCGGGCACCTGCCCTCACCCCTGCTGTTCCCGCTGTGGTGACTGGGCTCTCATAACACTATTTTACCTCCATTTAGCACTGATTTCACTCACATTGAAGTATTTTGCCAACATATCTTTCTTTTCAACAAGATCTTATGGTAGGTGAGACCAGGCCTCTTGTCTTACTCCTTCCTGTGACCCCCATGAGCCCCCGTACCTACTGTATGCTCAGGAAAGAGGGGATCCAGGTAATGTATGAAAGGGGGGCCCTTGCTGCCACCACACTTTAGCTCTCGTCGTTACCTCACCTGAATGCCCTTCCCTCTTCTTTCTACCGATGTAAATCCTGTCTCTCTTCTAGAGCTAGTTCAAGGCCAGGCCCCACCAGGAAGCCTGCAGTGACACTCACTCCCCCCGTGAAGTTCCCCCAGCCCTGCTCTGTCTTTGCACCACACCAGCTGTGGCCTGGAGGTCGGGCCAGTGTCCCTGCAGCAGGCATGCTGGGGGGAGGAAGGGTACAGTATTGGGGGGGAGGAGAGCCTGGGAGCCCAGGGAAGGGGTCCTGGGTTGGGTGGGAGAGTGGGCACCTCTGCTCCAACGGCAGGGGAGGCTGCAGCAGGTACAGGCTGATCCAGCACCCCTGGGCTGGAATGTGGTCTCTGGTAGCAGGATACAGGGGCTGTGGGAGAATCGGAGGAACCCAAGGAAGGGATGGCTGCCAGGCTCTGTATTGGGAGGCTCTGGGGTTGGGCCTAGTGTCAGAAGGAGCCCAGGCCTCCAGGTTCCGAGGATGCGACAGTGGCCAGGCCGATCTGGAGGCTGGTGTGGTGGTGCCCAGAGGCTGGGCCAGCGACCTCAGCATGTGAGGAGGGAGTTGGTGAGCCCTGGAGCTGGGCCTGCTGGTGTGGAAGGCTCTCTCCGCAAGAGCTCACAGCTGGCCAAAGCTTGGTGCAGGGCATCCAGGGTGGCTGCGGGTCCAGATCCCCCCTCTGGAAGGAAAGGGTGGGCGGGTCAGTGTGCTCACTGCCCCACAGAGCCACTCTCCCACCTCCCTGGCACCCTCCCCAGCCCTGCCAGCTCCCTCCCCATCTTGTCCCTCAGGGAAGGGGGCTTCTAGTGCATAACCTCTGACCCCCTCCTTGATGCCAGGGTCCATTCTGGGCACTGAACATACCTGGTGCCTGCCCAGCGTGCCTGGTGAGGCCTGTGAGCAGAGCCTCCTCACCAGCTGGTTACCCCAACAGCCCATGAGGCCCTTTCAGGCGGCAGCTAGGCCTGGCTCAGCTTGATTTCACTGGGCATGGGTGAAATCCTACTGCTCTGAATTTTGTCCAAACAAGAGGAGCAATGCTGTGTAGTGCTTAAGGGAGAGACCCAAGGCCACAGGTGCGCTGGCAGCTGACCTCTCTGTGCCTCAGTCTCTGCAGCTGTGGAGTGGGTATAGCAGCGCTTTCTTCAGCAGGCTGCTGTAAGGACTCGAGGGGTTAAACACACTCGAGGCGCCTCTCCAGAGCCTGGCCCATGGTCAGCCCTGTGAGTGAACCGATGAGAGGGAGCCCACCCGGCCCCCGGGGTTCGCCCACATTGGCTTCTGGTTGGTGTCTGCTCCCCTGCTCTTGTTGAACGGCATTTCTGACTTTCTGCAGCCTGCTCCTGCCTATACCCTTAGCAGGTGGTCAGGGCAGGAGTAACAGTGGCGTTTGGCAGATAGACACTTAGGATAGAGAGTGCCAGGTTGGAACACCCTCCAGCCATGTTCAGGCTTCCAAAGATGGGGGAGCCCTCTTACCATGTGCAGGGTCCCTGCAAGTGTTCAGCGTGCTCAGCAAAATCTTCCCCAGGGCTCTTTTCGATATGTTCTTAAAAAGAAATGGAGACAGGGCTGGACCGCACTGTGGAGGCCGTGCCACATCGAGCAGGTGGGACTGGGTGGCTCCGAGCTTCCGTATGGCTCTCTGGCGGCAGATAGAGTCTCCCTCCCTGTCATCCCTTCCTGGCCCCCTACCCCAAGGCTGGCCATGCTGCCCAATGGGCTTCTCAGAGACTCTTGGTGGGTAAATGGAGCACTGTGCAGGATCCATTCCTTCAGAGATCAGGTATTTATGGATTGCCATCTACATGCCAAAGCAGGAACTTGGGAAATAATCATGACTAAGAGAGCATTTTTGTGCATTAGCTCATTTAATCCTTGCAATAACCTGTTATGTTCATTTTAACCAATGAGAAAAAGCAGTGTTAAGAAAGAATGAGAAATTTGCCCAAAGCCACCCAGCTCAGAGGTGGAAGAACCAGTGTTTACCCCCAGGTTGCATGGCCCAGAGCTGTGCTGGGAACCACTGCTTTCACTGCTTGCTGGCCCTGGGCTGCCATTCAGCCATCCTCCTAGGCTGGGGTCTTGATAGCTCTGTATCCTAGGCAGCCTGGTGTGCAGGTAAGAGCCTACTTCAAAGCCTGGGTGACTTGAGTTCAAATTTTACTTCCACGTTTCAGTGACTGGCAATCCTGGCTAAGTTAACTGTTTCTTAAAAACTTTTTTTTTTTAATCATTTGCCAGTGCTATTTAGGAACACAATTGATTTCTGTGTTCTGCTATTTTATCAGCCACGTTGCCAAGGAATTACAATTTGCTTCTGGATTCTCTTGGGTATTCTGTGTAGATGAGTATGATATATAATTACTGATAGCTTTGTTTCTTATCTTTATCCATTTTCTTGTCTTACTGCATTGGCTAGAACCTCTAGTTGGCATACAAGCAGTGATGAAAGGCATGCTTGTCTTAATTCTGATTGTAGAAAGATTCTAACATTTTACCAGTAAGTGTGGGATTTGTGAGAGGTAGTTAGCTTCCTTTTCCTAATCTGGAAAAGGAAGGTCTTTACTGTTCTTGGTTTGCTGAGGGGTTTTAAAACAAAGGAGACAGTGACTGACTTTTCTGCCTCTTTTGAGGTGAATATAGGGTTTTTCTCCTTAAATCTGTTATGTGGTATATTATGATAATATTTTTTTATCTTGAATCATCTTGAATTCCTGGGATAAATCCAGCTTGCTCATGTTACATTTATTTAAACACTGCTGGATTTGGTTTGCTAATATCTTATTTAATATGTTTGCACCCATGTTTAAATGTGACGTTAGCTTATAATTTTCCTTTCTTGTATTTAGCTTCCTCTGGCCTTGAGATCAAAGTTATGTTAGCTTTATAAAATGAATTAGAGAGCCTTCCCTTCCTTCTGATTAGCTTCCCTGGGCCTCCATCTCTGCATCTGGAAAGTGGAGATAGCACTTACCCATGGTGGGAAGGCTTGGAGCCAGGTACCGACACAGGCGGGGGCCCCCTCCCAGAAACCCCTCCCCCCGCCGTGGGTGCCAGTGGGCCTACCAGGTCCTGGAGCCTCTGTAGGAGCTGCAGCACGTCCACCAGCTTCTCCTCCAGCAGGGACAGCCGCACCCGCTCGGTTTCCACCATCTGCAGCTCCAGCCTCAGCTGCTCCTCTTCCACCTTCGGCTGCAGCTCCACCTGCAGGGAACAGCTGGGGTTTGGCTCCCACCTGTCGCTTTGTGCCCTGTAGCTGTGGCCCATCCCCAGGCAGGGTCAATGGCCTGCCTTGACCTTTTCACAGAGGTCATCTCATCTGCCCCCACCCCCAGCCTGCCAAATAAAACCACTGCTGAACTCCTGGCCTAAGGTCACACAGTGAGTTGGGCTAGTATAAGAATATGCGTATGTTGTTTTCTAGTTGAGGACTCCATTCTCCTTTTCCTTCTCTATCCATCTGCTTTCTTTTTAACTTTTCTTTTTGGTTACAAGCAACAAAAACCCATCTGACTGGTTTAGACAGAAAGGGAATTCACTGGCAGGCTAATGGGCTGTTCCTAGGGTGGATTGGCAGCCAGAAAACCTCGGGAATGGGGCAGCAGTGGGGTTGAGACAGCAAGAATGTCCCAGGCCTCTTGTCCCGGGGCCACAGCCCAGAAGAGCTCTCCAGCCGTTCCCACCTCTCTCAAGAGGAGTGGGGCCCAGCTGGCCCTGCCTGCATCGCTGGCCCACCCATGGCAGATGCCAGGAAGTCACAAAATGTCACATAGCCACCTGCCTCCAGAAGCGGGGGATGCAAGGAGTAAGGTGACCCCCACTCTTGATGCCAACGGAGAGAAAGAGAAGCAGCTGGAGGGGTGGTACCCTTGGGCACTCTGGGTGTACTCAGGGCTTTGCACAGGAGAGAGGAGGCCTGGTGCCTCTGCCCAGGGGACTGGAAGATGTGCTTGGGGACACAACCATGTGCCTCAGTAACTATCTAATTCTATAATTCTCCTAATCCCCCATTTTCTTTTCACTTATTTAGACAAGGGATGGTCCAAGACCCTTTCGAACTACATTAGACCACAGATATGCCAAAAACAGAATGGATATATAAATAGGAGACTATCTTACGTCAAGACCAGTTTGAAAAGTGTGATCCCTGTGGAATAGAGAAATTGCTATGGAGTAGAGAGAAAAGGGAAGTATGTTGAGTGGTCTTATTGAAATGGAGACACCACCTGTTGGTGTTGGCCCACTTCCCTTCGCCTGCCGCTAACTCACTAACTTTCCTTGGGATAAGCGTCCTTCCTCCACTTCATCTGACTGGTGAGTCCCTAAACCCTGCCTGCCTACCACAGGGATTGGCTCAGGGACAGGCACATGAATGAGGCTGGGCCAATTGGAGTTCTTCCCTTAGATTTAATGTACCAGACTCTTATTGTCTCTCTGGAGTTTCTTAGTTGGGCTGCTCAGAGCCTAGGGCTCTCTATAGTCCTGCCTTTTTGTTTACTACATGGAGTAAGCCCCTCAAAGTAGTGGAAAGTGAGGCCGACACCCAGAGAAATGCAGAACAGATGGGCAGAGACAATCTAGTCTGCATCCCTGGATCCAGCTGTGCCTGAAGCTCATCTTCTCAGTTCTTTTGAAACTGTTCTTCCCAGCTCCATATTCTAATAAATCCTAGTTGTGCACTCAAGCTAATTTGAGATGGATCCTTTAACTTGCAACCAAAATAGTCTTCATGAAATCTAAGTAAAAGGAAATCACGTCTCCTCTCTGCTTCTTAGGTTAGTCATCTGTGAATGGGGCATAGGACTTGGCTGAGATCCCTCAGGGTCCTTGCAACTGTGAGAGACTCTAGCATTGGTCCAGACCTTGACCTCTGGGGCTCAGCTGACCTCCTCCTCAGGTGTCCCTGGGGTTGTCCTGCTGCAGCCCAGGGTCCCCAGCTGCTCCACCAGCATGGCCACCCAGGCCTCCAGCTCCCCCGGGGCATGGGCGTGGTCAGCGCTGCCAAAGCTGCCGACGTAAGTCTTGAGCTGCTTGGTCATCTGGTTGTCACACCTGCAGCAAAAGGGAGCACCAGTGCTGCAGGGCTGCTTTCCAGAGTGTGCTATAACCTCAGCAAGTGCAGGTTGCTACTGAGTCCATCTCCTCCTGAAAGCTAGGCCAGGCCAGGGCACCCCTCTGCCCAGCACCCTCCCCTGGCTTTCCACCTCACTCAGAGGAAAAGCCAGAGGACTTACCCAGTCCACCCATGGTCTCTGACCTCCCTCCCACCCATCTTTGCTAACTGCTCCCACTGCACTTGCCCCCTACCACCTCTCCAGTATACCTCAGGGCCTTTGCACTTGCTGGTCCCTCTTTCTGAAATGCTCTTCCTTCATTTCCTTTAGGTTCCTGCTCAAATAGCACATTCCCAGAGAGGCCTTCCTGGCACCTCCCTCTGCCCCTCCCCTGCTCCATCTCTTCCTCACTCTGGTCACCACTCACTAGAACAGAGGCTCTGGGAGAGGAGGGCTGCTGTCTGTTTATTGCTGATTTCTCAGTGCCTCGAAATTTGCCTGGCACATAGTGGGTGCTTAATAAGTGCTGTTGTTGACCTAAAGGGTTGGTGAGAACCATAATCCCAGACCATCAACAGCACTTTACGATACAATAGTGCAAGACAACGCTGCCCCTTAGTGGTGTACCTACAGCAATCAGGCATTTTTAAAGCCTCGATTGCAAATCCTGACCACACTGCTGTCAGACAAACGTTCCTGTCCCATCTTAGAGACAAGAAGATTGAGGCTCAGAGAAGTCAGGCAACCTGTCTGAGGTGCCCCAGACATCAGGGTCTGTCTTTGTTCCCTTCTAGGGTGGTGTGGGGAGTAAGAGATCCAACTGAGAGATCAGAAAGCACCAGTCCTGGGCCAGGCTGGAGGAGATGCTGTAAATGGTGTTGGTTGTAGGGAGCAAGGGATCAGGAAAGGGTGTGACATGTCCTGGAGCCACACTAGAGCCTTGGGGAATGTCTTGGGACAGTGGCCAAGGGGTAAGAGAAAGCCACCACGAAGTGTGCCCTTGCTGAGCATCCATTACAGTCTCACGCGTGCTGGGGGTGGTCTTATCACCTCCCTCCAACAGGTGAGGGGACAGTGTGTGGGAGGTGACCAAGTCTGGATTTGACTCAGGCCAGTCAGCCTCAAAAGTTCAAGCTCTGTCACTGTATGAAGGGACTCTGGGCTCCTGGGACTGCGTGTGAGAACTCCCAGCCCCCAGCGGGCCGATCCCAGATGACGTACCCACTTGCGCAGCTGGAGAGGTAAGCCAGCAGGGTCTTGACCTCGGCTGGTAGCCTCTGTGCCTCCCGCCACTTCTCATCATCCTCCTCATCAGAGGCGGCCTGGCCCTCCACTGAGCGGAATAGTTGCTCATCTGCTGCAGAAGAGAACGGGATGTAGGATTTGGGATAGAGGCAGGGGAACAGGCAGCCTTTCCCAGAGGGGTGTGGGTGGCCATCTCCGCCTCCTTCAGACCAACGACCTCCACCCTACCTGCCCCTGCAAGGGGAGGCACCTGAGGCTGGTGCGGCCCCCTTCCACATGCTGGCCAGGAGGGAAGCTGGTCAATCAGAGCCCCTCCCTGGGATTTTACACAGGGATCTGGGAGACAGGAGCCCCACCCTTTCCTTCTCCACTTACTAAGATGACACAACAAGCTAGGGCCTGTCTATATACGGGGCTCTCAGATGTGTCTTATTTCCATCTTAGGACATGGAAGTCGCAGCCTGGGAGCCTTGGGGCTGGGGCTCTGCAGGGCGCTGGTGCCAAGCTCAACAGGTTTTTAACTCTCAGGGAACTGCAGGCCTCTAACATCTGGGGGGATGTGGATGATGGGTGTCACACGTGAGACCCCATGTGACCCCACCATGGCTGGGCCTTGTTGCACTCTGGCCTGAGGGAGCGTCAGAAACCCCAGGCTCTGTCGTGGATGCCTGCTCTCTGGCTGCCCGTCATCAGGCCCCATCTCTGAGGTGTGGGCAGCCCTGACTCTCTCTGGGAGGCTGTCCCCTCCCTGTCCACTCCACCCCAGCCCGGGGGACATACAAATCCTGGCTGGCTAGTCAGAGCACAGACCGCCTGGCTATCTGACTGGTTCAGGCAGGGAGGGGGACCCAGCATTAGCCAAGGGGAGGCAGACCAAACTCTGACGCACATTTCCAGGGAAGAGAAATGTCTCGGTTCCTCCAGCCTAGAAGTTGCGGGGTGAGCTAGGAGCTACTGGGGTCATCTTGTCAGTATGAGGGAATCGCCTTCTGAAAATGAGTGCAAGCAGAGGACGGCAGGGGTGAGGATCTGCTGACGCCTCAAATGCCTGAAGCCCACTCCAGCTTTTCAATGCAATATTTGAGCCGGCAAGTTCCCTTTAATCAGAGCCCGTTTGGGCTGACCGGCCTGATGCTTGCAGACAGACAGTGTCCTGAGGAAGCTGTGTGATCTGCCCCCAGCCCTGCGGGATCACATGCAGCAGATGTGGGGTGGGTCTCGGCATGTGTATTTTTAAAAGACTCCTGTGTGATCCTGGCCACCAGGCAGGTTTAGAAACCCCTGACTCAGGTGTCCTGACTTTGGACAACCATCTCTCCTCCAGCCTGACTCTGCCCCAGCAGAGTGGGCTCTCGACCTTCTGTTCTGTCCCAGTGAAGTGTCCCAGGCTAAATAGAACCAGTGCTGAGGTGGCTGATCCATGAGTTCTTGATTGTGTGAACGTATTTCCAATATTGACAATTTGTTTATCATTCTGGGAGCTGCTTATCATTCTGGGAGCTTCCTGAAGCTGGCTGTGTGTGTGTGGTGTCATTATCGTTATAGTCATGAACATCGTCTTGTGCCTGAGTCCAGGGCAAGCAAGGGGCTCTGAGGGGGTCTGGGAGAGCCTGGGCTACTCTCTCTGCCAGCTTTTCCCTCCTTTCCAACTGATGGCTTTACACCCACCAGGCCAAGGTTCTTAAGACAATGGGCCTCCTGAGGTCTTCTTGAGGGGTGACCATCCAGCCCTTGCATACATACCTCTGATGATGGGGTGCTTACTCCATCCTAGCTCCCTGGGTACCCAGCCCACCCTTGCATGGGACTGGCGGGACAGAGATGTCCCCCACACCCAGCTGGAACCTGCCTCCCTGGAACCTGCCCTCCCGCATGGGTGTCTATGCTCTGAGGCCTAGGGAAGGGGCCCCTGTGGACTTGGGAAGCCAGCCTCAGCAGGTAGTGGGAGTGGAGTCTGTTTGGACAATGGATGGCGGTATCAGTGCAGACAGGACCCTGGAGCAGGTCTGGGGCACAGCCTGGTAGATCGTGAGCCTGGCAGCAAGCCTGAGTACGCAGGGACAAACCTTCGTCCAGCGTTCTGCTCCCGGAGCTGCTGTCTGACTGCCAGGTGCCCTCTGAAGCGGGGTCTGGGCCCCAGGTCCCACTGTGCTCAGGTTCACTACTCTTGGCATCTGGCTCTGGGCTGGCTCGTAGTAAGGCTGGGAGCTGGTTGCCCTCTGACCTGTGGGCAGGGGAGAAAGCACAGGTGTCAAGAAGGCAGAGGGGGCTTGGCCAACTTCCTGCAGGAGCATGTGGGATACGGGCTCACCCTCTTCCACTCCTTACTGTGCACAGGTCAGTTGTCTATGATGTGTCTGAAGGAGACCTGGATTGTCCCTGTGGGTGACCCTGCCAGCTCCCTACTCAGTGGCCAGCTTGGCAGAGTCAGACTTCCATGATGGATATGCACTCTTCCAGCCTCCCTTGCAGGTAAGGCTCAGGTTTGTAACTCAATTTTAGCTAATGGAACTAAAGGCAACATCTGGGGAGCCTCTGGAATGGGTTTTTGTCCCTTATGAGAAAAAGGGTCAGCAAAGGAAATGCCCTTCCTTCTTGCCTTTGAACAATGTCTTGTGGATATAATGTTTGAAGCTGTGGCAGCCATTGTGTGACCATGAGGAAATGACGGAGTCATAGGGTAGCTGAGCAAGAGTCCTGATACCTCTCAGCTGCTGACTAACTAGTCCCAGCTGGTGACTAACTAGTCCACCTCTGGATGACTTCTTTTGGGTGAGAATTTTAAAAATCTTAATTGTTTTGGTTACTTTTAATTGCATATTCTATTCCTTGCCCTTGAAAGCCTGTAAGTGAAGTGTCTCTCTTCTTTGTGCTTTGGAAAACCTACTTCCCTCAGATCAATCGTCTTGATATTCCAAGGTCTTCAGTTTTTGAATATTCATTTCCCATGTCCCAGCACAGGAAAAAAAATCTGTGATAACATGAAAATCTTTTCTAGTGAGCTGGCCTTAGGAAATGGGTCCTCACCCCTCCACTTGCACCAACACCTGTCCTTCTCTCACCTCTTCAGCATCTGCTATGACTCAATCTCTCCCAGACCGTCAGACATAACAACCCAGTACAAATGGCCTGCCAAGTGAAACTGCCCATCTTGGGAAAGGGGAAGTTTTGTGACGCTGGTGGAAGGCATGCTGGGGAGCTGTGTCAGCCGGGCAAAACCACTGATGGTGGGGGTGGCAGGGTTGGACCAGTTTACAGCTGAAGAGGAGAAGACCAACAGGATTAGGAAGGACCAGGTGTGCCCAGAGGGACCTGGAGGTCTGGGAAAAGCCCTGGGAAAAACTAATCAAGGTCTCAAATATTTTTGGAAAGAGACCCTCCTTATGATTAAGCTGCAAACATTAAAAAAAAAGAACATAAAGTGAAGGGTGCACCGTTGTGTTCCCACCGTTTTGCTGGAAAAATCATTCCAAAAGGAATAATCAACCCGGCATCACTCTGTGTCTGAGTTCAGGCACTGTACTTCAGGAATGAAGATCCCTTAAAAAAAATGAATGAAAAACAGCGAATAGAACTGCCTTGTGACCCAGCAAATCCACTCCTGGGCATACATCCAAAGCAGTTGAAAGCAGGGACTCAAGCAGGTGTTGGCACAGCCATGCTCACAGCGATATTATTCATAAAAACCACAAGGTAGAAACAACCTGAGTGTCCGTCAGCAGACGAGGAGACAAGCACAGTGTGGTCTCTCCATACAGTGAAATATCATTCAGGCTTAACAAGGAAGGACATTCTGACACAGGCTACAACGTGGATGAACCTTGAGGACATTGTGCTCAGTGCAATAAGCCAGTCACAAAAAGACAAATACTGTGTGATTCCACTTACATGAGGCCCCTAGAGGAGAGAAATCCATAGAGACATTAAGTGGCCAGAGTTAACCCTAAGCTTTTGTGTTTTACGAGCCAGTAACTCTGACTGATAAAGTCCTGGATTTAAGCTGGGGTCCCCCTGTACAAGCCCAGAGTGGGGATGTAGTTTGTTAGCAGTCAGTGTGAAAACCCCCCAGGTGGGGATTCTTGTTTAAACACAAAATTATGTGACTAGAGCTTAGGTCATATCAGTTGAGGTCTAACTGGGGAGGTGACAGTCCCTCTCTACTCCAAAGTCTCAGACCACAGCCTGAAGAAAAGAAGACACAGGAGTACAGGATCACTGTTTCTAAGACTCAAGGGTGGAGGCCAGTAGCTTTTATATGGCCCCAGAGGGTGGTGCCTGACCAGGATGAGGAGGAAGCAAAGATGAGAATTGGAGAGTCATGAGGAGGCAGTTTAACTCACTGTGCAGAATCATTTGCTGACCAAGAAAGGAGTGGGCCGCCTTGTGAGGCAGTGAGCTTCCTTGCAGAGGAAGTATGTAAGCAGGTAAGGGACTTCAAATGGGTGGAATTTTGAATAGAGTTGGAGGTGGAATGAGACAATATCTAAGCCTTTCCACTCTGATGGGCAGCTTCCTTCTCCCCCCTCAAGTATTTGGAGGCTTCAACAAGCCGAATGAGGTGAGGAGACAGCCCTGATTTAGAAGTCTCCTGGCATAGGCGAGCTTGGGCACACGGATCTCTCTGCTGCCCACATTCCACAGCCACCTGGACCTTAGAACCCTGCCCCAAGCACACCTTCCTGCATTAACACCACCACCATTGAAAAGTTTCCCTTGCAACAGCCCCGTGGGGTAGGGGATGTCAGTACCCACTTTTGGCAGATGAGGAAACTGAAGCAGAGTTAGAGCCACCCGCTCAAGCCGCACAGCCCAGAACTGGAGGTACTGGGATTTCCACTCAGGCCATGGCTGCAGGCAGGCTGACGGCAAGCTTGGAAGGCAAGCTCCGGAATGACCCAGCCCAGCTGCTGTTCCCATGAGGTGACTACAGGTCACATGCTATGAAGTCTGGAAGAGGAAGCCACCGAGATCAGCGTTTGGAGGGTGGGACAGAGGAGGACACACTTTGGAATTTTCCAGGAAATAAGATGTGGCTGCAGAGAAGCGGCTTCCCCAGGGAGAAGCGGTGGGCCATTCCTGCCTAGCGATTGGTACCGGACAGATTCCATCGCGCCCGCCCTTCCCGCTCCATCAGTCTGCAGGACCATTCACGCAGTCACACAAACGTGCTGCCGTATCAAACACCAGACTAACATAACCCTCCCCACTCCCCACTGCATGGCTTCCCCCAGCCGCCCCTTTCTCTGTCGACTTGACAGCAAAACTTGAAGGAATCGCCTGTACTCCTGGTGTCGCTTGTCACCTGTCACAGCGGAGCTGCTCCCGGTGCTCATTCCCCGGTGTGGGCAGCAAGCTCCCTTGCTGGTACACTTTCTTCCCACGGCTTCCAGACGCTGGCTCATTCCTCCCTGGCACACGCCTCCTTGTCGATATTGTTAGTCCCCACTTCCGCCTGACCCCTGAGCACACGCCCTTGGACTCCTCCGCCTAGGGACCCCTTCTCTGCTTTTCCATCCACTCACCCTGTGAAGGGCCTTAGCCAGTGCTGTGGCTTCCAGTCTGGGGGCTTCCAAACTGAACTCCAGCCCTGCCACTCAGAGCCGGTTTCCTAGCGAGCTCCCCCGATGAACTACGGCCTTGGCCCCTCCGCCCGGATGGCCCGCAGGCATCTGCCACCGTCCTTGTCTTCCGCCATCTGTGACTCCCGCTTCCCCTCAGTGAAAAGTGCCATCTCTGCTTGGCCATGCAAAGAGTGGCCTGTGAGTGTGACCACCTGGAGGTCATCTGTGAAGGCTCAGAGTTTGACCCATCGCTCAGTTCCCACCCCAGAGCCCAGCCCAGGGGTGCTGCAGGAGGTGGCTCAGCAAAAGGCTGTTGAATAGATGCTATTTTGTGACACCTCCCATGCCTGGGTCTGTGCAGGTGGGGACAGAAGGTGGGAGGGAGGAGGAGGGGAGAAGGGGCACAGCCCCAGCCCTCAGTGGACCTTGGGGTGGAGACAGGGCAAGAGGCAGGGAGCCCAGAGAGAGTCCTCACCCTTCAGGGACATGAACCACTGGACTCAGGGCCGGACAGGGAGGGTGCTGGGTCTGCAGAGCAGGGACAGTGGCCTGGAGGAGGCAGGACTTGGGGTTGGACAGAGTGAGAGGCTTGGGTGGAGGGAGAAGAGCACATATCAGGAATGTTTGGGACAGAAGGGCAGCAGGGCCATGCAGAGCAGTCACAGAGCCAGTGGGGAAAGGCTGAACAGCCCTGACTGGGCACCCCAACTCTGGGCTGGGCCTTACGTGTGCTCTTTTGGGTACTGCTCATCCCCTGGACTGATGAGGCTGATACATTTCAGAGGAGGAAAAGGTTAAGTCGCAGAGGTGGCTGGGGGCCATAGCATGGACCTGGGGTTCAGCAAAACAAAGTCCTCATGTCCCACTCCAGGCCTGGCGAAGCCCCACCCTTGTTTCGCTTATAGATGGTGGAAGCCAGTGAAGGTTGGCATCTGTGAGGTTGAATCATATGGAATTGCTGAACTTAACTGCTTTTGACTTGCAAAAGGAGTTTAAAATGGCTCAGTTTAACAGGATGTGTTCATATATAAGTTTCTTGATTAGCTGCAAACCTGTCACTTCCGTAGTGGGTATCCTGGTTTGTGAAAGGTTTCATTAGAATTTTCTGGGACTAGAAATCTGATTGCTCTTGGCACTGGGCCTGGAGCACATGGCCCAGTGGTTCAAGGTTTCCCATAAGAATGGGTTCCCTGGGGTTGGATCTTGGGAGGAAATGGGGACAGAGCAGAGGGTCACCTATGGCCTTGCTGGGTGGGCTGCGTTCTGTGACTCCTCCTGACCTGCAGGTCCAGCTTCCTTGAAACTGCAGCCCGAAGGTCACAGAGCTGACCCTGCAACCTGTTACATCTCTCTCTCCTCCGACTCTCAGGCTGTCAGCACTTGCTATCATGGCCACTTTCTGGAAAACAGATCTGACCCTGCTTCAAAGCTTTCTGTCACTTCCCATGGCCAGCAGAGAAGTCCAGACCCCTGAGGTTCCAGGCCCTCCACAGGGGACTTTCTGCAGTTACAAAGCAAATATCCTGAGGAAGAAAGAGGAGGGCCCCACGGGTCCCCCTGCTCCCTTCCCATCCCCTGTTCCGCCCTTCCAGGTCCCACTGTTCTCTGGCTACCAAAGGGAGCAGAAGTCAGCTGTGGCCCTGTCTCTCTTTCCTTCAGTGTCTCTCTATGGCCAATGGAAAGCGTGCCATTTCCTTAGCACAACATTGAGGATCCTGATCTGCTCCAGCTCCCCCCCCAACCCACTGCCTCCTCCTGGACCCAGCGCAGCGCCCTCAGGGCCCGGGCTTGTGATAACCACACCCGACACCCATGTGCCTTACCGTGTGGCAGACACCATTCTGAGTGTGTTTATGCAAACTCATCTGCTCTTCCCTGAAACCCGAGAAGGACTGATTCGTGTTACCCTCATTTTCCCAACAAGGAATAGGGGCTCAGAGCAGAGTAACTTGCTCAGGTCCATGCAGCCGGCTGCCTGCAGTGCGCGCTCCTACAGCAGCTCGTTCTGGCGGGCAGTCCTGCCGGTCCTTCGCCTCTGCCCCACGCACTGCCACCTCCTCTCAGCACCCACCTCTCACCTGGACTCCCAGAGCCATCCGCTCCCATGTGGCCTGTTAGGATGCGCCTCCTCACCAGACTGGGTTTCATTCAGGGCATTCAGCTCAGGCACAGAGTGACCTAGTAAAGGTTTGTTGAGGGAATGAATGAATGAAGCGATTGGCAGCAGTGTAGGTGAGGAAGAGGAAGGGTAGGTAGGTCAGGCCTTGGACAAACCCAGAGCCTGGGCGAGTATCCCAGCTTCTGCTCCTGGACTGTTCCAGAAAGGACAGTGAAGCGACCACTCGATTTGAAGCCTATCTCCATCCCTTCCCAGGTCCAATCAGCTTTTTTCTGTGGCTCGGGGCTCATCTCCCTGCCCACTCACAGAGAGGTGGACCCCCGTAGTGAGAGGGCGATGCGATGGGACTTACCCAAACTGTACACAGTTTTGGTCACTGGTTTACTGATACAGATTTGCTTTAGTAGGAAATATTATCACCTATAGTGAAAAGCCAGTATCGTGCTATAAATAGAAAGTAAGCAGAAAAATACATAAATGGTGAGAACAAAGTTAGGCAATTGCAGCTATGTCTGGTTTCCTGTCTGCCTTCAAACCCAAGGCTGCTCTCTCTCCCTTAAAAAGGGAGGTTTGCGCTGTTGGGAGGAGGTGGAGATAGACAGGTTCCCGACCAGGACTTGAGATAAGCAGGTCTGAAAAGGCATGCTGAGGGCCCAGCCAGTGACCACCGCCTCTATTCCCTGCTGCGCCTCGGGGAGGTGGGGCTTATGCGCCTGCCTAGCCTCCTGTCACTCATCAGGCGCTGGTGGAGCACCTCCTTCTTAGCCCCAGGTGGTTCTGGGCAAAGGCGGGCCCTCATGGCTGCCCACTGTCCCCTCACCCCCGCACTACAGACAGACCAGACCGGCCGGAGTCCTCGTGTGCCGTTGGGTGTTCCCTGCAGCTGGCCACATCTGCACGCTGCCCGGAGCCTGGGGTGAACCTATGATGTCTTCCTCCTGCTGGATGCCGATGGCCACAGTTGGCCGCCAGCCCAGCAGCTTACACAACTGACGAGGGCCAGATGTTGCTCTTCCTTCCTTCAGTCCTGGCAGCTCTTGGCTACTGGCTCAAGGTCTCCAACGGAAAGACCCATCATCGGTTTGGTGATGCTACCAAATCTGGGTTCTACCCCCCAGGGCTGTGGCTTTGTGGGGTGACCCTCCACAGCTTCCAGTGCCCCCCTGAGCCTCCATTTCTTCCCCCACCCAGGCATCAGTACACACCGGTAAGCCCTGGGTTCTGTGAAGATGAAAAACAGCCTGGTGCTTCTAAACATGCAGAGCTCTGGCCTCCATGAGTATTTGAGGGGATTTGAGGTGGCACTCAGATGAACAGAGGTGTGTGTGTATGTGTGTGTGTGTGTGTGTTTTAAACAGCTAAGCATTTATTTTAATGTATACTAAACACATTAATGAGCACATAAAACAATTTTAGTTTTACTTTTATGAGTTATATCACTCCCTTTTTGATACCTTTATTTAAGTAAGAAGAATGAGATGATTTAAGGGAAAATACTAAATAATAACACAGGTGCTATGCAGATCTTGCAAAAAATGACACGGTTCCCAGCAGAATGTCTAAAGTTTGGCAAATGTTGAGACAGCAGTGCCCCATAAGCCTGGGCACTGGTAGAGCCATGTTCTGGCCTCACCCCTCAGCCACTCATTCTGTACCCCCAGCAGATGACCGCAACTCTAACACACCAACACCCTCTTTTTATGGGTTATTTTGGAATGTCCCTGTGCCATCCCAAAATGAGCTGGATCAATAATACACCCTATCTTCACATAGACTTTGAAAAGTTAATGTGATGTGGTAACAGTGACTCAGAGGAGAAAGAAATTTTATAATACATATTTCAATATGTAAATACTCAGACATAATGAAATTTTTAGATGCTTAAACCTGCTTATAGTGGCTAACTTTGAATTTAAGAGAGGTAAGGTAACATCCCATAGCATGCTGTTGATAATCTTTCCTTATCCTTGACATTTTGAAATAGGGACTAAGAAAATAGATTCCAATGGGTGGAAGGATGGATGGATGGATGGATGGATGGATTGGTAGCTATGCAAATGCACTGGGGCACAGTGGACACAAGAAGTCTTCATCAGCTGGTTAAGCACAGTATTGTCACCATCTGTGCAGTGGTTCTGAAATGATGAGCAACTCCTGGAAAATTCCAAATAACACAAAATGTAACCTGCCATCCACTCACATTGCATTCTTGGAAAATTCTTTGTATATAACAGCTATGCAAAAATGTTAGGTTTATATGTAAAGCAGAGTGAGATTCTGATCTCAGATAATTGCACTCAAAGCGAGTTTTCCACAGAACAAATGTCCAGCAGGACATCTGGAAGTCGGGTGGGGTACAGGGCCATCCTGGGTCATAAAGGACCTGCTTGGAGGTACCTGGAAGTGCCAAGCATACTGTCCCCTAGTCCTGAAGACAAACACTTCCTCCCCACAAATTTCCAGAATGTTCCTAAGAGGAGATACACTCCCACAGAGATGCCCTATTCTAGACTCTCTCCTCTGCTCTCTGGCCTTGTGTCCCACTGGACACAGCAGCTGAGCCCAGGCCTGGCTCTAGGCTGCCTCACTGTGGGACTCTGAGGTGCCCAACCCATAGATCTGGACTTGGAGGCTGCCAGGTCAGCCAACTGGACCAGGGCCATCTCCAGGTAAAGGTGGCATTCAGGGACCCCACCTGCCAGTGCCTACCTGGCCTGCAACCATCCTGGTGCCCTCCCCATGTGACCCTGGCTCATGCAGCCATGCAGGATGGATCTGGCTGTATCTGTTTACTCCCAAGCTGGACTTTCAACCCAGAGCACCCTCTTCAAGTTCCTATGCCTCACTGAGACTCAGCTTGCCCATCTTTTAAGTCATTTCCCCCTCAAAACCTCAAATAAATGCTTAAATTTCAGCAGTGGCAGTCAACGGTTACTTGATCAGACCTCTGCCATCTAATATGTCAACCACTAGTCCTTTGGGCAACTTAAATTAATTGCAATTAATACCAACAGCATTATTCAACAAACTGGAACAAATAGTTCAAAAATTCATATGGAAACACTAAAGACCCTGAATAGCCAAAGCAATCCTGAGAAGGAAGAATAAAGTGGGGAGGGGATCTCGCACCCCAACTTCAAGCTCTACTACAAAGCCACAGTAATCAAGACAATTTGGTACTGGCACAAGAACAGAGCCACAGACCAGTGGAACAGAATAGAGACTCCAGACATTAACCCAAACATATATGGTCAATTAATATACGATAAAGGAGCCATGGACATACAATGGGGAAATGACAGTCTCTTCAACAGATGGTACTGGCAAAAATGGACAGCTACATGTAAGAGAATGAAACTGGATCACTGTCTAACCCCATACACAAAAGTAAATTCGAAATGGATCAAAGACTTGAATGTAAGTCATGAAACCATAAAACTCTTAGAAAAATACATAGGCAAAAATCTCTTAGACATAAACATGAGCGACTTCTTCATGAACATATATCCCCGGGAAGGGAAACAAAAGCAAAAATGAACAAGTGGGACTATATCAAGCTGAAAAGCTTCTGTACAGCAAAGGACACCACCAATAGAACAAAAAGGTACCCTACAGTGTGGGAGAATATATTCATAAATGACAGATCCGATAAGGGCTTGACATCCAAAATATATAAAGGACTCACGCACCTCAACAAACAAAAAGCAAATAATCCAATTAAAATTTTGGCAGAGGAGCTGAACAGACAGTTCTCCAAAGAAGAAATTCAGATGGCCAACAGACACAGATGGCCAACAGCTCCACATCGCTAGTTATCAGAGAAATGCAAATTAAAACCGCAATGAGATATCACCTCACACCAGTAAGGATGACTGCCATCCAAAAGACAAACAACTACAAATGTTGGCAAGGTTGTGGAGAAAGGGGAACCCTCCTACACTGCTGGTGGGAATGTAAATTAGTTCAACCATTGTGGAAAGTAGTATGGAGGTTCCTCAAAATGCTCAAAATAGACATACCATTTGACCCAGGAATTCCACTTCTAGGAATTTACCCTAAGAATGCAGCAGCCTGGTTTGAAAAAGACAGATGCACCCCCTATGTTTATTGCAGCACTATTTACAATAGCCAAGAAATGGAAGCAACCTAAGTGTCCATTAGTAGATGAATGGATAAAGAAGATGTGGTACATATACACAATGGAATATTATTCAGCCATAAGAAGAAAACAAATCCTACCATTTGCAACAACATGGATGGAGCTAGAGGGTATTATGCTCAGTGAAATAAGCCAGGTGGAGAAAGACAAGTACCAAATGATTTCACTCATATGTGGAGTATAAGAACAAAGAAAAACTGAAGGAACAAAACAGCAGCAGAATCACAGAACCCACGAATGGACTAACAGTTACCAAAGGGAAAGGGACTGGGGAGAATGGGAGGGTAGGGAGGGATAAGAGTGGGGAAAAAGAAAGGGGCTATTACAATTAGCATGTATAATGTTGGGGGGGCATGGGGAGGGCTGTGCAACACAGAGAAGACAAGTAGTGATTCTACAACATCTTACTACGCTGATGGACAGTGACTGTAATGGGGTTTTGGGGGGGGTCTTGGTGAAGGGGGGACCCTAGTAAACATAATGTTCTTCATGTAATTGTAGATTAATGATAACAAAAAAAATTAATTGCAATTAAATAAAACTAAAAATTCAGTTTGTCAGCCCTGCTGGCTATGTTCAAGTGCTTACTAGCCCCATGTGGCTTGTGGCTACCAAGTTGGACAGGGCAGATGTAAACCATTTCCACCACCACAGAAGTTTTATCAGTGGACAGCGCCCATCTAAAAGCTATGTTAAAAGGTAAGTTTTGCCTGGAACTCAAATTCTCATTTGTAAGCTACTGGTTCATCTCACTAAAGGCGAGAAAATCCATTCCTACCCAGCCCCAATCCAGGTCTCCTGCTCAGATACACGAGGTATCCAAGTGTCAGAATAAATGACAGACGACCAGCATAGTAGCTGTAGGACATTATCATTTAATTCCGAGGTTGGCAAACTTCCTGTAGAGGGCTAGGTAGAAAATACTTCAGGCTTTGCAGCCCACGTGGCCACTGTTGCAACCACTTAACTCTGTCCTTGTAGCACAAAAGCAGCTACAGATCATATATTTAAAAATTACATGGTTGTGTTCCAACAAAACTTTATTGGTGGCACTGAAATTTCAATTTCATGAAATTTTCAAGTGTCAGGAAATAATCCTTTTTGAGTTTTTTCAGTTATTTAAAAATGTTACCATTATAGCTTGCATACTTTGGAAAAATGGCCACAGGGCTCAATTTGACCCAGGAGCCATAGTTTCCTAACCCCTGATTTAACTGATGGTTTTTGCCTCCAGTGGATAGGGTTTAGTCCAGGAAAATGTGTTTAATCAGTGTGGTGAACTGAGGTCTCACCTTTACTCCCACCACCAGCCAGCCAGCCAGCACCTTCTGGGTTTGCTAAGAGCACTAAATGGAGGTACGGAACAAAGCAATCATCTGGCTGGGGTTAGAAGAGCACCCTGAGGGGTGTGGGGACCCTCCTGAGTGGGCAGAATAGTGTATCCATATGGATAAGCAGGTCAGTTACTTTGGAAGGTAGGCAGAATTTCTGGGAATGACCCTTAAGCTTTCACATCTTAATTCCTGCAACCTGCAAATCACTCCCATGATGGTGTTATGTTATATGGTGTAGTCAACCTAGGCTGGGATATTAACTCTGACTAGTTATATGAGTCCCTTTAAAAGCAGAGAACTTTTTCGGCTGGCACAGAAGAGGAAGTCAGGGAGGTCTGAAGTGTGAGTCAGCAATGACTCAGGTACTTGCAGGCTGGAAGATGAGTGGGGCCACATGGAGGGCAAGGCAGAGAGTGACCCCTGGCCAACAGTCAGCAAGGAAATGGGGACTTCAGTCCTACAACCACAAGGAACTGAATTCTGCCAACACCTGATGCACCTGGAAACAGGTTCTTCTCCTGAGCCTCTAGACATCTTGATTTCAGCCTTGTGAGAGCTTAATGAGAACCCAGCCAAGCCTGCCTAATCTTCTGGCCTATATAATGTGAGATCATAAATGGGTATTGTTTCAAGCCACTGAATCTGTCGTAATTTGTTATGGTTGTGTAGAAACCAAACAGAACCACCCCGGCAGACACACCCCATCTACCTTGTTGGCCCAACCTGAACTACTCCTTTAGGTACTGAGTGGCCATGCGCTTCTGGAAAGGAGATCTGATTGGGCCAACTGATCATGATGATTCTTTCCCTTTACCAAGGATTGGTTTAAGGATAAGCAGCTGATGTGATTCTGGCCAATGAGAGTTGAGGGTAAGTCTGCCAGGAGGATCTTTGGAAAAGAGAAGTCCAAGGAGGAAGCTGTTCTGTCTGTGGATGTGGCAGTGATGCCTGAGGCCCTGGCAGCTATCTTGTGACCATGAGGGGCCTTTGCTGCTAGGGCCAAGATACAAATTGAGGAAGACAGGGTGGGAAGATGAAGAATTGGATCCTTGTAAACATTACTGAAATTCTAAGAAGCTGCTCTTCTTTGGACTTCTGATGCATGATCATCAATGTCCTTATGATTTAAGCCATCTGGAGTTGAGTTTTCTGTTACTTGCAGCCTAAAGTGTTAAATTGATGAATTGTTCACAGCACTGCTTAGGGGTTAAATGAGATTGTGTACACGAAGTCCTTAGCACAGTGACTCCTGCCCAGCATGTGCTTGAAAATATTGGCCTCTGTTCTTAGCTCTGCTCCCCTCCTGCCTCAGCCTTTGGAAGAATCAGGGGTCAACCAGAGCCATGGGGCCAATAGGCCATATCAATCTATTCTGTGTGTATAGCTACAATGCTGTCTCAAGAGCTTTTTTACGAGGAAGTGGCTTCTGTGATTGGAATGCTGGCTGAGCAAGTCTGAAATCCATAGGAGGTGGAGATACCAGGCAGGCTGGACCACATGGGCATGGCTGGAAGCTCTGTCCACAGGCAGAACCTCTTCTCTTTTTCAGGGAAGCTCTCAGCCTTGCTTTAAGGCTCTTTAAGAGATTTAATCTAGCTCACGCAGACTGTGCAGGATAATCTCTCTTATTTAAAGTCAACTGATTATGGACTTGAGTAATATCTGCAGAATGCATTCACCACCACTGTACATTAGTGTTTGGACAACTTGGGGCTGTAACCAAGTGACACATCAGAAGGCCATCCCCACCAGGCTCAGCTTTTTTTAGATTGGATGGAGAACATCAGTTGCATTTGCTTTTCTTTCTGCTTTCAGTCCTCTGAGCCTCTCCATGACTGCGAGCTTCAGGAAGCTGCAGGGCAGACAGGACACCCAGAGCTGGGCCAGGGTGTGTGTGTCTCTGAGGCAGTGGGCCAGGTCGCTGAGCCAGCCAGGAGGTCCCGGGGGCTTGCACACTGAGCTTCCTTTGCTGCGTGGTATTTCCTGAGCAAAGCCTCGCAGGAAACGGAGGCTAGTGTGTGAAAACAAGAGAACAACAGTAGGAAGGAGGGCTTGAGAAGGGGGAGGACTGAAAATAAAGCATGAAGAGAGAAGTGTCTGGACAGTCATTGCGGGTCCTCTAGGACTGGGAAGTTTTGCCTATGGATTCCTCATCTCTGGTTCCCACCTGAACATGGCACCTGCCTTTATGGGGGTTGGGGGTGCCGCTGCAGTGGGAGTGTCCCAGCTGACCCGGACACCCACCTCTCCGGGGCTCGGTGCAGGCGACGTGCTGCAGCTGAGCCATCTCTGAGGCCTCCACCCACCTGTGCTGCTAATTCCCTCCTGTAATTCATCCAAGAGATGAATTGCTGAGCCAGCCACTGTGCTGGGTACTGGAGATACTGTACTTAGCAACAGAATGGCGCCGACCTCATGGAAGTTACCTTCCCTGGGGAAGACTAGCCTTAATGAAGTCATTGCAAAAAATAAATGAAGGACGAAAAAGACCAGGGCCTGTGAGAGATTAACAAGGGAGCAGACTGGATGGGGCAGGGGCCTCTCTGAAGGAGACATAGCTGAGACCTGTAGTATGGATATGAATTAGTCAGGAGCTGCCTAGAGGGGGCTGGGGGACTATAAGCCCACAGAGCCCGAGGGGAATTTGGAGGGCTCCAGGAACAGAGGGGGCACTGTGGCTGAAGCCGTGGGTGCAGGGGGCAGAGTGGAGGAAGCTGAGCCCCCTGCTTGACTCAGTCGCAGCAGGGACAGAAAAGAGGGCATTAGGCACCATCACAGCCCACAAGGGCTCCCAGGCTAGTGGGACTGCTGTTCTTTGGGGGGTCCACCCCTCCCCTTCTCTTAGGCCATGTAACCCAGGTCTGTCAATCAGCGTGACAGTGAGTGGTCCAGAGTAGTCACATGACCCCAACATGGCCAATCAGCATACTCCATGTCACTGGTGCCAGTGATTGGTCCAAGGATGGGCATGACCCATGTTGTTGTAATCAGCATTAAGCTAAGGATTTTGTTGAAACAACTGGGAAAGAAAAGCTTTTTCTGTCAGGTGTGACTGGGAGGATAGGAGCTAATCCTGGTGATGTTGGCAGCTATCTTGCTACCAGATAGGAAGAATGTCTGAGAGTGGAGCCAATGAGAGGAAAGCAGAGGTAGAGAGAGATTCTAGGTGTCGTTGAGTTCCTGGATCCAGCCAGGCCTGAAGTCACTCAGTCTTGAGAAGTTTTAATAGATAAATACATGTTTTCTCTCCCACTTAAAAAAAAAATTACTTAAGGCAGTTTGAGTTTGGTTTTAGTTATTTGCAACTAAAATATCCACTACAATATAGATCCCCCTCCACCCAAAGCAAGCATATGTTTATTTCTAGATTTCCCATACACTGGACCACCTTGATTGTCTACATCCCAGGTCATCCCATCAGGACACCCTGGAGACCACGGCGCGCATTACCTCCTGTCCTCCAAAGTTTCCCTGGCTTGGGTCGGCAGAAGCCACCTAAACCAAGCACAACTCAAGGCCAGGCCTCCACCTGGGACTGGCCTCTTCCTCCGATGTCTCCTTGTGGGGAAGCAGCACAGTCTTATGTGGATGGGACCACCTTAGACGAGGGGGACCATACACACGCCAGGCCCTCTGACTTCCTGGAAAACCACTCACTACATTAAAATTGCCAACATCTGGCTCAGAGGCCCAAACATCTGCTTTTTCATCTTCCCTTTACTTGGTGCCATGCTCCAGCCTTTATATGTCTTGGATTTTCACTTCCCCAGGGAAGTTGGTGAGGTGGATGTTTACTGTTTTTGTTCGATCTGTGTCCTGTTCTGTCTCCTGGTTACAGCACCCACCTTGCTTTGAGGGGCTGTCCTTCCCCCAGAGCCTTCCTAGCACCCTCCCCTCCCAGAGTACAGGGTCAAGTGCCCTGATCCCGCTGGCTGGAGGCCTTAGTCATCCTACACATGGGCCGGTCACCCAGGCTGGGTCACATAGCGTTCCTCCCTGGGACTTGACCCACAGGTGCTGGGAAGCAGCATGTCAGGTCACTTTGAAAAGTTAGGAGTCAGGGGTCACTGCAGCCATGTTCCCTGCCACGTGGACCAGGAGGGAGTAAAATCAAGCAGGGACAAGCAGAGATCTGGGATGGGTGGAGAGTGTTGGTGACACAGGGACGTAGTCTGCTCCAGAGTGTGGAGCAGACACAGAAATGCTCCCCACAGGTGAGAGGGCTCCCGCAGGTGAGGTGACGGTGACATTGGCTGAGTGTTTATTTTGTGCTGGGCACAACTCAAAGTGTTTTATATTGTTGAATTCTTACCCTACGATGTAGGTACTAAAAATAACCCCATTTTCCAGATGAGGAAACTGAGGCCCAGTGCTTCCCAAGAAGTGTCAAGGCACCAAAGGAAATGGACAGCGTGTGGAGGTAAGTGGACAAGGTGGGTCATGGCCAAAGGTCACCAATCTGGCACCTCAGGTCAGCCTGGGTCCTGTGTGGCAGCTCCTGACCTGGGGAACCTGGTACATTTGTAAGCCTTCTGTCTGCCTCAGGCCACCCTTTGGAACTAGAAAAGCCAGGACTTGAGAGCAGAGCCCATCCCCTAACCTACTCATGACAGTACGGGAGCCGAAGCGTGCTCTGGCCCCCCCGAGGGCAGCAGCAGAGGGCCCAGGACTCCTGGCTCTTGAGGACTGAGCCTTGCTCGGGCTGCACCCTGACCTACTGGGTGGCCTTGGGCAGCTCACTGTCCCTCTGGGCTCCAGCTTCCTTGCAGGACACGTTTACTGCACACATCACCTTGTGCAGTCCAGATCCCTGTCCCAGGTAGGGGCACACAGCTCCAGCCCCTGGGCTGCCAGCCAAAAGGGTGGGCTCCGGCTCTGCTCTCAGAGGAGTCCGCTGGGGCATGCATCTGAGCAAGGGAGGGCTTCTCTGGGGGAGGCTACTGATCAGACAACTCAAGCATCTGTCCATGGTTCCTCCTGCCGTGCTGCCTCCCCTCTCATGGACGAGAAGGCCTCCTATTCTCCAGGCCCTTCTGTCCCTCTGGGACCCTGCTCTGGCCACACTCACCTGGACATCCACCACTAGTTTCTGTGCGGGCTCCACTTTTTTGCATAGAAAAGAACAGATATCCCCCTTCTTTCTGTCTTTATAATAGAGTCATGGAGGCCACATGTTTGAGGCAACATTGAAAAGACTCAATCCCACTCTCAGACTTGTGGTCAGGAGACAGTGAACTTCAGTGTGTTCAAAACAGTGCTGGAGAGTTCTGTGTAACTTGCAGCCGAAAACATCCTAACTGATAAACCTGCCACTGGAGACATCTTGCCTTCTGCCCACAGACGCAGCCTTACCCAGGTGGGGGGTGACTGCCCACGTGTGATACCTGGCTGTACTGGGGAACTGGGCAGTATAAGCAAGGGGTGTCGGGGGTGTAGGAGAATTTGGACCTGCGACTCGAATTTAGATCAGCTGGTGTGGCTTTGCAGACTCTGGCTGCAGCTTCAGGGGACGTAGTTAGAGGACATGTTTGGTTGGCTCACTCCAGGCTTCTTGTGCTCTGGCAGGACCCTGGGGAGTCAGGAGAAACCTCAGCCTGTGCCCAGTGGTCTCCTTTGCTGAGACGGGCTCCTTTGAGTCTATGTCTGTAAAGGTGACCCGTGCCCATTCCTGCTGACCTCCAGGACTGAGCTCACCACTGAGCCTGTGTTCTCTAACATGGCCACGAGTCTGTCAGGGTGCCATGTTAACACCAGGGTCACAAGCAGCTGTGTTTACTCTGCCCCATTCCCTGACCCCCCATGAGTGGAGGACACCACGATGTGCTCTGGGTGACCCTTGCTGGCCCCTCTACCCAGAGGAAGGTCCTCATCCTCCACCCAGCCACCTCAAGTCTGTTTCAGCCCACAGGTCCTGAGGTTCCATCTCTGCAGAAGGCTGTCTTGGGATGGAGAATTCAGGGCTGAGTCTCCCTGCAGCTCCGGGTAAGGCCTCCAGGTATGCGGGGCTGCTGGCCCATCCCTTCCCAGATGCTGGAGGTCAGGCCTTGTCCTCTCGCCCAGGACCTAGAGACAGCCTCCTCGCTGGCCTCCTTGCCTCCCCACCTCCTGCCTGACGTCTGCATCCTCCACATGCAGCAGAGGGGTCTCTGTGAAGCTCAAATCTGACCACTCGCCCCCTGCTTCAAGTCTTCCTTGGTCTCCCTTGTTTTCTGGGGTGAAGGCCTTGTGCCTCAGCCTGGTGCTCAGGGCTCTTCACCACCTGCTTCTGGTCCTTCCAGCATCCTCTCCTCCCACTTTCCACCTCAAACCTCGCAGATACCAGTCTCCCTGTCCCCGAAAGGCACCAAGGCCCTTCACACCTCTAAGCCTCTGCATCACTGCAACCCACATCTGCAATGCTTAAGAAAACTCCTACTCATCCTTCAACTCCCAGTTCAGATGATGACATCCCCCCAGAGATGTCCTGACCCCTAGCCAGAGGCACCCTGCCTCTGCCGTACTTGCTGGCACTCCGCTGAAGCTGGCCATTGCTTGCTGGCCATCTCCTCAGACAGAAGGCTCTCTGGAGGCCAGGCTCTGTTAATATTAACAACACCAACTACCACCATCATTACTATTTATGGAGGGCACTGTGATGATAATTTCCAACATTTATTAAGCATCTTCTCAATGCTAACTACTATTCTAAGTTCTTTATACCTATTAGCATTTGAATCTTCAGATAACCCACGGTGTGAGTATCATCGTTAGTATTCCTATCATCCCCACTTTATAGATGAGGAAACCAAGGCCCATGGAAGTGAGAATGACTTCCTGCAGCTCACACTCCCAGAGCTGGACTCCTAGCTGCTGCACTCCCCTGGTCTCACTGGGTATTCACACCAGACCCAGAGGAGCAGAACCCCATACCCACTTGACAAATGAGGAAACTGAGGCTCACAGAGGGAAAGGGAATAGCTCAAGTTCCCACCATAAATATATAGAAAAACTGGGATTCAAACCTAGGTTAGGCTGGGCCTCCTGAGTACAGGCCCCCAGCCATTGAGCCCGTCTTGGTATCCTGAGGCCAGGGCATGTGGCAGGTGTCTGACCAGCACTGCCCCTTTGTGAGCCCTGGGTATTGTCCCTGGCAGAAAGGCCTCGGTTCCCACCAGTGGCCACCCACACACCTGCTTCCAAGGATATTGGAATCCGTGACCACACGCCTCCCAGCTCCAGATGGTGCCCCCCGCCCGTCTGCTTCCTTCCCTCCCCTGACCCCCTGACTGTTGCCTCCCCCGACAGCAGGCCAGGCTGCTGCAATGGGGCAGAATAAAGGAGGTGGCCCTCCAGTGGCCTCGTCTTTGTGTCCCCTCCCTCCTCTCACCCTCCCTGTTTCCCAGTCTTTTCATCTTTCCAAGACAACAAAGCCACAGCCTGGCCTCCGCCCCTCCTCCCTGCCCCAGCTGAGCTGGGTTTTCTGTCTTCTTTTCTGTGAAAAGTTTGAGCCCAGCCCCTGTCTAGCAGTGTTGGCCCCAGGCTGCATGCCCAGGTGTCCTGAAGGCCCAGCCGTTCCTCAGTGCAGAGCAGGGGGACATGGGGCAGGCAAGTGCTGAGACTTGGGAGCATCAAGAGAAGGCGAGATGCCACGAATCCAGTCACCCGAGTCAAGTGTGGCTCTGCCAGGAGAGCCACTCCCCTGGGAGCAGGATCAGGCCCCTGGACTCAGGTTTTGCCTTGTGCTGGAGTCCTGCACGCCTGCATCTTTTTCTCCAGGACATATCTGAGATCAGCATCTGTCCACGTGCTCCTTGTCCATTCATTTGTTCACTCGCTGGCTTACTCTGAGTCCTGGGCTGGGTGCTAGGCCAAAGAAACACCAACCTGTGCTTCCTCAGGAGGCCACACAGCTAGGGAAGGAGACCTGAGGCAATGACCCTTTTTGCCCACCCTTCTAGCACGTTCTGAAGCACCTGGACAGGCACAGGTTGCAGGGTGCAGACTACCCCCAAGCACCCCAAAGTGTTCAGCTGCCTGGAAAAGCTGGCTCTCAGGCAAGCCTATATCCTGTCTAACCAGGCTTCCTTCTGGGGCCTCCACCATCCAGGGATTCTGCAGTTGCCACCCTTGGGCTGTTCTGGAGACAAGAAAGGGGATCGGGGCTGCACGTACCAAAGAGGCAAGGGTGGGGGATGGAGTGGCTATGTGTTGTTTAATAGGCCTGGATTCTCTCCCTTGATTCTCCAGGGAGGATCCCAGCCCCAGAGTTTGATGGGGCTGATTGTGGCTCCAGTGATGGGTATGTGACCAGACCTAGACCCCTAGACCCCTAACGGGTTCAAGGAGAACATGCTTCCAAGTTGGTCCAGTGAGGCTCAGTTCTGTGACCTCAGCGGAATGGTACAGATGAGACATGATCTTTCTACTGGACTCAGAGCTTTGGAAATGAGAGAGCCCCAAAGGCTAGCAGGGGAGAGAACTTTCTGGGAGTGAAACAGAGCTTCCACATCCTGGTAACATTGTTTGAGTACCTGGATCCAGCCATGCTTGCAGCTGCACATGCCTATGCTTTACTAAGAGCCAACTTCTTTTTTACCAGAGTTCAGCTGAGTCAGGCTTTGGGGGGCCCATTTAAGACAGCTGTCTGATAGGAAGAAAGAGAAAACAAAGGAGAGAAAGGTGGAGAGTGGCTTGGTGTCAGTTGGCAGAAGGGACAATGGAACACCCTGGTTGGAAAGGGGTGAAGTGATATTTTGTGAATCGTGACGTCAGACCTTCCATATGAAACTGTGTGTGTACTGCTGTCTAATCTGTGCCCTGCCCCACCAACCATCAGTGAGTTCTACTATGCTCGAAAATGGGAGGAGGGACTGTTCTGTGGGATGAAGAAGGAGCTGAGTCTCGTCTGAGATGAGGTGCTGTGAGACCTAGACCAGCTGTGGGAAGCAGGAGCCCAGAGCTGATGAGGCCAGGATGGAACTGGTAATTCTCAGCAGGCTGGGCTGGGCCAGGTGAGGGAGGCCTGAAGGCCCTTTTGATTCCTGGGATACTTCTGTTTGATCTGGGACTCCTACAGCTCTGGAAGCAGCGTCGGTCCCTTGGGGCCCCTCCGCACATAGCACATATGTGTCCTAACATGTGTTCGCTGCCTGCTCCCCTCACACCCAGGAGCACCTCTGACCCTCTGGGAGGTGAACACATCTGTGCCATTTCTGTGCCCCTGAGGTATTACACAGGGCTATGTCTATGAAAGGTACTTGGAAAAACATGGAATGAATAAATGAGCTCTCCCATTACTTAAATATTTACTGTCTATTCTCTTAGGTTCCTGATCAGGATGGGGAATTGAGGTGCTAGGAAGTTCCCTTTCCATTTTCAAATACATGGAAGTGCTGGATAAGATATAATCATTTAAATTAAGAAGATAGAATCAAGGTCAAAAACAAGAAGGGGAGACATCCAGCTAACACGGGGATCAGGAGATGGAGCTCCAGTGCTGTTGGGGGTGTCAGCACTGGGATTCTCATGCCCAAGTGCAGACAGGCACAGAAGACCTTGTAAGGTGACTTTCTAGAAGGAAGCCGCCGTGTGAGGCTGGGTGCCACCCAGAGGCTGTCCGTCCACCAATAGAAATGAGAAAAACCTCCCTACTGGCCTTGGGATGTTGCCCCAGGTATAGAGCTCAACGTCTCACTACCTGTGCAGTTCGGAAACTTCAAGCTAAGGAACCGGCCCAGAATCAGGCCCTGGTGGAGCAGATGGGAAACGGCTCTGAAGGGAACCTCACAGTGCTGGGGCTAGGAGGGTCTCTCCCCCACCAGGGCTTCTGCCAATGATTGGTGCATAGTCAGCCGGCACAGAGCACACCGGGACCTCGTCATCTCAACAGAGAGAGCTGAGGTACAACGCAAGCAAAATCTTGGCTGTTATGGGCAACCCCAGAGAGACTGTAAACGAAGCCTTAAATGCAAAAGCGGTAAAGGACAGGACAGACCCCGCAGTTCCAGGATTGAGTGAGATGAAAAAGACCCGAACAGTGAGATGAGGAGGTCGCTGAGATTATTCTAGGGAGATGGAGGAGGAGTCAGACTTGGGTAACTGAGTCCTTGATCTGTCCAGTTTGGGCTATGTGACTAGTCAAATCCCACCTCCCCCAGCCCTGAGGCTCTATGTCTCATTTGGAAAAGGGGGGCACAATACCAGCCCCCAAATATTGTCAGGAGATCAGTGAGTCAGTTTCTGTGACAGCGCTTTGAAAACTGAAAGATCTAGGAAAGTGTGAGTCGGGTCATTCATTCTACCCAAATGGCTTCAAGCTGTCATTCCCAGTGGAGGGGGCAGGGGGGCTCAGTCTTTGCCCTTTTCTCCCCACCAAAGACGCATCTGCAGAACACCTGGAGGCACTCTAGAGTGATGTCACTTCAGAGGGTGTGGTGGGGCTCTAGTCTTTGTGGTGGGGGCCCCTTCCACCCACACATTCCTCCAGGCTGCAGGCCCAGGGGACGTGGCTCAGCAAACCACACAGGGAACTCTGAGTTCCTGTCATGCAAAAGCAGAGGTGACATTGTAGCCCACAGCCCCTCTCCAGCCTGTAAGGTGTCCTGCAGATGTTTCTGGGTGGGAGAGTACAGGAGACTTGTGTGTGTTACCAAACCAGCCCAGGGTATGTGGCTTTGGGCTTTGCAGGCTGGGATTGGGCTCCTGGCCTGTCACATACTTGTGTGCTATACTGGCGAATTGCTCCTTCCTGGCCTGTGAAGTACAGCTGATACATTTCTCATGGCGAGTTGAGAGGCTCCTTTGAGCTGACATGGAGAAAGTGCCTGGCCTCATGCCTGGAACACAGCTGATGCTCAATAAATAGCTTCGACTGTTCTGTCCCCTCCCCTTTGCTCTCTTCTAAGAGGGAGAGCTTTGGGGCAAGTCACCCACAAACCTGCAGGTTCTGACTACAGCAGATGGGCAGAGGAGGTCTGCCTTCTGGGGCTGGCATGGCTTAGGGGGCATGTTTTTATAGGGGCATGGAAGCAAGTGACAGGGCCATCGCTAATCACGGTGGCTATCACATGGTGTCACTTATTCTCCAGTCCTCCATCCCCTCATTCACTAGGCTTCTCCTTGAAGCCTCTGCAATGTCTGCTCCCCTTTTTCCTTACTAAGAGAACTCCAGTTCTGTTTGGGGCATCAATATGACCAGACTCTCTTGTAGACAGGAGCAGCCACATGGCACACTTCTGGCCCAGGAGCTGGAGGTGCAAGTTCTGGTGGGGAAGGGGTATCGCACCTGAATACAAGGGCAAAACTCACAAGAAGAAAATTCTCTCCCTCCTTGACATTGTCTGAACTTCTGATGTCTGAACAGCAGCCTGGAGGCACAACAGCCATCTTGTAACCATGGGTCAACAATAAAAAAGGGTAAAATGGAAAGAAAGAACTCAGGCTATGAGAGCAGGCAGACCTTTCCACTTTCTAGCTGTGTGGCCTTGGGTATGTTACTTCTCAGAGCCTCACTTTCCCACAATCTGTAAAATGGGAATAAAATCTCTTCCTTGCACAGATACAGAAGTAGAATATGAATTTACTTTTTCTACTGTGGGGCTGTCTCAGTGTGTCTCAGTGTTGGTAGTTGCTCTTACAATCATGCTGTAAAGGACAGTTACTTTAGGGCAAAACAAAGAAGAGACTCTTTCTCCTCTTGGAGAAAATTCCAAGCTGGACACAGGCCCTAAGCCAACTGGTCCTGCTCTGTAGCTGATCAGCTATACAAACAGGAAGTGACTATCCAAACATTGGAGCTGCAGGAGGCTGGTCCGGAGTGGGCCTCCTCGGAGGCCTCCCTCCACCACTGGGCCTTCTCATCTCCCAGCTGTGAACGCCTCAGAAGTCAAGGCCGAGTTGCCTCCTCTGAGGAGCTAGGTTCAAAGCGTCTCTTCTGGCTGCCTTGCCCGCTGGCCTAGGTCAGACCACCTTCTTTGCAGACTGGAGTACGACAACCCCTCACTGGACACCCCACTGTCTCTTGCTCTTCCCCCTCCTCCCATGACCTTGTCACAACTCTAGGCAGAGTAATTTTTTTTTCAAATGCAAATCTGCTTGTGTCATCCCCATGCTTAAAACTTTTCTCTGGCTTCATGTTCTCTTGAGGGAGACTGAAGTCCTTGCCACAGCCTTCCAGGCCCTGGGCGGTCTTTCCTCTGTCTGCCTCTCCAGCTTTACCCCTCCAGCCACTCTGGTCTCCTTTCAGTTTCTAGAATGTGCCAAAGTCCATCCTGCCTCAAGGTTTTGCGCTTATGGTCTCATTATTCTACACGTTCTCCCCTCTCCCATTCCTGACCCATCTTTCCAAGGAGCATCCCATCCTCAGCTCTCGGCTTATGCGTCACTTCATCGGGTGCTGGCTGAGCCTGCGGAGAGCAGGACAAGGGTCTTCCCGCACAGCATCCTTCCCGCGTGCTGCCAGATGTCTAGTCACACGATCTCATGGCCTAACTCAGGGCTGCTCAGGACAGGGATTTGGGTCTGTTTGGTTCATAGCCACATCCCTGGAACCTGACATTGCCCCTGTACAGAATTGGTGCTCAGTAAATGTGGAAGGTGAGCAGGCCTGCCTTGTCATTCAAAAGGGAGAGGGGACTCTGTTTATGGAGTGCCTACTATGTGCCAGGCACAACCTTGCTGCCTTTTCACAGCCACTCTGACAGGCAGGACTCCAGTCTGTGTTCCACCGAAGAGGAAACAGGCTCCAAGAAGGGCAGTGACTTCCAAGGTCACATATCTATCAAAGGCCCTGTCAGGATTTGAACGCTGGTCCCAAGCCCAGCTTCTGGCCCTGGTGGAGTTAGCACAAGGGACCACCCTACATTTGTTTCCTCATCTGTAGAATGGGGACATGATAGTACCTACCTCTCAGGGCTGTTGGGAGGGTTCAGCACTAGAGAGTTTAGCTCTGAGCCTGGCACACATGAAGTGCTCAGTGACTGTTAATTAGTAGCAACATTATGACTGTGTTGGTCTAATCAAAGAATAAGAATGACTATATCCGATTGCAACCCACGACTGGGCAAATGGAGGGACTTTGTGTGTGAACAGGCACATGGACGAATGCATGCATGGATGAGTGGGCGGTTGAAGAGCAAGTGATGGAGTGAATTAATGGCTTAAGAAATGGAAGAACCTATGACCGGATGGAGGCTACGTGAACGAACGCCTGAACAAATAAGGGAACACGAGAACGAGTGCGTGCGTGTGCATATGCGTGTGCGTGGTAGGGGGATGCACACCTGAGGTTTGGGAGAATGCGGCCAGAGGGCCGCGCCCGCGTCTCACCTGCAGCGCTGCAGCTCGTCCTCCAGCCGCCGCACCCAGCGCTGTAGGCCAGGCACCTGGCGCGCCAGCGCCTCCAGCTCGCGCACGCGACGCAGGCTGCGCAGCACCGCGTGCCGGGCCTCCTCCGCCCGTCGGCGCACCGCGGCTTGGCCCTGGCGCAGCCGCCCCGCGCAGGCCTCGGCCGCCGCCAGCGCGCCCCGCGCCTGCCGCAGTTCGCGCGCTGCCGCCTCAGGCCCGCTGCGGCCCGCCTCCCGCGCGCTCGCCTGGCTCTTCCAGAGGCCGACCTGCGGGGACAGGGCAGCAGGGCACGCGGTGAGCGCCTCGCGCCAGACGCCCGACGCCGGCCTCCAGCGCGGCAGCCATTCCCGCGCCTCCGAGTCAGCAAGGCGACCGTGCACGTTTACTTGGCCCACTTCCTACCGCTCCAGGCTAGTCTGAACTCGTTTTATCCTGGCAATAACTTTAATGAGGCAGGAACTCTAATCATCCCCCGTTTTTAATGAATGAGAGAAAGTGAGGCACAAAGCCCATAATTCTGTTCTTACGGGCTTTTTTGCACAGTACCAGTGATTCCCAAATTTCACGACTGCCTATCTTCTACATTCATAGCACTCAGCCTTCTGTGGCTCCGCCATCACCTTGACTTGAGGAACAATCTAAGCCCCTCAGCGTGGGGTTTCCAGCCCTCTCCGGTGTCTGGTCACTAGACTGTCTTTGAGGGTGGGAATTTTGTCTGTCTTGTTGACTGCTGTGTCCCCGGTTCCTCAAACAGGCCTGGCACACAGAAGGTGCTGAAGAAACACCTGTAGAATGAATGATCCTGGAGAGTCTTAATCCACATGGGAATACGTTTCCTCTCCTACCCTCTGCTTATCTGGTGCCCCTTGGCCAGCTGCCCTTAACGTCCACCGGCCATAGTGCCTTGCCAGCCGCTGCTATGGCAGCCTTTTACCAGCCACTCGGGGAGGTGACTGGGCTGCGTGGGGAACCGGGCTAATAAACCATCAGCTCTCTCCTGGCCTCTGTTCCCTTGGGGCACACAGTTCTTTTCCTCATGTGACACCCCTCCCTCACCATCACCATTGGCACACAGCTAGGCACAGTGCTGAAGTGTTTGTTGACTGAATCCCAGATGTTTGGGCTGGGTCCATATTTCATTCAGTGCTTCCTTCTCAACATCCCTGAGTAGGCCTGGCCCCTACCGGTGCTCGATGGCCAGTGGCAGTTTGATGGACAGTGACACTACCTATTTAGCACCTGGACATCAGGTCTGGCCCTGAGGGAGTCCCATTCGTATTTGTCAAATGACTAAATGAGCTCCCCGTCCACCCTATTAGGCAGGGGGACTCCTTAAGTGTGGGGACAGAGCCCTCTGCCCACCTCCTCTCCTAAACCTTCCAGAAGCCTGGCACCATGGAGAGTTCAAGATGCCTGTTGTATGAATATGGAGACTGCCCAGGTTTTCTGGGAGAGTTCAATTACTGGGTTAGAAGAGGCCAGACTAGATGGTGGGGGTGGGGATGTGTGGGATGGTTATCTGGATGGGACCAGGGACTTGCGAGGTGGAATGGGCGATGAGAACAGGGGTGGGGACTGGAGAGGGTTGGAGTGTAATGGGGTCGAACAGGGACAGGATGCAAGTTGGCTGAAGTGGGGTGGGGCTGCCCTTTCTCTCCCCTTCCTCTTCCTCTGCCCAAGCTCTGCAGCCAGCTGGCTGCTCAAACGACCTCCCCCCCGATTCCATCGGGACTGCCCCCAGACCCTAGACCCCCTCCGCGCCGGCGCGCACCTGCAACGCTAGACAGCGCGCGTCACTGCTCTGCAGCGCGGCACGCAGGTCCTCCACCAGCTCCCGCAGGCTGCTGTTTTCCTCCGCCAAACGCGCCGTGCGCTCGCTGTCCGGGCAGCCGTCTGGGCCCCCTTCCGGGCCCGGCGTGCGTGGCGGGCGGCGGCGGCGGCGCGGGCGGCGCAGGCGGATCTGCGTCTCGATGTGCTCGCTGAGAGCGCCGCGGGGCAGCCGGGGCCCGGCGCGGGTGCCGAAGTAGCCGCAGAGGCGCGCGTGAAACTGGCGGAAGGTGAGCTCGGGGGGCTCGGCACGCAGCGCCAGGAGAGCCTCCTCCTCGGCATCCGCGTCCCGGTCGGTGGCCACCCCAGCGGCCGCGTCTCCGGTTGTCACATCCCCGGAGTTCGCGTCTCCGGTGGCCTCATCCCCGGCGGCGTCTGTCCCATCGGCGCGCAGCCCCAGGACCTCGCAAAGCGCGCGAAAATCGGCGCGGGGCAGGCGGCCGGCGCCGCGGCAGTCCAGGTGGTGGAAGACCTCCTGCAGGTACTGGTCCAGGCCCGTGGCCAGCACCACGATCTCGTTCTCCACGCCACGGTCCAGCCCATAGTGGTGCGCCAGGGCGCTCAGCAGCCACTGGGTGCGCCGCGCGGGTCGCCGGTACGGGTCACTCGCCGCTCCCTCCATGCTGGTCTCCGAGCCCGGGCGACTTTGCTCCATCGCTGCCGCGCGTAGCTGCGCCAGCCCCTCCACCCCGCCACTTCCAGGGGCGGCCCCAGAAGTTCTCGAAAGGAGGGGCTTAGCGGTCGCGGTCTGGTTGGAGCGGCGCCGAGGGCTGTGTCCAGCAGCAGCGCTGGCCTGGCAGGGCGTCTGTTTACCCGGGTTGGTTTGGAGGGGGCTGGGTAGGGGGTTTGATGCCTCTCCAGGTCTCGCTTCCCCTGTTGACCTCCGCACTCATCTCCCCTCATCTCCAGGGAAGTTCCTGGCCTCCCCTCTTTTCCTCCCACTCCCGGGTCTGTCCGCTTTCATCTCCGCCACCCGCCGTGCGCGGAGAATCTGTCCCGGGATCCGACTAGGGAAGAGGTTGGGCGCAGGATAGGAAGCCGGGAAAGGACTGGAGGGTGGCAGCCGGGTCCTGTTGCAGGGGGCGTCTCTCCCACGCGTCACTCCACCCCTTCTCCCCAGTAGCCCCTTGAGCTTGCTCTAACCGCCCTCCAGCCCTGGAGGTGTGGAGAAGCCCCACCTCCATTTATATTCTGGTTTTGCGTTCCCAAACCGGCATCTCACTGCACCATGGACGGTGCAAAGAGCCTCATGTGGTAACTAGAGCAGAGGATACCAGGCTTGGAGAAGTAACTGGACTGTATTAGGAACGTCCTGCCGGTAGGAAATCGATCTGAGATGTACGCTGCTAAGCTCTTTGTGTGTTAGGTGGGGGACGTGGGGATAGAAAAGCTGTGGTCTTCCAGCTCCGACCTTTGCACCTGTGAATGGTGAGCTGGCAATGTGGCCGCAGAGTTCCATCTCAGACCTAGAGTTATGCTTAACAGGTTGCTGTTTGGCCAACGTTTCTCTGGTGCTTAACAGGCTGCTGTTTGGCCAACATTTTCTCTGGTGCCTTAGGAATTTCTGGGAAGTAAAAGAAAAACCAGCTAGCTTGTCAGGTGAATGCTAAGCTGCTTTTCCTTTCCTTTCTCTTGCACAAGAGACGGGTAGAGATGTCCAGCACCTGCTACCAGCAAAATGGTTATCCAGGCAAGTTGGAGCAAGAGGCGGACTTTATAAAACTGTCCTCGACTAGTGTAGATGGGAAGAATCTGGCCTTGTGTGTAACTCTAGGAACTTAAGTGTTAAACCTGCAATTTGAAAAAGCACTGAAATGTTGTCTCCACTACCTCAGTATCCCAGAATCAACATTTTGTCCATTTTGCAAATTCCTGCTTATTCCTGAACACTCTGCCCAAGGGATGCCTCTGCCAGGAAGAAGGTAAGATGCTTCTCCCTAACCATGTTGGAGGTATGCTTTTTGTTTTTTTTTAATTATCACATCTATTCCACTTCTTGGCTTCCACCTTAGGAAGATTTACAGGATGTTCATTGTATCATTGCCTATAATCATGACACACTGAGACCACCTGTGGCCCTTCAGTAGCGGAGCCAGGATGAGTCACCAAAGAAAGGTTGAGTGAAGAAAGCAAGTGACAGCATATTATGTGCAAAGTTAATACTTTCATATCCGTACACAGCAGCGTTAAATATTTTCTACAAGGACATGTGTGTGTTAAGTGCACAGAAAAAGAGGGAAGGATTCCAAACTGATCCAGTAGTGTAGGAATTGGAGATATTTTACATTCTCCTTTTTAACAAGGCTGTGTTTTTCTCTCTTTCCATCTTTCCTTACTTTTTCTTTTTAGGGAGACATATTTTATTTAACCATTTCCATGCCATAACGTGCACCCATTTAAGGCCTATATAAATAGATGGGTTTTAGTGGGTTTATAGAATATATAGCCATCACCACGATCTAATTTTAGGATGTTTTCATCACCCACTCCCCACAAAAACCTTGTACTGGTTAGCCCACCCCCCCTCCCAACCCCCAGCCCTAGGCAAACACTACTTTCCGTTTGCATGGGTTTGTCTCTCTGGACATCTTTGTTTCCCACAGGAAAAACATTTTATTTGCTTTGTGAAGAAAGGGAATGTTAAATAGATTTGCTTTGCAATTATTTCATTAGCTGTGGGTTATTCACCTGTTTCTCTATTTGTAAATTTGTTTTTCATTTGCAAATTGTCTGTACAAGTTCTTTATCGGTGTATAGTGGTATGCGAGTGTTTTCTTCTTGTTTCTGATTGCTTCTTACAAACAAGGAATTGGGTTTTTTTTCCATCAACTTTGCATTTGCCACTGAGTTCTGTTAGGTATGAGTCATATATGTGGGGAATTGTGAGTGTGTATAGTTGTGTCGGTAAAATCTACCCAGTCATATGTGTTCCCTCCATTGCTTTTTTTAATTTTTCATTTTTCTTTCTGAAAAATTGAGCTGTCACTTTAATATTCTTCACTAGCAAATCCTTCCTTTCTTTTTAAATGCTTTGTTTCTGTCTTTGGCAGGTATTTTCAGAAAGGTGGACTGAAAGTCTCATTCCATTCCTGTTCAGAGTACGCTGGCTTGGAAACCTGATGGATGCAGGTGCCCAGGGCTGCAGGGTCGTCCTGCTGTCCCCACTCCTGAGAAGCAAGCAGCCTGGGTCTTGCTGAGTAGCCTGGACCTTTTGTGGAAATGGAATCATACAATATGTGACTGACTGTTTTTTGAAAACATTAACAGCAGTGTTTTCGAGGTCAGCCATGGTGTAGCCTGTGTTGGTATGTCATTCCTTTTTATGGCTGAATAATAGTCCATTGTATGGCTAGACTGCATTTTGTTTATCCAGTCATCTGCTGATGGACATTTGAGTTGTTTTCACTTTTTGGCTGCTCTGAATCACGCTGCCATGAACGTTCGTGCACAAGTTTTTGTGTGTTCACATATTTGCATAGGAATGCCGATGTTCCCCATGCGGGACCCTGCTCTTCTGTCCCATGTTCCCGGGGCCTGCAGCCTGCTCAGTGAATCCCTGCCATCGGCTTCTCCTCCCATGGCCGTGCCCGCATCAGGTCTGTCGGCTGCGCAGCGCTCCACCTCCAGAAATTACTGAGCCCTGCTCCCTCCTCCACTGGTACCACTTCGTGCTCAGATCCAGCCCTGCAGGCCTGTGTCACTGCAGCAGCCTCCTCCCAAGAACTGGCCTTGAACTCCTTCAGTCTGTTCTCTGCAGCTGGAGGATCCCTTTGTGATTTCTCCCACAGGGACTGAAGGCAAAGTCCTCGCCATGCCCCAAGGCCCGGCCTGCCTGGCACCCTAATCCTCCCCTCTCCCCGGAAACCCCTCTCCAACCTCGCCTGTTGCCACCGCCTCCCTCCTGACCGCTTCCTGACCTCCCCTCAGCCCGCTGGCGTCTGCTTATCCCAGAGGTTTCCAGCCCACGGCCTCACCTCCCAGTCCTTTGCTCTGTTGTCACCGCCTCAGTGAGACATTTGCTGACCCTGCAAGCACTCCATACTTGTAACAGACCCTGTCTCGCCTATGTGTGTGGTCCATCTGCCTGTGTTAACCTGTCGCCTGAGGGTAAGGCTGTTTGTTCACCTGGAATGGTGTCTGGCACTCTATAGAAAGATCTCCACTTCCATCTCAGCTGCCTCTTCATGGATAGTGTGATGTGTTGCTTTCCACATGTTTTCTTTGCCTACAAATGGTGTGTATTTTTGCACTGGTATTTTTAAAAAGCAGCCATTATGCTACATTACCATTTATTTGTGGGCCCCTCACAGGACTGGAACTTTGTGAGGCCAGGGACCTGTGCCCCCCAGTGCCCAGTGTGGGGCTTGGCATCAAGTGGCACTAACAGCGTTAGCTTGTCTGGACACACATTTGTAGAAGTGGATTTACTGCATCAAGAGGGAGAATGACCTCTGGTCGGCATGGGGGGGTTGAGTGTCCTTTGGCCCGGTGATGTTGGAGTCCACAAAGCCTCTATATTTTGGTAGTGGACTGGATCCCCAGCTGGGCCGTGGAAGCTTCTGGGCCTGGAGCCGCACAGCTGGGCGGTTTGTTGTGTACATTTAGAATAAGACTCTGGAACTTGGATCTGGGCTTTCCAGTTGTGTCTCTGCAGATGAATCTGATTTAATTTCAAATTAGTGCGGAGAGCGGGCAACCCAGGGAGGGCTGCAATGCCCCCCTGCCCTGCCTCTGCCTCCGGTGAGTGCTTTGCAGAGGGAACCTTTTCAACAGTAACTTTCCTGGGCCAGTCAATACTGAAAAGAAAGCCTTTCAGTGTTTTGCCATGGAGCCCGTTGCCCGGGCCTCACCCCCTGCAGCTCGGCAGGGGCCAGGGAAGTCAGGGGTTATAATGGTGCGCTGTCAGGCCTGTCTGTCTGCGGGGCAGGGTGTTACCAGGCGCCTGTGAAATAATTCCAGTTGGACCCACAAGGTTTTGTTTAAGGCTGGAAGTGAGCAAACTCCGAGCTCTCCTGCTGCCTTTGTCTGGGCTGGGGGATGGGTGTATGTCTGCAGGGGAGAGAGCAGAGGTCCCAGCAAAGAAATGATTTTCCAAAGTCAGTTCAGCATTACGTGAGTCATTTCAAATAGCATATTGTTCCAAGTGTCTTTAAACAGCCCAGAAAAATCCTAAAAAGCAAAAATCACCCACTATCGTGCCGACAAGGGGGGGCATGGGGTGCTTCTGATGTATTTACTTCTGATGTGGTTTTACATGCATTTGAGCCCAAAAGAACTTCTTGGGGGTGAAGGAAATATTCTGTATCTTCATTGGGATGGTGGTTACATGACTGTACACAGCTGTCAAAACACTTAAAAGGGTGAATTTTACAGGATGTGAGTTGTACCCCATTAAACTTGACATAAAGAAACACATTTGAAAGGCTGCTGGTGGGATCTTCACACATCAACCACACTTCCTGAATAGCTTCACCATCATTAGCCTCCCTGTGCCAAAGTTCCTGAGTGGGCTCCTGCTCCCTCTTAGGACTCAGCTGGGAGCGGCTTCTTTGCACCCGCAGAAGCACAGTAAGGTGGTTTGCAGTTTTTCTCTATTAAAACAACACTGAATGGTTGGCTCTATATCCTGAGTGATTTATTACTGCACCAAGATATATGAACATCTTATAAGCTCTTGATAGTGTCAGACTTTTTCAGAAATTTTGTGTCATTCTGTGACACTCCCCTGGAGTGTCTGGGAATGTCTGCAAGCCATCATTTTTAGTGTCCAAGCTTTTATATTTTTAGGAGTCTTGTTTTGTGGATTTGCTTAGTGTTCAGACACCAAGTGTTACTCCTATTAAAAATGGGCCTGAGTTAGGCAAAGATTTCTTAGCTAATACCAAACACCTGGTCCAAAGAAGGAAAAAAAGCAGTAAATTCAACCTCATTAAGATTCAAAACTTTTGCATTTCAAGGTGCAGTGGTAAAGACCCCACTCAGAAAAGGAAAGGCTGAGCAGGAGACTGGGGACAATATTTGCAAAATGTATGTCTGATAAAGAATTTGTGTTCAGACTCTCCAAAGATAATTTGTATGAATAATTTGTATTATGATTTTAACAAAATAATTTGTAATAATAATTCCCACAACTCAAAAATAAGACAAGCAACTCATTCAGAAGGTGCGTGAGAGATAGGAACAGACATTTCACCAAAGAAGATCTATAATGGTCAGTTAACACATGAAAAGATCTCAATATCATTAGTCATTCGGGAAATACAAAATAAAACCACAGTGGGATACTATTTCACACTCCCGAGAATGGCTATCATAAATAAGACAGACAGTAAATGCTTTAGAGGATGTGGAGAAACAGGAACCCTCACGGGCTGCCAGTGGTGCGAATGTGAAATGGGGCAGCCACTTTGGAAAATGGTCTGGCAGTTTCTCAAAAAGGTAAGCATAAAACTACCCCATGGCCAGCCATTTCCCTCCTGGGTGTCTACCAAGGAGAAATGGGAACACCTGGCCACACGGACTTTCGTGTGAATGTTCATAGCAGCATTGTTCATGAATGTCTAAATGTCCAACTTCAGTGTCTTTAATGTCCTGATGAATGGATAACAAAGGTGGTATATCACACAATGGAATATTATTCAGCTGTGAGAAGGAACAAAGTATTGATCAATGCTACCACATGAATGAACTTAAAACCATCATGCTAAATGAAAGCAGTCAGTCACAAAGCCAGACTACGTATGGTATGAGTCCCTTTATAGGAAATATCCAGAAAAGGCAAATTTTTAGACACAAAGAGTAGATTAGTGGTTGCCTGTGGTGGGGGATGGAACAGAGATTAATTATAAATGTGCATGAAGGGTCTTAATGGGAGATGAACATGTTCTAAAACTTATGTATGTGGTGGTGACTTCATCACGTGGCAGTTACTAAAAATCAATGAATTCTATACTTGGAATAGATGACTTTTATGACAAAATACACCTCAATAAAGCTGTTAAAAAGGGGGCCTACTTTGGCTGGTTATGGATGTCAAGAAGATGGGTGCAGCTGTTCCTCAATGTGTTTCCAACTGGCAGAGTCTTGGGACAACTTAAGAAAGCCTCCTGGGTGCCCATGGAAGTCTTGGGGTTCCCCTACCCTGGGAAGAAGCAGGAAGTAGAGAGGGATGGTTCTCAAATTGTTCCCATCTATGGTATGCCCCATTACAATATGACTGCCCCAGCTCCTATCCAGAGGTGGAGTGTATTCTTCATCCTCTTGAACCTGGGTGGGCCCTTATGACTCACTGTGGTCAATGGAATGTGAAGAAAGTGACACTGGGTCAGTTCCAAGTCGATGTCTCAAAAGGGACCTTGCAGCTTCTGCCTTTGCCCTCTTGGGACTTTGCCCTGGAGGGCCATCTCAAGAAGCCAGTCCAGCCCGCTGGAGGGTGAGAGACCACGTGGAGGGAGACTGAGGTGCCCCAGCCAACAGCACCGAGTACTAGACATGAGTGAGGCCCTCTTGGGCCTCCCTATTGACCCTCCAGGCAAGTACAGCCCAGGCGACACCAACACAGAGCCACCCAGCTGACCCACAGGACTGTGAGAAATAACAGGTGAATGTTTTATGAGACTAAGTTTGGGCAATGGTTTGTCATGCAGCAATAGATAAATGAAAGAGACACACCCTTTCCTTTACTGTGACTTTGCCAGCACTGAAACCATCTATGCGGAGGTGAGGTTGTGGACCCACCTGTCACTCCTGAGGAGCAGGTGGCACGTGTTTGCCCTCACTCTGTCCCATGCTTATCTGGGTCTTCACCTTGACACCCTTTCCCACAGGGCAGTGGTTCAAACGTGGGTCGTGCAATAGAATCTTGGTGGAGGTAACTTTTAAAAATATGTTATCCAGTTATTTATTATTGTGCAACAGATTGTAAATCTGGTCATAAGACTGCAATGTGGAAAAAGCTTGGTAATGACAGCTGGCGTCTGCTATACACAGTGTTGCTGGGATGGCTCAAAGGCTGGGGGCTGGAATCTGGCATGTTTGCATGTCTAATGGTTGAGGCTGGGAGTTATCAGGGGACTCAGCTGGGCTGTCGGCCAGAACATCTATTTGTGGCCTTTCCATGTGGCTACTTGGGCTTCCTCACAACATGGTGGCTGGATTCCTAGAGTGAGCACCCCAAAAGAACAAGGTGGAAGTACATGGAATTATATGACCTGGCCTCAAAAGTCATGGGGTGTCACTTCCACCACACTTTTTGGCTGAGGTGGTCACAGAAGTCTGGGTTCTGGGGGAAGGGGACTAGACCCACCACTAGGTGGATGGAGTGTCGACATCACATTAAGAAGAGCCTGTGGGAGGGACTCTGTCAAGGTGGCTGTCTTTGGAAAATACAGTCTCTTACTGTTTCCTAAGCCCCACCCTGGAGAATCAGTTCTGCAGGTCTGGAGTGAATCCTCAAAACTGAAGTTCTGATATGTTCCTGGGTGATTTGGATGCATATATAGGACTGGGCATTAGCCCTTAGTCCAAGAACTATGGCTTCTCAATCTTGAGCTCAGGACTGTCTCCATAATAGATGCTGGGGAAATTGGCTGCTGCTCTGGGTGCTAATGTGATTGTGGACCCTTTGGAGGAAAACCAGCCTCAGGCCAGCAGGTGTGACCAAGGAGCAGAGGCCTGCTGTCTGTCCAAGTGAGAGTGGTGTCACTGACCGCCCTTGTTAATGGGGCCCTTTGGGAGCTGGAAGCCTTTCCTTCCAGCCCTGTGTGTGTCTCTAGCACTTCCTGGTTTGCAAACTGTAGTCTCCAGGCTGCCGGTGGTATGTGTTCAGCAGGGAGAGCTGGAGTCCTCCTCTTCTTCCCTCCCAGATGTTCTTAAGGGTCAGTTTTTTAGACTGAGGAATATTGGAGGGCCCCAGTGAGTGGGTGTCTTGCCAGTGGGTTTCACCCCAGGCAAGTTAGCTATGGATTCAGTGTGACCAAAGAAAGTGACAGTAAAACGTTCTTGGGGTGAAAGGGTTATACCCAACTTCATTTCCATGGTGGCAGATCAATCACTAAAATACCGTTCACTCAGAGTGAGTCTGCATGCAGCAAGCCGGTCTCTACCTCTGGGCCTCTCTGCCTGCAAGGTTGTCCTGCACAGCTGTCCTTGGAGCTGCCAGCACTCCAGCCTCTACTCTGCTCTCCTGCAGCCTTGCAGCCGTGCCACCGTGTTGCCCAGACTACTGGGCGGAGCTCTTTGTTTAGAGTCAATAGCAACGGATTGCCCACACGTGTAGTGAGCTATCCAATCAGGGCCAGGTGAGAATCCTGGCCACAGGAACCTTCATTTTATCCACAGCCTGTCTCCAGCTCCTGGGGTTGGGCAGTGGGAGGCAGGGGACCTGGGATCCAGCTTTGTCACAGTTCTGGTCTTTGACCACGGGTAGGTCAGAGCTCAGCTCAGAGCCTCAGTTTCCCCACTAGTTAAGTGTGTGAGTGCCTCGGCTCCCTGCTGCTGAGTGCGGCTACTCTCCCTCAGCAGAAACCTAACGTGGCTCCCCATTGCTGGTTATCTTGATGCCCTACCTGCCTTCCAGGCTGTGTAGCAGGGGCCCCACCCACCACACCAGCCTCATCATCCTGTCCCTGAACCTGCCAAGTACTCTCAGCCCTCTGGGCACCTGCAGGTGCTGTTCCCTCTGTCTGGAATGCCTTCTTCTGCTCTCCTGCCTGGCAAGCCCCAAATTGGCTTGCATCACGTCCTCCATGAAGCCTGCCCCAGCCCCTCTGGCCAGTCAGCTCTGCGGTGTGGCCCTCCACCCCAGCCCCTCTGGTGGTGTGTGGTCGGGAGCAGCAGCCAGGGCTTGCTCAGCTGGGGGTGGTGCTGGGCTGAGGGGTTCGAGCTGAGCCCAGGCTTCGGAGTCAGACGGTCTGGATTCCAACCCAGTGCTGCCGCACACCCGCTCGGGTGTCCCATGGCAAATCGCTTCACCTCTCCGAGCCGCAGCTCCCTCATCTCTGAGTTTGGGCTCACGTAACTAAATAGGATTCTTGTGACGTTTTAAGGACATCAGCCACAGAAGCGGAGTCTGTACGGGAGAGGTCTGGGGGTAGGATGGGGTGATCAGAGTTTGCAGAACCCCCTGCAACCTTTGCCTTCATCAAAGAATGGGAGATGGGGGCCGGTGGAGCTATAGGGGGAGCCAGCACTCCGCCCCCTGGACTGTAGGTAAGGTGTATAACAGGTACTCACGTTCGGGGCAGAAATTCCTTAAAGATTGAATGAATGAGTGGCTGAATGCGGGCAACTGGTTTCCCTACTTCGATACACTTATTTGCCAGATCTTGTGTGTGCACCTGGGCTGGGACCAGCGGCCGAGGCGGGAAGCCCCGCCCCCCAGAGGAGCCCCGCCCCGGGGCGTTGCCACGCCCGTCTCCTAGCAACTGATAAACGCAGTTGCTCGGCGGGGTCCTTCGGACCTCACTGCGACCGTGAACAGACCGCGTCCTTGCAGCCTCCTGGCCCAGCGGGTGTGCGAGTTGACTGGCGCCGCCGTTTGAGTCCGGCCTGCTGCCCAGCGGCCTCGGCTTGCAGGTACCGCAGGTTCGCGGCCCGCCCGGCGTCCCTTCTTAGTGTTAGCCTGGGTTCCTCCTCCCTGAACCCTGAGCTGGTGCCCCGAGCCCAGCACACAGTGTGCATTCGTGTCTTGCCTCGGGGGTTCTCACTCTCCTTGAGCTCGCTAGCTTCTGGCACATGCTGCCCCCTGGCCTGGTTTGCCTGTGCCCGACTGGCGTACTGTGCTTTGGCGTAGCACCGCCTGGGGCCTCCCTGAGCAGAAGCACGGGGGGATTCCCCCTACCCCACCCTCTTTCTGGTTTCTGGGAAATGGCACTCACCTGGAGCAGACATTCCAGAAGCACCCAGCTGACTTCTGATTGTGCAAGGAGGAGCCGCTGAGGCTGGGTGGGGGCAGACTCTAATTGGAGAAGCTAGGGTTGCTCATTATCATGATTACTGCCAGCCACCGTTCTCTGTGGTTCATTATCGAGTGCCTGCTGTGCCAGGCAGTGTCCAAGGCCTTGGCCATTCAACCTAGAGCAGGATGAGGGAAGAGGGGAGGAAAAGGGTGGGTCAGCCTGAAAGAGGTCGGGCTTACCTCCTGGGAGCAGTGGGTGGTGACAGCAGTGCCTTCATTTCCTTCCAGCCAGGAGTGCCCGGACTGGTGGGTGCTCAGCAGCATGTCACTGGACGCCTGGGAGGGTGAGGACAGGGGGACCGTGGGGCCCAGGTCCTCCATGGGCACCAGTCACCAGTCTGGCAGTGAGTGCGACGTGGAGGAGTGCCTGAAGGCTGGGGCTCGGGCCCAGGAGTCCGATTCTGACCACCAGTGCAGCAGCATCGGGTCCTCAGGGCCTGCCAGCACCTTCAACTCCGACCCACCGCATGTCGTCCCCTGTGAATTCACCATCTCGCTGGCCTTCCCAGTGAATGTTGGTAAGTGCTAGAGCAGAATTCAGCACCCTCTGCCAAAAGGGGTTGCACTTGACCTTCTCCTACCGTTTAGGGGACCTATACTCCTTCTGCTCGCTCCCCAAGTGGGGTGGCCAGTGCCAGGAACAGAGGTCAGGAAAGAAACTGCAACTGTAGGGGGGCCCACTGTGGGCCAGGAAAGTGAGTGGTTGTGTGGGGTTCACATAGTTAATCCTCTCAACAACCTAAGAAGCAGGTGGTGTTTTCTCTGCTTGTTGCAGATGAAAGTATGATGCAGAGGTTAAAGCATTGGTTCCTCTAAGCTGTTTGTGCATCACCTAATTCCTTGTTTAAAGTACAGATTCTCAGATGTACTGAATCACAATCTCTGAGTGTAAAGTTATATTGATTAGTTATTGCTGCAAAAATGCTGTGTGACAAACCCAAGCAAGTCCCCAGTTCAGTGGTATGATGCAGAAATTCTTTTTTCTCCTGGGTGAGCAATTCAGCAGATCCAGGCTGAGCTCCCTGCAGTGACTGCTCTGCTCCACGTGTCTCTCAGCCTTCTCCTGGACACGTTCTTATGGAAAAGCAAAGACACAAGAGTGAAAGCCCAGGCATCTCCCACCTGCAAATGTTTTATTGGCCAATGCAAGTCACAGAGTTGAACCCCAAGATTAGGGGCAGAGAAAATTGCTCCACTTTTTGACACACCTTTTCTTTTTTAAAGTGTGTGTGTGGATCTTCTTGGACTTTTCCCCCTACTGATTAAATTCAGCTTCTCCTTAAAGTTCTGTTGATTGTTGTCTCATATTTTGGAGGCTATTTGGTTAGGTGTATACCATGTTTTTTACTTAGTAAAGTGAACTTTTTGTCATTATGTGTGACTGCCTCTATCCATAAAGATGCCTTTTAACATTGACTCTATTGATATTGTTAACCTTCGAAAACAAAACGGTCATTTTACCCACAGTGGATTTATTTAGGCATAGCGGAGCATTGCAGCTCAGGACAAGCAAGCTATGGCAAAACCATAGGCAAGTGGAGCGAACGAAGGAGAGGAATGTTATTTTAATGGAGAAGGAGGAAGTGGGGAGGGGTTGTTCTGAGTGAAAGTCCACTGGAGAGAAGAAAGTGTTCAGGTGGGGACGGGCTTCTCCCGGGCTGAGCTGCAGGAAGAGGCAGTTTCTCGTAGGCGATGCAATGTCCATCTTCCCCTGTTGGGGCCTGTCATTGATGATTCCTTCCTGTTGAGGATTCCTCTGTGGGGTCTGTAATTGACACAGTGTGGTACACTTTCCCCTTCTGTTGCCACTTTAGTGAGGTTTCCCTTTATTGATTTTCACAATATCAAGCAAAAGAACCAGGAAAAAGACATCTGGAAATACCAAGAGAAAGTTGGTGTTTCCTTGATCACCTTTAACACGCCTATCTTTTGCAACATCTCCCAGACTTATTTTTCTTATTCTGGTATTTCTTCCAAAGGCATTTACAAAATGGATCTCTGTGCAACAAAACTTTGAGACCTTGAATGCCTGACAGTATTTTATCACAGTAATACCTTTGAAGGACCTATCTTTGGATATAAAATTCTAGGTTCAGTGTTTTTTCCTTTAATACTTAAGTATTTATAGATTTTGTTTATAACTACTTATATAAATTATTTAAGAGAATGAGATCCTACACATTCCATTTTACAACTTTAAAAAAATTTGATGTCTTAATTATCTTAGAGGACAGGAACATACTTCCTTTTACTTTGCTGTTCTGTTTTAAACACCTATAAAAAATTCTGTTGTGTCTCTAATTTATCCTATCCCTTATTGGAGGACATGTAAGTTTCCAGTTTTTTTCTGCTACAATTCTGCAATAGACATCTTTGTATATATGTATTTTTTTTGAGAGGGCATCTCTCATATTTATTGATCAAATGATTGTTAACAACAATAAAATTCTGTATAGGGGACTCAATGCACAATCATTAATCAACCCCAAGCCCAATTCTCAACAGTCTCCAATCTTCTGAAGCATAACGAACAAGTTCTTACATGGTGAACAAGTTCTTACATAGTGAATAAGTTCTTACATGGTGAACAGTGCAAGGGCAGTCATCACAGAAACTTTCAGTTTTGATCATGCATCATGAACTATGAACAATCAAGTCAGATATGATTATTTGTTTGATTTTTATACTTGATTTATATGTGAATCCCACATTTCTCCTTTATTATTATTATTATTTTTTTAAATAAAATGCTGAAGTGGTAGGTAGATGCAAGATAAAGGTAGAAAACATAATTTAGTGCTGTAAGAGGGCAAATGTAGATGATCAGGTCTGTGCCTATAGACTAAGTATTAATCCAAGCTAGACAAGGGCAACAAAACATCCACGGATGCAGAAGATTTCTCTCAAAACAGGGGGGGTGAGGTTCTAAGCCTCACCTCTGTTGATCCCCAATTTCTCACCAGATGGCCCCCCTGCGACTGTGCCTGTCTTAGGTTGTTCCTCCCTTGAGGAATCTTACCTGTCTCTGGCTAACCAGTCATCTTCCAGGGCCATACAGGGAAATGTGAAGTTGGTAAGTGAGAGAGAAGCAATATTCTTTGAAAAGGTTAGCTTTTTGCTTCTTTGCAGATTTATGCCCTGTGGGTTTTATGCCCAGCATTTGTCTTGAGGTATCTTTACCACTTGGAAGAATTATGATACTCGGTAATTTTCGATATGAGGCACGAATTCTGCTAAAGGGTTGTAATTAGGAAGGAAGAAGAAAAGCTATAGAAGGAGCAGATGGAAGAAAACATGGGAAGATTGATTATTTCTTTGACATAACTTCTTGTAGAGTAACATAAGCATGTATAGGTTTTAAACTACTAATTAAATTGCGTACACACATTAACATAATAGGAATACAGCTACATAACCAAAGCAGACCTACAATTACCAGCCATATCCAGTGAACCCAAGAAAACCAGTTAGGCACCCTAGGCATTTGTGAAAACTTACCAATGATATGATGGATATTGTCTAACTGAATTTGAATAGCTTGGGAAAAATCAGACAAATTAAAACAACACATTCCTGGGAACTGTTCACATCCCATATGTTCTTTTAACAGTAGATAGTCTATAGTTGCACAATATTGGAGCACTGCAACTTGCACTTCTCCTAATTCTTGGTTGAGTTCTGACAGTATAGATCCAGTCAAATTTGTTGTTTTACTGTATGCACAGGCCAGCTTAGATATCTCCTTCTTCATTCCCATGGCAAGTCCAGGAACCGGTGGGATGACTGCAGCTACAACTGCTACAGCACCGGGATCTTTGTTGAAGTTTTTTGATGTTCATCTGGAATGACTCTTCCAGAGGATGTTGATGTTGGAAGTTCTTCTTCATATCGTATCTTAATTCGTTTTCTGGGTAACCAAATTAGGCTTTGATCCTCTGTACAAACACAAACAAACCCTTTGCCCACACTTTGATATGACCTTTATACCATTGTGAAGAACCTATTGGAGATCACCACACAGGAACTGCTTTTTTTTTTAAGAGGATGTACTTCCATAGCTGATCATCTGACACCCTTTAAGAGATAAAAATTAACAATATGTAAAGCATGAATTAATCATTGATTTGCAGTTAGTTTTATCCTATCAGGGAGTAATCCCCCTTTTCTTTCTCTCTCTTTTTTTTTGTTAACATTAATCTACAATTACATGAAGAATATTATGTTTACTAGGCTCTCCCCTATACCAAGTCACTCCCACAAACCCCATTACAGTCACTGTCCATCAGCATAGCAAAATGTTGTAGAATCACTACTTGTCTTCTCTGTGTTGCACAGCCCTCCCCTTTCTCCCACCCCCCACATTATGCATTCTAATCATAATACCCCCTTTCTTCTCCCCCTCCTTAACCCTCCCTACCCACCCATCCTCCCCAGTCCCTTTCCCTTTGGTACCTGTTAGCCCATTCTTGGGTTCTGTGATTCTGCTGCTGTTTTGTTCCTTCAGTTTTTCCTTTGTTCTTATACTCCATAGATGAGTGAAATCATTTGGTACTTGTCTTTCTCCACCTGGCTTATTTCACTGAGCATAATACCCTCTAGCTCCATCCATGTTGTTGCAAATGGTAGGATTTGTTTTCTTCTTATGGCTGAGTAATATTCCATTGTGTATATGTACCACATCTTCTTTATCCATTCATCTACTGATGGACACTTAGGTTGCTTCCAGCTCTTGGCTATTGTAAATAGTGCTGCGATAAACATAGTGGTGCATCTGTCTTTTTCAAACTGGAGTGCTGCATTCTTAGGGTAAATTCCTAGGAGTGGAATTCCTGGGTCAAATGGTAAGTCTATTTTGAGCATTTTGAGGAGCCTCCATACTGCTTTCCACAATGGTTGAACTAATTTACATTCCCACCAGCACTGTAGAAGGGTTCCCCTTTCTCCACAACCTCGCCAACATTTGTTGCTGTTTGTCTTTTGGATTGTAGCCAACCTTACTGGTGTGAGGTGGTATCTCATTGTGGTTTTAATTTGCATTTCTCTGATAATTAGCGATGTGGAGCATCTTTTCATGTGTCTGTTGGCCATCTGAATTTCTTTTTTGGAGAACTGTCTGTTCAGTTCCTCTGCCCATTTTTTAATTGGATTATTTGTTTTTTGTTTGTTGAGGTGGGTGAGCTCTTTATATATTTCGGATGTCAAGCCTTTATCGGATCTGTCATTTACAAATATATTCTCCCATACTGTAGGGTTCCTTTTTGTTCTATTGATGGTGTCTTTTGCTGTACAGAAGCTTTTCAGCTTAATATAGTCCCACTTGTTCATTTTTGCTTTTGTTTTCCTTGCCCGGGGAGATATGTTCAGGAAGAGGTCACTCATGTTTATGTCCAAGAGATTTTTGCCTATGTTTTTTTCTAAGAGTTTTATGGTTTCATGACTTACATTCAGGTCTTTGATCCATTTCGAATTTACTTTTGTGTATGGGGTTAGACAGTGATCCAGTTTCATTCTCTTACATGTAGCTGTCCAGTTCTGCCAGCACCATCTGTTGAAGAGACTGTCATTTCCCCATTGTATGTCCATGGCTCCTTTATCGTATATTAATTGACCATATATGTTTGGGTTAATGTCTGGAGTCTCTAATCTGTTCCACTGTTCTGTGGCTCTGTTCTTGTGCCAGTACCAAATTGTCTTGATTACTATGGCTTTGTAGTAGAGCTTGAAGTTGGGGAGTGAGATCCCCCCTACTTTATTCTTCTTTCTCAGGATTGCTTTGGCTATTCAGGGTCTTTGGTGTTTCCATATGAATTTTTGAACTATTTGTTCCAGTTCATTGAAGAATGCTGTTGGTAATTTGATAGGGATTGCATCAAATCTGTATATTGCTTTGGGCAGGATGGTCATTTTGACGATATTAATTCTTCCTAGCCAAGAGCATGGGATGAGTTTCTATTTGTTAGTGTCCCCTTTAATTTCTCTTAAGAGTGTCTTGTAGTTTTCAGGGTATAGGTCTTTCACTTCTTTGGTTGGGTTTGTTCCTAGGTATTTTATTCTTTTTGATGCAATTGTGAATGGAATTGTTTTCCTGATTTCTAGAAATTAGTTCATTGTTAGTGTATAGGAAAGCCACAGATTTCTGTGTGTTAATTTTGTATCCTGCAACTTTGCTGTATTCCGATATCAGTTCTAGTAGTTTTGGAGTGGAGTCTTTAGGGTTTTTTATGTACAATATCATGTCATCTGCAAATAGTGACAGTTTAACGTCTTCTTTGCCAATCGGGATTCCTTGTATTTCTTTGTTTTGTCTAATTGCCGTGGCTAGGACCTCCAGTACTATGTTAAATAACAGTGGGGAGAGTGGGCACCCGTGTCTTGTTCCTGATCTCAGAGGAAATGCTTTCAGCTTCTCGCTGTTCAGTATGATGTTGGCTGTGGGTTTATCATATATGGCCTTTATTATGTTGAGGCACTTGCCCTCTATACCCATTTTGCTGAGAGTCTTTATCATGAATGGATGTTGAATTTTGTCAAATGCTTTTTCAGCATCTATGGAGATGATCATGTGGTTTTTGTCCTTCTTTTTGTTGGTGTGGTGGATGATGTTGATGGACTTTCGAATGTTGTACCATCCTTGCATCCCTGGGATGAATCCCACTTGGTCATGGTGTATGATCCTTTTGATATATTTTTGAATTCGGTTTGCTAGTATTTTATTGAGTATTTTTGCATCTACATTCATCAGGAATATTGGTTTGTAATTTTCTTTTTTGGTGGGGTCTTTGCCTGGTTTTGGTATTTGGGTGATGTTGGCTTCATAGAATGAGTTTGGGAGTATTCCCTCCTCTTCTATTTTTTGGAAAACTTTAAGGAGAATGGGTATTATGTCTTCTCTGTATGTCTGATAAAATTCCGAGGTAAATCCGTCTGGCCCGGGGGTTTTGTGTTGGGTAGTTTTTTGATTACTGTTTCAATTTCTTTGCTCGTAATTGGTTTGTTTAACTTTTGTGTTTCTTCCTTGGTCAGTCTTGAAGGTTGTATTTTTCTAGGAAGTTGTTCATTTCTTCTAGGTTTTCCAGCTTGTTAGCATATAGGTTTTCATAGCAGTCTTTAATAATTCTTTGTATTTCTGTGGAGTCTGTTGTGATTTTCCATTCTCATTTCTGATTCTGTTGATGTGTGTTGATTCTCTTTTTCTGATAATAAGTTTGGCTAGAGGCTTATCTATTTTGTTTATTTTCTCAAAGAACCAGCTCTTGATTTCATTAATTTTTTCTATTGTTTTATTCTTCTCAATTTTGTGTATTTCTTCTCTGATCTTTATTATGTCCCTCCTTCTGCCGACTTTAGGCCTCATTTGTTCTTCTTTTTCCAGTTTCAATAATTGTGATGTTAGACTATTCATTTGGGATTGTTCTTCCTTCTTTAAGTGTTCCTGGATCGCTATATACTTTCCTCTTAAGAGTGCTTTCGCTGCGTCCCACAGAGGTTGGGGCTTTGTGTTGTTGTTCTCATTTGTTTCCATATATTCCTTGATCTCTATTTTAATTTGTTCATTGATCCATTGATTATTTAGGAGCATGTTGTTAAACCGCCATGTGTTTGTGAGCCTTTTTGTTTTCTTTGTAGAATTTATTTCTAGTTTTATACCTTTGTGGTCTGAAAAATTGGTTGGTAGAATTTCAATCTTTTGGAATTTACTGAGGCTCTTTTTGTGAGCTAGTATGTGGTCTATTCTGGAGAATGTTCCATGTGTACTTGAGAAGAATGTATATCCTGTTGCTTTTGGATGTAGAGTTCTATAGATGTCTATTAGGTCCATCTCTTCTAGTGTGTTGTTCAGTGCCTCCGTGTCCTTACTTATTTTCTGCCCAGTGGATCTATCCTTTGGGGTGAGTGGCATGTTGAAATCTCCTAAAATGAATGCATTGCATTCTATTTCCCCCTTTAGTTCTGTTAGTATTTGTTTCACATATGCTGGTGCTCCTGTGTTGGGTGCATATATATATTTATAATGGTTATATCCTCTTGTTGGACTGAGCCCTTTATCATTATGTAATGTCCTTCTTTATCTCTTGTTACTTTCTTTGTTTTGAAGTCTATTTTGTCTGATATTAGTACTGCAACCACTCCTTTCTTCTCTGTTGTTTGCCTGAAATATGTTTTTCCATCCCTTGACTTTTAGTCTGTGCATGTCTTTGGGTTTGAGGTGAGTTTCTTGTAAGCAGCATATAGATGGGTCTTGCTTTTTTATCCATTCTATTACTCTGTGTCTTTTGATTGGTGCATTCAGTCCATTTACATTTAGGGTGACTATTGAAAGATATGTACTTATTGCCAATGCAGGCTTTAGATTCGTGATTACCAAAGGTTCAAGGTTAGCCTCTTTAGTATCTTACTGCCTAACTTAGCTCGCTTATTGAGCTGTTATATACACTGGCTGGAGCTTCTTTTCTTCTTTCCCTTCTTATTCCTCCTCCTCCATTCTTTATATGTTGGTTGTTTTATTCTGTGCTCTTTCGTGTTTCCTTTAACTGCTTTTAGTGGGTAGTTGATTTTATTTTTTGCCTTTAGTTAGTATTTGCTTGGTCTGCTTTCTTTGCTGTGATTTTATTTTCTCTGGTGACATCTGTTTAGTCTTAGGAGTGCTCTCATCTAGAGCAGTCCCTCTAAAATACCCTGTAGAGGTGGTTTGTGGGAGGCAAATTCCCTCAGCTTTTGCTTGTCTGGGAATTGTTTAATCCCACCGTCATATTTGAATGATAGTCGTGCTGGATACAGTATCCTTGGTTCAAGGCCCTTCTGTTTCATTGTATTAAATATATCATGCCATTCTCTTCTGGCCTGTAGGGTTTCTGTTGAGAAATCTGACGTTAGCCTGATGGGTTTTCCTTTATAGGTGACCTTTTTCTCTCTAGCTGCCTTTAACACTCTTTCCTTGTCCTTGATCTTTGCCATTTTAATTATTATGTGTCTTGGTGTTGTCCTCCTTGGGTCCTTTCTGTTGGGAGTTCTGTGTATTTCTGTGGTCTGTTCGATTATCTCCTCCCCCAGTTTGGGGAAGTTTTCAGCAATTATTTCTTCAAAGACACTTTCTATCCCTTTTTCTCTCTCTTCTTCTTCTGGTACCCCTATAATATGGATATTGTTCCTTTTGGATTGGTCACACAGTTCTCTTAATATTGTTTCATTCCTGGATATCCTTTTATCTCTCTCTGTGTCAGCTTGTATGCGTTCCTTTTCTCTGGTTTCTATTCTATCAATGGCCTCTTGCATCTTATCCATTCCTCTAATAAATCCTTCCAGAGTTTGTTTCACTTCTGTAATCTCCTTCCTGGCATCTGTAATCTCCCTCCAGACTTCATCCCTTAGCTCTTGTATATTTCTCTGCATCTCCGTCAGCAAGTTTATGAATTTTATTTTGAATTCTTTTTCAGGAAGACTGGTTAAGTCTGTCTCCTTCTCAGGTGTTGTCTCTGTTATGTTGGTCTGCCTGAAATTTCGCCTTTTCATGGCGACAGAGAAAGTTTTCAGAGCTGGCACGAGTGACGGCTGGAAGAACTTCCCTTCTTGTTGGTTTGTGGCTTTCCTCTCCTTGGAGAACAGCGACCTCTAGTGGCTTGTGCTGGGCAGCTGCATGCAGACGGGGCTTCTGATTCTTGCCCGGCTGCTGTGGAGTTAATCTCCGCTGTTGCTGTGGGTGTGGCCTGGCTCGGGCTGCTGCTCTGATATGGTGGAGCCGCATTGGAGGGGGAACTGCCGGGAGGCTATTTATCTCCGTCAGGGGCCTCCGTGCTCCCTGCTGCCCATGGGGTTAGAGTGCCCAGTGTTCCCCAGATTCCCTGCTGCTGGACTAAGTGTCCCAGGACGCTTCTGTCCGGCAGTGGGGTCCCTGTCCCTTTAAGACTTCCAAAAAGCACTCGCTTTTCTTTGTCCCCAGGGCACTGGCTGTGGGGACCCGCTCACAGGTCTTACTGTCCTGTTTCCCTAGTATCCAGCACCCCACGCATGCACTGTGTCTGCGCTCTGGTGTGGATGGCTAGGGCTGGCTATTTAGCAGTCCTGGGCTCTCTCTCCCTCCCCGCTCTGACTCCTCTCCTCCTGCCCGGAGCTGGGGTGTGGGGTGCTCAGATCCCGCTGGGCCGGGGCTTGTATCTTACCCCCTTTGCAAGGCGCTGGGTTCTCGCAGGTGTGGATGTGGTCTGGATGTTGTCCTGTGTCTTCTGGTCTCTCTTTTAGGAAGAGTTGTCTTTGTTGTATTTTCAAAAATATATGTGGTTTTGGGAGGAGATTTCCGCTGCTCTACTCACGCCGCCATCTTGGCTCTGCCCCTCTTGTATATATGTATTTTTTGACATAGATGTGGGCACTTCAGTAGCCTGAATTTCACAAAGTGGGTTCAATGTATGCATTTACACTTTTTTGATAGGTACTGTCAAATTGCCAACCAAAGGGGTTGTAGCAACTCGCCCTCCCTTACACAGGAAACACGAGGGTCTGAGTGTTCTCTTGCTGGCCCATCTTGGATTGAATCAGAACAGAGACCTGTGACATGCTAAGAGTGTTCTGGTCAGTTGTACCTTTGGGGGAAATTCTAAGGCCTACCAAGCCCTGGCAGGAGAAGCTTTCTTCCAAACCGTACCAGAGCTAACGCCTCTTGTGGCACAAAATCAATACGAGAGCTGTCTTCTGGGTGCTTAACAATTGAAAATAAAAAACCACAACTTTAAATACAGTCATAGTTTTATAGAATGAAATTTGGGTTAAATATTTATGCAGCTCCCGAAGCAGCATCTTATGGTGTGTAAAGTCCCAGCCTGGAGGGTTCAGCTTAAGGCCAAGCAAGGGTAGGTGGTGGAGGCTCTGGCTTCTGCCTGAGGCTCAGCCTTACTTTCTGCTTCCTAACCCCCCGCCCTCCACCTGCCCCCTACATTGTGCAGCTTCCTTCCTGAGGTTTTGCTGGGCTTTGCCCTCTGCCTGGAATGTCTGCCAGCTTTGCCCCTACAAGACTGCTGAGGCCCCCTTGGGGGGCTCTCCCCCACCACCCCAGGCAGAGGTTACTCCCGTGTTATCTGTTGTACTTCTTAACTTGAGTTCCTGTTGCTGGTATTATGCAAATTACATCGTGCTGTGATTTTTTTTTTTTTGACCTGCTTCTTCACTGCTGGGACTGGGGTGAGGCAGGTGAAGCTGCTAAGGTGAAAAACACTAAGGAGGTGCTGCTTCTCAGTCGTGCGCTGAAGCTTCACGCCCTGCTGTCTAGTCCAAGTCCTGCCGCTCGGTGGGGGGGTGGGGGGGTGGCCTCCCACGGCATCAGGCTCTTTCTTGGTTCTAGGGAAGTGTGGAGACAGGTCCACTTTCTCACATGAGGTGAAAACAAGACTCCTTTGTTAAATCTGTATCTTCTAGGTCATAAAGGAAAATATACAAGCTTGACTGAAAAATATAGGAAACACTCTGATGAAATGGACAGACCCTCTACAAAGATGTGCCGTTACTACCACATTGAGTATTTCCTTCTGCCGGATGACAGAGAGCCTAAAAAAGTTGACATGGTGGTGTTTCCAGCAGTGGCCAAAGTGTTCCTGGATTCAGGAGTAAAGGTGTGCGCGCATGCGTGTGCTGCCTTGCGTACAGCATATAGTCCAATACTACGCAAAGTGGGCCTGCTGTCCCGGGAGCTGGCGGGAATGTTGGGCTCCACCCCCAGACCTACTGAATGTGACTATTTAGATATTGTTATCTCATTGTTTCTTTGGAGTTTCAAAAGTTTTTGCCGCTCTTGTGATTTCTTCCATTGTGTAAGGACATGGGTGTGCACACCTCCTGCCTGCACGCACGCACACTCCTGCCTGTGGCCTGGCTCTGTGCTTGGAAGTCACTGGAAAGGATAGGAGGTGTAGGCAATTGCTTTGGCGTCACTGTTCCCGAGGAGCCCAGAGGTGGGATGGGGCCCAGTGACTGACGGTGTGGCTGTCGTTTTCTGCTGGGAGCTGGGAGCCGGGAGAGAGCCGGGCGTAGAGCGGGCAGGTGGAGGGCAGGTGCTCGGGGCTGTGACCAGGCCGGCAGTGGGTCCGTCTCAGCCCACCCAGCTGCCTGGCTGTCCGCACTGACAGCCCCTCCGTGTCCTTTTGCACAGACTGTGAAGCTGTGGCATGAAGGGGACAAAGCCTGGGTATCGTGGACCCAGACTTTCAACGTCAATATGACAAAGGAATTACTAAAGAAAATAAACTTTCACAAAATAACGCTGAAGCTCTGGGACACTCAGGACAAGGTTTCGAAAAAAGTCAGGTGTTTTCGGTTAAAGAAGACTGGGTATTCGGAAGATGCAGGATCTTACGGTAAGTCAGGTATTTGTTTTATTTGAAATATTTCTAAGGGGCTTGTGGCTTCTCGTCAGTAACAGGATAAAAGCCAGTGTCCCCTCATTTCCTTCATCTCAACTTCCCAGGGCGCACGCATGTCGGCTTGGGGTCAGTGGTCCACCAGCCCCAGGTCCCGGACGGTAGGAACTGCCGCCAGATGGCGCGTGTGTGCGTCGCATCAGCTACCACCTCCGCTGCCTGTCTGGACCTCCTGTCCCCAGGCTGCACTCACGTGGACGCCCACCACTGCCCTGTCTCCCTGGATGAGTACTGTGTGTTCACTCTGGGAAAAAAATATTAGCGGACACCAAGAAACAAAGGAGAAACTTACACCACCCCAAGACTTCCATGTTAATGTCCTCACAGAAGACCCTCTAGCTTCGTTCTTGGGTGAACACTTCATCAAGGCCAGAAAGTCTACTTTTGAACTCCCTCCAAGGAGAGCGCTAGGCGGAGTGAAAAGACCTAGGCTTTGAAGTCAGGTGGCTGAATTCAGTCCTGTCTCCATCTTGACCTAGCTGTGACCTTGGGCGGGTCCCACTTCCTCTGCCCCAGGCAGGTGGGTGGGAGGAGGGCCCAGAGGATATTAGAAGATTAATGAAATGCCACTTAAACAAGGGCACAGTGCTGATTGTAAGGTGGGTCCCAGGTTTTAGAGACCTTAGAAGGTAAGACTGATGTGCGGCAGAGAATGTTACTGCTGCCTTAGAGGCCTCCAGGCAGGTAGTCAGCCCCATTCACAGCAAAGCGAGGCTGTCCCTTGCTTGAAGTGAGTGGCAGTGACAGAATCAAAGCCCAGCCCTGTGCCTGGGAAACCTCTGCTTGCTTCAGCTTTCCAACCTGCCCACGCAAGTACCCTTTCCATTGCTGGGGACTCGGCACTTCTAATTTTTAAATCTTGCATTTATACCCAGGGTTTCTCACTGTGGCACCATGGCCTTTGGAGCCATATTCCTTGCTGTGAAGGACCATCCTGGGCACTGTGGGACATTTAGCAGCATACCTGGCCTCCACCCAATAGATGCCAGTCGTAGCCTCCCATTTGTGACAACTAGAAATTTCTTCAACCATTGCCAAATGGCCCCTGGAAGCCAGGGGTGAGGGTGAGGGGCGCAAAATCACCCTTGGCCAAGAATCGCTGGTTTATATCTAAGCTACTGATTGTAGAATTCGTGTGCGAGGAAATTGGATTCAAGGTGACTTTTCTCATCTGGACCAAGGGAGAGACCCATGTTCTCAAAATGTGAGCTCTAAGCCATCTGCATTAGATGCACAGGAGTGCTGCCTAAATGCAGATTGCAGGGCGTGGTCCAGAGCTGCTGAGCCAGAATTCCTGGTAGACACCTACCCCACAGCAGGCTCACATGGGAGCAGGGGTGTGGGGCAGGTGTATCAGGAAGGCTTCCTGGAGAAGGGGTCAGGGGAGCCTGGAAGGGTAAACAATCAGCTGCCAGAAAAGAAAGGCAGGAGGCTTTTCTGGGCCCTGCAGGGAGGGCCCAAGGGCCTTTTGCTGTGAGTGTTCTTGGACTGGCAGCCCGTGCTCTTCCTCAACCCCCATCCTAAGCCTGGTGTCACTGCCTCCCAGGTTAAATCATTTTCTTCCATTAAAAAAAGCAGTGCATGTTCACTTTGTAAAAAATTAAAGTCACATGATGCCTGCCCAGAGAGAGGCACCCATGATAGTTAACCATTGTCAACATTTTCCTGTACCTTTAATATGTGGGTACAAAACAATGGGTGTAGTGTACATGTCTTAAATCTGCCTTTTTCACTTGAAAATATGTCTTCTTGAAACTTGTTTCTTGCGAATGCAGAAACACTGTGTTTGCTTCCTGTTACAAAGGAGATAGGGCATCTAGCAGGGGGAATGGTAGGTCATGTGCTGAACTTAGCTTTCAGCGGAGCTGGAGTAGAACAGCGCCGTCAGGAGCTTGCATTTCTCTTGTATTAAATCTGCTCAGTACTGGACAATGACTGTAGCATTCTTGAAGCCCCCAAGTCATATTTGCTTCCTGCTCTGCTCTTAATACTTGGCTGTCCCCTGACCCACCACCTAGTGGGTGTCCTTGCCTGTGTGGTTCTTTGGCACTCTCCCCAGAGCTCTGTCAGCTGGTTGCTTTCTCTGCACCCAGCGTCTCTCCTATCTCCTCTCTCCCACCGTTGTTCCATGACCTTTCTATATCATCCCTTTGACCTTGAGACTTCATTGTTTTGCAACGTTTTCACAGCTGCCACAGTGCCCTCCAGGTCCATCTATGTTGTCACAAGTTGTAAGACTTCATTCTTTTTATTTATTTATTTATTTATTTATTTATTTTTATTAAGGTATTATTATACACTCTTATGAAGGTTTCACATGAAAAAACAATGTGGTTACTACATTTACCCATATTATCAAGTCCCCCCACACCCCATTGCAGTCACTGTCCATCAGTGTAGTAAGATGCCACAGAGTCACTACTTGTCTTCTCTGTGTTGCACTGTCTTCCCTGTGACCCACACACACACCATGTGTTCCAATCATAATACCCCTGAATCCCCTTCTCCCTCCCTCCCCACCTGCCCTCCCACACCCCTCCCCTTTGGTAACTACTAGTTCCTTCTTGGAGTCTGTGAGTCTGTTGTTGTTTTGTTCCTTCAGTTTTGCTTTGTTGTTATACTCCACAAATGAGGGAAATCATTTGGCACTTGTCTTTCTCTGCCTGGCTTATTTCACTGAGCATAATACCCTCCAGCTCCATCCATGTTGTTGCAAATGGTAGAATTTGTTTCTTTCTTATGGCTGAATAGTATTCCATTGTGTATATGTACCACTTCTTCCTTATCCATTCATCTACTGATGGACACTTAGGTTGCTTCTATATCTTGGCTATTGTAAAAAGTGCTGCGATAAACATAGGGGTGCATATGTCTTTTTGAATCTGAGAAGTTGTATTCTTTGGGTAAATTCCAAGGAGTGGGATTCCCAGATCAAATGGTATTTCTATTTTGAGTTTTTTGAGGAACCTCCATACTGCTTTCCACAATGGTTGAACTAGCTTACATTCCACCAGCAGTGTAGGAGGGTTCCTCTTTCTCTGCATCCTTGCCAGCATTTGTTGTTCTTAGTCTTTTTGATGCTGGCCATCCTAACTGGTGTGAGGTGATATCTCATTGTGGTTTAATTTGCATTTCCCTGATGATTAGTAATGTGGAGCATCTTTTCATGTGCCTGTTGGCCATCTGAATTTCTTCTTTGGAGAACTGTCTGTTCATATCCTCTGCCCATTTGTTAATCGGGTTATTTGCTTTTTGGGTGTTGAGGCGTGTGAGTTCTTTATATATTTTGGACGTTAACCCCTTGTCAGATATGTCATTTACAAATATATTCTCCCATACTGTAGGATGCCTTTTGTTCTGTTGATTGTGTCCTTTGCCATACAGAAACGTTTTAGTTTGATGTAGTCCCATGAGTTCATTTTTGCTTTTGTTTCCCTTGCTCGAGGAGATGCTTTCAGGAAGAAGTTGTTCATGTTTATATTCAGGAGATTTTTGCCTATGTTGTCTTCTAAGAGTTTTATGGTTTCATGACTTACATTCAGGTCTTTGATCCATTTCGAGTTTACTTTAGTGTATGAGGTTAAACAATGATCCAGTTTCATTCTCTTGCATGTAGGTGTCCAGTTTTGCCAACACCAGCTGTTGAAGAGGCTGTCATTCCCCCATTGTATGTCCATGGCTCCTTTATCACATATTAATTGACCATATATGCTTGGGTTTATATCAGGGCTCTCTAGTCTATTCCATTGGTCTATGGGTCTGTTCTTGTGCCAGTACCAAATTGTCCTGATTACTGTGGCTTTTAGGTAGAGCTTGAAGTTGGGGAGCATAATCCCCCCACTTTATTCTTCCTTCTCAGGATTTCTTGGCTATTTGGGGTCTTCTGTGGTTCCATATGAATTTTAGAACGATTTTCTCTAGTTCATTGAAGAATGCTCTTGGTATTTTGATAGGAATTGCATTGAATCTGTAGATTGCTTTCGGCAAGACTTCATTCTTTTTATGGCTGAGTAATATTCCATGAGTGTGTTTACCACATCTTAGGGAACCAAGTTGATCTTCTGAGCCTGGCTTTGAAGGCATCTGAATGCTTGTTCCCTTTGACTCCATGACTGCTCCTCTCTCTTCAATCCTGGTCCCTGAAGATGCAGGTTTTCCTGCATGTGGGGCTTGCATTCAGGCATTTAGCTACACCTCAGGGGCCCTTAGCTTCAGCTTTCTCCAAAATTTTTATCTATCCTTTACAATTAATTTAATTCCACCTCTTCCTTTCACCACCTCTTTCTTGTAGCTTCATCCACTCCCTTCCTCTGCTCATATATGATTCCACACATCAGTTTCTGCCATGTGTTTGCAAAGCCCCATATTGATAGAGTGAAAGATAAGAAGGGGTCTTCTCCCTAGCTGGGGACAAGGAGCCCTGAGGTTGGGGGGTCGTCCTGGTTTAATGAGGACTGGCTCTCTGACCACAGGGAAGACTTCAGTGTGGTTTCCCCAGGGGTAACATCAGGGAAGTGGGAGTATCTGCCTTAAAGTGAAGTGTGGTGCTTAAATGGAACAAGATATGTCAATTACTTAATGGTCTTATTTGGAACAAGCCATTGCCAGTTGAGATTTGAGTTTCTTGACATTTTGAGGCAGGCCTCCAGACGACAACTCTAGGACAGCAGGGACCTTCTCTGTCTTATCTGCTGTTCCACCTCCAGCACTTGGTGAGTGATTGTCACATAGTAGGTTTTAAATATGTGATTCTGACCGGCTGAGGCAGTGGTGCTTTCTCCTCTTGATTCTAGAGGAAGTGAGGCATTTGGTGTTAAGTCAGAGGAGTCTGTCTGAACAGGACATTCATGTCAAAGAGGAGTGTACCCTGGAGGATGCACCAGTGAGACCAGAAGAAGCAAGAAGACACTTAAAGTCTTTGTGCGGTGAGTGGACATGACCTTTGTGGACAAGCTGAGAGCAAGGCCGTGGCAGGGAAAGCTGCTGGCTGGTGTTGCTGAGGTCGTGCGTGTGCGTGGGTTGGGTGTCCTTCACGTGCGTCAGCGACTGCAGCGGCTGCTTGGGCCAAAGCAAGCACTACTCACTCTCCCTTGCATGGCCTACTTGTTACTGTTGATCCTCTTGCTTTGTTTGATTTTTATTTTGTGACTTATAAGATAACCTTTATAACCGTAGAAGTTCTACATTTGTTTAAGAAAATTTGGCAAATGTAGAAAAGTATAAAATGAGCAGGTAGAATAGTGCTAATTCTACCACCAGGATGGTAGACACAACCAGGATACAACAAGGATTGTCATATTTTGGTTATCCTATTATGGCAAATTCCTTTGTTTTTATTCTAAGAATTTTCTTTTTAAACATAAATGAAATTATCGAAATATTAGGGTTAGGGTTAGGGTTACATACATAGAGATACATAATTTTGTATCCTGAGGTTAATATGTCATCACATGCACTTTTCCTATTTCCTTAAAAACTTGCCATTAACTTCATTTGTAGTGACAACATAATTTCATCTGCTGGTAGTACTGTAATATGCTTAGCCATTTGCTATATAGATGGGAATTAAGGAATCTTGGGAGTGTCTTCAGGTTTCTTTAATGTAAGCAGTGCTAAAGTGGACAGTTGAATAGATAATAAGATTTTTTTTCTTTGTGGGAAATTATATAAGAAACTAGAGGCCTCCTCTTGCTTCCATTTTCCAAGTAATCATAATTAGTCTGTTTTATTCATTCATTTACTCACTTATTACTAACTAACCTTGTTTGTTTATTTCACTAACTTTTCCCTCTTTCACCTATTTCACCCATCAACCCGCCCCCCTCCCCTAGGGCAACTACCAGTCTGTTCTCTGTGCTTATGAGTCTCTATTTCAGTTTTGTTTGTTTTGTTTTTTAGAATCCACATGTAAGGGAAACCATATGGTATTTGTCTTTCTCTGCCTGACTTATTTCACTTAGCACAGTGCCCTCCAGGTCCATCTATGTTGTCACAAGTGGTAAGGCTTCGTTCTTTTTATGGCTGAGTAAGATTCCATGTGTGTGTTTACCAATCTTTATCCATTCATCTGCCAATGGACATTTAGGTCATTCTCATATTTTGACTATTGTAAATAATGTTACAGGAAACATAACAATGCATATATCTTTTTGGATTAATGATTTTGGTTTTCTTTTTTTTTCAGGTTAACTCCCAGAATTTAATTGCTGGGTCATATAGTATTTCTATTTTTAGTTTTTTGAGAAATCTTCATACTGCTTTCCATAGTGGCTGTGACAATTTGAAATCCTACCAGCACTGTGGGAGGGTTCCCTTTTCTCTACATCCTTGCTAACACTTGTTACTTGTCTTTTGGATGGTGGCCATTCTGACTGGTGTGAGGTGTTAATTCCATTGTGGTTTTGATTTGCATTTCCCTGATGATTAGCAATGTGGAGGATCTTCTCATGTCCATTGGCCATCTGTATGTCCTCTTTAGAAAAATGTTTATTTAGGTCCTCTTTCCATTTTTTAATTGGATTGTTTTTTTGGTGTTGAATTGCATTTCTTTATGTATTTTGGATATTAGCTCCTTATCAGATACAACATTTGCTAATCTGTTCTTTCATATAGTAGGTTGCCTTTTCATTTTATTGACGGTTTCCTTTAATGTGCAGAAGCTTTTTAGTTTGCTGTAGTCCTGCTTGTTTATTTTTGTTTTTGTTTCCCTTGCGTGGGAGATGTATCCAAAAAAAAAAAATTACTAGTGCTGATGTTCAAGAGTTTCATGCCTCTGTTTTCTTCTAGCAGTTTTATGGTTTCAGTTCTTACATTTAGGTCTTTAATCTATTTGAGTTTGTTTTTGTGTATGGTGTAACCAACCTTCCTGAATGTTTACCACATACCTGGCCTTCTGTCTTGGGACTGGCATAACAAAATGTGAAAGGGTCCTCATTTCTTAGTGAACTAGTATGTAACAAGAAGTTTGGAGTCATTTACTAATAAATATTATCAGGTTTTCATGCAGGAGACCCTGAAACTTTTTCCAAGGACACCAAGGAATATGAAAAGCAACAAAAAGCAGAAAATCTTGGCTCAGTTCGGTAAGGATGGACCCATGATACTCTGGGGAGTGGGAATGGAGCCCCTTCTTGTATTTGTCGTGTATATTCCCACCAGGAGTCATGTAGATTGTTAGTAACTTCAATTAAGGCAGGAGATAATGCAATCCAGGTGAATTGAAAGGAACAGAAAGAATGCTTGTGTTTATGGGTACATCAGACACCAGGCACTTTGCTTTTGCATGCATTAGTTTTTCTCATTTAATCCTTGTAATGATCACTTTTTGAGGTGGTATTACTATCTCCATTTTCTACACAAGGTAACTGAGTTGTTAAGTGGTTTGCTGAAAGTTATGAGACTAGAATTCTTGAGAATCATGGGAGTGTTGGTAAAGCCACGATCCTAGTCCATACCTTTATATTACTGAGTCCCCAACTTTTCTTGCTGAGAGAGCAATTGCTCTTGAGGCCTCCTGTAGCCTAAGAAGGGTTTGGAGAAGAAGCTTCCTTGGATTCTGTGGGGACTAGGGATAGAACTGGAGGACCAACTGGTGGTTTGGAGGAATGGGATGGGGAGAACCAAGAGAACGTGTAATTAAAAAGTCTTGATTTTTTAAAAAATGTTTTTTGCATTGAACTTATAAATTAATTTGGGAAGAACTGACATTTTTACGTTGTGATGTTCTCCCATCCATGATCATGGTATATCTTTTCACCTAATTCAGCTCTCTCTGAATGATTTTTAAGTATTAATCTTTTTCTTCCTATAGATGTTGTATGTAATTCCTATAAATGAATTCCTTGACATTTCAGAGTTATAGGTCATTTATAAAGATTATATTACTTTCCATCATATATTCTAGTTGGTTAGAAATTGACAGTACAAGTGTGGTCTGCAGACCAACTGCACCAGCATTACTGGGAGTTTGTTAGAAATGTGGAATCTCAGACCCACCCCAGGCCTACTGAACCATAATCTGCATTTTCTTAAACAATAGTTTCAGGTGATTCATATGCATGTTAAAATCCGAGAAGGAGTGGGTTAGAGAAATGGAATGTCATTTAAAAAATTTTTCTCTCATTTAGGTCCAGTTAGATTCTTAGATATGGTCCCTGATTTCTCACTCCTTCATTTTATTTTCTATGAATTTTCTAGATGGAGTATTTCAGGAAGACCAACTCTATCTTTGGACAAGACATCCATGATAGAGAAGAAGGAATTACTTGAGAGTTCATCTCTTACCAACTTAACGAATGTATTAAAAAAGCAAAAATTTCAGAGTAAGTTATTAGAGGTTTTGGAATTTTATAATTAGACTTGGAAGAAATAGAAAAATATGTCAAGTTCAGAATACTTCAATGAGAGTCTTTGATATCTGACCAAATGTCACTCAGAAAAAATAAAACTACGTATACTTTTAACTGATTCATTTTATTTCACCTCATCCATCCATCCTTGCCATGCCTACCGTCTGTCCATCCCTGCCATCAGTCCGTCCCCATCACCCATCCATCCATCCACCATTCCTGCTATTCACTATCCATACACCTATCCCTGACACTTACCCACTCACCCATCCATCCCATCTCCCCTCCATCCTGTCACCCACCCATGCATCCATCGCATCCCATCATTTACCCTGTCACATCCCTTTCACTCCACCGATATTTTTGTGCTCCTGATTCGTGGTGGTTGTTGGGGGAATAATATGGGGAATGTGAAAATCTCTAATGTCAACTGGAGTCTTTCAAACAAATCATTACAATTCTGTGAGAAAGATGCCGTGGGAGGGGTAGGTATGTGGTGTGTTGCAGGGGCATAGGAGGTAGGTGGTATGGAAATACTTCCGGGATATGGTGGAACTAGGAAAACAGCACCCCAGGTTGAGGGGTGTTTCTGCAGAAGCATGTCATCTAGGGACAGACTGCTGAGATCTAGGGTCCTCAGAATCCCCTCAGTCTACTCCGCCTAGATCTCTTCTCCAGTTTCCCAGCATGCTGTTGGGTTTCTGTGTGAGGTGAAGGTTCTAGGGCTGGGGCACTTGCCGCCTCTTGGGAGGGCCCACTTCTCATCTGTTCAGCTGTGACTGCTACAAATTGTTTCCTTAACTTGCAAAGAGCTGGTTTTTCCTGGTTCTAGCTCAGCACTCTGAAGCTGCAGAGAGAACAGAATGGCTGAGCCAGGCTCTCCGCTGTGTGTTGGAGCCTCAGTCGAATAAAACTCATTCCCATTTTTAAGGCCTTAAAAGACTAGTCCACATTTCATATCTGAACACCTTCAACTTCCTGAGCTTTGTCCAGATTAAACATCCTCATTCCTTTGTTTTTAAGCATTTTATTTTATTTTTTTCCAAGCCAAACTGTGTCCAGCTTTATTAAAGATACTTTTCATAAACAGAGTATTTCAGGCAGGACATGGGCAGACAGTTGCTAACAGTACACAATAACTTTCGAACTCCCTTTTCAATGGACTACCCAAATCAGGAAGCCTCTATAAAACCCAATGAAGTCTTCATTTGATGCTCTCCATACGGAAAGTTTAGAGTGAGGGTTGACATTTCACCTTTAGCATGTTGTTTAACAACTTTTCACAAGCCGACCCTGACTTTCAGGAAATGAAACGAAAATGGCAGAATTATCAATCTGAAGATTCACAATCTAAAGGAACCGCTGCTCTTTTGAGGGATGCCATCTCAGTGGTGGCACCAGAAAGTCCAGATTGCCTGGCCTACTAGTAACCAAATTTTGGGGTCAGATCCCTGGGTTTAAGGGAGTCAAGTCTATGTTGAAGGCAGAGGGGGAGGAGAGGACCTAAAAACGAATTTTAGTTTGTCTATACCACAGGGCATTTGTGGCAGGTGACTAATGTGTGTCAACATCGAGAAATCCCTCCTCATGGGAGCCAAGAGGAAGTCTCTCAAAACTAGAAGGGAAAGGTGTGTTTCCCCTCACATCAATCCAGGTTTGGAGACATTCTGTTGGCGGCATATGCCCCTCCTCAAAAAACAGCAATGAAGTGTTCTGTGTGCTAACAACATAGCTTAAAAAAAAGTAAAACAAAATTCGGCATTTTTATAAAACTTGATAAAAAATAGTATTTCGAACTGTACAGTCACCAGAAGTACAGAGTTATCAAAAATGCACACTTCACCTGGCATCTTCAGCACCTTCAGCTGTCTGTGCCTAGTCTGTTTTGGCATCCCCATTTTCTGCAGGGTTAGTCCCTTCTTTGCAGGGCCCTTTTTAGGCTTGGGCTCTGGCTTTGGAGGAGCAGGGTTAGCAGATAACCGGTTGGATCTGCTCTGAGGCTCGTCCTTCACCTTTACCTCCCTTAGCCTCCGCTTCAGCCTTTCTCTCAGGCATGGTGGCGACCGCGGCGGGACGTACACGCCAGACGCGTGGGTACTGCAGCGCGCGGGCTTTGGTTCGTCCGGGGGCGTTCTCGTCTCTTCTTCTTCACACTGCACCGTTTTTTAAGCATTTTAATAAGATTTTCAAACCATTATTTTATTTTGAAATATAGAAAAGCACACAGAAAAATATAACAACAATATGCCCACAACTTAGGAGTTATTTTGCCCTATTTCCTTTTTTCTAAAGAAAGAAGCGATTTCCCGTACAGTGTGGGGGCCCTTTTGCATCCCGTGTCTCACGCTTCCAAGCAGCAAACCTTGTCCCCACAGCCGCTGCTGTGCCCCCTCCCCGCCACCCGCTTTCCCCCCAGTCACACAACATTGTAATGATTTTTGTTTTTATGAGTTACCGAAATGATTTCAAACTGTACTTATCCTCCTGTGACTTGCTCTTTGCATTCAACTTGATACCTGAGATTTTGCTGGTGTCGGTGTGTGTAAGCGCAGCCCCTTCATTCTGACTTTTGCAGGGCGCCCCCTTAGGTGCATGTACCGTCCCTCGTCCAGGCAGCCCCTGCTTCTCCACTTCACCACCTGTGCTTGGCAGTCGGGGGCTTAATTCCTGATTCCTAGTGGGCACTTGCATGTGATTATTCTATTCCTGTTTTTTTATTTTTCTGTTGGGTTTAAATTTTTTTTCTTCTTGATCCATACATAAGCATTCGTGGGTAACTGCGTTCGTTGTCGGTTACATTTATTGTAGACGTCACAGACTGGGGTCTGTAACTCAGCTTTTTACTTTTTAGCATCTTGTTTTGCACATCAGTTATTAACCACTCCTTTCCAGTTTGTACTTTTGGGTAATGTTTAAGCCTCCTTCATCCAGATGTCAGTATTATCTCCTATGTATTCTCCTAATGATTTTGAAGTTTTTGTTTTCTTTTTTTTTTTTTTTTTAAATAATTATTTTTTATTGAAGGGTAGTTGACGCACAGTATTACATTACATTAGTTTCAAGTGTACAACACAGTGGTAGAACATTTATATACATAATTCTAGGTTCCAGCTATCACCCTACCAAGCTGTTACAATATCTTGACTATATTCCTTATGCTATACATTACATCCCGGTTACTTATTTATTTTACCATTGGAAGTCTGTCCTTTTTTGTTTGTTTGTTTGTTTGTTTGTTTTTGTGAGGGCATCTCTCATATTTATTGATCAAATGGTTGTTAACGACAATAAAATTCTGTATAGGGGAGTCAATGCTCAATGCACAGTCATTAATCCACCCCAAGCCTAATTTTCGTCAGTCTCCAATCTTCTGAGGCATAACAAACAAATTCTTAGATAATGAATAAGTTACATGGTGAACAGTACAAGGGCAGTCATCACAGAAACTTTCGGTTTTGCTCATGCATTATGAACTATAAACAGTCAGTTCAAATATGAATACTCATTTGGTTTTTATACTTGATTTATATGTGGATACCACATTTCTCTCTTTATTATTATTTTTTTAAATAAAATGCTGAAGTGGTAGGTAGATACAAGATAAAGGTAGAAAACATAGTTTAGTGTTGTAAGAGAGCAAATGTAGATGATCAGGTGTGTGCCTGTAGACTATGTGTTAATCCAAGCTAAACAAGGGCAATAAAACATCCACGTATGCAGAAGATTTCTCTCAGAACAGGGGGCTGAGGTTCTAAGCCTCACCTCTGTTGATCCCCAATTTCTCACCTGATGACCCCCCTGCGACTGTGCCTGTCTTAGGTTGTTCCTCCCTTGAGGAATCTTACCCGTCTCTGGCTAACCAGTCATCTTCCGGGGCCATACAGGGAAATGTTAAGTTGGTAAGTGAGAGGGAAGCCTTATTGTTTGAAAAAGTTAGCTTTTTACTTCTTTGCATATTTATGCCCTGTGGCTTCTATGCCCAGCATTTGTCTTGAGGTATCTTTACCACTTGGAAGAATTATGATACTTGGTAAATTTGATATGAGGCACTAATTCTATTTAAGGGTTGTAATTAGGAAGGAAGAAGAAAAGCTATAGAAGTAGCAGGTGGAAGAAAACATGGGAAGATTGATTATTTCTTTGACATATCTTCTTGTAGAGTAACTTCAGCATGTATAGGTTTTAAGCTACTACTTAAATTGCGCACACACATTAACATAATAGGAGTATAGTTACATAACCAAAGCCTACCTGTAATTACCAGCCATCTCCAGTGAAACCAAGAAAACCAGTTAGGCACCTTAGGCATTTGTGAAAACTTATCTATGATATGGTGGATATTGTCCAACTGAACTTGAACAGTCTGAGAGAAATCAGACAAATTAAAACAACCCATTCCTGGGGACTGTTCACATGCCATATGTTCTTTTAACAGTAAATAGTCTGTAGTTGTAAGAGTTTGGAGCGCTACAATTTGCACTTCTCCAAATTCTTGGTTGAATTCCAACAGTATAGATCCAGTCAAATTTGTTGTTTTACTGTATGCACAGGCCAGCTTAGATATCTCCTTCCTCATTCCCATGGCAAGTCCAGGAACCAGTGGGATGAATGCAGCTACAACTGCAGCATAGCCTGGATCTTTGTTGGGGTTTTTTGATGATCATCTTCTGGCATGAGTCTTCCAGAGAGTGCAGATGTTGGAAGTTCTTTTTCATATCGTATCTTAGTTCATTTTCAGGGTAGCCCAATTAGGCTTTGATCCTCTGTATAAACACAAACAGACCCTTTGCCTACACTTTTATATGCCCTTTATACCCTGTGTAGAACTCGTTGGAGGTTACCACACAGGAACTGCCCTTTTTTTTTTATTTTTACTTTGTTTTTGGTATCACTAATCTACACTTACATGACGAATATTATGTTTACTAGGCTCTCCCCTATACCAGGTCTCCCCTATAAACCCCTTTACAGTCACTGTCCATCAGCATAGCAAAATGTTGTAGAATCACTACTTGCCTTCTCTGTGTTGTATAGCCCTCCCTTTTCTCCTACCCCCCATGCATGTTAATCTTAATAACCCCTATTTCTCCCCCCCTTATCCCTCCCTACCCACCCTTCCTCCCCAGTCCCTTTCCCTTTGGTACCTGTTAGTCCATTCTTGAGTTCTGTGATTCTGCTGCTGTATTGTTCCTTCAGTTTTTCCTTTCTTCTTATATTCCACAGATAAGTGAAATCATTTGGTATTTCTCTTTCTCCGCTTGGCTTGTTTCACTGAGCATAATACCCTCCAGCTCCATCCATGTTGCTGCAAATGATTGGATTTGCCCTTTTCTTATGGCTGAGTAGTATTCCATTGTGTATATGTACCACATCTTCTTTATCCATTCATCTATTGATGGACATTTAGGTTGCTTCCAATTCTTGGCTATTGTAAATAGTGCTGCAATAAACATACGGGTGCATCTGTCTTTCTCAAACTTGATTGCTGCGTTCTTAGGGTAAATTCCTAGGAGTGGAATTCCTGGGTCAAATGGTAGGTCTGTTTTGAGCATTTTGATGTACCTCCATACTGCTTTCCACAATGGTTGAACTAACTTACATTCCCACCAGCAGTGTAGGAGGGTTCCCCTTTCTCCACAGCCTCGCCAACATTTGTTGTTGTTTGTCTTTTGGATGGCAGCCATCCTTACTGGTGTGAGGTGATACCTCATTGTAGTTTTAATTTGCATTTCTCTGATAATTAGCGATGTGGAGCATCTTTTCATGTGTCTGTTGGCCATCTGTATTTCTTTTTTGGAGAACTGTTCAGTTCCTCTGCCCATTTTTTAATTGGGTTATTTGTTTTTTGTTTGTTGAGGCGTGTGAGCTCTTTATATATTCTGGATGTCAAGCCTTTATCGGATGTGTCATTTTCAAATATATTCTCCCATACTGTAGGGATCCTTCTTGTTCTATTGATGGTGTCTTTTGCTGTACAGAAGCTTTTCAGCTTAATATAGTCCCACTTACTCATTTTTGCTGTTGTTTTCCTTGCCTGGGGAGATATGTTCAAGAAGAGGTCACTCATGTTTATGTCTAAGAGGTTTTTGCCTATGTTTTCTTCCAAGAGTTTAATGGTTTCATGGCTTACATTCAGGTCTTTGATCCATTTTGAGTTTACTTTTGTATATGGGGTTAGACAATGGTCCAGTTTCATTCTCCTACATGTAGCTGTCCAGTTTTGCCAGCACCACCTGTTGAAGAGACTGTCATTTCGCCATTGTATGTCCATGGCTCCTTTATCAAATATTAATTGACCATATATGTCTGGGTTAATGTCTGGATTCTCTAGTCTGTTCCATTGGTTTGTGGCTCTGCTCTTGTGCCAGTACCAAATTGTCTTGATTACTATGGCTTTATAGTAGAGCTTGAAGTTGGGGAGTGAGATCCCCCCTACTTTATTCTTCTTTCTCAGGATTGCTTTGGCTATTCGGGGTCTTTGGTGTTTCCATATGAATTTTTGAATTATTTGTTCCAGTTCATTGAAGAATGTTGTTGGTAGTTTCATAGGGATTGCATCAAATCTGTATATTGTTTTGGGCAGGATGGCCATTTTGACGATATTAATTCTTCCTAGCCACGAGCATGGGATGAGTTTCCATCTGTTAGTGTCCCCTTTAATTTCTCTTAAGAGTGACTTGTAGTTTTCCGAGTATAAGTCTTTCACTTCTTTGGTTAGGTTTATTCCTAGGTATTTTATTTTTTTTGATGCAATTGTGAATGGAGTTGTTTTCCTGATTTCTCTTTCTGTTGGTTCATTGTTAGTATATAGGAAAGCCACAGATTTCTGTGTGTTGATTTTGTATCCTGCAACTTTGCTGTATTCCGATATCAGTTCTAGTAGTTTTGGGGTGGAGTCTTTAGGGTTTTTTATGTACAGTATCATGTCATCTGCACATAGTGACAGTTTAACTTCTTCTTTGCCAATCTGGATTCCTTGTATTTCTTTATTTTGTCTGATTGCCGTGGCTAGGACCTCCAGTACTATGTTAAATAACAGTGGAGAGAGTGGGCATCCCTGTCTAGTTCCCGATCTCAGAGGAAATGCTTTCAGCTTCTCGCTGTTCAATATAATGTTGGCTGTGGGTTTATCATAGATGGCCTTTATTATGTTGAGGTACTTGCCCTCTATTCCCATTTTGCTGAGAGTTTTTAACATGAATGGATGTTGAACTTTGTCAAATGCTTTTTCAGCATCTATGGAGATGATCATGTGGTTTTTGTCTTTCTTTTTGTTGATGTGGTGGATGATGTTGATGGACTTTCGAATGTTGTACCATCCTTGCATCCCTGGGATGAATCCCACTTGGTCATGGTGTATGATCCTTTTGATGTATTTTTGAATTCTGTTTGCTAATATTTTGTTGAGTATTTTTGCATCTACATTCATCAGGGATATTGGTCTGTAGTTTTCTTTTTTGGTGGGGTCTTTGCCTGGTTTTGGTATTAGGGTGATGTTAGCTTCATAGAATGAGTTTGGGAGTATCCCCTCCTCCTCTATTTTTTGGAAAACTTTAAGGAGAATGGGTATTATGTCTTCCCTGTATGTCTGATAAAATTCCGAGGTAAATCCATCTGGCCCGGGGGTTTTGTTCTTTGGTAGTTTTTTGATTACCGCTTCAATTTCATTGCTGGTAATTGGTCTGTTTAGATTTTCTTTTTCTTCCTGGGTCAATCTTGGAAGGTTATATTTTTCTAGGAAGTTGTCCATTTCTCCTAGGTTTCCCAGCTTGTTAGCATATAGGTTTTCATAGTATTCTCCAATAATTCTTTGCATTTCCGTGTGGTCCGTCGTGATTTTTCCTTTCTCGTTTCTGATACTGTTGATTTGTGTTGACTCTCTTTTCTTCTTAATAAGTCTGGCTAGAGGCTTATCTATTTTGTTTATTTTCTCGAAGAACCAGCTCTTGGTTTCATTGATTTTTGCTATTGTTTTATTCTTCTCAATTTTATTTATTTCTTCTCTGATATTTATTATGTCCCTCCTTCTGCTGACCTTAGGCCTCATCTGTTCTTTTTTTTCCAATTTCGATAATTGTGACATTAGACCATTCATTTGGGATTACTCTTCCTTTTTTAAATATGCTTGGATTGCTATATACTTTCCTCTTAAGACTGCTTTTGCTGTGTCCCACAGAAGTTGGGGCTTAGTGTTGTTGTTGTCATTTGTTTCCATATATTGCTGGATCTCCATTTTGATTTGGTCATTGATCCATTGATTATTTAGGAGCGTGTTGTTAAGCCTCCATGTGTTTGTGAGCCTCTTTGCTTTCTTTGTACAGTTTATTTCTAGTTTTATGCCTTTGTGGTCTGAAAAGTTGGTTGGTAGGATTTCAATCTTTTGGAATTTTCTGAGGCTCTTTTTGTGGCCTAGTATGTGGTCTATTCTGGAGAATGTTCCATGTGCACTTGAGAAGAATGTATATCCCGCTGCTTTTGGATGTAGAGTTCTATAGATGTCTATTAGGTCCATCTGCTCTACTGTGTTGTTCAGTGCTTCCGTGTCCTTACTTATTTTCTGCCCAGTGGATCTATCCTTTGGGGTGAGTGGTGTGTTGAAGTCTCCTAGAATGAATGCATTGCAGTCTATATCCCCCTTTAGTTCTGTTAGAATTTGTTTCACATATGCTGGTGCTCCTGTGTTGGGTGCATATATATTTAGAATGGTTATATCCTCTTGTTTGACTGAGCCCTTTATCATTATGTAGTGTCCTTCTTTATCTCTTGGTACTTTCTTGGTTTTGAAGTCTATTTTGGCTGATATTAGTACTGCAACCCCTGCTTTCTTCTCACTGTTGTTTGCTTGAAATATGTTTTTCCATCCCTTGACTTTTAGTCTGTACATGTCTTTGGGTTTGAGGTGAGTTTCTTCTAAGCAGCATATCGATGGGTCTTGCATTTTTATCCATTCTGTTACTCTGTGTCTTTTGATTGGTGCATTCAACCCATTAACATTTAGGGTGACTATTGAAAGATATGTACTTATTGCCATTGCAGGCTTTAAATTCGTGGTTACCAAAGGTTCAAGGTTAGCCTCTTTAGTATCTTACTGCCTAACTTAGCTCGCTTATTGAGCTGTTATATACACTGTCTGGAGATTCTTTTCTTCTCTCCCTTCTTGTTCCTCCTCCTCGATTCTTCATATGTTGGGTGTTTTGTGCTGTGCTCCTTCTAGGAGCGCTCCCATCTAGAGCAGTCCCTGTAAGATGTTCTGTAGAGGTGGTTTGTGGAAAGCAAATTCCCTCAGGTTTTGTTTGTCTGGGAATTGTTTAATCCCACCGTCATATTTGAATGATAGTCGTGCTGGATACAGTATCCTTGGTTCAAGGCCCTTCTGTTTCATTGTATTAAATATATCATGCCATTCTCTTCTGGCCTGTAGGGTTTCTGTTGAGAAATCTGACGTTAGCCTGATGGGTTTCCCTTTATAGGTGACCTTTTTCTCTCTAGCTACCTTTAACACTCTTTCCTTGTCCTTGATCTTTGCCATTTTAATTTTTATGTGTCTTGGTGTTGCCCTTCTTGGATCCTTTCTGTTGGGGGTTCTGTGTATTTCCGTGGTCTGTTCGATTACTTCCTCCCCCAGTGTGGGGAAGTTTTCAGCAATTATTTCTTCTAAGATACTTTCCATCTCTTTTCCTCTCTCTTCTTCTTCTGGGACCCCTATAATACGGATATTGTTCCTTTTGGATTGGTCACACAGTTCTCTTAATATTGTTTCATTCCTGGAGATCCTTTTGTCTCTCTCTATGTCAGCTTCTATGCGTTCCTGTTCTCTGATTTCAATTCCATCAATGGCCTCTTGCATTCTATCCATTCTGCTTATAAACCCTTCCAGAGTTTGTTTCATTTCTGCGATCTCCTTTCTGGCATCTGTGATCTCCTTCCGGACTTCATCCCATTTCTCTTGCGTATTTCTCTGCGTCAGCATGTTTATGATTCTTATTTTGAATTCTTTTTCAGGAAGACTGGTTAGGTCTGTCTCCTTCTCTGGTGTTGTCTCTGTGATCTTTGTCTGCCTTTAGCTTTGCCTTTTCATGGTGATAGGAATAGTCTGCAGAACTGGGACGAGTGACGGCTGGAAGAACTTCCCTTCTTGTTGGTTTGTGGTCCTCCTCTCCTGGGAGAACAGCGACCTCTAGTGGCTTGTGCTGGGCAGCTATGTGCAGACAGGGTTTGTGCTTCCTGCCCGGCTGCTATGGAGTTAATCTCCGCTGTTGCTGTGGGCGTGGCCTGGCTCGGGCAGCTGCTCCAAAGTGGTGGAGTCGCGTTGGAGCAGGAGCTGCTGGGAGGCTATTTATCTCCGTAAGGGGCCTCCCTGCTCCCTGCAGCCCAGGGGTTAGGGTGCCCAGAGATCCCGGATTCCCTACCTCTGGATTAAGTGACCCGCCCTGCCCCTGTAAGACTTCCAAAAAGCACCCGCCAAAACAAAACAATGACCACCAAAAAAAAAAAAAGAAAAAAAAATTTTTTTTAATTAAAAAAAAAAAAAAGTTTTTAATAAAAAAAAAAAAAGGTGGTTGTTCGTTTTTCTTTATTCTCTGGTGCCAGCCTCAGGCCTCTGCTCACTGGTCTTTCTGCCCTGTTTCCCTAGTATTGGGGTCCCTATCCCTTTAAGACTTCCAAAAAGCGCTCGCCAAAACAAAACAGCAAAAAAGCAAAAAAAAAAAAATGGTCGCGCGCTTTTCTTATGTCCTCTGGCGCCCAGCCTCCAGTGCCCGCTCACTGTTCTTGCTGCCCTGTTTCCCTAGCATCCAGGGCCCTGCACTCTGGCCCGGGTGGCTGGGGCTGGGTGTTCGGTAGTCCTGTGCTCCGTCTCCCTCCCGCTCTGCCTATTCTTCTCCCGCCGGGAGCTGGGGGGAGGGGCGCTCGGCTCCCGCGGGGCCGGGGCTTGTGTCTCACCCCCTTCGCGAGGCGCTGGGTTCTCTCAGGTGCGGATGTGGTCTGGATATTGTCCTGTGTCCTCTGGTCTTTATTCTAGGAAGGGTTGTCTTTGTTATATTTTCATAGATATATGTTGTTTTGGGAGGAGATTTCCGCTGCTCTACTCACGCCCCCATCTTCCGCCCCTCCAAAGTTTTTGTTTTCTACCTTTAGTCTGAAGTTTATTTTGCATAAGGCATCAGGTACCTGAAAGTTTCATTTGTCTCCAGATGAATAATATAATTAACTGACTAGTCCATCCCTTCCCACTGATTTGAAATGCCACCTCTGGCATCTATTAAGTCCCCCCAAGCATGCGGATCTATCTCTGGGCTTTCTAGTCTGTTCCATTGGTCTTTATGTCATGGACCGATAGCTCATGGTTTTAATTGCCACAGATTTATATGTCTTGTCACCTCCCTTTTCTTGATCTGAGCTTGTCACTGAGCTCAGCGTTCTCTGTACCTTTGCTCATTTATCTTCTAACACACACCCTACAAGGCAGGTGTTGTTGCCCCATTCAACAGATGAGGTAGTCAAGGCTCAGAGTGGTTAAGACACATTCCTAGGATTATACTTTTGGAAGGATGGAGCTGGTGCTGGAACTTTGCTGGTTCAGCTCCAAAGCCAAACTTCACCCTACAGTGTGGTTAAGAGCTGACCTGGAGAAGAACTTTGATATGTTGTGGGGCAGTCAAGACACCCTGTACTCTCTGCCTGCTTATAACTGACTGGTCTGCCATCCACACGTAGATACCTCTTCTTACTGCTGGGAAGGGGCAGCACAAAGACCCTCTGCCTCCAGGATCTCCCAGACCCTTCCTGAATCTCTGTGGCATGTACACACCCGCAGACTGCAGCCTGGATGTGAGATCCTCATCACACTTATGTCCTTCCTTTGATTTCACAGTCAAATGGAAGGAATCAGAGAGGAAAAGGAAAAGCCAGAAGAGAGTGAAGACGTCTGGAGCAGAAGAGGAAGCTGACCTCAAGCTGGCAGGCTCCTGGAAGCAGGGCGCCTTCTGCATCCAGCTGGCGGTGATGCCGCTCCTTGCAGGTACTGTGCCTCTTCCCACGGCTCCTGGGTGTCCTGTCCCAGGTGGCAGGACGTCCATAAGCAAGATGCTCACGGAGACCAAGCCCCTGCTCTCCGCCACCTAACTTCATGCTCACAGCCATCACAGCCAAGTGGGGCAAATGTCTTTATTATACAGAGGTGGCACAGAGAGGTTAGACACACTGTCTAAGATCACACAGTGAGGAAGCATGAAGTCAGTATTTGAACCCAGTTCTGACTCCAAAATCCAAGGAAATCTTTGAGAATAATACATGTCACTTTTTTTTTTGCTAAATAAGATGCTGTTTTTTATAGATACATTCTTACAAATTTTTACAACATCTAGTAAAGGAAACAAGGAAAAGAAACCAGTATTTACGTACCATCATTTACTTCTCGTGGCAAACCGTGATCCTCCTGTGGAGTGCTTCTCATTGTCTCCAATGAACCTGTGGAGTGCTTATCATTGTCACCCATTTTTTTTCAATGAGAAATCAAAACTCAGAGAAACCAAGTAATTTACCTGAGGTTACACAGCTCAGCAGCATGATTCTTCTATGTTGTGAGGTCTGTTACAATTTGCAAACTAGGTTTCCTACCATTTCAAAAATAATAAATAGGTGTATCTATAGGTTTTGATAATGAAAAGCTCAGAACATAATTTGGGTAAAATTATGTGACTTCATTTTTTTTAGTGTAATATATGGGGGAAACCCTCTTTTTCTTTCTTTTCCTTTTTTTAGAGGGAATAATTTCAAACCCATCTCCTGGTTTCTTTGGCCATCAGGGTGCCCATGTGCCCTCTACTGGCCAGTCTGCAGAAATTCAGGCTTGGTTTTTTTCTGAGCTGGAACCTGACTGCATGTGTGTAGGATAAAACCCCAGAAAGTCAATACTGAGTACCGCAGGGGCCCAGAAAAATCATAATCTCTCATGAGCTCTTGGGATGATGTCGATATGTTTTGAGGAAATACACTATTAACTTTTTATTTTGCATTTTTAAATGGATTTTTGAAAATAAGCTTCCACCTAAAGCTGGACCTTTAGCTTTCCTGCTAAGATCTGAATCTTTTCTGGAGAAGTGAATTTGCAGGGACTCTTACCTGCTCTTATGCTGTGCTCCAGGACGACCAGGCCTCCTACACAGCGATTGCCTGCTCCTGCTTGGAGCAAATGTCTTGGGTGATAGGTCCTTGAATCCCAAAGAGAAATTAGTGTTCCTCTAGGTGGGTGAGCTTTGGAGACCTGACTTTACGTCTTAATTTTGCTGTGAGGGGAAGGAGAAGCTCAGATGGTCTTGGTCTGCCTGGTGTGACCTTTTCCAGGAGGGTGATGATGCCAAGTGGTGCCCGGGCCTCCCCTCTTTTAACCTGTGCTGTCATAGCCCCGCAATGGGACAGTTACTGCAAGGGCTCCCATTCTGAGCAGAGTTTGTATCCTGGCTCAGCCACTTACCAGCAAGTTGCCTGCTTCCTCTGAGTCTCGGTTTCCTCTTTTGTAAAATGGGGGTGAGAATGCCCACCCCAGGGGGCCATAGTAAGGATCCCATGAGGTGATGTATGTAAATGGTTTCACATGGACTCCGGTTGCTGGTGTGGAGGTGGCAGTGGCTTCTGTCACCTCTGGGCGGGCTGCATGCAGGGCACTGGGCCTCTGGCATGGGAAACAGAAAGATCAGCCTCCTCTCCTACACCGATGTCACGGTCATGGTCGTGGCTGAGAATGGCCTCTCTGCAGGCCAACTGTATGCTTGGTTTGGCCATAACAACGCAGCTTGAGATCAACTGTTCCCAAACCAGCATGGTTATTTTTGGCAATTGTCTTCAATCTCAAGTTAGGCCATAGACTTGTGTCCTTAGTGGTAAATAGTGGTTGGCTGGTGACCCAGTAAGATTCTAGAAAGAGTCTGTGTTTGGGACGAGCTCTCACTTTCAATGCACAGTGGAGGGATCGTACTTAGCCCGGTAGGATGGCTTAGGCCCTGATTCTACCCATCTGTTATTAGCCAAGAGACCGTGGATGATTACCTAACATTTCTGGGCCTCAGTTTCCCCAGTTGTTGAGCAGAGATGAAAGCATCCTGTAGGATGGTTGTGAGGGTTAAAGGGCATCACCACATGTCCCCCTCTGGCAGCTGTAGGTACACAGACCTCACGTGCCCCACCCCGCCCGGCCTCTGCAACATTGGTTCTCAGCTTGGGCATTTGTGGCCCCCCGGGGGCATCTGGCAGTGTGTGGAGGCATTTTTGGTTGTCATAGGTGGGCACAGGGTGCTTTTGGCAATGAATGGGATGCTGCTAAATGTTCTACAATGCACAGGATGGTCCCCACAGCAAAGCATTTGCTGTCCTCAAATGTCTGTGGCACTGAGGTTGAGAAACCCTGCCTTGGAATTAGGGCTGGAAGATGATTGCCAAAAGTCATGCCTACATTTCTGAATGACTTGAGGACATGTTGGCACTGGAGATTTCTTCTAAACTGGGCAACCTTTCATATGAAAAGGCTTACAACCTTGGCAAACACAAATCATAATTAGTCATGGCCTGAAGGAGCTGGCTTCATTGTAGAGAATCAGGGGGCAGTGAGCGTGCCCGCAGGCAGTGCTCACGGCCCTGCAGACAGCTGCACACGAATTGTTCTAGAAGTGACTTCTCTGAGCATAGTGAGAATGGCTTTAATGTGCCCTAGAAATATATTTACAGGCATTTTGAAGGGAATGGAACTGATCTGCTTAAGCACCTACTATGTGCTGGGCAGGGTTCCCAGCACCTTCATATAGATAATTCCTCCTGATCCTCTTAATGCCTGGGAAGTAGGTCACATGACCACTATGAGTCAGAGCTAGGATTTGAACTGAGGCCTCTCTGGCAAAACTGGAGTTTTTTGCTTTTTTTCCTCTACACCAGTATGACTCCACCTGGTGAAGTGCATGGGACCTTTCACAGGAAGAGTATCCCGCACAGCTAACTATATGCCATGCAGTGGCTCGAGTCACCCAACCCTTTCCCTAGTCACTCTATTACAAAAACGTGATGTGGGAGGTGTGTTATGCTGGCCTCGGCTCAGATGCACCGATTATGCTCATATCAATGTCTATGTTTTTCTCATTAGACCACCACCGTTAAAGTGATACCACTGGCCACCAAGTGTGGACCCTGGCGTTAGCTGTTCTTGAACGGGTTCTGTTCTAAAATACTTGCCCAGAGCAACACTCCCCAGGAGAGCTTCCTGCAGTGCTGGAAATGCTCTGTATCCGCCATGTCTAGTCCTGTGGCTCCTAGCCACACGTGGTGACCGAGCATCTGAAGTGTGACTTGTGATGAAGGAACTGCGTTTTCAATTGTACTCAATTTTCACTAAATTTAAGTAGCTACTGGTGGCCCTAGCTACTGTACTGCACAACACAAGCCTCGGGTGGGGTTCTGAGTCACTGGGGCAGCTTTATAACACCCCAGGGAGGAGGCTATACCCCCGACCAAGTAAATCAGACTGTTTGGGGGCAGTACCCGAGCATCAGCATCCCTTACTGTATCCTAGATGGTTCCGGAAATGCCTGCATTCCAAGAGAACATCCAAATTAAATCACAAAAAATAAATTCCCTTGGAGAACTCCCAGGGCCTCAGTTTGAGAAACTGGCCTCTAACATGCTATCCATAGGCATCCCCCAATTTTTTCAAAAACTTTTCTTCCTTTAGCTGTGATTTTATCTTTGGGTCCCCCCAGGCTGCCCGACCCTCTGCTTCTCCTGGGGCGCTCAGGAGTCTAAGGCTGAGTGTCTCCCCCAACCCCCCTGCAGGATGGCGAACGGTTGTGAGTCGTGCCAGAGAGAAGTCTGCCAACGTTTCAGACTGCTTTTTAACCTTTAAAACAGAAGTTCCTATCATGACGGAGGAGCAAAAGCGGGACTTAAACCCCCTGACTATAAAGATCAAGTGTGTGTCCTGCCTGCCGTCACAGCCTGTGCCCGTCCATGAGCTGGAGGTGAGAATGGGCCAGACAGACTCATTCCGGACCTCTGCTTCCCCACGGATTGTCCATGTGTGTCATCGCTAATCCCCCCAGGGACCCTAAGTGAGCTGTATAACCGACCTCCCCATTTCACCATTTAGGATCTCCCAGCAAGACGTGAAAGAGACGAGGCTTCTGGGATTGGGAGCTACCAAGTGCTGAGGTCTGCTCACTACACCACAGGTGTTTTTCAGAGGGAGGTGGTGCTCGTCCCTTCAGAAGGAGCTCCTCCCTTGTCACAGCAGCAGAGCTTACCCAGATGCTCCGTCATTTGAACCAGCCAGGTTTAGCACAACTGTCTATCCTGGGAGCTCCCTTTTTCATCTCCTAGTGGGGTCCCTGTCTCCTGGATTCTACGACTTCCTCTTCTTTTGGCCCTCTGGTTTTGCTGGAGCACATCTTCCTGTAGCTTCTTGAGAAACAGTGGGAGATACTTATGAAATCTCATATGTCTGGAAATATCTTTATTCTACCCTTGCGCATAATTGATAGTTTGACTGGATGGAGTTCCAAGTTAAAAATATAGAGTTTTGAAAGCATTATTCCATTATCTTTTTATGTTTATATTGAACTTTGTATGTGCTTGGTAGTTTTAATTTGTTTCAAAGCTTATAGGATCTTCTTCTTAAACTGTTTAATTATGTATCTTTGTGTGGGTACATTCATATATTATATTTTTATGTTGAAATATAGATTTGTAGGACATTGCAAAGGTGCTACAGAGAGACCTCATGTATGTTTCACCCAGTTTCCTGCAGTGGTCATATCTTATATAACTATAGCATAATATCAAAATCAGGATATTGATACTGGCCAACATGTATATATACTTCTATGCCATTTCATCCATGTGTAGATTTATATAACTTAAGTGTAACTTCACTTAAGACACAGAACTATTCCATCACCACAAAGCTCTCTCATGCTACTCCTTTATAGTCACAACCACCTCCAACCTCCCACCATTCCTGACCACTAATTTTTTTTCCATCTCTATAATTTTATTAATTTGAGAATGTTTTTGTTATGAGTCATGTTCCCTCAAAAAGGTATGTTGAACTTCTAACCACCAGTACCTCAGAATGTTACCTTATTTGGAGACAGGGTCTTTACAGAGGTAATCAAGTTAAAATGAGGTCATTAAGATAGGCCCTAATCCAATATGACTGATGTCCTTACAAAACAGGGACATTTGGACTAAGGACAGGCATATACAGGGGGAAGACTATGTGAAGACTTATAGGGAGAATGCCATGTGAAAAGTGGAATTAAGCTGTCACAAACCAAGAAACATCTGGGGCTACCAGAAGCTGGAACAGGCGAGAAAGGATCCTTTTTTAACCATCTTCATGGGGTGCAAGGCCCTGTTGACACCTTGATTTTGCACTTCTACTTCCAGAACTCTGAGATGATAAATTTCTATTCTAAGCCACCCAGTTTCTGGTACTTTACTATGGCAGCCCTGGAAAATGAATACAGTTATAGAAATGGAAACATCTGGTATGTGACCTTTTGAGATAGGCTTTCCCCCCCCCCCCCACTTCAGCATAATACCTTTGCATTTTGTTGCCATTTTTTTATTCACTAGGTCTTTTAATTTGGTTTATTTAGGCCATTTACATTTAGTGTAATTATTGATATGTTAGAGGTTAAGTATGCCATTTCAATACTTTTTTTCTATCCTGTTTTTTTGTTTTATTTTATCTGCCTTCCTGTGGATTGCTGGAACATTTTTGAATTCTATTTTTATTTATCTGTGATATTTTTGAATGTATCTCTATGTAGATTTTTAGTGGTTACTTTAGCAATTACATTATGTATACATAACTCATCAGTCTACTGGTAAACATTTTACCAGTTTGAGTGAAGTGTGGAAGCTTCATTTTCCTTTTAAATTCTTTTACCCTCTCATTTATAATATAATTGTCTTAAATATTTCCTCTACATAGATTGAGAACCATATCAGATGATGGTATGCTTTTTGCTTCAATTGTTTAGAAAACTCAGGAGGAGGATATTGTATTTACCCATAGCTTTGATCTTTCCATTGTTCTTCCTTCCTTCCTGATGTTTCCAGATATATATTTTTAATTACTTCCTTTCTGTTTCAAGAAGTTTCTGTAGTCATTCTTTTAGGGTAGATATGCGGAAGACAAATTCTCTTAGTTTTTCTTTGTCTGATGATGTCTATTTCTCCTTCATTCCTCAAGAATGGCTTCACTTGATTTAGAATTTGGGGTTGACAATTCTTTTTCTCCTTTTTTTCTTCAGCACTTGAAAAATGTTGTGCCGCCTCCTTTTGGCCTCTGTTTTTTCCATGGTCATTTGAATTGGTTTTTCCCTGTAGACCAGGTGGCATTTTTCTTGCAGCTTTCAAGATTTTTTTCTTTGTCTATGGTTTTCAGAAATTTGACTATGATGTGTCTTGGTGTGGATTTCTTTGGGTTTATCCTGTTGGGTTCACTCAGCTTTTTGAATGCATGGCCCTATGTCTTTGGGCAAATTTAGGGAAATTGCAGCCATTGTGTCTTTGAATACCTTTCTGAACCACCCTATTTCTTCTCTCCTCCTGGGACTCGAAGGACATGACTGTTAGTTTTTTATTATAGTTCAACAGGTCTCTGAAGCTCTGTTCATTTTTTTAAAAATATTTTTTTAATTCAATTTTTAATCATTAATCTACAATTACATGAAGACCATTATGTTTATTAGGCTCCCCCCTTCACCAGGTACCCCCTACAAACCCCATTACAGTCACTGTCCATCAGCGTAGTAAGATGCTGTAGAATCACTACTTGTCTTCTCTGTTGCACATCCCTCCCTGTCCCGCCCCCACATTACACATACTAATTGTAAGGCCCCCTTTTTTTCCCCCACCCTTATCCCTCCCTTCCCATTCTTCCTCCCAGTCCCTTTCCCTTTGGAAACTGTTAATCCATTATTGGGTTCTGTGATTCTGCTGCTGTTTTGTTCCTTCAGTTTTCCTTTCTTCTTGTACTCCACATATGAGTGATATCATTTGGTACTTGTCTTTCTCCACCTGGCTTATTTCACTGAGCATAATACCCTCTAGCTCCATCCATGTTGTTGCAAATGGTAGGATTTGTTTTCTTCTTATGGCTGAATAATATTCCATTGTGTATATGTACCACATCTTCTTTATCCATTCATCTACTGATGGACACAGGTTGCTTCCATTTCTTGGCTATTGTAAATAGTGCTGCGATAAACATAGGGGTGCATCTGTCTTTTTCACACTGGGCTGCTGCATTCTTAGGGTAAATTCCTAAAAGTGGAATTCCTGGGTCAAATGGTATTTCTATTTTGAGTTTTTTGAGGAACCTCTATACTACTTTCCACAATGGTTGAACTAATTTACATTCCCACCAGCAGTGTAGGAGGGTTCCCCTTTCTCCACAACCTTGCCAACATTTGTTGTTGTTTGTCTTTTGGATGGTGGCGATCCTTACTGGTGTGAGGTGATATCTCATTGTGGTTTTAATTTGCATTTCTCTGATGACTAGCTATGTGGAGCATCTTTTCATGTGTCTGTTTGCCATCTGAATTTCTTCTTTGGAGAACTGTCTTTTCAGCTCCTCTGCCCATTTTTTTTTATTTTGGTATCATTAATCTACAATTACAGAAAGAACATTATGTTTACTAGGTTCCCCCCTTCACCAAGTCCCCCCCACATACCCCTTCACAGTCACTGTCCACCTGCATAGTAAGATGCTGTAAAATCACTACTTGTCTTCTCTGTGTTGCGTAGCCCTCCCCGTGTCCCCCACGCACTATACATGCTAATCGTAATGCCCTCTTTCTTTTTCCCCACCCTTATCCCTTCCTTCCTACCCATCGTCCCCAGTCCCTTTCCCTTTGGTAACTATTAGTCCATTCTTGGGTTCTGTGATTCTGCTGCTGTTTTGTTCCTTCACTTTTCCTTTGTTCTTTTACTCCACATATGAGTGAAATCATTTGGTACTTGCCCTTCTCCACTTGGCTTATTTCACTGAGCATAATACCCTCTAGCTCCATCCATGTTGTTGCAAATGGTAGGATCTGTTTTTTTCTTATGGCTGCGTAATATTCCACTGTGTATATATACCACATCTTCTTTATCCATTCATCTACTGATGGACACAGGTTGCTTCCATATCTTGCCTATTGTAAACAGTGCAGCGATAAACATAGGGGTGCATTTGTCTTTTTCAAACTGGAGTGCTGCATTCTTAGGGTAAATTCCTAGAAGTGGAATTCCTGGGTCAAATGGTATTTCTAATTTGAGCATTCTGAGGAACCTCCATACTGCTTTCCACAATGGTTGAACTAATTTACATTCCCAACAGCAGTGTAGGAGGGTTCCCCTTTCTCCACAACCTCACCAACATTTGTTGTTGTTTGTCTTTTCAATGATGGCGATCCTTACTGGTGTGAGATGATATCTCGTTGTGGTTTTAATTTGCATTTCTCTGATGATTAGTGATGTAGAGCATCTTTTCATGTGCCTGTTGGCCATCTGGATTTCTTCTTTAGAGAACTGTCTATTCAGCTCCTCTGCCTATTTTTTAATTGGATTATTTGCTTTTTGTTTGTTGAGGTGCATGAGCTCTTTATATATTTTGGATGTCAACCCTTTATCGGATCTGTAATTTGTGAATATATTCTCTCATACTGTAGGGTACCTTTTTGTTCTATTGATGGTGTCCTTTGCTGTACAGAAGCTTTTCAGCTTGATATAGTCCCACTTGTTCATTTTTGCTTTTGTTTCCCTTGCCCAGGGAGATATGTTCATGAACAAGTCGCTCATGTTTATGTCCAAGAGATTTTTGCCTATGTTTTTTTCTAAGACTTTTATGGTTTCATGACTTACATTCAAGTCTTTGATCCATTTCAAATTTACTTTTGAGTATGGGGTTAGACAGTGATCCAGTTTCATTCTCTTACATGTAGCTGTCCAGTTTTGCCAGCACCATCTGTTGAAGAGACTGTCATTTCCCCATTGTATGTCCATGGCTCCTTTATCAAATATTAATTGACCATATATGTTTGAGTTAATGTCTGGAGTCTCTATTCTGTTCCACTGGTCTGTGGCTCTGTTCTTGTGCCAGTACCAAATTGTCTTGATTACTGTGGCTTTGTAGTAGAACTTGAAGTTGGGGAGCGAGATCCCCCCCACTTTATTCTTCCTTCTCAGGATTGCTTTGGCTATTCAGGGTCTTTGGTGTTTCCATATGAATTTTTGAACTATTTCTTCCACTTCGTTGAAGAATGCTGTTGGTAATTTGATAGGGATTGTATCAAATCTGCATATTGCTTTAGGGAAGAATGGCCATTTTGATTATATTAATTCTTCCTAGCCAAGAGCATGGGGTGAGTTTCCATTTGTTAGTGTCCTCTTTAATTTCTCTTAAGAGTGTCTTGTAGTTTTCAGGGTATAGGTCTTTCACTTCCTTTGTAAGGTTTATTCCTAAGTATTTTATTCTTTTTGATGCAATTGTGAATGGAATTGTTTTCCTGATTTCTAGAAATTAGTTCATTGTTAGTGCATAGGAAAGCCACAGATTTCTGTGTGTTAATTTTGTATCCTGCAACTTTGCTGTATTCCGATATCAGTTCTAGTAGTTTTGCAGTGGAGTCTTTAGGGTTTTTTAATGTACAATATCATGTCATCTGCAAATAGTGACAGTTTAATTTCTTCTTTACCAATTTGGATTCCTTGTATTTCTTTGTTTTGTCTAATTGCCATGGCTAGGACCTCCAGTACTATGTTGAATAACAGTGGGGAGAGTGGGCATCCCTGTCTTGTTCCGATCTCAGAGGAAAAGCTTTCAGGTTCTCGCTGTTCAGTATGATGTTGGCTGTGGGTTTATCATATATGGCCTTTATTATGTTGAGGTACTTGCCCTCCATACCCATTTTGTTGAGAGTTTTTATCATGAATGGATGTTGAATTTTGTCAAATGCTTTTTCTGCATCTATGGAGATGATCATGTGGTTTTTGTCCTTCTTTTTGTTGATGTGGTGAATGATGTTGATGGATTTTAGAATGTTGTACCATCCTTGCATCCCTGGGATGAATCCCACTTGGTCATGGTGTATGATCCTTTTGATGTATTTTTAAATTCAGTTTGCTAATATTTTGTTGAGTATTTTTGCATCTACGTTCATCAGGGATATTGGTCTGTAGTTTTCTTTTTTGGTGGGGTCTTTGCCTGGTTTTGGTATTAAGGTGATGTTGGCTTCTTAGAATGAGTTTGGGAGTATTCCCTCCTCTTCTATTTTTTGGAAAACTTTAAGGAGAATGGGTATTGTATCTTCTCTGTATGTCTGATAAAATTCTGAGGTAAATCCATCTGGCCCAGGTGTTTTGTTCTTGGGTAGTGTTTTTATTACCCCTTCAATTTCTTCGCTGGTAATTGGTTTGTTTAGATTTTGTGTTTCTTCCTTGGTCAGTCTTGAAGGTTGTATTTTTCTAGGAAGTTGTCCATTTCTTCTAGGTTTTCCAGCTTGTTAGCACATAGATTTTCATAGTAGTCTCTAATAATTCTTTGTATTTCTGTGGGGTCTGTCATGATTTTTCCTTTCTGGTTTCTGATTCTGTTGATGTGTGTTGATTCTCTTTTTCTCTTAATAAGTCTGGCTAGAGACTTATCTATTTTGTTTATTTTCTCGAAGAACCAGCTCTTGGTTTCATTGATTTTTTCTATTGTTTTATTCTTCTCAATTTTATTTATTTCTTCTCTGATCTTTATTATGTCCCTCCTTCTGCTGACTTAGGCCTCATTTGTTCTTCTTTTTACAGTTTCGATAATTGTGACATTAGACTATCCATTTGGGTTTGTTCTTCCTTATTTAAATATGCCTGGATTGCTATATATTTTCCTCTTAAGACTGCTTTTGCTGCATCCCACAGAAGTTGGGGCTTTGTGTTGTTGTTGTCATCTGTTTTCCATATATTGCTTGATCTCTATTTTAATTTGGTTGTTGATCCATTGATTATTTAGGAGCACGTTGTTAAGCCTCCATGTGTTTGTAGGCCTTTTTGCTTTCTTTGTACAATTTATTTCTAGTTTTAAACCTTTGTGGTCTGAAAAGTTGGTTGTTAGGATTCCAATCTTTTTTAATTTACTGAGGCTCTTTTTGTGGCCTAGTATGTGGTCTATTCTGGAGAATTTTCCATGTGCACTTGAGAAGAATGTGTATCCCGTTGCTTTTGGATGTAGAGTTCTATAGATGTCTGTTAGGTCCATCTGTTCTAATGTGTTGTTCAGTGCCTCTGTGTCCTTACTTATTTTCTGTCCAGTGGATCTGTCCTTTGGAGTGGGTGGTGTGTTGAAGTCTCCCATAATGAATGCATTGCATTCTATTTCCTCCTTTAATTCTGTTAGTATTTGTTTCACATATGTTGGTGCTCTTGTATTGGGTGCATATATATTTATAATGGTTATATCCTCTTGTTGGACTGAGCCCTTTATCATTATGTAATGTCCTTCTTTATCTCTTGTTACTTTCTTTGTTTTGAAGTCTACTTTGTCTGATACCAGTACTGCAACACCTGCTCTTTTCTCCGTGTTGTTTGCATGAAATATCTTTTTCCATCCCTTGACTTTTAATCTGTGCATGTCTTCAGGTTTGAGGTGAGTCTTTTGTAAGCAGCATATAGATGGGTCTTGTTTTTTTTATCCATTCTATTACTCTGTGTCTTTTGATTGGTGCATTCAGTCCATTTACATTTAGGGTGATTATTGAAAGATATGTACTTATTGCCATTGCAGTCTTTAAGTTTGTGGTTGCCAAAGGTTCAAGGTCAGCTTCTTTAGTATCTTACTGTCTAACTTAACTTCCTTATTGAGCTATTATAAACACTGTCTGATGATTCTTTATTTCTCTCCCTTCTTATTCCTCCTCTATTCTTCATATGTTGGGTGTTTGTTCTGTGCTCTTTTTAGGAGTGCTCCCATCTAGAGCAGTCCCTATAAAATACCCTGTAGAGGTGGTTTGTGGGAGGCAAATTCTCTCAACTTTTGCTTGTCTGGGAATTGTTTAATCCCTCCTTCATATTTAAATGATAATCGTGCTAGATACAGTATCCTTGGTTCAAGGCCCTTCTGTTTCATTGCATTAAATATATCATGCCATTCTTTTCTGGCCTGTAAGGTTTCTGCTGAGAAGTCTGATGTTAGCCTGATGGGCTTTCCTTTGTATGTGATCTTATTTCTCTCTCTGGCTGCTTTTAACAGTCTGTCCTTATCCTTGTTCTTTTCCATTTTAATTACTATGTGTCTTGGTGTTGTCTTCCTTGGGTCCCTTGTGTTGGGAGATCTGTGGATCTCCATGGCCAGAGAGACTATCTCCTTCCCCAGACTGGGGAAGTTTTCAGCAACTTACTCCTCAAAGACACTTTCTATCCCTTTCTCTCTCTCTCTTCTTCTTCTGGTATCCCTATAATGTGAATATTGTTCCGTTTGGATTGGTCACACAGTTCTCTCAATATTCTTTCATTCTTAGGGAACCTTTTTTCTCTCTGTGCCTCAGCTTCTTTGTATTCCTCTTCTGTAGTTTTTATTTCATTTATTGTCTCCTCCACCGTATCCAACCTGCTTTTAATACCGTCCATCCTGCTCTTCAATGATTGGATCTCCGACCTGAATTCATTCCTGAGTTCTTGGATGTCTTTCCGTACTTCCATTAGCATGTTGATGAATTTTATTTTGAACTTCCTTTCAGGAAGAGTCACGAGGTCCATATCATTTAAATCTTTCTCTGGAATTGTATTAACAATTTTACTCTGGACCAGGTTCCTTTGGCGTTTCATGTTTGTATATGGCGCCCTCTAGTGTCCAGAAGCTCTATTGTGGAGCTGCTCAGCCCCTGAAGCAATGTCGGGGGTCACAGGGGAGCGGTACTGGTGCCTGGGGGGAGGAAAGAGCTGTTCCCCGCTTCCTGGCTGCTGTGCCTGTCTCCACTGACTGAACCAGTGGGCCGGTCACACAGGTATGTTTTTGTCCCAGAGCAGCTGGATATGGATCCCTGCTTTCCACAAGCAGCTGGAATCCCAGTCTCCCCAGGATCTCTGCCTGTATTAACTTTCCAACCCAGTAGTCATGCGAGTCATGAAAGCACCATGAAATGTAGGTTTGTGCTCCCAGAGCAGATCTCTGGAGCCAGGTATTCAGCAGTCCCAAGCCTTCCACTCCCTCCCTGCTCCGTTTCTCTCCCTCCTGCTGGTGAGCTGGGGTGGGGGAGGGGCTTGGGTCCTGTGGAGCCACAGCTCTGGTACGGTACCCCGTTCACTGAGGTCTGCTCTTTTCTCCAGGTGTGTGCAGTCTGACGCCGTTCTCTCTCCTGTTACTCTCTCAGGATTAGTTGCACCAACTGTATTTTCTAATTGTGTCCAGTTTTAGGAGGAAGCCTCTGTCTCTTCTCTCACACCGCCATCTTTAATCCTCCTTGTTCATTTGTTTTTACTCACTTTTCTCTATGTTCTTCAGACTGGGTAATTTCTATTGTTTTTATCTTCAAGTTCACCAATTCTTCTCTCTGTCCTTCCCATTCTGCTATCAAGTTACCCATTTAAAAATTTTTAGTTAATGTATTTTTCTGTTCTAAAGTTCCCATTTGGTTCTTTTTTATATCATCTATTTCTTTGCTGAGACTTTGTTTTTTCATTTGTTTCAAGTATGTTCATAATTGCTTTAACAGTCCTGCCAGATAATTCTAAGATGTGCCATCTTGGTGTTGGTGTCTGTTGGTTGTCATTTCTCATTCAGGTTTAGATGTTCCTGGTTTGTGGTATAAGTGATTTTTAAACTACATCTGGGACGCAATGGATATTAAGCTATGGGGCTCTGGATCTTAGAGCTTCTGTTTTAGCAACCTCTCCTGACATCGTGGAAGAAGCGGGTTCTGTCTGATTCTTGCCAGATGGAAGAAGTCCATGTTCTTCACTTGGCAGCTGCCCCCTGGCGGGAGGGGTGCCCCACTGCTACTCCCATGTGACCTTCACGGAGGACCATGGTAGTCTTGAACGAGGTCAGTCAGTGGGGTGGCGAGGCCTCATTACTACTGGATGGTGGTGATGGATTGTGGCTTCCTCCTCAGTGTTCTGGATGCCTTGTTACTGCTGGGCAGCCATGAAAGCCTCAGCTCCCCACTTGGTCTTTTCTGGTACCACCAAGTGAGGGGGATGGAAAGGGTGGAAGTCTGGGGTCCCCATTTGGCCTTTGCTTATGGGAATGGGGTGGGGCAGAGGTCACTTGTCTAAAAGTTTCCTGGCTCAGCATGCAGCATGGTTCTTGGTCCTTTGGCTGGAGAGAAAATACTTTTCTTGGGCTTCTGCCTGCTTGCTCCCGTTAGCATCTCCAGGTTGCTGTCTTGTCCAGCACCTGGTCCAGATTATGTGCGGCAAGCAGGAGCTCCAGAGAGCTCATTGCATGCTGCTTCTCAAGTCCCACAGTCCTGAGCCGCCTTCTCTCTTCATGAGCCTCTTTATGTTTGAACAAAGTCCAGGATTTTAAAAACCGGTACTTAGCAGGAGAAACAGGGAAAAAAACTGTCTCTCTCATCTTGGTCCAGAACAGGAAACTCAGTAGGTTTATTTTTATCTATTAAGCTGTGGGGTGTGGTGAGCCCTCACATCCTCGGAAACTCAGTTGTCCTTCAGTCTAGGACATTGTCTTAAATTATTTCACTCAGTATTTCCTCCTTTCTTCCCGTTATTTTGAAATTCCTGTCACTTGGAAGTTGAATCTTCTGAATGCCGCTTTTCATTGTTTTTGTTGCTTTTTCTTCCCTGGCTGCTCCTTTTCATAGTGTACCTACAAAAGTTAACAAAGCAGGCCTCAGACTATACTGTCTTCAAAAGGCCTGCTTATAAGATTGTCCCTTGCTGGCATTTGGGAAGTTGTATTTTAAGAGGGTTCTCATCATTCCCTGATAAGAGTGGCTCATGGTGCCTGAAATGCTTATGCAAATAGTATGGCATATGCTGAACCCCTGTTTCCTTTGGGGACTCTAGCATTTTGGTATATGCTAGGTAGAGGGAGCCTACGTGATCAGCCCCCCAAAAACCCTGGGCTCTGATCATCCAGTGAGCATCCCTGGCAGACAACATGTTACCCAGATTGTCACAATATGTTGTGAAAAACTAAGCTTATCCTGGGACTCTCTGGGAAAAATATGTTGGCAGACGGTGCCTGCCATCCTCTGGGCGTTGCCTCCTGTGCGTTTTCCCTTTCTAAGTTTGCTCGCTGTCCTGTATTGTAATGAAGCATAGCTGCAAGTCCCACCATAGGCTGAGTCCTGAGAGTTCTCCCAGACGTCACTGGACAGAAGGGGAACCTCGGGGCCCCTGACGCAGCATGTCTCCTGCTTTGTGGGTCACTGTCATTGTTTGTATGGTCTGTGTTTCCTCAAGTTGATTTTTGTATTCGTTTTTTTCTCTGTCATGCATTTCAGAAGTTGTCCTTATGTGTCTGATAATCCGTCCGTTCATTCTTCAGTTAAGAGTGGGGATCTAAAAAGGGGTGGGTGCCTAGTGGGCTTGTCAGCCCTGAGCTTTGTGATGGGGTGATCTGGGTGGGCCACTGGTGGGGAATCCCCAACGTCAGTATCTGTAGGTCTCTCTCCATTGCCTGCCTAGAGAGTGAGGGTCTGGTACCCAGTGACGGGAAGGGGCTGGGGTCTGCACTGAGCTCTCTGGGGGCGGGGATTTGGTCACCTAGTGCATCTGGTTTGGGTACAGCCCAGATGCTCACAACTGTCCTCCATTCCAGAGACCCTCTTTTATTTTAAATATTTTAAAGCAAAAAGCCAAAATGTAAAAATATCCTACAGTAAAACCAACCATTCTGTAAATTTAAATTCATGTATAGATCAATGTTCTCAACACCACAGTTAGGATACAGAACAATTGTATCACTGACCCTCACCAAACTCCTTTGGACCAGCCCTTTATAACCACATCTTCCCCAGCCCGTACCCCAGCAACCACCAATGTGTTCTGCATACCATAGTTTTAGCTTTTGAAGAATGTCATATAAATGGGGCTATTTATCATACATCATCATGTAGTATTAACGTCTGTTTCAGCATGTCACAGCACGTATAGCCTCTCACCCGGCACAGTGCCTTTGAGATCCATCCAAGTTGGATCTGTCGCGGATCCGTCCTTCTCATTGCTGAGTTGTGTGCCGTGGCAGGGCCGCTCCCTGGTCCGCATTCACCGCTGAAGGTGACTTCAGTCACTTCCAGTTTTTAGCAGTTATGAATAGAGCTGCTAAAAACATCGGAGTCTGTTTGCGGGTAGACATACGTTTTCAGTTCTTAAGGATAAATGCCCTCCAGTGGGGTTGCTGAGGCTGTGTGGTAAGTATGTGTTTGACTTCATGAGAATCTGCTAAACCACTTCCCAGAATGGCTGGGTCACTTTGCACTCTCACCAGCGAGGGTTCAAGATCTCCTTATCCTCCCCAGAACTCGGTATTGTCAGTATTTTATTTTTAATTCTAGTCATTCTAATAAATATGCAGTATTATTTCATCGTGGTCTTTTTATTGAAGTATCATTGACATACACTCTTATATTGGTTTCAAGTATACAGTACAGTGGTTCAGCAGTTACCCACATTATTAAATCCTCACCCCCTCTAGTGCAGTTACTATCTGCCAGCATAGGAAGCTGTTACAGAATCACTGACTATGTTCTCCATGCTGTACCACCGTCCCCGTGACCAGCCTATTTTATGATCGAGAATTTGTGTGTCTCTTAATCCCCCTCACCCTCCCCACCCCACCCCCATCATGGTTTTAATTTGTGTTTCCCTGAAGGACAATTACGTTGAACATCTCTTGATGTGCTTATTTGGTGTTTTATGTCCCCTCTGGTGAAGTGTCTTGTCAAGATTTTGCCCACTTTTCCATTGGGTTTGTTTTCTTGTTGAGTTTTGGGAATTAAAAAAATATATTCTGGATATAAGTCCTCTGTTAGATATATTATTTGCAAATATTTTCTTCCAATCTGTAGTTCATTTTCTTACTGTGTCTTTTGCAGAGCAAAAGTTTTTAATTTTGATGAAGTCCACATTTTCTTTTACGGATTGTGCTTTTGTGTCATGTCTAAATTCTGCCTAACCCCAGGTCACAAATATATTTTCTCAGTTTCTTCTATATGTTCACAGAATTACATTTTACGTTAGATTTTTTATCAATTTTGAGTTAATTTTTGTATTAGGTGTGAGGTTTAGGTTGAGGCTCACTGGGGTTTTTTGCATATGCATGACTAATTGTTCCAATACCGTTTGTTGAGAAGACTTTTTCATTGAATTCCCTTTGCACTTCTAACAAAAATCACCTGGTCATACTTGTGTAGGTCTGTTTCTGAGTTCTGATCCATTGATCTGTGTGTCTATCCTCTCACAATACTACAGTGTTTTGATTGCTATAGTTTTATAGTAAGTCTTAAATTGTGGAGTGCCTCCTTCAGCTTTACCATTTAGAATTGTGCTAGCTTTTCCAGTTTCTTTATTCTGCCATATAAATCTTGGAATCCATTTGTCTATATCTGCAAAAAATGATGCTGGCATTTTGACTGCTTTTGCAGTGAACACATAGATTATTTTGGGGAGAATTAATACCTTCACATGTGTTGAGTCTGCTGATTCTACACTTTTTTTTTTTTTTTTTTAGAACTTCTTTCATTTCTTTCATTAGCGTTTTGAAGCTTTTGGGACCCTGTGTTTCTGTTTTGCCTAGAGAGCAAACTAACAGACTTGTTCCAAGCTGCAGGAAAGGGCGCCGAGGGATTGGCTCGCTTCTCAGGGGACTTGTTCCCAGTTCTTTCCCCTGCTCTTCCCAGCAACCCTCGGTTCCAGAGATGCTTGGCTCTGCCCGTTCCTGAGCCTCTTGAGGGTTTGGTGGAGAAAATCTGGCTGGTTCTTAGCTTCTCCACTGTGTGCTTGGGATTTGCCTTTCTCGACTGTGCCGTGTCTGTAACATCCTGCCTGTCACTGTTCTGCATTAGCACCGTCTTCTGTCCTCTTCTCCTTGCCTTTGGACATTTTTGTCTTTTAAAAGGACTCCCTTTGGTTTTGCTGGAGTTTGGTTGAGGAGTGAAATGAGATGTATGTATTCAACCTGCCACTTAAAACAGCATGACCTGATGTTTACCTTGTGTCCCCACTGGCCTGGGGGGTCCTTCCTGAACAAGTTACCACTGGGTCAGCATCCCCAGTACCCAGCCTGGCACCTGGGACAGGACAGGAGCTCAGTGAATATAGCCAAATGCGAGAATGAATGAATGGAAGGCAGGGGGCCCAGCGAGCTGTGCTGGTGTAATGACATAGCCAAGGGAGGAGGAGAGGTGCCACCTGCAGCACCTACTGTGCGCAGGACACTGTGTCACTGCCCTTCTCAATCTGCTCAGTCTTTTCACAGGTACTGCTGCCCTCATCTTACAGACTAGGACTCAGGGTCATGAGGCTGAGCGGCTGGCCCGCAGTCACACACAGTTACTCAGAGCTGGGGTTTTCACAGCCTGGGCCTTTCACTTGGGTGGACAGTCAGTGGCCCCAGATGAACTCAGCAGCAGCAGTGGCAAGTGTGGGTGTCGTTCGCAGGCAGCTCCTTCCTGTAGCCAGGACCGTTCTCTTCCGGCCCAGCCTGGCTGCTCTGTGTCTGCCCTGCCCTGGCTGTGCTTTGCAGTGGAGGGGTCTGTGGGAGCCCCTTCTCATCTGGATTAGGGCATGATTTCAGCACTTAACCAGTGGGTTCCCTTTTCCTTTGCACTAAGTTGAAACTGGGAAAGAGGCTGAGAACCACCATTCACTGAGGACGTTTCAGCCCAGCCAGGAGTAGAGGGTGGGGATGACTCACTGGGTGTCTTCCCGGAGACCCAGCCTCTCCTGTGACTGCCACTTCCATCCGCGGTGCCATCTTTGGGTGGGCACATGCTGGTGTTCCTACAAGGCATCCTTACAAAACCCCCACCAGGCAGGCAGTGTTATCTCCACCATATTTGACAGGGAAGCACATAGCAACACAGAGAGGTGGTGTGCCTTGTCAGAAGGCACATTGTTTGTCAGTGGTGGAGACTGAATCCATAAGGTGGGAGAAGAAGAAAGCATATTCCCTGTGGTCAAGAAATGTAGGAGGAACTTCTGAAGACAAAGGCAGATGGATTCAGATCAAAGAAGGAACTTAAGGCCCAAAGTAGTTTGTCTGATGAAGAAAGCAGCAACAGAAGGGGGGGATGACTTCAAAGGGACTCTAAGCTCCGAGGAAGTAATGTAGGGGCAGGAGAAAGTGTTGGGGCAGCTGAGCCATTCTCCTTCATCCTTCAGCTCCACCCCCTCAGCTTTCCGTCCCCTAAACAGAAGCAGTGGGTACAAGAGCCAGAGCCTTATCCTCCTGTCTGGTAACACCCAGAAGGGGCTAGGAGCCCCCAAACCCAGGAGCTTAGCTATCAGCACAGTGCACTGAGAAGCACATCCTGTGCCTTTCTCTCATTCACTGGAGACCAGCAACAGAAAATAGATAAAATACTCCCAGGTCAGTAAGCATTATATCAATATATGGCCATTATTAAGAACTGCTGGATATTTGACCAAAAAACCAAAACCAAGATACAGCACCATGGAAGAGAAGTATCATACTCAATACTAATAACTAACCTCTGAATAAATGGAATTAATAAAACAAACAGATGAAGACTTGAAAGAGTAATATTAATACCGTCAGAGGGATGAATGGACATCAAATTCCTAAAACCGAATTCCTGAAAGACTGTTATGAAAAGGATCAAGTAGTTGTTTTATAAATGAACACACTAACTAAGTAGTGCATCTGGATGAGGGTTTCTTTTTTAATTAATAGACTTTATATTTTGGGATAGTTACAGATTTATGGAAAAACTGAGCAGATAGTAGAGTTCCCATATACCTCCCCTCAAAGTTCACCCTGTTAATGTCTTGCATTAGTATGGTGTGTTTGTTACCATTAATGAACCAATATATTTATACATTAACTGAAGTCCATAATTTATTCATATTTTCATATATTTTTTAACTTTAAAAAACAAACTTTTTGCCATTCCTTTTAACTGTGGTAAAATACACATAAAAAATTGACCACTTTAACCACTTTTAAATGACATCAGGTACACTCACAAAAATGTTATGTAATCATCACCACCATCTATTTCTAGAACTTTTTCATCATCCCAAACAGAAACTCTGTACCCATTAAACAATAACCCCCTATTCCCTGCTCCATACAGTCCCCAGTAACCTTTATTCTACTTTATGTCTATGGATTTACTTGTAATAGGTACCTCATATAAATGAAATCATATTTGTCCCTTTGTATCTGGGTTATTTCACTTAGCATAATGTTTCCAAGATTTATATTACAGCATTTATCAGAACTTCATTCAGTTTGTGAAGGGATAATATTCCATTGTATGGCTATATCATTTTTTTATCCATTTATCTGGGTTTCCACCTTTTGGCTATCATGAATAATGTTGCTATGAATATTCATATGAAAATATCTGTTTTCAATTATTTTGGGTATATACCTAGGAGTAAAACCACTGCAACATGTGATGTTTATGTTTTTGCAAATATTTTCTCCCATTTTATGAGTTGTTTTTTCACTCTCTTCATGATGCCCTTTGATGTGGGAAAGCTTAAATTTTAATGAAGTCTAATTTATCTAGGTTTTGTTGTTCTGGTAGTTCTGTGCTTCTGGTGTCATATTCAAGAAATCATTGTCAAATTAAATGTTATAAAGGTTCTCATGTATTTTCTTCTAAGAGTTTTGTAGTTTTATCTCTTAAGTTTAGGACCTTGCTCCATTTTGAGTGAATTTTTGCATATAAGGTAAGGCAAGAGACCAACTTCATTCTTCTGCATGTGGCTATCCAGTTTTCCTAGCACCAGTTGTTGAGAAGATTGTCCTTTACCCATTGAATAGTCTTGGCACCCTTGCCAAAAATTGAGTATATATGTAAGGGTTTATTTCAAGGACTTATATTCTAAGTCATATGTATATATATATATATATATCTGTTCTTATACCAATACCATGTTGTTTTAATTACCACAGTTTTGTAGGAAGTTTTTTGAAATCTTTCAATGTTGGTTTTCTAAAGATTGTTTAGCTATTTGGGGTTCCTTAATATTCCATGTAAATTTTAGGATTTTTTTCTAGTGCTGGAAAACAACACCCTCGGGATTTTGATAGGGGTTACATTGAATTTGTAGATTACTTTGTCATTTTACTAAGTCTTCCAATCCATGAACACAGGATGTCATTCCATTTATTTAAGTCATCTTTATTTCAGCAATGTTTTATAGTGTTCAGTATGCAAGTTTCCAGTCCTTTGTTAAATGTATTCCTAAGTGTTCTTTTTCATGCAATTGCAAATGGAGTTGTTTTCCTAATTCCTCTTTGGATTGTTCCTTGCTAATGTATAGAAATACAAATGATTTTTGTGTGTTAATTTTGTATCCTGCAATGTTGCTGAATTTACTTATTAGCTCTAACAGTGTGTATGTGTGTGATCTTTAGGGTTTTTTATGTATACATATAAGAACATGTCATCCTCAGAGAATTCTAATTCTTTCCCAATTTGGATGCCTTTAATTTTTCCTTGCCTAAACACTCTAGCTAAGACTTCCTGTATTGTATTGACCAGAAGTGGTGATAATGGGCATCCTTGTCTTATTCCTGATTTTAGGGGAAAAAGCTCTCATTATTGAGTATTATGTTAGCTATGGGTTTTCATGTATGGCCTTTATTGTTAAAGAAGTTCCTTACAATATTTTGACATCCATTTTGTTATGACCTTGCCATCTTAAGTAGTTCTGAAGAAGGAAGCTGGAATACCTCTGTGAAGAAGCTCCCTTCAAAGTTTATTCAGTGTTTTTTTGTTATCATGAAAGGGATGAAAGGGTATTGAATTTTGCAGATGCTTTTTCTGCCACAACTGAGATAATCATGTTTTTCCCCTTCATTCTATTAATGTACTTTACAACATGAACTGGTTTTCACATATGAAACCAACCCTAAATCCAGAAACATATCCCACTTATTCATCATATATAATCCTTATAATATGCTGCCAAATTTGGTTATTTAATAATTTGTTGAGGATTTTCACACTATATTGATATGGTCTGTAGTTTTCTTGTAGTGTCTTCGATTTGGTATCAAGGTGATGCTGGTCTCATAGAATGAGTTAAGTGCTTAATTTTGAATTTTTGGAAAGAGTTTGATGAAGATTGGTGCTAATTCTTTTTTGAATGTTTGATATAATTCACTACTGAAGCTGTCTGGTCCTGGGATTTCCTTGTTGGGAGGTTTTTGATAACTGATTCAATTTCCTTACTAGTTATGAGTCTCTTCAGATTTTCTATTTCTTTCTTAGTTTTAAATAATTGTGTGTTTCTAGGAGTTTGTCCATTTCATCTAGGCTATGCAGTGTGTTGGCATATAATTGTTCAGAGTATCCTCTTATAATCCTGTTTATTTCTGTAAAATTGTTAGTAATATCCCCACTCTCATTTCTGATTTTAGTAATTTGAGTATTTTGTCTTTCTTATTCAGTATAGCTAAAGGTTTGCCAATTTGTTGACTTTCCCAAAGAAACAACTTTTAGTATGGTTGATTTTCTCTTTGTTTTTATCTTCTCTACTTTATTTGTATCTGCTGTTATCTTTATGATGTCTTTCCTTCTGCTAGCTTTGGGTTTAGTTTACTCTTCTTTTTCTACTTCTGTAAGGCATACAGTTAGATTATTCATTTAAGATATTTTTCTTTTTAATATATTCATGTACAAAAATAAATCTTCCTCTTAGCATTGTTTTTGCTGTATCCAATATTGTGGCATGTTGTGTTTTCTTTTGCATTAGTTTCTATGCATTTAAAATTTCCCTTGTGATTTCTTTTCTGATCCATTGATTGATTAGGAATGTGGTATTTAATTTTGACCTATTTGTGAATTTTCCTATTTTCCTTCTGTTATTGATTTTTCATTCCACTGTGATCAGAAAAGATATTTTGTAAGATTTCAGTCTTTCAAAATTTATTAAGACTTGTTTTGTGGCCTCACTTATGGTCTACCTTGGAAAATGTCCCAAGTGCACTTGAGAAGAATATATATTCTCTGTTGGTTGTGGAGTGTTCTGTATATGTCTGTCAGGTCTGATTGGTTTATAGTCTTGTTCAAGTCCTCTGTTTCCTCACTGACATCCCATCTGTTTGTTCTATCCATTATTGAAATGGGGTGTTAAAATCTCCAAGTGTTATTGTCGATCTGTTTTTCCTTTCAGCTCCATTAGTTTTTGCTTCATATATTTTGGGACTCAGTTGTTAGGTGTGCATATGTTTATGATTGTTATACCTTCTTGCTGTGTCCAAGCTTTTATCAATATACAGTCCTTCTTTATCTCTTGTATAGTTTTTTGATTTGAAGTATCTTATCTGGCAATAACATAGCCAACGCAGATCACTTTTGGTTACCGTTTATGTAGGACATTTTTCTAACATTGATTTTACCTGAAACGTCTTTACATGCTAAAGTGAATCTCTCTGAATAATCTCTGAATAGATCCTGTTTTTTAAAAAATCCAGTTTGACAATCTCTGCCTTTTGAAAGAGAGTTTAGTTTATTTACATTTAATGTGATTCCTGAAAAAGAAGACTAGGCAGGGTAAGTGCCCCATCCAAACTGTCACCTAGGAATATCATACTCAAACTGTAGAAAATCAAAGATCAAGAAAAATTCTTTAAATAATACAGAGGGAAAAACCCCCACCTTATTTATAAAGAAGCAAGGATAAGAATTCCACATTATTTCTCAGGAACCATGCAAACAAGAAGAGAGTGGAGTGTTAAAATGTTGAAGTTTCTTCAAAGAAAAGAAAAAAATCATATATATTTTTTCTGACATACATATGTATATATATATATATATATATATATATATATATATATATGTCAGGAACTGAGCTCTACATAAAGGAAAAGCATTAGAGAAGGAATAAGTGAAGGTAAAATATAAACTTTTATTCTTCTTAATCTAGTAACAATTTGTTCAAAGTGCTAGCAACAATATATGCTGATTGTGTGTTTGAAATGAATGATAATAATGGTACAAGGAGCAAGAAGGATGAATTAGAAATGTTTCTATAACATATTGCACCACCTGTGGGGCAGTATGTTATTTGAAAATGGGCTTAATTGTAAATTTCAGAACAATGACTTTAAAAAGTGAAAAAGGAAGTATGCAAAAAGGAATGCTAAAAAATACTATGCTAAAAAGGAACATGCTAAGAGGAGAGAAAAGAATGGAATCTCATAAAAGGCTCAGTTAAAACCACAAAAGGCAGAAAAAGTGTGGAAGATGAAACCAGGGGCCTGGAACAAGGGCAATGAATATAAAACAGTAACACATATAGCAGATGTTAATCCAACTATATCAATAGTTACCTTAAATAGCCATGGTCTGATTATACCAATTAAAAGATACTGTTAGAATGCATTAAAAAAAGACTCAACTATATGTTGTCTACAAGAAACCCACTGTAAATATAAAGACACAAATTAGAAGTGAGGGGATAGAGAGTGATATGCCATTCTAACATGGAAAGAAAACTGCAGAAGCTGTATTAATTACAGACAAAGCAGACTTCAGAGCAAGACAAATTACCAGAGACGAAAGGGAGCATCACATAATGACATAATGATAAGGGAGTCTGTTCTCCAAAGGACATAACGATCCTTAGTGTGTATGTGCCTAACAACAGAGTCTCAAATACATGAGGCAAAAACTGATAGAACTGTAAGTTGAAATAAATGAATAAATTATATTTGGAGACTTCAAACCCCCTCTAATAGAAATGGACATATCCAGCAGGTAGAAAATCAGGGCATATTTGAACTCAGTAGCACCGTGAACCAGCTGGATCTGATTGACATCTATACACTAGTCCATCCAACAACAGCAGAATACACGTTCTTCTCAAGTTCACATGCAACCCTCACCAAGATCCCATTCTGGGTCGTAAAACACATCTTAGCAAATTTAAAAGAATAGGAGTCATTCCAAGAAGGTACTAGTGGTTACCAAAGGGGAGGGGTAGGGAAGGGCTGGTGCGGAGGGAGGGAGAAGGGGATTGTGGGGTGTCATGATTGGTGCACATGGTGTGGAGGGTCACGGGGGAGACAGTGTAGCTCAGAGAAGACAAGTAGTGACTCTGTAGCATCTTACTACACTGATGGACAGTGACTGCAATGGGGTGTGGGGGGGACTCGATAATAAGGGTAAATGTAGTAACCACATTGTTTTTCACGTGAAACCTTCATAAGAGTATGTATCAATGATACCTTAATAAAAAATCATGAACAAAAAGAATAGGAGTTATATAAAGTATGCTTTTAGAGTACAATGGAGCTAAACTGGGAATCAATAACAGAAAAGTGACTGAAAAGCTACCTATGGTCTGCAGACCTGGAAACAGCTCCACCCCTGCTGTGGACTTGGTCGTGGCCTCGTAGCCTGTGGCTTGGCTCTACCCCCTCTCAGCAGCAGCCCATGAGCAGTCCTACCTACCCAAGGCCCTGGCAGGAGACATATCTGCCCATGCCTCTGGAGCCACGTCTGCAGACCTCAGGCCCCGCTGTGGACCCCGAAGCAGCACTGGAACTCAGTTCCAGCCCCTCTCAGTCACCAGTCCTGCCCACGCAGGGACCTACCCAGGGATCCTTCAAGAGCCCTTCCAGGTACCTGCAGGGGGCCACATCCATCCATGCACCTGGTATGTATATATATTTAAAGAGTTAATCATAGACTTAGCATCCTCTCTCACCTTGGAGAAAGTAAACATGAGCTTCGTTGGGAAGGCAGCCCTGCCATTCATCAGGCTAGGGTAGCAGACAGATAAAGCCAGCCGCACAGCCAGGAGGAAGCATTGCCCAAGGAAATGCTGCAGCTCCATGTGACACAAATCCTTTCTTGGAGTAACTCTTCTCTTACACATTGAGATGATTTGTTCTCTAAAGTCATAGACAAACAGAAATTTTCCTCTGAAATTATATCAGTAACAATGAGACATTCTACTCTTGCCTCAAGAATGTCCGAGAAGGAGCCTTGATTTCCAGTGGAGGTGCAGAACTTCAGATGGGCGGTTTCTGAACATAATATCCCACATCTATGTTAACTTTGTAGTTTCCAAGGACACAGGACTGTGAATATATTTTTCAGCGAGCATATCTTCTGTGTGCTCAAATAGCATCTAATGTTGAACACTTTACCTACATCCCTGAATTGCTTTGGATCTTTCAAAACATTGCTCCAGTTTCACCTAATCTTTCTCCAAACTCCTCTAATAACTACCTCTTCGTTAAGATGTCCCTCAGTCCCTCTGCTGTGCTGTACTCCTCAGTTGCTGAGGGTCAGTTAAACCTGACTTTGCTGGACCTCAGACTTACCCTTTGTGGTCTTGTACTGATTGGCTAGCACACCATAATTCTTTGTTTCCCCAGATCTTCCTTCTAGGAAAAAATTCCTTCTTCCTGAACTGTATTGACATCCTTCATAAATTTGGTAAATGAATGTCCATTGGTGGTAAGCACTATCAATTTCAGTTTGTCTGAAAATGTCTATTTCCCTCTTGTTCTTGAAATATAGGTTAAAAAGTTATTTTTGCTTAGCATTTAGAAGTTAACATCCCAGTTATCTTCAGCTTCTTGTTTCTCTCAATCTAACTGAATGTCAGCAGTTTTTCTCTCAAGCTGATGTAAGATCACTTTCTTATCTTTGGTGTTTTGCAATTTCACCATGATATGCAGATATGGTTTTCTTCTATTAATTGTTCTGTGACTCATGCTTCCTCAGCCAATGGATTCATGTCTTCATGTTCTTAAAAATTCCCTGCTCTTATCTTTCCTATTTTTTACCTCTCTGCAATTCTATTCCTAATTGTCTTTGGGCCTCCAGTTAGATATGTTTTATCTTATCCCATTCTCCTCCATTTTCTCTTAACCTCTGTTGTATATTTCCTTTGTCTTCTTGTGTTAACATGTGTAATCCCCTCAGCCCTGTATTCTAGTTCACTAATTCTCTTTGATTTTCCTCGTCCTGTTTAACCCTCCTATTGAGGTTTTTTTTGGGGGGTGGGGGTGGGGGTTACATTTTAAAAACTATTACTGAAATGTAACACTACTCGTAACCCTCTAGAAGCCTCCCCTTCACAGTCTCTAATCCCTTGCTCATGCTGGTCCTTCCTCATTAACTCCATCCTCACAGGAACCCCTGGAAACCACTGCTCCGTTCTCCACCCCTGTAGTTGTTTTGCTTTTCCAGGATGTCATATAAATGGAATCATATAGTGGTAACTTTATAGCATGTATGATAGCAATGAATTCCCTCCTAGTTTTCTTTCATATGAGAAAGTCTTTGAGACCCCTGAATTGTATTGTCACTGGTTTAGTATTCTGGGTGAAAAGTCCTTCTCATTTCATACTGTTAAAAACATTTTGTTCTAGTTTATTTATGCCTTCATAGTTTCTGATGAGAAAGCCACAGATTCAAATTTTTCCAGGAGTAACACATCATTTTTCTCTGGCTGCTTTCCGGATTTATGTTATTTGTTTTTGCTTTTCACCAGTTCAGTGAGGATGTTGCTGGGCATGTGTTTATTTTCTATTTACCCTGTTTGGGACTGACTTTCTTGAATCTGTAAATTTTTTTTTGCCTTTTGCCAAATTTAGGAGACTTTCAGCCATTATTCCTTCAAATATTTTTTTTTATAAACATCTTTTCTCCTCACCTCCTGGGACTCTGATGATACAAATGTTAGACCTTTTGATATTGTCCCACAGGTTTCTGGGGCTTATTTACTTTTTAATTTTCAACCTCTTTCCTCTGTGTGCTCAGTGTACTTTATGTTGACCTGTTTCACTTACTCTTTGCTTTGCCATCTGTGTTTTGTTCTTTGCACCACCCAATGCTTTATTTTTTTCAGTTATATTTTTTCAATTCTAAAATTTCCATTAGGTTCTCCATTATTGTTTCTATTTGCTGAGATTGGCCATCTTCCAGCTGTTTCAAGAGTGTTTGCTGTTACTTCTTGGAGCATGGTTATAGGTTGTTGCAGTAGTTTTAATGTCTTGTCTGATAATTCAATATTTGAGTCACCTCAAGTTGGCATCTCTTGGTTGCCTCTCCCCTTGATCATTGGTCACATTCCTACTTCCTTGTATGTCAAGTAATTTGGATTGTACCTTAGATATTTTGAATATTATGTTACAACACACTAGGTCTTGTTTAAATCCTATGGCGAATGTGGCTTTTTTTATTAGGCAGCACACTCAGAGTCATGCTTCAAGTTCCAGGTTACCTTTGGTGAGCTGTTGTTTTAATGTAGATTTCGTTTTCAAAGATTTAATACTGATGTTAAAATCGGTCGTGCATGTGCACTACACGGGGGGCAGTCTGGGACCTGTGCAGTGGTCTGCTCTGTAGTTTGGTTTTCATTACCTCTAGTCTGCTGCTTAAAGTCAGATCCATACATGCACAATTCAGGGATGAGCCCGAGAGTTTATACATAATGTTTTGGGGTCCCTTTCTTAATTTTACGCCCCTCCACCCTCTCCAGCTCCTGAGTCCCCTTCCTGGTACTCTGGCTCTATAGGCATAACTTCAGCATTCCCACTCCAGCATGCCCTTCCTGAGACCTGATCTGTCTCTGAGGGCAAGTAATGGGAGGGTGTATAGAGGAAAGACAATAATGATGACTCTGTACCCTTTGTAGCACAGTTCCTCTGATCAAAGAGTATTCCGCTTGCTCAAAGTTTTAGGTTCCTGCCCAGCTGCTGCCTCTCCCACCAGACTGCAGCTTTGGAACTTGACCTCACCTGTAGGCAGGGCCAGGAAAGAAAAATAACACTCTCTCTGTCTTGGAGGTGTCCCCCCTTCCCATCCTTGGAACAGAGAGAGAGAGAGAACTGAGAGAAGCTGTCCACACCAGGTGCACAATTCTGGAATTCAGGCTTCTTTGAGTCCAGTTGGGGATATAATAGGAGGAAAATAAAGCCCAGGAAACTCATTGAGTTTGGACTCCTTCCCCAATCCATCTGCTACTTTTTACTTTTCAGAGTCCTCTGATAGCTTCTCCTTGCATTCTGTCTGTAGTTTTTAGCTGCATTTACTGGAGAGTGTGCTTATGCTATTTAATCAGATTTGAAAGTACCTCTTTTACTATTTTAAACTTTTTTCTTTTGTATTATTGCTTTATAGATGTTCTTTTTATATTCTGGATACAAGTCTTTTGTCAGATATATATGTTCTTTTTATATTCTGGATACAAGTCCTTTGTCAGATTATATATATATATATATATGATATACATATACACACACACACATATATACACATACATACATTGTACATATTTTCTGCCAGTCTGGGGCTTGACTTTAATTTTCTTAACAGTGTCTTTGATGAAGTGCATTTTTTATCACCTTTTGCTATTATTACGAGGGCTTTTTGTGTCCTGTCAAAGACATCTTTTTCCACCCCAAGTTCATGAAGATACTTTTAGAAAGTGTATAACTTTAGCTCTTTTGTTTAGGTCCATGGTTCATTGAGAATTAATTGCATTTTCCTGACCCTGGAAATGGTATCTTTCTCCATTTAGATGTTCTTTCTCTCTGCAATGCTGTGTAGTTTTCAGTGTATAGGTCTTACACAGCTTTTGCTTCATTTCTTTCTAAGCATTTTATGTTTTTATATTACTGAACATAAATTTAAATTTTTTCATTTTAATATTCCTCATTGCTAGTAAATAGAAATACAGTAGATTCAACTTTGATGACATCACTTCTACAAATAGACTAACAAATATATTTGCTTTATGTATCTGATCACTCTAATATCTTATGCCTTTGTATATTTGACTTTGCTAGTACCTTTTTCCCCTTTGGTGTTTTATGATTTTCTTTTTTTCTTTTTTTTCTTTACTGTGATCTCATGTTCAATGGAACCTTCTCTGTGGGAATTCTTTGAGGCCTCGGTTGAAAGTGGATTTCTCCAAAAAGTGTTCTTAATTACTTCTGCCAGGTCCCTGGGAGCACTACCAACCCAGAATTGCTTTTCAAACAAACTAAATTGAATAGTATACTTGTAGTAGGAATTCAGACCCCAAACTTGCATAAGGTTAACTTCTGATTATAAAATAGCATCAAGGCTAAAACACGGGAGTTCACCGTTTTCTGCCTCCCACAGCCCCGCCCTCCTTTTTGTCTCAATCTCCACGTGCCCTTGAGCTCCAGACCTCGGGGTCTTCCCCTCGTTCAGCTTTCCTCTTGGATGCTTATTAATGTGCTCAAAGTGAGCCTGCGGCAACCCTCCAGATGTATGTCTGGAAAAGATGGATTACATTTTCTAAAAACCACCTCTCTCCACCTTTCCTATGCCTACGCTTGGGCTTGGGACTAGAAATGCAGATATGATAAAGGCACATGGCCTGTCTTCATGACACTCACAGTCTGGGGAAGAAATAGTGACCAATAACTTTCTGAGCCCTTGTCTTGTGCCCGCCGCAGCTCGATGCGCTCCGGAACAGCGCTCCCTCCTGGGAGGGACTGAGAAGTGCGGGCTTGCTCAGGGGCAAGGTGTAGATGAGGACACGCTGGCCGCGGGGGTTGCTAGGGTGCGTGTTGCCCTGGGATTTGAGCGTCTGTGCTGGGAGCCTTCCTTCAGGGGGAGGCAGAGTGACTGCCGCTGCAGCCCCGTGACCTGCTGTCGCCTTGCTCTCTCGTAGCGGCTGTGCACCCCCGTGTACTGCAGGTACCAGTTCCATAAGACTCCGGTTCATGAGACTGAGGGGCAGCCGCATGCAGCCCACATCTCATTCCAGGACATCAACGTCGTCTTCCTTGGGGCCATGCAGCCCGGCGACCTGAGGGAGTACCTGGGGGGCCCGCCCATGGTGGTGGAAGTTCACGACCGGGACCGCAAGTCAGAGCAGTATTCCCAGGAGCCCACCCTGTTTGGGGAGGACCCCCTGGATTCACACCTCAACCTCCTTGCCCTCATCTCTCCCAAAGAGACAGAGAACAACCCCTTTGCATCTCAAAACAAGCTGTGGGACCCTTATGGGGTTGCCCAGGTCAGTTTTGCCGACCTCCTCCTTGGCTGCAAGTACTTGAACCTAGCTGTCCCCGTCCACAGCTGCGAGGCCCCGCCCACTCACCGCGGCCAGGATGGCCGGGCCAGGAAGGTCATGGGGTTTCGCGTCCCCACGGACGGCCTCCAGCATCACCCGATGCCCAAGGGCGACTACCTAGAGGCCGACTCCCTGCTCAAGCTGCGGGTGGACATCGCGGTGCCGCTGCAGGCCGGGACCGAAATCCCCGATCCGGACCCCACAGGCGCCCAGTTTGGCCGCATTATTTTCGTGTTTGACTGCAGGATGGCCTCCCTCCTGTACAGCCTGCTGCAGGACATCACCACGATCAATGCCAGGGCCCTCGATCTGGGCTCCTGTCCTGTCAAGGACAGCCAGCAGGTCCTGTCAGCCTTCAAGATGCGGGTGAAGGTCCGGGAGCGGCAGGACCTGGATGTGCTCACGGGCTTCCACCTGCTGGACGGGAAGATCCACGTCCTCATTCTGGAAGGCTTGGCCGACCGAGGTCTGAAGCGGCTGTGGGACAGCCACCAAAGCCGGTAGGTGGATTGATCTGCATTTCCCAGGACGGCGGTGATGGCCGGATGCTGAGTGAGTGGAGAGCTCAGGTTCAGTGCTCCTCTGAGAGAGGGATCTGTTGACTGACGCCTGTTGGGGTTCATTATAAGGGGCTTTGCAGGGCTCAGTGGTCAGACCTGAGAGCAGGAAGAACTGCTTGCCTTCGGTTGGAGGGGAGACTTTAGGAGTCTACAGAAGAGAGGGTGTTTCAGGAAACTGGGACTTCAGACCTCTGAGGGGCCTGCTCGGCCAACGGGGATTAGAATGTTCTGTATGGCTCTGAGATGGACACCACAGGACACAGATTTCAACTCAGCCCAAAGAGGACGTACCTGTTATTCTGAGGCCAGAGTAGCTACCTGGGCTGCAGGAAGTTCATATCCCCTGATGGCCTTCAGGACGCAGTGGCCGCCCAGTGAGGGTACTGTCCAGGCCACTGAAGTGTCCAGTTGTGGGCTAGAGCAAGTCATCCCTCATCATCCTAGCATTTTTTAGTTTTGGTGGTACTCTCTTTCCTTTTACGATTTTCCAGTAGCCTAGTTTAGGTAAATAGGGCCTCCCTCCTTTCATCTGGAGGCCCCCCAACTGTCCTCAGAGCTCAGGTGCCTCAGGACCCAGGCGCTGATGGCAGCAGGGAGGCCTGAAGCTGAGTCTGTCCACCCAGGGGGTGAGTGACGCCATGCGGGGGCCTGTCTGGTGCAGACAGGCCAGGAGGCACCAGGGAGAAGCTGGCTGTAGGTCTGCCCAAGGGAACAGAAAGCAGAGGTCTACACAAAAACTTGTACCTGAACATTCATAGCATTTTTTATAATAGTGGAAACAACCCAAATGTTCGTCAGCTGATGAACAAAATGTGATCTATCCACAATGGAATAATACTCGGCCATGAAAAAGGGAATGAACCACCGATACACATATTTCAACATGGATGAACATTGAAAACATCATGCTGAGTAAAAGAGGGCAGACAAAAGGCCACATGTTGTATGAGTTCATTTCTATGAAATGTCCAAGAGAGTCAAATCCAGAGAGATAGGTTACTAATTGCCAAGGTCTCAGGGGAGGGGTGAGAGAGAAGTGGGGAGCGACTGCTAATGGGTAGTTTTGTTGGGGGGTGATGAAAATCTTCTGGAATTAGGCAGTGTTTATGGTTGTACAACATTGTGAATATGCTAACAACCACTGAATTGTACACTTTAAAAATGGTGTGTACTAAAGAATTTAGCCTTGCCCAAGAGAGGTCTGGCCTTTGCCCATGGCTTCTGGGTGGTGATCTATGTCATACCTGATAGCAGTTGTCTTTGTTTAGGGGGCTCACCACACCAGATCTTAGGGTGGGAGCACCTTGTCATCAATAGTCATCAATTGATAGTCATCAGTGAGGTTGGTCATGCTGGAAAGATCAGCAGTGTGATGTAGGGTGCAGGTTTTGGGTCATGCAGTGTCAGTTAGTCTGGAGACTGAGATTGCCATGTGGACAATCAAGCAGTCATGCCTCTGTAGGGGAGCCCTAATAAAAACTCTGGACACCAAGGCTGTGGGAACTATTCTGTGCATATTATCACTTAGAGTGGCATTAAGGCAGCACATCCTGACGTCACAAGGAAAGACTGATGAAAGCATTATGTTTGGAACCATTCTGGCCTCTGGCATATGCATCTCTTCCTTTGTCTTATTTTAATCTGTATCCCTTCTCTGTAATAAGCCATAAGTATGAGCAAAACAGCTTTCATTGAGTTCTCTGAGTTCTGACAAACTGCTGAACCTGAGGATGGTTGCAGGAAGCCCCTGAACTTGCAGTTGGTGTCAGAAGTCAGGGAAATTTAGAAGTCTGTCTTTTCAAAAACTTTGCAGTTTGTCTAACTTGGGGCATATGGTACGTGAATTATATTTCAACAAAAAGTTTTTCCAATGGCAGAAATAATATAAAGTATATTATATTCACTGACTCCAGTTCAATTGAGGTAGAAATAAGAACCAAATCATTAACTAGAAGGAAAGTTCATATGCTTGGAAATTGACAAATATTTCCAAATAACCTATGGGTCAAAAGAGAAACTTCAGTGGAAATTAGACATTATTGAACTGAACAATAATGACAGTAGTGTAATATCTAAATTTGTAGGGTGATGTTAAAGCATTATTTAGAGGTGACTTCAAAGCCTTAATAATATTAGAAAAGAAGTAAGGCTGAATATTAATGATACATAACAGCAGATGTTGCAAACATTGAAGTTTGTTTTAAATTATTTTAATAAAATTTAAAATGTATGAGAAGTTTTAAAAATACCAAAAATATTTTCAGATAAGGTAGTTTAATGAGGTTTCTGGATATAAAAAGTAGTATAAAAATCTATTGGTTTCTGAATACCATCTACATATGAAAGTTTTTAAAAAGGGAATACATTTAAAGTATCATAAAAATATGACATTCATAGGAATAAATATGACAAAAAGGAGTGAAAGACCTCCATCATGAATATTATAGAACTTTCAGAAACATTAAAGAAAACCTAAATAAGTGAAGAGAGATACAGTGCTCATGTGTTGGAATATTCAGTATTGTGTTATAAAGGCATTGATATTGATGTGGTAAAGGTGTCCATTATCCCCAATTGGACTTATAGATTCAATGCAATCCCAATTTTTTTTATCAAATGTATATCACAGTGGCTCAACAGTTCCCTTCCCCTCTATCCCCACCTCCTCCCCTCCCCCTTGGTAACCACTAGTCACTTCTCAGCATCTATGAGTCTAATGCTGTTTTGTTCCTTCTGTTTTGCTTTGTTTTTATATTCCACAAGTAAGTGAAATCATATGGTATTTGTCTTTCTCCACCTGGCTTATTTCATTGAGCATAATGCCCTTTAAATCCATCCATGTTGTTGCAAATGGCAGTATTTCTTTTCTTTTTATGGATGAATAATAGTCCATTGTGTATAAGTACCACATCATCTTTATCCATTCATCTACTGATGGACAGTTAGGCTATTGTAGACAGTGTGGTGATACATATATGGGTACATATGTCTTTTTGATTCAGTTATTTTGTTTTATTCAGGTAAATTCCTAGGACTGGAATTGATGGGTCAAATGGTAAGTCTATTTTGAGCATTTTGAGGAGCCTCCATACTGCTTTCCACAATGGTTGAACTAATTTACATTCCCACCAGCAGTGGAGGAGGGTTCCCCTTTCTCCACAACGTCGCCAACATTTGTTATTGTTTGTCTTTTGGATGTTGGCCATCCTAACTGGTGTGAGGTGATATCTCATTGTGGTTTTAATTTGCATTTCTCTGATGATTAGTGATGTGGAGCATCTTTTCATGTGCCTGTTGGCCATATGAATTTCTTCTTTGGAGAAGTGTCTGTTCAGCTCCCCTGCACATTTTTAAATTGGCTTATTTGCTTTTTGTTTGTTGAAGTGCATGAGCTCTTTATATAATTTGGATGTCAACCCCTTATTGGATATGTCATTTATGAATATATTCTCCCATACTGTAAGATGTCTTTTTGTTCTACTGATGGTGTCCTTTGCTATACAGAAGCTTTTTAGTTTGATATAGTCCCACTTGTTCATTTTTGCTTTTGTTTCCCTTGCCCCTATGTTTTCTTCTAAGAGTTTTATGGTTTCATTACTTACATTCAGGTCTCTGATCCTGAGTTTTAGTTTTGATCCATTTTGAGTTTACTTTTGTGTGTGGAGTTAGACAATAATCCAGTTTCCTTCTCTTGCATGTAGCTGTCCAGTTTTGCCAACACCAGTTGTTGAAGAGGCTGTCATTTCCCCACTGTATGTCCATGGCTTCTTTATCATATATTAATTGACCATATATGCTTGGGTTTGTATCTGGGCTCTCTAGTCTGTTCCGTTGGTCTATGGGTCTGTTCGTGTGCCAGTACCAACTTGTCTTGATTACTGTGGCTTTGCAGTAGAGCTTGAAGTTGGGGAGCGAGATCCCCCCTGTTTTATTCTTCCTTCTCAGGATTGCTTTGGCTATTCGGGGTCTTTTGTGGTTCCATATGAATTTTAGAACTATTTGTTCTAGTTTGTTGAAGAATGCTGTTGGTATTTTGGTAGGGATTGAATTGAACCTGTAGATTACTTTAGGCAGGAAGGCCATTTTGACAATATTAATTCTTTCTATCCACGACCATGGGATAGATTTCCATTTTTTGGTGTCTCCTCTAATTTTTCTCATTTGTGTCTTGTAGTTTTCAGAGCATAGGTCTTTCACCTTCTTGGTTAGGTTTATTCCTAGGTATTTTATTCTTTTTGATGCAATTGTAAATGGAGTTGTTTTCCTGATTTCTCTTTCTGCTAGTTCATCATTAGTGTATAGGAATGCAACAGATTTCTGTTTTTTGATTTTGTATCATGCACTTTTCTGAATTCAGTTGTTAGCTCTAGTAGTTTCTGGGTGGATTCTTTAGAATTTTTTATGTACAATATCATCTCATCTGCCAACAGTGACAGTTTAACATCTTTTTACCAGTCTGGATGGCTTTTATTTCTGTGTTGTCTGATTGCTGTGGCTAGGACCTCCAATACTGTGTTGAGTAAAAGCAGGGAGAGTGGGCATCCTTGTCTTCTTCCCAATCTTAGAGGAAAAGCTTTCAGCTTTTCACTGTTAAGTATAATGTTGGCTGTGGGCTTGTACTATATGGCCTTTATTATTTGAGGTACTAGCCCTCTATACCCATTTTGTTGAGAGTTTTTATCATCATTGGATATTGAATTTTGTCAAATGCTTTTTCAGCATGTATGGAGATGATCATGTAATTTTTATTCTTCTTTTTGTTGATGTGGTGGATGATGTTGATGGATTTTTCAAATATTGTACCAACCTTGCATCCCTGGAATATATCCCACTTGATCATGATGGATGATCTTTTTGATGTATTTTGAATTCAGTTTACTAATATTTTGTTGAAGATTTTTCATCTATCTTCATCAGGGATTTGGTCTATAATTTTCTTTTTTTTCTGGTGTCTTTGTCTGTTTTGGCATTAGAGTGATGCTGGCCTCATAAAATGAATTTGGAAGTATTCCTCCTCTTCTACTTTTCGGAAAGCTTTGAGGATGGGTATTAGGTCTTCACTAAATGCTTGGTAAAATTCAACAGTGAAGCCATCTGGTTCAGGGATTTTGTTCTTATGTAATATTTTGATTACCAATTCAATTTCATTGCTGATAACTGGTCTGTTCAGATTTTCTGTTTCTTTTTGGGTCAGTCTTGGAAGGTTGTATTTTTCTAGAAAGTTTTCTGTTGCTTCTAGGTTATTCAGTTTGTTAGCATATAACTTTTCATAGTATTGTTTAAGAATTATTTGTATTTCTGTGATGTCCTTAGTGATTTTGCCTTTTTCTGATTCTGTTTATGTGTGTAGACTCTCTTTTTTTCTTGATAAGTCTGGCTTGGGTTTTATCTGTTTTGTTTATTTTCTTGAAGAACCAGCTCCTGTTTTCATTGATTCTTTCTGTTGTTTTATTCTTCTCAATTTTATTTATTTATGCTCTGATCTTTATTATGTCCCTCCTTCTACTGACTTTGGGCCTCATTTGTTCTTCTGTTTCTAGTTTAATTAAATGTGAGTTTAGACTGTTCATTTTGGATTGTACTTCTTTCTTGAGGTCAGCCTGTATTGCAATATACTTCCCTCTTAGCATGGCCTTTGCTGCATCCCACAGATTTTTGAGGTGTTGAGTTGTTTCACTTGTCTCAATATATTTCTGGATCTCCATTTTAATTTGGTCATTGATCCATTGATTATTTAGGAGCATGTTGTTAGGCCTCCATGTGTTTGTGGGCTTTTTGTTTTCTTTGGGTATTTATTTCTAGTTTCATAGCTTTGGGGTCTGAGAAGCTGGTTGGTACAATTTCAATCCTTCTGAATTTACTGAGGCTCTTTTTATAGCCTAGTATATAATATATTCTTGAAAATGTTCCATGTGCACTTGATAAGAATGTGTATCCTGCTGCTTTTGGGTGGAGTGTTCTGTAGATGTCTGTTAGGTCCATCTGTTCTAATATGGTGTTTAGTGCCTCTATGTCCTTACATATTTTCTGTCTGGTTGAACTGCCTGTTGGAGTGAATGGTGTGTTAAAGTCTTCTAAAATGAATGCACTGCATTCTGTTTCCCCCTTTAATTCTGTAGTATTTGTTTCACATATTTAGGTGTCCTATGTTGGGTGCATAGATATTTATAATGGCTATATCCTCTTGTTGGACTGACCCCTTTATCATTATGTAATATCTTTGTCTCTTGTTACATTCTTTGCTTTGAAGTCTGTTTTGTCTGATGCAAGTACTGCAACTGCTGCTTTTTTCTCCCTATTATTTGCATGAATATCTTTTTCCATACCTTCACCTTTAGTCTGTGTATGTCTTTGGGTTTGAAGTGAGTCTCTTGTAGGCAGCATATAGACAGGTCTTGTTTTTTTTATACATTCAGTAACTTATGTCTTTTGATTGGTGCATTCAGTCCATTTATAATGAGGGTGATTATCAATAGATATGTACTTATTTTGCAGGCTTTAGATTCATGGTTACCAAAGGTTTGAGGGCAGCTTCTTTCCTATCTAACAGTCTAACTTAACTCACTTAGCATGTTATTTCAAACACAATCTAAAGGCTTTTTTTCCTCCCTTCTTTTTCTTCCTTCTCCACTCTTTATATTTTGTTATATTCTATACTCTTTGTGTATCCCTTGACTGACTTTGTGGGTAGTTGACTTAATTTTGCAATTGTTTAGTAATTTATCAGTCTACTTCCTTTACTGGGGTTTTATTTTTTCTGGTGACAGCCATTTAGCCTTAGTGTACTTCTATCTACAGCAGTCCCTTTAAAATACTCTGTAGAGACGGTTTGTGGGAGGTAAATTCCCTCAACTTTTGCTTATCTGGAAATTGTTTAATCCTTCAAATTTAAATGATCATCTTGTTGGGTAGAGTATTCTTGGTTCGAGGCCCTTCTGCTTCATTACATTAAATACATCATGCCACTCCCTTCTGGCCTGTAAGGTTTCTGCTGAGAAATCTGATGATAACCTGATGGGTTTTCCTTTGTATGTGATCTTTTTTCTCTCTCTGGCTGCTTTTAATACTCTGTCCTTGTCCTTGAAATCTTGTAGTGAGTGGTGTGTTAATTACTATATGTCTTGGTATTTTCTTCTTTGGGTCCCATGTGTTGGGAGATCTGTGCACTTCCATGGTCTGAGAGACTCTTTCCTTCTCCAGATTGTGGAAGTTTTCATCAATTATTTCCTCAAAGACACTTTCTATCCCTTTTTCTCTCTCCTCTTTCTTCTGATACCCCTATAATGTGAATATTGTTCTGTTTGGATTGGTCACACAGTTCTCTTTATTCTTTCATTCCTAGGGACCTTTTTTTCTCTCTGTGCCTCAGCTTTTTTGTATTCCTCTTTTCTATTTAATTTACCATCTCCTCTATCTCATTTAATCTGCTTTTAAGTCCCTCCATTTTATGTTTCTGTTCAGATACTGTATTTTTCAATGTTTCATCTTTATCTTGAAGTCCTCCCTGATATCTTGAATATTTTTCCACAGCTCCATAAGCATGTTTTTGATTTTTATTTTGAAATCTTTATCAATAAATTTGGTGATTTCAGTTTCACTTAGCCCTCTTTCTGGTGTTTGAGGGATTTTGGTTTATACAAGATTGTTTTGCTGTTTCATATTTCTAACGATTACTATGGAATGGTAACTTTGTGTAGGTGGCGCCCCTTGTGCCCAGAAAACTCTACTCTCTGGAGCTGCCCAGCACCTGGTGTGATGGCAGAGATTGCAGGTGAGCAGCACCGGTGTTGCTCTTTCCTGTTCCCCTGCTGCCGTGCCTGCCTCCACTGCCAGAGCCAGTGGGCCGAGTGTGCAGGGAGGAGCCTCTGTGCCATGCCCTTGTAGGTGCTGTAGGTGGAACCACCCTCCAGCTGGCCTGGCACGATAGTGGGGGCAGCAGGTTTGTGAACTGGTGCCAGCTGGGAGAAAGGTGTGGCAGGCTGCTAATCGCAGTGGGGTCCTCAGCGTTGTGTTGCCAGTCAGGGGGATGGAGCACCTGAAGCTCCTGAAAGTTTCCAACCTGCTGGCTGAGTGCGCCAGGATGATTTGGTCCACCTGTCCTTTCTCCTGAGCAGCCAGCTCTGTGTAATCCTTGCCCCTTTAACATCCCACTCACTGTTGGGAAAGCTTTCAAAGTGCCTGCCTTTCTTTTGTCCTGGTGCGGTCAGTTGTGGGTACCTGTTCTCCACAAGTGTCTGGAATCTCAGTCTCTCCGAGTATTCCACCTGTCTTTGCTTTCCAACCCCACTAATCTGCAGAGCACCTCATAATGTGGGTTCATGCTCCTGGAGCAGATCTCCAGGGCTGGGTGTTTAGGAGTCCTGAGCTTCTACTTCCTGCTCCCTTTCTCTTCCTCCTGCCTGTGAGCTGGGGTGGGGGAAGCACTTGGGTCCCACTGGATTGCAGCTTTGCTCCTTTACCCTTTCCACGAGATCTTCTCTCTTCCCCAGTTGTAGGCCGTCTCATCCAGTCCTCTTTCCAGTTGCTCCTTCAGGATCAGTTGTATTTGCTTTATTTTCATGTTATATGTGGTTTTGGGAGGAGGTTTCTGCCTCACTTCTCATACTGCCATCTTTTTACGCCTCCTATTGTCACTGTTTTTTTATTTCAGGTGTTCTAATAGCTGTGTGATGGTATCTCCTTGTGGTCTTAATTAGCATTTCCCTAACTTCTAGTGATGTTGAACATATTTCCGTTTGCTATGTGTCTTCTGTATATCCTCCTTGGTGAAATGTCTTTCTGTATTCTTTGCCCATTTTCTAATTGGCTTATTTGGTGTTTGAGTTTGGAGATTTCTTTATATGTACTAGATGTAAGTGCTTTGTCAGGATGTGGTTAGACATATTTTCTCCAGTCTGTAGCTTTTCTTTTCATTATCTTAAACAGGTCTTTTTTTAAAAAAAAGTTTTAAGTTTTGATGCACTTCAGTTTATTGATTTTTTTCTTTTTATGGATCTTTTGTGCTTTTGGGGCCATTTTAAGAATTCTTCACAAAGGCTTAGGTTCTGAGTATTTATTCTTATGTTTTCTTCTAAAAGGTTTGTGGTTTTATGGTTTACATTTAAATCTATGGTCCATGTTGAGTTAATTTTTGTTAAAGTGTAGGTTTATGGGATGTGGATGAAATGGGTAAAGGGGGTCAAAATGTATAAACTTCCAGTTATAAATAAGTCCTAGGGATGTAATGTGCAGCATGGTGACCATATTTTATAAACTGTATCATATATTTGAAAGTTGTTAAGAGAGTCAAACTTCCTCATCACAAGTAAAAATTTTTGTAACTATGTGTGGTGATAGATGTTAACTAATTGTGATTCAAATCATTTTGTTGTATACCTGAAAGTAGCAATGTTATATAAGGATTATGCCTCAAAAAAAAAAAAAAGCACAATGTTTAGGTTGAATTTGTTTTGTTTGCCTCTGGATATTCGATTGCTAGTGTCATTTGTTGAATATATTATCTTGCCTAATGGAATTGCTTTCATTATGTTTTTGAAAAGTCAGCTGGTCATAATTGTATGGATCTATTTCTGGGTTCTCCATTCTGTTCCCTTGAGCTATGTGTCTGTCCCTTCATCAGTACTACACAGTTTGACTACATAGCTGTATAACCAAAGTCAGGTAGAGTAAGTCCTTGTTTATTATTTTTCAAGATTGTCTTAGCTATTCTAGTTTCTTTGCCTTTTCATATGAACTTTACAATATGCTATCTTATCTACAAAATGTCATGCTAGAATGTTGGTAGGAATTGTGCTAAACCTATGTATCATCTTGGGGAGAACTGACATCTTTGCTGTGTTGAATCTTCCAGTCCATGAATAGGGAATGTCTCTCCATTTGGTAAGAATTTTGGTTTCTTTCATCAGCATTTTGTAGTTTTAAGCATTCAAGTCCTGTACATGTTTTGTTAGGTTTATAACTAAGTATTTTATTTTTTGAGTGACTTTTAAATGTATTTTTATTTTCCATTTCCAAGTATTCATTGAGTGTATACAGAAATATAGTTGGTTTTTCTATGTTGATGCTGCAGCCTTGCTAAACTCACTTGTTGCTTTGAGGAGTTTGGGGTGGGTTTTTTTTGGCAGATTCTTTAGGATTTTCTACATAGACCATTATGCCATCTGCAAATAGGGATATTTTAATTCCTTTCCAATTTGTATGTCTTTATTTCCTTTATGTGCTGGCTAGCACTTGCAGTACTGTTTTACACAAAAGAGTGGTGAGGTCTTTGCCTTGTTTCTGATCTTTGGTGGAAAGAATTTAGGCTTTCCCTGTAATGTGTGACGGTAGGTGTAGGTTTCTTTCTAGGTGTTCTTTATCAGTTTGGGGAAGGTCCCCTCCATTCCTGATTTGCGGAGTTTCCTAATTTTCTGGCTCGCACAGTTCACAAAAATAAATTGTAGATGGATTAAAAATCTATTTGGAATATTATAGGCTCACAATATATTGCCAAAATAATATATAGAGGTTCCATATACACAATACCCAGTTTCCCTCAATGGTGACATCTGACCCAACTAGAATGGCTTATTAATGGACACAGGACAATTAACTAGACCACAGTTACTGGGTCTTACTCAGATTTCACCAGAAAAACCTATTTTTGAAAAGCAAAATTATAAAGCTTTTAGATGATAATATAGGAGAACATATACATGACCTCAGAATACAGAGAGATTTCTTGAACAAGACACAAGTTCAGAGAATAAGGGAAAAGAATGATAGGTTTGGCTATGTTAAGATTAATAACTTCTGTCCATCCAAAATCACCATAAAAGTTGTGAGAAGATAAGTCACAAACAAAAAAAGTTATTTGCAATGTGTGGAGGTCATATTCTGAACATATAAAAACATCTGTGAATCAATAAGAAAACAGTTTAAAACTTCCCAGTGGAAGAATGGGTAAAAGGCGTGAACAGTACTTCACAAGAAGGGCACACCCCTGACGAAACACACTCACCAGGGGGATGTGCAGGGTCCTGCAGACTTCCTCAGGCACGGGCTGTGGGAACAGCATGAGCCAAACAGGGGAAGGGCATGACAGAGCAAGGTGTGTTTAGGTTCTCTGCCAAGGCTGTTATTGCCAGCTGCCAAGTGTGAGTGCCAGGGCCTGGGATGGGGAAGGGGGCAGCGGGACAGGGCAGGACACGAGCAAGATGAATCTGGGTTCAGCATTTTTCACCTCCAACCCTCCCTTTCAAGGGCCCACATTTTAAAAGACTGTTAGAAGACATTTATTGCTAATGCATTCCTTTTGTTTGGGATTTTAAACAAGCAAAATAAATAAATAAACAAAAAGCTCTGTCAGGCAGCAGAACCACAGGCATCCTGTGAGCCTGCAGAGCTAAGGTCCTGCCCTGTGGCCCTCTCTTGCAGGATTACCAAATCCCTACAGGGGGCGTACAAGGTGCTCTATAACTCCCAGCTGCTGTTCCGCCACCGCCTCTATGCCGACCTGGAGACCATCCTGTACCACGTGCACCTCTTCAAGCCACTGTCGCTGCTCGTGAAGCAGGTGGCACTCTACATCCGCAACACGGCACCGCAGAAGGCCTTCCAGGCCCTGAGCAGGTGCGCTGGCCAGTGGGGGTGGGAGCTGCTGGCCTGCCTCGCGGTGGCTGCTGGGGGCAGGGAGTGGCCCTTCCGGGGGCAGCGAGGAACCCCGAGCCCATGTCATTCCTGCTGTCCCACGTGCTCTCCCGAGAGTTTCACAACCGTACTGTGAAAGAAGGGCAGCTGGCTCGAAGCACATGTCGCACGAATCTATCTGCTGCTCTTGGGGAATATCCTAGAATAGCCTGGGGAGTAAGCAGCCATTTAAACCCCATTTTCCTGGTGAGCAATGGGGAAATGAGAACCATACCAGGCCAACGCTGGATTTCTCTACTGTTAACCAGAAAACAAAACTGTCAGTTACTTTACCAGCAAAATGGGTTTATTTGGGAACAAGAATTGCAATTTGGAATAAGCAAGCAATAGCCAAACCATAGGCAAGTCCAGGGAACAAAGCAGAGGAGGCTCTTTTATAAAGGAAAGGGGGCAGGTGGGGACTATTCCACGCACACAGCCTGCCGGAGGACACTGGGAGTCCACGAGAGAGGCTCACGGGCCGGGTTGTAACAGTGTCTCATGCTTCTCGGCTACTGGGGAAGGAGAAAACCTTCCCTGCGGGGTGGTAAAGTTACCGGAAGAGTATGAGCTGCAAGTTCTCTCTCCTTGCGGGGTCTGCGCCTGAGCAGGAGTGCAGTGGGTGCTCCCCGCCGCCCCGAGGCAGTGAGGCCCCCTGTGCCTGTTTTCACATTATAACCCAAGTATTTGCTTTCCTGATGCTTCTTCCCTACTCTGTCCACCTTCCCTGTTTCTCAGAAAGCCAGTCTCCAACCATCTGGATCTTTCCTGACTTGCATGCCTTTGCCCGTGCTGTTCCTACTGCCCTGCTGCTGCTGACCTGGCAGGCTTCCCGGTGGTGGTGGCGCGCCCACCCTGGGAAGCTGTGCGCTCCTCGCGGGGGCTGAGCCTGGTTCTGGCCTTGAGTCCCTCCATTCATGCAGACCAGTGGCCGCACCTGCCTGAAGAGGGCTGGGAGGCGTGCCCTGTTTAGAGGTTGAGACTGACAATAGTCGGGCGGGGTGGTGGTGCCAGGTGCAGTGGGCAGGGTGTACCAGGTGCAGCGGGCAGCGAAGGATAGTGGCTGGTTCCTTCAGGAGTCAGGAAAGGCTGACCTTTAGGATCCTGAGCAGACATGCATCAGGTGACCAACCCCCTGGCTGCCGGTCCTGGACAGGAGTGCAGACGTCTCTGTACTTTTAGAGTCGGCGACAGGTCTGGCTGAGGGCTGGCCCCATACATCGTTGAATCATTAATAAAGGAGAGGGAGGAGGCGGGGGAGAGGGAGGGAGCACCGAGCTGCAGAGGAAGAGGACTTAGCAGGGCTGAGAAGGCCCTCCTTCCGTCCCGCTCTCCACTGCCGCTCTGCTGGAAGGGCTGAGCGGCGGCGGGTCCGGTAACCCCTGAAACAGTGGTGGCTGGAGCTGCAAGTCAGGCGGGGGCCGCAGCGGGCCGCTGGTGGGCAGGTGCTGGAGTATTTGGGCCCCCGGAGCGTCCGCGGGTGGAGGCTGGACCCTGTCCTGCCTGGCAGGTGACAGGAAGTAGCTGGGAGATTTGTCAGGCAAAGGAACAAAACTGCTGTTTATTACGTGCTCCCTGCCTCCTCTGGGTAGCTGCACCCATTACGGCTGTGTTCTGTCTGAGAGGTAAGGGAACAGAAGCTCAGAAAGGCCAGGGAACTCAGCTAGTGGGAGATGGAGCCCGTCCCCGGGCGTTTGCCTCGTGCCAGAGCTCGGAGGTAGCCGTGAGCAGCAGCAGCTCCTGAGATGGACGTGCAGAGCATTGGCGTGAAGGAGTGCCTGTGGCCCCTAGGCCCCGGGCGTACTGGGGGGTGATGACCGCTCCCTCCTTGAGCTTTGCTGAGATAGGAGGCTCCGTCTGGGGCGGGAGCTTGGGATTGACAGCTGGGACCACCAGCTTGTTGGCACTGCTCCGTAGGGGCTGTGGGTAGGGCAGATGCAGGGAATAAGGCCACAGAAAATTACCCAGCCAGTGTGTGAGAAGCCTTTTGCCTCCGGGGCTGTGTGGGTCTAGTCGGCTGGAATCCAAGCTCCGCGTGTATGAGCTGCGACCTGGGGCCAGCTAATCAACCTCTTCTCATTTCCTCTTGTAAAACCGGGATGGTTTGACCTGTAGGCAGAGTAGGTGAGGCTGAGCCGGCGGCCCTTCTGCGTTCCAGGATCTACTCCATCTGCCACCACAGCACCAGGCTCAGGGAGGTCATCGCCAGGGACCTGCTGCCCACGTCCGCCATGGTCAAGGCCTTGGGCCAGGAGTTCGGACTGCCCTTTTTGCAAGAAGACCTCACAGACGGGGAACTGTTGGCCACGTCCCCTCCTGCCTGCAATCTTGAGAACTGCTGGAGGCAGCACTCCACCCTCACCACCGAGATCCAGGCCCACGAGGAGAAGTACCTGCGCTGGAGGAACACCGTGGTGCTGAGGAATGGGGGCCAGAGGGACGACCTGATCCAGGTGCGCCCGCCCCCCACCGAGGCGAGGGGTCCTGGGCCTGAGCTGCCCAGTCACCAGCTGGGAGGTGGGGCAGATGGCCAGTTCCCGAGTGGGATTGTGTGCTCTCTTGCCGTGGGATCCTGGGAGGGATGGGCAAGAAGTTCCTGGGCGCGAGGCTGAGCCATACCAGCCGCTCTCCCTCGCATCCCTGGCACACCCTGTCCTCCCCAGAAGGTGAAAAGGTGTGCTCTTAGGTGTGTGACTTCCACCTCAGCCCCAGGGTTCATCTTGGAGGAAGAACTGTCATGTGTGTGTGTGTGTGTGTGTGTAACAGCCTGCATAAACGTGAGAGGAGACAACAGGAGACTGAGAAGCCGTAAGGTGATGTGTTTTCATTTCTCTTGGGTAGGAAGCCAGAAGTGGAACTGCTGGGTCATATAGAAAATTTGTCATTGATATTTTAAGAAATTGCTAAGCAGTTTTATAATGTAGTTGTACCATTATTATACACCAAAAGCAGTGTGCAAGGGTTCCAGTTTCTCCATATCCTCACAAACACTTGTCATTGTCAGTCTTTTCTTACAGCCATTCTAGTGTTCACATGGTGGTACCTCACTGTGGTTTAACTTGCATTTTATTGTGACTGTTATGTTAGATATCTTCTAATGTCCTTATTAACAATTTATATATCTTCAGTGGAGTGTCTGTTCATGTACTTTACTCATTTAAAATCAGGTTGTCTTACTGTCTCTATATATTCTGAACACAACTGCTGAGATATGATTTGCACAATTTTCTATCTGTGGCTTATCTTTACTTCCTGAATGGTGTTAAGGAAAACTCTTGAAGGGTAAGTCACTAATTTTGCTGAATTCCAGTTTATCAATTATCAGTCATGCTTTTGCTCACATCGCTAAGAACTCTGCCTAACCCAAGGTCAGAAAGATTTTATCCGCTGCCTTCTAGATTTATGGTCGACCAACTTTTTTTGTGCATGATGTAAGGTGGGGGTCTAAGTTTTATCTTTTTGCATGTGGACATCCAGTCATTCTAGCACCACTTTCAAAAAGACTGGCTATTCCTGTTGATTTGCCTCAGTACTGTTGTCAGAATTCAGTTGGCCATAAATGCAAGTGTACATCTCAAGGCTCTGTGCTTACCCTGCAACCAGCCCCACACTGTCTTGGTAACTCCAGGGTTACAGTTTTGAGATTGGATTGTGTAAGTCCCCCAGGCTCTTTTTCCTAATTGTTAAAAGACTATTTTGGATCTGTTTTAGACTATTTGGTTCCCATATAAATTTTAGGACCAGCTTGCCGGTTTCTATTTTAAAACTCCTGTGGGGATTTTCGTACTCCATTGACTCAATAGTGCAATTTGAGGGAGAATCACCATCTTGACAATTTTGAAGCTGCTAATTCATAAACATGGAATCTTTTATTTAGGCCTTTAATTTTCCTCAATAATTTCTGTAGTTGTGTACAAGTCTTACACTTTGTGAAATTAATGCTATTATGAACTGAAATACTTAATTTTTGTATAGAAATAAAATTGATTTTTATATATTCATTTTGCATCCTGAAACCATTTGAAATTGGATGCCATCTATGAGTAAAGATCATTTTACTTCCTTCCCAATCCAGATACGCTTGCTTTCTCCCTTTCCTTCCTGTACTAGTCTGCTCAGTATGCTGTATAAAATAGTGCAAATTGGGTGACTTCAACATCAGGAATTACTTAATCTCAGCTCTGGAGACTGGGAAGTGCAAGATCAAAGGTGCTGGTAGAGTAGGTCTCACTCTGAGGCCTCTTCTCTCAGCTCGTGGGTGGCGGCGGCTGCGTCCCTGCACACTCAGCTCTCTGTGTGCAGGTACAGGGAGAGGCGAGGGCCTCCTGGCACCGCTCCTCATAAGGACACTAATCCTGTCGGATCAGGGCCCCCCTTCTGATGGCCTCATTTAACCCTAATCACTTTCTTACTCTGGGGGCTCACCGTATGAATGGGGCGGGCACACGTTCAGTCCATGACCCACACTCCCCTCCCCTTCGTGTTGCCCAGATCCTCTAGAATAAAGGACAGTGTCAAGTAGGAGTGTTAAGATCAGACATGCCTGCCTGGTTTCTAACCTCGAGGGGAAGCATTTCCATCCGCTGCCAACAAGTTGTGTATGAGCTGCTGGTTTGGGATGTACTGTGTCAGATTGAGAAAGTTTCGGTATAATCTTAATTGAGAGTTTCTATCATGAATGAATGTTAGATTTTGTCAAATGCCTTTTTCTGCACATACTGAGGTATGGTTGTCTTTCATTAATATGGTGTATTATATAACTTGCTGTTTGGATGTTGAAACCACCTTGCCTTCCTGGGGTACATCCTGCTTGGTTGGGGGCTGTAACCATTGGTCTGTATGCAGCTGTTTGGTTTGCTGACATTCTGTGTTTATTGCAGTAGCTCTGACTTTGGTACTGGGGTTACTGTACAGGGTTCCCTCTTCTTCAGTTTTTTGGGAATTTGTGAAATGTTGGAATTCATTCTCTCAATGTTTAGTATAATGCAGTGAAAAACTTAAAGCCTGAGCTTTTCTGGCTGGGTGGATTTTAAGTGACTAATTTTATTTATTTGATACAAGTCTATTCAGATACCTATTTCTTAAGACAGGTTTGGTAATTTGTGTCTTTCTAGGTTTTGTCCACTTATCTAATTTCTTGGGATATAATTATTCACAGTATTCTCATATCCTTTTAATGTCTATCAAGTCAGTAGATCTGCTCTTTCATTTCTGACTTTACTAATTTGTATTTTTTCTTGGTAATTTTAGCTAAAGGTTTGTCAATGTTGGTCTTTCCAACAAACTGGTTTTGGAGTTAACTTATTTTGTTTTTCTATATTTTCTACTTCACTTCTATTATAATCTTCCTTCTGCTTTGGGTTCAGTTTGTACTTCTAGCTTTTTAAGGGGTAACGCTTGACTTCTGGTTTGAGATCTTTTTCCAAATTTTCAGCTATTAATTTCCCCCAAGCACCACTGTAGATGCATTCATAAACTTGGTATATTTTCATTCACCACAAAATATTTTATGATTTACACTATGGTTTTTAGAAGTGTGTTAATATCTATATACTTGGAGATTTTTCAAATGCCTGTTAATTTTGTGTGACTGGAGAACATACTTTGTATAATTCTATCCTATGAAATTTATTGCGATTGGTTTTATGGCCTAGCATGTGCTCCATCCTGAGGCTTGAAAGGTATATATGTCTCTGACACTGAGTGGCATTACATAAACGGTAGGTCTGATTGGTTAATATTGTCCACGTCTTCTGTGTCATTGCTCGTTTTCCTCTGAGCTGTTCTATTATTGAGGTTGAGATATTATCTCTATTAGTGGCTGTGTAAGTCTCTCAAGTTCTGTAGATTTTTGTTTACTGTATTTTGGGGCTCTGTTGTATCTTTCTGACAAACTGACCCTTTAAATTACATGAAGGATCCCTTTTTGTTTCTAGTAACATCTCGTCTTAAAGGCCATTTTGTCTCCTATTAATGTACTCACACCAGCTGTCTTCTGGGTTGCATACTGTATTTTTTCCCCATCCTTTTTCAAACTGTTCTAGATGCCTTTGCATCTAAAGTATCTTCTGTGAACAGCAGACAGCTGGATCCTGTCTTTTAAAAAATCTATACTGAAGATGAATGGATAAAGAAGATGTGGTACATATACACAATGGAATATTATGCAGCCATAAGAAAAAAACAGATCCTACCATTCGCGACAACATGGATGGAGCTAGAGGGTATTATGCTCAGTGAAATAAGCCAGGTGGAGAAAGACAAGTACCAAATGATTTCACTCATATGTGGAGTATAAGAACGAAGGAAAACTGAAGGAACAAAACAGCAGCAGAATCACAGAACCCAAGAATGGACCAATAGTTACCAAAGGGAAAGGGACTGGGGAGGATGGGAGGGAAGGGAGGGATAAGGGTGGGAAAAAAGAAAGGGGGCATTACGATTAGCATGTATAGTGCATGGGGGGCACGGGGAGGGCTGTGCAACACAGAGAAGACAAGTAGTGATTTTACAGCATCTTACTACACAGATGGACAGTGACTGTGAAGGGGTATGTGGGGGGACTTGGTGAAGGGAGGAACCTAGTAAACATAATGTTCTTCCTTAAAAAAACGATACTGATCAGCTGGAGCTTTTTCTTACCTGTTGCTTCTGGAGTGCCTCCTTTTGAGTTGAATGCTGTTTTTAGTGTACCATTTTAATTCCTTTATTTTTAAAGTTCATAGGTTCTTCAGGTTTCCTCTAATTATGTATCCTAACTTACCACAACCTGCTTCCAATTATCATGAACTTTGAGTAAAATGTAGAATTTAAATGTCCCACAATGTAATTCCATTTCTTCCCCCTCCTTTGTGCTATTGTCATAGTGTATCTATATATGCCATAAACCCCAATACAGTTTTATCATCTTACACAATCATATCCTTTAAAGGAATAGTTATATGATCTTTTATATTCACCCTCATATTTATCTTTTCCAGTGGTATTTATGTAGATTCTAGTTACTATCTGGTGTCATTTCTTCTCAGCCAAGAATATCCGTTAGTGTATCTGATAAGGCAGGTCACTATCAGAGAATATCTTTATTTCACCTGCACTTTTGATAGTTTTTGCTGGATATACAATTCTTGGTATTCAAGAATTTCCTTTTCTTTCAGCACTCTGAAAATACCATTACATTGTGCCATTTGCAATAAACCTGTGGAACCTGTATCCTCCGTGGTGTAGATGCTGATCATGTCTGGTTTTTAAAATTGTTTTTACTTTTGATATTCCTGTGTCTGCACCACTTATTAATCAGCCAGTAATTGGTCAGAGGTTGTGCTCAAACATCTTGAGCCAGCAGGGCCTGCAACCTGTACCAGTGGACCTGTGTGGGCAGGGGAGTGCACGCGGTCTGCTCAGCTTTACCTGCCCCTGATCTCTCACATCTGCCCTGCGTGCGCAGGAAGCCCCTCCATCAGCAAGGGGTGTATCAAGAGTTTATTAAGGTCTAATATGGCTATCTCGCTTTCTGTGTCTCCCTGTTAATGCTGATCATCTGCTGGCCTGATGTCCCATGTGGGACGGTGACCTGCCTCACAAACCTGCTGGCCTTGTTTGCTTGCTGCAGAGATTGCTGTCACTACGTGACACAGCCACGCATTCCGCCCTTCCAGCTCCAGCTCCATTCCCCGTCACAGGGGCCTGTGCCCCAGTGAGTGGTGCGCGGATGTCTGACTTGCTCTACCCTAAGACTGCCGCTCTGCACCGGGTGGCGGGAACGACACCGACTCCTGTTCTTACCCGAGGTTCAGCACGCTTTTATGGGTGAGTACTTCTCAGCTGTGTGCCTTTGGACAGTGCCCAACAGCTGCTTGTGGTGATTTGTCCTGTTTTATCACTGGTTTTTGAGAAAAGGATTGAGGCTCCTTATCCTACTGTATTAGAAGTCCTGTCTTCCTCCTCTCAACTACAAATTTTACTTATTTCTATGACTGCTATTTCTTGGGCTCATACTTTATCCTTTGTTTAACTGCTTTTCTTTTAGAACGTTTTTGTGGACAGTGAACCTTCGGAGTGCTTGTAGGTAGGTCCACGGTCATCATTCTGTCTTTGCTCTTGAACAGCAATGATGTTTAGGATCGTAGATTAAAATCCCTGCCCCCAAATCCACTGCTTTCTAGAATCAGTTACAAATACTGATGCCCATCTGGTTCTTCTTTCTTTCTTAGCTAAACTATGATTCCCTCCGGCTTTTAGAACTTTCTTTTAATCCTTAGTTCTTATTTAGGTGTCCAGGTGGGGGCTTTTATCTTTCACTGGAACTTAAAAGAGTCTTCCTCTGTGACTTTTTCCCCTGTGTATGTACCTGTTGGTCTTCTGCACTGAGTTCTGGTCCACCTTCCACTTCACTAATGTGATTTTCCCCTATGATCACTACGTTAGTTAGCAATCTGTAATTCTAAATCATACCAGTCATGTGTTTATTTTCCAGAAATCCTAATTTCCTGTTGTTTTCATGAATAGCTTTGTTGTGTTAGTACTTTTATTAAACACACATATAAAGGCATGTATTGTTAAAAATAAAAAAATATTTATACCTTCATTAAAAGTTCACATTATCAATAATTTAGTTTGCTGTGTGCCCTTTCCCACCACTCACCCCCTACCCAGAAGCACCCACTATCCCAGATTTTATCTTTGACTTGCTTTTCTCTGTTGTTTCACTGCTTAAGGACATATTCATTAACATTTTGTTAAAATTAGCATGTTACATAACTGGTATGATAGGGTATATAATCTGTAATTTTTAGGAATTTTTTCCCTTGACTTCAGGTGTTGTTTTAATTTTCTCAATGCTAACCCAATGGCATTTGTTTATGTGGCAAGTATTTTCTGGTGTCTGGCTTGTGCTTTTACTCTTAATGGTGTCTTTAATGTATGTCAAGGCTGTGCAGATATATAGAAAGGACTGTGTCATCCTGTTGATTTGATCCTTTAAAAAATATGGTAGGTCTCTCTTTGGTAATATTTAAGATACGTACACCATCTCCAGTGCCAACTCAGGTCAGGCTGCAGAACAGTTCCATCAGCCCAGAGGTACTGTGCTCCTCCCATTAACCTGTCTGGATTAATACTGTCCTGGATTCTGTCACCATGTAAGTACTAGTTGTTGTTGAACTTCACATAATGGAACCATACAATGTGTTCTTGCACTGGCTTCCTTTGTTGTGCATATTTATTTTTAGAAATTTGTATTATTTTATTCATATATATACTGCTGAGCAGTTTTCCCTTGTGTACATGCCACAGCTCCAAAGTCGTTGTACCATTTTATGCTACTAGCAAATATGTGAGAACCATTTGCTCTGTGACTTTATCTACCCTTGGATTTGTTCCTCTATAATCTTAGCCCCTCTGGTGAGGCGTGCTGGTGTAACCTGGTTTTAAGGTGCCTTTCCCTGATGAATAAATACTTAGCAGTTTGTCACGTGCCATCTGGTTGTCTCCTTTTGTGACATGCTTGTTCCCATGCATGCTTTTCCTTCATTTAAAAGAAACTTGAGTTTATTTTTCTTACTGGCTTATAGGTTTTAAAAAATATCCAGATGAATTGCTAATTACATGTATAACATATCTTTTCTAGTCTGTGGCTTGTTTTCACTGTTTTAGTATTGTATTTTGGTGAGAAGCACTTACCGAGTTCCAATTTATCATTTTTCTCTGGTCAGACTTCTTTGGATACCCCTCCTGGCCTGAGGCTAGCTTGGCAGCCGTTGTGACACTCGGACACCGTTCCACTGTGTCTGGCTCTCACTGTTCCACTGCTGAAGTCAGCTGTCTTACTCTTGATCTTTTGAAGATAATGTGTGCTCCTCTGGTTGCCTTTGAATTTTTTCTCCTTTACTTTGGTTTTCAGCTGTTTTACTAGGATGTGCATAGCTGTGTTTTTCCTTTATTTATCTTGCTATGGGTTTATACAGCTAGTTAAATCTGTGGCTTGATATCATTTTAAATATTCTAGGCCAGTTTGTCTCTCCAGACATTACTTCATATTCTCTCTCCCTCTTCTCCCCTTATTCTAATGACATTAGGTATTTTCACCATGAGCTACATCTTCTATTACTTACATATATCTCATGCTTTTTACTTTCTACCTTTTTGTGGGTGTGTGCATCAATCTGTTTTCAACCCATCTATTTTGTTTGTCCAATCTGCTACAAAACACATCCAGTGAATTATCATTTTAATCATTTTTTCAGTTGTAAGAGTCCCATTTGATTTTTCTATAGACTCCAGGTGTCTTGTTAAATTCTCCACCTTTTCATTTACTTTCTTCTTTATATGGATCATGATTAACATTCTTGTTTGACAGCTTTACTACCCGGACTCCCTTGGATCTGTCTCTGCTGGCTGCCTTCCCTTTTGGTTTTCATTATTTGGTCCTGCTTCCTGGAATGTGTTTCAAAACAATTTTTTTTTTTTTTTTTTTTTTTTTTTTAGCTATAACTGACATTAGTTTCAGGTGTATAACATAATGATTTCTTATTTGTATATATGCAAAATGATCATCACAGTAAGTCTAGTTAACATCCATCACCACACATCGTTAAACCCTTTTTTCCTGTGACAAGAACTTTAAAATATTTTCGTAACTTTCAAATATACAACACGGTATTTCTGACTGCAGTCACTGTGCTGCACATGACACCCCTGTGACTGATTTATAACTGAAGGTTTGTACCTTGAGAGTCCCTCCACCCATTCCGCCTGCCCCGTGCTCCCTGCCACTGGCAACCACCAGTACTGTTCTCTGTATCTATGAGCTTGGTGTTTTTACTTTTCTTTTTTTAGACTCCACAAATAAGAGAAATCATATGGTATTTGTTTTTCTCTTATTTTACTTAGCGTAATGTCCTCTAGTTCCATCCATGTTGTCACAAATGGTAAGATTTGATTTTTTTTATGACTAACATTCTAGAGTGTGTGTGTGTGTATTTATTCATTCATCCACTGATGGACAATGGATGAATTCGGTTGCCTCCATGTCTTGGCTATTGTAAATAATGCTATAATGATCATGGGGGCAGTGCATGTATCTTCTGAATTTTTGTTTGCTTTGGATAACTACCCAGGAACAGAACTGCTGGATCATGTGGTATTTCTTTTAGTTTGTTGAGGAAACTATTTTCATGGTGGTTGTACAAGTTTACATTCCCACCAAAAGTGCACAAGGGTTCCTTTTTCTCCACATCCTCACCAACACTTGTTATTTCTTATCTTTTTGATAGTAGCTATTTGGGTGTGAGGTAATATCTCACTGTGGTTTTGATTTGCATTTTCCTGGTAATTAGTGATGTTGGACATCTTTTAACCTATTTCTTGCTCTTAGTATGTCTTTTCAGGAAAAACATCCTATTCAGATCCTCTGCTTATATTCTCATCATATTATTTGGGTGTTTTTGACTATTAAGTTGTATGGGTTCTTTATGTATTTTGGATATTAACCCCTTATCAGACATGTGATTTACAAATATTTTTCCTATTTGGTAGTTTGCCTTTTCATTTTGTTAATGGTTTCTTTTGCTGTGCAAAAGCTTTTCCATTTGATGTTTTACTTGTTTGTTCTTGGCTTTTGTTGCCTTTGCTGGTGTCAAATCCAAAAAATTTTCACTAGGACAATGTCAAGGCACTTAAAACCTAAGTCTTTAGTCCATTTTGAGTTAACTTTTGAATATGGTATGACAGTGGTCCAGTTGCTTTTGCATGTGGCTGTTCAGTTTTCCCAGTACCATTTATTGAAAAGACTGTCTTTTCCCCATTGTATATTCTTGGCTTCTTTGTCATAAATTGACCACACATGGGTGCATTCCTGGGCTATTCGGTCCCGTTGATCTAAGTGCCTGGTTTTAGGCCAATGACATGCTCCTTTGTCACATAGTTTGAAATCAGGAAGTGCGATGCCTCCAGCTTTGTTCTTCCTTCTCAAGATTGCTTTGGTTACTCAGGGCCTTTTGTGGTTCCATACAAATTTTAGCATTGTTTGTCCTTATTTATTTGAAAAATAGCCTTGAATTTTGATAGGGATTGAGCCTGTAAGATTGCTTTAGAGCATTAGTTTTTATTAAATGGTGAGGATTCTGCAGGAAAAACCATGGAAGCTCTTGGTATCTATTTTCTTCTGGCAGACAAATGACAAATTCCCTTAATGGGTTGATTCCTGGTTTGCCCTTATTTCTAAAGCGTGGATTTTCTGAATTCTGAATGGAAGCTCTAGGGTGTTAACAGGGCCTTCTCTCTCTGGCATACTCTGAAATCTGATGTTTGTTCCCCTAGCACAGTGAGACTTGCTAAAATATGTGTTTAACCTCTGAACCTATGCTTTTTCTGCTTGGGTTATCTGCCTCATTCATCTCATACATGTGCAATTTAGGAATCAGCAAATGCCCTGAGAAAACTGTAAAAAAGAAGTGGACTCAGTGTCCTCTGCTCTGGAGCCGATCTGGACTCACAACCAAAGTAACCATATGCCAAGGGACCCTTCTCCTCAGATTCTTGGCCTCCCCAATCCTGGCTGCTTTGATTGCTTTCCAGTAATTTCAAACAGATGTGTATTTTTCTCCATGTTCCTGCCAGCTTTTAATATATTTTGAGAACTATACTGTTAGGTATGCAAATGTTCATGACAGTGTATTTTCCTGCTCTTTTCTTCTTTTTCCCCATACAGTCCCCTTTTTGCGTCATTTGCTAATTTTGATCTTGAATTATGTAGCTATTGAGAATGCCTCTCCGGCTTTTTTGTTCTGGCTTTCTGGTCCCTTTCTGCCTAGTTTATGTTCTTCCTTCAATTTCAAACCTGTATCTTTTCATCTAAAGTAGCTTTTCTAGACAGCATATTGGTAGCTTAAGAAGATCTGAGATTAACTGGCAAGCTTAACCCATTTACTGTGATTACTGTTAGAGTAGGCTTTTTTTTTAACCCCTCCTTTCCTGCTTTCTTTGGATAGATCAGGTTTTCTCCTGCTGATGTAGAAGTTACACATTCTATCTTTGTTTCTAAGGTGGTTATCTTTAAGTTGAATTCTTAAACTTATAACTTCCTATGTAAAACAAACTGCACACTTACAACCCTTTTATCCCATCTCCTACCCACATCCCACCATCCCTTGTACATGTAAGTTGCTAAGATCTTGGTTCTAGGTTACTATGATACTAAATTTTTCCTGGTCCTTTTTAGATAAGAAAACTTTACTGAGATACTGGACACCATCACTTGCCAACTTTGTCAAGATACTCCTGGATTTTCCTCCTTGAAAGCCTGTGAACCTGAGACTATGCCCTCATACTTAAATGGACATTTTGCCTGGATATAAAATTTTAGGTTCAAGTACTTTATCTACTTGGTCACAGTACTGCCATTCATTAGGGTATCTGTTCAATCAGATGTCTTTTTTTTCTTTACAAGTAGCCTGCTCTCTTTCTCTGGAAATTTTCAGAATTTATCATTTTAAATCTCACAAATAGTGTTTCCAGGCATGGAATTTTCCTTATCTATTCTGACAATCATTATTTCTCCAAATCTTCCTATTTTCACTTTACTCTTCCTTTTGGGACTTCTATCTATTTGCATGTTTCTTTTGCCTTCCTCTAAACTCAGAGTTTCCAGTTTTATCATTTCATGCTTCTGGGAGCAAATCTCCAGATGAATTTCAGCTCACCCGTGCACTCTACAGCTCTGTCACTTCTGCAGTGTGTTTCAATCATTCATGTCCTTTATTTCAAGTATTTTTATATCCAACATTTCTTTGGTCTGTCTTCTTCATATTGCTAATATCTTCACATGTCTTTTAGGAGTGATTATTACATTTATCTTAAATTCTTACCCCATCCCTTCCAATAATTATTTGTGCTCCACTTGTTTGGTCTGTGGCCTATCTTTTGCATTGTACTTTTCAGGCATATGGTTACTTTGGTTGTGAGTCCAGACTGGCCCCAGAGCAGAGAATCCCAGGCATCCTGAACTCATGGCCACCGTTTTCACTCCTCCAGGCCAGGCTTTCACTCAGAGCCTCAGCTTCAAGGAAGTGGCAGCCCGGGAGGAGGAACTGTCTCCCCAGCTGGTGACACGCCGGCTCTAGGGTTTGGAAGGAGCAGGACTTTTTACTTTTATTGATGGAAGGCTCTCAGACAAGCCTTCCCCCTGAGGACAACCAGGAAAACTGGAGAAACTACTACACATTCTGAAGCTGTTTATAGGCCACGCAGGAGCCTGCCTCAGATGGCCTCGCCAGCAGCCACAGGGAAGGCGCTCGCAGGCCCGGGTCTTGTTCCCCGTCCAGTGAGCCTTCCCGTGGCCTCCCTTTGCCCTCCGTGCCTGCTGCCACAGGGGCTCCTGCTGCCTGAACAGACTCCCTCCCATGTGTGTGAATTAGATTTCCTTAGTCCTTCCCTTGATTACTTTCTACTTTCTTGCAGAAATTCCTCAAAGACCCCAAAGTCGAGACACTTGGGCATGGCCTAAAGACACGGTGACTATGTGAGTGAAGGTCACCACCACCTTGAGCTAAAAAAAGCTTTTTTTAAAAAAACAGAAGATAGTTATTTTGCTGCAGGTGAACAGGCCCACAAAGGGGCGGCTACACTGCACAGTACCTAACCAACTCACAGTGAGCTTTCTCTTCCTTTTCTGGGTCCCAGGCACTTTCCCTGCTACCTTTTCTCTTTCCTCCAGGAAGCCCACAGACCATCCTGGGGCTCTGCAGAGAAGGGGGTGACATTCCCCCACACACTCAGCCCTGAAAGGCGAGCGTGGTCAGGGATGGTGGTCCTTGCTGCTCTCTACACTGTAACTTCCGCTGCAGGCACCAACGCTTCAAGTCTCTCCCACTTCTGCCCACCTGAGCCACAAGTTCTAGCTGTGGCTGGATGCCATCCAGTTAGAGACCTCAGGCAGATCTCGTGTCTAGTCCTCTGCGTCCCACCGCGGACAGCGAGGGCTTGGGCTGGGGGCCCTTTGGCAGGGCTGTGATGGCCTGGCGGCTCGTGTTCAGGAGCCCAGACCCTGTACCCCAGCCATGGTCCAGGGATCACACCCCTGCGTACGAGCTGACAGCTGGGGCTGAGGGGCCCTTGTGTGGGTAATGGCTGGTGTCTCTTTCTTCAGAAAAATATCACGGGAGCCTACCAGGTCAGCAAGAAGTCTCCAAAGTCCATGGTGAAGGTGATCAGAATTTCAGCGCCTGCCAGCGATGCTGCCTATAACTACAGCATTCAGACCCTGAATTCCACAGAGCTTGCCAAGGAGCTGCATCGAGAGATGGCCAAGGTGAGTGTGTAGAGAGCAGGAACTGCCGGTGTGCACGTTCCAGCTGGGGCAGCAGCTGCTGGCCAGCCCCGTGGGCTCTTCCCCCCGACCATCTTGCCCCGGTGGTCAGCGGGTTGCTCCAGCGTGCAGAAGAATGGCAGCCAGCCGGGGGAGCAGACAAGGATCCGGTGCACCCGTTCCCACGCCAGATGTGACTCCTCCACTAGAGCAGAGAGCCTCGGCCTAAAGTCACAGGTTCCCCACCTCAGGGGCATGTTGCTACAGCAGCTTAGGAACAGCTGCCGCCCGGGAGGCAAAGCGTTGGCTTCCAGCACACAGCAGCTTTAGAGAAGGGCTCCTCTGTCAAAGGGGACAGGAAAGCGGCCCTCGCAGGGCCGCACAGCTCAGTGAATCTAAACGCACTGTTGGTGTGGTCAGAACTGCCCGGCCCTGTTTCTGGCACCTACTTGGAAACCAGAGGGGAGGTCAGCCCTGCCCAGGTCTGCTACTAGCCATACGTTCGCCTCTTCCAGGAGCCGAGGAAGCGATTCACCTACTCTCGGGATTACCTCTCAGCCATGGTGGAGCCTCAGGACTCAGAAGAGGAGAAGAAAGCCAGGAAGAAATCCCGGCAGGCCTGGCTAACAGCCAGTGGATTCCAAGTGACAGGTCTTCACAGCACAGACAATGACCGTCACCTCAGGCTGCCATCCACTGGCTCCGTCAGAGAAGTGAACGAGGTCCCTTGGGAGGAGCAGGGTCCGGGTGGGGTGTGTACAGGGACCTCCCCCTAACTTACTGTCTCCGATTTAGGAATGGAGGGAAAATGCACTGTTTGCTAATGCGCTGGCACCTGTGCTGGACCAGGAGTGGTGGAGCTGGGACCGGCGCCGCCAGGACTTTAACCTCTACACGAAGCCAGCGCCTGTCCTGGACCTGCCGCCTTCTCCAGCACTGATGCCTCTCACAGGTAACATGAGGCCTGAGCAAAGCGGAGCCTGGGGGGCAGTGCTGTGTGCAGGCAGTACTTCTGTATCTTCAGCGGCACCTGTTTTGGCATAGATGTCCCAACTTCCTATGCTTGGACAGCAGGACTAAGAATGGATTGGTATTAACAATCGAACTTGCTATGTGACTTTGGGTGGGTCCCTTCACTGCTCTGGGCCTATAAAATGGGGCAGCTGGGAGACAGATCCAAGGGATTTCTGACCTTCCAACTCCCGCACTGCTTCAAGACACTGCCGTCTCCCTCTGCTGGGCAGGGAGGGAGCCTGGAAGCGTGGGGTGGCCACACCAATCAGTCCAAGTCACGTTTTCTCCCCTTGATCCCTTTGTTTGTTAACAGAGCTAGACCTTAGTTCAGGCAGAAAGACAGGAGTTTACCTGGCAACCCTGTGGGCGGAGAAACCTTTCCCGGAAAGCAAGATGAGACAGACCAAGGTTTTGTCTCTCCCCTCCCCACACCACCTTCAAGAGAGACGCAGAAAGGGACACTTGCACTGGCGGCCTCTGCTGCTGGCAGGGGGCTCACCTCCAGGGAAGCCCCTGCGGCCACCCCACCTGTACGAGAGGCTAAGTACTCTCCCAGTGCTTCCGTGCCAACCATGTACTTCGTGTTCCTTTGGAAAGTTACTCTCACAGTTAACAGTATTGTAAACGTTCACCTACGCAGGGCAGTTACCAAGACCCCAGCAGAATGCTCAGGCTCCTCTGACGTCAGCAGCCAAACATAGACTTTTGGAGGAAAAAGAGAGCCTGGCTGCTGCCTCCTGCTCTGGGGCAACAGCTGTAATGGGCACTTTCAGCCCCAAACCACCCAGAGGTGGACAAGAGCTTGATGCCTGCTGCCCAAGCATGGTGGGGACCCAGTGTATGTCAGGACACAGCAGAGAGCCCGGAGGAACCCTAAGGCTGGCCAGTGACACCTCAAGAGCAGAGGCCAGGCCATGTAAAGAAAGCAGAGAGGAGGACTCCTAACCCTGGGGCCCCGTTCTGGCCCCTCTGCCTGCAGGGCGCTTCTTGGAGGGAGAGGATGAAGGGGCCTGGACACCAGCACCAGAGGGTGGCCCCTGGGGGTCAGGGCGCTGTCATCCGTTCTGAGGAAAAATGGGATGGTAAGGGCTAGAAGGGTAAACACAAATTGCCACTTTATATTCTTGGCGGGTTCCTGGTACATGGTTAAGTGTATTTTGCTCCTAGGGGAAGTAGTATCCCTGCCACCTCAAGCCCATTTCCACTGTGATATCTCCTGAACTAGCAGATTAGCCCCAAACCCAAGGTCTCACGACTGCACTCTCTCCATCTCTGTTCAGGGCCTGGCGTCCCGTCCAGCAGCACCGGCAGGCTGAAGCCTGGAAGAGGCTCCCTCAGGCCAGGAGAAAGCCCTTCTGGGGCGGAGGGGGAAGAAAGAGTTCAGCGTGGGAACACCCTGAGTTCTGAGCGTTCTCTGGCACCGGCCGTGGCTGGGGGCAGCAGGGAACTGTCCCTCTGCTTCAGGACACCCTGTCCAGAGGGTGGGTACAGACATAGGCTCGCTTCTCTAGGATCTGCTGGGACACTTTCTTAATCTGTTCATCTAGATTTTCTGGGGAATCTGGAAGGGGAAAAGGGGAGTATGTGATGCTTCTGCACTGTGATAATACACATTCTTTTCCCCAACAAAGTCAGCCCACCCGCCACGGCACTCTGAGGTGAGCCTGCTGCCCACCCCCCGAGGAAGTGACTCTGGGCTGCAGGGAGAAACCAAGGACAAAAGGCTCATCCTGTTACGCCCTAGGAACCCCAGATCTTGTGGGGGAGATGGCACTTGCTCAATAAAAGACCCATGGCCCTGTAGAGGAGCCATTTCTTCCCCTCCACATGGTCTAGGCCGAAGCCGGGGCCCTCTGGCCAGGTTCATGCTAGCTGGAGTGCAGGGAACAGGCCGCCTCAGCTTCCAGGCAGTAGGTGGGGGTCCCCAAACAGCTCACCGTTCACAGTGACCTGGAATCAGGCCCTTTCCTCCCTCCCCCAAGACAATTACTTACATTTGTCCAGCTGAGACAGAGTGAAGAGATTCTGGTAATAAGCTTCCAGGCAGAAGATGTTGGCCAACAGAACCTGCGAAAACCAAGGTCAGACAGGATGTTCCTGAGAACCCTGGGGTCATTGGGCTCCCTCGCTGATGCTGTTTCCAGGAGCTCAGTCTGTCAGCCAATCCGGGGGCTTGGTTGGGGTCAAGAGGCCTGCCCAGGACTCAATCTCAAATTCTACTTCCAGCCTGGACCCAAACTGGCTCTGTCCCCAAAAGCAAGTTACTCAACATCTCTGTTTCCTCCAATGTGAGAGGGACATCAGAACCCTCATGGTCATGGGCTACTGTGGGGCAATACACAAAGACCTGGTACACAGTAGGTGCTCAGTGACTGCATCTGGCCTCTCCAGCAGGGTGGAGGGTGCCGGGTTTGGGACCCTATCACTCAGCCACCCCAACCACCAGGCCTCATTAAAGTGGGGCAGAACAAAGCTGGCAGGGGGCTGGGCAGGTTCACCTCATGGTCGTGGTTCCGGAGTCCCAGCCGGATGGAGCGGCTGGCCCGTGACAGCACGGCCGTCATGCCGTACAGGTTGATGAGGATGTTGGCTACCCGCTTCAGCACCAGCTGCTCCTCCACGATAGTCTGGGGACAGAGGCCGGGGCTGGAGGACCCACTGGCACACACAGCCCATCCCTGAGTCTTACAATGGCTGTGGAAGGCTGGCGCACCAGTTGCCTCTGTTCTCCCTTGTCTGTCTAGATGTGGGCAGGGGTCAAGGTAAGACCAGGTCCCAGAAACCTGGCTGGGCCAGGGGCCAGTGCTTACGTGCTCGCAGCACCCTCAGCAGCAAGAGCCTCACGGATCAGGCCCCCAGATGTGGGCCAGGGGGCTGCCACTTCAACTCCAAGGAGCCTCTGGTCACCTGGAAGGCTCCCCCCAGCTACAAGTGGACCCTGGGACTGGCAGCTTCAGCCAGCCCCCGTCCCCCCTGCACAGGGCCTGGTCCCTAAAGTGGTCTCTTGGCAAAATTCCCCATCTCCCTGACCCCCAGCTGGAGGGCCCGCTGTCCCCACATCTGGCGGGAGCCTGGGCACCTTGCCAAATCGGAGCAGCAAAGTCTCCACGGTGCGGCCAAAGGAATATACGTTCTCCTCAAGCTTGTTGGCACTGTCCTGGAACACCAGACAGAAGGACTCGGCTTAGCACCTCACCCCATGGTACCCCTCCCATCCCATCCAGACGGACATGGCCGGGGACTCGAGGCCTAGGCCCTGTGACCAGGTGGGGCCATCCTCCACCATGTGAGGGTAGAGATGGAGGCCACGAGGTGCCCCTCGGACTGGCTGGTCCTCCCCAACACCCCTGGTCACATCCCCTCTGGGAAGGAGATAATGGACAGGAGTGCACCCAGATGCAGTGGGGGTGAGAGTGGGACAGGTGCAGCTGCTGGGCTCACTCACTCACCCCAACACTGGGGTGCACAGCTCCGAGCTTCCCTGTCAGCCCCAGGTCCACGGTTCGGCCCAGTGAGTCCTGAAGCCTCCGGCTGACAGTCTGAATGATGGTGTTCACATTGCCCTGCTTAAGCTCCCTGCAGGAAGCCCATGGCCTCAGACCCTGCTGCTGGTTCCCACTGCCCAGCAACGCAGCCCCTGGGCACCTCACACCTCAGGGCAGCCGCCCCTCTGACCACCCAAAGCCATAAAGGGACCAAGTCAGGGCCTACGTGCCTGTCCCCCGGGAGCCACGCATGTGCTCCCTCCACAAGGAGCATGGCCATGGCCACAGCCAGCCTCCAGCTGGCTTGAGGGACCAGCTCTCATTCCCTAGTTTCTGAAAACCCAGCTCCTGCACTTTGGAAGACAGAAGCTGCCAAAGGAGGTGGTGAGGGCTTCCCTGGGCAGCTCCCTTCCAGCCCCCCTGCCCCAGCAGGTAAAGGCAAAGCTCAGGAGCCTGGGGTTCAGGGCCCTGCACCGAATGGCTCGGGCTTCTGCACCGCCATCCCCCCACCCAAAACCTGCAAGTGAGCTGAGCCGTGTGGGCTGTACCACCTCCCCCAGCACGGCAGCCCCTCCTCACGCTGCCCCAGGACGTGCCTCTGCTGGGCAGGGGCCTGAGGAACAGACAGCGGGAAGGCACCTACTTGACCCGCGTGGTCAGGATGCGGCCAGCGTGCTGCAGGCCCGTCAGGGCAATGTACATCCGGAGAACCTCATTGGTTCCCTGTGGACAGCAGTATGGAGGTCAGAGGCCACTCTGCTGGGGCAGCTGGGGCTGGCTGAGTGACCAGAAGGGCACGGCATGGCCTGCTCACCAGCCGCAGAAGCCACTGCTTTGAAAGCAGCCTCACTCGGGGAGCAGGGCAGGTGGCAGGCACTCACCTCGAAGATGAGCAGGATGCGGGTGTCACGCAGGACACGCTCATATGGGAAGTCCCTCATGTAGCCTGAGCCCCCGAGGATTTGCAGCGCCTCGCTCACACACTGCCAGGCGCCCTCCGAGCTGAACACCTACAATGGGCCCAGGGGCAAGGTCACCATGGGGTTGCTGGTCCAAGTCCCTTCCAAGAAGGGACTCGGCCACGGGGACTGAGTAGCTGGGGAGGTGGTGGGAGGCTGGGTGTGGACCCAGGATTTGGGATGAGGCCAGCCAGGCAGGGGCCCTGACACGGGGTGGCCTCAGGTGAGCCCTGTTCCTTCCTCGGCCTCACTGACCAGCTGTGACCCCTACCCCCACTGTGACTCCTCCTACCTCTGCGTCTCCCTTGGGGTGGAAGGGTGCACTGTTCACCTCCCACAGTTGGGGGACTCTTGTCCTTTACAGCCCACTCAGATTTGCCTCTGGAAGCCTGACCCACCCCTGCCACCCCGTTCGCCGGCAGCTTGCCCTCTGCACTTGGACCACCTGGCTGCCCCTGGGCCTGCTCCCCACATAAACACGTCTGTCCACATGTGAGCATGCACACTGCCATGCCCATCTCTAGGCTGCTCATGGGCCATTACTGTATGGTGACTGCCGAGGGGCGACGGGAGCCTGCGTGATCGAAGGACGCAGAAGCGCCCCACAGCCCCCAGGACAGGGGTCAGCGCAGACCACACACCCCCTACGGTCCTGACTTCGGGCAGTCTCCTCCTGACACAGTGTTCACTTCTCTGAGCTCTCACACTTCTCCTTGCTTCTCTCAGGAGACCAGTTTTAAAATAATCTTGGGGACCAAAGCACCGTCGTCATCTTTTATACTATAGCTGGAAATGATACTTCCTAATCCAACAAAAGCACAGAAAACACTACTATTTACCTCAAATGCTTCATAGAAGGAAATTCTGACACCAAAAAGTAGGAAAGTCATATGCTCAGAACAAAAGACACTCCTTTCCAAGGAAGCCCAGCTCTATTTTATATTGCCAGGAAGTCCTAATACGTGGCCCCTTTTCTCCTTTTGCTATACACTGGTGATCAACTGGTGACAACTTGGCACCTATCCCGCTGGGGAGACACCGGCTCAGTGGACACAGTCCTGGGCAGCTTGCCCCATGCATTCTGGCCCGCCCAGCTGCAGCCTGGGGTGTGCCGGGCACATGGTACGCATGTCACAAATACTGGGCTGATGATGAGCTGACTATGAGCTAAGGAGCAGAGGGAGATGCCAGGCAACACTGGGGGTGGGAAGGCACAGCTAAGGAGCATTTCCACCCCCCGTCTGGCTGTGCCAGGATCACCTTCACCATGGCAGCCTCGATGGAGCAGTCGGGGAAGCCTGGTTGGTCTAGCATCCCCGCAGTGAGGTAGGCCATACTTTCCATCACGTAGGCCTTCTGAGCCATCAGTGCAAACTTTTCCTGGGGCATTGGAGAAAAACAATCAAGAAATGCTTTGTGTGTGCCAAGACCCAAAGCAGCCAGCCAGTGGGGAAGGTCACTGGGACTGAAGCCTCCCTGCCTGGAGACAAGCCCCAGCACATATCAGGCAGCCGTGTGCGACACAGGTTTATCGTGTCCTCAGCCACTAGCACAGAGCCGCCAGCACAGACCCCGAGAGCACACAGCACACACACTAAGTGAATGAAAAGATGAGACCAGCAGGTGTGGGGCTCAACCCTCAGTACCTGAATTAATCCAAATTCACTGAGGCTCTTGTTAAACTGCTTCCGCGTGCAGGCATATTCAGCAGTCATTTCTGAAGCAGAGCAGAGTAATTAAAACGATTTTCTGGCTGTCCCAGACTGACTTCCTGGGGCTAACCTCCGTACCCTTCAAACGCTCAGGCAGGAACTCTGAGAAACAGGCCAGCTAGACCCAAACACCAAGAGATGGCACCCCCCCCACCATGCGTGTCTGGGTCAGAGCAGGGACTGTCCACCGTGAGGTGCCTGGGTGGACAGAGCTGGGCCCACGGAAGCGCCCTGGCCAGCAGGAACAGCCCAACTCCCAAAGCTGACCGCCACCAGAGCAGGAAGGCGGCCTGTTTGGAAAACTCGGGCCCTCTAGGAATATGGGTGTGGACATGCACTGCTCCCTGGGCCCAGCTCTGACAGCTCCGGAGGGAATGTGGCTCCTCCCGCTCTTCTCCCCCTTTGCCAGGCATGGGCTAGTCACGAACTGGTCCCTGCAGCAGGCTTAGAAGGTAGACAGGTGCCCACATTCAGATTCCTGGGCTTCGGGATCTCATCAGAGGTCCTACATCCTTGGGGACAAGCTGACCACGAGAGCCCCTGTGAGGCTCTTAAACTGAGTTTTCCAGATGTGGAAGCAAAGGCCCAGAGGGCTGCAGGGCCTTGGAAGCAGCTCGGCAAAGTGAGACAGGCCCCAAGGCTGTAGTCTGACGGGTCCACCTTCAGGCCCAGGTGCATCACGGACCCTCGGAGCCTTAGTGTCCTTCTCATCTGTAGAGTGGAGGTAGGAGCCCCCAGCAAGGTCTTCCTGTTGCCATGGTACCCTGAACTGAGGAACTTCCTAAGTGCTCAGTGATACGCCAGCCCCTGGGGGCCCCACTGCAGCCAGGGCCCTGCAGGCCCTTCTATAAGGCCAGGATGGTAATGACACCTCGCGCCCAGAAAACCCTATAGGGCTGTTGTAAGTTCAGTGGCAAAACTCAGGTTTCAGGTGTCGATACTATCAAGACACAGGAAGACAAGAGACCGAGGGATCTGGCTTGCAGATCCAGCCCTGCTCCTCACCCACTGAGCAGAGTCACCTACAAACAGAGCCTGGTGACAACTCATGTGCGGCTCCCACCTGGTGTTCACTACCAGGCTCAGTTCTTAGGGGTCAGAATAGCAACCCCTCCCGGCCTCTGACAGTGTCCACTCTGCCCCTCCCCTGACCCTCTATGAGAAGGTAAAGCACAGGTGTACAAACGTGAACATGAACCCTTTGGGGGCAGACAGTACATTCTTTGGTCTAAATGGAAGCCCGGGTCCTAAACTTCAGCTGGCCCGCTGGCCCGGTGGCTGGCTTGGCGCCTGAGGACAGGGCGGCGGGCCAGAGAGGGGGCCGCAGGGCAGGGCCGCCACACAGCAGCCCGCGCCGACTCACCTACCGATCAGTCTCTTCAGCATCCCGGCCACGGCGCAGCCCATGCTGAACCGCCCGCTGTTGAGGATGTTCATGGCCACCTGCGGGGACAGTGGGCAGGCCCTGAGGTCCTGGCCCCTCGCGGCAGCTACCCGGGGTCTGCGGCTGGGAACAGCCAAGGGCTGGGCACCAGGCGCGACACACCACCCCAGCACTTTGCCTGTTTTTACCAGAACGTTTCCTGAAAACAAAAGGCAAGTCTGCACCAGCATCTGGGCCGAGTTCCCCATCCTGCCCGTCCTCACAGGGCTGGGACAGAGCCCAGTCCCAAGGCTTCAAATGACAGTCATGTGGTCACTGTGATGCCTCTCACAAATGTCCCGGGGTTGCCCCCCACCCAACAGAGCTGGACAACATTCTGGAAGGCCAGGCCGATTCTCTGAGTCCTCAGGGAAGTGAGTAGAAACTAAAACTTGCTACAAGCACCTCCGACTTTCCTACCAAGGCATCAGTGTCATGATTCTCGTTTCACAGATGAAGGATCTAAGGTTCAGTGTGGCAAGGTGACCCTCTTGAGGTCACACAGCAGGCATCCATCCACCACCCAGACCCATGCTCTCTCTAGGGATCCAGCCCCTCCCACTGAGACGACGTTCAGACAGCGGCGTGCCTCCCTCCACCCCAAGTCCTGCGGTGTCACCTGCCCCACCCACTTCTCTCCTTTCCAACCCTACCCTCCTACCTAATGCAGACGGTGAGCAGCTGGTGATGAGGGACAGGCACGTGCCTGTCTACACACACAGCTTCCGAAGTATTCAGGCACCCAGACTCATGGCAGCGTCCCCTTCAGACGCGGAGGGGCGCAGAGGCAGACAGCTGACTGGGGAGGGCTTTGGGGTGTCAGGGAGGTGATGCGGGCAGCAAGGGCTTTCAAGGAGCCATCTGGGGAGGGAGGGCACCCCAGGCACACGGTCAGCACGAGGCTCCTGACAGACAGCAGGGACCTGCCAAGACTGCTCAAGCCCACTTGGCCTGTTAGGAGGCCTCAGAGGCAGGGCTGGCATCTGGGCACAGACAAAAGTCTGCAAAACCCATAGTTTTCCTAAAAGCTCAATATCAAACACACTGCTTTCCACCAAATGCTTCCTTACATGTGACCTGGATGGCAACAACATGCAACTGAACTTGAATTTACGCTCGCTTATGACCCTGAATAGGAGAATATCTCAAAACAGACCCTGGAGGATGTAAGGTGGAAACAGGTGCTCCAGCTACTGCAAAGGGCAAGCGCTCAGGCCCAGGGGACTGGGAGGCGTGGGTGCTGGATGGGGGAAGAGGCTGGAGTAAGGCCCCTGCGGTGTGACATTCAGATCCTGCCCTGCCTCCTCCAGGAACTTCAGACTGTATGTGTCCCAGGACACAGGCAACACAGGCCTGCCTGGAGCTGCAGGACTAGGAAGAGGAACTAACTCCCCACCTTCATTCCCTCTTCCCAGATGGGCTTTTGAAAGCCACCTTACAGTTCAGTGAACAAAATCCGCTTCATAGCACCTTCATAGGTTATGCTTAACCTCACAAAAGAAAAAGAAGGAAAAAAGGACTTGAGACCAGGTCTTACTCCCCAGAGGATCAAAGACCTTGGGGGCTTAGGCCCATCTACAGACAGGCCCCTGGGCCAGGCAAGGATGTCTACTTACCCTGGGGCCCTCTCCTCTGCCTTACCACTGCTTGACCATAGAACAGCTCCACTACATGTATTTTCCACTACATCCCAGACCAGTTTTCCCAGCAGCAAGATACTGTGCTCTGTCACTATGGACAGCCCTGTGCTGGGCTCCCTGCTCTGCCCTGAGATCTGACTACCCAGAGGAAGCAGCTCCTATTCACATTCAGCCACTCAATTTTCACCGGCCTCTGGTCACCATGATCTCTGGAATCACTGGGTATAATCCCATTCTTTAATATTTAGACTAACTGGCAGGCAATCCTGCCAGTAACAGGGAAGGACTCCAGAAATCTATTCCTTCTGCATGCTAAAGCAATCATTTCTACCTAACACAATGGAAAACAGTTAAGTGTGGTGTTGGGAAGGGGCATTCTCACACAACACTGGAGCAGCAGGCAACCTGTCAACTTATGAGCACACCCTCTGACCCAGTGATTCCTGGGGGTGGTTAAACTCAGGAAAGAATCAGACGAGTGTGTAAAGAAAGATATGTTCAAGGATATATGCCATGCAGTATGGCTCTGAGTAAAGGAAAAGTGGAAACAACATTCAATGCCCGATCCTGGGATTATCAGATGTGGCATTGCCACACGAAGAAATTGTATGTGGCAATAAACACTAGTGATATACATTTACCAGCACAGAGCGATTATTAGGATTTACTGATAAGTGGGTAAGTTCAGGCTGTATTACCCACACACACCAAATAATTAATGATGTGTACTCATTACAAAGATCCACAAAGATAAGCACCTAAAATGAGAATAGTGAACGACAGTTCCCTTTGTTCCGTCCGTCTGCCTCTGCCTCTATTCTCTTCTCTGCACGTATCTTTTGGGTCACACAGGTAATACACAAGCCTGCCGCTGTGTACACACTTGCCCCTTTTGTCCTCCCACTGGCGCAGCCCTCTGGCTGACAGGCGCTGAGCCACCCTGTGCCAGGAGCTTTGTCTGAGGTGTTTACTGGATTCTCAGGAGACTCAGGAGGGGATGAGGGACTGCTTTGATGTCTGCTTGCTTCACAGCCAAGGTGGGTGGTGAAGATACCTGCCAGGTCACCCAGAAAATTAGGCCAGGTCATCAGTTAACAAGACAAATGGGCCAAAGGTTTGAAAAGACATTTCTCCAAAGAAATGCAACCAGTCAGGAAGCACATGGAAAGATGCTCAACATGGTTAGCCGTCAGGGAAGTGCCAATCCAACCATAATGAGATGCCACTTCAGCCCCCAGGGAGGGCCACCATTCTTCACCTGGACGGTAACAAGCATAACGCGTATGTGGAGGAACCGGACCCTACTTTGTGGCTCTACACTTTCCTGAAGTGGTGCAGCCACGTGGGAAACGAGGGCAGTTCTCAGCGAGGCAAACATACAGTCACCATCTGACCAGCAGCTGTACTCTAGGTGCAAAAAACTAAAAACACGGCTCACATGAAAGCTTGTGGGTGAACGCTCACGGCAGCAGGACTACTCAGAGCCCCACAGTGGAACCACCCAAATGCCCACTAGCTGGCAAACATACTCAGTGTGGTCTGGCCACACAATGTAGTATTTACTCAGCCAGGAAAGGAGTGACACGGGCTGCAACCCAGATGAACCCTGGAAACATGATGCTCCGCGTAGAAAGCCAGACACACAAGACTACACGGTTTCCCTTTATATGGAATGTTCAGAGTGGGCCGGTCCACAGCAACAAAGTACAGCAGCCAAGGGATGGCAGAGGGGAGGCGAGAAGGGGTGGGGTTTCTGTCCAGGGATACTCTGCAATTAGTGGTGACGGTTGCACAACATAGGGAATGGACTAAAAACCATACAAGTGTACATTTGAAAATGGTGTATTTTATATTATGTGAGTTATCTGTCAAGAAAGAGAGAACAATAAATCTGACTCCAAGAAAAAAATATTAGGGCAGGGAGTCAGGACCCAGGGTCGTGCATCCAGAGAATCTGAGTGGCTTCAGCGCCACCAGCCTGCCTTCCTGCACTCGCTGGAGAGGAGAACCCCATCCCTGCTCACAGGGAACGAGGAAGAGCCCTGGTCCTAACCACACACACTGTCTTCTGGGAGCCAATTATCCCCAGTCCCCACTTCACTGACTCCCCTTCAGAGAGGATGGTCACCTGGCAAGCCCAGGCTGGCCTGCTCCCTGCAGGGCTGGGACAGGATAAGCTGCACCACACAGCTGTGGGGCACTGCGGGGCTGCTGGCCTCTCACCTTAAACCCGCCTCCAACTTCTCCAAGGACATTCTCCACTGGCACCCTGGTGTTTTCAAAATGGACTTCACAAGCTAAAAAACATGAAATGGAAGGCCTCATCCAACAAATGCATGGCACACTGCACTTGACCCGCAGGCCTGCAGTGCAGTTCCCTCCTTCTGTCTGCATCTGCTAGTAGGACGGCACAGAGAGGCAAGCTCCCTGCCCACAGGAGCTCCTCCTTGGTGTGGAGATAAAACACCCACCCTGATGCCAGTGTGGACAGTGCCTCCCGGTGGTGCATGTGGGCAGCCCAGTCCCTCCCCCCACCTAGGGCCGCCTCATCCCCACCCAGCACGCCAGGCTCTCTCCTATCTCAGGAACTTTGCACACACTCCTTTTGCTACCCTGCTGGAATACTCTGAGGCAGCTCTCAATAGGCAGTGCAGGTGTGGTGGTAATGTAGGAACCACAGCCGCCAGCACTGTCCTGCCTCCGTGTGCACCCAGCATCTGACACATGTTGGAGCACTCCTTCTCAAGACACATCACAAGGTGGGTCTGTTATCACCCCTTTCCTTTTGGTAAGGAAACTGAGGCATAGAGAAAGAAACTAGCTTGCTGGAGGTCTAGCTTCTCAGCAGGGAGCCAGGCCAGAGCTCAGGGCCTCTCACCCCCAGGCCGGGCTGCTATCATGACAAACACTGCCGTCCAGGCCACAGGGCCCCCGAAGATGAGGTGGCAAACCCAAGCAGGGCCAGAGGGGCCACAGGCAGCATGCGGTCCCCTGCAGCACAGACATTCCACGATCTGAGTGAGGGGCCCAAGGAGTGGCGTCCAGGGAGGCCCAAGGCAGCAGAGTCAAGGGCCCCTTACAGGACTGGCCTTGAGTGAACCAAGTGCCCCAGGCCAGCCTGGGCGGGCACAGGGAGGGCAAGAGGGAGGCGGCGGCTCCAGGACAGTTAGGGCTTCCTGTGATGGAAGAGCTACCTGGACACCTCGCTGTCCTTCCTGGGGTCACTGCTGCCTCCCGCCCAGAGCCAGGGGCTCCAGGAGGCCGCAGTAGGTCCCCCAGGCCCGGCCCACTGCGTGGAGGTGCACAGCCAGTGCTGGCTGAAATAATGAGTTAACAGCGAGGAGCTCATTTGCATGGCCATGGAAGTGTCACTGTGGCATTCTTAACTTGATTTTGCTATAATCCTTATGTGGAACGAAAACTATTTAAATTGCATTGTCTCGAGTTTGAATGGGGCTGAAGGGACTCTGTCCGCACAGGCTACCTACTGTTGGAGCCCCGGATGCCTAACTTGTCCTCGGGCTTCCCGTTCGTGATTCCGCCGAAGTCCCTCTCGACTATGAACGCTGTGATTTTGTCTTTCACTGAGTTGTCGGCATCAGCAACCTGGGTCTTTGCAAACACGGTAAAAATATCAGCCAGTCCTCCGTTGGTGATCCAGACCTAGGGAAAGAGAAGAGCTCTGGGGACAGCCACCCTGCCAGGCACCATCGCAGCCCTGCCTGGGCCCTGGGACACCCTACATCCCACAGGCCAGACACAGGACAGCCCGCAGCCCCAGGGAAGCCAAGCCTGCGGGGACAGAAGATGGCTCTCCCGTCTGCCCAGAGACACGGCGGCTGTGTGTGCAGAAGGGAGGGCAACGGGCCTGAGCACCAAATCACCAGGTTCCTCAAGAAGCAGGAGGGAGGGCAGGGAGGGCGGAGACACAGGGCCTGCTCAACAAACTGCAGTGTATGAGACGTATCTGGATCTTGATTTGGGCAACTGAGGAGCAAAAACGTTGGGGATGATTAGGGGAGTTTTGACTAGACAGTAAAAAATGACTATCCACTTTTCCATGTGGCAATGGTCTTGTAGAGACGCAGGCTGCTATCGCCGCAGATGCAACCGGGTCTGGCGATGCTGGCCAAAAAAACGTGGCTGGTGGCTAATGGCTGCTGAGCGGGTGGCAGGAACATGCTAGTTCACTATGCTCAGCTTTTGCATGTTTGAGATTCTGTGTAATAAAGAACTAAAAATCCAACACACAACAGCAGCTCAGGGAGGGAGCTGGTCTAGGTGTGACCAACGAGGACACCTTCGTTCCAGTCGTGGTTCTGCCACCAAGCACACAGAGGATGTGCAAGTCACTTCACCTCTGTGAGCCCCAGTATCTTCCCTGAAAGGAGAGCACACGGCAAGTGGCCCGTGCACGGTGGCGAAGGCTGTGACAAGGGCCCTGATGAGGCCACGGGCTGTACCTTGGAGCCGTTGAGGACGTAGTGCTTCCTGTCCTCGCTCAATGTGGCCCTGGCCTGGATGGAGGCAGCATCACTCCCACTGCGGAAGCAAAAACACGCGGTGCAGGGTCAGTGCTGGGAATCCAGAATGGTTTCCAGGGCTCCCAGTGGAGGTGTTCAGAACTTTAAACACAGGAGTTGGCAAGCTTTGAAGATAAAGGGTCAGATAATAAATATATTCAGCTTTGTAGGTGGCAGGGTGTCCTCAACTCTGCTGCTGTCGGGTGAAGGCAGCCACAATGTGTAAGCAGGTGTAATATTCCAGTTAAACTGTTTGCAGAAACAGGCAGCAGGCTGGCTGAGGCCTACTCCTGCTTTATCACATGACCACTTGCACTCAGGTCTGAACGTGGCAGTGCCTGCTTGGAGTGGGTTTCTCCGAGCTCTTCTGAGGAGGGTTCAGGGCACCCAGGCTCCAGGGTGGAGTGTGGTCCAAGCAGTGCACCTGCCGTCACAAAGCCTGGGTCCTGTGCCGGCCTGGTCAGGCCCTAGCTGTGTGACCTGGGGCCGGGGACACACGTCGCTGAACCCCAGTTCCTGGTATGTTAAATGGGAACAATACCACCTGTCCTACATACTCTGACAGGTACTCTGAAGGCTGAATCCATTATCATATATAATGTGTGCTGCAAAATACAAAAAAAAAAATTATTTGCTAGGTGCCGTCAGGTATGTTAGTCTGTTAAGTCTTGCTGGGACAGAGAAATAAGGTAAATATAAGAGAACAAGAAGAGAACTGGCAAGAAAAGTTGCTAAGTGGACTCTGGAAATTCCAGGGAGGCAGAAAGGAAAGTCACCACCTCTTCCACAAAAACTACAGCCCTCACCCCAGGGCCCCCGGGAGATGCTGTGCACGCCATGGGGGGCCTCCTGTGAGGGGCAGACCTGCTCAGCTCTGTCAGGCAGAAGGCGGCGATGTGCTCACCGGACGCCAGTCTGGGCAGGTATTTGGCCTTCTGCTCCTCGGTGCCCACCAAGATGATCCCCTAGACAAAGCACACAAGGCTGACATCAGCTGCAGGGAGAAGACAGTGTGTACGATGTGCTTGCTGCACGTGGGCCCTTCTGGAGAACATGATTACTGCGTGCATGAGGGGACATCCCGAGCTCAGCTGGCAGCCTCAGGGAGAAATGGACAGGGGACGGCTGCCTGGCCTGGAGGACAGCGGGCGTCCCCGGGGGTCAGACTCGGGTAGTTTCACTGCTGTGCCTCCACTTCCCAGGGGGTGGCCCTGGGCAAGAGACGTCCCTGCTCTGAGCCTCCATCTCATCACTGACACACTGGGGGTAATCCTACCCAGGGGAAGGGGTCTGGGTGATAAAATGTGGAGACGCAGTTGTGCCAGAGCCACAGCTGGCATAGGAGATGCTCAGTCAAGGTGAGAGCTGCCCTGCCCCGCCAAATGGAGAGTCCCCTCTTCCTGAGGGACTGCGTGGTGACCACATGCTCTTGGGGGTGGGGGAGAGCTCACTGCTCATTCAGCAACCCTGATCTCTACATTGAACAAAAACATCTGGAGTAATGGGACTGTCACTAAGAGCTGTGTGACCCTAGCCTTGCCCTGAAATGCTACAGGCCCAGCAGGGTAAGGAAGATGTGCGCAGACTGCAGGGAGGATGCATCTGGCCCTGGGAGAGCGACTCAAGGGCTGGGGGAGGCTGTCTGGCAGCCCCAGGAACAGGCAGCTCCACAGAGGCGGCAGCACCTGGCCCACGCCTCAAAGGATGTGTCACAGGTGATGGGGACAGGAGGAGGGTTCAAGGGAAGGGGACAGTGTGATCAGAGGGCTGCTGCTCAGGGTGCTGGGGAGGGTGTGTGCACGATGGAGGCTCTGCAGGAGCAGCCCGGGCCCCCCTCCAAGACCCTGAGCCTGCAAGACCCATTCCATTCTGGGTAAAGGCGAGCAGGCCTCTGGCCTCAGCGCCACATGCAACTCCAGAAGACTTTGAGCATCAGCCGGAAACTGCACACACTTGACCTTGAGGCCAATGGCCTGGTGAGCTGCCAGGGTCACAGCGATCGACCCATCCAGGCTGACGATTTCCCCCAGACGTGCATACATGGTGTTGGAGAGGCCCAGGCCACCTGGAGAAGGAACAGCCCAGCTTTACTTGAGGTCCAGCCCCAGATTCCTCCTGTTACAGGCACATGGCTTTAGTGGTTTTTCTGATTATGAAGTAATGTCAGATTACCTACCATTAAAAAAAATCACCAAATGGAAAGGTACCAGGAAAACTGCAATCACCCATAAACCTACCACACAGACATTCCTGTGCATATCCTTTCAGCCTTTTTCTAGGCAGGTACATATGTATTTCTAATATAAAAATATTTAATACACAATAAATCAAAATATCTCTATCTATGCTAGATTATTTAATATGGTGTGAGTATCTTCTGCCACAAAGACAGATCTTTACAAATGGGACAACTATCCAGGCCCCGTTCCCAGTACCCTGGACGCCCGGACAGGTGTCCCCGCCTTGGCACTACTGACCCCTCAGGCCGGGCCATTCCTTGTCGTGGGGACGGTCCTGTGACTGCTGGACGTTCAGCAGCACCCTGGGCCCCTGCCCACTGCAAGTCAGCAGTTCCCGCTCTCCCCAGTTCTGACAACCAGAAAAGTCTGTAAGGCGCTGCCAAGCGTTCTCTGGAGGGCTAAACTCACCCTGGCTGGGCAGCACCCACTGCTGTAGGAGTACAAGACAACACAATTAAAGAAACAAAGCCCACAGGCCTTGTGTATCTTGTAGTTCATCTTTAACCTCTAGAGATGGCCGGGTGGGCTTATGTGCACCTTACAAACGACAACCTGAGGCCCAAGGTCATGTGGCAACAAGTCAGTAGGGCTGGGCCCTGACCTTGGGCAAGGGAGCTGGCCCTGCAGCCACTGCCCAACTGCAGGCAAAGGACACTGCCTGTACCCACCCCCTGCCCTGTTTCAATCAAAACACTTCCACTCCTACTCATTTCATATCCTGAGGCAGACAGTTTTGTTAAAAAAAAACAGGCGGATGCTTTCCTCCCAAGAACCAATCACTAAAATCACAGGGGGACAGCAGTCATCTGAGGCCAGATGACAGGTGCGTGGAGACCACTGATGGGTGGAGGGCTGAGGGGCAAGAAGGGTCTATGTATCCAGGTGGCACACAGGGACCTGGGGGAGGAAACCCAGGCTCAGGGGGCAACAGGAAGGCCCTCTCTTTTCCAGAACTGCGGTTTCCAACTAGTCTCGGGAAAACGCCAGACTGTGAACATTCACCCGAAAATGTTTGGGCACAACCATGAGGCTGCTGTTGCCTTAATTTCTCAAAGGGTAAAGAAAGAAAGAAGAGAAACAGAGGGAGAGCCAGGCAGCCCCAAACTCATCTCAGGAAAGGAAGAGCAGTTTCACACCAGAGAATAGGACACAAAACAAGAATAAGGGATATGGGGTGGCACCACCTCATACCAATCACCCCTCCCCTATGGGCTAGCATAAAGCACATGCATGTCCCAGATTTACACAGAGGTTGTTTCGGAGGGGAAACTGTTCTATCAATCAAGAGCATTTTAAGAGGAGTTTTCAGGCAAATACACATTATTACTAACCTGTCTGTGTTCAGTAGCTTTCTTCTGCTACTGTTTTCTCCAAGCCCTGATTTTTTTTAGCTGAGGATGGACCAACCCGGACTCTCCAGCCCTACCCCGCCATCTTTCCATTTTAATACTCCACGCGGGTTGCCAGGCACAGAGCCAACTACCAGTCCCTCGGGAGTTACACCGCTGACAAGTCTCAGCTCTCCAAGCAGAGCTCAGTCCTGCCTCCCGAAGCAGCAGCCAAAGTTTGGGTAGGAGATGGGGCTGCAAAGCTTCCCTTGCAGAGAGCACAGCAGCCTGCCCACTAGGGGCAGCAGCACCGCTGAAGTGCTTGCATCTTCTGCAGATGGGCTGATTTTTCTATATGTCTGGACATGTGGGAAGAGGTATTTCATTGGATGACAAGGATGGACGTCATTTAACAGCTTAAAACACCGTAATAAACATACATGTAAACTAAGATTTAGCCTAATGAAAATGTGCCTCAGGTTCACACCAGGCACCACACTAGTCTGCCCTGAATTTTCACATTTTGTCTCAGACTGGACCAGCTCTGGGCCAGGTACAAGTGGGAACTTATTCTACAAACACTGAGGGTCCCCATCCTTGGCGGCGGCAGGTGGGGGGACAGCCCTAACTTCAGTCTTTAGAAGTAAAGCAGGCAAGGACACAACATCAGGAAAGCTCCTGGGTCTCTGTGACTAGCTGTGCAAAAACCTAACTCATAACCTGGCTGGGAAAATGCCCCAAATATTAAACCTCCAAATGGCCAGCTCACAGCCACAAAATATGCCAGCCCTTAGAGCACCACCACCAGCCGTCCCCCCCGAGCTCCTGACCCTCAGCTGAGCAGAGCTGGAAGCAGCCCCAGGGAGGGCTCAGAGAGTGGTGGGTGCAGGGGGCAGGCTGTAAAGCCCAGAGCCACATGGTGATGTCACAAGGACCTGAGAGTCAAATAAATGGTGGGTGGATGTGCCCACATGCACATACATGATCACATCCTTCCTGATCCTTTGAAATGTTTTCCATTCCTCTCTCCCCACATAGTTCTTGCCTGTCTCTTTAATCCCCACTGAATTTAGATGACCAACTCTAGATTAGGCAGAAGGGAGATAAGCTGGAGGGACTGGCCACATCTGTAAAGCAGAATTACACTGGGATCCTGCAGAGAAAGGCAAGGTCTTGCATGTGGGACTGAAAACATCACTATCCTGATCCAAGAATTAGAGGGACAGTCCAAAGGTCAACAGACCCTGCTCGAAGGTTCCTGCTGATCAGATCACTGCCTCTATGCGCCTTGCATCCCACAGCCACAAGCTTTACTCCTCTGCCCCGGGACGAGAAGCTGGCAAAGGGTTTCCCAGGGGAGATGACACGGCATCAGCCAGTTTGGCTTGGAGGTGACACACCCCGTTGCGCACAGGGACCCAGAGGGCGCACATCCGGCTGTGGGCCTCATCCACTCCAGATGAAGAAAGCACAAAACCCCACAGCTCTTCCTGCTCACAAGCCCCCGAGTCAACACACACTCACCAGCCAGCTACCTTCAGCCCACAATGTGTGTTTGTATGTAGTCCAGCAGTTTTATGGCTTGATCTGGGACATACTGCATGTAAGGGCCACCTTTCCCAAACAGAATTCTTTTCAGACAGATCTGAAGTGCTCTTGTAAAGCCAGTGGGGTGCTGTTTTCCTTTACTTACCATATTCTTCTGGGACTTGCATCCCGAAAAGCCCCAGGCTCTTCAGTTTCTCTAAAGTTTCCTCTGGGATTTTCCCCTCCTGGTCAATTTTTCGAGAGTCCACTGCCAAGAGAAAATATCTTGATTTAATAAAATACAAGCTATGTGTATGCCAATAAAAGTAAACAGAACAATTTTTGTATAGCCTACAATCCCAGTGTCAGAGACTTCAGAGCTGAACACCTTCCAGTCATGGCCATTCAGCGCACGTTCAGTTTCATCGAATCAGCCCGGCAAGAACTGCATTTTGAACAGTATCAGGCAGCGCTCTGTTTCTTGATCTGGGAGCTATTCACATGGGTTTAGTCGTTGTGTGAAACTGCAGTGGACTGTACAGCTATGGGATGTAAACTTCTCTGCAGGCAAAGTAAGCCTAAAATTCCTTTTTCATTACAAGTACCTTCTAGAAAATTAGAGAGTAAGTATTCAACTCCTAGAATTATCCTACATTGTCAGGCTAGAAAGCCCACATCTACCTGGTTTTCAGAAACCATGACCCTTTCACTCAAGTCCACAGGTTCTGAGGACAGCATGGTCTCTACACCAACACTCACGTTCATTAGGGCAAAATGGGACAATCACTGGTTTTATAACTGTACACTTTGTATGTATACAATTTTACACATATCAAGCTACTTAAAGTGTTCTTGAAAACTATCAACAAATTAAACTTCATTACTATTATAACTTTAAAAAAATCAGCATAACTTATACTTATGAACTTTTATACACATGGATCACTAATGAGAAATACGCATTTCCCAAATGGAGTCCAAACCCCTCATTTTCAATTTATTTTTTCAATGCTATTGACATACGTAATTAGCATACCGTAAACTACTTTCACAATATTTCACTTTAGTACTGACATCTGTTTGCCTATGAAACCATCCCTGCACACAAAAATTCCCTTTTCCACCAAACGTTTCCTTACACCCTTTTGCAATCAATCCTCCATCTCCATTCCCATCCCCAGGCGAGTGAGCCTCTCCTTTGTGTCCATGGATTAGTTTGTTTTTGAGTTGGATGTGAAAGGAATCACACAGCACATACTATTTTGCTCTGGCTTCTGTGGCTCAGCATAATGGTTTTGAGTTTATCCAGTCACTTCTTGATGAACATTTGGGAGTTCCCAGGGTCTGGCTCCTAGAAACAAAGTTTCGCACAGCAAAGGAAACCACCAACAAAACAAAAAGGCAACCTGCTTAATGGGAGAAGGTTTTGCAAATGATCTATCCAATAAGGGGGTGATATCCAAAATATATAAAGAACTCATACCACTCAACACCAAATAAACCCCCAAACAATCCTATAAAAAAGAGGCAGACGACCTGAATAAGACATTTTTCCAAAAATGACATATAGATGACCAACAGATACATGAAAAGATGCCCCACATCACTAATCACCGGGGAAATAAAATCAAAACCACAAAGAGGTATCACCTCACACCAGACAGAAAGGCCACTATCCAAAAGATAAGAAAGAAGTGTTGATGAGGATGTGGAGAAAAGGGCTCCCTCATGCACTGTTGTGGGAGTGTAAACTGGTGCAGCCACTATGTAAAACAGTATGGAGGGTCCTCAAAAAATTAGAAATAGCATCTGACTTAGTAATTCCACCTGTGGGTATTTACCTGAAGAAAACAAAAACACTAATTTGAAAAGATACACATCCCTGTGTTCATTCCAGCATTATTTACAACAAGCAAGATATGTGTGGTATTTGGGATTTGGAAAGAGAGATTTTAATTTTCAAATGTAGTGACAAGGTAAAATGTATTCATATTTATACTTTCTGTTAAAATGCACGATTGCAAGATTGTTTCTTAGGTTTTGGTGTTTGTTCTTGATGAAAAGCTTTGTTCTTGTTTTTAAGTTTGCACTCAAATCTTAATACATCCACCCATGTTATCAAAAAATAAATAAGTAAGATTAAATTAATCATATATCAAAACTCAATGAAAAGGCACAGACTATCAGACTGGACATCTTAAAAAAGACAACATTCAACTATGTTACCTAAAAGACACCCATTTTATTATTATTATTTTAAACTTTTATTTTGAAATAATTTTAGATTCAAATAAAAGCAGCAAAAATAGTATGGAGTTCCCATATACTCTTCATCTAGCTTCTCCTAACAGAACCTGATAGAACCATGGTAAACTTATCAAAATTAGGAAATCAACATTCATACAGTATTACTAACTGAATTACAGAGCTAATTGGAATTTCACCGGCTGGTCTATTAACACCCCATTTCTGTTCCAGGACCCAATAATGGATCCACGCTGTGTTTAGCTGTCCTGTCTCCTTAGGACCCTCCAGTCCATGACTGTTCTTCAGTCTTTCCTTGTCTTTCATGACCTCAACACTTTGGAAACACTGGTGACTTTGTGGAATGTCTTTCAGTTTGGTTTTGCTTGGGGTGTTCTCATTATTAGACTGAGGCCGGATGTTTTGGGCAGGAATACCACAGGGGTGATGTGCCTTTCTTGGTCTATCAGGGGCTAGGGACATGATGTCACTAAGTCTTATTATTGGTGATGCTAATCTTGATCATGTGTCTAAGGTGGTGTTTGCCAAGATTCTCCACATAAAGTTACTATTTCCCCCTCCTCATTAGTATCATAGGGGAGGCGTCTTTGAAATTATGAACTTTTTCTCCTCAAATTTTCACTCATTAACTTATCATTCATTAGTGGAACGTGAGTACAACAATTTTTACTGTAGTGTGTGCTTCATGGTTTGTATTTCTACAATCCCTTCTAATGCTTCTTAAATGAAAGAGAAACCCACTTTGAGTATAAAAGCACAAATCAGGGGGATAGAAAAGGAGACAGCATGCTAATATCAATCAAAGGACAGCTGGAGCAGCAATATTAATATCAGGCCAAGTAGCTTTCTGAGCAAAGGCTATCATCAGAGATAGAGAAGGTCACTTCATAATGACAAAGGAGTCAACTCATCACAAGGATAAAACATAGAGAAGGTCACTTCATAATGACAAAGGAGTCAACTCATCACAAGGATAAAACAATCATGCATTTTTATGCATCTAATATCTGAAGAAAAAAACTTCATAGATAGAAAGGAAAAGAAAAAAACCCACACAATTATTGTTGGAAGTTTTAATTTCCCTCTTTCAATAACTGATAGAAAAAGTAGACAAGAAATTTGGAAGGCTACATTAGATTTGAACAACACTACCAGCCAGTTTGTCCTAATTGACATTTATAGTGTTACAGAAAATACTGGAAAACCTGGACTGGATCACTGACAGAGGAACCAAGCAGCACATGGAGGTCTTGGAGTGTTGAGGTTTTATTTCACACTGGCGGGCTCAGAGGGGAGTAATCTCCCAAGGTCTGAGCCCTGAGCACAAGCAAGGAGAGCAATTTATATTATTTTGATATGTGGCATTTCGGTATGCATAGGGCAAAAGAGGAGCCTGGAGGAGGGGAGGGGGCAGCTGGGAGGGTTTTGCCAACTGGAGGAAAAAAGTGGTTTGCTGACCTTGTGGGCTGTGTTGAATATTTTCCTTATCAATAGAATACTCAACCAAACAATGGAGAATATTCCTTTCAAGTGCACACAGAAGAACATTTACAAGATTGACCATATCATAGCCATAAAACATATCTCGATAAATTTAAAAGGATTCAGATTACATACTGTCTGTCCACAATGGAATACTTCTAAAAAATCAACAATGGGGATAGCACTACAAATCGTACATACTTTAGAAGGATAATATATAAGGGAAGATAATAAACAACTTTAATAAACCCAAAAACTTTGATAAAATGGACAAATTCCTTTAAAGACATGAACTATCGAAGTTCACAGAAGAAGAAATGGACAACCCAAGTAAACCTGTATCTGTTAAAGAAACTGAATTACTTAGAACTCTTTCACTGAGAAAACTCCAGGCTCAAATGGCTTCACTGGTGAGTTATGCCCAATGTTTAAGGGGAAAAATCTACCAATTTTACACAGTCTTATAGAAACTTGAAGAGGAGGAAACAATTCCCAATTCATCCTGAGGCCAGAATTATTCTGATTAAAAAAAAAGACAAAAATATCAGAAAATTAAACTACAGACCAATATCCTGTAGGAACATAGATCCAAACATTCTTAAAATTTTAGCTGAATCCAATGGAATTCAACAGTATGAAAAAGGCTAATACATCACGACAGTGGGAACGTAGGAATGGTTCAGCATTCAAAAACCAGTCATTGTAATTGGCCACTGAACAGATCAAAGACCAAAAAAATCATCTCAAGCAATACAGAAAAAGTATTGGACAAAAACTGACACAATTTATAATGAAAACTCTCAGCTAACTAGATATAAGGGGAAACTTCCTTAATCTAAAGAGCATCTACCAAAAAGCACAACTAACATCATAGTTAATGGTAAAAAATTTGAGTAGTTTCTCCCTAAAGTCAGGAACCAGTCAGAGAAGTCTGCTTGTACCACTCCTAACATCATACTTGGAGGTCTGAGCCACTGTAATAAAACAAAAGAGAGAAAGGGAAACCAGATTGGAAAGGAGGAAATAAACTGTCTGTAATTACCAACAACATGATTGTCTATGTGGAAAAAACCACCAAAAAACCTCCTAGAGCTAATAAAGGAGTTTAACAGGGTTGTAGGACACAAGATTAATATACAAATACCAACTGTATTCACTGAGGAGGTCAACAGAGAAACTTAACATGTGAAAAACTGTTCAACATCTTCAGCCATTAGGGAAATTAAAATTACATTTTAATTAGTGAGATATCATTCCACATGTACTGAATGGTTAAAATTAGAAAAAACACAGAAACAGTGACATCTTGGCAAGAAGACACAGAAACTACACCACTCATACACTGCTGGTTGGAATGTAAGCTGGCATAGTCACTTTGAAGGTAACTGGACATGCAACTACCTACCTTAGGACCCAGCAATTGCACTGCTGGGCATTTATCCCATAGGAATGAGAACGTGTTTACACAAAAATTTGCACACAAATATACATAGCAGTTTTATTCAGGAGAGTCCCACCCAAAACTGGAAATAACCAATATTCAGTGTTAGAACAGTCTACAGACTAGTATTCTACCTACTGAACAAAAAAAGGAATAAACCACTAGTACAGCAACTCAAAGAATTATGCTGAGTGAAAGCAGCCAATCTCAAATGTTTATATACTACACAGTTTCATTAATACAACATTTTTGAAGTAACAAAAGTGTATCAGTGGAGAACAGATTAGCAGTTGCCAAAGGTTGGGGCAGGAGAGAGCGAGAGGCTGCCACAGCTGTAAAAGGCCAGCACGAGAGACTGTGATGTAACTGCTCTGAAGGATGTGGCGGTTGTCACAAAAACGTACATGTGATAAAATCCCATCAGTATTCACACACACACACACAAACACAAATCCGTACAGGTAAAACCAATACAATCTGACTACTGTGCTGACATCAACTTCTTCCTTCTGATATTGTACCACAGTTACACAGATGCATGCTATGAAGTCAACATGATGGGCAAAACTGGGTGTGAGGGGTATAAATGATCTCTGAATTACTTCTTACAACTGCATGTGAACCTACAATTATCTCAAAATAAAGACCTTTAAAGCAAATAATGACATGAAAAATTATATTATATACATACTAAATTTAATGGAAAAAACTCAAAATTTTGAGTTTGGACTAAGAAATCCCTAAGGAAACACACTGTTGAAGTTCAACTAAAACTGATTTTCAATAAAAAATGACAATACAATGGGTAGCATTTTTCTTTCATCTTGTTTTTATTTTCTAAATTTCCCTTAAAAGGTGTAAATTTCTTTTATTAATGAAGTAAACAAAATATAGATTATAAAGAAAAATTCTAGAAATAGAAACAAGTACATACAGAAAAAAGTAGAATCACATAAAACTTGTCAAAAATTGTCCATGGTCTATACACTGATAAGTACGCAACAAAACACTGGAGAAATCAAGTTAAGAATCAAATAAATGGAGAGTTCATGGATCAGAAGTGCTAAAATCAATAGTGTTAAATATCTCAATTCTCCCTCAAACTGGTTTAGATTTATTGTAATCCCAAATTGTAACACCAGCAGGCCTTTCTGCTGAAACTGAAAAGCTGATTAAAATTTAGAAGATAATGCGAAGCACCTAGAGGAACCAAACAACTTTAGAAAAGAACAAAATTCGAGGACTAACCCGACCTCATTTCAAGCCTAATTATAAAGCTCTGTAAGAAAACAGTGTGGTATCTGCTTAAAGGTAGACAAACAGGTCAACAGAAAGAATAAAGGACTCAGAAACAGACCCCACACAAATGGTCAATTGGTTTTTTCCCCCAATATTTTATACTGTAGTAAAATACACATAAAATTGACTATCCTAACCATACTTAAGTATACAGTTAGTTGGCATTAAGTACATTCACACTGATGTGCGACCATCTCCAGGACTCTTTCCATCTTCCCAAACTGAAACTCTATATCCACTAGACATGAATCCCCCATTCCCTGACCCCACCCCTGGCAGCCACCCTTATACTTCCTGTCTCAATGAATCTAACTATAAGGATCTCCTAAGTGGAACCACACAGTATTTGTCCTTTTGCGGCTGGCATGTTTCACTTGATACAGTGTCCTCAAGGCTCATCCATGCTGTAGCCTACATCAGAATTCCCCTCCTTTTAAAGGATGGGTAATATTGCATTGGCTGCATATGTTGTATTTTGCTTATTTCTCTGGCAATCTGTTTGTCTTTGGATCTACAGTGAGTCTCTAGTAGACAGCATATAGTTGGATCTTTTCTTTAAAATCCATTCTGGCAATAAAGATTGTGGAGTCTTTTGATTGCAGAGCTTAATTCATTTACTTTCAAAGTAATTACTCAGAAGGAGACACTTCCGTCATTTTCCAATTGGTTTTTTATATGTCTTAGAGCTTTTATGCTCATTTTCACATTTACTCTCTTCTTTGTAATTGAGTTTTTGCAGTAAAATGTTTAAATTCCTCTCATTTCCTTTTGTGTATATTCGTTAGCTATTTTCTTTGTGGTTACCATGGGGATTACATTTAACATCCTAAAGTTATAACACTAATTTTAATTTACAAGTTTACCTTCAATAACATATTAAAATTCTGTCCTCTTAATGGATGTCCCCTCCTTTCTCTTACTGATGCCACTAAATTACATCTTTATACACTGTGTTCAAAAACATGAACCATTATTTTAAATGCACTGGCCTCTTAAATTATGCAGAAAATAAAACGTGAAGTCACAAACCAAAGTTGAACTGATACTAGCTTTTAGACTAATAATGGAGTTTTAAAACTGTATTACCCTCTCAAATCATGTAGAAAACATGAAGTAGAGTCACGAACCACTGTTACAATAACACCAGCTTTCATAATTGCCCATGCATTTACCTTTACTGAGATCTTTATTTCTTCCTATGGCTTCAAGTTACTATCTAGTGCCCTTTCATTTCAACCTGGAAGGGACTCACTTTAGCATTTCTTGCAAGACAGGACTAGTCATAACAAACTCCCTCAGCTTTAGAATCTAGAAATGTCTTAATTTCTCCCTTACTGTTAAAAAACAGTTTTGCTGGACATATGTTTCTTAGTTGACATTTTTTTTTCTTTTTGGCCACTGCCTTTCTAGCCTCCAAAGTTTCTAGTAAGAAAAAGATAAGAAAACCTACTGATCGTCTTGTTGAGGCTCCCTTATATGATGAGTTGCGTCTCCCCTGCTGCTTTCAAAATTCTCTTTCAACAATTCGATTGTAATTAAGTCTTGGTGGGGATCTCTAAGAATTCATCCTATTTACAGTTTGTTGAGCTTCTTGGATGTTTATATTCATGGCTTCCATGAAATTTTAACCTTTTTCAGCCACTGTTTCTTCAAGTATTCTCCCCCTTTGCCCTCCTCTCCTTCTGGGATCCCCACAGTTGCAGAGAACTGGTCTGCTTAGTGGTGTGCTGCCGGCCCCTCGGTTCACTTTTCTTCAATCTTTTTTTATTTCTATTCCTCAGACTTGATAATTTCCACTGTCCTGCCTTTAAGTTCACTGATTTTCTTCTGCCTTTTCAAATCTGCCTCTTCTGAATCCTCCTAACAAAATTTTCATGTCAGTTATTGTACTTTTCAACTTAGAATTTTTTTTCATTTCTTTTTAGGTTTTCCTTTATTGGTATTTCCATTTTGTTCACACATTCGTGACATTTTCCATGTCTTCTGTTAGTTCTTTGAGCATCTTCAAGACAAAGTTGTGTTAAAAGCCTCTGACTAGTGGGTTCTCCATCAGGAGAGTAACAGGAACAGTCACTGCTGGTTTGGGGTTTTGCTTTTCTCTCTCCTTTCTCCTTTTTTTCCTCCTGCTTCTTTATATGTTGTGATTTTTTTTTTAACTGGACATTTGAATTTATTAATGTGGTAACTCTGGATATCAGCATTTTCCTCTTTCCCAGCATTTGCTGTTTTTTGTTTTTAAATTGAGATTATATATGTACATAACATCATGTAAGGTGTACATTATATTGATTTGACACATTTCTATATTGCAACATGATTGCCATTTGTAGCCTTAGTGAACACTCCCATCACATCCTATCACATTATTATTTCTTTTTTTGTGGTGGGAATAAGATCTAGTGTCTTAGCATATCTGATGTTCCTAATACAGAATTGTTTATAACCACTATCCTGTGCATTACATCTCCACGACTTATTTATCTACTAGCAGCAAGTTTGTACCCTTAATCATCTCTCTTATTCCTCCCTTCCCTGGTTACCACCACTACTGTTTTTACAAGTTTGTTTTCTTTAGATTCCACAGATAGGTGACATCATACAGTATTTCTCTCTGCCTGGCTTATCTCACTTAGCCTAACATACTCAAGATCTCTCCATGTTGTCACAAATGGCAGTATTTCCTTCTTTCTCACGGCTGAATAATATCCCATGTGTGTGTGTGTGTGTACACACATACCTTCTTTATCCATTTATGGACACTCGGACTGTTTCCATTTCTTAGTTATTGTAAATAATGCTGCAGTAAACATGAGGGTGCATATGTCTTTTCAATATCTTACTTGCATTTCTTTTAGATACACACATACCAAGAAGTGGAAATGCTGGATAATATGGTAGTTCTATTCTTAATTTTCTAAGGAACCTCCATACTGCTTTCCATAGCAGGTGAACAATTTACATTCCCACCAACAGCACATAAGCACTCCCTTTTCTCCATATCCTTGCCAACACTTCTTATCTGTCCTCTTGATGATGGCCATTCTCATAGGTGTCAGGTGGTATCTCACTGTGGTTCTTACTTGCATTTTCCTGGTGATTAGTGATGATGAGTCTATTTTCATGAATCTGTCAGCTATCTGTATGTCTTCTTTGGAAAAAAGTCTATTTAGTTCCTCTACCCTTTTTTTAATTGAATTGTTTTTTTGCTGTTGAGTTGTATGAGTTTTTATATATATTTGGATATTAACCCCTTAGCCAATATATGGTTTGCAAATATATTCTCCCATTTCATGGGCTGCTATTTCATTTTGTTGTTTCCTTTGCTGTGCAGAAGCCTTGAAGTCTGATGAACTCCCACATGTTGATTTTTGTTTTTGTTGTTTGTGCCTCTAGGTTTTTGTCTGTTTTAGTTGTTGTGGGCTGGGTCTGCGCTGAGGACGTGCCTGATGTGTAAACTTAAGGTCTCCTCAGGGCTTTCCTGAGTCTGTGCGTCTCCACAGGCATGCATAGGGACTTTCTAATTTTCCCTGCATGTGTGGCTGCTTTTGAATGAATGTCCTTGTCTTCAACTTGGCTCCCCAAAAGGGGAAAAAAAACAGGGGGTGGGAGGAGGCACAGCCTTTTAAATCCCCTGGAAGTTCCTGCAGCAGAGGGGAAGGGCTTGCAACAAAGGGAAGACATACAACAACAAAGGCCTCTGCCTCTTGTCTGTGTCTCTGTGATCAGAAGCAGCCATCAGGGCACAGAGCCCTAACGTGACAGACAGGGTCGTTTGCCCAGTCTGGCTCCCATAAACTGTGCAAGCTGCTCCGGAAACAAGTGCACAGCTGCCTGCTCTGGGGCTGGGGGCACATGCTGTGCTCAGAGCTGAACCTATTCCAAATTCACTGCAATTTACTGCCCAAGCCCCCCTGGAAGTTGCAAGCCTTCAAGAGACTTGGCAAAATTCCTGACGTTGGGCTTGGCAGATTTCTTATATACAAAAAAACATGAACTACAAAAGAACAAAGGAAAAAAAGTGCACTTTACAGTAAAACCTTTTACTCTTTAAAAGACGCTTAATAAAATGAAAAGTCAAGCCACAGACTAAGAGAAAATTTTATATCAGATAGAAAGCTAGAATATAAAAAGATTTACATTCTTATAACTCAATAAAACAACTCAATTTTCCTTAAATGCATAAACTGTTTCAAAGAAATTTCACCAAAAAAAAAAACCAGATGGAAGTGAACACATGAAAAGATGCCCAATGTCAATAGTCATTGGGGAAATGAAGAACATTATTACCACAATGAGATACCACAACACACCCACTAGAATGGCTAAAATTTGAGAGACTAACCATACCAGGTATTAGTGAGAATTTGGAGCAACTGGGAACTTTAATACACTGCTAATGAGAAGGTAAAGTGGTAAGCACTTTGGAAAAGTTTGGTAGTTTAAGAGTTAAACATAAACCTATCTTATGACCCAGATATTCCACTTTTACATATTTCCCCAAGAGAAATGTAAGCATCTGCCTACACCAGATCCACAGAAAAATGTTCACACCTTTTTTGTGATAGCTAAAACTCTGGGTATATATCAAATATCAATTAACAGGTGAATGGATAAACACATTTGGTATATCCATACAAAGAAATACTACTCAGCATTAAAAAGGAACTGTCAATAAATGCAACATGGATGAAACTCAAAATTATACTGAAAGCAGATAGACAAAAGCACAAATATGTAATTAAATGAAATTTCAGAAAATGCAAACTAATCTAAATGACACAAAGCAGACTGGTGGCTGCCTGGGGACAGGGAAGGAAAAGGTGAGGGCATGAGATAGCTTTTAGGGGTAACATGTTTATTACCTTAACTGTGCTGACAGTTCCTTACCCAAACACATATATCAAAGTTAATCAAATTGTATATTTAAAATATGTGCAACTTATTATAAATTATACGCTAATAAACCTTGAAAAGAATAACCCTGACAAATCAGACAGTAAAAGTTCAAATACAAGAAGGAAAAACTAAGAAACTAAAAAATGATACAAATAGGAAGATAACCACTAAAACAAAAGCAGACACAAGTATTTCTAAATAGAGATATTTATATACAACTGAGCAACTTTTTTTAAAACTAGCAACCTAACCACAGCTGATGTAGAGCTAATTCTGTCACACATACACAGTGGAGCTTTCCAGGAGCCACATGGTATATACCACAGATTAAATGCAGAAAACAGATACAAGAGCCAGCTGGATTCCACCTGGTTCCAGCTGGATTCTCCCCCTGTTGCTGAGTATAACAATAAGCCAAATATTAAAAAGATTTACAAAACTGTTAAACAATAATACTCATCACTTTTTCTGGTCTGGAAATATTTTTCATTAAAAGTGCTGCTTATGCTAACAAGTAAAGGCTTTTCCATTATTTTTACATGAATAAATAATGAACACAGCATTTAAAAAATTACTCAGTTTCCATTTCTAATAGGGCTTATACAGATAGATGAAACCACATACACAGGGACCGTTTGGGGGTCTCAGTGTCGGAGAAGGACCGCTGTCACTCTGTCATCACTGAGCACCCTCAGGCAGCTGCAGCTGTCTTTCCAAGGGCTGGCTGACCACCCTAAGGGAAGGATCTATGGTTTACACCAGTGCCCTCCATCGGTGGTCTGCAGGCTGCTGCTAGTCCACAAACTACTCCTGGTTCATAATAAGCTAAGCACAGAAATAGAAAGCAAGACTTTAGAAACTTTAACAGCAATTTTATGTTGTCACACAACCAAGCACATGATCAATGGGTTTGTATTTTGTATGTTCTGAGCTATTTTGCTTTCATTTTTCTAGGTGTTCATTTTTATTATATTTTACAAAAGTGTTGGTCTGGGATGCTGGGAAAAAATGGCAGTAAAGAAGTGAAGCAGAAACCTCTTCCCCAAATTACATAAAACATGAAAGTACAGTGAATACCATTAACCCTGAAAATGGCCTAAAGACCACAGAATAGACTGCCTACACCTGGGAGGAAGAGAGGACCACACAGAAAAGGGTGAAGTGACAAAGCTGCGATCCAGCAGGACCCAAGCCCTCCTCCCAACCCCAACCTGCAGGTGGGAGGAAGAGGAGCGGAGGGGGAAGGGAGTAGAAGCCCAGGACAACTTAACACCTGGCCCTGGAGATATGCTTCAGGACACGGACCCACATCACATGGTGCTCTAGGAGTTAGTGGGACTGTAAAGCAAAGTCGGGTGGAGCACTCGGAGAGGTTGAGATTCCAGCCGCTTGCAGAGAATAGGTATGTATTACCGACCTCAAGACAAAAGAAAAGCGGGCAGTTTAAACAACTTCCCAGGAGTGAGAGGGGCACTAGAGGGGCAAAGAATATACAGAGCTCCCTGCCAAGGAGAAAGGGCAAGTGGACACCTTCCTGGCCTGCTCGGCCCAGCAGGTTGGGAACTCACAGAAGCTTCAGATGCTCCTTTCCCCTGGCTGGCAATGCAGCCCCAAGGCTGCCCCCTGTGGTAAGCGGCCTGCTGTTCCTTCCTCCCAGCAGGTGGGGGTCCCACTCGCCTGCCACCCCGCCCTCGTGCCAGGCTGGCTGGAGGGTGGCTCTGCCCACAGCAGCCCCAGGGCGCACCGCCAAGACTCTTCTCTGTTTGCATGGCCCACCTGACCTGGCAGTAGAGGCAGGCACTACAGCTGGGAAGGCAGGAAACCCTCTCAGCCAAGCTCTTTCCTCCCAGCAGGTGCTGGTCCACTCGCCTGTGGCCTCTGCCATTGCAGCAGGCTGGTGCCCTGGTCCTGCAGCCAGCTGAGGGCACACACAGCCCACCTGAAATCACATCAGTACGAGCAGGAGCAAGGCAGAGGGTGCCATGCCCACTGCATGCCAACGGCTGGGGCTCCCACAAAGGAAACTGGGCTTCTGGGCACTAGAGGGTGCCTCGTACACAAAGCTATTATTCCATAGGAAACACTAAAAAAAATGAAGAGGCAGAGGAATTTGGTCCAAACAAAAATACAAGAAAAAACACCAGAAAGAAGGCTTAGTGAAACGGAAATCACCTACCTTCTTAATAAAGACTTCAAAATAAAAGTCATAAACATGCTCATGATTTACAGAAAAGTATTCAAGATCTCAAGGACTTCAACAAAGAGAGAGAGGAATCCTGAAAAAAAAAAAAGCCACTCAGAGCTGAAGAATACAATATCTGAAATGAAACAAACAATAGAGGGATCTAAAAGTAGATCAGAGGATGCGGGGATGGTAAATGAAATAGAAATAGAAATAAGAGAACAGGAAAACAAAGAAGATGAGGAACAAAGGGGGGGAAAAGGGACTCTAGGAATGAAATAATAATAAGAGAGCTGTGTGACCAATCCAAACAGAACAGTATTCATTACAGGGGTACCAGAAGAGGAAGGGGACAAAAGGATAGAAAGTCTCTTTGAGGAAATAATTTTTGAAAACTTTCCCAATTTTGGGAAGGAGATAGTCACTCAGGTCATGGAGGTTCAGAGAACTCCCAACACAAGGAACCCTAGGAAGACAACACCAAGACATATAATGATTAAAATGACAAAGACCAAGGAAAAGGAGAGAGAACTGAAAGCAGCCAGAGTGAGAAAAAAGATCACTTATAAAGGAAGCACCATCAGGCTATCAGCAACTTCTCAGCAGAAACCTTACAGGCCAGAAGCAAGTGGCATGATATATTTAATGTAATGAAATGGAAGGGCCCCCAACCAAGAATACCCTATCTGGCAAGATTATCATTTAAATTTAAAGCAAGGATTAAACTATTTCCAGATAAGCAAAAGTTGAGGGAATTCACCACCACTAAGCCATTCCTACAAGAGCTCTTAAAGGAACTGCTCTAGATGGAAGTGCTCCTAAGGCTACATAGCTGTCACTAGAGAAAATAAACACACACCAAATACTAACTAAATGCAAAATAAAATCAACTATCCACAAAATCAGTCAAGGGAAACACAAAGACTACAGAATAAAACACCTAACATATAAAGAATGGATGAGGAAGAAAAAGAAGGGAGAGAAATAAAGAATCATCAGGCTCTGCTTATACTAGCGTAATAGGTGAGTTAAGTTAGACGGTTAGATAGGGAAGAAGCTGCCCTTAAGTAACCAGGAATCTAAAGCCTGCGATGGCAGTAAGTACATATCTATCCATAATCACCTTAAATGTAAATGGACTGAATTCTCCAGTCAAAAGGCACAGTTACAGAATGGATGAAAAACCAAGACCCATCTATATGCTGCCTGCAAGAGACTCACTTCAAACCCAAAGAAATACACAGACTAAAAGTGAAGGGATGGAAAAAGATATTTCACGCAAACAATAGGGAGAAAAAAGTAGGAGTTGTAGTACTTCTATCAGACAAAATAGACTTCAAAACAAAGAAAGTAACAAAGAAGGACATTACATAATGATAAAGGGGTCAGTCCAACAAGAGGACATAACCATTATGAATATCTATGCACCCAACACAGGAGCACCTAGTTATGTGAAACAAATACTAAGAGAATTCAAGGGGGGAACAGAATGCAATGCATTCATTTTAGGAGACTTCAACACACCACTCACTCCAAAAGACAGATCAACCAGACAGAAAATAAGTAAGGAGACAGAGGCATTGTACAACACATTAGAACAGATGGACCTAAAAGACATCTACAGAACACTCTACCCCAAAGCAGCAGGATACACATTCCTCTCAAGTGCACATGGAACATTCTCTAGAATAGATAACATACAAGGTCACAAAAAAAGCCTCAGTAAATTTAGAAGGATTGCAATTATACAAACAAGCTTCTCAGACCACAAAGGTACGAAACTAGAAATAAATTATGCAAAGAAAACAAAAAAGCCCACAAACACATGGAGGCTTAACAACATTCTTCTAAATAATCAATGGATTAATGACCAAATAAAAACAGAGATCAACCAATATATGAGACAAATGACAATAACGTAACAGCCCAAAACCTGAGGGATGCAGTGAAGGCAGTTCTAAGAGGAAAGTATATAGCAATACAGGCTTACCTCAGGAAAGAAGAACAATCCCATAGGAACAGTCTAAACTCACAATTAATTAAACTAGAAAAAGAAGAACAAATGAGGCCCAAAGTCAGTAGAAGGAGGGACATAATAAAGATCAGGGCAGAAATAAATATAACTGAGAAGAATAAAACAACAGAATCAATGAAACCAGGAGCCAGTTCTTTGAGAAAATAAAATAGATAAACCCCTAGTCAGACTAACCAAGAAAAAAACAGAGTCTTCACACATAAACAGAATCAGAAATGAAAAAGGAAAAATCACAACAGACACCATGGAAATACAAAGAATTATTAGAGAATACTATGAAAAACTATATGCTAACAAATTGGATGACCTAGAAGAAATGGACAACTTTCTAGAAAAATATGACCTTCCAAGACTGACCCAGGAAGAAACAGAAAATCTGGACAGACCAATTACCAGCAATAAAATTGAACTGGTAATCAAAAAACTACCTAAGAACAAAACTCCTGGACCAGATGGCCTCACAGCTGAATTTTATCAAACATTTAGAGAAGACCTAATATCCACCCTCCTTAAAGTTTTCCAAAAAGTAGAAGAGGAGGGAATACTTCCAAAGTCATTCTATGAAGCCAGCATCACTAATGCCAAAAACAGACACACACACCACAAAAAAAGAAAATTACAGACCAATATCCCTGACAATGCAAAATACTCAACAAAATATTAGCAAACCAAATTAAAAAGCACATCAAAAAGATCATCCATTATGATAAAGTAGGATTTACTGCATGGATGCAAGGATGGTGCAATATTTGAAAATCCATCGACATCATCCACCACATTAACAAAAAGGACAAAAATCACATGATCATCTCCATAGATGCTGAAAAAGCATTCGACAAAATTCAACATCCATTCATGATAAAAACTCTCAACAAAATGGGTATAGAGGGCAAGTACCTCAACATAATAAAGGCCATGTATGACAAACCCACAGCCAACATTATACTTAATAGCAAGAAGCTGAAAGCTTTTCCTCTAAGATCGGGAACAAGACAAGGATGCCCACTCTCCCCACTTCTATTCAACATAGTACTGGAGGTCCTAGCCATGGCAATCAGACAACGCAAAGAAATAAAAGGCATCCAGACTGGTAAGGAAGAAGGTAAACTGCCCCTGTTTGCAGATGACATGATATTGTACATAAAAAACCCTAAAGAATCCACTCCAAAACTACTAGATCTAATTCTGAATTCAGCAAAGTTGCAGGATACAAAATTAATACACAGAAATCTGTTGCATTCCTATACACTAACAATGAACTAGCAGAGAGAGAAATCAGAAAACAATTCCATTCACAGTTGCATCAAAAAGAGTAAAATACCCAGGAATAAACCTAACCAAGGAAGTGAAAGACCTATACTCTGAAAACTACAAGACACTCATGAGAGAAATTAAAGAAGATACCAATAAATGGAAACACATCCCGTGCTCATGGATAGGAAGAATTAATATTGTCAAAATGGCCATCCTGCCTAAAGCAATCTACAGACTCAATGCAATTCCTATCAAAATACCAACAGCATTCTTCAACGAACTAGAGAAAATCGTTCTGAAATTCATATGGAACCACAAAAGACCCCGAATAGCCAAAGCAATCCTGAGAAAGAAGAATAAAGCTGAGGGGATTATGCTCCCCAACTTCAATCTCTACTACAAAGCCACAGTAATCAAGACAATTTGGTACTGGCATGAGAACAGACCCATAGACCAATGGAACAGACTAGAGAGCCCTGATATAAACCCAACCATATATGGTCAATTAATATATGATAGAGGAGTCATGGACATATAATGGGGAAATGACAGCCTCTTCAACAGCCGGTGTTGGCAAAACTGGACAGCTACATGCAAGAGAATGAAACTGGATTATTGTTTAGCCCCATACACAAAAGTAAAATTGAAATGGATCAAAGACCTGAATGTAAGTCATGAAACCATAAAACTCTTAGAAGACAACACAGGCAAAAATCTCCTGAATATAAGCATGAGCAACTTCTTCCTGAACGCATCTCCTCAAGTAAGGGAAACAAAAGCAAAAATGAACTCATGGGACTACATCAAACTAAAAAGTTTCTGTATGGCAAAGGATACCATCAACAGAACAAAAAGGCAGCCTACAATATGGGAGAATATATTTGTAAATGATGTATCCAACAAGGGGTTAACATCCAAAATATATAAAGAACTCACACGCCTCAACACTCAAAAAGCAAATAACCTGATTAACAAATGAGCAGAGGATATGAAGAGACGGTTCTCCAAAGAAGAAATTCATATGGCCAACAGACACATGAAAAGATGCTCCACATCACTAATCATTAGGGAAATGCAAATTAAAGCCACAATGAGATATCACCTCACACCAGTAAGGATGGCCAGCATCAAAAAAACTAAGAACATTAAATGCTGGCGAGGATGCAGAGAAATGGGAACCTTCTACACTGCTGGTGGAATGTAAGCTAGTTCAACCATTGTGGAAAGCAATATGGAGGTTCCTCAAAAAACTCAAAATAGAAATACCATTTGACCCGGGAATTCCACTCCTTGGAATTTACCCAAAGAATACAACTTCTCAGATTCAAAAAGACATATGCACCCCTAGGTTTATCACAGCACTTTTTACAACAGCCAAGATATGGAAGCAACCTAAGTGTCCGTCAGTAGATGAATGGATAAAGGTGTGGTACATATACACAATGGAATATTATTCAGCCATAAGAAATAAACAAATCCTACCATTCGCAACAACATGGATGGAGCTGGAGGATATTATACTCATTGAAATAAGCCAGGTGGAGAAAGACAAATACCAAATGACTTCACTCATTTGTGGAGTATAAAAATAAAACCAAACTAAAGAAACAAAATAGCAGTAGACTCATATACATTGAGAAGGGAGTAGCGGTTACCAAAGGGGAGGAGCTGGGGGGCGGAGGGGGAAGGGGATTAAGGGGCACTGTAATTTGCAATCACAATATACGCAGGTCACCAGAAAGGCAGTATACCACAGAGAAGACAATTAATGACTCTATAACATCTTACTACACTGATAGTGACTGTAACGGAGAGGGTGAGGACTTGATAATATTGGTGAATGCTGAAACCTCTGTGTTGTTTATGTGAAACCTTCCTAAGACTGTGTATCTATGATACTTTAATAAAAAAAAAAGTGTCAGTCAGTGTGCTCTGTTTGGTAATGTTTATGAGCAATCCTTCACCACAGATTGAGAGGCACTCAACAAGATGCCTCATTATGAAATAGCAACCAAAGTGATCTCTTAAAGCAAAACATTATCAATAGATATTTTTCCAGGTTTCATGACACTCAAGAGAGCTTTTTCTATGTATATTGCTTCTAATAAGTATCAAAGCAATTGCCCTTACAATGGAAATCAACGATAAAGAAATCATACATACCCTCTTCAGTGAAGAATTTTTCTACGGGTCCCACAAACTGATTGATTTCATTAAGTTCATCTTGGCTAATTTCTGGAAATGGGAAAACTTCTTTCTAAAAATGATAAACATTTAAAGATTTAATTTGCAGCAACCTCCTATAGTGGCAATCAGTCAAAAGAGCAGGAAACAGATTTGCTAGATTCCACATCTGGTAGGCAGGACATAATTCACTGAAGGAATCAGAATGTAAACTCCAGGAATTCTGTTAGAGTCCACCACCTTGATACATCTTCCTCCCAGACTCAAGCAGGTCTACTCCTGATTTTGACCAGCTTTCCTGACCAAAAACAAGTTATGTTGATTGTCCTATGAAACAGAGGCCTGGACTAACATTTCAAAGCCCAGGGTTTTGTTCCTTGATTTGCAGCTTACTGTATGTCCTTAGGCAAACCCTTTCATCTCTCCACGCTTCCATTTCCTCACCTGTCATATGCAGGTAATATTGACTCAAGGTCATTGTGAGGATCATGGAAAATAATGCATGTGAAAGTTTACTATTAAAATGCAAAATTTTACATTCCTTGTTTTGTGAGTTCAAAGATGCTGCCCTGGCAAGAGTATACTGTGGTTACAAGGGCTGCCATCTTGGCAGGCTCCCCTGTGGCTGCACACAGCTCCCGTCCCTCCTGCTCAGTGCCATCTACTTGGGCTGCATGTGCAAGGTCATGGGTTCCCTGCAGGCGACCCAGCCGTTGAACCAGATCAACCTGAATTCAACCCTGGTCTACCACTTTTAGATGTGTGACATAGTGTCACACATCTTAATGTTCTTCTCCTTTGTTGTATATACTTCAGAAGGTAGCTGTGGGGCACAAAACAGATAACGTGTCCTGGCATGTGAAGGAACTGTACTTATTTGCATCAGATACTGGCTCTGCTTGTCACAACTTCATAGCCTGGAAAACAACTTAGTTTTGAGTCTCTGTCTCCAGTGGGTGAGTGGTCTATGTTTCTGCATGGTAGGATTCCCTTCTGAGTTATCAGTATATATTGTCTTAAAATTATCCTGCTGTGTCCTTAGCCCCTCTGGCTTTTCAGGTTCCTGCTACTCCTTCAGCTGCTGGCATGACATGAGTACTTGAATTTGGTCCCACAGCTGCTGAGAAGTCATGTCCCAGGCACAGGTTGCCAGCTCCCAGGAGCCCCGCCTCTCTTCATGGAACCTTCCACCGCCATGTTCAAGAAAGGTCACCGAAGCAGAGGAGTCCTCAAGCTTCCACTCCAGCCATTGTACACCTAATTGTCACCAAAGCCTGTTTCCTCTAGTAATATGCTCCCAAATACTCTCCCTCTCAGGCCTCGTGGCTAAAAGCTTATAGGCAGGTCCTCATCCGAAAGTGACAGCTGTCTTCAAGAAATTCTTGCTTCTGGGCCATCCCTGCTACAGGGAGAGAGACCTCAAGTGCATGTAAGCATAAAGCTCTGAGAGTAATGTTCCAAAACCAATGGGGTGCTCCACAGGAGCTGGGTGCAGTTTCTAGCAGCAGTTTTAAAGCAGTGGAACCTGTTTTTCAAATAAATCTAGTGCAGAGATCAAACAGGTAAATCAGATAAAAGCCAAGCTGCTTTGGTGGAGGCTGCAGATGGCAGGTCACCAAATGCCTCCTACTCAACTCCCCATGGGTCCCTGCGATGTCCCTGGGGCATGTCCATGAACAACGAGGGCCTGAGGGCGGTGGGACAGCTACTGGCCTGGATGGTCTTTCTGCTCTGTGACCTGAAGCACCTCAGATGCAAGTTCTTGCTCAAACCCCGGTAATGTCATGGATAGATGAGGCTGGCCGGAATCAGAGCAGTGGAGGTGGACATGCTCAAAACTGGTCAGATTCTAAATACGACCTGACGGCAGAGAAAACAGGCTGTGCTGTTGGGTTAGATGTGAAGTAGAGAATAACAGGCATCAAAGGTAACTCCAGGTGTTTGACTCGAACAGGTGGGAACAACAGTGCCGCCACCATCTACGGGAAAGGCTGGTGGGTGGAGTGGGCTTGAGTGGGGCGACAAGGAACTCCGTTTTGGATATGCTCAATTTGCAATGCCTGTTAGAAATCTAAGTGGAGCTTTTGACCAGAAAGGTGGATGTCAAAAGAATCTGGAGTTCGGGGGAGAATCTGAGCTGGAGAAATAAATTTGATTCACCATGATATCGATGGTATTTAAAGCCACAGCACTAAGGTGGATCAAAGGAAGGGCTGTGGATGGAAAGAGAGTCTAAAGACTGAGCTTCAGAAAATTCCAACTAAGCTAGCTGGAAACAATGGGGCACAGGGAGGCACACTGAGGCACAGGGAGTGAAGTGACCAGCCCAAGATCACAAGACTAGTAAGTGGTGAGACCACCATTAACTAGCTATTCTGCTATTGCCCCTTGCACCTGCATAGTACCTTACAGTTTAAAAAGCATTTCACACACTGTAGCTCACTGAGGCTTTAAACTGCGAGGCAGAACATAACACCAGCTCCATTTTAACCTGAAGAACTGAGGCTCAAAGTCACAGAGCCATGGTCAAATCCAAGACATCCAGCCATGAAGACGTTGAGTGCTTAACAACCTAGCTTACTACCAGCTAACAGCTGGGTCAACTACCAAGTGGTAGGACCCGCGGAGGGGACAGGGTGGGGAAGACACCTTGGAACCAGATTGCCAAGGAAGCTGAATGGCTGGGTGGGGCGCTGGGAAGCCGAGGGGCCGCTGAAAGCCGACGGAAGAGCTGCAAGGTCTGAAATATGTTGAGGAATCAGAGAGGAACATTTTCGGGGCCCAGTACGCTGAGTTGAAGGTTGCCTAGTGCTCATCTCGCGTGAGGTTCCCAAATTGGCCTCTGACAAGACTGTAAGCTTCAACACCTGTCAAAACCATGGACTGATTCGCAGGGCCCCACGGACTCTTCCCTTTGCCCCGGAGAGGTTCTTACGAGACTCAGGAACCTGGGTTTCAGCACGCCCGCCCCTCAGGTGTTTCTGTCGGCCGGGCGCGGGTACCTGACAAAAGTTCGACTCCTCTTTCCTGCTAAGAGGGCAAACGGCGGACGGCAGGGAGTAAGTGTAGGCCAAGGCTCGGCCTTACCTTCTCGATTTTGCCCAGGAAAAGCTCCTTGGCGAAAGCTCGGCTCGGCGGGCTGGTGCGCAGCGGACGCCGGCTCTGGGCGAAGGCCACCAGCGCCCGGCAAGAACGCACCGCCGCTGCCCGGCGAAGGAATAACCCACAACCGCTCATGCCGCCCGAGATCGCTCACGCCGCCGCCGCGCCTTTTTAGCGTCTCGGTCACGTGCCCCGGCTCGCGCCGCCCGATGACGCCACTGGCCTGCGCCACCAGGGCTGCTGGAGGAGTGGGGGAGTGGGGGAGTGGGGGAGTGGGGGGGTGGGGGGGTGGGGGGGTGGGGGGCGGAGCGCCGCCGTGTGGCTTCATAGTCCAGCCGGTTCTGTCGGCAGAGAGTTTTGCTTTCAAAAATACCCGCGGCTGTTTGCACAAACCCCAGTCCTGGGAAGTTGCTCAACGCGAACCTAAGCGGAGGCCCCGCCGCCTCTAGTCACTTGGGACCACGAGGACGTGGGAAAACTAAAGAAAAGCAAGAGAAAGGGAGGGAAATTCACGATGTGGTTATTTTTTTTTTTAGTAGGGGGTGGTGGGCTTACATTGCTGGTAATATTCCGTTTTTTAGGTGAATGGTGGCTTCGTGAAGAGTCACTTTGTTTTGATTCGTAGCATGTATATACATTTATTTGTTTGGAAAAGCAGAGGGGTGTTCTGCCAAAGAGAGGTCTGGTTAAAACCCTGTGAGTCGAAATTATTCCTGGGAGACACCAACTTAAAAGGCAGGTGGAGGAGGAGACTACAGAGGGAGCGAAAGGGCGGGAAGGGTGGGGCGGGCCGTGGGAGGCAGGTCGGACCCGGGCAGGAGGGCCCAGCAACCCCGCAGCACGGATCGCGTCGGGGGCAAGGAGGCCCTCCAGGACAATTTCCTCTCTTCATTACCGCTCACTGTGCTTAGATCACCGGGATATAAGCGCCTCACCCTTTTTTATTGCCTTTCCTTGTCCCTTTGTAAAATGCTCCTAGACATAGAAAAACTAACTTGGCGCTGTCACTGTGCTTGCCTATAGAAAACTGCGGCAGGCTATTGATGACCCGCTGGAAAAGCCAAACCACAGCGCTGACCAGACCGGACAAGTTCAAGATGACACCCAGTTTTACCCCTCCCTGCTTTTAAACTCATTACACATTTATTATGATAAGTAAATGTGTAATGAGCTTTACCAGGCCAAGATCCCAGCAGGGCTGGGGGATGCAACTTGCTAGATGCAAATTGGTGCATGTGCCTGAGAGGTGAGCATACACCAGCTATCCGTGGGAATCCCTGTCCCCTTCCCTTGAAACCTGATGCTCCTATCACTGCGCCTGCCCTCCTGGCCCCTTAAAAGTCTCCCACTTGCCCCCTTAGAGCTTGAGCTCTAACTCTCCATTCCTTGATCAAAGAATAAAGCTGCTCTGCTGAACTGAACTCAGTCTTGTTCTATGGCAGGAGTGACACCAAGCAAGCAGGAAAGAGGACCCTTGCTGGGGATCCGACCCCACAGAGAGTCGATGACACTTGTACCATTACTACATGTTGGGAAGACGGAACTTTCTGACCAGGGTTCCCGCGTGGCCTTAGTAGCAGCGCCCATTGGGTATATAATAAGAGCATGTTTGCACGTTTATGGGATGTTTACCAGCAACAGAGCCGCTGGTCAGTCATGGGAGTACCTGCCCAGCAGAGGGGTAGAGAGGAAACACCCATCTTTCCCCTGCCTGTTTTCCCTGTACATAACTGGTCACGCATCCACCAGTCACCAGGGACCCACGCACAGAGTTGCCCCCGGAGTGTGGGAGCAGGGGGACCATGGAGCCCCAGTACTCCTGGAGAGTTAAGCCTGTGCGTGGGAGCAGGGAGCATGGAGGGTGTGGAGCAAGGAGAGACTGAGGCCTACTCCCTAGAGGCAGAACCTGTAGCTGGTCTGGGGAACGCATTCAAGCCAGCCACATGTACCAAGCTGCCTGTGACCACAGTGAAAATAAACGTCGTAACCCCCTCTACCCCTGACTTCTTGTCCTGCCTTTCTTCGGTCTCAGCGGATTTGTAGAGAACTTGCCCTGGGTGGGGAATCCCCTCTTCCTGGAGCAACACCACAGGGTCAGAAAATGCTAGTTTGTCTCTGTCATGTGAACTGGAGAACAATGGAAAACCTCACTGATGTCACTGTGCTATGCCTGCCCAGTGCAATAAAAGGTTGACTTGTTTGGGCAAAGACTTGATGATCCAACATCAGGGAAAGATAGCTCACAAACTTTTTGAGTTGCAAAATATTGGCAAACATCTTTAGTAATCTGTGTTCTGTCTTGTGTCTTTAACTTTTAAAGGTGTTTCATCTGGATTCTTCCTCAGTGCTCAATGGGTGCTGCTTTCACCACTGAGTTTCAGATAAAGGCATGTTTTTTGGCAACGTAAATTAACCTTGTGGGCAAAACAAAGAGAAAGTAATACTGCAAAAATGGGGGTTTCAAGTTCAAGGTGGTGTTCGTGTTTGCCAAAACCAATGGCCTCAGATCAGTGGAGTCATGTGATAATGTGTAAGACCATGTTTTGTGTACCCAGCTCTTCCTAAATTAGAAGTGAGAAATGCAGTGGCATGTAATTTTCCAAAACAAAAATTAGAAAAAATTTAAGGCATAATTTCCAAGTCTAGTCAAGGTTCCTGCCTCAGAGCAGTCAAAATCCTAACAAAAGGGCTCACAAATAAGTTAGGCAAATTTTATCTCCAGTTTCTTTCCTGCTGAGAGAGTTGGCCTTACTGTCTAGAGATCAAACATCTGTATGTAGAGAGGTGTGGCTCAGAGTTCTAATATTTTTGTCTCACACAGCAAATTATATTGTCTTCTATTACTTCCTTGTTGGTGCAATTTGTTCCCATTTAGGGTTCATTAGGGATTATGGAAACATGGAAGTCACTGTCTGGTTGCAAGCCACAAAGGTAATGGGGTGTTATGCATTGTGTACCCCCAAATTCATTTCATTGAAGTCCTAACTCCCAGTACCTCAGAACATGACTTTACTTGGAAAGAGGATTTCCTATTACATTCTATTGCAGATGTAATTAGCTAAGGTGGGGTGAAGTCACACTGGAGTGGTGTGGACCCTAATCCAACAGACTGGTACCCTGAGAAGAAGGGTTAATATGGACATAGATATGCACACAGGGAGAATGGCATGTGGCGATGAAGATGGAGATCAAGGCGGAGATCAAGGTAATACGTCTATAAGTGAAGAAACAACAAAGATGGCCAGCAAACACCAAGATGCTTGGAGAGAGGCCTGGAATAGATTCTTCCTCACAGCCTCAGAAGGAACCAGCCTTGCCAACACCTTGACCTTGAACTTCTGGCTTCTAGAACTGTGAGCTAATAAATTACTGTTTAAGCTGCCCAGTCTCTGGTTTTTGTTAGAGCAGCCCTAACAGAATAATGCACGAGGCACTGTGAATCATGGCACAGTGTTCTCAGGAATAAATAGGGCCTAAGAGTGACCACAGGCCTGGGCTTCTGCCTTAGAAACCATACACCCAGTGTTCCTGCTGTGGTTTGGAATCCACAGTCTCCTAAATGAGGGGTTCCTGGCACAGACATTTTGGGAAAGCCCCTTAGACTTGATAGCACAGCCTGCAGCATGCGCAGGAGAGAGAGCACAATGTAGGAGAAAGACTAGGAGTTGTGGGAAAAGAGACCTGGTCCCCATGCTGCCACTTGTCGGCTGTGTGACTCTGGACAAGTGCCCTCACCGTGAGTCGCAAGGGTATTGTCTATGACTTGGAAGCAGTGCTGTAGCAAAAACAACTAGTAACCCCCAAACGGGTGCCCCCTTCCGTAGTGTACAGCTGTCGGTACCAGGCAGCTACCAGCTGGGGACTATGTTCCCCAGCCTCCTACACCCAGAATGATGTGTAGGGGTGGAGAGGCCTTCCCTCCTTCCCTTCGTCTAATAATTAAATTGACCTAAGACAGATGAACAGGGGAAAACAAACAGAAGTTTAGTAACATGTACACCTCCTGTGTACATGGGAGAGACCCAGGGAAGCAGAGAAACTCCTAAGAGGCCCAAACCATTCCCTTAAATATCATGTTCGCCTAATGAAAATGGAAGATGTTGGGGGTTGGGGGGAGTCAGTTACAGGAAGTGACTAGGAAAAGCACAGAAAACAAAGGTAAGGTTGTTGGGCAGATTGCAGTCCACACCTTCTTCATTTATAACGGTTCCTAGAGATTTAGGCACCTCCCTGGTATAGGAGGGAAAACCCCTTGCAAATGGAAATTGCCCTTATAAACATAAATGCTTCTTACAAAAAGGAAACTAGGGTTTTCTGAGCTGCTCCTGTGTTTGGAGTTTCTTTAAAAATAATCAGCTTAAAATAATCAATATGCCAGAGAGGCATAAACCTGGGGATGGCACAGTCAGATCCCCTTCAGACATTTTCACCAGTGCAATGTGAGTGGAAGTAATGTGTCCAGTTTTTGAGAAATTCTTTGCTGCCTCCTCTTCCACCAGATGGAAGCAAAAGACTCTAGACCCTAGAGGATGGAAGGAGCCTAGTCTTTGAACCAACCACATGGAGGGTAGCCAGCCACAGAACTGGGACTCCCACACTGAACTCTGACATGAGCTGGGAATATGTACTATATTAAGCCACTGACATTTGGGGGTTTATCTGTTACAGCAGCCATTGTTAACAAATAAACATACCTTCCAAGTTTCAAAGAAAACACTATAAGGTACAGCAAAATACAGTATAAACATAAGAGTCACATTACTAGGGGCCAGTTACCTCATCAGGCAGACTGAGCTCCAAGCAACCATGTTGTTATTACCGAGGCCTGTCCTGGTCACTAGACAAATGGCCTCAAAGAAAGAGATAATAGCAGCTAATATTTAAGGAGTGTTTTTTATACCAGGCACTGTTTTGCATACTTTACACATGTTATATCATTTAATCCTCCGAAGGGACCTGTGGGTTCAGTGTGGTTACTCTCTGCTCATTTTACAAATGAAACAATGCACTGGAAGGTCACACAGCCCTAAATAGCAACGCCAGCCTCTGGGCCCCTCCAGGCAGCTCCTGAACCTGTGTGTTCTTATCCCCTATTACTATCCTGCCTTCATGAAGCTGGACGGTGAGACTCAGACACCCAGCCCTCTCCCCCATTCTCAGCTGACCTGAAATCTGGTCAAATGACACTAACAGAGGTCAGAAACCCCATCAGGGCTTGCTTTCACTCTCCACCTCGCCAGCGCACTGAGAATGGTACTACCTTCCAGTAAAAAACATAAAATGGAGATGATGTAAAATGCAGTCTTCAGGGAAAAACTGCATTAAGGGTCAAGCACAGCACTTGGTACATAGACGCTCATTTCACGTGTGTTCTGTCCCTTCTTTCTTAAGTATAATTGTCAGTCTGAATATTTTGGACTCATCTAACATGTCCTTCTGCTGAGCAATGTATTTTCAGATAAGACACATTAATCCTGTTCTTCCTCAACCACCGCCACAGTCATACTTGGACAAGACACGGCCTACCCAGAGTAGCAGTTTCCTCACCTATAAAATGATGAAATCAATATGAAACATGTTTTTCTTTTAATGAAGATTAAGTGGGCTAACACTCACTTCTCCTCCCATGCCACCCACCCTAGATTTCAGAGTCAAGCAATCCAGCTAGGTGGGAAAAAATCTGAAAATATGGGCTTTTAAGTATAAAGTTGGTCCTAATGAGGATGGTCTTACAGAATCTCAGGAGAGCTGAAATATTAACAGCATCAAAAATCGTAAACACAAAATGCCTTTCATTTTCCCTTATGTTTCAAAAGCCAAAATAGCCTAAGATCCAAGTTCTAGAGCACGCAGCCCTATTACACCATAAGAAGTGTGTAAAACAATACAAATGCCACATGGAAACCACCAAAATTCCCAAAGAATTGCTGTCAGGAAGAGCCAGGGAGCCACAAGAACACCGTGGTCTTTACCTGTTTGCACAAAAGCCAGCAGAGCCTGAAATCTTATTTCAAAAGGGCAAGGTCCACAGTCAGCATGGAAAAATCTTAACTCATGGGAAATTGTGCATAAAGAAGATGCAATGATAGTCCTTGCAAAAGGGGTTCACTGTGGGTTATAGGAGTCCCCCCATCCGTGGTTCTGCTTTCCATCATCTCAGTTACCCGAGGTCAAATGTGGCTCTGGAAGCAGATGATCCTCCTTTTGACATGTGGGCAGAGGGTCACCAGTAGCCAAACACTACATCCCGATGTCTACATCCTTCACCTCATCACATAGGCATTTTACCAACTCACATCATCAGAAGAAGGGGAAGGGCAGTACAGTAAGATATTTTGAGAGAGCTCATTCACATATATTTTCTTACAGAATATTGTTACGATAATTTATTATTAGTTATTGTTGTTAAACTCTGACTGTGCCTAATTTATGTCTAGGAAAAAACAGAGGGCAGCTGACCCTTGAATGATGCAGGAGGTAGTCAACCCTGGAAATCCAAGTGCCACTTTTAACTCCCCCAGAACTTCACTAGTTATAGCCTTCTGTTGACCAATAACATAAAGCCACTTCACACACATTTTATATATGTATTAATATATATATGAATTGTACTGTATCCTTATAATCAAGTAAGCTAGGCAAAATAAAATTTTTTCAAGTGGTTGCAAATCTCCAAAAAGTTTCCAAATATTCATGGGAAAAAAGAAATCTGTGTGTAAGTGGTACCATGCAGTTCAAGGGTCAACTGTCTGTATAAGGTCTGGTACCATCTGCAGTTTCAAGCAAGTGCTGGGGGTCTTGGAGTGTATCCCCTGCGGATAAGGGGGACTATGTGTCCCTTTTCTACTTGAGCAAATAACTACCTGGAAACATAATTGGGAAAGTACAGTTTATCACCCTGAAGCCTGCCTGACACACAGTAAGACTGGGCTGGGTCACTGTCAGGAAACCCGACAGTCAGCCTCTTCCCAGAAAACCCGTGGAGCTCGAGCAATGGCATTTGGCACTCAGTGCTAACATTTCTTTGAAACTGCTAACACTTTTTTTTGTAATCCTCCAAGCCAGTGACTGTGGGATTGCAAACTAGATAATAAAGAGCCATGCAGGGGACTTAACTAAGGGTTCTCCTGCTGTGCGTGGAAAGTAGAGAGGGATCAGGCTCCCAAGTCAAGCCCTGCATTTCAAAAAGCTTTCAATGCTCACTCAGCATGAGCTGATAAGAATTAAAGTTTGCCTGTCATTAAAGCTCAATAGAAACATCTAGCAGATGACAATGTGATTTCCTAGGCAGAGACTGATAATCAGCTCTGTTGTCCACATTCACCCCTTTGTCATTTTTATCCTGCCTGCCTCTGAGAAGGATCTGGAGTGTATATTCACACTCAAGCAGTGAAAAAGTCTCTCGATTGTTCCTAGATGTTGTAAATGCAGATTACAGGGCTGTGGAGATTCGGCAGTAAGTCAAAAACTATCTATAATTGCTCTGTTCCCTTTTGAAGAAAATTACTCCTCTTAATCACTTATTAGAATTTGGCATTTACCTGAATTCATTTTTTCTTCCAGTTGTAACTTACAGGAGATAGATAGGTAAAACTCTGGGGAACTAATTTTGTATTTTTCCTTGCAGTTCATTGTAATTGCTTTTTTTCCCCCTGAAGATCCAATATTCTGTTGCTGGCCAGACCGTAGCCTATAAACTCTCAGTACCCACCCAGCACTGCTCAACAAAACGCCTCCATCTCAGCTTCTGCTTACAAAAGTCAAGCAACGATGGAATTTTCAGGATGTCTGCCAAAAATGTCAGACCTCAGGGTTTGGACTCCAGGTCACAATGAGAGGACCACTTAGGGTGCCAGACAGTAAGAAATATTCGTAGAATGCAGACTGGTTGCTTCTCAGTGCCTGCCAAATGTGAATGATGAGTTACCACCGCGAAGTGAACACAAAATCCGGGGGCGAGTGTATGAATCCAGCTGGTGAGATAGAGCAGTATTTAATGATCAGCACTTTCTGCGGATACCAAAATGTTGTTTAAGGGAATAAAAGCTTGTAAACATACATTACAGCTTGTTACAAAATACATTACCTCTTTATGGGTGTTAAGGATAATGAATGGAGCTTGAGTCCTAGATATGCAAAAGGAGTTTTAACTAGACAAGTGAGGAGGGCTATGGGGTTAAAGGATGACGTCAGACTCAAAGGTGACGCGGTGGTGTTTCTCATTTAGAACCTTTCCCTTGTTACGGCTTTGATGCCAGACACGAAATTTATGGGAACACCGTCAACAACTAAGTAAACTGAGTTGGTTTCTAAACAGCAAGAAACGCAAAAACCTTGAAAAACCTACTGTTTCCTCATAAGCAATGTTTCTGTGTACACAAAAGTGACTAGGTACTTTTCAGCGCGCTCTGAAGTTCAACTTTTGGAGAAAAGAAGTTACACAAATGCCTCTGATGGGTCTTAAGTTCACCAACAATATACAGTAATGAGAACACATTTTTGAGGAATTAAATTTGAACACTTCTAAAATAACAGGACCATTATTTCCACTACAAAATCTCTTGTGGAAAAAGGCAAGGTAAACATAATGAACACATCCTAGTAGTCTTTTTCAATATATAAAATAAAAACTAACAGGCTGGGTGAGAGGTTGAGTTGAATACATACATTTATTCTCACTCCCTTTCTACTAAAACTGGAATAAAGGAATTAACAACCACAAAATATAAATCCTTAATCTTGGGAAGAATTGGAAAGGAGATAATACAACATGAAACTGGAAAAGCAGATGGACAAGTGACCTAGCAGACAGCCAGTCTAGCAATGGAGAAAGCTGGGAAGCAGTCTTTATGCCACAGAATTCTCAAAAGGCTCAGGAACTGGAAACCCCAGTACCTCCTGAAATGGGGGTAAAGGAATGGCTATGGTAAGAATTGGGTCAAAGTTCTTGGAGAAGTCCCTTTTCTAAGACTTCCAGGCAACTGCCCTTCCTCTACCCCAGCATGGATCTTGGATCTGAAAATGTATTCCTTGGAAAAGGTTTGAAGAAGAGAGCTTTTGGTTAATGATTCAGTTGGAGGCATGGTACTGTGCTGAAAATGGGCAAACTAATTAATTGCATGTGAAGCAAAATTTGAGGCCTCCAAGACCCCTTTCCTTATCTCCATGGGGGCAGGAGATTGGAAAACCTTCCTCTGGGGAATCCAGTCTTCCCTAGAGGAAAGGCCTAAAGATACCACTCTTGGGATTCCCCAACAAATGATCCAGCCGGATCACCATACACTGAGGTTCATAATTGACAGCACCTCCCAACACTCTCAGAACTCTGAGCCAGCTTTTTAATCCCTGACTCTTAGTCATAAGCACTTGACCAAGGGTGAAGATATCTGAGGAAAACATCAATGTGGGAGACAAAGATCAAAACAAACTCTAAAAAAGCAATTCGGAGGAAACAAAGATTATGCAGGGGAAGGAAAATGTAGCCTATCAATATCCTCAGAGAGGTAAGAGAAGATTCTGTACTCATGAACCAAGAACTGGATGCTATGAAAAATGAATAGAGAAAAGACCTATTTAATATGAAAAACAAGGTAACAAATGAAAACCTCCATGGAAGAGTTGGAATTAAAATTGAGGAACTCTCCCAGAAATTACAGCAGAAAATTTGAGGACTAGTGTAATAAATGAATAAAAGTGTTTCCAAAAAGGATGGGGTGCAGGAGAGGGAGTCATCAATGACATAATTCAAAAAAATTTCCCAAGACTGAGAGATGTAAGTTTCCCAATTAAAGGACTCATTGCAATGAATGAAGAGAAACTCAAACCAACTAATATGATTTTGAATTTTAGAACAGTGGGGACAAAGAAAAGATACCATAGCTTCTAGAGAGATACAGTCACATGAATGAATTGGGAATTATAATGGCTTCGTATTTCTCATCAACAACACTGGGAGCTGGAATAGAAATGATCAAGGCCATCTGAAAAATAGCTTTCTCAGTCTATACTCGGTCAAACAGCCAGTCGAATATGAAAGTAGAAAAAGGCATTTGCAGACATACAAAGGTTAAAACAATTTATCTCGCATATGTGTATCCTTTCTCAGGATGCCCTGGAGGACGTGCTCTATCAAAGCAAAGTCATAAACTGAGAAAGAGACATGACACCCAGGCAACAGGGCATCCAGTACAGGAAAGGGGTGAAGGGAACCCCAGGCTGGTTATCGTTCAACAGTTGTAGAGAATAAACACTTTAAGGAGACTCAAACGTTTGTAACTAAGCTATCATTATCTGCAACCATCCGTGAGGGTGAATGCAAGCTCAGTTTTATTGATTAGATCCAAAGACAGCAAAGTAAGGCTGAGAGTAAATAATGAGGCAATAAATCAAGATGAGACAATGCATATGACATAAATGTTTGCATTGAAGCCTAGTGCCTCTCTCTTAACCAATATCTTGGCCAGAATGAAGCTTCTGATTCTCTTAGACCCCATATTGAAATAAAATATAAATCCACCTGAGCAAGAGGAATTCTCAAACCCAAAAGGACAGCTCTGGCAGGGATCCCGGAGAGAATTAGGAGGCCGGGGAGGAAGAGGAATGAACAAGATTCTTTTACTGTTTGATTATTGTTGTTGTTACTCCTCTTAAATTTTGTACCATGTGCATGAATTACTTATTCAAAATAATAAAATAGATCCCCTAAAAATTCATGCTATTGCTCACTAGTAATCACTTTATTGGAACTTTAATAAGAATTCTTTGTAAGAGTTCACTTTAATAGGAATTCTTGAGGGCATGATTACAAAATAACCTGCTAGGTCATTTTAGCAATTTGCAAAAACTAATGCAAACATTTCATGTTAGTGATCTCACCAAGCTAAGAGGAACAGCATGTTCCATAAATGTGGTAAACAGGCAAGAATAAACAGCAACCATTTCCTGCTGTTTATATTGCTCCTAGGAGAGACTGTGAAGCTAAAGGTTCTGGAAGAATACAAAGACTCACACAGGTTTCTGTCCCAGCTCCTCTTCTCACTAAAGATATGACATTGCCCAAGTGACAAGCTGTCTGAGCCTGTCTCCGCCTCTGGGGTAGAGGTGTTACAAGAATATCAGGAGATGACACGGGCGGAAGCAGCCTGCACGCACGCCTGGCACGGGGGAGGCCCTTTCAGTATGTCACTAGGATCCAAAGGAGTCGTTTTTTAATGGGTGTCAGCCTCTTCCTCTCTGCCATTTTTTCCTTTAACTTGGAAAATCTGGAAAATAGGATCCTTCTTTGTGCCTAAGGAATTTCCCTCCTGCTCTAATAGGCTTTACTACTTAAAGGAAAATAATGACAATAACATCATCATCTACTGTAAAGTCAATCTTTAACTGGTTAACGTGTTTGCCCCTGAAAGGTAACGGTGAATGGGGTATGGCGGGCAGCCTCTGCCTTCACGCACGCGTGCAGCCCTCCCCCACCCCCGCTGCAGTGACAGCACTGTGGTGCTGTGTGACCAGCAGGGCTGGTGTGCTCTTTCTCAGATTGCGCTGGCCACTTCAGACTCTAATTCGATCTCTGTTTCTCTCTGCTGCTCTGTTAGTAAGCATGCAGGGGCAAGCTGTGTCAGGACGCTTGGTCCTCTGGAAAGCCCCATGTGGTGGGTTGAGGACAGAAGCCGGCTGCCAACAGCCACTTGAGGAGCTTGGAGGCGGATCTTCCAGTGCCTCTCAAGTCTTCAGAGATGTGGCACCTGCTGACACCCTGACCACAGACTTCTGAGAGACTCTGAGCCACAGGCAGAACCATCAGGATGAGGGTGATAACACTGGTGCGTTACCACCATCTAATCCCAGACCTCCTTCAAGTTTTCCCAACCTCCTCAGCAATGTCCTTTGTAGAATTAAGTCCCAAATCATATGCTGCATATAGTTCCTTCAGTCTAAAATCGGGCCCCAGTCATTCCTTTCTGTTCACAACCTTGGTTATTTTACTGTCATAGTTTTGAAGCCTACAGGCCAGTTGTTCTGTATAATGTCCCTCAATGTGGGTTCCATTTCTGTCTATCACTAAGGGGGTCACTGCAGATTTCTCTCCTTCCATATTTGCAAATCCCTTCTTAAACAATGAGAAAACTGGCCCCCATTTTCCTAAGACAGTAGCTTATTTGTCAATCCCCGCCCTGTGGCCAGTCTCCCTTGCTGCTGGCCCTCACCCCCACCCCACTGGTCGTTTTCATCCTCCTTGTCTGTCAGTACCCCCATAACATCGCCGCATCCCCCTCACACCCCGCCCCGCCATCCGTGCCCCACTCATCCGGCCTCCCAAACTCCCTCTGCATCGATGATCCTTGCGTGAATCAATCACTCCATTTACATTAATTAGTTGGCATTCTTCTGTTAAAGAAAACATCCCCACCACCACCAGCCTCTCCTCCTTAACTGGGGGTATGTTAGAGGTTCCTCCAAAAGCAATAGGGAAAGTAATTAGTTCTGTCCTCTTAGTTATCAATTCACACAATAAGAAATTGTTGTAATCATCATGGTTAGTGGAGGAAAGTGTGTTTCTTTACTGGCTCACGGATTTTAATTTATTTGATGAGTTAGACTCAATTACATTCATAATTATTTCATTCTCAAACTGCCCCAGCTGTGGCCACTTGGAACTCCTCCGAGCAGATCCTGGCCTTTTATTGATATGCCCCTATTAGTCTTTTGATTGCTTCCTTGTTTTTGTGGCAAAACTAGATGTCTCAGGCTCCCCCTTTCTGCTCCAGACCTGAGTGCATCATTTATCTAAGGACTGCTTTATTCTTTAAAGTGTGGAATAGTATAGCCAAAATCTGGGTGTTAAGGATGGTCACTGCTACTGGGGGGTGGAGTCCTTTTTCCTAGGTTCCTACAATGGATAGATCTAGAAATATCTATTTCTTAAAATCAGGACTGAATCATTGATACTTCCAAACCAAGTTTACATTATAGGCTTTTTCTTAACTTCTATATATCTATATCTTTCTACTTTAAGCTATCCATTTTATTAAGATTAACATATTTACTTACTTTGCTTACCCAACAATATACATAAAGTAGTTTCAACTTACAGTAACAGTATTCATAATTAAAATAGAACTGAGTGGAGTTTTAAGATAGATTTGCAGTTCTTTTTGTCTTACATGATATCCCACTGAGTATACGCAGTTAAAATAATGGGTTCAAAAGTCAGTCACTTGAAATTACCACATGACGCAGCCAATTCCGCTCCTCAGAGTCCATCCGAGAGAAATGAAAACGGGGCCTCACACACACATACATGAATGTCCATGGTGGCACTATTCACAGTGGATCTTGGGGACTCAATTTCAGCTGGGTCCAACGAGATGTCCTCATTCTAAATTTCAGGATCCTATCCTTTCCTGATGAATGCCCTCGCTTTTACGTGAGAAACAGAGTCTGAATTCACCTGTGGCTGTAAGCCCAGCCACCTGCACCATGACATTCCGTGCTTCTTTTCAGCAATACCAGCTCTGTGGCTCCAAGAAATGCATGTTTTTTCTTTTTTTCTTTCTTAAAGGGCTGTCATGAAAGCTGTGGAGTCCTCAGACCCTGAGCTGAGAGTGGAAGGACCCCAGCTTGCCCTTCTCTCTGTAAACGTCCCTGCACTGCACTCAGGAAAGCCCACCCCACAGCACACTCCGCACCATCACCACTGCCGCCCTAACCCCCAAGGGCAGCGGCATCCTGGGCTGCAAAGGCATTTGCTTCAGCTGGCACTTCACGACTGTCCTTCCCAGATGACAGCGTGGGAGCCCGGGCCACTCCACCCCGATGTGTCACCGGAGCATACTGTGCACTTCGAATTAGTTACTTCAGAAATAGCAGAGCAACACGACCGCTCTGCCCCTCCTTGGCCCCCTGAAAGCAGGAAATAATTCCCCCCATGTCGAAAGAGACCCTCCCTGTACCAGGGAGCAGAGGGACATCCTTATCGCCAGAGACAGGGAATTCAGAGCTCAGACGGCTATATAAACAAACCTCATTACTTTTTATTAATTTATTGCCCCGGCCCAAATGCTGTTTAGGATTCCTTACTAACTGAAGCTCCCAAACCCAAGCTTTCCTTGTACTGTCAACTGCTCCCAAATTTAGGTCTCTTTGCCCAAAATGTATAAGGGCTGGGTGCTCTGGTCATTTCTTTGCATCTCAGTTTTATTATTGGGCCTGTGTGTGCATGTAATTAAATTTTGGCTCTCTTCTCTATTAATCTGTCTCATGTCAGTTTGATTCTGACAAGCCAGGAGAGCCTTGATGGGCAGAGGAAAATTCTTGCTCTCCAACAACAGCTTCATCAGTTGTGGTGCCACTGCTACGGGCTGCCAGCCTCCTGGTTCCCCACTGGGAAGGCGCTCAGCATGGCGCTCAAACACACCAGTTCCCAAATCTGACCACTGCAGGTCTACCTCCTGGTGCCACTTAGGACGCCGATTTGTATCCATCAGAGACCAGGGGACAGAAACCACAGAGTAATGATCAGGGGAGGTTTAATGTAATTGTTAACTATTTAGATTATTGATTACATACTAAGAAGGGGTAGAAAAAGTACTCTAAAAGATTACTTGCAGGCTGAAAGAGACATCTGAGGAGGAAACACACGTGCAGGTAGGAGCGAACCCTTCCCACGATGTGCTCTGCATCCTGCTGGAGGAGGACATTTGCAGGCTGCTGGGCTACCCCGGGGGCCAGAGCTGGATTAGCGCCAAGTTGAAGCTGGCAGGTGAGGCATCACAGGCCCATGCGGCAAACAGGAAACCTCCCGCTGGCAGGCAGATGCCAGAGCCTGGTGGGCAGGGCACCTTGGGCCAAGGCTGGCAGGTGAGAAACTCCCCACCAGGGTGCAGATGGGCTCAGGTCTGTGGGCCAGGAGCTCTTGGCTGCAACTGCAAGGAGGAAAAACCTGATGAGGCTCATTTGGGCTGAGATGCCTGTAGTGCTAAAGACGGACCCTCACCAGAATCTGGAAGAAAACCCCCTTCCTCTGGCAGTGTCTCTCCAGTGTCCTCGATCGACAAAGCTAAACATCATGCCAGGTGGCAAGTGACAGAATCCAGCTCCACGATCACCGGGCAAGGCAAGGAGGGGTGGATTTGGAGGTGCATCAATAAATGGATAATGATGGAGTGCGTTCCAGTGAAAAAGCAAGACGCAGACAGTGTACACAGTATGCCATCTTTTGTGGAGGAAAGGCCAGGAAATAATGTATGTGCATCTTTGCTTAATTTTGCAAAACAAAACACACTTAAGTGGTTTTAACTTTTGAACCATGTATTTTACATGTCCAAAAATTAGAATGAAACCCCTAAAATAAAAAAGGCAAAGCTAACTGGTCTTACCATATATCCACCATCACCACGGAGTAGCTGGCCTGATGTAGAGTGGGAATAGCTTACCAAAACTCAGCTAGCATGCCGGCGGGAGGACACCACTTTGAAAGGGCAGGGTGGTTTACAGGATGCAGGACGTGCTTTGAATCTGGGTCCACTATATGGTAGCGTCTCCTCTAAGGTCATAATACACAGTGTGAAAAGGAAGGGGCAGAAGTAGGCGTGGCCTGTCACTATTACACCTAAGAATAAGTGCACAGAACTTTCACTTCCTGTCCCAGGAACTTTGCGCTCTGCTGGTTTGCAGGTCTTGGCTCCCAAGAAGGGAGTGCTTCCACCAAAGGAAACAGAGCAACGATTCTGCTGAATTGGAAGACGAGACTCTCATCTAGCCATTTTGGGCTTCTTATTGCCATTGAACCAACAGAAAACAAGAGGGTTTACTCAACTGGCAGGAGGGACTGGTCCCAAGTCCTGATGGGAAACTGGACTGCTGCTGCCCAATGGGGGCAAGAAAGATCATGTCTGTAACCCAGAGGCTTCTCAGGGGGCATCTCTTAGTACTTCTACCGCCGTAGCAACAGTCATTGGGAAACTACAGCAACCCAAACAGGTAGAACGCTGGAAGACTCAGGTCATCGGGAAACGATGGTTGGAGTCAGTCTACTAGATAAGGACCCCTGCCCAGCTGGAATTCTGCCCAGGAACATGGGAAAAATGGAATGGGTAATGGACAAAGGAAATCATAGATGTCACCTGCAGCCTGGTGGCCAATTACACAAGAGACAACTGGAGCTTTGCATATGTTCTCATTCCTTGGTGTATGTATGTGTTTTATATGCTGTCTTTGTTCTTCTTCTTCCCACCTTTTAATATTATATATGAGTTGCTGGAGGTTAACTTTACGATTTTGTCTTTAGGTAAGAGAATATTCAGGGGAGCTGTGTCACTTTGAGTGTCATTTAGACAGCCCACTGATGGATACAAGGACTGTGCAGCTCCTCGTTCTGGGGAGAGGGTGAGAAACTCCATTACTTCTCTGATGTGTAATTGTATCTTGGTAGTGGAAACACAGAACTGTTTTGTTGTACAGAAGTGCAAATGTGTGTGGGAAGCCACATACAAAAGCTGAGTAGCCAAAGAGTGTGGACCACGGTAGTACTGGTTTCCTTTTGCTCAGCTCCAAATCTGTTCTTCACTCCTTGCTCTGCGAGAATGGAGTTTGACTTTGGAACCATTCTCCTTTGCCAGTTAGCAGCAGATGGCACCAGGGGGAATACTGGAGGGATACTTTCCTGGTTGCACTGTGCATCCATCCCTTTTTTCACTCTGCAGCTGCCTTGGCCTGCCTGAATCCTGGCAGGAATGGTTTTCTTGTGTATGAGTTCCCACCTCCAGTTTCCCACTGGTCAGCAGGGGATTTCCTACCTGCCATCCTCAGCCCAGGGACTGGGCCAGCTCTGGTCTGGAGCAATCCACCACACTTCACTGCCATTTGCTGGGTTGCAACCCCTTCTTCTTCAATGAGGTTGAGTGTTGGCATCAGAATTGCCCTGCCAACCCTTAGTCTGACAATAAGCAATAAATTGTTGCTGTTGTTTTAGGACACTAAGTTTTAGGGCATTTTGTTATGCAGCAAAAGCTAACTGACACACCATTAAAAGTTAAAAGTCTTTTCCCCAATGATTTGTGATGCCACCTTTATTTTATATTCAACTACCACATAACTGGGTCTAGACTTTCCATTCTGTTCAATTAATATAATTATCCACATACCAATACCATATATTTAATTATGGAGATGTTACAGTATGCCAACAAATTGGACAACCTAGAAGTAATAGATAAATTCCTAGAAATGTGCAATCTTTCAAGACTGAACCAGGAAGAAAATCTGAACAGACCAATTACTAGTAATGAAATTGAACAGGTAATCAAAAATGCCCAACAAACAAACATCCAGGACCAGACATCTTCATAGGAGACAAAATACTTAAGGAAGGGTTAATACCTATCCTTCTCAAACTATTCCAAAAAACTAAAGAGGAAGGAAAGCTTCCAAATTCATTCTTTGAGGCCAGCATCACCTTGATACCAAAACTAGAAAAAGACATTACAAAAAAGAAAATCACGGACCAATATCTCTCATGAATATAGATGCAAAAGCTCTCAATAAAAAAAATAGCAAACTGAATTTAAAACTATATTTAAAGGATCATACACCACAACCAAGCGTTATTTATTCCAGGGATGTAAGGATGGTTCAATATTGGCAAATCAGCATGATACACCACAATAACAAAAGGAAGGATAAAAGTCATATGATCATCTCAACAGATGCTGAAAAGCTATTTGACACAATTCAGCATCCATTCATGATACAGAACATTCAACAAAGAGGGTATGGAGGGAACATACCTCATCATAATAAGGGTCATATATAACAAACCCACAGCTAACATACTTAATGGTGAAGAACTGAAAGCTTTTCTTCTAAGATCAGGAACAAGACAAGGACATACACTGTCACCACTTTTATTCAAAACAGTATCAGAGGTCCTAGCCATGGCAATCAGACAAGAAAAAAAAAGGCATCCAATTCAGTAAGGATGAAGTAAAACTTTTTATCTGCAGATGACATGATACTATGTTTAAAAAACCTTAAAAGACTCCACCAAAAAAATTAGAATAAATAATTTGACTAAGGTCACAGGATACAAAATCAGTATATAGAAATCTGTTGTATTTCTATATACAAATAATGAATTAGCAGAAAGAGAAATTAAGAAAACAATCCCATTTACAATTGTATCAAAAGAATAAAATATCTAGGAATAAATTTAATGAAGGACACAAAAGACCTGTACTCTGAAAATTATCAGAAATTGATGAAACAATTGAAGACACAAATAAATGGAAAGATATTCCATGCTCATGGGCAAGAATAATATTTTTTAAATGGCCATAATACCCAAAGCAATGAACACATTGAATGCAATCCCTTTCAAAACACCAATGGCATTTTTCACTGAACTAGAGAAAATAATCCTAAAATTTGTATGGAATCATAAAAGACCCCAAATAACCAAAGCAATCTTGAGAAAGAAGAACAAAGCTGGGGGCATCATGCTCCCTGATTTAAACTGCATTACAAACCTACAGTAATCAAAACAAGATGGTATTGGCACAAAAATAAATATATTGATTAGTGGAACAGAATAGAAAGCCCAGAAATAAACTCACACTTATATGGTCAATTAATCTTTGACAAAGAAGGCAAGAATATACAATGGAGAAAAGACAGTCTCTTCAATAAATGGTGCTGGGAAAACTGGACAGCCACATGCAAAAGGATGAGACTGAACCCCTGTCTTACACCATATACAGAAATAAACTCAAAATGGATTAAAGACCTAAGGGTAAGACCTGAAACCACAAAACTCTGTAAGCTCTTGAACATCAGCATTTGTAATTTGTTTTTCTGGATATGTCTCCCCAGGCAAGGGAAACAAAACCAAAAATAAACAAGTGAGACTACATCAAACTCAAAATATTCTGCCCAGCAAAGGAAATGATCAATAAAATGAAAATGAAACCTACTGAATGGGAGAATATATTTGCAAATGATATATCCAATAAGGGTCTAATATCCAAAATTTATAAAGTATTCATAGAACTGAATACCAACAAAACAAAACAAAACAAAATACTCTGATTTTAAAAATGGGCAGAAGACCTGAATAGACAGACAGTTGTCCAAAGAAGACATACAGGTGGCCAACAGACACATGAAAAGATGCTCCACATTGCTAATCATCAGGGAAATGCAAATCAAAACCATGGGAATGGCTAACATTAACAAGACAAGAGGTAACAAGTGTTGGCAAGGATGTGGGGAAAAGCGAACCCTCATGCACTGGTGGTGGGAATGTAAACTGGTGCAGCCACTATGGAATGCAGTAGGGAGGTTTCACAAAAAACTAAAAATAGAAATACTATATGACTCAGTATTTCCACTTTTGGGAATTTACCTAAAGGAAACAAAATCACTAATTTGAAGAGATATATGCACCCCTATTATTTATTTACACTGCATACATAAATATTACATTTCACATATGCAGCATTATTTACAATAGCCAAAATATGGAAGCTATTAAGTGTCCATCAATAGATGAATGGATAAAGAAGATGTGGTACATATGCACAATGGAATATTATTACTCAGCCATAAGGAAGAAAGAAATCTTGCCATTTGCAACAACACGGATGGACCTAGAGGTATTATGCTGAGGGGATTAAGCCAGACAGAGGAAGAAAAGTACCATGTGATTTCATTATATGTGGAATCTAAGAAACAAAACAAACAGAAATAGACTCATAGTCTCAGAGAACAAACTGATGATATAAGGGAGGAGGATGGGGGAATAGAGGAAATATGTGAAGGGGTAAAAAATTTAGGAAAAAATCCTGGTTATCCTACTAACCTTAAAAGCAAAACAGTAAGGAAAATTTTCCTGGATACACTTGTCTTTTTAAAATATGAACTTTAAAATAAAATTTCTGGCTCCACATTTTAAAAAGAAGTATTGTCATCTCTAGGCTAAATTGTTATTAAGGAACATGGAATGGATTTCTATTTATTCAACTCTAGTTTTTGTTTTCATCAGTGTTTCAATCTTTTCCTCATATATATTTTGGTTATTTTTTTTTTTTTTAAATAATTATTTTTTATTGAAGGGTAGTTGACGCACAGTATTACATTACATTAGTTTCAAGTGTACAACACAGTGGTAGAACATTTATATACATAATTCTAGGTTCCAGCTATCACCCTACCAAGCTGTTACAATATCTTGACTATATTCCTTATGCTATACATTACATCCCAGTTACTTATTTATTTTACCATTGGAAGTCTGTCCTTTTTTTTTTTTTTGTGAGGGCATCTCTCATATTTATTGATCAAATGGTTGTTAACGACAATAAAATTCTGTATAGGGGAGTCAATGCTCAATGCACAATCATTAATCCACCCCAAGCCTAATTTTCGTCAGTCTCCAATCTTCTGAGGCATAACAAACAAGTTCTTACATGTAGAACAAATTCTTACATAATGAATAAGTTACATAGTGAACAGTACAAGGGCAGTCATCACAGAAACTTTCGGTTTTGCTCATGCATTATGAACTCTAAACAGTCAGTTCAAATATGAATACTCATTCGGTTTTTATACTTGATTTATATGTGGATACCACATTTCTCTCTTTATTATTATTATTTTTAATAAAATGCTGAAGTGGTAGGTAGATACAAGATAAAGGTAGAAAACATAGTTTAGTGTTGTAAGAGAGCAAATGTAGATATCAGGTGTGTGCCTGTAGACTATGTGTTAATCCAAGCTAGACCAGGGCAATAAAACATCCACGTATGCAGAAGATTTCTCTCAGAACAGGGGGGGTGAGGTTCTAAGCCTCACCTCTGTTGATCCCCAATTTCTCACCTGATGGTCCCCCTGCGACTGTGCCTGTCTTAGGTTGTTCCTCCCTTGAGGAATCTTACCCGTCTCTGGCTAACCAGTCATCTTCCAGGGCCATACAGGGAAATGTGAAGTTGGTAAGTGAGAGGGAAGCCTTATTGTTTGAAAAGGTTAGCTTTTTACATCTTTGCATATTTATGCCCTGTGGCTTCTATGCCCAGCATTTGTCTTGAGGTATCTTTACCACTTGGAAGAATTATGATACTCGATAAATTTGATACGAGGCACGAATTCTATTTAAGGGTTGTAATTAGGAAGGAAGAAGAAAAGCTATAGAAGTAGCAGGCGGAAGAAAACATGGGAAGATTGATTATTTCTTTGGCATATCTTCTTGTAGAGTACTTCAGCATGAATAGGTTTTAAGCTACTACTTAAATTGCGCACACACATTAACATAATAGGAGTATAGTTACATAACCAAAGCATATCTGTAATTACCAGCCATCTCCAGTGAAACCAAGTAAGCCAGTTAGGCACCTTAGGCATTTGTGAAAACTTATCTATGACATGGTGGATATTGTCCAACTGAACTTGAACAGTCTGAGAGACATCAGACAAATTAAAACAACCCATTCCTGGGGACTGTTCACATGCCATATGTTCTTTTAACAGTAAATAGTCTGTAGTTGTAAGAGTTTGGAGCGCTACAATTTGCACTTCTCCAAATTCTTGGTTGAGTTCCAAGAGTATAGATCCAGTCAAATTTGTTGTTTTACTGTATGCACAGGCCAGCTTAGATATCTCCTTCCTCATTCCCATGGCAAGTCCAGGAACTGGTGGGATGGGTGCATCTACAGCTGTAGCAGTGCGTGGATCTTTGTTGGTGTTTTTTGATGATCATCTTCTGGCATGAGTCTTCCAGAGAGTGCTGATGTTGGAAGTTCTTTTTCATATCGTATCTTAGTTCATTTTCGGGGTAGCCCAATTAGGCTTTGATCCTTTGTATAAACACAAACAGACCCTTTGCCTACACTTTTATATGCCCTTTATACCCTTGTGTAGAACTCGTTGGAGGTTACCACACAGGAACTGCCCTTTTTTTTTTTTTTTGCTTTGTTTTTGGTATCACTAATCTCCAGTTACATGACGAATATTATGTTAACTAGGCTCTTCCCTATACCAGGTCTCCCCTATAAACCCCTTTACAGTCACTGTCCATCAGCATAGCAAAATGTTGTAGAACCACTACTTGCCTTCTCTGTGTTGTACAGCCCTCCCTTTTCTCCTACCCCCCCATGCATGTTAATCTTAATACCCCCCTACTTCTCCCCCCCTTATCCCTCCCTACCCACCCATCCTCCCCAGTCCCTTTCCCTTTGGTACCTGTTAGTCCATTCTTGAGTTCTGTGATTCTGCTGCTGTTTTGTTCCTTCAGTTTTTCCTTTGTTCTTATATTCCACAGATAAGTGAAATCATTTGGTATTTCTCTTTCTCCGCTTGGCTTGTTTCACTGAGCATAATACCCTCCAGTTCCATCCATGTTGCTGCAAATGATTGGATTTGCCCTTTTCTTATGGCTGAGTAGTATTCCATTGTGTATATGTACCACCTCTTCTTTATCCATTCATCTATTGATGGACATTTAGGTTGCTTCCAATTCTTGGCTATTGTAAATAGTGCTGCAATAAACATACGGGTGCATCTGTCTTTCTCAAACTTGATTGCTGCGTTCTTAGGGTAAATTCCTAGGAGTGGAATTCCTGGGTCAAATGATAAGTCTGTTTTGAGCATTTTGATATACCTCCATACTGCTTTCCACAATGGTTGAACTAACTTACATTCCCACCAGCAGTGTAGGAGGGTTCCCCTTTCTCCACAACCTCGCCAACATTTGTTGTTGTTTGTCTTTTGGATGGCAGCCATCCTTACTGGTGTGAGGTGATACCTCATTGTAGTTTTAATTTGCATCTCTCTGATAATTAGCGATGTGGAGCATCTTTTCATGTGTCTGTTGGCCATCTGTATTTCTTTTTTGGAGAACTGTCTGTTCAGTTCCTCTGCCCATTTTTTAATTGGGTTATTTGTTTTTTGTTTGTTGAGGCGTGTGAGCTCCTTATATATTCTGGACGTCAAGCCTTTATCGGATGTGTCATTTTCAAATATATTCTCCCATACTGTAGGGATCCTTCTTGTTCTATTGATGGTGTCTTTTGCTGTACAGAAGCTTTTCAGCTTAATATAGTCCCACTTACTCATTTTTGCTGTTGTTTTCCTTGCCCGGGGAGATATGTTCAAGAAGAGGTCACTCATGTTTATGTCTAAGAGGTTTTCGCCTATGTTTTCTTCCAAGAGTTTAATGGTTTCATGGCTTACATTCAGGTCTTTGATCCATTTTGAGTTTACTTTTGTATATGGGGTTAGACAATGGTCCAGTTTCATTCTCCTACATGTAGCTGTCCAGTTTTGCCAGCACCACCTGTTGAAGAGACTGTCATTTCGCCATTGTATGTCCATGGCTCCTTTATCAAATATTAATTGACCATATATGTCTGGGTTAATGTCTGGATTCTCTAGTCTGTTCCATTGGTCTGTGGCTCTGCTCTTGTGCCAGTACCAAATTGTCTTGATTACTATGGCTTTATAGTAGAGCTTGAAGTTGGGGAGTGAGATCCCCCCTACTTTATTCTTCTTTCTCAGGATTGCTTTGGCTATTCGGGGTCTTTTGTGTTTCCATATGAATTTTTGAATTATTTGTTCCAGTTCATTGAAGAATGTTGCTGGTAGTTTCATAGGGATTGCATCAAATCTGTATATTGCTTTGGGCAGGATGGCCATTTTAACGATATTAATTCTTCCTAGCCACGAGCATTGGATGAGTTTCCATCTGTTAGTGTCCCCTTTAATTTCTCTTAAGAGTGACTTGTAGTTTTCAGAGTATAAGTCTTTCACTTCTTTGGTTAGGTTTATTCCTAGGTATTTTATTTTTTTTGATGCAATTGTGAATGGAGTTGTTTTCCTGATTTCTCTTTCTGTTGGTTCATTGTTAGTATATAGGAAAGCCACAGTTTTCTGTGTGTTGATTTTGTATCCTGCAACTTTGCTGTATTCCGATATCAGTTCTAGTAGTTTTGGGATGGAGTCTTTAGGGTTTTTTATGTACAGTATCATGTCATCTGCAAATAGTCACAGTTTAACTTCTTCTTTACCAATCTGGATTCCTTGTATTTCTTTATTTTGTCTGATTGCCGTGGCTAGGACCTCCAGTACTATGTTAAATAACAGTGGAGAGAGTGGGCATCCCTGTCTAGTTCCCGATCTCAGAGGAAATGCTTTCAGCTTCTCGCTGTTCAATACAATGTTGGCTGTGGGTTTATCATAGATGGCCTTTATTATGTTGAGGTACTTGCCCTCTTTTCCCATTTTGCTGAGAGTTTTTAACATGAATGGATGTTGAACTTTGTCAAATGCTTTTTCAGCATCTATGGAGATGATCATGTGGTTTTTGTCTTTCTTTTTGTTGATGTGGTGGATGATGTTGATGGACTTTCGAATGTTGTACCATCCTTGCATCCCTGGGATGAATCCCACTTGGTCATGGTGTATGATCCTTTTGATGTATTTTTGAATTCGGTTTGCTAATATTTTGTTGAGTATTTTTGCATCTACGTTCATCAGGGATATTGGTCTGTAGTTTTCTTTTTTGGTGGGGTCTTTGCCTGGTTTTGGTATTAGGGTGATGTTAGCTTCATAGAATGAGTTTGGGAGTATCCCCTCCTCCTCTATTTTTTGGAAAACTTTAAGGAGAATGGGTATTATGTCTTCCCTGTATGTCTGATAAAATTCCGAGGTAAATCCATCTGGCCCGGGGGTTTTGTTCTTTGGTAGTTTTTTGATTACCACTTCAATTTCGTTGCTGGTAATTGGTCTGTTTAGATTTTCTGTTTCTTCCTTGGTCAATCTTGGAAGGTTATATTTTTCTAGGAAGTTGTCCATTTCTCCTAGGTTTCCCAGCTTGTTAGCATATAGGTTTTCATAGTATTCTCCAATAATTCTTTGCATTTCCGTGGGGTCCGTCGTGATTTTTCCTTTCTCGTTTCTGATACTGTTGATTTGTGTTGACTCTCTTTTCTTCTTAATAAGTCTGGCTAGAGGCTTATCTATTTTGTTTATTTTCTCGAAGAACCAGCTCTTGGTTTCATTGATTTTTGCTATTGTTTTATTCTTCTCAATTTTATTTATTTCTTCTCTGATCTTTATTATGTCCCTCCTTCTGCTGACCTTAGGCCTCAACTGTTCTTCTTTTTCCAATTTCGATAATTGTGACATTAGACCATTCATTTGGGATTGCTCTTCCTTTTTTAAATATGCTTGGATTGCTATATACTTTCCTCTTAAGACTGCTTTTGCTGTGTCCCACAGAAGTTGGGGCTTAGTGTTGTTGTTGTCATTTGTTTCCATATATTGCTGGATCTCCATTTTGATTTGGTCATTGATCCATTGATTATTTAGGAGCGTGTTGTTAAGCCTCCATGTGTTTGTGAGCCTCTTTGCTTTCTTTGAACAGTTTATTTCTAGTTTTATGCCTTTGTGGTCTGAAAAGTTGGTTGGTAGGATTTCAATCTTTTGGAATTTTCTGAGGCTCTTTTTGTGGCCTAGTATGTGGTCTATTCTGGAGAATGTTCCATGTGCACTTGAGAAGAATGTATATCCCGCTGCTTTTGGATGTAGAGTTCTATAGATGTCTATTAGGTCCATCTGCTCTACTGTGTTGTTCAGTGCTTCCGTGTCCTTACTTATTTTTTGCCCAGTGGATCTATCCTTTGGGGTGAGTGGTGTGTTGAAGTCTCCTAGAATGAATGCATTGCAGTCTATATCCCCCTTTAGTTCTGTTATAATTTGTTTCACATATGCTGGTGCTCCTGTGTTGGGTGCATATATATTTAGAATGGTTATATCCTCTTGTTTGACTGAGCCCTTTATCATTATGTAGTGTCCTTCTTTATCTCTTGGTACTTTCTTGGTTTTGAAGTCTATTTTGTCTGATATTAGTACTGCAACCCCTGCTTTCTTCTCACTGTTGTTTGCTTGAAATATGTTTTTCCATCCCTTGACTTTTAGTCTGTACATGTCTTTGGGTTTGAGGTGAGTTTCTTGTAAGCAGCATATAGATGGGTCTTGCTTTTTTATCCATTCTGTTACTCTGTGTCTTTTGATTGGTGCATTCAACCCATTAACATTTAGGGTGACTATTGAAAGATATGTACTTATTGCCATTGCAGGCTTTAAATTCGTGGTTACCAAAGGTTCAAGGTTAGCCTCTTTAGTATCTTACTGCCTAACTTAGCTCGCTTATTGAGCTGTTATATACACTATCTGGAGATTCTTTTCTTCTCTCCCTTCTTGTTCCTCCTCCTCGATTCTTCATATGTTGGGTGTTTTGTGCTGTGCTCTTTCTAGGAGTGCTCCCATCTAGAGCAGTCCCTGTAAGATGTTCTGTAGAGGTGGTTTGTGGAAAGCAAATTCCCTCAGCTTTTGTTTGTCTGGGAATTGTTTAATCCCACCGTCATATTTGAATGATAGTCGTGCTGGATACAGTATCCTTGGTTCAAGGCCCTTCTGTTTCATTGTATTAAATATATCATGCCATTCTCTTCTGGCCTGTAGGGTTTCTGTTGAGAAATCTGACGTTAGCCTGATGGGTTTCCCTTTATAGGTGACCTTTTTCTCTCTAGCTGCCTTTAACACTCTTTCCTTGTCCTTGATCTTTGCCATTTTAATTATTATGTGTCTTGGTGTTGTCCTCCTTGGATCCTTTCTGTTGGGGGTTCTGTGTATTTCCGTGGTCTGTTCGATTACTTCCTCCCCCAGTGTGGGGAAGTTTTCAGCAATTATTTCTTCTAAGATACTTTCCATCTCTTTTCCTCTCTCTTCTTCTTCTGGGACCCATATAATACGGATATTTTTCCTTTTGGATTGTTCACACAGTTCTCTTAATATTGTTTCATTCCTGGAGATCCTTTTGTCTCTCTCTCTGTCAGCTTCTATGCGTTCCTGTTCTCTGATTTCAATTCCATCAATGGCCTCTTGCATTCTATCCATTCTGCTTATAAACCCTTCCAGAGTTTGTTTCATTTCTGTAATCTCCTTTCTGGCATCTGTGATTTCCTTCCAGACTTCATCCCATTTCTCTTGCGTATTTCTCTGCATCTCTGTCAGCATGTTTATGATTCTTATTTTGAATTCTTTTTCAGGGAGACTGGTTAGGTCTGTCTCCTTCTCTGGTGTTGTCTCTGTGATCTTTGTCTGCCTGTAGCTTTGCCTTTTCATGGTGATAGGAATAGTCTGCAGAACTGGGACGAGTGACGGCTGGAAGGACTTCCTTTCTTGTTGGTTTGTGGCCCTCCTCTCCTGGGAGAACAGCGACCTCTAGTGGCTTGTGCTGCGCAGCTGCGCGCAGACAGGGTTTCTGCTTCCTGCCCGGCTGCTATGGAGTTAATCTCCGCTGTTGCTGTGGGCGTGGCCTAGCTCGGGCAGCTACTCCAAAATGGTGGAGTCGCGTTGGAGCAGGAGCTGCTGGGAGGCTATTTATCTCCGTAAGGGGCCTCCCTGCTCCCTGCAGCCCAGGGGTTAGGGTGCCCAGAGATCCCGGATTCCCTACCTCTGGATTAAGTGACCCGCCCTGCCCCTTTAAGACTTCCAAAAAGCACCCGCCAAAACAAAACAACGCCCACCAAAAAAAAAAAAAGAAAAAAAAATTTTTTTAATAAAAAAAAAAAAAGTTTTTAATTAAAAAAAAAAAAAAAAAAAGGTGGTCGTTCGTTTTTCTTTATTCTCCGGTGCCAGCCTCAGGCCTCTGCTCACCGGTCTTTCTGCCCTGTTTCCCTAGTATTGGGGTCCCTATCCCTTTAAGACTTCCAAAAAGCGCTCACCAAAACAAAACAGCAAAAAAGCAAAAAAAAATGGTCGCGCGCTTTTCTTATGTCCTCTGTCGCCCGGCCTCCAGTGCCTGCTCACTGTTCTTGCTGCCCTGTTTTCCTAGTATCGAGGGCCCTGCACTCTGGCCCGGATGGCTGGGGCTGGGTGTTCGGCAGTCCTGGGCTCCGTCTCCCTCCCGCTCTGCCTGCTCTTCTCCCGCCGGGAGCTGGGGGGAGGGGCGCTCGGCTCCCGCGGGGTCGGGGCTTGTGTCTTACCCCCTTCGCGAGGCGCTGGGTTCTCTCAGGTGCGGATGTGGTCTTGATATTGTCCTGTGTCCTCTGGTCTTTATTCTAGGAAGGGTTGTCTTTGTTATATTTTCATAGATATATGTTGTTTTGGGAGGAGATTTCCGCTGCTCTACTCACGCCGCCATCTTCCGCCCCCTATTTTGGTTATTTTTTAAGTTACTTCCAGGCAGTAAAAAATATATGTATTGCAAATGTGGTCTTTTCTCCCATGGTTGTTCTGAGTTTTTAAAATATATAGCTATTGATCCAACATACTAATTTTATGTCCAATCATCTTAAGTTTCCTTATTGTTTACAGTTTTTTCATTGATTAGTTTGGGTTTTCAGGATATACTATTACAGCATCTGCAAATAGAAGCAATTTACCTCTTCCTTTCCAATTATTATGTTTCTATATTTGATTGTATTGGCTAAAACCTTAACTACAATATTAAACAGAAGTGGTCAGCGGTCTTTTTCCTAATTTTCATGGAATATTTTTACTGTTTATTAAATAAAATGCTGGATTTTGGATGGAGATACATAAGCTTTATCATGCTAACAAAGTATCGATTTATTAAGCACCTTATGTATCAGGACTGGGTTTTATTGAAGGCTTTTTGGCAACCGTGGAGATGATCTGATTTTTCTTCTCATTTCAATTAAAATGATGGAATTATATTAATGGATTTCTTAATACTGAACCATTCTTTCATGCCTGAGTTAAACCTCTCATAAACATTTTACATAAACCTATGTAAATGTATATTAGTTTACATTAAATATGTTATTAGATGTTTGCTGTTAAAGTATTTACAATATTGCATTGATGGTTTTGTATTTAGGCCACCTTTGTCAGGAAATATGGCTCTAGTCACTTCATAAAAAGAATTTGGAAACCTTACTTACTGTGATCTGAAACAGTTTAAGTAGCATCTAAGTTACCTGGTATTTGAAGGTGTGGAGGAATTAATTCCCTTATATACTACAGGCACCCAGTGGCTTTACCATTTTTCCACATGGGACTCTGTTTAAAATCTTTTTCCTGGGGTCATTTTTGGCTAATTATCAACTTCATCTAGGTTTTCAAATGTATTTGCACAAAGTTGTTCAAAGTAGCATCATTTCAAAACACTCCCTTCATTTCAATAGTTATGTAAGTAACTTTTAAAATTTGTGTTCATGCTTTCTTTTCATCTTGATTTAGTTAGCTCTCCATTTGTCTACTTAGACTATTTTTAAAGAACCAGGTTTTCATTTATAAATTTTACTGTTTCTTTGTTTCCTGATTTTTGCTTTTTATTAGTTACTTCATCTACTTTACTTTGTCCTTTTCCTAATTTCCGGTTTGATGTTTCATGTTTTCATTTTTGCCAATGTGATTTTCCTTGGATTATTGCTTTAACTGTCTCACCAATTCCAGTGTAAGGTGTTATCATCTTTAAAGAAATTCTAGTTTTAGTTTGTGTTTGTGTTTTGACCAAGAGTAATAGAGAAATAGTCACACTTCCAGTTGGAAGGGACTTTTTGACTTTATAATTATTTTCTAGTTTTACTCCCTTGTGATTAGAGAATGTCTCTATCGTCTCCATGTGGTGGACTGTACTGTTTTCTTGGTGCTATAATATATGGCCAGCTCTCATAAATGTTCTGTGTGTGCTTGAAAAAAAGGCGTTTGCACTGCTGTCAGGACATGAAGTTTGGTATCTATCCAGAAATTTCTCATTTTTGTCCTCAACCTGTGTTGGATTCAGAGTGGTGTGTTAAACTGTTATTAATAAGTTTTATTTCTTCTGGCATCTCCTAGAGCTTTCACTTTTTGCAGATGGCTGCTACACAGCAGTATCTGTTTGATACACAGATATTCAGAACTATTTTGTCTTCATGGGGTATTGTAGCTTTTAGCATGAAGACACTACTGTATCTGTTGTTTTTAAGGCTGAATTTTAACCTTATCAGATCTCAAGATGGTAACGTCATCCCTCCTTTTTTTGTTTTGCATCTGCCTGTACACATCTGTCCATCTCTTCATGTTTCACCTTTCTGAACTTTTATGTTTGGTGTGCCTGGAGTGTCCAGGCATAGAGTTGCTTGGGTTTTGCTTTGCTCTGGGGTAGACTGAGCATACTAGTATTCTACACTGGCCATGACTTCATGGAAGGCAGGGTATACTTTCCAACCCTTTGACTTTGGGACTGAGCATGGACTTGATCGGGTCAATGGGATCTAGGGGACATTGCTTGAACAAAGGTTTGGAATGGGCTTGCATGGTTGGGCTCGCTTTCCTGCATTCTCGACTTTTGCTGGGAACAGGATATACCTCAAGTAGGCACTTGTTCAAGGAGACTGGGGGACACATACAGAAGACCGAGACCTGACCTGCAGCTCAGAGTTGGGCCCAATCTGGATCAGCCGAACCCCAATCATGCAGATGCATGGCTGAGAAAAAAATGCTTACTGTTAAATGCTGCTAAGTTCTGGAGTTAATTACACAAAGAATTACTATGATATGTGAACCAGTCTTAAATATAAATGCTCTAAATACATTTATATTTACTGATACAACTGATACCTTTGGTATTCATTCTATACTATTTAAATCCTATAGTTGCTCTGTGTATTACATTATACTTACTGTGTATCTTTCACTCTGAGGCCTGTTCTCTGCCCGCCCCCCGACTTTTGCTTTGTTTTTTTCCAATATTTAGGAAATTTGTTTATTTGCCCTACAGGTTCCCCTTATAACAACTTCATATAATGCTCTTACTTCCCCATTTGCTTACTTTGCTTTTACTCTTTGGCTTCACCAAGTTTAAATATCATCACCCAACTGTCATGTATTAACAATCCAGCTGTGAATAAGCTTATTCTACTTTCTCCCTTCTCTTAGCATTTGAAAAATCGTGCTATTTCTTTTTGTTTCAACATACAACATTATTCCCCCATCCTCATACCCACTTACATTTAGTCCTGGATCTATAATTAATATATCCAGTGCTCATCAGTCCTATTGCCAAAATTTTCCAATCTTTTGGGTGGTTTGTCCTAAAACAGATTCCTTGGAAAAGACTTGTATCTACTATACTTGCCACATTCTTGAATGTTCAAACCTGTTTGAAGCTACTTTTCCATACCCTTGACTCCTGGAAGCCAGCATGGCTAGGTAAAAAATCTTTGGCTGATGCTTTTTTAGTTTTCTTGTCTCTTGAAGATGACAATGTTGCTCTTCTGTCACATTCATGTGCAAGTTATTTTGAAGAATCTGACACCAATACAATTTTCCTTTATTTGTATTTGACTTGATTGTATTGCTTGGAGGTCCAGAGGATTTCTTTTATATCTTCAAAGTTCAATACTTTTACTATATGTCTCTCAATGTTGATAATTCTAGGTTTGTTTTTTTCCCAAGGATGCAGTGGGACTTTTCAGGACGAAGCCTCAAGTTTTCTTTATTATAGAAATTTTTCTTAAATTATTGTTTTACATCTTAGTTCTATGTCATTTTGTTTCTCTTCTTCAGGGACTCCAACTATATGTATGTTGTACCATCTCCATCTGCTACATCTATTCTCTCTCTCATCTCTAATGCTTCCTTAAGTTTCATTTTCTTGGACCCTTTTACTTCCATCTTTTATGTCTATTTCTGTATTTTTAGTTACATCTATTCTCCTTTGGGCATTTGAGATAATTTTTCATTTTTTTCTTGAGTTCAGTGAGCTCCCATGGCACATCTTATTTGACCATTTTTATTCCAAGCTTCTGAGTTTAGGATTTTTGGTGTTCTTCCATATGTTAGTTTAATTGTATTTAATGAATGATGGGAATATTGTGTAACAATTCTCCCCTGCTTTAGGCTTTTTATCCTATTTGCATGTATATGTATTTTCAGTGCTAAAACGTTTTACATATTTCTCCTTAAAATTTTTGTATGAATACTTTATTTGTGTCGGACTTTCCAGGACCAATGATAGCAGTGGTGTTTTGGGGAAGGGCAAGGGCTTGGGTGGTTTATTTGATTTTTTTATTCCAGTAAAGCTGTTTTGCTGCTACAGTGAACTGCAGTTCCTTTAATAAAAGGCACTTGTTTTTTCCAGGTCTGTCTTCTGGTTCTTCGACAGCATGTTGTTTGAATGGGGCCCTTATCTTAGATGCTTTCTTCTTTCCCCTTCACCACCAAGCCTCCAAGGGGAATCTCTTGTTTCCCAGAAGCTTCTCTCTTCTCCAGAGGTGCCTTCTGCCACATCTGGTCCCATAACTTTCCAAGTTTTTTCCTTTTCAGTTTCTCCTCTCAGCATTTCCCTACTCAGGGTCAGTCTTTCTCCTTACAGGCATGGACCTTGTTGATGTCACCTGTGTCTACCACCGTTAGAACCGCACTGCTTCCTCTTTTCCGTGCAGCCCTGGATCTATATTCTGGAATGGGATTCGATGTCAACTCAGCTAGTCCAAGAGGTTTATTTTACTGATTCTATTGAAATTTGTGGTTTTTGCTTTTTCCTGGTCCACTGTACATCTGAACTACAGCTGGTTTTATTTGTTCTTTTCCTGAACAGTTCTTGAAGGATGTGGGAAGTGATTCCTATTTAGGTGGCCTCCATTATCTTTTGGTATTTGTATTTTGGAATGCATCCTTCCCTATTAACTTGATAGAAGATGGGCTTTAGTTCCCATCTTTCAGAGTTAAATGGAACTTGTCTCATATAGGACATGGGTCACACTGTGGGGGTGAGGGTGGAGTGCGGTTAGGGAAGAAAGATTCCCCTGAAAGGACCTTAGAAGTCATGAAGTTACAGTTACATGCTAGAAATGGGGTTGAGTAGACTTGACAACATACCTGCCACCAGCAAGCCAATGAATCTTTATTGCAGTCTGACTGTGCTGGAATGGGACATCAGTTCCCTTGGGAGTGAGCACTGAATTGAACACACTGAACAGAGAGGCATCTCAGGCGACACACGGCTACTCAGTTACCAAAAAGGTGTCAATGTTCATCCTAGGAACTCAGCACTAAAGTTAAATTCAGGGATGCCCAACCTCTCCAGGTTCAAAATCCTTACCAGAATGACACAATCCTCTTGGAAACTCTATTATCTCCTTCTGTTTGTGTCTTGTTCACAGAGGTAACATTGCCTGCGTGGCAAGCACACCATGGGACACCCACAAGATGGGCCATTATGCAGACACTATAAACTGTTGAGTCTTTCCTAACATCAGGATAGACTAAGGAAAAACAAAGTAAGATTTACACCTAGCAACTTTTACTAAACTTTGTACAAAAGAATGCAAGAGTTCCACAGCTAAACAAACTAGGGAAACAAACTAGCTTTCAGAGAGTTGCAATGCACATCATCTTTTTAAAAGGCTCTGAGAAGTCCTGCAATCAAGAGGCCTGTTGAGCTTTGTTGAATCCAGCATTTTTGACGTGAAAACTCTTATTCATGAGGGTCACCAAATAACACTTATGAACCTTCTAGGACACACATAGATGAACTGAACTAGGCAACTGAGAAATGGAAAGTTGAAAGAAAGATGGGAAAGAAGTTGACCACATGCTTAATTGTAACTGGTTTCGGTGGTGGGATTATGGCTTATTTATCTCCCTGCTTTTTATTAATCTATTCTTTCCAAATGCTGTAAATGTTAAAACACATTTGATAAAAGTTAAGCATAATGATTAAAAGCTGGCAATCATTGCCCAAATTATTCCTTGAGCTCACAAGGAACACCCACAGGACCCAGTCTCCCCTCCAGCCCTCTGCCTGTGCTGGATCTCACTTTGAACCACCAAATCACACCAGGATTTCAGCACTGCATTCCCCTCCTTGGTCCTGAGGTATTCATCTATTCATTCAATAAACATTTATGTAAATTCTACTTTGGCCATGTGTGGAGAGTACAGCAGTGTGCAGCAGGAGCCTCTATCCTGACCTTGTCACGCTCACTCTAACAGGATGACCACACCATTGGATATACAGCTCCAGGGCACGCACCACAGGGAGTTCAATGGCTGAGTTAAAATCTTATGGATGAAACAGGAGCTCACTAAACAAAGACGCAGGCAAAAGCATCCACCTCCGAGGGAGGGCCCAGGCCCAGCGGGAGGAGAAAACACAGCTTGCCTGGCTATCTGAAAGGCTTGTGTGGCTGGAAGCAAGGGAAGGGGGGGTTAGGGGGTTGTAGGCAGGGGCCAGGTCATGCAGGCCTCACAAAGGCCACATTAAGGATTTTTTTTTTTAACCATAAGGGTTGTAGGAAGCCACTGACATGGCTCTAAGAATATGCCTCTGATGCCACATGGAGAACAGACTGGAGGGCCCCCCTGGGGTGGCTGGGAGGCCAGTTAGGGAGCTCTAGTCCAGGGGAGAGACAGATAATGAGGATGAGAGATGTGAACAGAAATGGATGGATTCAAGAATATTTAAGAGTGAAAAACCAAAAGGGCTTGGTGAGAGAACGGATTTGGAAAGCCAAGGAAAGGACAGGAATTGAGAACAATTCCTGCATCTGATTTGTGCAACTCAATGGTGATGCCACTTGCCGAAACAGAGAACATAGTGTGACCGCAGTTTCCTGTGCGTGTCTGTGTGTGATTATGAATTTGTTCATGGAGACAAAGAATTTGAGGTTCTATTGAAAGATCCAAAGGAAGGTGGGTGCTCAGAGCAGAGACCTGGGCTAGAGATTCACATTTGGAAGCTGTGGGTACATAGAAGGTAGACTGAAACTGTGGGTCTGCAGGAAACTGTTAGGAGGGCAAAGAAAAGGAAAAGGCTTGGACCAGATTCTCAAGCCAACACTTAAAGACTCCCGGGATCCGTATCAGCCTGCAACGGAGAAGTGACGGTGTCTCCAGAGAGGAAGAAGATAGTGTGGGATCCAAGACGGCAAGCAAACACTGCAGTATTTCAAGAAGGAATGCGTGAATAGTGTCAGAAGTTGTGGAGAGGTAAAATGGGGGCTAAAAACGCACAGTGACTCAGGGACAAAGGCAGTCAGGCAGCATGAGTCACCCTTGTGAAAGTTTGGGTCATGCATGTCCCCAGGTACACTTCTTAATATCAAGGGTAGCAAAGGGCTGAGCAAACCAGTTTTCATAAACTCTTGAGCCTGATAATTTTGCCAAAATTGGCCAGTGATTTGGCCCTCCTATCACTCTCCCCTACCCCCTCAAACCATCAATTCATTCTCATTCTCAGATGCATTGGAAAAGACCAGTCCTGTGCTGGTCCCTACACACAGAGAAGTGGATCAGATGCACCCTGTGCTCCCAAGCAGTTCACAGTCGGGTTGGGGAGACAAACCCAAAACCCAGAGAACGATCACTTCGAAGCCCTAGCTCAGCAGCTCACCTGCACCAAGTGGCAGGTGGAGGGCAGCCCTGTGCATCACAGAATCAAACACTGAAGGAGAGCTAAGCATTTCAGAGAATTTTAGCAACCAACCTCACTGGATCGAAGAGCCTCTGAATAGCTTGGCAGAGGGGTGGCCACCCAGCTATAGCCCTCTGAGAAGAGCTTTTGATAAGAGCTCACTTCTCTATGTAGGGTGGGCCACAGCTAATGCTGGTCACTAAAATTAACCTTTTAAAATCCAACCCAAATTAGATCTACCAGTTTTACTTCATTTTTGGATACACACTGAAACTCTAAGGTGGATATTCTACCGAACTGATTTTGGCTTCAGGAAAGGAGAAATAACACAAGCCAATCATGTTCTCATAGAACTCTTCCTTTCTGTAGAATCAGGATCACCTTCCTTGCTTTTGCATGTCAGTCACACGGAAAAACAGGCAGCTTTGACCTCATGAATGATCTTTCAAGCATCTGGGGACTGGCCCACTAGGTCCCCCCATGAACTGTTCCCAGTCCACCTTGATACTTCCAAAGACCCATCTCCTAACTCAACAGAAGTAATATCATTTGTTGAAAGGTGCTAGAAATGATAAACACCTTTGAAATCTTCTATCAGTGCCTACACTGTGATATGTACCTTTATCTCGTCTCACATGAGCATCTTCAAATTAAAGTCAGTCCATTGTCTTCCAGGGATGGGCAAACTTGTCAGCTGGAAATCTCTGTCTGGCCAAGAGGGAAACTGCTGGACTTTTCAGAAAAAGTAAGAACCCGAGAGTTTTAAAGGATTTATTTGATTTCTCCACATGATCACAGCTATGGTTTTACATCAATAGAGTCTGTTACTACTCACAAACAGAATGCATATTAAAACAAAAGCACTCCTTTCCTCCCCAAAGTTACACAGTGGGTGCCGGGCTTCTTGTGAGCAATGTGTCCCTTGAAGTCTTTGAACAGTCTGCATTCAAGACCTGATTCTAATAATTTAAAACAACTTGAAGGTGAATGACAGTTACCAAGAGATGGGTACTGCACACAACCTCAGCATGACCAGACAGAGTTACACTAATGTGTACGCAAGGTCCAAGTTACATAGCTCCTCCTGCTTGTCCCTCTTACCACCCCCACCTCATGCTGATTCATTTTGTAGTCTGTTTCCTTGGTTATTGTTATTTAAAATAGTTACAAAGTTACTCATTTTTCAGGCAGGAAGGGTGATGATATTTTACAACGAAACTGTAAGATGCATGCTTACCTGTAGAGACAGTTTCGTATGGAATGCTGAGTCAACACCTAGCATCATGTTTAAATATCTGCTGTCTTTTCAGCTCACTTTAAAGAAAAACAAGAGGCTTCTGCTGCATGCAGTGCATGATGGAAAAACTGCTCTATACTGGATGACTGAAGACATTTTTAAGCAAGATGTGCACATCATATTAGGATGAACTTTATTTTTACATTGTTGTACAATTCATTTGTAAACTTAAAAAAAATACAAATACATGATTTGTTGTCCCAGAAAAGATTTTTGTGATGCTACCAGTCACTTCTTCTAAGGGTCTCCGGCCCCTGTAGAAATTATATAACTGAAAAAATCTGTGTGACTTGAGAGAAATGCCCCAAGCATGTCCTGACAGTAAGAAAGGATGGCACAAACATCTCGGTCGTGCTCAGCCTCCTGCCTCCTACCCTGAGGGCAGGGCAGTGAAGGATAGTTCCCCACAGCTGTGACTCCGTGACAGGTTGGGATCTACAGTGAACAGTTCCATGAACGGAAATGGGAGACACCGGTTTATCAGAGGCCTTTGCTTCCCAAACAAGATACGGACAGTGTGGCTCCAGCTTCCTCAATGGAACAATGTGCCTCCTGGAAACACTTCCCATAAGTTCATAAAGCACACAGAATGAAGAAACCCCATACTCTGTAACAAAGTTGGAAACATGGGGAGAAACTGAATTTGTCCAAGAAGCTCCCTTTCATTAGATTTGGCCCTGGGGCACCCAACAAAGCTTCAGGACACACTAAGGACCATTTTGGAGGTGGGCGCTGCATGGCCTTCAGAGCACACAGGACGGCAATGGAAAGAGAGCCCCCCATTTCCTTCCCCATTGGCTTTATTGTTCATTTTCTTGGTTCTGTTTTGCATTAGTGACTATCCTTTCAGAAGGCGATCTTGTACCAAACAGCCTGCATCTTTTCTGGAACAACCGCAAGTTTACAGTTAGACTCTACGATTGGTACAGAGAGTGAAGAAGAGCCGACACATTCAATGTTATCACTTTACTTCAACTATTTGTCAACAGTAACACTGATATATTTTGCAAATATACGATACATAGAGTGTGGCCTCACACGACGGATGCCAGATGACATGCAATACAATCTGACTTTTGCTTGGCAGAACAACATCCTGTCAACTGCAAGACAGAGAATGCCTCGGGGAGCCTGACTTTGAAGGAAAACCCAAGGATTTAGGAGTCAGTGGACCCGGGGAGCCTCCCACCAGCCCGGCCTGGACCACAACACACACATGCCCGTGCTTTTCTCTCTCTCCCTTTCTGAGCAGATGCCCAAGAGGGGAAACCCACCGATAGGAAGATAAAGGTGGGCAGGAGAAAGTCACACTTCTTTTAAAAAAAGGCTAAACTCTAGATTGCTGTATTCGCTCTCTGTGGAGATTAACAAAGTGCTCGGTTTGCAGATTTGCTGGTATGATAACCTCAATGATATGACAAAGGCGGGGGAAGGGAGGGATGTGGGCAGAACCCCTGGCCGGCCTGCCGGGGTGGGCTCCCTCTGTCGTCCTGCCGTCCGGCCATGGCTTGCCACGCCATCTGCGGAGCGTGCACCCGCGGCCCGCAGAGTCCTGCATTAGCTTCGCCCTTTCTGAAAGGGCTCTCCGCCTGGGCAGGTGCCGTGGGGCAGTCCTCGGGTCCCATGGCTTAGGAGCATAGCACTGGCGGCTGCAGTGGCTCGAAAGGCTGAAACTACAAAGTATGGCCCATGGGTGACTCAGGCACAGAACCGGACGTGTGCAGTGCCAGGCCCCGGGGGAGCAGATGGTGTCACCACAACACGGAAGCGACAAGAGCACAGCTGAGAGTCATGTGATGCCCTGGCAGCTAACTGGACCATGAGAGGGCAGCGGGGGCTTCGCTGGTGAGGGCTGGGCACTCGCCAGCCGGGGTCAGATGGGCCACAGTGACGACACGGGGCTGTGCTAGCACACAGCTACATGGAATCAGGATGATCACGGCTACCACTCAGAAAATAAAGCGGGAAGCACACACACCACCCTGGGTCACTAAATGCTAGAAGCAGCCTTTGGGTTCGAGAGCGGTTCCTGGTGGAAACACGCTCAGGGGCTTCTGCCTGTTGTGGTTGGAAACAGGATGAGTAAGTTATGGTGTTGGGGAGACAAGGATGAGTTGGTCGTTTCCATGCTGGAGATGAATACTTCTGCCGTGTATGGGGGCCCCTCTCAGAGGACTGAATGAGTGTGCATTAAATCATATGCAGATCAAAGAAATATGGATCATGGAAGTTCACAGTTATTGCAGCCATTAAAGTGTCTAAGAATCTGTGTAACCAATATTCAAAGACGACCAGGTCTTAACTGGCCATCCTGAGTTGCTACTGTAGAGTTTACTGCATTTTATCTATTTGCTCACCTGAAATAACAGAGCAGTTATAATACTGATTATTTATGATAGTATTCTGTTAATAAAATAAGGATTTATACAAAGCAGTATTGGGCTTTTTAAACAGTTAGATGCTGTTACTTGGCACAGTCAGAAATGATTGCGTAAAGATTTTTAGCCAGTCCTACGGGGACTTCTCTTTTTATGAAAATATGGAAGTATCTGAATATTTTCCTAGCATTTAAGATTTTGGTCTAGTCTCTCACACATTCACCTAAGGTGCTGTCTTCCTATCAGTTAAGTGGAGGTCCTTGTAAAGTCTATATTGCTAATTTTGTGGACTGAAACATTTGCTTTTCACACACAAATACTACCTATACAGTATATATATATATATATTTATATATTTATATATTTATATTATATAAAGTTTGCTTATGTATTTTCATCAACCATATCAGGTCTACTTAATTTTTTGCCCATTGTTGATAAAAGGGCAATAATGCAGCAAGTTTCGGTTTTTTGTTTTGTGTTATTTTGTTCTGTCTCTGGTTTTTGTGTCTCATTTCTTCTCTTCCTAGGCTGGGTTTTCATACGCATGTACTATTAGGGAGCAGAGAGCTGAGGTGGGGGGTGGCAGGGCAGTTCAACACCTGCGTGCCTGGCAGCACTGTCTCAGGGCCAGTGGGGGCCGAGGCCCACCCCTCAGGTCGAGGTGGATGGAGCCTGGGGTGCAACACTAAATTTCGGGAGCTTTGCTCCCTGTAAGCCCTGTGGGATCGGGGGCTCCATCCAGGCCATTGGGGAGCAGGGGAGAGACGGAACTGAAAGTGCCCTGGGTCTGGTGTGAGGCTGCCCACCCTTGGGCGTGCCTCTGTGTGGTGTGCAGCTGCTCCGGGGAGTCAGGGACCCCACTCACGCTGTCTACACAACTGTGCTGATGCCGCTAGGTTTGGCCTTGCTGCTGGTGGGGGGTGGGGGGGCGGGGGGCTGCCCGTGGTGGTGCACTGTGTGGCCCGCATGGGCTGAGGGCAGCGGTGGGTGGCTGTGCACGTGGGCCCCGTAGGGTGGGTGGCCCCCGTGGGGGCTGTGGTGGTACTGGTGTGCGTGCTGGATGTGCTGGGGTGGGTGGTAGTGGTGGTGGTGGTGGTAGGGGGGCGGGTTCTGCTGCAAGTGGCAGTACTGGGTGTGGTGCCCGTGCACCTGGGCCTGAGGCAGGCCCTCAGCGGGCCCCTGGTGATGGCTGGGCACCGCATGCAGCGGGTGGGGCAGACCCGGTGGGTGCGGGGGTGGCTGGGGAGGGGCTGAAGACGGGTGGGCCTGGGGAGGGGGCTTCCCTCTCTTACTCCCAAATAAGGAGCCCAGGAGGGAGGAGGAGTTAGGCATAGTCTGATGTGGGCGAGATGGACATTCTCGTGTTGATGTAGCTCTCCGGCGCATGTGAGGACTGCTAATGATGGACCCCTAAAAAGGAAATTCATAGAAATCAAAATTAAAAGATCTTAAAGCACTTATGTCAGAATGATTAAAAAAGAAAAAAAAGGTAAAAAGTTCACCCACTGACTGCTAAGCCTTGTTCAACTGGCTGGCCACAGAGGGCAGGGTGGGTGAGGCTGGGCACAGGCACCACCTCCTCTCACATTACTGTGGCAAGACAGCTGGGGGGGCCGGAGGGACCCTGAGAAATGCCTTCCAGGGAGGAAGTGGGGTGGGGCAGGGGACCCTCCTTTACGGTCAGCAGCAGCACAAGTTTGCTTCTGTCCCGGAAGGCGGCCTGAGCTTTCAGATCAGACCCACTTGTTTGGGGGTGTCTGTGAGAAGCATGTGCTGAGTGGCATGGGGTGGGCTGGTATGCATGGAACCACGTTCCTGCTGAAATCACGCCCTGAGCTCTCCTGGGTCCTCTCAGGGGGTCTGAGGGCATTTGCTTGGCCTGTGTGGGTCCCGAGGTTCTGGAAGGGGGTGACAGGGGCCAGAAGGGTTTGGGGAACCTCGTCCTGGGCAGGAATGCCTAGGCATTTCACTGCAGCTACCTACTGCAAACCAAACAAGGAAAAAGGAGGAAACGAAAAGATCAGCAAGCTGAGATTAAGATGTGAACAGGAATATCGAGATGGTTGTTGGAAAATGAATGAAATCTCATGAAATCCACACTGAAGTTTTCTTTCTCTCATGGCTCTCCTCCCCCGAGCTAGTTAAGCAATTCCATGGTGCCCTGACTGCAGACACACAGCAATCAAAACTCCAGGAAGAAAGCGATGGGGATGGCGGAGCATGGAAGTCGAGAGATTGGCAAACCCCGACAGCCAGGGAGGAGGGTGCACGGGTGTCTGGAGCCGGTGCCTCCCGCCAGCAAGCAGTGCTGGCTGGTGCAGATCCTGGCAGCGGGGGCGGGGGTACTGCCAGTAAGCTGGGGACGTTAACCATGCTCAGGACCACAGGGGACTGGGGTTAAGCAGGAACTAAAACACAAAATCCAGAACCACCCCCCGCCAGTCCAGCCCAAACAAGCGGTGAGAGGCACGGCCGATTCTAGGCAGAGGGAAGCTGGCATGCACTGGGGCTGAGGCAGGCAGGGAGATGGAGCATGTCTGCGCCTCTGTGTGGTAGGGGAAGGAAGAGCAAAAAAAAAAAGGACAACAGATATAAACTGAGGATGGGGAGGCAACACACGACAGCCAGCTGGACGTGGGTGCTTCCTACTTACTTCCACATTGCTCTCTAGCGATCCCGCACTGCTGCGACGCCCTCGCTTCCCTGCCCAGAACATGCAATACCAGAGGTTAGACATGGACACGAGGCCGGGGCAATGCCTGCCAGGCACTGTGCCACCACCGCCGCCAGGCTCAGGTGCAGGGCCCACCTGCTGCGGGCCCGGTGTAGGGTCAGAGGGGCTCAGGTGGGGAGACGGCGGCAGGGTTGCAACGAGTTAAAAAAAAAATGGGGTTTTCCAAAAGCAAAAAAAAAAAAATTCTTTTCAACCAGCCCCAACTTTATACCCTCCTCTTGGACTGGCAGCCTGCTGGGGGAGGGGCTTCTAGGTGGGCAGAGCAGATGCACAGGTGGGGTCCTGATACCCCCCACAACCCCTGCTGTGTCAAGTTGGTCTTAGCCATCTGCCAACGGGACACGGGTTGGGGCAGCTTCTCCAATAGCTAGAAACAAACAAAACGTGGTCCCACATGGCCCTGACTTTCAGTGGATTTCATATACGTATGTATATACATGCGTACATATACATATCCTGCTGTCCGGCAGGGTGGAATTGATGGATAGGAGACTAAACCTGGGATCCCGGCACCTCTGGGCGAACTGTTTGGTTTGTGCAGTGTCCTGGCCAGGGAGGGGGGATGGGGGGGGCCGCTGGGAGGGGCCCAGAGACCTGCTTCCCCGCTGGGGGCGACCCCCACCCCAGGATGCCGCAGGCTCTCCCTCAGTGTGCGCGCTCCCTGCCGATGCCTTTTCAGGTCCCCAGTGTGTGGCACACAGTAGGCATTCAATATGTGGCCGAGTCTTCCTCTTGGTTCTGAATGCCCGGGCCCGCCCTGGTCAGCACAGCTCCTCCGGAGAACTTCTCCGCGGATCTGCAGAACACCGAGGCCACGGGAACGACGGGTGCCGGAGCTGAGAGGTCTGGCCTCTGGCCAGCTCTTGGGAATGCAGATGAAGAAGGGACAGAGAAGGGGCCTCCCACCTGAAGCTCTGGAGGCTTCCATCGGTGCAGCCCTGGCCATGAACTCAGCACCATGCTTGTTCTGGGCCAAGCCCTACAACAATGCAAGACAGGTGTTCCTCTTCTGAGCCAAAGAGAGAGAGGCTCTGGTCAGTGGGCTGACTGGCCTAATTCCCACAGGGAGCAGGGTTCATGCCCAGGCCTGGCTGTCCACGTCTGGAGCTGAGAAGCTTGGCTGCCTGACTTCTGAGCAGGACCCAGGCCAAGCCCAGGGGCCTGGAAGATGGATGGAGATTGCCATGTGTCTCTCTGTGGCCCATGCTCTGGCCCCACGCTGGGTGAAAACAGTGGGTCTGGGGGTCCTTTGGGCCTCACCATGGCATCCGAGTGTGCTGGGCCGTGCGTGGGACAGGGCCTCGGTTCAGGGCATACGAACAAAAGCAGATCTGGTGTGTTGGGTCCCTTTGTTTTGCTTGCCGACCCCCAACCTGAGTTCCAGCTGGGAGCCAGGGGCCACAGAAGGCCTTGTTCAACTCTGGCCCATGTGAGAAGGCCTCAGAGCCTCCTCAGGACAGAACCACCCAGCAGATTAGGGCAGGAGCATTTTACACCAGTTGCTGAGGACATGGGAGAACCACGCAGGACCTGGCCACTTATTCTCAGCTGGAAGAATGATGCGGGTCACGTTTCCTTATCTTTCAGCTGTTGTGAGAAGAGGGGCTGCCTTGTGTCCCACACAGTGGTCTCAGCACATGCAGCAGAATTAGAGTCCAGCTTCTTTGGCTGCAGAGGTGATCCTACCTAGCACTGCAATCCTTTGCTTCAATTTCTGCATCTGTGAAATGGCATACCCCACCCTCTCCAGGGGGTCATGCATAGCAGACACTCAGGATGCTCTGGTCCCATGCAGAAATGAGTCACATCTCTGCCATCTTTGGGGTTATGGAGTCAGCTCTCTGGCCCATCTAGGCCCAGGGCACTCCCCTGACTGACAGAAAATCAGGGACAGGGGAAGGTCAGCTGGTCCCACCAATGCCCGGCAGTGACTTCTGGCTGGCCTGCTCCCAGTGAACTTAGGCCAAGCCTGGAGCATGGTCTGGGGGCTCCATAAGCTGTCTGATCTGGTGGGGAACATGGGCTTCCCCCTCCCCCTCCTCCCCTCCCCCTCCACGCCCTAGTGTGGGCCAACACTCAGGACAGCTTCACCCTGGATGTCTTTGAGTGATGTTGAGTTTCTCAGATCCATCTTGTCAAATTCTCAGATCAGCATGAGACATGGAGTGTGCCTACAGGAGAGGAGCTATCTGCACAGCAGTCCCATGGCCCCTAACTCACAGGCACCCACAGACACCAGCCCACTACTGACCTGCCAATAGGGAGGCATGCTAGCACAGTGGCTGAAGCCCACCTGCCCACACCGGCCTCACCTGCACTCTGCTCCCAGGTACCCTCCCCACCCCCGATCCTGCACTAGGCTCAGGTGAGCCCCTCCCACCAGCCCCTCTCCTAGAGCCGGCTCAGGCCTACCAGCTTGGCCACAGCCAGGATCTGGAATCACGTGTGCAGGGCCCTCCCAGCAGCCTTCTCCTGCTTCTCAGCATTGAGACAGGATGCAGGCAGGGCTCTCTGCCCAATGTCTCGCCCTGTGGCTCCCAGTAATGCCAACTCTCCCTATGGGGCTGCCCTGGAGCAGGACATGGCAGGTCCCTGGGGTATGGCAGGCAGGTCCTGCGGCTCCCCAGAGAATCCTCTCCATGGGGACTGGCGTTGGGTAGTTGACAGAAGAAGGGCAGGACTTCAGGGGCTGGGGACAATGTCCACCATGACTGGATGACCTGGGGCAGGCACTAAGGCCCAGTCATACCTGTGTCCATGGTCCTTGATCTTGGCTGGCAGAGCTCTGGTGCTCTGAAAATGAACCCAGGCCCCAGCCCAAGTTAGATCCCGTGGAGTGAGGCCTTGCAGCTTAGTTGGGGGCTGGGGCTGGAACCCAGCTCCCTTTCTCCACCTCTCAGAATGCAGGCACTCCTCGAGGTATCTGCTGTAGGGCAATCAAGTTGTGATTGCCTCTCAGGTCCCCAGGGATCCTGCTGGGCCGAGGCGTCATGTCAGGGTGTGTCATCTTCAGGATGGAGGTGCAATCACAGGTCTGGGGCAGCTGTTCCGGGAGTGATGACCTGCTAACCACTGTTTGCTTTCCTGAGGAGAGAGCCGTCCCTGAGGCCTTGCCTTTTCTCCACAAGCTCATCTTCGTGAGGGCCAAGGTCGGTGGAACAATGCTGCCTCCGGAGAGCTTTGTTTTGACCTAGTCTGGGCACAGAATTCCACATCTCCAGCCGCTGAGCCCAGCATCTTCTGGAAGGCTGCTGACACTGGCTGGTCTCCCTCTGGAAACTGCAGGTGGCCTGTCCCTGGTCCGGAGTCTTGGTGGCCATCGTCACTCAAAGAACACGTCACCTCGTGCTCCCACCTTCCTAGATGCAGGGGGCTTTCTTTCTTGAGGGTTCATTTCACTGTGGCTTAGGGCCCTGAGAGGATTCAGTCTCCAGGGTCCTCAGCTCAGAACCCCAATGGCAATGGCAAAAGTAATAGTAACCATAAATGGAAAAAAGCCAAACCTTGGTGCTCCATCCATGCGGCTCTGTCTGACCCCTAAGGTCTAGCAGAGAGCAGACAGCTAAGGTGCTGACCCCCAAGCCTGGGAATGGGTGTGGCTGGGCAGGAGGACAAGCCAGGCCATGCTGACAGCCTCAGTTCCAACCTGTGGGGGCCAGGCAGGGCCTTCTGGCCTTCCAGGGGCTTCATCCGGGAGCAGAAAGGCCAGGGCTTGCCCCACTGCACAAACTCAAACAGAAGCCCTGGGCCCTCAGCCTGCAGAGGCCCAGAGTAGTCCACTTATGTTCAACGCGCCACAGGCAAAACCAGTGGTTCTCAACCAGGGGCAGTTTTGCCATCCAGGGGTGATTTTTGCCGGCTAGAGGACACCTGGCAATTTCTGGAGACACTGCTGATTGAGCAGTGGTGGCACCTCATGGGTAGAGGCCAGGGATGCTGCTCAACAGCCTGCCATGGACAGGGCAGCCCCCATAGGACAGAATCGTCCGGCACATAATGTCAGCAGTGCTAGGGTTGAGAAATCCTGGGTTGGCCCTCATGCTGGCCACAAGGTTCCGGTTTATACTATGGAAAAAAATGACAAGACAAAAACAAAGGGAAAAATTCAACTCAAAAAAAAATTCTGGGAAATGAGTAAGCCAAAGGGAGGCAGTGCTGCTGGCGGGGCAGATATGGGATGGAGTCATGAGCAGGCTCTTTCAGTGGCGCCCAGAGCTGGCCACGCGGCGCTGCCTGACGCAGGATGGGGAGGGCGAGCAGCAAGGAGGGGCTGCTGCGCCCCGGGAGGGATCTCAGCCTGAGAGGGTCTTCCCCAGAAAGCCAGGGGCTGTGTCAAGCTCCTGGGGCTGGGACACACAGGGCCTCGGACAGGTGGAGCCTGTAGCACCCCGCTGTAAAGCATGCCAGCAACCTCCGCTCCGCCACAGCCCCTGAGCCTTCTCCCGGGAGAAGCTGCCTGGCTGGACTGCTGGGGGCCTGCTGAGACGCACCCCATCACTCCGCGGCTCCTCTGACAGCACCGGTAGGCAAAGCAGGCTGGAGCAGCCCTCTGCAGCCGCGGCCAGGTCTGCCTCACACCTGTCCTAGCCAAGAGGACCAGGCCGTGTGAGGGCTGCCTGAAGCTCCCTGCTCCCTGGGGCTCTAGGTGGAGACCCCTACTCCCTAGGAGACCTGGGAGGCTTGAGGGGTGCTGCTTACTTGGGGGTTAATAGGCTGGCAGAAAATAAACGCAGGAAGAAACAGAGAAACAATAACAACAAAGATCACAGTTCCTCCAAGGCGCTGCAACACCCCAGAGCCGGCCACGGCCCCCACCTCCAGGTGGACAGAGCCCTGGGTTCCCAGGAGGGAGACCCTGGAGGGGAAGCGAGACCAGGGGCAGCGGGAGAGGGGGGTCTCTAGACACAGTTCAGAGGGCATCACTCCATTGCATTAATCAGCATAAAACACAGGGATGCGGCAGCACAGAGCACCGGGGACACACCTGTCAGTGGGGCTTGGCTCACTCTGTGGGACAGCAGTTTCCAGAAGCTCAGTGAAAGACCAAATAAATCCCCGAGGAAGCAAGGGAGAATAGGGCTAACCACCCATTGCTCTGCCTTTGACAATTCAGTCCTGTTTCCTATGGCCTCTTTGGGATGCCCTCTCTGTACAGTCACACTATGGTTTTGGGACAGTCACAGGAAACCCAACAGTGCTCTGTCTGAGCCCTGCCACTGCCGGCCGCCACTGCGGTCCCTTCCCAGCGCGCAATGCATGCCCCAACTGCCGACGACATGCCTGGTCTGTCCTGCATGCATCGGGCTAGGAAGGTGGTCCTGGGCCCAGCTCTTACCCGCTTCTGAGAGGTCCCTCAGGGAACTGCTCAGGGCGCCGCGCTTGAGGCCCTCCCCGCTGGCGTAGCTGTCATCCAGGCAGGCCCGGCTCAGCGTCCCGTTGCCAGACTCCTTTTTGAGGCTGGAGCACTGAGACATGCTGGGCCGCACAACGCCCTTCTGCTTCTCGAGCTCCGCTGAAATGGAGGGCAAGGAGCGCAGTGAGAGGGCATCCTGGGGTGGGCAAAGGGCTGGGGCACCCTCCCACAGGAGGGACCCGCAGAGGACCACGGCCCTCTGCTTGGGGCAGGCAATGTATGGAACCACCACCTGCCTGGAATGGGGATGGAGGAAGGAGTGAGGGTGGTCTCAGGAGAGAAGGCTGCCTTGGACAAAAAGCAACCAAAAGGAGACCCAGGGAGGGAGGCTGGAGAGGCCAGAGGGCCTGTGGTCTGCAAAAGGCAGTCACTTTTCAGGCTGGAGGGTAGACAGGGAGAAAACGTGCCTGGGTGTGGACAGGAGCAAGGGTTAACCTGGTTCTTGCTGTGGATGGGGCCAGAGGTGTGGATACCCACGCATCTGTAGGAAGTAGGGCTTGGAGCCGGGAGAGACAGGGTTATAATTGGCTTTACTGGAACCAAGGAGACAGGCCCAGCTCCGACCCTATCAGTCAGTTGGGCCCTGATGCCAGGGACAAATAAATAATAATCATGCTATGTGCAGAGGGCTCAGCTCTGGAACTCTGGGAGCCCCTGTGTCGGGGGCTGACGGGACGAGGGCTGCTCCCCAGGGCCTGCAAGGTAGTCCCACAGGCATGATGGGCCTGGGCCTGTGAAGCTGGATCTCACCAAGGGACCTCTGCCCTCCCCCCTCCCTCTGTGCCTGGGCACGTGGGCTGCCCTGTCGTGGGGCTTTGGGAGGCCAGGAGACACTGTGGGCATCTCATCTCTGGGCTCATGGAGTCACCAGCACTACTGGCTTCTGACAGCAGTCACTGCCCCAGGATGGGAGGCACGCCTGTGACAGCAAGTGCTGAGCAATGCCAGGCTTGCTGGCCCTTCATCCCCAGGAGGCCTGCGGCTTACACTCTATCCTGTGCTTCTCCATCTCCTGTACTTCTGCAATGGACTCCCGCAGGTCGTCTGTGAACTTCTTCCGGTCTTGAGGATTGGGAGCATTAAAGTTTATTAACACTTTGATGTCCGCTCCGGGGACTGCCGATGTGAGCCGGATGCCGTTGGGGTAGTCTGTAGAGGAGGAGCGGAGAACCCAAGGGGCTCAGTGTGCACTTGACAGTCCCCCTCCGGCTCAAGGAAACACTAGTAAATCTAAATCCAGGATGGGCATGAGACAAGTGCTGAGCCCAGGCTCTCAGCAGACATGCCCAACTGGGCAGGAAAGGCACCCTGGAGGGGACCAAGGGGTCACCTATCTCCAGTTCCTGACTCGGGTCTGTGTTGCTCCATCCATACATCAGGGGCAGATGTAACTGACTGGAGGTAAAGTTAGGGACATCTTGAAGGTCATGGAGCCTGGACCCCTCAATTTGAGGCCCCTGGTCACTCTGGCCAGAAGCTGAGTCCAGGGAGGGACAGAGGCAGCATCCTGTGCTGGGCAGAGTCTTACCCGGTTGCCCTGGGCAATCCTGAGCAGACCGAGCTCTGCGCTCTCCCGAAGGCCTCTGGACCCTCAGCTCTCCTGGGGTTCACTGCAGGCGCCCCACACCCCGTGCCTTCTATGCTGAGTGCAGCACCTTGCTCAGACCTGCCTGGTGCTCCCTCCGAGCTGTGGGGTCTCTGGGGCTTTGGTGTCCTGGCAGCGCCTGCCCTCGAGCATCACCCACTGGGTGTTTCAAGGTTCTTGGCCCCAGTACGGATTCCACCATGGCTTAGACCTAGGTCAAACACCTAGCGGTCTGAGCAGGTTTCCTAAATGTGGGAGGCAGGCCAGGTGAGACTGTGAGCCTCATGGCCTCCACACAGGAATGAAGGCCTAGCGATGCCAAGCCTCATTTTTTTTTTTTTTTTGAGAGGGCATCTCTCATATTTATTGATCAAATGGCTGTTAACAACAATAAAATTCTGTATAGGGGACTCAATGCACAATCATTAATCAACCCCAAGCCTAATTCTCAACAGTCTCCAATCTTCTGAAGCATAGCGAACAAGTTCTTACATGGTGAACAAGTTCTTAACATAGTGAATAAGTTCTTACATGGTGAACAGTGCAAGGGCAGTCATATCACAGAAACTTTCGGTTTTGATCAACATCATGAACTATAAACAATCAAGTCAAATATGATTATTCATTTGATTTTTATACTTGATTTATATGTGAATCCCACATTTCTCCCTTATTATTATTCCAAGCCTCATTTTTTAAGAGAAGCCAAAAATATCTAAATTTTAATGTGCAGACTTAAATACCAGCTCAACCAATGTTTTTTGAAATATGCAAATCAAATATAACAGAGTTGGGACTGACCCCCAGGCTACCAGTTTGAGACCCCTGGTGTGAGGGCACGTCCTATAGAAACGTCAGGGCTGGTACCTGGTGTCCAGGACTCAGGGCCAAGGCCTGGGAATCTAAAAGTGCCTGGGAGCAGCCTCCGCCCGAGAATCCAGTCTGGTCGGGTCTGCTGCTGGGGCAACATCATCACTGCCACCCCTTCTGCGAGAAGGCCTGCTGGCCAGGACAGTGTGGGTGGCACTGACCTTCCGGGAGTTGCCTGTGGAAACCATGGGAAGGCAGGCCTTCTGGCCTGGGGTGGGGCAGATAGGGCAGGGGCTGGGGAGGTGGCAGGGATGGCACTCCGGGCTCCTTGTGGGTGCGAGAAAGGACAGGGCACAGCCCACGCAGGACAGAGAAGGGGTAAAGAGCCCCAAATCCAAGCCCTCAGGCCCTGTGGGTCTGGATGCTCAGCCACTTTCTCAACCCGCAGATGGAAGGCCCACCAGTCAGGACTGTGGCTCCCCCACAGCTGGAGACATGGGGCCACTCCACCAGGGCAGGTCTCCCCTCGGGCCCTCCCCCTAAATCTCAGGACCAGCTCAGCCTGCAGCTCAGGGCCTCCAATAGGGAGGCGACAAAGGGGGAGAGAGGAAAAAAGGGCATGGTAGTCAGAAGGGGCAAGGTCAAAAGATACAGTCAGTGGGGTTGTCCTGGGTAGGAGCCAGCTCCCCTCCAGAGCCCCAGAGCCCCTGACCCACTCATCTCCAGCAGCGGCTTTCTAACAGCACCTGCTTGAGCACCTCCTCTGGGCCAGAGCTGCTCCAAGTGTTTGTATGGATTCACTCCATCCTGAGAGAGGTGCTGCCATCACCCCATTTTATAGACAAAGGGAATGCAGCCTGGAGGGTGCAGCCACCGAGCCATGGAACCAGAGAGGGATTTGATTTGAACCCAGGTCCTCAGGCTCTTGGGCTCAGCTACTGACCTTACAGTCCTCCGGCATAACCCTCCTGTTTGTTTGCCCATGTTTGCAGATCACCTGTGCCACTGACTTGAAGCTTCCCTTCAACATTTTACTTAAAACAAACTCACTCTGCCCTCAGCTAAAAATGTAGCACCTGCAAGAAGTCGCAGTGACGTCAGTAAGCTCTGAGTTTGATGCACAACATTATTAAATTCTTCCTCCTCACTGCTGCTTCTCACACTCCCAGCCCACAATCTGCTCTCTGCCTGGGAGAAGCCACCCTGGGACTCTGTCCTCGATGGAACCAGGGGAAGGGGAGAGAAGTGGGAGGAGAGCGCCTTCTCCCTGCAGGGGCTGTGTGATGGCACCTCCCACCCCACCGATGTGGCCACACACGCTGCCCGGCCAGGCGGCCCTCACGACAGACTTACACTGGTTCTCGAAGAGCAGGACTTGCATGCCGTACAGGGAGAAGGACTGTCGGAAGCTGTACGTCACCGAGTTCTTTTTCTTCTGGAAGATCTTGGTGACCTGGGGGCCGAGAGAGGCGGAGGCTGAGCCCCACCGTCTGCACTGCCCTGGAACAGCTCTGGGAGCTTGGGATTCTGAACGAACCCAGCAGTCATTGTGTGTGAGAACCATCTCTGCAGTCCAGGGGTCAGGCCTCGGGGCCACAGAGGGCTGACACAGGAGGGTCCATGCCCACGTGTGCCATGATGTGGACACTGGTCCACATGCTCTTGAGAGTCCCTGATGCCATCTTGGCTGGCAACAAAGCCCCACGCCCAGCCGGGCGGTGACAGGCACATCACACATGGCCTGAAGGCACCATGCGAGGTTCTTATGTCCAGGACCGTATCGGGTGATGATAACCTCCCGAAATGTTAATTTCAGAGGCATGAACTAAGGCTCAGAGATCTGAACTGACTTGCCTGAGGTCAGAGACTCTTAAAGAATTTGAACCCACACGTCTGGATTCCAACCTCAGTAATCAGAGAGCAGCAGCTGATCCTCAAGCAGGTGGGGGTCAGGGACAAAGGCGTCTGGCGAGAAAGCCCGTGGCACACAGGAGGAACAGAGATCCAAAGGACAGGTGCTATCTGAGCCACATTTTCTCGGGAAGGAGCGCCTCACTTTCTCTTTGGGGGACGCCTCCCCCGCCACCATCAGCCCATTATTCCTGGCAGTGGGCTGTAGCCAGGTTAGCCAGTGAGACAGCACCACCTGGCCTGGCTGGCCCCCAGCTCAGCATCTCAGGAAGAGCCCTGCTGGCGGCCAAGTGGACAGAGGAAGCCTGGAGACACCGAGGCTGGCATTCCCTTCTCAGACAGAGGCAGCCTAAGAAGGGAGCCCACACAGCTGAGGGACTGTAAACAGAGCTTCTCAGGCATGTAGCTCTGTGAACAGATCCCGCGCTGGGCTTTTACACAAGCCGGCAAAGCCCCGTTTTGCAGGCAAGAGCTTCTCGGGCATGGTCTCCAGCAGCAGGGCGTGATTATATTCTGCCCTTTGTGAGCCGATGATCCTGGGCCAACTCCACCTCTACCACCTCCACTCCCACATGCATGTGCACTTCCCCATGTGCAGACACCAGCCAGCTTGGGGCCCCCCTACACCACAGCTCTCAGGACGACACCCCGCGGGCAACCACATACCACCAGAAGGTCGTTAAACAGGAAGATTTCTCGCTGGTGCAGTCCAAGTTTCTGGGGCTTATTTGGGTCTGGAACCTCGAAGAGCCGGCAGTAGCAGACCAGCCGCCGGTGGGGCAGGGAGAGCACCTGCGGTGGGAGGGACGTGCTGCTGTCAGCTGCCTGCCCTCCCCTGGGGCCCAGACAGCGTGGGAACCCAGCCTGATGGCCTGGAGTTGGAACGCGCCTCCTCCCACAGAACGTGCGGGGCTGAATGTGTGTTTTGGCTCATAGCAATTTGAGTGCCCTTGCTTCTGAGGAGACCACCTTTCCTTTCAGGCAGGTACCCGGCTTTTTGGAGCATGGCACTCACAAGGGAGCCCCCAGATTGAGAGGGATTCATGATCTCCAGGTCTCCACAAAGCACCTACCATGTGTGTATGCCTGCCAGCCCTTGCATGCTCTCCCAAAGAGTCTGCCCCAGATGAGGTGGGCACAGAGGTTGAGCAGCCTGTCTCAGCCACACGATTGGGCAGTAGCAGAGCCAGGAGCTGATTCCAGGCCCGGGGGGTTCCCCACCTGCCCAGGCCCCCTCCTCAAGGATATCAAAGGTTCTCATGCCTGAAGGACCCTGCCCCAAATCCTGAGCCAGCAGTCGCTGCTTGGTGGGATCTGGCCTGGGCCTCTGCTCTGCATAGCTGCCTCTGAACAGGCCTGCATGGGGAATGTTCACAAGAGCCTCCCATCTCACCAAAGCCCAAGCCGCCCTCAAGGCTGGATGCGCCGGGCTGGTGTCTAAGGGCCGTGGTGACAAACCATCAGGGAGGCCCAGCTGTGAGGCACAAGTTGGTAAAGACAGGATGTGCCCAGGTAAGTGTGACTGCAGGCAGCGCGGGTTAATTCTACAAGGGGCACCCTGGTGGAGGCGTGCCAGGCTAGAGCATTAGGACGGTGAGAGGAGGGAAAGGTACAGCCCAGCTGGTGTGTGGGGAGGTGGGGAGGCGAGGCCCTCAAGAGGGAGCTGTGGAGCAGACTGACAGTGGTGGGGCTGCCTGGGGACAGGTAGAGGCAGGCACACAGGGCCATGCCATGAGACTGCCAGGCTAGCCATGTTGTCCATGTGCTCCGGAGGTGTGGAGGCAAACTAGCTCAGGGCTGTGGCAGTGGAGTGGGTTGTGGCAAACAGAAGGAAGTTGCGGGGTGGAGTAGGCCTGCTGGGGAAGGAGAAGCCCTCAAGGCCACACCAGGCTCATGTTTCAGGCACAGTGTCTTGGGGTCTGGGGACAAGCCTTGTCTTGGGGCTCACCAGGGCCCAGGCTAGGGAAGGACACTCTGCTTCAGCCCCACAGCACAGTCTTTCCCAGGCGGCTGACATCTCTGGGCCTGGAGAGATTCCAGGCTGGGATAATTATGAAAATCAAACTTATTGCCCAGGAAATTAGCTCAAGCTGCCGGAATTGTGGGTCCGGGAGCCGGGAGATGCAGTGGTGTGAATGACGGACACAGTGCCCAGCACTGGGATTTCAGCCGGAATGAAAGCAGAGGTTACTCACACAGCCAAGCCCAGGATGCAGGGATCCGATCTATGTGGGAAACATCAAACAAACAAAACCTGATGTTAACACTCTAGAAGACACCCTGGGCAGAGGGTGGTCACGGGACAAAGCCAGCACCCCTCCCGGGGCACCTTTCCATAGCACCCATGCCACACGGAACTCAGCAGGGGAGACCCTCTCTGTGCCGAGCTCAGAGGAAGCCGTGAGGGCATTTCCAGGTCACTGAGGAGCCACTGCACCACCCCAGCTGCTGGTTTCTTAAGAGCCTTAGGCGCTCTTGAAACACAACCAGAGCAAAGGGTTGTCGTCCCCAGAGATCAGAAGCCACCCAAAACCTGAAATAATTCACCAGCCCTGCCCGGAAGGGGCCAGCTTCCAAATGGCCTCAGGGTCCCTGGCCGAGCTGAAGCCAGTGGGGTGGGCCTTGGGGCACACGGCGAGTGTGGGCAGGGGTGTGCCTCAGGCCTCCCGATCAGGGACTCTGGCCAGGCGGGGCCACCACATACCGGCTTCTTCCCCACGATGAGCTTCTCCACCTTCTGCACCTGGGACACGTGGTCCTCGTTGGTCTTCAGCTCCCGCTTGCGTATCCGCTCATAGATTCCTATCAGCATCTCCCGGGGAATGTCCTCGCCATCGTCTACCCCTGGGCAGGAGACAGCGGCCTGGGTAGCTGTGGCTCCATGAAGCCTCGGGCCCTGGGCTCACCCCCAGATTTACCAATTTCCAGAACAAATCAGAATAGCGACTCTTATCACCAGGCCCAAGAGAACCAAAGGCCTTCCCCGCCTACAGCTGACCATCTTCAGTCAATTACACAGTTACTCAGCATCCTTCTGCTAGGGACAAGGCCCACACAGCCACCGGGACTAGTGTGTGGGGGGCTGTGCTGCCTCCCAGCTGTGCTCTGGGGGCTTTATAAAGATTACTTGCTGAACCTGACCACAGCCCTCAGGGTGGGAGGCGGCACCATTCCACAGATGGGAAGGGACTGGGTTTGCAGGCGCCCGTGTAGCTGGGGTTTGAGAGTTTAGGCTCCGCCCCTTACTGGCATGTAACTGCACCTCTGAGCTGGCAGTCCTCTGTGAAATGGGCCACTAAGAGCTGGGTGAACTCGCAGGACTGTCAGGGAGTGCGAGCAGCTCATCATTCAGCCCAAAAAGCGAGCACTCAGGGTCTGCAGTGTTGCTAGCTGTGTTCCCCCGTCCCGTGGGCAGAAGCTGGGGGCTGGGACTCAGACTGGGTCGCCTTGACAGCAAACAGGTGCCCTTCCTGCTATACCAGCCTGAAAAACGGCTGTGAGAGAAGAAACACAGCCCCATGCATGAGGGAAATGCAAACTGGTGTCCATCCTGACCCCACGCTGGCAGAAGTCCAGGGCCCTGCTGCTGTGCTATGGGACCAGGCTGCAGGGAAGGGACCTCCCGCAGGCTGCTGTGGGACGGGGAAAGGGCTCAGCCCCTCTGCTGAGCAACTTGGCACTGCCTGTCACAGTTATACACTCCAACACCCTCTGGTCCACTGGCCGCATATGGAGAATGTATCCCATGGGAAATGAAAACACATACAAGGTTATTCATTGCAGCACTGTTTCCAAATGGCAGAGGACCAGAAGTAACCGTTTTACCCATTAACGGGACTGGTTACCTATCACCATGCATCAGCACAATGGAATACTAGACACCTGCCAGGAACAATGCAGAAGGCCACAGAGAACCCCCATGGAAACTTTCTCTTAGGTTTTAGTACATGAAATGATCAACGTGTGCAACACAAGAGGGCAAGACAACCACACACGTCTGTGCTTGCTTGGGCATAGAGGCTCTGGGCAGTACACCAGGACTGAATGATTTGGGATGGGCTGTGGGCTGGCAGACCAGCGGGTGTGGGAGTGCTATCCTGTAGACCTGTTATACCTCCCAGGCTTAAAAAAAAAACTTTATTTTTTAGAGCTGTTTTTTAAAGAGTACTTCTACGTTCACAGCGAAATCGAGGGGAAAGCACAGACATTTCCTTCACACTCCATGCCCCCCGCCCCTCCAGCAGCATGGGGCATGTTACGATCACTGGCCCTACACTGACACATTACAAGTGCCCAAAGAAGTGTTTACATGAGGGCTCATTCTTGGTGGGTGCACCTGATGACAGACGTATACGGACATCTACTCGTCACTGTGGTAGCACACGAAATACTTCCCCTGCCTAAATGGTTGCTCCACCTATTCACCCCTCCTGTCCCCCAACCCCTGGCAACAACTGATCTTTTCCCTGTTGCCATAGTTTTGCCTCTTCCAGGACATAATGTGGTTGGCATCACACAGCAGGTAGCCTTTCCAGAGTGGCTTCCTTCACTTAGTCATATGCTTCTAAAATGAATCTGTTAGAAGACTTGGTAGCTCTTCCAAGGCTTGGTTAGCTCATTTTCTTTTCCATGCTGATAGGATTCCATTGTCTGGAGGTAGCTCCGATGATGTACCCATTCCCCTGCCAACAGACGTCACGGTTGCTTCTGAGTCTTGGCAATTATGAATAAGGCTGCTGTACACGTCTGTGTGCAGGTTTTTTGTGAGGACATGAATTTTTAACTCAGGTAAATACTGAGGAGCATGACTGTTAGTTTGTATCACTTTCTGGGGTTTGAACTATGTGGAAGTATATTGCCCCTTCAAAAAATAAGCTTAGAACATTTTAAAACAAACATCAGTAAGAGGAAAGTATTGCTTGTCTGGCCTCCATGCCATGAGCTATTCCTGCCCCACCTGTTCTCTAAACCCCAGAGGCTCTCCTGCTGCTGGACTTGCTGGCTAAACTGAAGGAGGCAGTACCAGAGAAAGAGAGAGAGAGAGAGAGAGAGTGTGTGTGTGTCGGAAAGAACAAGCTTGATGTGAGAAAGTAAGTGTGTGTGTGTGTGTGTGTGTGTGTGTGTGTGTGTGTGTGACGGAAAGAACAAGCTTGATGTGTGGCCAGCACAGAGCACCAGCCTGGCTTTGGGAGGCCAGAGTCCTACCTTGTCTGACACTGGCTTGCTGTGTGACCTTGGGCAAGTCCCTTTCCTCTCTGAGCCTTGGTTACCTCTTCTGAAACACCAGGAAAATGGGACAGAACACTCCCAAGTTCCTGGTGTAAATGGGAAAGCAGGTGATGTGGCAGAAACAGCCAGGCTTGGGAGACAGATCAAGCAGCTCACTACGCTGGGAAGTGGGAGGGTAATGCCACCCTGTCCCCAGACTGCTGGGATGGCCAGGTGGCAAGAGTGAATGCAAACCACAAAGCCACCAACACGAGGGTGGCCGACCGGCAGTATCTGACTCAGCAGCCCTGGGCTTCCCTGAGCCTTCTCTCCTCTGGGCTAATCGATTTCTGGCTCCTACTGTTATTTCTCATACAGGGGAGTCCCAGACTACATGGATGAGATGCTAAAGGTGGGGAAAAAAATCAGAGAGACCCTTAAACTTCTTGGGGTCACCAACAGCATGCAGTGTACAGCCAGCCTTCCCGGCAGCCATGGAGCACTGGCCTGCATCTGCACCCCGTGGGACTCAGAAGAGCAGAATCAGGCTCAGCTCAGCAAGGATGTAGGCTCATGGTCAGAGAGGCCCGGGGCCAGCAGAGAGGAGGCAAGGGGCACACATGCCTCGCACCATCGACATGTCTACTGAGCACCCTTGCTCACTCTCCTGGCACTGTGGTTTTCCAGTAATGAGGGCCCCAGACTCCTCTGTTTCCTAGAAACTACACCTATGTCCTGGCCTACCTTGGGGCCTGCCACATCCCCCAGACGTAGCAGAGGGCCCCATGCGGCGTGTCTTTGGCGCAGGGAGTGGTGCTCTGAACCACATGTCTGCCTGCTGGCTCCATCCTGCTCAGGTCTTGAGGTGAAGCTGGGGCCGGGGGCCGGAATGGGAGCCTGGGCAGTCCTGCCATCTCCCTGTGGCCCTGCTCGCTGGACAAACACCCGGGGATTCCATTAGCCATCCTGGTTCGGAGACGCTCACCACCAGGGGGCGCGCTAGGACGCTTCCAACCCCGAGTTGGATCTAGGGCTCCTAAGCGTGGCAAATGTTAGTGGTTTCCTGTTTACTGTGATGATACAAACCCAGGCCCCCTCTGCTCCAGCCCAGAGGGAGGTGCGACCCCACTGTGTGCCCCAAGAGTCCTCAGTGATCTTTAAGTAACCAGTGTCGTGTTCGCTTGCCCGTGGAACTAGCGCTCACCCAGGCCCCGCTGTGCGCTGCAGCCCAGATCCCGAGCCTGCCCTGCGCCGCCCGCAGGCGCCCACGGCGTGGGACAGCTCACCTCGGAGGTTCCTGACGAAGTCTTCCAGCTTCATCTTGCGCTCGGGCTTCACGCTGGGGCTGTACATGTCCGTGTTGAGCAGGATGATGGCAAAGGCCAGGATGAAGATGGTGTCCGGGTTCCGGAACTGCCGCACCACCCCAGGATTGCAGATGCAGTACCGCTGGCTGGGGGCGGGGCCAAGGAGGAGGGTCAGGGCCGCTCCAGGCAGGGCACGAGGCGCTGTGCCCCCTCCCAGGAACAGGCCCAATTCCTGCCTCTGGTGAATGGGGATAAGCCTTGCCTGGCAGAGTGCTGGCCCTGGCCACCACTTGCCCCTTCCAAGTTAGCTACAGCCAGTCCTCCGTAGTTTAGCTGGCAGGGCTGGGCGGGGTGAGGACCACTTCCCCAGCCTTCCTCAGGGCTAGATGCAAGCCAGAGCGTGACTAAGTTCTGGTCAATGGGATGAGAGCAGATGGGATGTGGGTCCTACAAGGCAGTAGTGTGGCTTCCACTCTCTTCCCCTGCCAGGCCTGGGATGTGACGGTGGGGGCTGGACCTGCCCTGGGCCCCCTCAGCTCCAGCCCAGGGGGAGGTACACTTCCAGCATGGCTCAGCAGTGGCAGCTGGGGGGCTTTGTTAGCGCAGCTGAACCAACAGGCTCATTAGCGCACTCTGCCTCCCTGAGTCATCTGCTTACTGAGCTCACTGTGTCTCATGTCCCCTGCCCTCTCCACTGGTGACCGCATGGAGGGGGTGGGTGAAAAGGGCAGGGATGGAGTAGAGGAACCAGGTGAGGCACAGTGACTAAGGGGGCAGCCGGCAGAGCTCAGAGGACATGGGCTTTGTGTCTTTTCCTTAGGGCTGCCCCCTCTAGGAAGCCCTCCTGGAAGGGGCTGAATACACCCCTCTCCCAGGGCCTTGGGGTTGTCCTCCTCTGCGTCCTCACCCCACCACTGGTGCTAGGCACAGAGGGCTGGGTGAGTAGCTGGCTCGTGTCTCTGCACCCAACATGGAGCAGAGGTCCCTAGCAGGCCAGTGTGCACACAAGTCTGAAGCGGCTTAATCCCTCATCATCCCCACTCTATAGGCAAGGATGTGAGGCACAGAGAGGGTAAGTGACCAGTGCAAGGTTACACAGCCAGTAAGTGGTTCAGTGGGTGTCAGAACAGGCCTTCTAGCTCTGCAGCTTGTGCTCTGAGTCACTGAGAGGCAGCAGGTCCCCCTTGTGAACGGGCAGATGGGTGACCACACAGATGGACTCATGAATGCATGAGGCTCATGGGGACTTGGAGGAAGACAAAGACGGTTTAACCCCCTGGCTCTGGCACCAATGTACACAGCACCAGGCACACAGAAGGGCCTCCTGCCTCATCCTCCAGGTGAGTTTAGGTCCCCTGAGTCTGCTTAGGGGAAGGGAGTGAAGGGGGATTTGGCCCTTTACCCACCAGCTTTTGAACCTGGAACCCTCCTCTCCCCTATACTTGCTCACACACTGCCCCGGCCCCAACCTGAATGCCTCGATGAGCCGCTCCACCTTCTGAGCCTCTCCCTGGACCCGGATGTGTGCCTGGAACTTCCTGAGGGCTTCATCCAGCTCCATGGCAGAGAAGTCCATCTCATCTACCACACAGCTGAAATGGGAGAACAGGGCCACGTCAGGTCCTCTGCCTGCACAGCCTCGCTGGCCTTCTTGTCAGGCGAAGTGAGCGTGTGCTTGCAGAGGGTGGAGCACAGAGGCGTCAGCACAGGGAGGGGCCTGCGAGCTGCCCAGAGCCATGGGCAGGGGCTGCCTCACGGCTGGGAGGGTCCTCCACTTGGCTTCCTCTAACCAGCAAACACCAGAGGTTACAGCTGAAAGGTCCCCATGCTTCCAGGAGTCTGTGAACACCCTGACACCACAGGACAGCGTTGGTTCTTACAGCTATGTGTGTAATTTTCTATGGGGGACCCAAACGCATGGCTATTCTTGATTAGGGGCCTTGGTGCAGAAACACACTTTTCTAAGCATGTATGTTACATTGGGCATGTAGAAAACAGTACTGCCCAAGTCTTCCTGTGTTAGGTGAGGGAGCAGAGGAGGCACAAACGTGTACCCTCACTTTGAGGGTAAAGGAGAGGCAGCTGGGTTCTCCCGGGTGTTTTCTGAGGCACTTGGCAGGGGCTGTGCCATCCTTACCTGCCAACCCACTGGTGGAGGGCAGAGCTTACAAGGATGGCTGGCAAACGGTTCTGGGTTGGTTCCACTCTTATCCCAGCCCTAATCCCCCAGCACAGCCTGTTCCAATCTTGCTTAGGACCCCTGAACAGAAAAGGCGGGGTGTGCACTGGGCACCCGTGCAGCAGGCTTGGGTGGACGGTGTCACAGGTGGTATGCTTATAATGAAGCCACGGTCACTCCCAGTGGGGCTACACAGGCCTCAGCCATGGGGGCCCAATCTCCCATCCAGGGCCCTCCCTCTGCTGTGATGAGGGGCTTGGGCATGAGCTCTGGTGCCCCCATCCTTCTCTGAGTGCTCGGAGCCTCTTGAGGCAGCAGCCTTTGAGGTTGCTGCAGACCAGGCGGGGAGCAGGGGCTGCACACAATGATCTGCTGACTGGGCTGGGGGTTGGGGGCTGGGGGTGGGAGGGGAGTCTTGCTACTTCCTGAGGCCACGGCTATTTTCTGATGGGAGGAGAACAATGCACGGATTTCCTACAGGCCAGGAGGCAGCAGGGAGGGGGTGTGGGGGAACACAGGAATGGCTGCAGGGATGGGGCACTGGATGGAGAAGGCCTTCCCTGCTTCACAAGGAGCTGATCTGCTTCCCCCTGGACCACTTCCTCACACGCTTTAACAGGTGGAGAGGGGCACTAACCACACAGATGGGGGCAGCAGGCTGTTCCTGACACCGGAACAGACGTGGCTCAGACTGAGAGCAGCCCAGGGGGCCTGCTGGCCAAGGAAGGGCATAGATGCCGTTCTACTGGGTGCCAGCCACACACCAGCCGCCAGCAAGAGCCCTGGCTCACCGCGTCTCCTGTGTGCGTGTCTGTGTGTGTATGTGTGTGTACACACAGGTGTGGAGTGCACTTGAATGCGTATGCATGTGTGTATGTGAGTCTGGGGGGATTGATGTCCAGGCCAGCCCCTTCCCCCGAGCTTGGGTCTCCTCACCTGTGAAACAAAGAGGCCACAGCACCTGCCGGCTTCCTCCCAGGGAGGCGCCAGAGGCGGGTGCCCCCGTGGCCAGGCCCTTCCTCACTGCAGAGCCAGCCTGACTGGGAAGACCCTGGCTGTTCTGTCACTTGGCGAGGCTGGGCTGGACAGAGGGAAAGCACCACCACTGTTACTGATGGCTCACTGTCTACCGGGCTCTGATTTCTGATCTGACTGGCCAGGGGTCAGCATTGCAGCCTGCAGTGGCCTGGGCTGGAAATGTCCTCAACAGCAGGCCTGGAGATGCTCCCCCAGGCCCCGGCAAAGGGTGGGCAGGACACCCAGCCAGAGCTTGCCTGCTCCACCAGCTTGGGCTCCTCATCCGTGAGGGGTCAGTGACCCCTGATGCCCACCCCACGGTGAGGGCACAGGGCCTCTCTGCAGACATTGCTCTGCACACGGGAGTCTAAACATGGCCCCTTTGGGCTCAGGACAGTCTCAGGGAACAGCTTTAGGGTGCCTCCTGGGCAGGATTTCTCAAAATGGCTGGTAGTTCCCAACGAGCTGGAGACCCATTTGTCTGCAAGACTCCAAGCAGCTCAGAGTGCTGTGGCCACTAGCCAGGGGGGACTCTCACCCAGATCTGCTGGCCAGGAGAAGCAGGCAGGGGCAGAGCTGGGGTCTCTCTGGGCCTGGTGCCCTCCCGCTCCGTGGGTATGTCAGGGTGGAGGGCAGCCAGGCCAAGAGAAGGGGTCCAGACCGCCAACCCTCCAGTGCTGGGCATCTCTGCCCTGCTGGAGGGATGGGGGTGCTAAGGGCACATGCAGGGTCAGTGTGTGAGACACAGCATCCACGGGCAGATGCTCACATGTGCCCAGCAGGGTGTGACATGCAGAACAGCGTGGGGCGTCTGTGTATGTGTTCAGGAGCAAGGAAAAGAGAAGAGGAGGATTCAGTGTCTGTCCCAACCAGCGGGCGAGCCTGACACTGTGGGCACGAGGCCCACGGGGGCCCCCACCCGCCTCAGCCCGACTCACTCCAGAACATCGCGGTTGAACTGCTTCTGCCGGTTGCCCAGGAACTCGCCAATCATCTGCCGGCTGAGGCCCTTGCGCTGCAGCAGGAAGTGGGCTACCCCCACTGGCGTGTCGGGCACAAAGCCACGCTCAATGAGGTACTGGATGCCCTTCTCAGGCTTCCTGGGGGAGGGGGGGAGAGAGACAGGCTCAGTCCTTGCTGCTTGGCCCCTCCTGGCTTGGCCCCCTCCTCCGCAGGCACTTGGGGTGCCCTTTCTGTCCCACCCCAAGCCTGTGACATGGGGAAACCTAGGGCAGCCCAGGCCCGGCACCAAGACTGTGCTGGGACAAGGCCCGCCCCAGGACCATGGCCCATGGGTGCTGGAGCAGGAACCAACTGCCACTGCTTTCACCCCAAAGTCTGGCATGCCCACAGACCTGTCCCCTGCCTGGCCCAGCTCCGTGCTCCCTTTTGCACAGAAGCTGCCCCCCATGGAGAGTAAACCATCTCTAACACCTACTGAGCCCTTACTATGTGCCATCACTGAGCACCCTACACATGCTACCTGCTTACTGCTCACACCACTCCCTGGGGTTGGCGCGTGTTACCATCCTGTTTAGGAGCCAGACGACTGTGTGACCTTGCCAGGGGCCTCCACCACCCTGCTGAAGGACCTACCGAGGTAACAGTCAGGTGGCTGGGACGCTGAATGAGTATGCATGTGCGTATGTGCCAAAGGTTCTTAGTGGTAGCCCCAATTTCCAGGGCGGGAAACGAAGCTGTGACAGCTGCCCCGTCTGGGCAGCCCTGGATGGCTTCGGGAAGGGCTGGCTAGCCCAGCAGGGCTCCTGCACTGGAAGCTGCAGGCCCAGGTGGGCTGTGGTGGCGGGAGGCTCCTCAGGAGCTTGGCGGTGGGCCCAGGCAAGCCCCTTCCTCCCTGTCCCCCTCTGCCCGCTGCCAGGCTGGTTGCATGGTGCAGGCTTGGCTGACCTCACATGTAAGTGCTGGTCAAAGGAGACAGGGTGGTATGTGATCCTCGAAGGGCAGGTGTCCTCCTCTGTCAAACCCAGAGCCTCAGATGGGCCGCAGGAGCTATGTGGCCCCTGGGATACACCCAGCTGCCATGCCAGGTGGGGTCAGCGGGGACCCCAACAAGTGGGGGCTCGGCCCTTCCCTTGTGCCAGCAGGCAGAGGTCAGTGTCCTGCTGTCCCAGGGGGCACGGAGGTGAGGGCCAGTGTCCACATGCCCCGTGAACACTGCAGCACTAGCTTACAGTGGCACATACTGTATTCCCACGTGCACATAAAAACTAGTCCTTCTGCTGCAAGGTGACCCTGCTATTTTTACCCAGGATGACCACACAACCTAACCTTGCCCTTGGGGTTTGGCAGGGAGTGGCTGCCAGCTGGCTGGGTCCTGGCATGGAACTGGTAACAGAGTGGCCCTGCTCGCCCATGCCCACTGGGCTCCCGTGTTATACCCCGTTACTCACCATGACTCTGGGGTCTCCGACCAAGCCCCGCCCCATGCCCCAGGCCTCTCCAGCCACTTGGCCACTGCCCCCCACGGCCCAAGCAGGTCACACTCACACTGCCCACTCCATGCCAGCCCCGTGCCCACCTCGTCCACCCGCAGTGTCTAAGTGAGGGGTCGCCATGGCTAGCCCACAGCCATGCTTTCTTTGGCCCACACAGAGTTAATGAAAAGAATTTTAGTTAGTCACCAACATTTAGAAATGGGGAAAGCTCAAAAAGAACCCGGATTTCTGGCTTCTCTTGAAAAATGAGACCGTCGGGCACTCATGGGTCTGTGGTCCGGGCGATGATGTGTGGAGAGCCGGGCTGGGCCTCCCCAACTCAGGCCCCCTCCTGCAGGTCACCCACACCACCCTGGGCCCCTCGAGGCCCTGACGGGCACCCAGGTCCAGGCCTAGCCAGCTCCTGCTTCCCTGGGGAGGTGGCTGCTCTCCCCTTTCTGCCTTTACCCGCTCCCTCCTGTGTCCACATGCCAACATCAGGCAGCATCAAGGGCTTCCAGGACCTGGGTTCCCCTACCCTGGAGGAGCTCAGAGTGAGCGCAAGAGTGGAATGCACTGCAGGTAGGAGGCTATGTGAGGGGCCATGGAAACGCAGGGTCTTCACAAATTAAGCACCATGTGTCTACTCTGCTGGGCGCCACTGTGGACCACAGCAGTGTGCAGGGCCGGCCATGAGTGCCCACCACAATGGCAGGCTGCAATCCATGGCCTGCAGGGCAAAGGGACTGAGTGATGGCCAGAGGGTGTGGGGAGGGGCTCCAGAAGGTGAAGCAGAAGGCTTTTCTGAGCAGGTGACACTGGGCAGTGACCAAAGTGATTGAGGAGATTTGCGGGTGGAGGTAACAACAAATGCAAAGGCCCTGGGGTGGGAATGGTTTTGCAGGATTGAGGACCATGAGGCTGCTCCAGGATTTCTGAGAGTTGGGCCCTAGGGGAGGGATGAGGAGGGCAGCTGGGGGCCCATACCCCACAGCACTGTGGAGGCCAAGGGGAGTCCAGCTTCCCTGAGTAGGATGAGAAGCCCCAGTGTGTTCTGAATAGGGTAGTGACTGGACCTGCTGTGCATGTTAAGAGGCTCCCTCAGGCTGCTCTTGTGAGCAAGGCCAGGTCTGAGCTGGGAGCCCAGCAAGGGGACTTCCGCAGGTACCCCAGCAGTGGTACAGATGTGGGGAGAGGCGGGCAGTATGACCCAGGGCAAGGTACTTAACCTCTCTGTGCCTCAGCTTCCCCATTTATATAATGGGGACAGCAACGGTGCACACAGCGGAGTGACTGTGAAGATTAAATGCATTCATGCCTCTTAGTCCTCAACAAACACTGCCGGTTATATGGCTGTAAGAAAAGGGTCAGTGACAGGCGGAGCCAAAGCGAGATGCCACTGCCTGGATTAAGTGTGAACTTTCGCTGAAAGAGGCAGGAAAGGCACCCCCCCGCCCGGGGAGGCGGCACTGACCCAGGGGCCAGGAAGAGGGAACATGCCAAAAGGAAGGGCCAAGGCAAAAGCCTCATTTGACAGATACCAAATGAGGGCACGGGGATGTCAGGGAACTTGGCTCCCAGTTGCCCAGCGAGAGTGTGTGTGCCTTTAATGCATTCCTTTGCTCAGAGAAGCCCCTACAATTTCACTCTCCCCTCGCCACCCCATCGCTGTTGCTGAAACCCACTGTCCAGCTCTGTCCAGCCACAGCTCTTTCTCTTATTTCCTTTTACTTCCACCCCCCAAGGGCCCAGCATCGATAGGCGCTGAGCTCAACAGTTCCACCATCTACACCTGACCCACTCTGCATTCCGGGCGCCACCGGCTCCAAGTAGGCGGTGGGACAGGCCTGTCCTGTGGAGAGCCCACAGCTCCACCCCTGCCGGGTGCTGCCAGCCAGGCAGGGCTGGCTTTTCTCCAGTCCGCTGCTGATTCACACTTGGCCGTGACCTCACCAGTGACTTGCCATCGTCGGGCTGCAAGCAGTCAGTGGTGGCGCCTAGCTTTCGGGGCTCTAAGGAAGGCAGTGATAAGGCTGTGCACTTAAGGGTCACCTACTTGCTGGAACCAAATGCTGGGTGATTCATGGGCAGATCTGGAGAGTCAACAATGGGCTTCTCTGGTCATTTCTAGCTGCTCAAGCAGTTGAAGAAAAGAGGGAGGCAGGCTGCTGTGCAGCACCTCCCAACCTGGCACCTAGTAGGCCTCGGTTTCCCATCCCACCTCAAGCTCTGGCCCCATGACCCTGAAGACTGACTGTACTGCCAGCCTGGCCAGTCAGAGCCCTGCATCCTGCTGACCAAGCCAGGGGCTCAGAGAGCCAGCAGGAGCCAACAGAGAAGGAGCATCTCTCCTCCTCCTGCAGCTGCCATGAGGCTGGCCCATGAGCCCTGCACTGTGGGCGGTCCTCCTGCCCCAGACAGGGTATCGGCAGGGGATACAGCCAGTTCTGGGGAAGCCGGCCAAGAGATGCCCAACAGCTTCTTAGGTCCATGAATGGGTAATGCCTCTTTGTTTAAACCAGTTTGATTGCATCCCTGTCACGTGCAGTGGAGAAGGTCCTGATTAATCCAGAGGCCAACACAAGGGTCTGTGTGCCAGCGATGCCTGAGGATCCTGCTGGTGGGGAGGCTGGGCCATCCCATGACTGCTCACAGACTGGCCCTGGGTGCCATGGACTCACCACACTCGGCATTGGAAAATCCCTGCACACCTGGAAGTGCCCTGCAATTGGGCAATCTGGCCTCGAGTCCCTCCAGTGTCCTGCAGAGAAGTGGCCTCCTTCCATCTGCTCACATACATCCTGGGCCAGCAAGCTCTTCACCTCCTCAGAGTGTATCTTACAGCTCTGACTTTTACAAAGTCCTTTTTGATGCTGGGAACCCAGGCTGAATGTGGCTGTCAGGACCCTGCCTGCACTTATGCCAGAGGAAAGGTGTAGGAATCACCCTCTGGCATGGCTGGTATGCTCTGTGGGGCCTGCCTTGGTGCTGTCTTCCTCTTTGAGGGGTCTGGCACCAGCCACCCAGACCTGGGGCAGGGCTTGGGACCCCAAGGGCTCTGAAGGCAGCGAGGGGTGCCTCATGTCGAGGGGAATAGGACACCAACCTTCTCCTCAGTGGTGCAAAGTGTTCCTAAGAGAGCTGGTCATCAGCATGGCCAGCAATGGCTAGCAGCCTGGCACAGGCTTGGGGTCCCCCCCCAGGACCTGGGAGCCAGCACTTCTGGCTTTCGGGCTAGTGCCTGCGCCTCTCTGGGCACTGGCTTCCTAGAACCCAGTGAGGGTCCGATGAGATGACACATGAATGCTCAGCATCACACCTGGCTCTTAACATGCCTCCACACAGGCTGGTGGTCATTATTTTCATTCATCACAATAAACACCTTACGTGCAAGGAGCACAGAGCTGGGGTTGGCAGATCAGGAGCCCGACCCCAGCTCTGCTGCTTACCGAGAGGGGCCGGCCAAGCCCTGCACCCTCTGAGCCTGCTCCCCTCCAGGCATTGTGGCTGAAACCTCACGGGTGGAGTCTCAGAGCACCTCCCAGGCGCACGGAAGTGCTCTCCTGGCTCCCTGCTTCCCTCCTTAGTGGCTGCCGTGGACATGTGGAAGGAAGAGCAGGCAGAGGGTACCCCCTGTTCACCCAGGGGCCCCTGTGAACAGCTTCCAGCCTGAGCAGGGGTCTCAGAACACTGTCACACCAAGTGGTTGCTGAGGCCCTGCTTACTCGCTTCTCAGAGATGAGATGCTCACTCCCTTACAAGGATGCCTATTTTGTCCTGGGCAGCTGAGGACACTCCTCCAGAGGTGGGGGACATCTGGCCTGGTTCCCCTATGACTGCAGTCAACTGTAGTAAATCGGCCTGGGCTATGGTCACAGGGGCCCTTGCCAGAGAGAGTAAGTGGGAGGGCCATGAAAGGGGAGATGGGCACAGAGAGGCCTGCACCCTTGGGCACAGGGGTGGGATTTAGATGCCCTCCATGGGCAAGCAGGTGACAGGCTGAGTGAGGGCCCTGGGCACCCATTAGGATTGTGGGCGCTGACCCCAGCTCCTGCTGCTGTGACGTCCCCAGGACCACAGCTCCAGGGCTGTAGGACCTCCCACGAGTGGTGTGGCTTTGCCTCCTGGACTCTCAGTTTGCCCCTGTGGCCCCATAAGGCGGGGAGCACAGGCGACATGCACGGCAGTCCCCACTCTGGAGGTCACGGAGACGTGTGCCGGAGCCACGTGGCAGGCTGTGAGTTCCACCCTGGCTGCCTACCAGGTGTGCGACCTCACACAGGTGACCCTCTGGGGGTCTCGTTCACCCAACTGTCCAGGGGGGTTAAAAGCAGTCTGCCCCCGACAGGAGAACAAGACTTTAAGCACAACGGACTCATAGGACAGTGCCCTGCATACTGTTGGCACATGTAAGCATCAGCTGGTCTCGTTACATACGACAGCTCTGTCCTCCCAACCACCTGCTGGGTCCTCCTCAAGCCTGAGGCCCTAGAAGCACTCTCCCTTTGGCACTAGCCCTGGGCACAGGAGCCCTAGCTGCCATCCACTAGCCCCTCCTTGCTGGTGTGCTACAGGTGAGGCTCTTTGTTCTACGACCTCCAATCCTCACCAGCTGGGGGTGGGGGAGGGGCAGGACTTTGTACCCATTTTCTAGGTGCTGCCAGCGAGGCTCAGAGGGTGCAGAGAGCTGCTGAGGCCCTGCAGCTGGTGTGTGGCAGAGCTGGGGCGGAAACCCTCCTGCCTCTGCCTGGGACTCCTGGATCCCCACCCTCCCTCCTGTGCTGTGAGCCAGATGTGCAGCTCCCAAGAAGGGCAGATGCTTGGAGGCACGTCTGGATGTCAGGTGGACGGCACTGGGGATGACCGCTCCATGCCAACCTGCATCGCTTTCTCAGGTTTCATTTGTTTTGCTTTTCCTTCCACTGGTGGGCCCACTTTGGACACACCATTTGCAGTTGCGGGGTCTGTGCCGGGAAAGCTCACTCGGGGAGCGTGTAGGAACTAAGCTGTCTGGAAGGCTGGGTGGGCAGGGAGGCAGTTGGGGGGTGGGCAAGAGCAGGGGGCTGGGGAGGGGAGGAGGTGGTGGTATGGGGGCAAGAGCCCCACAGGAGAGCCACAGGGAGCTGGGGTAGGTGTGGAGAGGTGGAAGGAGGTGAGGGGGGACCTTCTGGGGAGGGACCCTGGCCTGGGACAGTAGGGCTGTTTAGTGTCCTCCAGAATCTCCTGCCCTTGGTCATCCTCGGCTGGCAGCTCCAGGGAAAACCAGCCACATGGCTGCCCAGCTTTGCCTCTGCAGAGGGGTCTGTGGCTCTACGTACTTAGCGTAAAACCACCAGCCTTCTCTGGGTCCCTGAGAGATTCCGGGGGAGACTGCCAGTGGGCATATGTCTGGGCAAGGGCTCCATGAATGAAAAGTTGCAAATCTGCACGTGAGAAAGGCATTTGCTTGCTTAGAGAACATGGCTTTGGAAAAGCGGTTCCTCCTCCAATTGTCCCAACCCTGAGCTGGTGAACAGGGCTGGGAGGTGGCGATGGCTGAGCAGGCAGGGAGGCGGGCACCCTGTACACGCTCTCACCCTGCAGCCTCCGTGATGGGCAGAGGGGCGTTTCACATGGAGTCCAGCGGTCCTGGAGCACCTGGCTTTGCCCCACGCCCTGCATGGGGCCACAGTTGCTGCCATCTGTTGCTCTCAGGGTCTAGACCAGCCCGGTCCCCTAGTGCATCCGTGGGGACAGAATGGCTCTAGAGCTGTGCTGGTCTGGCTCTAGTCACCACGAACCCGTGTGGCTGCTGAGCACTGGCACCATGGCTAGTTCCCCTGAGGAACTGGATCAATTTTAGCTAACTTGAACTTCAGGTTAAACAGCCTCCTGCAGTTCGACGGCAATGCCGTAAAGGTACAAGTTCCCCCACGTTGATCTCTGAGGCGAAGGTGACTCTAGTGAAAAGCCCACCAGGATTTTTCACGGGTCTGAATGAACTGATTTTAAAATTCACGTGGAAGAATACTTAAACAGCCAAGACTGGTTTTAAAAAGAACGAATGAAGAGTTTTGCCATAATGAGAAAACGCAGAAAGCTAAAAGGCTGATGGTGGCATAGGAATAAATGGATCCACTAAACATTAGCGTGGAGCTTCACAGGGTCCTGATTCTGTTCACGGATACATCCCAGGCCCCTACCCCAGTGCTCGGCATGTAGGAGGTGTTCAGTAAACACATCCTGATTGAATGAATGGATCCACACACAGGCCTACATTCCTGTAGGAATTAGATAGAATTTTAGGAGAAAGGACAGATTCTTCGATAAACTGTGTGGAGACGACTGGCTAATTTATGTAGAATAACAAAGGTCAGACCCTTCACCTTAGTTCTCCAGAACAAATTTCAGGTTAAAGTCCTAAAGGGTATGAAATAATACTATGAAACTACTGGAGAAAATATTTTAAAACTGTTTTTATGATTTGGGGCATGGCCTTTTAAATTAAAACATGAAAAGCTGAAGTAAAAAAAAGGGATGATCTGACTAATTAAAATTAAAAGCTTTCGTACAACATGGTGACTACAGTAATACTGTATTGTATATTTGAAAGTTGCCATGACAGTAGATTTTAGAAGTTCTCATTACAAGAAAAAGAAATTTTAGCTATGTATGATGATGGATGTTAACTAGACTTATTATGGTAATTATTTCCCAATGTACTCAAATATAGAATCATTATGGTGAATGCCTGAGACTAACATAATATTCTATGTCAGATACACTCAATTTAAAAAATGCAAAATGAAAGACTTCTGTTAGATGAGCGAGAATAAAACTAAAAGGTATATAATTAAAAACCACTGAAGTGTACACTTCATAAAGGTGAATTTTATGGTATGTGAATTATATTAAAAAAAAAAAAGACAAGTGACAGGAAGAAAACATTTATAATTACAAAGGATTAGTACACCCACAATATATAAAGAGCTACTAGCAAATCAAAATGACAATCTAATAGAAAAATGGGCAAAGACTATGAACAGGCATTTTTTACAGAAGAGAAAAACAAATGGCCCAAAGACACACTAGAGATGCTCCATCTTAGAAGCAAGCAGGGAAATGCAAACTAAAATGACCAAGAGACACTACTACTCTTTGGTTGGGGCTGGGGAGGTAACGCCAAGTGTGAGGGAAATGGGAGTCTCAGATCCAGCTGCAGAAAGAGGAAACAGCACCACCTTTTAAAGAGAAATTGGGCAGTTTCTAGTTCAATGAAAAATGTGCCTACCTAAATCCCGGCAGCTCCATTTCTGGCGTCTTCCCCAGAGCCCCCAGGAGGGTGTGCATAAGGAACAGATCTGTGCCTACCATCGTATCGGAAGAGGGCCTCAGATGGAAGGCCAGGGTTTGAACCTGGGCAGCCTGGCCCCGGAGCTGTTCTGAACCACGGCTGTGTCTACTGTTCCTAAGAACACACACATGAGCTTTTTGGAAAAAAGATCTGGGGGAGAGACTCCAAAATGACCGGAGTCAAAGGGGATGTTATCCTAACTGGAAGGCTTCCACATCCAATGGAGAATGTATTCATGTATTATGTATGTAATTAAAAACTAATAGAGCTAGAGAGAATCTACAGGGACCAAGCCTGGTTGGTTGAGGGAGACTGTTTTTTTCTGGCTTCTACCTGTCCACTCAGCTGGGACTCTTGCATCAGGAAGCAATGTCTGCCAGGGACAAGGTAAGCCTGGGCACTGGGGGAGGCCCCCAGGTTAAACCAGCCTCCCCTAGGAGGGCATGAGCCTGGGTCTAAGATGATCTGGGAGCTGGCTGTGCCCAGAGCAGGTGCGGGCACTTCAGGACAGAGTTCAGGATGGGCTCAGCAGGCCAGCACCCTCCCTGTCCTGTGTGCTGCTCTGCCACAGCTCCTGTAGCAGTGGGGCCAGTCCCGGTATGCAGCAGGCCAGGGGCCTGCGGGAGACTCAGAGAAGTGCACCCGGCCCATTCGAGGCATCCAGGACTCTTAGTTCTTAGCTAAGCAATGACCTACAACCCCTTGGCTGCCCTGCATGGATACCCACCCTCTAGGATAGGCCTCTCTGAACCCCCCAGACAGCACCTCCACTTGTACCAGAGTGGCTCAAAGTTGCCCCCAATCCTCCCCCAGTCTAGGAGAGGAGGAAGCAGGGAGCAGGGAAGTGCAGCAGATGTGTGTCAGTGACCACCAGCCAGTAACTCCTCAAAACCCAGAGGAGTCAGAACCAGGCTGGCATCTGGTGACCCCAAGCCCTGGAGGCCCGGTGGATGGAAACAGCATGAAATCTGAGGTGTATAACCACAGCCTGCCAGGTTTCCTCCAGCACTCGGCCTGCCTCCCCTTCTGCTTGCTATTTTTGGCTGTGCTAAGAATAGCGGGCTTTAAATACCCACCTCCCTCATTAGTCTGCTCTGTGGCTGCCCCCACAGCACCTTTCCAGAAACCCAGGTGGGGAGTGGCCACTCAATAGACCCAATTCACACCTCACCCGCAGGGCCTTGCTGAGACTTCTGCAAGCAACCGGTTTACCTGAGTCCCCTCCGCAGACGTGTGCCTGAGTCCAGCCTGCACCTGCCCCGTCATGGCCTTGCTGTTCCGTCACGGCCCTGTCATGTTCTTGCTTAGAGACCTTTGTGCCCCTCATCACCCAGAGAATAAACTCCAACCCCGGAGCCTAAGGGTCACGGCTGGGCAGAGCATACACGCTGTGTCAGCCTTCACATAACACGTGTCCCGATCACCTACTGTGTACCGGGCACTGTTCTAGGTAAGGCCCTGTGCTGGGGAGGCGAAAGCCGCTGCTCTCCCCACGATGGGGCCCTTGGGAAGGGCCGGCCCATGGCTCAGCAGGCTTGTCTCCCTTACCAGTGGCTCGGGCTGTACCAGGTGTCGTGCCCTCACGTGTTCACATTAACCCCTCGGTGCGTGCAAAGGCACTGGAGCATGAGAGGAAGGCCTGGCTGAGTTCCCAGGGTGTCCCACCCACCCTACCTCCTCCTGCAGGGCTGGGGCACTCACTTGTTGAAGAGGTTGAGGCCGATGCGATAGTGCCTCTTGCGGATGACGTCGTTGCTGAAGGCGGGTGAGTCCCAGCTGTTGCGGGTCTCCTTGTGGTAGGTCTGCTTGCTGAGCGTCTGTTCCCGCAGGCTGTCGCGGGACGAGGACTCGGAGCTGCAGTTGATGGTGTCGTTGGAGTTGGATGTGCTGTTGATGCTGTCATTGTCCCCGTCCGAGTAGTCCGACTCAGACTTGCTCTGCCGGTTGGCCGAGCCGTTGATGGCCAGGTGGCTGTCCAGGGGCCTGGGCGGCCGGGGCCGCAAGTCCAGCTCCTCCCGGAGGAGTCCTTTGGGGTGGCCGCCGTGGGGGCCATGCTTGGGGCTGCCCTGCTGCCCACTGAGGCCACGCTCATAGGCACTGTGCCTCTTGAGCGAGCCACGGTCCGAGCGGTCACTGAGGTCTGCAGAGCTGTCACTGGGTGGCTCGATGGTGAGCAGAGGGAGGTGCTCCACCCGCAGCCGCTGCTCCTGCCGCTCCAGCGACGGCGTGCTCTGGCAGCTAGTGTCTGTGTCCCCCTTGTCGTCCTTGTGAGCCAGGGCCCAGTAGTCCTGGACAGCAGCCCCAGCCCGCAGCCGCAGGTCCGACTCAGCGCTGGGTGGCCGGTGCCCCGTCTGTGCGGATGGCAGGGGTGGCGAGAGCTCCTCCTCGTCGATGTACAGGGTGACATCGCTGTACGAGGCCGTCATTGCATCCCCTCTGTGGTGGTCCCCACTGTGCAGGGCCGGCTTGGGCTCCATGTCCCGGGCCCGCCCCACATCTGGAGCCGGTGCCTCCTCAGCGTGCAGGCTGCGGCAGTTGAGGGCATCGTCGATGGATTCGGCCAGTGACTTCACCTGCCGGGAAAAGGCGTCCTCCAGCTCCGTGATGGCGTCTGCAAAGTCGCTGGACGGGGCTGGAGACTTGAGGGTGGGTGGCTGGCCAAGGTCACCGCACTCAGGGGGCACCAGAGCCCCCAGCTGGGAGTCGTCATTGGTCACCGAGACTTGCTTCCCCTCGAAGTAGGAGCTGTGCACCTTCTCGGGCCCCTCAAATGAGAACTGCATCCTCATGTTGGACAACACGATCCGGCGCGACATGCGGTTCTCTGACATGGAGCTGCGTAGGCGCTCAAAGTTCTTGTTCATCTGGTACTGACGGAAGGCTGTCTGGATGGTGCGGGCTGCATGGCGGGTCACGAGGCGCCCCCCATACTTCCGTTCTAGCATCTCCACCTGGAGGAGGAGGAGAGAAGAGTGAGGACAACCCGGCATGCTGGCTCATTCCCATTCCCAGCCCCACTGCACACCATCTGGAGAGACCTCAGCAAGCCCCCAAGTTGATTAAAACAACTGCTGGGATGCACTGGTGGGGCTGTGCAAAATATGGGCTCCAAAAGATGGAGACGCACTGTGTTGAGTTAGAGCAAGCATACTCCCTGCAGGCTTCTCAGAGCCTTTGCAAAGTGGTGGCTTCCCTCCTGTGGCCACTGAAGCCTGTGGCCCTGGTACATCTTGTGGTGCATGGCTTAACAAAACCTCAGAGATGCTGGGAGAGGTGAAGGCATCCCCTCCACCAGGGATGAGGGACCCAAGACACATGCAGACTGAGACCTGCCGAAGACCTCAGCATGGGCTGTAGGCGTCCTGCCTCCTTTCCTTCCTGTGGCCCCAACACTGGGTGCTTGGTGGCACGAGGGTCACTGAGTGTCAGGGAGGCCTGAGACAATCGCCACACTGAGGAGCAGGCTTCAAGGCCAGATGCGTGGCTCCCACTCCTGGCCCTGCCATCGTTAGCTGTGTGACAGAGTGAGCCTTAGAACCATGCAGTCTCCCCATCTGTAAAGTGGGGCCAGTAGTGAGACTGACCTGAAGGGATTCCGGTGGGCACTAGACAAGAGGCAGGGACAGCAGGGGCGAAAAGACCCTCAAGCTCATTCCTGGAAACTGGTTACCGTTTATGGGGTCCCCAAGTCTCTTCACTGTAGAAACAGGGAAACTGAGGCCCAGAGAAGTGGCCCAACACACACACCGAGGCCTCCAGCGTCTATGGGGAGCTCTCACCCTCTGGTGCTGCAGGCCCTGATGGCCCTTCTCGTGAGTTTGGAGGTGGGGTGGGGCTGCAGGCAGGTGGGGGGGACGGTGACTCCCGGTGTGGCACATGGGCCTCCAGAGGCTCATGCTGCTTCCGGGGCCAAGGACAGCCCAATGGCCGCTCCCCAGGGCCTCGCTCCTGCATGAAGAGCATGCCCCCCGGCACCTGGTGCCCACTCTACAGTAACCAAAGAAAATCCAAGAGAAGGACCTGGCTTCTTGGCCAAGCCATGGATCTCCAGGCACCGGGCAGAGCAGGCACCTGATGTGGGGCTTAGAGAGGTCTCCAGTCCCTGAGAGCCAGACACCCTGTGCCTTGGACGCAAAGCACCACACCCTGCTTGCCTAGGTCCCACCTGCCTCCTCCTGCGGGGTGCCACGCCAGAGCCACGGCAGAGACAGGTAAGGCCCCTGCCCTCAGGAAGCCCTGGGTCTATCAAGGAGAACAAAGAGATGCACACATGTAACTGAAATTAAGCCAAACAGATGCTGAGCAAATCCAGGCTGTGGCCTGAGTCGGGAGGGGCTGCTCAGGATGGCTGGGGGCGGGCCTGGAAGGGAGGGTGCTGGTCCCCTGCTTCCCAGCCGGCCAACGGCCTATTCATCTCTTTGGAAAGTGAGGGTGTGCGAGCTCTGTGAGGCCACCCTCTTGGGGTGCCAGCTCTCTGGGCCCACAGAAAGGGGCAGCGGGCCAGGCAGCACGTCTCCCTTGGCAGGAGGGGAGCGGGGAGTGGTGCTGGTGGGCGGCTGGCGTTGTGGAAGAAGACAGCTTTTCAAAGCCTGGCGGGGCCCAGAGTCAGCCAGGGAGGGTCTGTTTTTCCTCTCGCCCTCAAGTCGCTGAACGCCATCCAGAGATGACCTCACTTCCATATCTGTAGGCCGAGAGTCTCTGTTTTTTGGGGTTTCAAGTAGAGCTCCGAAAGCCCAGGGGGCAGATAAAGGGCCCAGGGCTGAGTTCCAGGAAGCCCCTTCTGCTGGGCCTCCCCGGCCTGTGGTCCTAGGCCCCTCACGCCAGCCCTGGAGGCAGGGGTCACGACAACAGGGGCCCCCAGCTCAGGTCCAGAGCGCACTCAGGCCCTTTCTCTCCTGGCCTCGGACTTTGCAAACCAGGCAGCGACCCTGTGTGTCTGAGACCATCCCCCCAACTCTGGGGGTGGGGGCGGAGAAGGTCTTTGGCATCGCAGGGATGGGCTCATCCTCAAAGCCTCCTTCAGCCCCTCCAGCGTGGCCTCCGCAAGAGGATGCCCACTGGCCCCGGCGTGCCCTCACCCTGCCCATTCCTCCTTCTGGGCTGGAACTGACTCAAGGCCCGGTGTGAGAGTTACTGAGGCGCAGGGGGTGTCCAGTCAGTGTGCGTGCCCCTACTGGGTGTCACCCTCACCAAGATGTCTAGTCCGGGAGCGGCTCTGGACTTCCCCTCTCCTTCCAAGGACAGAGGCTCTGAGCGGTGACATGACCCCCCCCAGCAGGGGCTCGCCCATCGGAACCTCAACCCTTGAAGAGGAAGCTTCTCAACAGCAGGAATGAGGCAGCAAGAGGAAAGCCCCTCCACAAGCAGATCCGCCCCCTCTCGACAGCTCAGGCCCCTGCTCACCTACAGGAAGCCACCAGAAGGGGCAGAGGCCCAGGGACCAGAGGGAAATGAAGGCACTTCCCACTCATGGCTGGGCTCCCTTCACCGAAACGGGGCTCTGCGTTGTTCAGACTTTAGCTGGAATTGGGCACCCTACCTTCACTCAGCAATTCCCATGCAATCTGTCCTATTCTCACTTATCCTGGATAGCCTGGGAGCTCAGTGGAACAAGCGCTCAGTGGCCCTCAAGGCCACCTCCTCTCTCACCTCTTCACCACCTCTTCCCTGCCTTCCTTTCCATCAAGCTTATTCTGCCTCAGGGCCTTGGCACCTGCTGTTAGTGCTTCCTGGAAGACCCCTTCCTCAGACACCGAGTTCTGATACGACCAAGAGAGGTCTTCCCCACCTCCCTTCTCCAAGGCTGTCACCTCCCACATTCACTCCATTTCTTTCCCCTATTTTATCATCACTGGAGTTTCTATGACTTTCTGGAATTAAACTGGGTCTTTATTGCTAACTTGTTTGTAGTCCATCTCCTGGACCGTGGTGTCAGATCAATAGCCGGGGTCTCACCTTGTCCACTGTCGGCTCCCAGCACCCAGCACAGCATCTGGCACATGGTGGCCATTGGCTAGTATGCATGAGATGAAAATGAACAGCTGTGGCCATATTAAGGAAGCATACAATTATCTCCACAGGCCTCTATTAAGTCTTTTAACCTTTCTCATTTTCTATTTTAATGGTCCTGCTGCAGATGTCTTTTACTGGAAAACCATTCCGATCTATTTGGATCAGGGTGGAACTGATAAATGGGACCAAGGCCATTCTGCCTGCCATGGAGCCAAGGGTCCCAGCGGGCAGGGGGCTCTTTGCTCCCACAGCCTGAGAAGGGGCCATTTGCTATCAGGCTCTGACCACTCACCAGCCCCATCAGCCCCCATAAACAGGTAGGAGGAGGAGAGGCCAGGGCCGAGGGAGGCAGGACTGTCCAACGCTGCAGGGCAGCATGGAGAGCAGGAAGAGGAGGGGGCTGGGAGGGGGCTCTGTCAGTGGGTAGACCCCCCTGGGCAGCACCTACTCTGCTCTGGGAAGAAGTCAGGGGCTACCAGGCCCAGACCTCTGCTCCATAAAAGACAAATGAGGTGGGACAGCAAAGAGGGTGACCAGGCAAGAAGCAGATGTGGGCAGGAGGGAGGGCTTAGCAACTCCTGCAGCCTGGCATCTGAGGGGCTGCTGCAAGAGTCCTGGGGCCAGGCAGGGGAAACTGCCCAAACGCAGGGCCCAGGAGCTGGGGAAAGTGGGGCAGACGAGCCTGGTCCTGCATGCTTGCACAGCTGCTTCCTGGGAGCCTGGAGGGTTCTGGAGCCTCACACTTCCCGGCAGAGTTTCACAGGAGAAATCTTATTAAAGTGCCTACTATGTGCCTGCACTCTGAGGGACTAAAGTGAGAAGTCTCTGTCCCCACCCAGCTGGGCCAGCTTCTCCTCGTTCCCCTCACCCCAAGACGTCGCCTCTAGGCCCTCCTGAAGCCAAGCGGGCCAGCCTCACATCCTCCTCGTTCTGCACACAGGTGCCTGCCCCACAGTGGACCTGGGCCGAGGCCGCTAGGGAGGACGCACAGCCTTCACTGAGGTGATTTCCCACAAGAACACAGTTGCAAACCTGAGAGGATATAATAAGTAAGCTGGCTGGCTGTGGAGGGGCCTGGTGTTCCTTTCAGAGCCTGCGCTATTTATGTTGTAAACTGATCTTCCTCCCGCTTCCCTGGGGGCTTTTGCTGGAGACCACCTAAGGTTCAGGACTTTCCTGGGACCTCAAAATGTCAGTGGCTGGCCACCTAACCTGCGTGCCCTGGGGGTGTCCAGCCTTGATGTCTGGACACCCAGCACAGCCCCCTGGGCCCCGGCCATGAGAGCTGTGCACAAGGTGGACACAAAGGCCCAAGGGAAGCAATGTCCGACCGTCCTGTCCCTTTACTCCACATCCTCCCCACAGGCAGAAGTCAGCTGCGCGGATGTGTGCCTGGCGCGTGCTCCCATCTGTCAGGGTGCGTGGGACCCAGCGTCTGGGGCTGGGAGCCTCCCGCCCTTCCCAGGTGGACTCCCTGCCAGGCCTGAGGGCCGCCCCGCCTACCTGTTTGTCCTGCAGGTCCGAGGAGAGCTCATAGCTCTCAGAGAGAGACCGGGAGCGCTTGATGGCCTCCTCCTCGGCCTGCTTGCGCAGGATGGAGGTCGAGTGCTGCAGCTTGGGCCGCCGCGTGCGCTGCTGCCCCGGCGGCCCGGAGTACAGCCCATAGGCCCCCACTGACGTGTGCTCGTAGTGGTCCGGGCTCAGGCTGGCGCCGGGTGCTAAGGGGCCCTGGTGGTAGGCTGAGGGGCTGTCCAGGGACGTGCCGGTCTCGTTGTTGGGTGCCTCGCCCTCGACGCTGCAGAGGAGAAGGAGAGGGGAGAGGCCCACAGTGAGCGGGAAACCCAAACCCTGGGACTGACAGGGCACAGGAGCCACGAGGAAGACCCCACAGGTTCCAGGGGACCCCACAACACCTGGTCTCCCTGCCTCCCCGTCCGCCCACCACTGATCCCCATATGGAGCCGGAAGGACCTCTGCTCTGCCCTGCACCTTCCTAAGGCTCACTTCCCTCAGATTTCATTTTCTCTAAAACTCACTACCTTCTAGTATCCAATACACTTTACTGACTGATTTGGCTATTGTCTGTCTCCTACTTGAGAGCGTTGTAGCTCTGCAGGAACGGAGGCTCCGCTCGCCGGCTCCTGAGGGTCCCGGCGCCTCGAGCAGGGCCTGGCTGGTCCAAAGTGCTCGTGAACATCTGCTGAACTGAACGGATCCTGTCACCTTCTCTCCCTCACTCCCACCACCTGGATTAAGTAAATCTTCTTTCTTAAACAGTAATTAACAAGTGACTCCTTACTGCACACCTGCTCGGGGGTCGGGCACAGTGGTGTCTGCTATGGGCTGAATCACGCCCCCGGCCCCAATTCACATGAAGTCCCGGCCCCCAGGACTTCCAAGCGTGTCTGGATTAGGAGACGGGGGCTTTAAAGAGGTGATTAAGGTGAAGTGAGGTCTTACGGTGGGCGAGCCCTAATCCAATCTGACTGGTGTCCTTACCAGGAGAGGAGATTAGGACACAGGACACACACAGAGGGACCATGTGGGGACACGGAGGGAAGACAGCTGTCTGCAAGCCAAGGACCGAGGCCTCAGAGTAACCGAGCCTGCCGACCCCCTGGTATCGGACTTCCGGCCTCCAGAACCGGGAGGAAATGTCTGTTGTTTCAGCCACCCCGCCTGTGGCGCCTGTTACAATGGGCTTGGAAAGGAATCTGGTGCTGTACATACATTTTCTCTACACCTGTGAACCAGCCTGCACAGGAGGAATCATTAACTCCTCCTTTCTGGTGGATACCCCCAAAGCCTGGGGAGTGAGTAGGTGAGTCAGGATAGAAGCCCAGGTTGGTGGGATTCCCAAAACCGGGGGTTCACCTCCACCTCACTGCCCCTCGCCCCCAGACGCACACCCGTCCCTTGCAGTGTTCCAAGTGACAAGCAGGAGCAGGGCCACCTGGGGGGGACAGAAAGGGAATGGCTGACTCATTCATCCCAAACTCATGCACTTAGAAGATGGTCACTGGTGCCTGCAGCAGATTGCTTTTCAGTGAAGGACAAGGACGGAAGGACAGGCGAGGTTGATGCGACGGGTTTCTAACACAGGTTCTGGCAGCCTCTCCCATGGGGACCTGCCAATTTTCACATCCCTGGGGCCAGGGTAAAGGTCTCTCTGGAAGTGGCCCAGCAGAGAGAAGAGAACACTGGCCCCACTCAGGCTACAGCCCTTCCTCAGTGGTCCTGTCTGTAGACCAATGGGAACGCCTTGCATTCAGCAGCCCACTGCCCAGCTCTGCTTCCACTGTTCCCACTTGTCCCAGGGCCTGACAGGGCCTCGCTGCCAAGTATAGAATGTGAGACTGTTCACTGACTCCTCGGGGAGAGATCAGAGTGGGGGCATAGGGCGGGAGGCCCTGGAGCAGGGGGCCGAGGCAAGGCCAGCAGACCCAGGCAGCAGGAAGCAGCCTTCAACTCCAATTCTGCCCCAAGCCAGGGACAGGCTGCAAATCCCTGCGCTTGCTTTCCCACTTGTAGTTTAAGAATAGCACAGGACTTCCGCTCCACCAATGGCCTTTGGCCTCTGGGGACAAGCAGTGGGTCTCCAGTGACAAAGGACATCCCATCGTGCTCCCCAGAGACCAGAGTGTGACACAGGTCCTTCCTTGGGACGAACCCTGAGCTGGGAGTTTATGGACCTGAACACCCTGCCTTGTTCTGGCTGTGAATCAGGATGGGTCACCCTCATTCCAAGGCCTACCTTCCGTTCTGTGGTGCAGGTGACCTGGGCTAGGTGCTGTCAGGAGTCAGAGGAGCACCACCCTCCAAGACTGTCCTGACGTCAGTCACCCGGGAGACGCTTCCTTTGAGCCACATGAGTGCACTGGGTCAGCGAGGGGGTCGGGGACAGGCAGAGCTTAAAAACCCACCATTCTTCTGATGAAGCCTCCAACAGGGCCTCACAATAAGCCCGCGGTGGATCTGTCAGTAGCTGCAAGGGAGTACAGGAGGCCCCGCAGCAGACCTGCAGGTGGTCGGTCCCTGACATAGAGACGTGTACACAGGCTCCGCTAGAAATGCGCGTCCAGGGCCCTGGGGCCCGAAGGCCCCACTCCTCCTGGGCTTGTCTCCTCTGTTCAGCCTGCAAGCACCCTGCCAGGAAGTATTTCCACCCACTGGAAATGTTTTGGTCAGGGGACGAATCTGTTTTTCCGAGCAAAAGACTGACAGGAAGCAAAATCTCAACTTCGAGGCCACGCAGCCGGGGCTCTGCTTGTAGCTCGTAAAGATTTTAAATAGTCTGGCAGCCCTGAACTGCAGAAACACAGGGAGACTGCAGGCGGGTTCTGCGCAGGTCTCGGGAGTGGAAAGCCTTTCCAGGCCTCAGGGGGCGCTTTGAGCTGCTGGAAGCCCTGTCAGGCAGGGGCAGGGGACCCTCACCATGCCGCCCCTATGCGCCCTGGGACAGAGGAGCCATGTCCACCCTCACAGCTGTTACCTAGCCCTGCTCACCTGGCCTCAGACCACTGCAGGCAGGTGGAATGGGGCATTCACTCTTCTGAGAGCGGGGAGGGGAGGCTGGGCCCTAGTCTGCCTGTGAATTTGAGTGGTTGTCATCATTCCCAGGGGCTGTGTTTGGGGCAGAGCAGGCCTAGGAGAGGGAAGAGGTGACAGCCACTGAACTCAAGGACTTTGCAGGGAAGGGCCTGGCTACCACACACAGGACACTGGTGTGGGTGTGATGACTGTGCAGGCTTTGGGCCGAGGGGAGGGGCACTCTTTGGGTTATGACAGGGATGGAGGTTGTTGGGGGGAAGCAAGAACTTTCGGGGCTGCACCAGCCCAGAATTCCTGCCCTGGGCATCACCTGGCTCCCAAATGCCTTGGGCAAGCCAGTTCCAGAACATGCTTGGGAGAGAGGGCCAGGCCTCCCCTTGAGGCCAAGGGAAGTGGTCTGCTGGTCACCCACAGACTTTTCCCTTTGCGATGGTGGCAACTACAGCCTCCTCAGCCCATCAGCCCAGTCTTCCCAACACACCCAGGCTCTGCCCACTTCCCAGCAAGTGGCCAGGGCACAGTCATGCTCCCTGGTCATCAGTTACCTCCACCTCTCTTCTCCGCAGGCAGTCAGAGCAATCCTGACAAAATGTAAGCCAGATCAAGTGCCTCCCCTGCTCCCCACCACACTTAGAAGATGCTGTCCTTGCAATGCCCTCCACAGCCTGACCTCTCAGCTGCACACATCTGGGCTCCTCTCCCCCTGGCTTATTCTGTCTCAGCCTTACTGGCTTTCTTCCTCTCTTCTCAAAGGGGTCAGGCATGCCCTTGCCTCAGGGCTTTTGCACTGGCTGCTCCCCCTGCCTGGACCTCTCCACCCCAGGTCTCCGCACAGACCACACTCTCACCTCCTGCAGGTCTTGACTCAGTGCCGCCTCTCAATTGCATCCTCCCTTACTCACCTGACTTAAATCACATACTGCCCCAGACCCCGCAAGCCTCTCTGACCCTCTTTCCCCCTTCACGACCACCATTATCTTGTAACACACCATATAACATAATTGCCATGATTTCTGGTTTACTCTTTCCTGCGTCCATATGAAGCTCTCTGGGGGCAGCGGTGATTCGTTTTGCTTACTGATTTCCCCGAGTGCCAACACGTGCCTGACTGACAGCTCTCAGTAAATACCTGCTGAACCAGGGGAGGTATTTCCCTTGGCTGCTGGGTGCCAGGTCCTCGAACATGGTCTCTTACTTCACCTCCGCCAGACATGCTGCATGCCCCAAAGCTAACTCCTGACATTGCTGTCACCATGCAGTGACTCAAGCCAGGGTCCTGGGTGTCATCACGCTGACTCCACAGCTCCAGGGGATGCCATCCACCATTCAAAAGGTCCTGGTGGCAGCTCCCTCCACTACTGCAGCCGCGTGACGCACCACCAGCTCGCCCTATAGCAAATGGACAGACACAGCACAGGGAGAATGTTTTCATGTAGCTTAAGAGCCTGTCCTGAGCCAGAGAACATTACTTCTGGATGGTCCCCACCAGAAGCCATATATTAGTAGACACTAAAAGAGAGGCTTGTCTTAATCTGAGCCAAACAACCGGTTAATGGAAAGACAATTCATTTAAGTGAAAATGTGTGCAGTCATGGTACGCTCAGGAATATAAGCTGTGTCACTTTTCAGAGCACTACCTAGAAAGTTAAACTTCAGTCATGTAGACGTTTGACATCCTCTGGCTGGATGCATAAACGGGTTTGACTTGCAGCAATGTCCTGGAACTCAAGGTCATGAGCCCCCTCTGTCCTGGTCAGAGCTCAGCTCTGTTGCCCCATTCCTTCCCAGGCAGGAGGACCTGGCAACTGTGAGCAGGACAGTCATGCTCTCCTCCCCAAAGCAGACTGCCCTGGAGACAAAGATGTCTGCTTTAAAACGTGGTCCACGCTGGACCCGTGCACACAGGTGGGGCTTTGGGGTCAGGGCTCCTCCAGGCCCAGCACCCCCTCCACTCCACCCCTACCTCCTTCCCCGTGGGCCTCGCTGCCCTGGCAGCCCACCCTGAGCACCACTCCTTCCCTGAGGTGATTTCCTGGCTGGAGTGTACATGTCTCGCCCACCTGGGCAGGCTCCTCTCGCAGCCTGTGTCCGCCAGCCAGGGCTGAACACTCGGGAGTCGCCCTCAGCTGCACACTGGGATTCATGATCTCTCTCAGTCTCCTGGGCCATATGCAAATCAAAGAGTGAGGTGGGCATCTGTTCCAAGTCCTTAACAGTCCCTGACAGTTTCGTTTCTGGAACATTCTCTGACAGTTGGCCACTGCCCAGCACACTCAGCAGATGCTCCCAGTCCAGCAATCTCTTTTCTGGAGACTCACGCTAAGGAAATAGGACTACTACACGAAGAGGTAAACATACAGAATTTCACTGTAGTGCTATTTCTAATTTTAAAAATTTGGAAATAATCTTAATGCTGTCAACAAGGGATTGATTTAGATTAATTATATACCCATATAATGGAAACAACGTCTAGCTGGGGAATATCTGATCTGATGGCTGTTCTTATGAAAGGGATTTGGGGGAATTTTTGGGCTGATCATACATTTAACATGAACTGATGCCATAATGCAGCTGAGAAACCAGTCCTAACACAAATTAATAACAAGCTGCAAGCAAAAACAGCCCTGCTGCCCACTACAGGTGTCAGATCACAGCAGAGGACCGTGTCTGGGTGCTGCACTGACCTCCCAGAACCCCAGAGTGGGGATCACCAACCTGGGGCACGAGCTTGCCCCACGTTCTCCTTTCTCCTTACTCCTCTGTGGCAGACATTGCTAAATGATCACAGATTCCCTCCCACAGGTCTTCCAACACAAGATTCCATACAACTGACCCCATCTGGCACGTGAGATGAACTCTATTTGCCAACCCCAAATTACTGCCATGCCAGGAGAAAAACTTGAGGTCTGGAAACCACCCCTCACCACGAGCTGGGACTGCTTGGCCCAGGGGGATATGACGGCCATCGTAAGGCCTCTGACAGGCTGACAAGTGGAAGGCAGCACAGAACTCGCCTGTGGACAGATCTATGGCCACTGCCAACTTGAGAACGGTTGCTCACATGGTTAGGGCTGCTAAGAAGGAGGTGAGCTCTCTGTTGCTGGAGGTGTGCAGGCTGCAGAGGTCAGAGGTGTGGCCAAAGGACCCCTATGTTGGCTAGAAGCCAGTAGGGACCGTCTGAATCTGGACCCCCACCCCATGTCTCCTGCTAACCTTTACTTGTCTTGGCCTCTGAGGGGCCACACTCAGGTCTCAGCTCAAAAACCACTTCCTCCATGAGGCCACACTGTCAACTGCAGCCCCCACTTCCACCCTGTCACCATGTGGATTACCTGGAGACAGAGTGTGTGTGTGTATTTGGTACCCCCATACACCCCACTCCCCGACCCAGGCCTGTTCAGTTTCCACACATGCACAACAGGGCCCTGGAGGTTGGACCCACCTAACACAGGGCTGGAGAGCAGGTGAGGGCTGCTGGGCACTCGGATGTGCCCACTTGGGCCCAGGGACTCCGGGCTCCCCACTGCCAACCTGGGGACCCCAAGCTCTGAGTTACTGGATGGTTACCCCAAGCTCCTCCTCCCCCTCTCCAATTTTCCAAACATGCCTTCCTCCCCCGGAGGCTGGTTTGTGTTATTTTTATGTGGGGAAATGGCTGGATCACTACAGAACAGCATCCAGAGTTCCCGACTATCCCTAAGACGATGGAAACCACAGAACAGAGAACACATTTTGAAAAGCGCCCCACCTCCCAACCATGGCTTTCTGCCAAGTGAGGGAGCTGGATGGGCTCCTAGCAGACGTCTGGGTTGGGATTCTGGTTCCACTGCCTACCAGCCACGTGGCCATGGGCAGGAAACCTTCTGCGCCTCAGTTTCCTTTTCTTTAAAACGGGTGCAATTAGAGTACTGCCTGCCTGTGACTGTTGTGAGGTTTCAACCCAGGTCAAATCCTTAAGAGACTGCTGTCCCCGGTTATTCCTTAAAAGGTTCACCCTGTCCTGGGGGTTACAGGTGGGAGGGCAGACAGGCCCAGGGTGCCAGCCAGGGTTGCCTACCCGTGCTTGCTGTGGGGTTTCTCCCCATGGGCACCCACCTCTAGCCGTGGGCCCTAGGTGCTGGTGGCAAGCCCCCAGGGAGGGCGGGAGAGTCCTAGAAAGGGGTCTAGACACCCAGCCCAGACGCCACGTCCTGACTGTGGTTGGGGAGTTAATCAGGGCAGGGGCCATGGATGTCTCTAATTATGGCCTGTGAAGTCAGGAATGACTTTTCTCAAGAAAATGTTGGAGGCAACTCTGGGGCAGAGGCAAGCGGGCACTGGTGGGCCCTTGGCAGGGGCCTGCTGCTCACCCCCAACGGTGATGAAGACAATGACGACGGTGGTAACAGTGACAGGGGACATCTACATAGTTAGCAGTGTGCTCAGCTTTACATGTAACTCTGTCCCTTCAACCACTCTACAGGCATGGTGAGGGCCAGCTCGCCCCCAAGGTCACAGCATAGAGCTAGTGGCAGGCTGGCTTCAGAGCCCAAATACTTCCTATTGTGCTTATTTGACTTTTTAATGTAACACACACACACACCCCTCTCTATAAACCTGCCCCATACAACACCATGGCCCATAACCTAACCATCATCCTGCTAGGTTGCTACCCCTTCTGTAGATGAACCCGGGGCCCCCCAGAGCTGAATCACTGGGCCAAGGTCACTGATGCAGGGAAGAGTGGGACTACACCCCAAGTGGGTGGGTGTGTCCCCTGGCTGCCCTGAGGAAGAACAGGCAGTGACATGCTGGGGAAGGGCTGGGGTCCAGAGCCTGGGGCCTTTGGGTCTGTGTGTGGTCATGAGGAATATAAGCAATATAAGCCTGGGCCACGTGTGGCCAGCTGTGGTGACATCACAGGGCACAGCCACCCTCTTCAGAGTGGTCCGGGCTGAGCGCTGGAGGCAGGAGTCTGAAAGCCTGCCTGTGGTTAAGCGTCCACGCCAGGAGCCTCGGGGCCAGACTGACTGCTGGCTGTCTGCATGGGCCACAGCAAAACAGCCCTCCTGAAGTACCCATGCCTGGCATGTCCTCCTAAAATACTGATGCCCTGCATGCCTCCAGGAACTCATGGCCTCCCTCTGCTTTCAGGGTGTCTGATTTCCAGAAAGGGAGTCTAGGCCAGGGCAGGGACAGCTAATTCCTAGCTCTCACAGCTCTCAGGCAGGGCTTCTGTGTAGGCCATGTTAACTGGGTTTATCACCCAGGACAGGGGTGGCCTTGCCCTGGTCCAAGTCCTAGCGGAGGGATGCAGACAGACCAGGGCAAGGTCTGCAGAGGAGGTGAGGGTGGGAAGACCTGGAGGCCATGTCCTCTTGAGGAAGAGCAGGGATGGCTCGGCCGGAGAACAGGAGCCTCGGGACCTGCCGCCAGCCGCAGGTCTCTGTGGGGCCGTCCTGGGGCAGAGGGGTGGCAGGTCTGTGGGGCCAGGGGCAGGGCGAAGGCGGTCTGGGAGCCTCAAGGAGGCAGAGGTTTTGAGCAGTTCCGCTACTAGGGAAGGGGCCGCCTCGGGGTGTTGTGGGCACCCCAGCAGGGTCTGGGACACCAGTCTCCAGGGACTGCTGGGGCCCAGGGTGGGTCAGCACACAAACACTCTCAGCCACTGTGCCACACGGGCGCCCTGGCACAAGCTGAGTCCACGTGTTTATCTCTGCCACGGTCCCATCGAGGAGGCTCAGAAAGGATTCGCGGCTTGCCCAAGACTGAGGAGCTCAGAGCAGGGCCAGGGCTCCAAGGCACATCACGGTCCCAGGCCTTCTGTGAAAACTTCCCGGGCCTGGAGGCAGCCCCCAGCACTGGCCTGGCCCCAGTGAGCAGAGTATAAGGCTAAGAGGCGTGACTCCAAGGGAAGCGTGAGTGAGTAAAGGGACACAGAGCTGATGTGCCCGGCAAGGAGGGGGCAGAGAGGACCTCTCCCGGGGTCTGTGAGGCCATCCCTGCCCTCCCCCCTTGTTGTGGGGAGGCGGCGTCTCCAGAGGGGCCTAAAACCCCCCAGCCTGGACCACAGCTGACAAAAGGTTCTTGAGGAGAACAGATGCCTGGCTGGTGACCAGAGGGACTTACAGACATCAGGGAACACCCTAAGCCCTGTCCCTCCTAGACCGAGGCCTGGCAATGCTGGGTGTCTCCCCTCTTGGCCAGGGTCAGGATGCACATGACTGAGGAGAAATGGTCCTCAGGATGGGCAGTGACAGGAGGGGGCTCATGTACAGCCTGCAGGGCCCAGTGGACATCTAGGCAGGGTGGACAGGGGCAGTGAGTTGGCACCAGTGGGCACAGACATTGGGCCCTGTGCTCAGAGCCTCCAGATGCTGCCAAAGCCTAGGCTTGGGGGCTGGAGCCCTCAGGGGAACTGAAAGGTTTAGGGGTGAGTCACGTTGAGACATACCCTAAACATGATTTTTGGCAGGTTAACTAGGAGCACTGTATCCATAATGAGGGAGGTGACGAGCCCTTGGAACAACCCAGAAGGCACCCCGGCAGAGCTTGGCGGGTGCAGGGGGTTGGCGGTCAGGACGGTTTCTGCTTTTACCCAGCTGCCAAGTTTGCTGTAATGAGGATATTCAGTAACCACAAAGGCACCAGATCAACCAGATGTCTACCCAGGCACCTCCCACCAGCGCAGGCTCAAAACCGAGCCCCTGCCCTCCCCAACCCAGGCCAGCTCCTCTGACAGCAGCTGAGTCCTCCCAGCTGCTCAGGCCAACAATCTGACAGTCACTCTTGGCAACTCTTTCTCACACCCTACTGGTCATCTGTCAGCAAACCCGGCTGCTCCACCTGGGAAATAAAGGCAGCACCTGACCCCTTGGCCTGCCCCCCTGCCGCAGCCAGGTCTGCATTGCTCTCCCCTCTTCCCTGCGTCACAGCCACGGCCTCCCAGAGGGCTCTCCTGGCCTGTCTCCCCAACCCCTTCACCCTTCTCCAGGCAGCAGCTGGGATTTGACCAGGGCCCTCCTCTGCTCCGCCTCACTTGGGATTTAGAGCCCAAGTCCTCACAGTGACCCAGAAGGCTGGATTTGGCTACCTTTCCTGCTACCCCTGCCCCACAGCCCCTTGGCCAGCAGCCCCAGCCCAACTGTCCTGGCTGTCACTCTACAAGCTTGGCACACTTTTATCTCAGGACCTTTGCACATGCTGCTCCCACTGCCTGTTTCTTCTCCCAGACATATACCTGGCTCACACCCTCACCTCCTTCAGGTTTCTGCTCAAAGGTCACCTCAGTCTCATGAAGCTTTCCCTGACCTTCCTTCTTAAAAGCCACCTCCCTCCTCACAGCCTCCCCTGCCCCTCCCCGTCCACTGCTCTCTATGGCACTCACACCACCGCCACGCCTCTATGTGTGGGTGTGCGACTGTTTGGTTTCCCTACTAGGATGTCAGTCCCTGCGAGCTGGGGCTCCAGAACGGTGTCTGGCACACAGAAGCTGCACACACATCAAGCTACTGCTACCAAGCCAGGGAAGCCTTTACAAAACAAAAAAAGCAAAAGACCCGGCTCTGGAGGGCTGCCCTGCCTCTGCGTGGGAGTGGGGACCGGGGGCCAGGGTGGGCACCAACTCACAGTAGTCACAGCCAGCCTGCTGGCAGTGCCCTCCGAGGTGTGGATTCTGATCCTGGTTGGGGGCGGTGGGGTAGAGAGCCATGGATCCCCTCCTCAAAGCACACCTGAAGTTAAAAGTTCTATGCAGAAAATTCACACAAACATTACTCAGAATCATCCAGGAACAGGTTTTTAAAAGGAAAGCCGACCCCACACACCCTGCCTCAGGATGCCCACCCACGTGCACACACCAGTGGCTGAGGACCTGAGACCAGCCTCTGTGGCTGTGTGTGGTCTCCAAAGAGCCACCATCTTCTTGTTTTTTTTAAATTAGAACTAGGTACCAGGAGTGCTCATTCCAGATTTCCGGCTTTTCTTAGAAAACAAAAATCAGGAGACATTGCATTCTCTTATGGCATCCACTGCTGAGCTGACAGGCGATCACCTGCCCCCTGAAGCTCCCGGGGGCCTGGCCCGGGCCTGCCCCACTAGTGCTGAGAGCACAGGGCGGCAGCCATCGGTCCGAATCCTGACCCTGCCACTCACTCTGTGCCTGGGTGACCATGCCTTGGACTCAGTTTCCTGCTGGTACAAGAGCCCTCAGTTCACCCAGAACTCGCAAAACTGTCGTGCACAGCGGGTGCTCAGGAAATTACTGCGTGCTCAGCCTTCAAACCCAGGCCGCGCCGGGGCTTTGCCAGGGAGATTTGAGCACCCCGTCTCCTCCTGGGTCCCCACAGGAACACAGGGTCCCCAGGCTGGAGCCTAAGGTCCCCAGGTCTGACCCAAACATAGCTAACAAGAAAAGTTACTAAAGAATTGAATCTCACTGGTTTTAATCTCTTTTGAGATTTTCTTTAGACCTGGAAAATCTTATTCACCAAACCATGGACTGGGGTAGCTGGGTCACAGGGGAACCAAGACATAGACCTAAGACAAACCACACACAGGGAAGGCCTGCCCTCTCCCAGGGCCCTGCCTGCAGCTGCTCCCCGGCCCCCAACATTTATTGAACTTGGACATCAGGACAGACCTCTGTTGGGCAGTGTGTGTGGCCGCGAGCACAGGCACAGGCCCCTCCTCATGGGGACACGGGAATGCAGTTAAATGACGATGGTGGCCTGTACTGGGAACAGTAAGGGGGTAGCATCAGGCACCTGGAATGGTGAGCAGAGTGCCCTGCCCAGCACTGAGGCAGAAGGCGCCCCGGAAGCCCGGACCCGAGGAGCAGCCATGTGGCAGTGAGGGGAGCTCCAGCTGAGCACGCCTCCCTTGCGGATGGGGCAGACAGAGGTGGGAGTCCACAGGGTGTACACAGGCTGGACAAGGTCAGCCATAATGCAATACATCATGGGGGCACAGGTGGGACCAGAATTTTCAGAACCGTGTGAGGCTTGTTAAGGAGCCTGCATTTGACGCCAGGATCAGGGCAGAGGAGGAGCAGGGCCGAGTCAGCAGGGGAAGGATGGAGGGCCGGGTGGTGTCACTCTGAGGGATGACAGGGCCTGTGCCACGTGGTGACAGAGGGACAGAGGAGGGCCTTCCCAAGGGACAGTGACAAGCTGGAGCGGTGAGACAGCTGAGGAGGAAGGAGTCCTCGAGGTCCCGAAGCCAAGCAGGCAGGGCCAGATGTACCCGAGAAGCGAGGAAGCTAAGAAAGGGGATGTGGCCACAGGCTGTTGGTGAGGTGCAGGTTGGGTCAGGTCGGGTCGGGCCGGGCCGTGGCAGGTGTGGAGTCAAAGCTGGAAGAGGTCTGAACGTTGGTATGGTGACAGAAGTGGGGGACACGGGCAGGAGCTGCCAGAAGGCAAGGGCACAGGGCGGTGCGGGGAGCTGAGGTTAAGCTGGCAGGAGGGCAGGTGGCCAGGGGGAAGCCCCCGCCGCAGGATCCTTGCCTCTCTCTGAGGGCCAGGTTTTGGGGGCCAGTCTCAGGAGCCCAGGTCTGGGTCAGGCAGACCAGGGACAGTGGGGCTTCTCTCCAACCCGCACCCAGGGGCAGGGAGTGACCCCGGCCTCCACCTGCTTGCCTCTGACAGTCCCACCCTGGGCAACCTGACCATTGCCTGCCCAGCTGCGTGGGGACAGGGCCGCTGGTCCCCACCACCTCCAGAGGGCAGGGTGCCACCCAGACCCACTGTGCTGGCTGCCCACCCTAAGGCCTGCCCTGCCAAGGCCTGGCCCAGCTCCACCTCAAGCCTACGGCACTACCCTTAAGGACCCGCACCAGGAGCTCGAAATTGGCTTCTACACACGTATAAAAATACAGGGCTCCAAACAATGAACTTCTCAGAGCGGGAGGCTATTTTTAGAGCTTTGCTCACTGAACCGACATTCAGCATTTCCCCGTTCGGCAGCTGCTGCTGGGGAGATGGGCCAGCGGCACACGGACACTCGGGCAGCAACCGGGAGCGGAGGGGTCTTCTCAGGCCGCCAGAGCACAGCAGGAAAGATGCAGTTTCTGGGGGATGCCCGAGCCGGGTGGGGGGCATGGTGGTGGTCCCCAGCACTCTGCTCAGCCCTGTGAGGCCCTCGCCTGCCTGACGCTGTCATGACGCAAGTGGTGGTGTGAGTCTTGCCGGAGTGCAAACCCGGGTCCCCTGACTTTCCTGGGCCTCAGTTTCCCACCTGCATGGTGGGGATGAGGCTGCTACTTCAGACACCACGGTGGAGCCGGTGTCCTGGCCAGGAGCCCTGCACACAGCTGGCGCCCAGCCTCGTTAGAGGCATGACCCAGGAGGGGTCTCAGCAGTGCCCTTCCTCTCAGACAGGCCTTCTCTGATCAGCGCGTGGCCGGGGGGAAAAAGACAGAAAAGTCTCGTGTCCTGCGAAGCCGGTGCTCATGCACCCAGGCTGGCCCTCACCTCTCCCTGTCAACATGCTTTCCCAGGCCATCCTTCCGGCCCTGGGAGGTAGTGGCTCCAGCCTCCCGGCCCAGAACTCACTCCTAGTGGTAAAGGACGTCTGTCTATCTGTCTGCCTGGCTGCTGGGTTGGACTGTCCCACTGGCCTGCTTGTGAGTCACCCCCATTAAAGCAGCCCTGAGGACCACAGTGGGCTTTGGGGATTAGAATTCAGGATCCTGGAGATGGGGGGGAGGTCAGAGGTCAGCCCCAAGAACCTGCAATCAGCTTTCCCCTGTCCGTTTATGACTTTGGGGGCTCCCACCAGAAAGTGTGAGGGTCTCAGCTGTACAGAAACAGTGCCTAGGGTGTGGCTAGGGGAGGCCCTTTGTGGCATGTGGGTGCCAGTGCAGGGGGTCCATGAGGCTCAGAGCATGGGGTTGTCAGCAGAAGGGAAGGAGAAGCTGTGTCTGGATCGGCAGGTTCCACCATGCTGCGCCTCCACTGCCCAGCACACGGAGCCCTTGGGTCTCTTCACAGCACCTCTCACTATCTGACTACCTTTTCTCTTTTGTTCTGATTTATATCTGCCTCCACCATGAGAAAGTCGGCTCCAGAAGGCGGGGGTGTGGCCGCCAAGCTGCCTCTGTTCCTTGCTCAGCATCCCCAGTGCTGAGAATAGGGCTTGGAGTATGCAGGTGCTTGGTTAGTATTTGCTGAATGAATGAATGAATGAATGATGCTACTAGCGACTAAGTGGCCCAAACAAACCTGCAAGTAGCATCCCTCATTCATTCCTTCGTTCAGCAGACACAGAGGTGAGAACGATGATGCCCGAGGAGTGCCCAGGACCCAAAGCCACAGGGCCCCGTGCCAAGCGCACCCTCTCACAGCTGCTCCTTGCTTCCTCCAGATCAGGGGCCCTGAGCACCATGCCCCTCTCTCTTTCCTCCACGACCCTTGGGTGGTGCCCCTGTCCTTCTTCCCCCTGGCATTTCACGTAGCCACTCACTCACTCCTCGCAAGCTGATGGCAGGGCACACTCCCCTCCCACTTCAAGCAGGGGCACTGAGGCCAGGAGGGGAGACAGACTTATCTGAGCCACACAACTGCCGCACAGCACAGCCTCTGCAGGGACCTGTGTCCACACCCGCGCCTCTGCCCTACAGCTGGGCCGCGGAAACACTGGGTGGCTGAGGGAACCAGCTAGTTTCCCCCAGGTACAGACATGGGCTCAGCACCCAGAATGTGGCTCCCCAGGCTTTGGGTCACAAAGGAAGAGGGGCTGCACACCTCACCCCCCGGGACACCCTGGTTCAGCTCCCTTGGGCCCCTCTGCCCCATGCCCACCTCCCACAGCCCTGGGAGGCTTGCCGGCTGGGCAGCAGCAGCAGGGCCTCAGACAGGAAGCGGAAGCAGAAAGGCACTTGGCAGGCTGGCAAACGTGCGCTTTCATTTGGGCTGGAAGCCAGCTGGCAGGGGGAGCCATGAGGCTCTGGGTAGGGGGCCAGTGCAAACACCCTGCAAGCCAGCCCAGCCAGAGCCTCTCCTGGTGAGGTGCCTCTCACAGTGGCATCCCTATCAGTCCCAGAGGGGCTCAGCCTGCTGGGCTCAGCCCACACCCTGGGTACTGGAGTGCCACACCAGGGACAGGCCTAAACCAAGAGGACAATCAGGCCCTAAAGCCAATCCCAGGATGGGCAGCCTTTCCAGAGAGAGGCTGTGAAAAAGCCCTTTATTCTCCCCAGGGTCATCTGGGTCAGGCCCAAGGCAAGGGTGAGGCCCAACTCTCTGGGACCCTGGGCCTCACCCCGGGGACAGCTGGGTGGGAGGCCAAGTGCCATCCTGCCACTGCTCATACGGATGCCACAGATGGCACTGAGCTCTCTGGATGAGAGAGGGCCTCCATTCAAGGGGTTCACAAGGTCTCAACACAAAGCTCCAGACTGGCAGCCCCTGGACCAAACAGTATTTTTTTAAAACTGAACTGAAGCACCAACATTTAAACATTTAGAGGTTTTCTATGAAAATCCAGGCTTCTGGCTTCTCTCGGGTGGGTGGGTGGACAGTTGAGGCTCTGGCCACGCTGGGCCCACATTCCCATTTGATAACAGTCAGAGCTGGGTGGCAGCCACACCCCTGGGACAACAGGCCTTCCCCGTTGCCACAGTCCTCACCCCTCCCTACTGCCACCACACCTGGCTTGTTCCTCTCCTTCATATCACCTTCCTGCCTAGTGATGCACCTGCATTTGCTTGCGATGCTTACAGAGAACCAAAATTCAACACCCAGCCCAAAGAGCAGAAGTTGATCTGCAGCTCCCAGACCAGTCATTTCCAGGGAACCTGATTTGGAACACCAAGTCCCGAGGGGCAGGGTTCAAGAACTCCCAGAGCACTGGTGGCTGGTGGGAACGCCAAAGCTATCTGCTCCGCTGCCTTTCCTGAGCATTTGGTCTTTACAAGACCCTACCAAAGTAAAGCCTCCACAGCGATCACGATCCACAATCATACATGGTCATTGTTCCTCAGTGTCACATGGTCAAGATACAATTCAAAAAGCCAGTCCTTGCTTTTTTTTACTCCATACAATTCAAAAAGCCACAGTATTTATTCTAAAAACTGGACGCTCAGGTGACTTCCTGGGGCATGGGGCCAAGCTCTGCCCACTCCCAGGGAACCCCTCTGCCAGTGTTTGTACTTGCAAGGATGCTCCTGCGGCTCCGGAAGCGCCCACAGGGAGAGCTCCAGCTTCCCCACCTGGGGCTGCGTGACCTGAGGCAGGTCATCATTCCCCCCGCCACTTACCCACTAGCAATGTGGGAATCAGGTGAGGACACGCTTTGCCGACTGCAAATCCCTGCGTAAAGTGCTGGGGCTGTGTGCTCCACACCACTGATCAGAAAAGGGCTCAATGGAGAATCTTTGCTGGGCTTGTGGTGGTTGGGAAGAGGGACACCAGGAGAGGCGATCTTCCTGCCCGGGAACCAGCACCAGCGCTTGAGTATCTGTTTGGAGCCCTAGACTTTCAAAAGCTCCTTCCCCCCCATCCTACCCACAGTTAACCAGTTTCAAGCAACCAGGTTTACAAAACTGCTTCCCTCCCCACGATCTCATCTGCAGACAGCATCACCCTCTTCCCTCTCTGTGTGTATATATGTATTTTTATTATTAGCCACTTCCTACAGCCTGCTCTCTGCCAGGCCCTCAGCCCCAGCTAAGCCAGGGCAGTCCTTGCTGGCTTTTACTCCATAAAGATCCAGGCTCCCAAATCCCAGGCTCACTCAGGAAGATTTGTCAGACTACACACACACGCACACACACACACACGCACACACAGCCAAAAATCTTCCTGGCTGAGCCAAATTAAATACAGAGGCCTCTAGTTATTTCCATATGCACAAAATAGACTTAAATAATAAAGCAGTTCTCTAAGGCAGGCTCCAGCAGTCAGGGCTGGGCTGGGCCCCAGGGATGGGCCTGGAGTGCCGGGCAGGAGGCACAGGCTAGGGAGGCTGGCTCTGGGACAGAGTGTGGGCAGTGAGGAGAAGAAAGATGCCCGCCGGGCAGGCTCCCTGCCTCCAGCCCACCGTGTCAGCCAGGGCCCGGCTGGCGGCCCTCTTGGAGCACAGAACAACCATGGCCCCCGTGCTGCAGCCCCATCCCAGGTGGCCTCCACCAAGCTGCCCTGGGCTCAGCCCTGCACTGGCCCACACCCACTGCCAGAAAGCACTTTCTCGAATGCAAATTATTCACATCTTTCATGGCTTAAAATCTTCGTCATGGCCCAAACCTGCTCAGTGTGGCCCCAACTCCCATTCCCATGGGGCCCTGACCCTCTGAGCCGGCTGGCTGGCTGGCTGACCCCACCTCACTCTGACACTCCAGCCACCTGGTGCTGTCATCAGACTGGCTGCTTCATGCCGGGTCACTCATGCTGCTCCCCTTCCTGGGACACTGGATGCCCCATGGCATGGGGAGCACAGCCCACCCAAGCCCGCGGGCCTTCTCTGCTGACAGCGACCAGACCCCAGGAGGGGGCGTGTTTTGTGTCTGTGTCCCCAGGGCCCAGCACAGGGATTAAAATGCATGTGTCGGATGAAGGAATGAATGAAGACAGAGGACAGACTAGCAGTTCAACAGCCCACGGTGGGTAATGGCTACAGTGCCAGGCCCAGCTCTGAGCACCACGTGGAACTCACCACCTCATCCCTCAACTGGTTTCCAATAGACTTTTTTTATAGTAGTTTTAGGTTTCAGGTAAAATTGAGCAGAAGGCATAGACAGTCACATACACCACACATCTGCACACTCATGGCCTCCCCTGTCAGCAGCTTCCCCCACCTGAGTGGTGCCTTATTAACTGAGGAACCCACAGGGACACATCAGGGGCACCCAAGGCCCGTGGTGTACCTGAGGGCTCTCAGCACTGCACGTACTGGCCCTTTGAGGTAGATGCTGTATCATCTTCCTACTTTTAGATGGAGAAATTGAGGCACAGGGAGGGGATGCAACTTACCTAAGATCACGCAACTCAAAGAGGATGAAGAGGGGTGAGGCTGATGGAGGCACGGAGCCATGGGCCGGTCGACAACCAAGGCCGACTACTACTTCCCTTGTGCTCTTGCCTCTTCAGGGAGGGCCCGCACACCCTGCCCGCCCCCTGCTCTGCTGGGACCTGGGCCTGCAGCAAAGCAGCCACGAGGCTCCACAGCACAGCAGCGTTTACCCAACCAACCCCATCTGCACACGGTCCCCAGAGCAGGCACGGGAAAGGGTCTGGGGGAAAATGAAGGCTCAGCACAGGGAACACTGCCCCCCTCAACCTCCCACAACTGCCACATTGGCACACAGCCCTGCCCTGGTGACTGTCTGGCTGGCACCTGGCAGGCAGGAGCTGTGTGACTTTGAGCAAGTGACCTGGCCTCTCTGTGCCTCAGCTTCTCAGCCATCAAATGGGCATATTGTCCACTTCACAACCAAGTGATAACATCCAAATGATAGCGTGCAGACAAGCCCTGCTCTGTCACTGCCCAGAGGTGCTCAGGGTAGCCACTGTTATCACAGTATAAGATTAATACTGCTTCCCCGCATTGCATGGGCCAACGGGGCATGAGGGGGCTGTAAGGCAGTGAGTGGGACAGGGGGAAAGGGACTCAAGAGGCACCCTTTGCTCAGAAGTAGGCATTAGACAATCTGACCCAACCCCAGCCTCTGTACCTGCAGGGAGTGAGGGGTGAGCTGACCGGGCGTGGCCACTGCTTCAGAGCAGGACTGGGGGGAGTCTCACCCACCGATTTTCACCTAAATTTGGCTGAGGTTCCCTCTGCACACCAAGCACTAAGTCAGGGGTGGTAAAATAAGTTACTCATAAGAACGACAGCAACTAAAATCCACTGAACACCTGACATGTGCCAGGCTCCCAACAAGGCATGGCTGGATGAGCTGGATGGTCGGCAGTGGGATGCGTGGGGAAAGGTGACAGGAGGCTGCAGGCTGATTGCAGCGTTCTGAGCGGAGGTGAGGACGTGGAGGAGCACAGATTCGGGGAGGGGATGCAACAAGGAGCCAGGTCAGAAGCTGCAGGATGGAACAGATTGTGTGGCAAGAAGCACAAAGAGCCTGGAGGGCCCTGGACAGAGCTGGGAAGGAGCTGAGTGTGGTGGGAGCCACCCCAGGAGGGCCGGGTCTCTTAGGCCAGAGATCCGAGCACATGGAGGCAGCATGTCAGGCTGCCTGGAGGCCGAACAAGGTGAGGGGCTCACATCTTTAGGTGGGGAGACAGATGCCACGGCCCAACTCTACCACATGGCAAGGAGCAACTGGGGGCAGCAAGCAGGGCCTGTCCTGGGGCAGAGGGGTGAAGGCAAATGCCGTGGGCTGCTGTGCCCTGATGGAAGAGGCAGAGAGCCCTTCCCCCAGGGTGGCCCTGTCTGATGGGGACTCACAGGCCTGGCCTATCCCAGCCTCTTGCAGACACAGGGCCTCCCACATAGATCTCCCCAAACACAGCAGGCACCGCTGGTTCTTCAAGGCTGGGAAATGGGCCCAGGCTCCAGGTTCCCGAGCTGGGCCGATGCAGCCAAGGACTGTCCAGGGACCCAGGCGAGCAACACAGCACCTCCACCACCAGACGTGAGGCTGGCCACATGGCAGGTGCTTCATTTAAAAATCAACAAAATGTCTGGGATTTGCTTCCAAATAATCCGGGGGCAACAAAACACGATGGCCCTTGGGGATCGTTACACCATCCTCTCTACCTCTGCACATGATCCAAATTTTCCATAAGAAAAAGTTTAAAATAAGGCTTGGGATCTGCACTCCACATCAAGGCCTGTTACCTTCTGGGGCCATTTTGCCATTTTTACTAAGTGGGAAAAGAAAACCACAATCCAAGCCCCGCACATGGAAATTATGGCTCTAAGAAAAGTCACCGGCCCAGAGGGAACCAAGATGGCATTTGCTCAGCTGCACACCCTGCCCCCCCTTGGGCAGCAGCGGAAAGAGCTGCTTCCTCAAACACTTCCTCTCCAGCCCCTCGACCCCCCACAGGGGCCCGGTCACACTCAGGGTCGTGTTCTGCACCTACACAGGGAGTACGGCAGCAGTAATAACAGTAGTTGATGCCAGTTAGTACGGACCACAGGAGCAGCTGGCATTTACTGAACACCCAGAGCCCAGCCCTGCTCGAATCCCCTTCTCTCCCCTGGAGAGAAGTCTCCAGTGGAGAGTCGACCAGAGACACGGGGGAATCTGGGGGACAGCTCTTACTCCCAGGTGATGGCCTGGGGCTGGCAAACATTCTTTCTGAGGTTCAAGGCCACTTGCCAGAACTTCCCAAGGCCCTCTGTCCACTCTGCAAAATGGCAATGCGCTTCTGTGCCCATCCACGGGGCCAGGCTAGGTGGGGGTCCTGCAGGTGCGGATCCCCCACCCCCAGCCTCCTGCCCTGCCTCAGTGTGGTTCTCAAAGCCCAGCCCCCCACTGGTGTCAGGGAGGAAGAAAGGTGCATAAGCTCCAAGACCAAACTCCATTCTGCAGAGCCTGAATATGTCTTTTCATTTTCCCACCTCGGTTTCCTTGTCTGTGAGTGGGAATAATGCCAGCCACGCCACAGGGCTCCTGGGGGCTTCAGATAAGGTAAGTCTGTATGACATTCAAAGGCCACCTCAGTGTCAGATATTACCATTTTTACTCTACAGCCTGTTCTAGTCTCAAACCTGTCCCCACAAGGGACCCACTAAACACAGTTGCAGCTTTGCCCAGACCCAGCTGCATCCGTATTGGGCATCTGTGGTGGGCGCTGCCTCTCCCTCCACAATGCCCGCTTGGCAGGTAAGGCTGCAGCGGCTCTCAGAGGTGGCCACCTGGCCCTGGGGAGGCAGCATTTGGACTCATGCCTGGTTTCTCCAGCCCCCAAGCGCCACCTTCACCCTGCTGTCTGGTGGCTAGACTGGGCTGGGGGTGCTGAGCAGCAGAACTAAGGACCTGAGGCCACTGACCCCAAAGCCAAGCTCTGGAGCTCTTGACCTCACAGGTGCCAGAAGCAGCCCCACGTAGGATGCCAGAGCTGTGCAAAGCTGCAGAGCTCAGCACAGGTCAGCAGCTGAGAACGCCAACAACCCACCACTCTGCCGTTTCAGGACCCCAGGGCTGGGCCGTCAGCCTCAAAGCCCCCGCTGCTGGTGTCCCCAGGACCTCCCCCTCACCCGTGGTGCAAGCCATTTGCCCATCCCTTCTGAAAAATCTTTACTGTAGCCAAGAGGCAAGCCACCTTGCTCAGCAATTTTTTCAATCCATGGGTAAAGTGATTTCCAAAACACTTTTTTACCTGTCCACTCTTAGTGGGCCATTTATCCTTATGTCCCCCCATGACTTATTTCATTTATAACTGGAAGTCTATCCTTCCTTATCCCCTGCATTTATTTTGCCTGTCCCTCTGACCCTGCTCCCCTATGGCAACCACTGGTCTGTTCTCTGTGTTTATGCATCTATTTCTGTCTTGTTTTGTTTTTTTGAGACTCCACATGTAAGTGAAATCATGGTATTTGTCTTTCTCTGTCTGATTTATTTCACTTAGCACAGTGCCCTCCAGGGCCATCGGGTTGTTGTGAATGGCTGTTGGGCTATGTAAACCCTCAGCTGGGGACCATGGCGGCTAAGCACCACCCCAGGTCTGTGGGCTTCCACCAGGCTGTGGGCTGCCTCCCACCTGCAGCCTGGCATGGACCCTCGCCGGTCACGTCTCTCCCTCACCACCATCTCTCGGCTTTTCTCTCTCTCTTAACTCCACCCTTGTGCATGCCAAAAAGAGGTTATGCATTTCCATCTAGCAACTCACCTCCCCTGAACAAGGAACATGGTCTGGTTCCAGGACAGTCAAACTTGGCAGCCCAGAATCACAGCTAAAAGCCACCATCTACCAGTGCTTTACTGTGCGCTGTTTAAAGCCCTCTATAAGGATTAACTCAATTAATCCTCACAACAACCCCATGAGCTCCTACTGGCACCCACCTTTTATACATGGGGAAACCAAGGCACAGACAGCCTAAGGGACAAGCCCAAGATCACAGAGAGTGTGAGCAGTGGCGTGGGGGTTAGGGCTGTGGTGGGCAGGCTGGCTCCAGAATCTGCCCCTTAACACTGGCCCAAATGTCCTTCCCCAGCAATGACCACAAGGGTCGTAAACTCATCCCTCTGCACAGATTGGAAACGGAGGCCCAGGAAGGGGATATGATGAGCTGAGATGACTGACACCGGGGCCTCAAGGGAGGCCGCATGCCAGGAGCTGATCAAAGCCAGCTCTGCCCAGGCCTGTCCGAGGCATCCTTTCTCTGGAGGGGACCTTTCCAAGCTTAGTAATCGTCAAGATAAATAATAATCACAATGATTATAACCAACATTTATTGAGCACTTATAATACAATAAGGTACTGTTTTAAATGTTTTACATGGACTCACACATTTAATTCTTATACCACCTCCCCTCCCAGCCAGAGGTAGAAAAGCGAACACCATTGCTTCCGTCTGCTAAATCGGGCACTGGGGACGAGGTATTCACGTGGGCAGACAGACTCAGACTGGCCTGGGCGACAGGCAATGTCAGGGAACTTGAACGAGGAGGCCGCATCCTGCCTGGGGACTCTTCCAGATTTTCCAGTTTATGAACAGTCCTCTCCTCCCACGGGATCTAGCTCAGCAGCCCACACGCCTGTGTGTCCCCCAGTGACGTCAGAGGCCCTGGCCTTGGGTTTCCTCACTGCGCGATGCTGGCTGTTTGCCCTGGGCTCACAGAGAGTCGGGGGACAGTAGGCTTCTACCCCGAGACCCTGCTCCATGCAGGCAAGGTGCTACCTCACCCCTGCTCCTGAGGCAAGGGTGCTACCCTCTAAAGGCTGCAAGTGCCTGGGGCCAGAGAGCACTGTCCCGACTCCCCCTGGACCACCTGGGGAAGCAGTTCTCAGGGTGTGTGGGGCCAGGCAAGACACCAGGGGAGTGATGGGAGTTGGCCTCACCTGGGAGCACTGGGAATCCTGACATGGGAGGGATATCAGACACCTGTTCTGTGGCTTGGGAAAGGTGCAAAAGGTTTCGGGTACAATGGTGACATATTTTGCTTAAGATTGGGATGGAACCAGAGGAAGCAGAGCCTGGCTATGAAGAGCCTAGAACCTGACTCCAGGCAGACCAAGTTCACATCCCAGCTCTAGAACAAACTGGCCAGGAACCCTGGGCAAGTCACATACCCTTCCCCCAAATGGGGACAGCAGAAGCCCTTACTCACAAATTGCTTTGAGAATTAAATACTTCACACAGACTTCACTGAGTGGCAACCATTGCTATTATTATTATATATTACCCTGACCTTTGTACAAAGAGGAAAAAACAGATGTGGTCATAGTTTCCCCATCTAGACAAACAGGGAGGGGACTTATGCTATGGTTCTACCTCTGGGCCTTAAGTTCCAATTTAACTATTACCATGTTAGGAAGCCACAAACCAAGGAAATAAAATGGAAAGAATGGTCCTTTCCATGATGGAGCAGGGAAGCCACGGCTAAATACAAATACAGCATAAAGAGATATTCAAGTCAGAGCAACTTAGGACCATGCCTCAGGCTTTCAAGGACAGAGATTTCACAAAAAGCCTTGCAGGCTCCAGAAACCAACCTTCAACCCCGGACACTAGCAACAAAGAAACTTGTGAGCAACCACTTTAACTCAGCAGTAATATCACAAAAGGGAAAAGATGGTGTTGACAGCTACAATGTGTTGAGCATCTACTATGCACCAGGCAGCAGGCGAAGCTGCACATGCCCCAGAAGTATTTTTGGTTCCATTTCATGGATAAGAAAATCAAGGCTCAGATAGGGGAGGCATATCTCGGAAGTCACGCAGCAGGGAGGAGACAGAGCCAGAGGGTTGTGTGACCCCCAAAGCTTGTGTTTTGTGAGGCATGGTTTCCATTATTGGCCTTGGTTCCTCTACATCTACCCGGGCCTGGCACAGAGTTGGTGCACAGTACCTATGTGGGGAATGAACACAGGAACACAGGGAGGTACAGTGTTGGGTGTCCCTTAGGGTGCACACATCTCTCCAGAGAACAAAGCAGCCGTCTGAGCCCAGGAAAGCATGCATGCATTAATGGAAGCATTCACTTGCTGATGACTAGCTGTACCTACCACATGGCCAGGCACCATGGGGCCAGTGCTTGGAGGGATACTTGCCCAACTAGAGGTATAGCCGCAGCAGCCAGAAGAGTGGCAGCCCTGGTGGCACCATGCCATGTTTTCCACCGGAATCGCCGTCAATTTTCTCTCAGTAGCAGCTCACGCAGTGGGAGCAGCCAGATTCTCTAAGGCCACACCAATTAATTCTTCAAGAGCCTTAATGGCCTTTAAACTCATTATGATTTGCTTTTGAGGAGAAATGATAAATCACACTCAACAGCCTCTGAGCATCTTCCCTCACCAACAAACACACACACGCCCACAGGGGACCTGGGCCATCTCTGCGGAACTCTCCCTGGGCCTCCGGCCAGGTCCGAGCCCATCAGAGCTGCGCTGTCAACCTGCCTCAGTGCTGACTGAATGGACAGTCCATGCATCATCACAATTCGGAGGAAATTTACACAAGAGGAAGGAAGAAAATCTAACGGGTCACTGGCGGTGAAAGGGCAGAGTGCTGACTTGGAAGATCGAGGCATCTGGATGGAGATCTGGGTCTGGCCAGCCTGCAAGGGCTTTTAGACACCCACGTTCTGAGGCACCTCTGTGAAGCATTATCATGCCCTTTCACAGAGGGGGAAACCGAGGCTCACAGGGGCATGGTAACTTGCATAAACTCACAAACCTAAGCTGGGATTTGAACAGTCTGTTTGCCTCCTTGAGCTCTTCTTTCCTGATGTCCAGAACTGCCCTGGACTCACAGATGCTCCTGGCTAACCATGATCCCACATTCCCCAAAGTCCAGCCAGATAACACCCGCACAGATGTACATGCACACACGCTCAGATATACTGAGCTCCTGTAGCTCGGGGAGCCCTGTCCAGTTCCTTCCAGAAACACCTATTTGCCCAGTCATCACACTGTTTGACCATGCAGCTGTCAGGCCTGTCCATGTTTCTGAACCAAAGCTGTGTAAATATTAGCACAACTAGTTCATAGTCCAACTTCCTTGAGCAAAAGCTTGAAAATCCTGGCGATGCTGGCAGGGGTTCCCCATAGGACCCTAATCAGAACATCTGGGTTCTGCTCTAGGCTCCTTGAAATATTCTGGTCCAGTCACTGGATTCCCTACCTTAATGTGCTCATTCAGAAAGAGAGCATGGGGGGAGACCCTGGCTTCTTTGAGGCTCAAACAGCAAAGCATCAAGGTGCTGTTAGCAAGAAGCCTGTGCTTGCAAGGTGGCATGGCTGTGTCAGGAGGGGTTGTCTTGGATCTGTTACAAACTGGGGTGACTCCTGATGTCTCTGAATCCTTGCTGGATTTAGTGAGGATGGGATGGCCAGCTGGAAGGACTCCAGGAGGAGGGTAGGCAAGCTGGTCAGCTCAAGGGGCGTCAGGGTAAGCCTCCACAGGCCACATACTGGGCTGACTCTCTTCAGCTCTCCTTCAGGCTGCCTTCAGAACCACACACCAGGCCCTCCGGAGCAGATGTGACCCACCTGCTCTGCGCAGGGCTTCTCAATCCCCAGGACAGCTGGCCCATCCTCTGAGGCTGGGTGAGTGCTGTTCATCATCAACCCTGGCCACAGGAGGACCCATGCAGGCTTCCCTGCAGCTGGAAGATTTAGACTGGATACACAGAGGGACTTCCACTGAAAAGGGGTGCAGGACCAAGAAATATGCAGAATAGGTGGCCATGGACATTCCACCTAGAAGGGTTATATTGGAGCATTCCTAATGCAGGGGCTGAGAAACACCTCAGTCCTCTCAGCTAGGGCTGGGGGGAGGAGGTGCAGCCAGTGGGCCCCAGGAGGACAGACTCTGAGTTTTGCTCACTACTAAGCCCCCAGCACCCAGAGTTGGGACTGTTCACAGCAGGCACCCAATAAACCACAGGGCCTTGGTGCTGATGAGACTTAATACTCAACTTCAGTTTGCATTCCTGCAACATGGGGAGGTGGGGTACCACGATGACAAGAATGCGGACGCAATACCAGCGGGGACAGCTGGATGAGGCTGCGGCACGTGTGTGATAGGAATATCGTGACCCTTTTCACGGACTGCTGTCACTGATTCCAGACAGCTGGCCCTGCAGCTGCAGCTTGCCCAGCCTCCCTTCCAGACGCAAGAAGCAACGGGTCCCTGGAAACCGCATCCACACAACCCCACATGTAGCCTCAGGACCAGAGGCCTGGACCCCCAGGGTGAGGAAGGGGCAGAGGGGAACATAGGCGTCCTCTCAGTCCAACATGCTGCAGAATTTTTTAACTCTAAGATCAAACAGCTGCAGGTGGGCTTCCCCTCAGGAGGCCTGACACAAGCCAAGTCAGCTTGTCAACAAATCCCCTCCACTCCACAGCCCTGCTCTTCCAAGGGGCCTGCAGACAGCTCAGGGGGCAGCTGTGCTGGCGTGTGGAGCTAGGAAATCGATATTCCCAACACATACACACACTCTCTCTCTCCCCCTTTCTCCATAAATACAGGCCCTTGGATGCCCAGACAGTCGCCTACAGCACCCATAGCAGAAAAGGGTCTGTCTGTGGGACACAAGCTCATCCCCTGCCAGACTCCATCCCTGACCACACCAGGCACACATAAACACATACCCATAATCATCCCACCATCAGCCCCCTTACAGCCTTATGGAACAATCTCCGTGGGCTCCAGGCACCCCCACATTCCCAGGTGGCCACCTGTGCAGAGCCCCTGAACAGGTTTCTCGGCCTCGCACATGCTCACCTGGGGTCTCTCTGACAGAGCACAAACATAGCCCCAGACACAGGCCCAGAGCCTCACATAAACAGGCCTGCAGGAGGCCTCCCCTGGTAGCCTCGCCCAGCCCACAACCAGACACAAACACAGACGCCCGCTGGCTGCGCTCCCTCTCACAAACTCCCGTGCACTTGCTCTCCAGCCTTGCACAGGATACCAACTCCCAGCAGTTTCTCCCACATAAACTCAACCCCACACAAGCTCCCATCCCAACAGCCACTTGTGAGCATGTGCCCACATACTTACTCCCGTCCTGACAGCATCTCTCTTTCTCAGGCACAAACCCAGGTCTGTATCTGGTTCTCACACACGCACACACACTGTAGCCAGTCACAATGCCTCCCCCTCCCAAGAATGCAAACACAGGCACCCTTCCTAACAGTCTCACGCACTCGGGCACACCGGCTCCAGCTGCCTCTCTGGCACACACTTGCAAGTCCGGCAGTCTCTAACAAACCACAGACAACAGAACACGACTCCCGGCTCTCTCACAAACCCACAACATACTGCATGCAACTGTGCAGTGGCCCGGGTGCGGCGGGCACCCCTGCCCCGCCAGCCGATCTCCAAGCAGCCCTCCTCACCGCCGTCTCGCCGGAGCGCCCGCACCCTGCGCCCCAGCCTCGGCCCCACCAGGGGCCCTTACCCGCTGTCAAGCTCCAGCTCCAGCAGGGACTGGGTCCGCTCCGAGTTGCAGTGCAAGCACCACATGGCGGCCGCGGCGGGAGGTGACGCGGCCGGGCACCCGGGACCCAGGCCCAGCCGAGAGCTACCGACCCCCGTCAGCGGCGGCCGGATCCCGGGAGCGACACCCGACCACTCGGACACCGGACCGCCAGGCACGCGACCACCTCAGGGCGCCTGGCCCAGTGCCCGCCGGTTCCACCGCTCCCGGCCTCAAGTCCGAGTCCCAAGCCAGCCGAGCCTGACCCTCCTCCTCTTTCTCCTCGTCCGCCGCCGCCGCCACCCTCCTGGCGCAGCGCAAGGCCCGGCCGGAGGAATGTGGCCCCGGGAGGGGCGGGGCCGGAGGACGGGCTGAGCTCAGGGGGCGGGGCTACACGGAGCCGCGTGGAGAGGCGCAGGGGGCGGGGCCGCGCAGAGTCGCGTGGTCACGCGCAGGAGGGGGCGGGGCAGAAGGGGCGGGGCTGCACGCAGGGGGCGGGGCGATCAGCGCCGAGGCTGGACTAGCGCAGGGGCGGGCTTTTCAGGATATAGCATCCCTCGTCCCAGCAAACTAGGCTCTTTTCTGGGAGGGCTCGCACTCTCTCCAACACAGAGCCCTCCAATATCCTCATCTCCCTCCCCAACGTGTAAGCACAGAAAACGCAAAACCCAAACTCTAGCCTCTGCCGACAGCACCAACCTCTGCCAGTCCTGACTTGGCCTCATCTATAAAACCGGGCTTTGCTCTCCGGTAGAGTGCACTTCTGGAGCTCTCAAGTTCTGCCCCAGAGAAAGGAGTGGGTCCCATTATGAGGCACAGGAAACCTTTGGGGGACTTTTTGATTAGGATCTGATGGAAGCAGCTTCTCTCTCCCTAAGCCTACCCAACTCCCTGCCTTGCCCTCACTCAGAGGGAACTTTCAGACCCCTGCAACAGGCTTAAAATAATGCCAATTAGCATTTCAGGACTTTTTACTGGTATTTAGTCCTCAAGACAACATTATGATGTAAGTGGTTGTTACCAGCCCCATTTTCCAGAAGAGGAAACTGCAGCTCACCCTAACTGGGTTATCCCTAAGAGGCTTTCTCTTACTCTCCTCTTCCAGGCTGCCCAGCCCTCCCTACTATAACCAGTCATGGCTTGCTGGCCTCAATTTGCATATTTACTTGTTCATTATCTGTCCTTGGGCTTCACAAAGGCAGGCACCAGCCCCTGTGGAATTGCCTAAATGTAGCTGAGAGACATCAAGCAGATGCAGATACAATGAAAACCCCACCTGTCTTGGACCACCCCAACTACAAGACCATCTTCTGGAGGGCCAGGCAGCTGGCAGGTCGGCGGGAGGCAGGAAGCTGGAGGAAGCCACTAATACAGTGGCATCATCTTGTGCCCTTCTGAATCTTTCATTTATTGGGGAGGGTGCAAAGGGCCTGGTGAGGAGTGTTATTCCCAGATGGGGAAACTGGGGTGGGGTAGGAGACAGGGAAAGAAGAGGGCTGGGCTGGCCCAGCTTGCAGCACGTGAAAGGGCAGTCCAGTTTAGTGTACCAGGGTTCCCTGGCAAGAGGCTGAGCAGGAATCCAGTGCCCCTCACTGCCCATCTCCACATCCCTCCTCTTCCCCTTGCATGTTTTCTCTGCTACATTAAAAACAAAGACCCAGAATGAGAGAAAATATTGGCAAATCATCTATCTGATAAGGGTCTAGTACCCATATTACATAAAGAACTCTTGCAACTCAACAATAAACAGAACAATAACTCGATTTTAAAAATGGTCAAAGGATCTGAAAAGACATTTCTCCAGAGAAGATATACAAATGGCCAACAAACACATGCAAAGATGTTAAACATCGTTAGTCATTAGGCAGGCACACTTCAAAGCCACCTGAGGTAACACCTCATCCCCACTAGGATGGCTAGAATCAAGAAAATGAACAAAAACACCCACACACAAGGCTTCTGGAAGGAGACCACTGAACCACACTGCTCAGACTATGAGCACACTCTGAGTCTGGGTTGGGGAAAGTTGGAAGGCGATAGGGTTGAAATAGCCCAGTTTGGGGATATGTGTGGAAACCTCACACCCCGGCTTGAACTGCTCTCTAAAAATAGGTTGCCATAAATGGAGCCAAGCAAATCCCCCCAGCCCAGCTGCCGGAGCACTCCAGACGCCGGCTCCAACAACCTCACGACCTGGATTCTCCAAAAATTCCAGGCACTCCTCCAGGCCCAGGGCTTTGCCGCCTGCCAGGATGGTCTTGGCGACATAGTTCCAGCTGGGATTTAGAAGAAGGGGGTGGAATTTCCCTGTTAGTATTTGGAATACCAGAGGATGGAGTCCCTGGAAACCAAAGGCCTAGTAATTCTCCTGTTTTATCTTCCTGCAAAGCATGCCTCTTGCTTCTGCTCAGTTAACTGCCTTGCAGATTAATTTAGGGAGTTGTGAGGCAAGTGAAAAAGTTCCAACCTGGAGAGGCAGAGAAAGCCAATTTTTCTGCTGAAATGACTAGAATTCTGAAACGGCAGAATTCTTACGTGTTCCATTTGGGTAAATTGCCTAGCCTTTTGCATGTCAGTTTCCTCAATTGTGAAGTATGGCTCATCAGTCACCTCTACCCTGGCTAATTCATCTTGCCATTTAATTTAATTTAGCAAGCAATTATATTAGTGTTTCCTCTGTGGCTATCTTCTGACACCTCAGTGGAGAGACCCTGCTGTGACAAGTGTCCCCCTGCAGGATGTTACGGTAAGTCTGCAGTAAGGAGCCTATAACTCTGCCTTATGAGAGGATCCGAAGATGAAGGGACATTTGGACTGGGCCTTAAGGGATAAGTAGGAGCCCGTATACAGGGTTGTAGGCTGCAAGCAAGACATGAAAATGTTTAGCTCCATTGTATCATCCTGAGTTTCCATCCTGAGCTGCTTGCCTTGGCCCATTCCGCATGCCACAAGCCAATTTTGTCCTTATCCTACTGGCTTCTGACAGCCTCCTGCCTTCCACAGCCTCTCTGCTCTCCTTCCCTAGACATGTGGCACCCACGCAAAGGCCAACCTCTGCAGTCCTTTAACCAGAGCTGTCAGGAGGAAGGCCAGCCCCTCCACACAGCCGACCTCAAGGCCTGGTAGTCTGATTCAAGTTCACCTTGCCAGCCCTCACCTCTCATTGTGCCCCCTCCACACATGCCACACCGCCAGCAACACTAAACTGTTTTTCGACTCCCCAAGCTCCCCACTGTGCCTGGCTGATGACTAGGAATTTGGGTTTCAGTTTTCGATGTCACTTCTCCCAGAAAGCTACCCCTGACCTGCCCTTAGTCCAAGTTAGGAGCTCCTCTTCCACACTCTCGGGTTTATCCCACGCCTGCCTGCCCTCTCATCACACCGAGGGGTACTGCCATTGCCAGGCAGAGCTGGGCCTGCATCCTTTTCTGCAGTATCCCCCCATCCTACCAGGATACCTGGCACACAGAGATAGCTCAGCAGCTGAATAAATAAAAAATTGACAAACTAAGGGCTAAGAGCCAAATCCAGCCCACTGCCTCCTTTTTAAAAATAAAGTTTTATTGGAACAGAGTCAGTCACACTCCTTCACTTACTATGCCTATGGATACTTTTGTGCTATAACAACAAAGTTCAGTCGCTGCAACAGAGACATATGGCTTATAAAACCTAAAATATTTATATTTAGCTCTCTACGGAAAAAGCTGGGCAACCCTGAAGCAAATGAAGCTCCCCTGAGGGAGTTTTACATTGGCACTAGCTGCCCTGTTCGGACGGGTCCCCAGTGCCCTGGCCTAGGCTCACCATGGACAAGACCTGGAAGAGCAGAATCCAGATGTCATGGGGGCAGACTGTGATGAAACCCACAGGGCCTGGCCAGGTGGCCTTCACACGAACAGCCCCATGATGGGACAATTCACCGTTAGGATTGGATCCTACAGAGCTGCCTGCCCATGTGCACAATGACTAAGGGGCAAAGATATTAGGTGTGTCTAGCAACAGAATACAGAGGAGGAAACGTGCCATGTCCCTCCATGGGGATTGGTTAAGTAAACGGCAGTGCCCCCATCAGTGGAGTCCTGTATTAAGAAGGTGGCACAGCATCATACACACTTAAAGGAGAAGCTCTGAGACTTGAACTGTGATAAAAAGCCCAGAAGATTGTGAAATGCATTTACAATAAAAAATATATATAGAACACTAGTGTGCCTGCATAGGCTAAACAATCATAGACCATTTCTTAAAGGAAGCCTGAGAAAATAGGTACCGGGGGTTACCTCTGGGAAAGAATCTGGGGGTTCCAGAGATTCCTGGAGATGGGTCTCTATTCTCTAAGCTTGAGGTCTCGTCAGTACAAGGAATCAAAGGTGGAAGGAGGGCTTTTCACTCTTTGCCCTGTCATAGTTTTCAAAATTTTGACAAGTATTTATTACCTTTGATAAAAAGCCAGTGCAATAAGAAGTCAATAAAGGACATGGCAAGTCAGGGGACTGGGACCTTCCAACTTTTTCTTGGGGACTCTGAAGCTCACCAGAGCCTCTCCACTAAGACCCCAAATTCTCGACTGTACTTAAGCTGCCTCCCAGGCCACTCCAGGTGTCCCATCTTTCAAGCAGCAGCCATGTGTCTGACTGACAGCTATAATCAACTGGAGTTGCAAGTTGGAGCCCATTGGTGCCTTGCTCTCAGTACTCTTCTGAACATTGGAGGGACCATCCCTACACCACAGCCAGAATGCTAGGTCCAAGAGGAAGCTCTGTCATCTCTTCAGCCCAACCCCTGATTTTACAGATGGGGAAACAGGCCCAGAGAGATGAAGGGATGTGCCCTGGGGCAAATGGCCAGGTCCTGGAAGCAATGATACTGGCCCAGACATCTTGCCTCCCAGGCCACAGTACCCCACCACCAGGATGGCACATAGGGACTCAGGCAGTCCAGCATACAGCCAGGCACATATCCAGATGGAATAGATTTTATTCGTGTGAGTGTTGGATGCCATGAAAAAACAGAAACAGCTGTGCAAAACATAGAATTCTGTAGAGTGATATCTCAGCAAATCCAGTCAGTGCCTTAGAAATCTTCCAGATAAATAAAGCTGTTCTTATTAAGTGCCAAGTTACTTTTAACATTTCCATCACTTTCCATAGAAACAACCTGCAAATCACAGAGTTCTCTAATCTTACTAAACAAAGTAGGTGAAATCACCTTAGGATAACGAGTGTGGGAGACTGGGGGTCACCCTGAGCTGGTGTAGGGTTATTTACCCCGAATGAGGGAGGCTGTATGGCCATTCCCTGCCTCAGACACTGTCTTGGTTATTACCCAGCCCCTGACCTACTTTTCAGCCTCATTCTCAGCTACCATCCCTACGATACAGCTCTTTCCAGAATGCACCATGTACTTTTCCACCCCAGTGCCTTTCTTTATGCTGTTCTCACTTTCTGGGTTGTCCTCTTCATCTGCTTGGCAAACTCCTACTCAACCTTCAACACCCAGCCCAAATGTCACCTTGTCTTTGAAGCCTTCTTTAGTGCCCCCATCTGCCAGGCAGAGAGAGGACCCCTCACCTTGACCATGAGCTCTTCAAGGGCAGGGAAAATGGCTCTCCATGCCTTCTCCTGATGGTGGGCTCAGACACTGTCACTGCTCCATGTAACTGGCCACCAGGGGAATTGAGTCCCAAGCACAAACAACTCAGTGATACTTGGTTGCCCAAGACTGGGACTATGGCAGTGAGATGAATGTGGCCTTAATGGTAGCACATCCTAGAGGTTTAGAGCTGGAAGGAGATGTTGGGACCTGGTGCTGCCCGCCCACTGTTCGGATGAGGAACCTGAGGCCTAGAGAGGGGGAGCACTTCCCCAAGTCCTTTTGGGGAGCAGCCAAGAACTGGTCACCTGACCCCCTTACCATCGCTCCTCTCCCACTGCTCTGACAAAGGAAGCCACAGAGTCAGGGACTACTGTGGTCTGAGGCTGTTTTCCTGCAGTCTTTGAATGCACGATAAAAATGAGATGCAGTTGGTATTATGCCAACAGTTGACAAAAGGGATTAACACAGTCTGTGAGGGCCTGGGAAAGATCCTCAGGGCAGGGCTGCAATAACAGACCTGATAGTCAGGACACAGTGTCAGGTGCAAGGAGAAATGAAACCCCATACTGGTATAGAGTGGTTCAGTGGGGTCTCTGAAAAACCTAGCCTGTGACAGGTGCTCAGGGACCATGTGATCCAAAAAGCCAGGAATGAGCACCTCCTCCAGGGAGCCCTCCTGGCCTGGATCCTCAGAGCACTCCATGTTTCTAAGTCCTCCATGAGCTGGACTTTTTGTCCTGGACTCCAGGGGGCAGAGCCTGAGGGGAACAGAGTGGTGGCTTTTAAGTACAGCTACTTGAGTCATGGGTCTCTATTCGAGTAGATGGGAAATGGCCATTTGCCAGTCTTCTCGCAGGATTCAAGGGGTTTGGCAACAGCAGAAAGGGATTTAGAAGCAAAAAGCTGAACTGCTGACTTCATTAGTGAAGGGCTGTATCCTAATGTCTCTGCATCCTGCCCCAAACCACTGTCATCACACTTCCCACCAGGTGGCCTGCCAGCCCCAGGACATGAGAAGTGCCCCCCAACTTGAGCCCCTCATACTCCTCTCCCCCCCTTCCAGCTGGCGGCACAAGGAAGCTAGTGCAGACCCTCAGGGAGGCCAGGGCAGGAGCTGCTTATGCTGCTGTGAGTGGGTGCAGGCCTCCCTCAGGGACAAGCTCAGGAGAGTGGACCCAGGCTGTTCTGAGCCTCTGCTCTGTGCCCAGTCTCTGGGATGGCAGAGCCCAAGCCACCCCTATCCCCACCCCAGATGGGAGGGGCTGCCCTGAGGCCAGCGGGCTGGACATGCATCCCAGCTCACCACACCCCTGGGGCCTCAGTATGTTCACCTGGAGAGGGGTGGTGGCAGGCAGCAGCACTTCCCGGTGGGAGCGGGGTGAGGCTCGGCAAGGACACCCCAAAGTGTCTAGCCAGGGCGAGGCACCCAGAGGGCCTTCAGAACCTAGCAGTCCCTCCCCCTGCTCCATGTGGTCCCTGCACCTTGCACAGAGGAGCCAACCAGTGTTGAATAGAGAAGCATCCTTTCCAGCCAAACGCTGCGTCCCAGAGTGGCAATGCTCACAGCTTAGGCGCTCACTGGAATCGAGCCTAGCCCCCACCACATCTGGTGATCTTGCCGCCTAGGTGAATGGATTGATCTTGCTGAACCCCCTTTGCCACCTCCCTGCCTCTCCTTAAGCTTGGGGGCTGTTACCTGTCTCAGTGCTCATGGCCACACCTCAGGGGGCACATACAGGGGTCAGACACTTTACAGAAGTGATTGCATTTAATCCTCAACAACCCTCTATTTTACAGATAAACTGAGGCTCAGAGAATTGAGTAACTTGCCTAAAGCCACACAGCTAGTGCTTGCACAATGAGGATTCAAGCCCACTCCACCTGGCCCCCAAACCAGGAGACTAGACCTGCCCCTTCTTCCCCCCACACAAGGTGCTTACTGAGTGCAGGCTCTGAGACCCCTGGCTCTGTCCCTTGACTGGCAGCGTGGCCTTGGACATCACCTTTCTCAGCCTCAGTTTCCTCCTCTGTAAAATGGGCGTGAATAACAAGGCATCTGTTTGCGGTTTGTTGTAAAGACTTACGTGAGACTTCAAGTCCCGGGCCCTCAGCACACTGCTGCCCACTGCCGCCCAGGCTCAGCCTGCTCACAAATCCTGACTCCCTCTGCTCCGGTCTCTTCCTGGGGAATGCCCCTCTTCCCCTCCGGGATGGCATGCAGCTAGGGAGAGTGACAGCCAGCCTCGGGAAGGACCCGAGGCATCCACCGGTCAGCACAGAGGCCCAGTGGGGTCAAACTGGAGAGATGACCCTGGCCTTCTCCCCTTCTCTTCCCCAGCTGCCTGCATCTCTCTATTCTCCCTCAGCAAACCTATCCCAGGGTTGAGCCCACACTCAGGGGGCCCCTTGGTACAAGCCCCTCTGGGAGCTGGAACCAGGGAAGAATTCAGTTCTGTGGTGCCAAGACACCCCCAGGCCTGTGGTCTGGGAGGGCGACAGACTCCACATGTGAAGAGCTTTGAGACAGTGCACACATGGCCCGGTGGGTGGGTGGTCTGCTTGCTGTCACTTCCTCCGAGGGGCCTCCCCAGGTAAAGCACGCCCCTGTTCTCTGTGTCACATCTAATCCCCTTAAGCCCATCTCACAGCCTGTATTTCTCTTGCTCAGTCACTGGTCTACTTGTTCACTACCTGTGTCCTCCACCAGCATGAAGCTTCATGAGGAGAGGACTTTGTTTACCACTGTATCCCCGGTATCCAGATGGTGCCTAGTACACAGTAGGTGCTCAGCAAATGCCTGATGAATGAAGGAACTGTGTCGAACAGTTGGGGCAACACGTGAGCTGGGAAGGAATGTGGGCCTCCCCATTCCTCACCCTCACCCTTGTCTTATGCAATGGGAACAATGCCCCTCTTTCCACCATAGGTAGATTCTGGAAGCCAAACTGTCTTCTAAAAATACCAGTTCCCACCTCTGGTGTGCCCATTGCTTGAAGGAACCTGGCAGCTAATGATTTTATAAAAAAGAGGCATCCCTTTGGTAAAATGACTGACCATCCTTGGCATATTTAGGTTTCTTTCTTAGGAGCTTTGCTTTAACTGTATTAAAGGGGATGGGGAAATTAAGGGAACCAAGGGAAAAAAATATACAGAAAGCTGCAAGGGCTTGCTCTCTGGGACACCCCACCTGGCCGTCACTGCTCCAGATGCCGGGGCATTCCAGGGAGCTGTGAGGGAAGAAGTGGGGTTACTCTGTAGCAGTGTGTTCACGCCACAGAACAGCTACCCAGCAGTGCCAAGCCAAGGCCCCGGTGGCCCTCTGCTTTAATGAATAGGGAATGTTCATTTAAAACAAGAGCTGGGGATGCCTGTTTGTACTAAGTGGCTTCTAAAACAACCGCTTCTCTTAAGGGAGCATTCCCCTACTGCAGTCTTCTTTATAGTATTGATTTAGACAACAACACCTTTTATTTTTCCCCCAGTGGGAGAAAGACTCTAACCAGATTGACCCAATCCACTGATTCAGAATTAACGTGTGATGTCTGATTCATTATTTGAATCATCTAATTGCGAACATAAATCTCTAACCTGAACATGCTCCACAACTGCCCCCCAATACATAGTACCACCTACCATGTGTCAGGCGCTGGCTAGGTACCTCGAGGATGCAGACAAAGCAGACACGGGCCCTGCTCTCGGGAAGCTTGATGGGTAAGGGGACTGGGAGGCAGCTTGCAATTGTTGGTGCCAGCCCTGTTCCCATGAGTTCATGCAATCCTGACAGCAGCTCTGCAAGGTGGGTCTGTATCCCAGTTTATCACAGAGGTCCTGAAAGCCCACAGAGGGTAGGTAATTTGCCCAAAGACACACAACCTGCAAATGATGGAGCTGGGATTAGAACCCCAGGTATATTCTTTCCACTCCACCAGTGGGTCTCAGAGTGTGGTTCCAGGAATAGCACCAACAGGTAGGAGACGTTGGAAATGCAAACTCCCCCCCTCCAGGTGGTTCCAACACCTGCTGCAGTTTGAGAATGTCTGCACTAGGCGGGGCAGTGCCGTGGGCCATCAGTGCAGTGCAGAGAAAGTGAAAGCTCCTGTGGCCAGGATTCTCACCTGACCCTGCTTGGCTTGCTCACTGCACACGTGTGGGCAATATGCTATTACTGACTTCATATAAAGGGCTCTGCCCAGTGCTCTGGGCTGCAGGGCTGCAGGAGAGCAGAGGCTGGGTGGGGCAGTGCCTAGGAGAGACTGAGATGGCTGCAGGGGGGCAGAGGGGCCCAGAGGCAGGGACTGGATTGCTGCAGGCAGACTTGCCCTGAGGCAGATGGGATTCTAGCGCTTGACCTGCTACCATGGGAATAAAGCAGGGTATAAACCCTTTCACCCCAACAATGTTCCACTGTCATTTTCTAGCCTCACTGAATCAAGAATGAACTTCCCAGGGTTGAAACCCATTGGCAAGACAGCAGTAATGGGAGCCACTGGCACTGAGGCAGGACCCACTGCAAGCTGGTGGGGTGGCCATTCAGGGAAGACTTCCTGGAGGAGGTGACGCCTATACTGGGATTTGTGGAGTCAGTGGGAATTCACTGAGTGGCCCAGCAGGAGAAGGGCACAACAAGTACAGGGAATGGCATGGGAAAAGGCTTGGTGAGCTTGGTAAAATAGGATTGTAGTTCTACATATTCGTGCAGTGTGGAGTTGGGGGAAGACTAAGGTATGACGGATGCGGTCAGAGGATGGAGCCGGGGCTTCACCCTATGGGTATGTGTGCAGAGGGTAGAAGCCAGCAGAAGTGGACTGAATTTATCCCCAGTTAGTCCTCCCAAGGAGCACATAACCCCTGTACACCAGTTCCTTAATACTATTCTTTCTATCAGTTAATCTTTTCTATCTACTCTATCAATGAGAAAGCAGTCTCACTGAGCATAAATTGAATTTTCTCATAAAAACAAATCACTAGAACCCAAACATTGTTATAAAAGCCTGCTTGGATTCTATTAGCAGCAGAGGGCCTGTGCTGAAGACCTGCTCTTTGTTTAAAACAGAGATTGGCAAGTATAGAGAATCCACGTTCCAGAAGGCAGCCATAAAGCAGAGTGATGTTTTCTTATATGCTGACAGGGAATGAGACATAAGATAGATGGCTAGGTGAAAAGGCTAAGGTGAAAAATTCTGTACGTGGACAGGAAAGGAAGGGGAGGAGCTAGGCCACAGGGGTGCACATGCGCACACACACTGGTACGTGCTTAAACCATCTGTGGACAGCAGTTCCCTCCAGGGAGCCAGGCCAGGGCAGGGAGGGTGGCTCTCGTTCACTGTCCACCCTTCATATCATTAACTGTCAAACCATGTGACTATAAAACTTCCTATAAAATACTGAAATACAATTAAGCCTTTTTGAGTGATAAAGGTGTTGAAGACATGCTAGCACCGACCGATGCTTTGGTCTGGACGTGATCAAAGGGCTGAAAGAGCGTCAGGAGGGGAGTGACCTTCTCCTGGTTTTCGTGTGATGTGTTCCATGTCGTGCATGCTCAAGCTGTGGCTCACCTGGAATCGTTTCACACCCACACACGGCCAGGGCTTCACACATCCAGACACCCTGCTAGGTGGGTAGTAGGGATCTGAGAATATACTTTTTGCAGCAGGAAATAACACTTTCAAGCATATAATGACTTCACCACCACTTAAGGCTGGAGAGGGCTACCTGGTATCAGAAGGACCCCAGGGGGATGGGGTGGGGGATCAAGGCCCCCTTACTTTCCTCTTGGGAACAAGACTTGGCTGTGGCCCCACTGTATGCCCCTTGCATTGCAAAGAGTGAAGGACAGGCCCCCACTTGAGGCTGGTGTCTACAGCTTGACAAACGCTATCTTGTGGAATCACTCAAGTCCCATTATTAGTCCATAAGGAAACCAAAACAGAGGTTAACTGGCCCACCTTGAGGCCCTTCAGCTAGTCGCTGCACTGCTGGGATTCCAATCTGTGGGCCTAGTTGGGAAAAGGCTGAGCGCCTCTGAGCCCAGTGAGCCTTGGGTTGGTAAAAGAACCTGAACCCATGAAATCAGAAGAAATCTCACAGCCCAGACTGGGTCACCCCAGGCTCCTGGAGTGGACCCACAATGCACACTCTTTACACAACACAACTCACAATAGTTTTGGTCTCTCTTGCCATTTACACAAATGACTATACTTTATGTGTTAATAGCAAAGATATCAAGGTTTGGAAATCCCTGGAGTGTTGGAAACGCAATTTGTAATTACAAGCATACAACAGTTTGTTCAACACGTCAGCTATGTCTACAGTAATTATTACCCCAGTTAAGGGTAATCCACACTTAACACACCACCGTGCAAGAGGATGGGAAGCCAGGAGTCGGGGCCCTGGTTTTTATCCAGGCCGTGTTCCCTTCTAGGATGCTCCCCATTTCCACCCACAGTGGGCCTCACCTCACGGCAGGAACACCTGCGGGACCCCTCCCGGGGCTCAGGCCCCCAAGGAGGGACAAGCAGGCACTCCTTCCCTGGAGGCATTATCCCCTCAGGAGGGGCCCTGTACCAGGCTTGTGTCCCATTTTCCCCAGGGCTACTTCCCAGTAAATCCCATCTTGCTTTCATCAGACGGCTTGCTGTAGGCTGCGAGCAAACGAGGCTCTAGCTTCTGCCCCAATTCCCTTAGAGGCTACCTGGTGTTCCGTGGCAGGGACGGCCAACTGCGCCAGCAATGGCTGTAGCCGCCATTTATTTTCCAGGCCCCCATGGGGTCCACATAGGGTGTCTGCAACCCTCCCAACCCCAGGGCAGAGTCCACATCTTTATGGAAGGGATGGAGGCTCACTTGCTTAAGGTGCAAGACTGCCCACCAGAATGTGGGGAGTTTGGATTTGATACCAACGGGTGGCCCAAGCCAGGAGCATTCCTGGGGTGCAGCCTCTGGTTGGAAAGGGCGCTTCTCATTCAACACACATTGCTCCTCCTGTGCCAGGTATGGGGGTCCTGCTGGAGCAGGGGAAGGGACTCCAGGTTCTGACAGTCACTGGGTTCCTGGCCCTGGCTGTGCTCACATTCACTGGGTACTACAGTGTGCTTTACATTCGTAGCTTGCTGACACCCTGCCCAACCAGCACGCACAGACGTCAGTGTCTGCATTTCACTGGCCAACGCTGCAGAGCAGAGATGTGGACCCCAGTACTCCCCTGCAAAGGGTGGTTTCACCCAGCTGTCCCCATGTCGGCCTTGGTGGCAAATTTAGATCAGCTTAAAAAGACAGGATGGAGCCCTCCTCAGAGGGGATGAAAGACGGGGTAGTGGCAGCTGCAGGCTGGAGCCACTGACCAGCAGTCTGGGCGTTGCCATTTGGCTCAGGGGTTGAGTGAGGAGCAGGGGAAGCCTGCCCCGTTTTGGCCTGACCAGGCTGGTCTCCACCCCCACCTCTCACTGGGCTGGTCCTCACTGGTCCAGCCCATCAGCTGCCGCTGGGGGCTTGCGCCACCTGGCGCCCTGCTGGAGAACTGCAGCCTGGCCTTTCCAGTCCCAAAGCAGGTGACAGGACAGGGTGGTAACCTGCCCTGGGCACCTGCCCCAAGGGAGACTACTGAGCCAGCCCGTGGACACCCGCCTCCCCCAGCCTCCTTATTCAAGCTGCTTCTTCTGTTCTGACTGCACAACCTAAGACACCCTCGTCCCTGACCCTGTTTGTTATACAGAGGGAGGGCAGCTGGGTTGGGAAGCAGAGCCAGGACTTACACCCAATGTCACTGACTTTGCAATGTAACAAGAAATCACTGTCCTGCTAGAAACTCGGGCTCCTCATTGCTTAAGAAATTCCTTAACAAATTCCTTGCCACACCCACAGGCCCCCGTGGATTTGGCCTCTGCCTGTCTCTGCCCTCCTCATTCTACCCCAGCCTCATATCCAGCAAGCTGGCTCCTGCCCCTGGGCCTTTGCATAAACCGTTCCCTCTGCCTGGTACACACGTCTCTCCCTTTTCACTTACTTAACCCTGACTCAACTTCCTGCTTCACTTCCTTCAAGGAGGCATTGCTTGATCTCCTCGCAGGCCCCACTGAGCAGTTCCTACCTGCCCCTGCCCGCGGGGAGCACTGGCAGCTCTGTGACCTTGACAAGAAGGACCATATCTGCTGGACTCACCATTTATTTCCAGCGTGGAACATACTAACTAGGAAGGTGAGAAATATTTGTGGATCAAATGAATTATGTCTAGTCCAGGTGAGTCCCTGCCCCCAAATCCACATGCCTTCATAAATAAAGTGTTCACTTCTAAAGAGGCCAGGTAAGGGTCCTCCATACTCGAGTTCTGGGGGGCTATGAACAGATGGTAAAGTCGAGGGTCGGTGCAGAAGTGTCCTGACCAGGAGTAGACAAAGGGCACCTGGCTGTCTACAACTGAGATGTGGGTCCACATCTGCTTTAAGCGGAACCATTCTGTGGCCCTAAGGCCAGGCATGTGGCTCAGTTCCCTTGAGGATTCACCAGACCCAGGTCTCCTCAAGGTTTTTGCACAAAGCAGGGCATTTGGAGTTCCCCTTCCCCTGGGGTTATCCGCAGAGTTCTGGAGGGCAATTCAAGAAAACTGAGTACAGGAAGACCACGTAAGTGGAGAGGAGAACTCATACCAGGGTACCTCTCCTTTGCCAGTGAGCATGCTCAAGGCTGGTTCCACCACCAGCATGCAGGGCCCCTGCCTGTCTGTGAATTTGTGAAAGGCGCCCTCTCCTGGCAGATAGCCTCCCAGGTCTGCGGCTTGGCAAGACTGAGTTCTTTCTTTGCTCTTGTGCAGTGCACAACCTGAACACCTCTACTACACTGGAAGGAAGCGCCTGGAGCTCTGCCCCACTGGGTGACTGTGACCCTTGCTCCCTGCCACTCCCCTGAGAGCAACAGTGGATCCTGCTCTTCCTTCAAGGGGACAGGAAGCCCTTCTGGTGAGGCCTGTAGTCATGCATGCAGGGTACGTAGCTATATGTAGCCACCTGTTTGCCTTCCTTTTCAGACCCTGGAGAGATAAGCCCTGCCCTGCAGCCCTCTGGGAGATTTACATGGCAGAGATAAGACACAGACAGGACAAGGAATCACAAGGCCTACAGAGAAAATGTCAGAGGGACTTAGCATTGACTTCAGCTGTCCCACGGAGCACCATCAAAGCTCAACAGGAAGTCAGTGACAACCCCAGGCCACATCATGGGCTTTAGCCCAGGTGGGGTGGGCGACGTGTGGCCTGCTCGGGTCTTCAAGGAGACAGACCTTCAGCCCTCTCATGGAGGTTGCCGCGTGCCCTGGGCTTCTGCACTGAGTCAGGAGCCCAGAGGAGGCTTGGGCCGGCTCAAGGTCACCCAATAGCCAGCTGGCAGCCGCTGGGCCTGAGCCAGGTCCCCAGGCTCCTCCTTCACATCAGACCCAGAGCTACAGGAGCAGGGCGGAGGGCGAGCTGGTGTCCGACTTGGGCCTTCACAGGGCACAGAGGGACTGTTCTTTGCTGCTCAACAATCTTCCTGTTTGCCCCACGCCAGACTGCAGGCTCCCTCAAGTCCTGCTAATGAGGAAAATCTGGTGCCAGTGTCCACAGATATGTGTGCCTTCTGGAGGAAGGTGGTAGCTGGGCTCTCCGGGCCGAGTGGGAGGATTTAAAGGCCCAGAGGGAAGTCACAGGACCAGGACAGAGCGAGCTGCCAGGTGTTTTCTTTAAAAAATAATATATAATATATATATATAGTATATACTCTCCTGAGTATTTCTGACCAGATACCCTAAAAATGCTTTTCATGCTTTCTCTGTGTGGGGGGGTGGGCAGGGGAGCATATGTAGTTTTCATTGTATGCTCTTATAACCTTAAACATTTTCACCATGTGCCTGTATTTCCTATGCAAATATTAAACTCATAGAAACAAACATAGGAAGACAGGAAGGAAGGAAATGGACAGGAGATCAGAAATTCAGAGGACAGAGGGAGCTCAGGCATTGATCTTCCCTATAAAAACCTATAAAAACAAAAGGTAAGATTTCCTGAGCGCTTGCTGACAACCGGGGGTGTTCTGAAGCCCTTTAGTGCCCCGTGGCATTTCGGCCTCAGAGCTACCTGCACAGGTGGGCCCTATTATCGCTACCCCCCTGCACAAACCAGGAGACAGAGCCAGGTCCCAGCTGCCAGCCCAGGCTGAGTAGGCCCGGGGGTGCCGGTTCTTGCTCCGGCCCCCATGTCCCCCTGCAGGGGCCCAGAGTTCTCAGAGAGCCCCAGGGAGCAGAAGTACTGCTCCAGGGGGAATGTGCCTCGTCAGGCAACCGAGGGGAGTCCACAGGCAGGAGCAGAGCCTGCAACTTCTGGGGTCACGTAGGCAGGCCACTGAGATGCTGGGGGGCCATCCTCCCAGCCCAGGCCCCAGCTGGAACCACAGCCTTCCCCAAGCCTCAGTCGCCTCATTGATTAAATGGGTGACTCTTCCCTACCTTGCAGGCAGGAGTAAACATTACCCAAGGGGAGGTGCCTGGCCCACAGAAGGTGCTCCGCGCACACCCACTCCCTCCCCACTTCCCTGCTCTGATGACTTCCAGAGCAGGAAGGCCTGGTTCGCAGCTGGTTGCCTCCTGCCAGGCCAGGTACTGGCCACTGTCTGGGGGAAGACACCAGGATCAGGGCAGACTGGAGGCTAGCAGTGAGCCTCCTGCCTAGGGGGCAGGCCTTGGGCCCTGAAGAAGACATAGAGACCCTTGGGGTACAGGCAGGCAGGGTGCCTGTGCATGTATTTGAGCTCAAGTGAGCCTGCACAGGGGCCTGAGACCCGGCAGGGCCTCGCCGCAGGCAGTGGTCTCCCACCTCCTGGCTCTTGGCTGCTCGAGCAGACACAGATGGAAAGAACTTGGGAGGGAACATTTTACTTTTCAGAGATACCCAGAGCTGGACAGGGAAGACACTGCCAGGGACCATCCTGGCCCTCCCTTACCTTGGTCCAGAGCCCAGTCAGGTGCGGAGGGCCTCCTGCCACAAATAGGAGCAGCCTCGCTGGCCTCTGGGGGCCTCCTCTGTGACCAGTGTAGATAAGCTCCCTCAGCTCTCACTGGGCCTGTGCAGTGACCACTGAGGGTCATAAGTCCTGAGCCCTGGCTTAATCCACCAGAGGCCGAGTCAGCGCCAGCCAGACATGTGACAGGGCGCAGCCCCACAGACCTGTTTGGCCGGAGCAGCAGCTGGTACAGTGGGGGAGGGCTGTCTTCCCTGCCCTCAGGGGCTGTCCCTGGTCACCACACTCCTGCTGGACCTTCCAGGCCAGAACCTGCAGTCCTGGGCGGCTGCCTGCCTGCCCAGGAAAGGTATGATGTATTGTGGGGGGTGGGAAGGGGGAGGGGAGCAGACTGGGAAAAGGACATGTTTGTCACCAAACAGGGCTGGGCTGCCTGGGGGATGGTGTGTGTGAGACAGGGGGAAATGGGACCCTTATCTCATACTATGTATGAATATCAATTCTGGGTAAATTGAAGATCTAACAAAGAAGGTGAAGATGGGAAAATCTTCATGACCACAGGGTAGGATAGGATTTCTCAAAACATTAATAAAAAAAGTGAAAGATTTGACTACTCCAATGAAGAGCTCTGAAATTAACATGTTCATGCCCAGACTCCAGGAAAAGGGACAAAGCCAAGATATTCACACAACTGAGGAAGGGTCAAGAATCTGGAATGCCTGCAGAATCCTCTGAACCAACAAGAGAATAAAAAGACATCCCAAGATGGGCAAAAGACGTGAACAGGAACTTCACCAAAGAGGAGATCTGAACGGCCAACAGACATACAAAAAAACCCCTGCCCAATCTCATCAGTAACCAGGGAAATGCAAATTAAAAACACCAGAGAAATCATTACATGCCACCCCCCACCCGCCTAGCTGAGCAAAGATGCCCAAGCCTGACAATGGGAGACACCACCCAGAGGTGCAGGCGCCTGGAGCAGCTCCTGCCACGTGCACTGGGATGGGACACCAGTGGATTCAAGAACAACAGCCCCCAACTATCAGCAGCCCACATACCCTTCCCAGGAGACTGCATAAAGAGCTGGGGGCCTAGTGACACACTGGGGTACTACACAGCGGTGACAAGGACCAAGTACAGCTGCTCCTGGCTGGACGGGTCGCAGAGCCACAACTCAGAACAGAAGCCAGATGCAAGTATATCCAGCCTATTCAAAGGCAGCTCAACACTAAGAAAAACAAAATTGTATTGTAAAGAGTTGTTTGGATGTGAGGTAAGGCAGTGAGAACAAGAACATTATCATCGCAAAAGTCAGGATGGAGAGACTTGGAGGGCAAAGAGCGTGCGGGGAGTGGGCTCTTCCCTGGGTGGCGGTGGCGGTCACAGACGTTCTTTGAGCTGTTGTATGTGTCTCTTTTCATCTCATCTTTACACATCATGTTTAAAATAGAAAGGCATGTGAGGCATGGGTAGGGGACAGGCAGGGACCCCAAGCTGCGATGGCAGAGCCACCTGCCAGTGTAGCTTCAACCTGACAGCACCCCAGCTGCACAGGACATCCGAACTGGAAGGGTTCGTCCTGCTCTCTCAATGCGCAGACAACAACTGAGAATTAGAGACCTCAAGGAACTTGTCCAAGGTTGCACAGCAAGTTGGAAGCCAGCAGGGCCAGGGCTGGGACCTAGGTCTCACGGAGCCCAAACCAGGGATCTCTCCTCTTCTTTTGTAAACACCTTTAACACCAACCAGGGCAGAGTGGGGAAATTCTTTCCTTTGCTTACTCATTTATCGTGAGTAAGAAAAGCTCCTAGAGGGAAGGGCTTTCTGTCTGTTTTGCTCCTGTGGTATCACAATGGGAGTGCTGTAAATATTTGGTGAGTAAGTAAATGAATGGAGCTGACATTTTTATTTGGACTTTGAGGTCCTAGAAATACTTTAGCAGCTTCTATGATAACCCCAGAGGAGAGAATGAAAAAAATAACCAAATGACATTGATACACTTTCACAGATTTATTTACATGACTGTCTTAGGAGAGTGGTACTACCATTGAGCCCATTTTAAAGAAGAGGAAACTGAGGGTCAGGTTTAGTGACTTGCCCAAGGTCACAAACCTAGGAAGTAGAGAGCTGGGATTTGAACCCAGTCCCAAAGCAGGCTGGCCCTCAGCGGGTCCACACACCTGAGCCTATAGGATCTGCATGGCATGCTTCAGCCACTCTTGTCCACACCCCCTGACCCCCAACCCATTTGGGAGTCAGTTAAACCTATGAAGTGTTTTCTGGTCTCTTCTAAGCTCCTTCACCTGAGGGAGAAGAAACAACTTGTTCAAAGTAACAAGGAGCCCCCCTCTCTGACCTCCAAGCTCCCAAATTAGTGTGGCCAACAGTGACCCCAGCGGCTGCTCATGGATTTGCCATCAGACACTCAATTTCCTTCCTGCTTCAAACCAAATCCTCAGGCTCCTTGGCTAAGTTCAAAACCTGGTCTGAGTTCCACATCTGGAAAAGTTGAATAATGAAGTATTCCCATAATACCTCCAGGCAATTGGCTTTATTAAAACACCCTGGCATTTAGCAATTTTATGAACCTATATTACCAGCTTGATAGCTTTCATCGAGTCCTCAGGTAATTAAAAAAAAAACTCTTTGGCTCTGGAGTCTTGGAACTAAAAATACTCTCCAGGGCATCTAAACAGAGACACACAAATCCTCTGTACCACCTCAGTTTGCACACCTCTAGTGAGGGGGACTCACTGCCTTCAAAGGTGGCTTGTTTCTTGTCTCAGCTCAGTTGGGTACAACACAGATTTACATTAGCCCCTGGCGCTGGGGACTGGGCCGTGCACCGTTCTGCCCTTGGGAAGCTCACTCTTGCAAAGATTGTGTCATCGCAACAGGAAGGGACAGGGCACGGGCTAGCATTGCCTTCTGAAGAGGCGGAGTGTGAGGGCTGAGGTCCTGTACGTGGTTACTTGTGGATTTATATGGGTCGGCGTGGACCTGGTGCAGTGGAGTCCCCGGAGGACTGCCTCCCTAAGGGGGTCTGGGCAGCAAGCTGCAGGCTGAAAGGACTATCTCTGGTGGTGGGTGGGAGGGTGCAGCATTCTAAATCATTCCCCCTGGCCTGTGGGGTGGATATCACTGTTTTATTATTATGCTTCTAGAACCTTCATACACACTAATGGATGGGCTTGTGGATTTGCAGATGAAATGGGATAATATATGCGAGGGCCATATATTATGGGTCTGGCAAGGAGGAGGCTTCAACAATGCTTGCTGGGTGTGAACTGAAATCGTGCTGGACCAGAAGGCCACATATACACAGTTCTCCAAAGAGTCAGGGAGAACCTGGCTGCCTGCACCTTGCCCTTCCAAGCTGTCATGTGCTATGGCAGTCCTACTGAATATCCCTGGGGGGTGGAGAGGGCAGGTCTTAAAGACTGGTGTCTCACCAGGGGTGTCAACTCAGTCATCCCCTCACCGCTGCACACTGCTCCCCTGTTCTGTCATTCTGAGGGGAAGACTTGGGGACCTGGGGCAGACAGAGCCAAAGAGGCGAGCCTGATGAAGGATGAGCAGAGGCTCCTAGCTGCAGGGTGTATTCCTGCAGGAGCCCAGTCAGGGCAAGGCAGAGTCTGGCGGGCATGAGATGCTGCTCCCCGGAGCAGATTTGAGTCACATTTCATGGTAGCCATGAACACCACGTCTGAGCAATGGTGGATGACGGACCCCATCAACTGGATGGGTCTTCACCCAGCCTCTTTCTTGCAGCAAACACCTCCTGATAGGTGAGAACAACACTGACCCCTATCTCCTAATTATGAAGAACCAGCAGGGAGTGACGAGGTATCTGTTCAGTCCCCGGGATTCACAGACCCAGGTTCACAGCCTCTGTGACCAGGTAGCGTCCAGCTCCAGTGGCACCCAGTGATGGGGAGTGTACAAGAGCAAGGATGCCCATGTTCTTCTAGGCTGGGGGTACTTCCGTGCTCAGCTGACCCCCCCTACCCCAGTAGTTAGAACACAGGGAAGGTGAGGGCACAAGGCTGGGCCTTGGCATTCCCCTCTGCACAGTGGGGAAGGGGCATGACTAACACCACGGAGGTTGCTGTGGGGCCAGTGGGCATGGGGTGGGCAGGGCAGGGCAGGCTGGTCAGAACAGTGGCTGGAAGGGCAGGCAGCCATGGGTCCTTTAAGCAGCCTTGAGAAAGGGTAGCAGCTCTGGTCATGAGACCCAAGATTACTTAATGTTTGCAAACTGTGCAGAAGCCTGAGTCCCCCCCAGAGGAGGGTGCCAGTCCCCTTCCCGGTCCTTCCACTACAGGGACCTCTGTGGGGAAATGAGCCCTCCGAGTCTTCCCAAGGCAGTAGCTTCCCAGGGACGGCTGGATGGCGGGACAGCTGCAGACAGGGGGATGCTGCGTGACCTTGGATGTGTCCCTGCTTCTCCCTGGCCTTAATTTCCCCATTTCTAACAAGCGATTGGCCCCAGGAAGCTCCCTCCAGCACTGATGCTCAGTGGCTGGGCTGTGGGCATTGTGGTGCCCTGAGCACCTCCTAGCTTGTCTTTTTCTGCCTCCAGAAGGGTCTGGGCTGTTTTTATTCTCTCCTTTCAAACCCAACAGCCACATGTGGGGTCAGAGGCCTGGCAACCTCACCAGCCCAAGGAAGGAGCCAGGCATAATGCTGGGGGTAGGGGAGGATGACCAGAGGGCCATGCCTGTGTCCCCTCAGCTCTGAGGGGGCTGCATGAGCTGGCATGGGCACTGTCTGGTGGGAGCTGACCACAGAGTGGAGTAGTGGTTCCTCAAAGTGCCCAAGCAGATTCCTGCTTCTAGCCTAGAACAAGTGCCCTCCCACCTCCACCAATTACGGAATGGAGTGTGCCCAGAGCAAAATGCACAGAGCTCACCAGGCAGAGGGACCGCTGTCCCTGTGAGTCTCATCTCGTGGACAGGCCTGGGGGAGGGGACACCCACTGTCAGCTTTCTGCTCCGTTTGCTTCAGGAACAGATCAGCTGTGACAGTTGAGAGCTTGGAAATTTAAAGTGGCAACTGCCTTTAGAAACAGGGAGTGGGGCTTCCCCAGGACTGGGACGGGGGAGGGAGCTCTGATTCACCTCTGCCGACCACTCCTGCCCCCTCACTGTCACTGCCTGAGGGCAGCCAGTGCTGGGCAGAGTGAGGGTTTCCCACCCTCTGAGCCCTCTGGCCCACTAGGGCCCTGCCTTGGGCTGACAGGTGGAGCAAGGTGTCCGGACACCCAGGCTGTCTTGGACCCCTACCGCCTCCTGCTCCATTTGGGACTGAGTCAGGAGAGTGCTGTGGCTGTTCCAGCCCTTAAGCTCTGTCACCTAAATGACACCTGCCCCCTGAGGGTCTGACCCCGGGGGACCCCCAAGACTAAGAACCGGCTTCTTGCCCACTTTGTGGCAGGAGGAGGGGCTGCCCAAGGTCACACAGTGGGGCAGGGGCAGCGCAGGATTTGGACCCAGCCCAGGCTCCTCACTCCCTCCCGGCAAGTCTTTCAGGCTCCCAGCGAATTCCTGAGATGCCTCAACCTCCCGCTCGCAGGCTCCGGACCCTGGATGCGGCTGCGGCGGCGGGATTTCTCTGCCCCAGGCAGGAGCAGAAAGGAGCGAGGAGAGAAGGGAGGGAGATGGGGTTGGGGGTGGCTTCGCGCGCTGACCCGTAGGGCCTGGATTCACGGTTCCCTACCTCGCCAACTGCATAGACGCGGAGATGGAGCCCCCTGAGCCCTCCTCCCCCAAGATCAACCTTTAGCGTTCTCGAGGTTTCAGATTAGCCGACCGCATAGCCCCAGAGGCTGAATTTCCTGCGTCCTCACTGCCCGAGTCCCTGAAAGCGACACCGCGGAGCCCCAGCTCAGAAAGACCAGCGTTGGTGCCCCCCCCCCCACCCTCCGGGCCGCCTGCTCCGCCCTGGCCCCACACCCGAGAGCCTGGGGGCCTCTGATCTCCAACCCTACAACCCGCGGCCGGTGTCGTCGCCGCCACTGCGGCCTCGGAACCTCCTCCCGGGCCTGGCTCCGCAAAGCCGCCCGCGATCCCCCGCCTCCAGTCCCCCCATCCCGCCCCGCAACACCGGTTCGCAGGAGCTGCTCGCGCGTTCGTTAGCCGCGGCCCCGGGGGCGAAGCTGCTGCCCAGGCCTCCCAGCACCGAGGATCCCCGGACTGCGGCCCCCCGACCCCAGCCCCGGGCCCCGACCCGCACCGCACCGGCCGCCGCCGCGCGCGTCCCCCGCGGCCCGCCTCCTACCTCGCGGGTCCGCCTGCAGCCGCCGAGCGCGCGCCGTCCCCGCGGCGGGCACGGAGCGGGCGCGGCCCCAGCGCGTCGGGCCGGCCCGGCGCGAGGAGGGGGGGGGGGGCCGGGGACTCGGGAGCCGGGGACCCGAGCAGAGCGCCGCCGGCCGGGGCGGCCTCCCCGCGCGCCGGCCCTCCCGCCGGCTCCACCGGGCGCGCGCCGTGACCTTGGCTGTGGCCTCTCCGCGCGCGGCCTCAGTTTCCCCTTCGAAAGGGGATCAGGGGGGCAGGGAGGACGGGGCCGCCCTAGCCGACGACGTCACCCAAGCCCGGGCGAGTTGAGGGCGCTCGGCCCGTGGGGCCGCTGTAGCGGACGGGCCCGGGGAGCGGGGTAGCACAGTTCGGGCGCTTTGGAGGGGGCACCGAGGCCCCAGCGTTTCTCTCAGACTCGCGAGACCCCTAAATAAACACCTAGCAACCTCAGCCTCAGGCCAAGTCCCCTGGCCCCTCCCCCCGGAGGATCGTCCTCCCTGAAGGCAATGCCCAGCTCCCCTCCCCCCAGTTCCCCCAGTTTACAGATGAGCAGACTGAGGCCCAGAGAGGGGCAGCCACTGGCCCGGAGTCCATCCACCCTGCGGCCCCTCTGGACATGCGCTCCTTGCAGATTTGGGAGGCGGATCCGGGCCTGACGGCAGCGCCCCTTACATCTCAGCAAACATGAACTGCGCCAACTGAATGCTGAGGATGGGCCTCAATGGCCTCGCAACTGTCACAGAGAATGGGATGGCACAGACTGCCCCAGTCCGTGGGGAAGAGGCGCAGATGGAAGAGGCTGGGCCAAAGGGGCAGGAGAGAGGTGGGCGTACGGGAGAAGGGTACCTAAGGAAAAAGCAAAGATAGGCTGCGCTTTCCCGGTGTGTAGGGGGGAGAAGGCAGGTCTGGGAGCCTTGAACAGCAGACCAAAGATAAAAGCGGTCTCCTTTCGTAGGCAGCAGGGCTTCTCCCCAACCCGCAGGCAGTGTGGGGCAAGGGCGTCAGCAATCCGGGCTGTGTTTAGGAAGCGCCCCCTGGTGACCAGAAAGGGCGACACAGGAGACGAGAGGGCCGGGGCTGCAGTGGTCCAGCTTCAAGGAAGCAGGGCGAGTGATGCAATGAGTCAGGAGACTGGGGTCCCTGCCGGTAAGAGTAAGCCAGGTAAGAGTAGGCAGTGGATCCAGGAAGAAACAGACAGCTCAGAGGTGAGGGGTGGACATTTTGCTCAGCACTTTATGAGGCTTTTCATTTTCTTGAGGTATCATCCCAATTTTACAGACAAGGACACGGCAGCACGCAGAAGACAAGTCACCGCCCACATTCACACAACTGCTAAGTGGCCCAGCTGAGATTTGAACACAGGCTTGCAAGGCTGCAGAGTCTAAGCGGAGGGCCTGACCACCGCAGTCTCCTATCTCACAGTGTTTATCAAGCACCCAGGGTGTTCCAGGAATGTACATGGCCTTGGTGACAGAGACGAAAAATCAATGTTCCAGCTTCTAGTGGATCTTCCTCACCTTGTGGCACCTTATTGGTGCTCACAGCAAACCAGACAGGGGCCCCACCCTAGGGGATGGCCTTCAGGGACAAGCCATGAGCACCCCCCAAAAACCCCATGTAACATTCTTCTGTATTGCTAGAGGTTTTTTTTTTTTAAGAATGATGAGTTATTGTTATGATTTCAAAAATGGTTTTAAAAAGAGCACTACAGAAAGGTGCTTGTAGTTCCCATAATTTAAAATGCTCTGCTAGACAAGCCACATCCTTTGTGCTAGGAGGGACTGAAAAGCAGTACCTGACTGGTGGGAGGGCAGGTGAAAGAAGTGAACAGTCAGGGTTTTAGAATCTCTTCAGTCTGGGCAACTCCCACCATCCTTCTGAGCCTCATTTGAGTTCATCTGTTAAGTACAACTGATGATAAAAATCCCCTTGAATGGCTGCCTCCCTTCAAAGGCCGCTGTGAGGATTAACTGTGACATTGTAGGAAAAGACTGTGTAAAATGCCCTGTATAAATATTTTTATTCCCAAAGCTATAAAATAAAATATTGATAAATTTAACTCTGTAAACATTAAAACTTCTGAACAGAATAAAAAATGCCACTAAGAAAAAAAAAAAGGCAAGTGGTAAATTAAAAAAAAGTCTGTAGCACATATGTGAGAAGTTAATTGAGGGAAATGAGATGAAAGTTAATTTCCCTGATACATACAGAGCTCTTTCAAATCGACAGGAGAAAGATGACTAACCAATTAGAAAAAAGAGCAAAGTATAAGAACACACAGTTCACGGAAAGATACTCAATTTCACTTGTAATTAAATGCATATTAAAGGAATACAAATCAATACACAACATGCCTGTCATTTGTTTAAACTAGCAAGTTAGCAAAAAGAAGTAAGTTTGATAATACTTCTGCTTTGAAGGTGGAAGGAATTCAGTGCACTCAAAAACAGTCAGGTGGAGTGCGAGATGAGGCAACCTTGCTTGAAGGATGATCTGACAGAGCCATACAACACACTCATGCTAATGTAAAAACACAAGGACGGTTGACATGGTATTCTGTGTAAGATTGAAGCAAACAAAGAAGAGAAACACCACTGGTGTCCAATGATAGGGGATGGAGACATGAATGAACACACCCGTAAGCTGGGACTTTATCCTGGGCTGGAAAGATATCCAAGATGCATTCTAGTGAAAAGTACAAGGGACAGAAGGCTGTGTATGTTATGATCCCTTCTGGGTACATTTTAAAAGGTTATACATATATGCATACTGGAACTTCGTAATTTTCCCCCCAGTGTATACACACTTACCAAAACAAACGTATACATGGCTACCTTTTGGGAGGATGGTGACATGTACGGAATGAGTATGTGAGAACTTTTGCTTTTCATTTTGTACTTTCCTAAGGATTAGTTGAGTTTTAAAAAGTCACCAAGGGTTTTCTGGACATAGGCAGAGTTAAATTTTCTTTATATGCATTAAGAAGTTAAGTAACTGTTAACTTGTATTAAAAAAATTAAGTAACTGTTAAATGACATAAAAAAGGCTATATATGACAAACACAGATAGCAACATACTCAATGTATGAAAAAAAAAAAGCTGAAAGTTTTCCCTTTAATATCGGGAACAAGACAAGGATGCCCACTCTCACAACTTTTATTCAACATAGTCCTGGAAGTTCTAGCCGTGGCAATCAGATAAGAAAAAGAAATAAAAGGCATCCAAATTGCTAAGGAAGAAGTAAAATTGTCACTATTTAAAGATGAGATGATACTGTATATAGAAAACCCTAAAGACTCCACCAAAACAATTTTTAAAAAATTAATTCATAAAGTTGCAGAATATAAAATCAATATAAAGAAATCTGTTGCATCTCTATATGCAAATAATGCATAATAACTAGCCAAAAGAGAAATTAAGAAATCAATTTCATTTATAACTGCATCAAAAATAATAAACTATCTAGAAATAAATTTAAGCAAGGATGTGAAAGACCTGTGCTCTGAAAACTAAGACATAAATGAAAGAAATTAGTTGACACAAGTAGATGGGAAGATACTCCATTCTCATGGACTGGAAGGATTAATATCATTAAAATGTCCATACTACCGACCCAGAGCAATCTATAGATTCAGTGTAATCCCTATCAAAATACTAAAGGCATTTTTCACAGAACTAGAGCAAATAATCCTTAAATTTATATGGGACCATAAGAGACCTCAAATAGCCAAAGCAACCTTGAGGAAAAAGAGCAAAGCTGGGGGTATCACATGCCCTGCTTTCAAACTATACTGTAAAGCTACAGTGATCCAAACAGTATGGTACTGGCACAAAAATAGACACAGAAATTAAAAGAATGAGCCCAGAAATAAACCCATGCTTATATGGCCAATTAACCTATGATAAATGCAAGAATATACAATGGGGAAAAGACAGTGTCTTCAATAAGTGGTGTTTGGAAAACCAGACCACTTTCATACACCATACACAAAAATAAATCTGAAATGGATTAAAGACCTAAATGTAAGACCTGAAACCATAAAATTCCTAAAAGAAAACGTGGGCAGTAAACTCTTGAACTTCAGCATTAATAATTTTTTTCTGGACATGTCTCCTCAGGCAAAGGAAACAAAAGCAAAAATAAACAAGTAGGATTATTTCAAACTAAAAAGCTTCTGCACAGCAAAGGAAATCATCAACAAAATGTAAAGGCAACCTACTGAATGAGAGAATGTATTTGCAAATGATATATCTGAAAAGGGGTTAATACAAAAAATACATAAAGAATTCATTCAACACCAAAAAAAGAAAACCTGAGATTTTTTAAAAATCCCAATTAAAAATGAGCAGAGGACCTGAATAGACATTTTTTCAAGGAAGACTTGAAGATGGCCAATAGACAGGAGAAGATACTGAACATCACGAATCACCAGGGAAATGCAAATTAAACCACAATGAGATAGCACCTCACACCAGTCAGAATGGCTAGTATCAAAAACACAACAAATAACAAATGTTGGCAAAGATGTGGAGAAAAGGAAATCCGCACACACTATTTTGAGGAATGTAAATTGGTGCACCACTACAGAAAACAGAATGGAAGCTCCTCAAAATGTTAAAGATAGAAATACCATACAGCCCAGTAATTCTACTTCTGGGTATTTACCCAAAGAAAAGAAAAACATTAATTCAAAAAGATGTATGCACCCCTAGGTTTACTGCAGCATTATTTAAAACAGCCAAGATGTGGTATGTGTATATATAATAGAATAATGGTATAGGGTATATATAATGGAATATTACTCAGTCATAAAAAGAATGAAATCTTGCCATTCACAATGACATGGATGGACCTAGAAGGTATCTTGCTAAGTGAAGGAAGTCAGACAGAGAAAAACAAATACCATGTGATTTCACTTACATGTGGAAGCTAAAAACAAGGGAACAAACAGACAGACAAATCCAGAAACAGACTCCGAGACACAGAGAACACACTGGTGGTTGCCAGAGGGTAGGGGGGAGCGGGAGGATGTACCAACTATGTGAAGGGGATAAGAAGGTACAACCTTCCATTTATAAAATAAATAAGTCACAGAGATATAATATACAGTATAGGGATTATAGTCAATAATACTGTCATGACTTTGTACAGTGACAGTTGACAATTACACTTACTGTGGTGAGCCTTTAGTGGTGTAGATAATTGTCAGATCACTATGTTGTATGCCTGAAATTAGTAAAATATTGTGTCAACTGCACTTCCACCAATGAATTAGTAAGTAAACTATTTTTTATGTGGGTAAAGATTATTGAAATGGTCTTACTACCTAAAGTGCACCAGTAAAGGACTGGTTCAACAGATTATCATTATGATACATCCATATGATGGCAGCCTATGCAGCTGTATCCGAAGGAATTTGGCTTCTGTACATGGGCTGATAAAGGAACAACTTCCAAGATATTTTGGTAAATTGAAAAAGCAGGTGTTAGTACAGAGTACAGTGTGCTTTTTATGTAAAAAGAGGGGGCATGGAATACGTGCTGGTGCATGCATCTATTATCTCCAACAACATGTGTAAGAAACTGGTACAGTGGTATCCTGGGCATGGATTGGGGGCTAGGGCAGGAAGGAGACTGGCTTTTCACTGAAATGTTCTGTTTAAATATTTTTTGTACTCTATGCATATAATACTAATTTTAAAAAAATTATCTTTAAAAAATAATCATGTCTGAAATTAGACGGGGAGTTGGAGGTCTGGCATCTAGGGCCCGCTCTGATGTAAGCAGGGGACAACTCCCTGTTGAACTCTGGGGAGGACAGTCTCCCTTCTGAGCCTCAAGGACCCTTCTTTCTAGCGGACGGGAAGTGGGAGATTAGATGAGTGCCAAGGCTCCCTCCAGCTGCGACCCACAGCAGCCCAAGAACCTTCTCACCGGAAGAGCCGCTCAGATACGGAATGGCTGCTGGGGAGGTAGGGCCCCTCCCATCCTTGGACTTGTGGGAGCAGAGGCCAAGGGTGAGCTGCCTTGGGGACAGTGGCTTGCATTGACTTCTGAGATCCCTGCTGGCTTCCCAGGATGTTGTTCCTTTTTCCTTCTCCTACTCACAGTGCCCTGCCCGGAAACTTTTGGTTCATACTGCCTCTCTAGGTTACCCCTGGCAACATGCCGGTCTGTCTGGGTGGGAGGTCAGCCCTGTGAGCAGGGCCGGATGACACAGCACTGGGGCACCCACGTGGGGCTGAGAGGTCAGTGGGGGGGAAAGCCTCATGCTGGAAACAGAGCCACTCACCCCACCCAGAGATTAGCCTTGGCCTCAGTCCTGCTCCATTTCCCCTCTGCGGGCAGCTCTCCATCCCCATTGCCTCTCCAGTTCTACCCCCAGTCATCATCTAGAACCTTCTGTGGCTCCCTATTGTCCACCAAACCACGCTGGACACTCAAGGTTTTGCACTTTCTGGCCTCAATTTACCTTTCTAGTCCTTCCCACCATCCGTTATTGTCCCTAACTTAAAGAATTTTCAAAAATACTGGTTCTGTCATATCCCTTGCCTGCTCAAAACCCTCCTGCAGCTCCCCATGGCCTGTAGGATAAAGTCTAAACTCCTCAGGATAACATGAGAACTGGTTTCTGCCTCCCTGCCTAGCTCCATCTTCAGGGGCATCCTCAAAGTCAAGCTATCCTTAATGCCTTTTGAGCATACTGGGCTATTTCATGACATAGAGTATTTGCACATATTATTCCCTTGGCTCCTCAATATATAAAGAGCCCCTACAAATCAGTGAGAAAAAAACATGAACAACTCAAAAATAAATATATCTCATTGACTAAATGAGGTAGTGCAGAGAAAAATACAAATGGCCTACAGACTACACAAAAAGATGTGCAACCTCACTTACAAAGAAATAGAGATCATAATGATGAGGTATCATTTTCACCCATCACACTGGCAAAAATTCCTAGAATGCTCATGTCTTTTTGTTTATTAGCTAAAGTCCAAGCCCATCCTGTAGATCAAGCTGCAAAAATGTCACCACCTCTAAACATCTTGGCTCCCACAGTGCCCTGTTCATCCCCAGATAGAGCTCTGAATAGGGCCAGGCATGTATTAAAAGGTCAGTAAATGTTAGCCATTAATAATAAAAACAACGACTGCCACACTGTTCTGTGATCACCAGCTAATGGGTCTCTTCCCATGTCCAAAGTCCCCAAGGGCAAGGATGGAGTTGGATTCATCTGTTTGCCAGCATCAGCACAGAGCCTGCTACAGGGCTGTGCCCAAGATGCGGATAAGCAGTGGGGACAGGCATGCTGCATGAGGCAGAGGGAAGGCTGGAGCCGGAGCTGGCCCTCAGGTGCTGCTCCGCTGGGGACAGCAGGTGCTGTACAGGTTAGGGGAGCAAGCCTGGATGGAGGGCCGGGGGACGGGCGCAGTCCCGGGTCGGTAACAAACACAACCTCCCCTAGGGTGCACACTCTATGTCAAGCAGGTGCAGTACTGGGCTCTTTGCCCTCACTCTCTCTATTCTTTGCAATTGTTCGAGATGGGTGCTGCCCCTTCCATTTTACAGGTGAGAAAACTGAGGATCTGGGAGGGTGAGTAACTTCCTAAGTGACTCTTACTTACTTACTCTAGGCTGCCTCTGTGCTGGCTTGTGGGCACTCACAGATGCCTGGCCTTGGACAAATCACTTTCCCCATGGGGGCCTCTACTTTCCCATTGGAGAAATGGCTCTAGAATAAGAGTTTCTCAAATTAAGAACTGGTGGGCCCCTAAGAACACAGTTTGTAATGTTCATCAGACTCCATTTTAAGGAACCTGGCCTCCAAACTGAAATGCTGCTATCCTGGAGGTTCCCTTGATGGCCCCGTGTCACAAACACAAGAGAAAAGGCAGCCACGGAAATCAAGCAGCAACATTCAGTTTTTAGAGAGTCATTTCATTAGGTGACCTGGAATGTGCTTTGGCTACAATGGGGGAGGGTTGTCACCTTCATGGAAATAAAATTCAAAAAATTCCTGGATCATGGTCAAATGAGTTTTGACAAAGGTGCCAAGACAATTCACTGGAAAGAGGAGTTTCTTCAACAAACAACCCTAGGACAGCTGGCTATCCACACACAACAGGATGTATTGGACTTTACTTCCCATCATGCATAAAAGTTGACTCAAAATGATCAAAGATGTGAATGTGAGAGTTACAATGATACAACTCTTTAAAAGAATAGGAGTAAATCTTTGTGTCCTTGGGCTAGGCAATGATTTCTTAGATATAAAATGATTTCTTAGATACCAAATGCCCATGCAATACAAGAAAAAAAATGATAAATAGACTTCAACACAATTCAAAATGTTTACACTTCAAAAGACACCATCAAGAAAGTTTAAAGATAAGCCACAGACTGGGAACAAATATTTGCAAATCATGTAACCAAAGAGACTTGTGTTTAGAATATTAAAAAGAACTCTTATGACTCAATAACAAGAAAATAATACAATGTAAAAATGGGCAAATAGATATTTGAATAGATATTAATAGATAGTTAACCAAAGGAGATTTATGAATGGCCAACAAACACATGAAAAGATGCCTACTGACATTAGCATCAGGGAAATGCACATCAAAACTACAATGAGAGAACACTTCACGCCCACTAGGATGGCTTTAATGAAAGACTGACAATAGCAAGTGTCAGAGAGGCTATGGAGTAACTGGAACCCTCATACATTGCTGGTGGAAATGTCAAATAGTGCAGTCACTTTGGAACACGGGAGAGTGTTTCTTAAAAAGTTAAATTTAGAGCTACTATATGACCCCACAATTCCACTCTTAGATATCCACTCAAGAGAAATGAAAACATACGTCCTCATAAAAACTTGCATTTGAATGTCCATAGGGTATCATTCCTAATAGCCAAAAAGTAGAAATAACCCAAATGTCTACCATCTGGGGACAATAGGTAAACTACATGTGGCATAGCCATACAGTGGAATATTACTCAGTCACAAAGAGGACTGACGTACTGATGATACATTCTACAATAGGAATGAATCTTGAAAACATACTATATGATAGAAATTCAGATACAAAAGGTCATATATTGTATTATTCCATTTAAGAGGAAATGCAAATCTACAGACACAGAAAGTAGATTATTAGTTTTTTGGGGGAGGGGTTGGACAAGGGAGTGACAGAAAATAAACACGAGGTTTCTTTTCAGGGTGATGGAAGTAATTTAAAATATAATTGTGGTGATGGTCACACAACTCTGTAAATATCTCTGTCATAATCATGAAATCATACACTTAAAACAAGGGAAATTTATGGCATGTAAATTATACCTTATATAAAAGCTTTAAGAAAACATCTCATGACTAAACCCAAGATTGGAGGAAAAACATGACATAAAGGGATGATTGGGGCATTTGGTGAAGCGTAACTATAAATTGTATATTAGGTCCTAGTATTGTGTTGATGTTAAATTTCCTGAATTTGGCTACTGGACATGGTTATATAACAGAATGCTCTTGTTCTTAGGAAATAGATGCTGAATTGTTACTCAGGAGTAAAAGTCATCATACTGCATGTCTGCAATGACCTTTCAAATAGTTCGGGGAGAAAAAATATTTTTGTTAGAGAGCAAAATTTGATGAAATGCTACTGATGATGAATTTGGGTGAAGGGTACATGGGAGAATTTTTTTTCCCCATTATTCTTGCAAGTCTTCTTGAAGACTGAAATTATTACAAAATAACTCTTAAACAACTCTTGAAGAACCCACACATAAAAAAATTGTGTAGAACTTGAAGGCCCCTGAGAATAAATCTGTGAACTTTCACTGGGAGAATAAATCCCAAATGGAGAAAAAGCACCGATCTACTTGTGAACACAGTTCCCATAGGGGGTGGTCCTGCTTATCACATGTCTGTGGGTCCCCCAAAGAGAAGACACAGCCTGAAGTCAGAGGGCAGGGTTGGGACACAGGCCTGTGTGCCCCACAGCTTGCATGCATGATGCATGCATTCATTCACCTAACAAATATTTATTGAGTGCATACTATGTGCAAGGCACCAGCCATGGACACATGTAAGTCTTTGCCCTTGTGACCCGGATATTCATGCGTGCTGGGGGGAGGGTCTGCGGGAGGAGGAAGGGGATGTGGAAACCTCTCTGTTGTGCCTGGGCCCCAGCCTCTCACCAGACACAGGCTCTGGGGGACAGGGAGTGGGGTCTGAATCACCTGTTCCCCTAATTATAAGCAAGTCAGATTCTGTCCCCAAGCAGAAAAGGTCAGTTTCGAACTGTGTCTAGAGAAAGAGGCAAATATGCTGGACCACCTTGGGGTCAGCTGAGCTCAGAACAGAGCTGCCAAGAGCGGGTGGGAGGGGGCACAGCTGCAGGCTGTGAGTGTGGAGGGGTGCGGGAATGGGGGACAGGGTGTCAAATGGGGGTCTCAGGCCCCTCCCACCACAAACCAAAAGGGGGCTGGCCACAGGAGATCCCAGAGGGGGCCTCCACCCCCACCCCCCAGGGCTGCTCGGAGACTCTACTTCCGGAGGTTTCAGGGATTCCCAAGCTGGGAGCCCCTGAATTATTTTAGGGGATCTTACATCCCATATGCACAACCAACACGGCTGGTAGACCAAACAAATACTATATTTCACACATTAACATCTTTCAAACCAAAATAGAAGCTGCTAGGATGGATAAGATTCATAGACTTAAAATCCATCTAAAATGGGTTTTTAGTGGCTTAGTAATTTTTCAGTCATGGATACTAGCCCTTGTGGGTGGGGCGTGTGAGTGTGTATGGAGGTTGCTCCTGGTTTGGGGGGATGAACAGGCACCCTCCCTTTCCTGGGAGAGCCTGGGGAGTGCCCACAGAGGCGCCTGGCTGCATGCTGGGGAGGCCAGGGCAGAGGCCGGGGGCTTGCTCTGCAGGGAGAGACCCTAGACTCCTACCTCAGCACATTTACTGTCCTGGCTGCCCTGAGGGCAGGGCTGGCCCTGTTCATAACCTGACCACTGCAAAGAATTGGCTGCTCTGCCTTCCTCCAACAAGGGAGCCCCTTGAGGGCAGAGATTGGGATGGAGCTGAGTCACTTCCGAGTCCCAAGCACCAGCACGGGGCCTGGGTGGCTGTGAACCTACCTGTAGGGGCACGAAGGTGGGGGCTGAACTGGGCTCGGACCAGCTGACTCCGGGCTCCCCGCTTCTTAGCTGGGTGGCCACCCACTTGACATGTGGCTTAGTGCAGGTGGGAAACTGAGTTTTTAAAACATTTTCATTTAGCTAGTTAAAATGTAAATAGTCCCCTTATGGCTAGTGGCTTCTGTCCTGGGCAGCGCAGCTCTAGAAGCTTAACAAGAACCCCCAATGGAGTCCACACTGGTGAGCCAGCTGGCTTGGACCCCGTCCATTCCCAGCTGGGTTTGCAGAGCCCCTCGTCACCACAAAGGCTGGGACACCTGGCCGAGCCTGGCCTGCCTCACCTGGGCTGGCTCCGGGACGCAAGGCTGCCTGTAGGGCAGGGTGTTCAAACCAGGGACTCTGCGGTGTGGGCAACGGAGGGGCTCAAGGGTAAGGCACCAGGCTAGTTTTTGGCTTTGTATGCAACGACTTTATGTGTTTGTAAAATAGGACTACAAAGTCCCCCTACCTTAGTACCCAGGCTCCTCCCCTCCTCCTCCCACCCGGAGGTGGGGTCTATTTCCCGCCTCACGTCTGCGTGACTTTCTTTGCACAGTAGGATGTGGCAGAAGGGATGACTGAGCCAGCTCCAAGCTGGGCCTCAAGATGCCTTGTGGCCCACCCCTGCCCTCTGGAAATGCTGCCCTCAGACTGCCGTGGGCGGAAGCTGGCTGCCCTTCCGGGGTCCACCATGTACGGAAGCTGGCCTGCCCACTGGGGCCAGCGGCCAGGAGGAGGGGAAGTGAGGTGCCGAGCGCCTCCTGCAGACGTTAACTGGGGCCATCTGGACTGTCCAGTGACCCTCTCTGGGTGCAGCAAGTGAGTGAGCCCAGGGAGACCAGCCGAGCCGCCCAGATTCCCGGCACAATTGCGCACAGTCAGAAACTGCGGCTGCTGTAAGCTGCTATGTTCTGGGTGGTTTGTTACACAGCAAGAGGAAAATGAAATACATGCCATGTTCATCACTAGTGAGACTGCCTGGGGGTGTCACAGCTCCGCCAGGCCCGTGGTCCCAGGAGGCAGAACCATGGCCCTGAAGGGGTCCCTGGACCTGTCAGGGCACATTTGTGGAATGGAATTGCAAAGCCCTTGCCATAAGTGGGTACCTCTCTTTCTCTTTCCAGGTGAGGAGTGACTACACTTGCTCAAAATTGCCTTTGCCAGGACCTTTCCTCCTCCAGATCCAGCCTCTGGGTCCTCCCTCTCCAGAAGCCCCCCACCCTGTGGGCAGCAGACACCCCGAGACACTCCACCAGCTCCCTGCTGTGGGCAGGAGGCTGCCACAGGGTAGGCAGGGTTTGCAATGAGGATGGGCGGACACAGACCCCCAGAAGGTGACTGCAGGACTGTCAGCCGAGGATTCCACCTTTGGGAGTCATGCAGCGTCCATATGCACCAGATGGGGCTCTACTCCCACAACCGACCCAACGGCCGTTTCAATCATCCAGATGATAGAGCAGGGGGGCATCAGCTGGGGGCCAGCTGCCGCCCGGGAGGAGGGCAGACGCCAGGCTGGGGAACACAAGAGCCTCTCTCCACCTACCTACTGTACCTACTCTCCTGGTCAGCACCCCAAATCCCAAAGGAAAGCTCAATTATGGGTGTTACTTTCTGGCTGGCAAGGACCATGGACAATTCACAGGGCATACCTCAGTTTTTGCATCTGCAGAATAGGGTGAATATTCCTACCTGATGGGATTGCTTGAGAATTAAATGAGCACACAGGAGGGCCCGACACATATTCAGTACTCAGAGAACAGCACGTCATTATTGCTGCCACTGGAAACCCCAGACCACCCCAGCTCCCTCCCTTGTCTCTGCTCCTGTGTCACCCAGCAGGGCGTGACCCTTGCAGGGAGTGGCTCTCTGCAGGGGAGAAGCAGCCCTGAGGCCTCACTGTGGTCTGCTATCTCCCCGTATCTGTGCTTGCAGATGAAAGGTGGCCTACTAGTAGTTCTTGGCAGTTTGAAGCTTGGGGCCAAGCCCAGAGGTCTTTCCCTGTTTCCGGGGCCCACCTCTCACCCCACTGTGCTTGGTGAGGGGCCCACAGCATGCTCAGCTTGCCGTCGGTACCCATCTGGACCACCATCTCCGGCCAGGCGCACAGAATCCCCTGGCCTGTGGGACGGAGCACGGCTTACAGGCCTTCCAGCTCTGACTTCCTGTGTGCACCTGCTGGGCAGCAGGTGAGGGGGCAGTGACAGCGCATCTCTGCACATTCACCAGCCCTTTTCTGTGGGCCAGGCAGCCGCTGGCCCCCAGGGGCTCATCTGATCTCGCTCTTGAGGCAGACCAAGCAGGGGCGCATGTCATACAGCTCTTGTGGGCTCTGAATCTACCAACCTGGGTTCACATTCCCCATCTGATATTACTGAATAAACCTGGCCAAGTGCCTTAACCTCTCTCTCAGTTTCTTCATCCACCAAGTGGACTGTTACAAGTGCTGCAGAAAACAACACCACCTTCAGAGTAGCAGGTGTGTCTCCACTTCAGTAAAGGGATCTCAGAGGGCCATGGCCAGTGTCTGCTTTCTGGAGCCAGGAACCAGCTGGCATTGATGGCATCCATGCTGGAGCAGAACAATTTGAGGGACAAATAAACATCCTTAGGATTTCAGCACCAGATTTTTTTTGGACATGAAGAGCCCGTATTTCCTACACAAACACAATCCAGCTACAGTCTTCTCCTCTAGATCTCAGCCCTGGGCAACAGATCCCCTGGCACTGCAAAGCCCATCACAACAGCATGGGACGCCGGAGGACGGCATGATCTGTGTAAGGGCCTGACTGTGTTGGGCACACGCAGATGCTCCACACAACGCAGCTGTTATTCATGTTTGTGTGACTGTACCTCCAGTGCAGGCCAGAGACCCAGGGAGGGGCATGAGTAGGGGACAGTGCTGGGTTATATCTGTACTTGAAAATGAAATGCGGTTGCTTCTGTGGTTCTCAGTGGTTCTGAAATTTGGGGCTGAACCCAGCTGCCTCCACCTATGGTGCCCCTCCACCCACCACCTGCCTCCCTCTGGGGCCCTGAAGCCAAGCAGGACAGGTGGCTCGTGACCACCACACTGCTGGACACTGTCTCTCCCCATTGAAGCTCAGAGGTGGCCCCAGCTGGCCCTGCCTCCAGCAAATGCACTTAAGGAATGAGGGGGGACATCCCCCAACAGGGGTCTCCATTCTCCACGCCTGGTTGGAGGTGGGTCCAGCCTACCCGGACTCTCCCCTGGGAGGGGGTGCTGGAAGCCCCCAGCCCCTCTTTCCTTTGAGCGTGAAGGCCTAGGTGGCTGTCCGCCCTGTTCCTCCTTCTGCCACCAGGCCCAACCCCCATCTTGGAGAGGCTCCCACTGACCGCCCAGCTGCAGTGACCGTCACCAAGCCGTTCCCCATCCCTGCATTTTCTCCGCCTCCTGCAGGGTCTGAGGGCCTTATTTTGCTCACTTATTTCCTGCATTCTAACAACAGCCTTCTAACAACAACTCCAGGGGGAAAGGATCTGGGTTTGATTCCTCGCTCCTTTGAGCAGTGCCTGGCCTACAGCAGGTGGTCAGTAAATATTAGCTGAACGACGTATTAATAATAGAATAACTCACTTGATCTGCTCCCAGGGCAGGAAAGGGAGGGGGATGCCTAGCTGCCATCCTGAGGTGGTGATTAGTAAGGCAACTGAGGCTCAGAGAAGTGACGTGACTTACCCAAGGCCACACAGCTTGTACACAAGAAAGCTTAGGACTTACTATGGTTTGTCCCTTCTGAGAGTTGACCACGCAGAGGAAGGAACTGTAACAGCCAACATTTACTGAGGCCTGCAAGGTGTTAGGCATTGGCTAGGTATTTTCCAAAGATTTGTTCATTGGCCCACTCCATGAGGTAGTTGTAGGCCCACGATGCTGATGTAAACCTGAGGCCCAGAGAGGCCCTGTGACTTGTCCTGGGTCCTACAGCAAGGCAGCAGTCCATCTAAGACTGGTACTCAGGCTGTCAGACTTCCCCTTGCTGAAAGGACAGCAAGGCTACCTCAGGTTTCCCTTTTGCAATGAGTGTGTGGGCAGGGTGACCTCTGACTTGGTGTGATGTCATCAGGGAGGTGGGTCTCTGGCCTGGGAAGTCTTAGGGCCGAAAAGAGAAGTGAGGAGTAACTGTTTCCCCATTCTGCCAGCTTTCCACCCTGGCACCGAGCCAGCTGGGAGAGCACCTCCCTTTGACTACTTCCTCCGGAAATTCCCCGGAAATGCCCCCGTGCCCACAGCCCCAGCCTCCAGGCCAAAGGGCCTCACACCTCACACCCACTTAAGATCACCCCAAGAAGACACTAATAGTCAAAATAATTAACAGGTTGTTATGTGTGTGTGTGTGTGTGTGTGTGTGTGTGTGTGTGTGTGTGCTTCACACACACATACACACTTCATTTACACATGTTGCTGTGTGGATGAATATATATACATTTGAGCCTGAACAACACAGGTTTGAACTGCATGGTCCACTTACATGTGGATTTTTTTCAATAAATACATTGGAGAAGTTTTTGGAGATCTGTGCCAATTTGAAAAAGCACTTCCTTTTCTCTAGCTTATCTTATTGTAAGACTATAGCAGACAGTACATGTAACCTACAAAATACGTGTCAATCAGCCGTTCAGGTGAGTGATGAGGCTTCCGGTCAACGGCAGGCTATTAGCAGTGAAGTTTCTGGGGTGTCACAAGTTATATGCAGATTTTCAACTATGCACGGGTTGGTACCCCTAACTCCCACATTATTCAATAGTCAACTGTATAATATATATATATATATATATCTTAAATATAAATATTTCTACATCGTGCTGGTCAGATGAATCTTTGTCTACATGGGGAGCAGCGAGGGAGGCTGAGCGGTCAGCGGGCTGGGGACAGGGGCTGTAGCAGACCACGGCTGCATTTCTCAGGGCCCCTCCGCTCGGCCTGTAGGCACCGGACTCCTGCCTCACCGTCCGCCTCTGGTCTTCACCCTGCCAGCCTGGCCTCCCTTCATGCTCTGGAGGCATCCTTGTCAAACTCAGATCTGATTACGATAGGACAGCAGATGGTTAAGAGCCTGAGTTTTGGGGTCCAGCAGATTTGGGGTTTGAGGCCCTTTGCTAATGGTGTGACCTTGGGCAAGTGCCTGTGTCTTCCTAAGCCTTAGTTTTCTCATCCGTAGGATTATAAGCAACCCTTCGTCGTGGGGTTGACCGTACGGGATGGTGCCTGTCGAGTCACCTAGCACAGTGCCTGGCAGCCCTCTCAGGTGGTAGTGGTCGATGCTGGATGTTTCTGCCTGCCGGGCCTCCATTCTTACTTCGGTTAAGGTTACCCCAATTTTCTCTGGAGACTCCCTCTCCTCCTCTCTTAGTCCATCTCCTGTGTGTGGGCAGATTCCAGCCCTAATTCCAGAGTATTTCCCCCTCCTGCAAAAGCAATTGGTGCAGAGATGGGCATGTGACCCAAGCTAGCCCAGTGAGAGTTTGTTCCAGAGTTCTGTTAAAATGGTTTCTGATGAGATTATTAGCTGTAACTCTTGGAAACCTGGTGCTCCTGGGGCCAGCATGGCAGAGGGGCTGCCTCAGAATAAAGACACAAGAGATGAAAGGAGTCAGCAAGTCACCAGTGTCTCGAGATACATTGTTGAGCCCCTGAATCAAACTGTACCTGAAGCCCTATTTCAGAAATAGAGGGTAATACATTCAACTTTTGGCTTAAGACTGTCCAGGGTTTTTTTGTTGTTTATTTTTATTACTTGCAACTAAACGTGACTGGTTAATTCAACCTCCCTGCTCAAAACCCCTGATGGCTCCTCTGTGCCCACAGAGAGTCTGCTCTGGGTCCTGGAGCCCATCTGCCTTCCTTTTTGGCCTCAATCCTGGTCCTCATCCCAACCAGACCTGCTGCCACCCAAGATTGATGGCTGTTCCAGAAACACACTGTGGGAACTCAATCTACAGGTTCCACCCAAGTTTTCCTCCTGTCTCTCCACTTGGCCTGTTCCTACTCACACTCCAGACCTGGCTCAGATGTCATCTACCCAGAAACCTCCTCTAAATACCCGCCGCCACTCTGAAATGTCAATGACACCTCCCTTTGGCCTCCCACCACTCTCTAATTGTATCCCTGGGTACAAGTCACTAGTTTTTTCTTTTTCCTCTTCAAAGAACTTTTATAACTGTATCATTTAAGAAACGAACACCTTGGATTGAACTGGGATTTGACAAGTTCAAAATGTGGTTTTAACTCACCAAGTGCATTTCCTGAACCCTTCACCTGACCAGCAGACACAGAGCTGAATGAATGGGTACCTGCCCTTGGGGGACTTATAGTCTGAACCAAACAGTTTCCCATTTGGCTCAAGTCCACGGTTGTAAAAATGACAATTTTTAAGTGTTCTGATCCAACTGAGGGCATTTCTTGTACTTGGGGATAATAATCACTGACATTTATGGAGCCACTGGTAGGTCATCCCATGTGGGCATGTCCATGGATAATGGAATTTAATCCTCACCTTTGTGAAATGCTTCCTCATTTTACAGATGAGGAAACTGAGGCTCAGAGAGGGAGCTGTCCAAGGTGTGATAACAACCAAACGGGGATCTGGGATCTGGCTCTCCATCTTCCAGCCCATTCTATGTTCTTTCTCCTGGTTTATCTCAGCTACAAGTGAACAGTTTTAGGGCAGCTTAGAAGTGGCTTAAAAATTTGCCACTTAAAGCTCAGAGCCAAGTTGGCTTCCCCAGGGTGCTCATGAGCCGTCCATGCCCACTTGGGCATGAGGGTGTTAACTTCACAATTCACAATTCACGCCTGGGCCTTGGCTATGACATGCCCTGTTCTGCAGGCATTGGGTTTCAGATTTACTGTGTTTGCTTCCGGCTGCCCGTATGACTGGGGTCTTGGTGGTTAGTGTGCTGGGAAGGTGTTTCAACACACAACTGTTTTGAACATGGTGACTTCCCCATGCATCTCTGCCATGGGTGGTGTCCCAAGAAGCCTCTTGCTGGCAGATCAGAAGCCACTGAGCCTGGGCAAGGTGCAAATCACAAACCCCAAGTTTGCAGGGAAATAAGTTGGATGGACTTACTTGAAACAGGCCTTCTGTTCTGGTCCCTTATTCATCATTCTCTGCAAAGTGGGAATGAGCAGCCTGGGGCTGTGTGGTGCGGCAGGAATGAGGCAACACATGGAAAGGTACAGGCACACAGTAGGTGCTCACTAAGTGCTCATTCTTTCCCGTCCTCCCAGCCTCGAAGCTGGGGCCATCTTTCACCCACATGCAGCCTCTCACAGTTGCCCCCCACACCCACCCAGGCACCTATCCTGACCTCTGAGCCCTGCTGGCAACTCGACAGCCAGGCTAACCCTACCGTGCACATGTCCTGAACCAACCTGAGCCCCAAATGGATCCCCAGGGCTTCTGCTCCCTTGCTTCCTATTCCATAGGCCAAGTCCTCCTTTGCCCCCCAAAGCTGGCTCAGCTGCCACCTCTTCCAGGAAGCCCTTGGGGAACCAGGCCTGATGTGAGTTCTGACATTCCTCCTGGAGGCTCCCACATGCTCTGGAGCTCACTCCCATCTCAGCCCTGATCGCCCTGGGTGGCAGCTTCCTCTTTTCCTCCTCTTTTCCCCAGGCTCTAGTCAGCATTCCCAAGACAGAAATACCATGTTGCTCACTGCAAACTGGCCCTTGCCATGGCCTGTTCCAGGGTAGGGAGCAGGCCCCGCATGTCAGGCACAGAGCTGGGGACCCCGCATGGAGAAGGCCTGCCTCAAAGTGAAGCCACTAGGGAGGAAAGCAGAGGTGAGAGTAGGAAAGTCCAAACCTGTTACAGAAATCGAACCCCTGAATCCAGCCATTCCTGAAGCTTGTTGCCCTGAGACTTCTCAGTTCCATGAGCCAATGAAGCCACCTTTCTGCTTACACCTGATTGATTTGGATGTCTGTCCCTTTCAACTAGCTGGGTCCTCACTGACAAATAGCCTCAGTGAGGTGCCCTGACAGACCCAAGGACACACGGCTAAGAGAGTAACAGGGCTGAGACTCACACCAAGGTCTTCAGCAGCCTGACCACGCCCAAGAAATCTGCCCAAAAGCCCTCGAGGCCAGGCCCCAGCTGACAGCTGCCTCAATGGGCCCCACATCCTGGGTGCAGCCCGGACACCCCACTCTGCCTGGCCAGTCCTCTCACCTCTTTCCCAGAAGCAGCTGAAGTCACACTAGTACGGGCCCTGGTTTGCTCATCCATCCAATGGGGCTAACGGCCCCGCCCTCACGGATGTGGTGAGGGTCAAAGGGCGCCTGGCACTGGGCTGGCCCAGAAAGCCTTTGGTGAGCACACGTCCCCTCCCACCTGCCCTCCCATCTGACACTGACAGATGCTGTGCTCAGCAGACCCCGGTCCCCACTTGGGGGCCACGTGGGGGTCCACACACACCCTGCCCACATCTGGCCAGTTCCTCCTGCTCGGCAGTGACCCCACTTCTGGGCAGGGGGCCCAAAGGTCAAGCTGCTCCAGCTCTCTAATGGGGGTGGGGGTCCTGCCCAGCCCCTGCTCGCTGCAAGCTCAGGGGAGGGGCTTCAAATAGGATGAGGCTGGCAGGCTCTGGGAGACAGGAGGGCCTGAGCTGGCTTTCTGACCCACCCCAGACCCATTTCCCAGGGGACAGGGTCATCAGGAAAGTATCTAGGCCTAAGGAAAACCCTGGTGCCTCCAGGGAGGCAGGTGCTTCAAGGTGCCAAGGGAAGGGACAGGAGAAGGCCCACCAACCTGAACTTATTTGTCGATCGTGAAACGATACCCCTTTCTGCTCAAGCAAGTGGAGGCTCAGGGAAGGCCTGTACCTTGACCAGACTTACAGAGGCAGGGCTGCAGCCCTGGGGCCTTAGCCAGGCCTTGAGGGGCTCTAATGGCTATAAAGCTGCATCGCATTTGGAGGGGCAGGAGAAGTCCAGGGTGACTTTTGAATGTTGAAGGACCTATTTTAGCAAAGCCACTTGAGGAGGATTTATGTTATTATGGGACTTGATCTGGGAACTTGCAGAAGTTTCAGGGGAAGGAGCAACTGTGGATGCCCATATCTCTCCTCAAAGCCCGGACATTCTCACCCAGCAGACAACAAAGGTCAGTCCTGCTCAACAGGCTTCTGCTTAGAGCTCCAGGCATCCCACGACCCTGTTCCCCGGGGGTTCCTGGCCCTCTTTGCCTGCCACCTGCTCTCTAAAGCAACTTCAAGTCCTTCTCCTTCAATTTTTTTGCTTTGCTTCATCCTAAGTAATGACATCAGGAATTGGCGCACCAGCAGATTTTGCTTTCTAATAGGTGGTATGTATCTATGGAAATAAAACACATCCGACCCGGTACCTCTCTCCGGCTGTCTATCCCCTTCTCCTTTTTATCTGGTTTGTTTACCACTTTTGTATCCCCACAGACAAGACCATGCCTGGCACACAGCAGCTGCTCGATAAATGTTTGCTGAATGGTTGTTCATGAATGTTCTGATGTGTCTGAAACTCTGCTGGGAGTTATGGAGTGCGTCAGGGTGCCTGGCTCTACCTGGCCTGCTCATAGGTGAGAACGTGAGGCCTCAGGACAGGAGGCAGCTTCTTTGAGTCCCCGATGAACCAGCAGACGTGCGTGTCCAGAGCCCAGCTGTCCCGGCTCTGGTCATGCTCCTCCTGCCCTGCCTTCAGGACTGAAACGGGCCTGCCTTGGAAGGGTGTTGGTGTATACCTGGCTAGGCTCCCAGCTTGTGCCCCAGACCCCAACAGAGAGCTCGAGGCAGGAGCCCTGGGCTCTGAGCTGCCTGACCACTGGGGGCATGCGGGAGCTCTGTGGATGGGTCAGAGGCAGCTTTGCAGGCCTGAGTTCCAAGAGCCGTCCTGGGAGCTCACTCCTATGGCCCATCCTCCCGACCCCAACCCTGGCTCCTGGGGGGCAGCAGGGCAGGCAGGCCCTCCTTAGCACTGGAGTCCAGCCCACTGCGGAAGGAAAGAGTGAGGCCCAGTGACGGGGCAGTCATGGGGTCATTCACCCCTGCACCCCAGACAGAGGCTGTTTGACACACTGAGGGGCTCAGAGTCATTATGGGTTCCGGCCCCAGCTCCCCAGCTTCCGCCTGCTGTGGGACACTGCACATACGCCCTAGCCTCATGAGCCGGTTGCCTCATAGCCGACGGGGACGGTCCTCCTTTCTGGGGCTGGTATGAAGGTTAGACAGGGAGGAGACTCAGCGGGGACTCTCCCTGGTGGGCAGGTGGCCCGGGCCCCCATCTTACTAAAGGGGATTTCCCAAGGGACAGTGACAAAGGGCTTCACCGAGTCTCTCATTCTCGTGTCCAGAGCGGCCCATCCCCCAGGGGACTGTCCCCCAAGTCCCTGCCGGGCCCAGGGACCAGCATGTCCTCAAGGTCCCAATCTGTGCCATTTCAGAAAGAAGCTGAAGCTGCGGGTAGGTCATGGAGGATCCCGGAGGGACAAACACCGGGCCACCGAGCAGAAGGGGAAGTGGCCCTGGGCAGTGCAGCCGGGGCAGACCTGCCCAAGGCGGTGTCCTCTCAGCACAAAGTTGATCCCAGTGGACTGACTGACAGACAGACAGACAGGAGTCCCGGGTCCTGGGGCCTGGGGAAGCTTTCTGCTCCTTCTACCCCCAGCCTCCCTGTGCTCAAAGTCTGTGCTCCTCAGGGCAAGAGGGCAGCAGTCGGGGAAGGAAACAGCACCAGCTATACTCCAGGGGCCCTGGGCAATGTGTGACCTTTGCAGGCCTCAGTTTTCTCATCTGTGAAATGGGTATGGTCAAGAGCCCCTTTTTCTCAGGGTGGTTGTGAGGTCCCCGTGCTAAGAACCAAGCAACCTGGCTGGGCCAAGGGGCCCTAGACCTCCCACCCCACCAGAGCCTGGGCTGGTCTAATGCCCAGGGGAGCAGAAAAACTTCCCTCTTGCGGCTCAAGCTGCCCTTCCAGGCAGCTGTAGGGAAACACCTGGGGTTCCTGGGCCCAGGGTGGGACTGTGTGCCATGCAGGCAGTAAGACGAAGTCACAGAAAACAGTTCCAAGAAACATGGACATGGCTGATGAGAGCCCTGGAGACAGCAGGCTGCCCTCTCGGGCTCCGGACGCCCTCTCCCTCCCCCCGGTTGGCACTCGGTACTCACAGTGTCACTGGGCAGAGGGTGGAGGTCCTCCTGGCGCCCCAGCACCCAGCCTGCCTCCACGGTCCCTGGGGAGGAGCTGGGGGCCCTCCCCACTGCAGGGCCTGACTCTGACTTCCTCCCTGCTCAGCCGGCATCAAGGAAACCACGCCCTGGGGAGAGGTGTCAGGCGCCCTGGGCCCCCGCCCACCCTCTGACTGGGCCCCAGACACTGCCCGGGGGCTCCTCTGAGGTCTGACCAGGCCAAACAGCCTGCCTCAGGAGGCTCTGGCCCATAAATAATACAGCTCCCTCCCTGACCAGTCTCTCCTGGCCGATCGCATTTCGGGGCCACTTGTTCCCCTGAGGATCTTTATTCAGAGTGCCAGCCTGGCTGGGTCTCCGGCCACTGGGAGGGTGCTACGCTCTCACTGAGGGCCAGCCTAGCAGGCGGGACAAGGGCATAGGACAGGTGGCCATGGAGAGAGGCTGCCCTACTTACTCTGAAAACAGTCCCAGCCCAACTGGGACCTGGATGGCAGGGCAGAGTGGTCAGCCTGAGCTCCTTATGGCCAGGTACTGAGGAGGGTATCGAGGCTGCAGTGCTGTCAGCTCCCCACGCCTACCTGGCCCATCCCCGACTCTCAGAGGCCACACTGAGGTCCCTCCTCCAGGATGGGGATGATCTAGTTCCCATCCAAATCCCCACTGCCGTCATCTGCCGGTCTGTCTCCTTTGGGTATCAACCATTGTATCTCTTCTAGACTGGGGCACTGCCTCCTGACGGGTCTCTTCGTCCCCGGAGCCCATGCCCCTCCCTCTCTACTGTCTCATTTCCTTAAGCAGATCCAGTGATTGTTTCAAAACAGAAAGTACATCAGGGCACTATCCTGCTCCAAACCCAGCCCTGTCTCTCCCCCACCCCAGTACATTCTCACGTCCTCAGAAGGATCTGCCTGGCCCCCTTGGGGACTGCACATTCCTCCCCTCTTGGATCCCTGCCTGTCTCTTCAAACAGATCAGGCACCAGTCTGCCTCAGGGCCTTTGCACCTGCTCTTCCTTCTGCCTGGACTGCCCCTTCCCTCCCCAGATCTTCAAAAGCCCATGCCTTCCTGCCACTCTCAACTCAAGGCCACCCCCCTCAGATGTACCTGCCTTTCTTTCTTTTTAAAAACAGTTTTATTGAGATATAATTCACATTCCATAAAATCCACCCATTTAAACTGTACAACTTAGTGATTTCAGTATATTCACAGAGTTGTGCAAATGGCACCACCATCTAGGTTTAGAACATTTTCATCATACCAAAAAGAAACCCTGCACCCACTAACCGTCCCTCCCATTCCCCCTGCCCCAGTCCCCTGGAAACCACCTATTACTTCTGGACTCTATGGACTTACCTACTGTGGACATTCACATGCATGGAACCACACACTCGGTGGCCTTTTATGGCTGGTGTATTTCACTTAGCATAATGTTGTTAAGGTTTATCACATTGTAGCACATATCAGCACTCCATTCCTTTTCGTGGCTGCATGGGATTCCACTGCGTGGGTGTGCCACATTTAGCTCATCCACTCAGGAGAGGCCTTTCTTGATCACCCAGGTCAAGTGGCCCCCTCTGCCCCATTGCTCTAACAGCCCTTTCAGTTTTATCCCTCTGCCTTTAATGCTTGCCTGAAGACATCTTCATCTATTCATTTCACTACTGTTTCTCTCCTGCCCGAATGTCAGCTCCATGTGGCCTGGGCCATCGCCGTACCCACTGCCATATCCCCAGGGCCCAGAAGGTGCTCAGCAAACATTAGTTGATTGACTGAACAAAGCCCTTTCTGCTGTGTGCGGGTGTTGCTATGCCATGCAATCTCCCTGCTGGGCTCTGCGTTCTAGGACAACAAGTGCTGCCCTCACCAGGAACGGCCTCCCCAGTGACCCCAGCATGGAAGCCAGGAACTCCAGGCCCTGGAGCCTCAGATTCCTCCTCCATCCTTCCCAGAGTGGATGTTAGCTGGTTGGGGCTGCCAGGCACAGGGTAGGTCTTCAGCCCTTCACCAAAGCTTGATGGGAGGCGGGCAGTATGGCAGCATGGGGAACGACCAGGAGGGGAGGGCAGGCCTGCAGGGTCAAGGCCAGGTGAGCCCCTCATACGAAGGGTAAAGCAGCCTCTGGAAGAATCCATGTGCCCAGAGTGGTATGGAGGTGAGGAGGGGCCTGAAGACCCCATCCTCACTCTCAGGGAGTCTTGGCTACTGCAGGCTGTCACAGGACAGGAGAGCAGATGGGCTGGGGCCCAGGTGCAGGGCCAGGCCCTGTAGTGTGTGTGTGTTGCTGTGGGGGGGTGGGAGGAGGCAGGCAAAGGCATCATTGCAAGAGAGGTGTCAGCTCCAGTGGGAAAGAACCTCCCTGCATCCGAGCTGCCCAGGCATGACCCAGGCTGGGAGGCCGTGAGCATGCTGTCCCGGTGGTGTGTGCACAGGGCCCCCTGCTGAGGAGCCTCAGCTGGCTAATTGTCAGGAAAGCTCCCTGGAAGCTCCAGGAGCCTGGCAGCCAGCTGCTCCCCTGCCTCCTCCCCAGATGCACCACAGTGGGGGAGGGGCAGGGGGCTGTGTGCTCAGCAGAGCCCCCACCCCATGCTCACCCTTCAGCCTCTGCCCACCGGGGAGCTCCAACACCCCATTAGCCCTCAAGGCACAAAACGGTCTTCCATTCCCAGAATAACACCAGATGCAAAAGTGATTTTCCAGCCTGGCCCCAGAGGCTAAGGATTACCAGCACCACGGTCTAAGGCCTGTGACAGATGGACTTGGAGGTGTGAGGTCTGTGACAGGGCCACCACGCTGCAGCTGACCCACCCAGGCAGGCCCACAGGCATCGACTCATCTAGTCTCAGAACAACCCTAAAAGTCACTTAGGCAGTTGAAAGGAGCTGAGCCGGGTTTTGAACGCAGGTCTGCCTGACTGCAAAGCCTGGGATCTCCCCACTACATCACTGCGCGTCCCCACGCCAACACTTCGAGGGAAACGGATGCGCTGCGCTGGGTGCAGAGCCAGCAGGGCCCGTTCAGGTTCGTCCCGAGAGGCCCGCCCAGCTCGCCCTGCTCTCCTCACCTCACTGCGGGGGTCACGCTGAGGGGGGCTAGCAACCGCCTTGGACTGCACATCGTACAACCTGCCTTTGCAGCTTGGACTCCAGTTCCTAGGTGTCCCATCCAGGAGGTAGCTCAGAGCCAGAGGGAACCCTCCCAGAGACCGCAGGACAGAGTCCCAGAGACCCTGTCCCGGCTTCTCGGCCGCAGTTGCTGAGCCCCTGGGCAGAAGCCAGGGCTGGCCGGCCGGCAGCCCGCTCCCCACACACACCTCACGCTTTTCCAGATGTGAGCAGGACCCAGCCAGGGGCAACAGGCTCACACGGAGGGGAATCTGAAGACGCAAGTGGAAAACTATGTGTTGTCCGATTGCAACCCTCCAATTTGCCCCTGTGGCTGCCACCAGCCCCGCCTTGGGCCGCAGACCGGCTGACTCAGGTCCCCCAGGCTGCTGAGGGGGCTGGGATCCTGCCGAGGGCCTGCTTTGTCTGTCTGTCTGACTTGGGGAGTAGCCTCTGCCCTCTTAGGGGACCCCACAACAAAATGGGGTGGGGGTCTAGGAACACAGAATGTCTCCTGGAGGCCCCCCAGGCTCATCCCCCCCAGCTAACCACAGAGATGCCTTTTACTTATGGGTGCTAAGTTGGGGGTGTGAGGCACACCCAGCGCTAATTATGGCACCCACACCCACCCCAAGCTGTCACTGAGGGAGGTGGTCACCCCACCAGTGCTCACAGGTTCACAGCAGCCCTGCGCTGCAGGCCTGCTCACTGCCATTGTCCAGCTACCAGGGGCCACAAACTCTCTGAGCATTTGCCACGAACCACATGAGGCTCTACCTTACAGCCCTGTCAGGTAATTATTCCCACTCTGTAGATGAGGAAACTGAGGCACAGGGAGGCCAGGCTACTCCTCCTTAGAGGGATGAGTGCCTGGCAGAGCCTGGTGGGGCCTCCCAGTGCTGGGCCCACAGCCTCCTGTAAACAACCCCTGAGGTTTCCAGAGAGCCAATCCCCGGAAACCGCGGGAGGGAACAAGACGCAGGAAAATCCAACTGTGGTTACAGGAAAAAAGCATGTGGGGCACCTTGCCACAGCCCAGGGACTTGCCCTCTGCCTGGCCCGGCCTCCAAGGTACCTTCCGGGAGGTCTATCCCAGGGCCTAAAGGACAGGCGGGCACTGACTCACTCCGGGGGTGAGCTTTCCTCTCTCCATTCCCACAGCCAGCAGGCATCGCTATACAAAGAATGTCTCAGCCCTCACTGTCCTGTTGCCCTTAAGACAGGCCCTAGGCTTGTCCCTGTAGTGCCTTCCACCCTCACCCACCATCCATCCAGGCTGAGGTACAAGGTCCCAGACACTCCCACCCAGCAGCAGACACAACTGTGGCCATTGTAATGATGGTTTCTCATCACAGTGTGTGCTGGATGGATGGCTTTCCCCTTTCTCTTTGGCTGCCAGGAAGCTTGGCAATTTTTACCTCAATAGAAGGACCTCAGGACCCTGTATATCTCTCTTCCTATCTATATTTTTCCCCCTAGGTCCTATTCTAAGTTGTGCTTTTCCTGGTCCTGACAGTTTATTATTTAATTCATTGTAGTTATTTCCTATGAGCAGTCACAGATGTTTTGGAAAGGGAGGAAGAAAAGAAGGAAAAATTTATAGTTTATCTGCCAGATCATGAGGGTGGGAAGACAGAGGGAGAATCTTCCAACCCTTACCTTTGGTAAAAGCTCCCCTTGAAATAAAAAATACGTCCTTAGGTGGTGTCCTTATAGATGTCTTTCAAATAGGTGGCCGCCACTAAGTCCCTCCCATAAAAATTCTGACCCCACCGAATCTCCCTTTACAGAGAAGAGACGGAGACCCAGTCTTGCCTGCGATCACACAGGATCGGCTTCCTGCTCCTTGGTCTGAACCCTTTCAGCAGCTGGAAGGCTGGCACCAACCTTGGGGGAGTAGCCCTGTCCCCAGGGGGCAAAGGGCTCTGCTCCCTCCCCTGCCCTCACCTGCACAAGGGGGTCCAATCCGGGCACACCCCCATGTGGCTGGCTGAGAGGGAAGTACAATGACATCAATGGGAATCATATGTAATGCTAACGGAATGCTGGCAGCGCGCCCCAGGCCCTGGTCTTTGTGTATCACCTCAGTTAATCCTCATACTAATCCTGTAAGGATCTGCAGGTGGGAAACTTCAGTCAGACAGGTGAAGCCATGTCACGGCACTGATAATGCCAAAGCCAGTTTCGAACTGGGGCCCAAATCTGGGCTGCGTTCCCAGCCCTGGCTGACACCACTGATGTCATGGCCCTCTGCAGCATGAACCCCATTTCACTGACGGCTCACAGGCTCACAGAGGCCAAGGCCATCAGCCAGCATGTTACATGACAAGCGCTAGCTCCTTTGTGCCTAGGGAGGCTGCCGGCCACACTGTATCTGCTGCTGGCATCTTCCAGTGGGCACACCGGGTCCCAGCCAAATGCCTGCACACTCCCTGACCATGGTTCACTTGCCTCCCTCCCTCCCCGCAGGAGACTCTGAGCTTGTCTGGAGAATAGCGGGCAGGCCTTCCTGCCCTGCATCCCTGCTGCCCCCAGCCTGGGGCTGCCCTGGACCTCACAGAACCAATGCACACAGGCCAGCCTGGTGCCCACTCGCCCACGCCCACCAGGCCGTGGCCGGGCAGAGCTGCCTCGTCCACGCACATGCCCCCTGGTACCTGAGGGTCCTCACGGAGATGCAGTACTTCCACATAAGGCTCCACACGGCGCTGCCACCACCCTTCATGCCTGGCTAGGTGGGGGACCCACCGCCACTGCCCTCCAACCCTGGTCTCCTCCTGGCCAGGGGCTGGATCTCTTTGCTGGTTCTCAGGTCACTTCCTTCTTCATGGTGGAAAAAAGAAAGAAAAGGCCCAAAAGCCAGGGGAGAGGAGGAGGTGCTGGCTCCCAAGGGCCACTGCAGGTCCTACCCGTCTGGCTGCTCCAGACCCTCCTGGCTGAGTGGCCCTCGCACACCAGACCCTGTGGCCTCTGCACAGCCTTGCGCCTGCCTCCTGCCAGGAGACAGCGGTGGCTGCGGGCCAGGGGAACAGTGAGTCACTGGGGTGGGACGAGCGAGGGGCGTCTGCCCAGCGAGGGAACGTGCTCAGCTGCCTGGAGCCCAGGGGCCGTCCTGTGTCCAGAGGCTGGCCTGGGACAGGAGAGGCTGGGCCTGCGAGGGAGGGAGGTGGGCGGGCCCACATCCTCCTCATCTCCCCAGAGGCCTAAACCCAACACCACTGCCTGCAGCCCGGCCCACGGAAGCCCTGGCCAGCAGGGAGAGGAGGCTGCTCTGCCTGCTGGGCTCTGGGAGGAAGCTCTGGTGGACAGAGAACAAAAGACCGTCTGGCTGCTTCCTGGGAGAGTGGCTGGCCCCGGTGGTCTCCCTCTGCTGGGAGAGACAAAGCTGCCTGGCCTGGCCACTTCCCACTGTTTGATGGACAGTGCCAGGTGTGGCCAGCATCTCTGGCCTTCATTTCCCCTGACCAGCTGGGGCTCACGGGCCCCAGGGCCCTGGTCTAAGATCTCCACAGACCCAGAACTACTGCATTCAGTTCTTCCAATGGCCTTCCAGAGTGGATTTTATTATCATCTCCATTTTATATGTGAGGAAACTGAGGCATTGGGGTGGGGGGATGTCACTTAACCCTGTCACAGACCTGGGAAGGGGAGCAGATAGGATTTGAACCATGACCGCCTGGCTCCAGGGGCCTACAGTGGTGTAGTGAGAGCATTCCAGCTCCTCGGGCAGAGATGGGGGTGGAGGGTGGGGGCTGAAGGGCGGGGGCCCCTCTGAACAGCTGTGGGGTCTGGGCCTGAGCTGGGTCTGGGGTGTTTCCAGGCTAGGGACCCAGATGGAGCCCCCGCCCCTGCCCCCCAACAGCTGCTCCCAAGCCCAGCCCAGAGCAGGCAGCTGGGGCTTCCCAGCAGAGCCCCTGGGACAATGACTCACGGCTCAGGGTCAGTGCTCACAGAACCTACTTCTCTCCACCCACAGCCCCCATGAAGTCCCCCTGAGGCAGATGGGCCCAGATCCTGGCTTCCTGCAGGGCCCTGGACACCACACATCGCTGCCAGCGCCATCACGTCAAGTGGCCACAAGGCTGCCATTGCACCCATGAGGAATCCGAGGCCTGGGGAGGGGCACCACCTGCCCATGGACAGTGGGGTGGAGCTGGACCTCAGCCCAGGTCTCTGGGTCAAAGCCTGGCTCTGCCCCCGGGCCCCCTGCACTGGCCTGTGCAGGATGGCGACTCTCTCTCGGATTCCAGCCCGATTCCCACAATGCGGATCAGCAGCTGCAAGCCTGTCCACCCCCCTGAGCTGGGGGAGAACTTTATCTGAAAGCAAGGTGGGTTTCTGCAAAGGCTATGGTATCCTTGGGGGCCTTGGGGACCCATATTCTCCCCTTGTCACTAGCAGCCCCCACAGTGGGCCTCTACCTGCTGCAGGAACTCCTCCACAGCACCCCCAGGGAGGAGGCTGCTCGGCCTCAGCCCAAACACCCCCACTGACGGGAAGCTCACTACCTCTCAAGGCTGCCCATTCCATCGTGGGCCTCCACCAACCTCAGGAAACCCTCCCTTGGACAGAGCCTCCCGGGGGCTTTTTACACTGGCCTCACTTCCTTGTGCCACACTGAGTGAGACCTCCGTTCAGGAACTTATCTGGTCTGTCCTCCTACCAGTGCAAGTTTTCCCAACGTCTATTGTGGGTAGAGACAGCCTCTGTTTACACGTCTCCATACACCCACCCCAATATTCACAGGGCTATCTGCAGCCTGCCTCACCAGCTAACCATCCACAAGATCACTCACCCATCTGCACGCCCATTCACATCTCCCTTCCTTCTTTCCTACCCCCTTCCCCACCTTCCAGTCATCCACCAATTTATGCCCTCCTCTTCCTCCAACTGTACCCCCATCCATCCTCCACAGCCCCCACCCATCCCCACACCCATCCCCACCCATCTCCCATTCACCCACCCGTCCCTCTCTCCCCTCTGGTCTGGGCTGACCCCTGGTCCCCACAGGGTAAAGAACTATAACAGGTGGTCGGAACAAGCTCTTCCTCTTCGCAAACTGTCTTCCAGAACCCTCCCGCAGCCTCCATCAGCCCTGTGCCTCTCACCTGGTCCCCCGGGATTCCACACCCGGCCTGTCACATCCCGGGCAAATGTGAGCCTTCCCTCTCTCTCCGCCTCATGCCCTCCTGGTGCCTGCTAGCCTCTGATTTCCCTCATCTCCTGGGCCCTACAGCCCCACGTCCTGGGGCAGACCCCCTGGGCCTGGACTCAGCAACAGGGACACTGCACCCAGATGGGAGGAGTATTTGTCACACGCACCTTCCATGCCTGCCTGCTGCCAGACACCAGTCATGGCAGGGGCCTGGTGGAGAGGGGCAAGGGGCACATTGGGCCCTGGAGGAGATCCCAGAGAGGGGTGTTATTTTCAGGACCAGAGCCCAAGATCCTTGTGTGGTCCCCTTCCAGGTCCCTGTTCTCTTGTCCCAAAGTCTCTGGAGGGCCTGGGCCTCACGGACCGGTTCTTCCTTTGGCGGCAGCCACCTGTATCCGCCTCCTCTCCCACAGCATCGCATTAGCGCTTCCCTCCCCCACATTACAGAGGCAGAAACCAAGGCTCGGGGTGGGTGAGGCTTTCTCAGCTCCCAGGGCTCCGCTTCCTCCTCACAAGGCCACTGCTTTGGCTTGGATGGGGCTAGGAGACTATCTGGGGGTTTAGGAAAGCCTGGAGGTGAGTCTGAGGGCACAGAGAGCTCAGCATCCCTGCCCAGCAGAGGCTATACGCCACCTGCCATGCTCTCTGTCACAGGGTAGCCCTTGAAGATCTGCTTTTTGAAGGCCCTGGCAGCCCGCAGTCCACAGCTATCCTTCTGGGTCATGAGCTGCTCACGGCCCCCTGCACTCGCTGCATGCTGTCTCAGGGTGCTGATGGCAGCAGAGGCTGTACACAGCGCGGTGGCCTGGGGCATGTTGGGGCTCCCCACCCTTTCCACAACTGCCCTCTTCGTGTCCACTCAACCTCCATCAGCCCTGATGGGTTCATGTCCACACTACCCCCATCTTATGGATGAAGGAACTGAGGCCCAAGTGCTCTGTGGGTTCTTGAATGCTGGCTTAGCACATTCCGTCTTCAACACCAACAGTAGCTTGTCTTGAGAATGGGGCCAGATGTCTTATTCATCTCTGACACCCTTTTCTCTATGTGAGTCATCCCACCTCTCCAAGCCTCAGTTTGTTCCTCTGCAAAATGGGAGTTCAGCATCCATTCCCTCCTAGCTGGGGTGAGTAATAAGCGACTCCAGGCCCGCAGCGCTGTGTGCCCCTGTGTTCGAGACTTAAACTTTCGGATCATCTTCCGTAGGACAGCAGGGCTACATCAGCTGTCATTTCCAAAGCCTCTGGCCCTGCTGAAGAAAAGGATACATTTGTTCCCCGGGAGACGCTGATGCCATGGTGAACTTGGCCTTTGAGGGCAGGACACAGCGCTGGGCTTGTGCTCACAGGCGGCAGGCAGCTGCCTCAGCGAGGGCAGGGGTCGGGGGTCAGCAAGGACCCCGTCCGGAGGATCAAGGACTGGGATGGTACCCTTCCCTGGAGGCCAGGTGAGGAGGGTCTATGGCCTCAGTCTGGCCGTCAGACCTAGCTGGGTTTGTCCCCTCTACTTGCCTGGAGAGGACTCTCTGCGGTCTGAGGGCTCCAAAACCCCCAACTTCTGCCTCTGACTTAAGGGGCAAGCTACAGTTCCATGGATGTCTGCCTCCTTCACATATGGGCACACTCCACTCTACAAGCTGGCGAGCTGGAGGCGATGGTGGGCTTCAAGAGCCAGACCCCAACTCCTCCCGCTCTCTGGGTCTCTGTGTGGGCTCTCCATCCCTGCCTTCGGCCTGTCTCCCCAGCTACCCTCTCCACGGCTGCCTGTCACCTATAGGAGAAAGGCCAAACCTCAGCCAGGCAGGCAAGACCCTCTGTCTCCTGCCATCCACGCTGAGCTTCCAGATACCAAGCAGTGCCTGGGCCTCCAGGCCTACCCACCCTGGGCAGGAATTCTGCACACCTGGGCCAGCTATTCTCCACATGCCCTGGAGATTGATTGTCTACTCTGCTCGGGGCCCAGGGACTGAATACCAGGCTCCTGTGCTCTGTTGGGTGTGCACAGTGGGAGGCCCTGGCAGGAGTGGGAGGCTTGTGGGGTGGGATGGGCAGGAAGGATATTCACTGCCCCCTGCAGCCACAGCACCTGGCAGGTCGCCCTTGGCACACAGCTCTCTCTCTCTCTCTCTCTCTCTCTGGGGGTTCACGTAAATGCTCCCTCCCCACCCTCAGGTGCAGGGCTGGTAAGTCCTCCCCATTGTTGCCGACCCACTGTGTGGCCCGGGTGCCACACCTTCCCCCACCATCTCCCTTAACCTCACACCACCCCTGCATGCAGCCCTATCGGGGTTCACACCACACTGTGGACCCTGCTAGTGAGCCATCTGCTTCCTGCAGGACCCAGTTGCTACTCTTCAAGGTCACACCTCTAGGAAGCCAATTATTTGTTTGTTCCTCCATTCACTCAACATGTGTTAACGTCCTTACTCTGTGAAGATGGGCACTGCTACTTGGTGAGGAAGACCACGGAGCCTCATAGGGCTGACATTCTGTAGGAGGAATAACCAGCACCACATAAGCAAATAAGTATGACTTCCGGCAGTGGTCTGTGCCACGCACAAGCCGAATAAAGCATAGAATTTCTCTTAGTGACAAGCTTCCCTGGTCCTCTCCTCTCCTGTGCCTGGTCCTCTCCGTTCCCTGGGCTTCCGTGGGTATCACGTGTGTCTGTGGCCCGTACCTCAGTGCTCTAAGAGCCTGTGGGAGGTGGGGGAGGATGCCTCTGCACGCTCCCTGATAACCCTAAGTAGCAGCAGCCATGAACATGTCCCATTTTTACACATTAACAAACTGAGGTTCAGACACCTTCCCCAGGATTATACTTAAACCCAGCTCTGCCTGCCTGATTCCAAACCCAGAGCTCTTTCTCCTGTTTCAGGCAGAAAGCAAAATGAATCACCCATCATTTAAATGTGTATTCTTCCAGAGTAGGGCCAGGCACAAGGCAGGCACTTGACACATGTCCAGATGGCTGAATGTCAAAACCCTTATTTTTGCTGCTGCTTAAGCAGCATTTGCATTGTGGGCTGGGACGTCCCTATTTTCCAGGTGGGAAAATGGAGGCCCGTGGTGGCTAAGAGCACTGGGTCCCACGGGACCACGGGTGGGCTCCCAGCCTCCCAGGTTGCTGGCCAACCTGAGTTCTGCCATCTTGTCTCAGGCCTAGGAGGCTGCTAACAGCTCAGGGGGCAGGCAGGGCTGGCCACTGACTCAGGCTGGGTGCTGGGGAAGAAGCCAGGGAGGAGCTTTGCCATGTCCATCTTAGGGAGCATGAGGGACAGAGTCTAAGGCTCCAGCTGGGTGCCTAGGCCTGCTCTGATGCTCTACAGAGAGGAGACTGTAGGGGCAAGAACAGAAGCTAGGGCCAGAGGGCAGCTGATGCCTGGGCCCGGGAGGTGGCCCAAGACATGAGGATAAGTGACTGGATTCTAGAAACACTCTTAAAGCACAGCCAGTAGGGATTTCTGATAGATAAGGTGAGGGTGTGAGAGAGAAAGAGCAGCTGACACCTGGGCTTCTGGCCTGAGCAGCTAGGAGGATGGAGGCTTCTGCGATCGTGAAGGGGACACCGGGACAGTGAGTGGGGAGCAGGTGGGGTGGGGTGGGACAGAGCACTGGGAAGGTCATTGCTCTGTGGAAATGAGAGCTCTTGTTTTCCAGGAGTCAGAAATCCAGATTTTTGCATATAAGCTCTTGAATTTTATATGCTTGCAAGAAACTCAAATTTAAAATATGTGGGCTAATCCCATGCAGGCAAAATAAAGTCCATCTGTAGGTGTCTGGCCTACAGGCCTCCTCTTATACCCTTTGTTCCTTCTCGATTGTTAAGACTCACAGAGCTGCCACTTCCTCCACGAAGCTGCCCAGGATTGGTTCAGCTCCAGAGATGTTTGTGGCTCCTCACAGCCCCCTTGTGGGACTGAAAAAAACAGACTAGCAGTGGCTTGCAGGTGGATATGGGGTTTGCTCATCAGTTTCTCATACTCCCAATGAACAATCTGGCCCAGAGGAGTTCATGGATGATTATATGCTGGATGGATGAACAGCTCTCTCACTTGATCCCTCTGCCTTTCATTTTGCAAATGAGGAAACTGAGGCCCAGATTAGGGATGTGACCTGCCCAGGGCGGCATCTAGGGCCAGAGCCTACTCACTGTCCAGCCTCTGTTTGTCAGCTGCCCCTGAGACCGGGCGGGCAGGAAGTATGTAGACAATTGTACAATCTTATCATGTTTTGCCACTGCAGGGAAAAACAGGATCTGGAGCAGCTCCCAATCATCTGGGGGGAGTCTGTTCTGGGGCTCTCTCTCCAGGAGCCTGCCATGGTGGCTGCCACCTAGGATCCAGGCAGAGCCAGACCCTCAGACTGGGCACCTCTGTAGGTGGCCTGGCTGTGAGACAGATGGAGTCCCAAGGGGAAGGGCCTGACATCAGCAATCGGCCAAAGTGACAGCCAGCCCTCCCGGGTTCTCCCTTCTGAGAGTTCTGACCCAGTCCCATTCGGGCCTGCAGAGGGCAGAGAGTACAAGGGCCCTGTGGGGTGTTTGCTTAGATAGGCTGTGTCGGGAAAGCACTGTTAGCAGCGGAGGCCGCGGCCCCATTCCCCAGTGCTGGAGGTGGAGAGACGGAGTCTCTGAGGTGTCAGGTGACTTATCTCAAGTCACACAGCCAGGGAGAAGTCGATCTGGGACTCTGAGCGGGGTCCTCACTCTAAGACCTGACCCTTTTCCATGCTGCTGTGCTGCACCGGCCATGGGGCCTTTCCAAGCCGTCCTCTCACCTCCTCCCCAGTGAAATGAGGAAAGAAACAGGACCGGCCTTCAGGGGCCTTCGTGAAGATCCAACACATGGAAGGTGTCAGCACTGTGTGAATGTGCTTTGTGAAGCTATGTGAAAGGTTGTGTGTATAAAGCGATGCTCTTCTTAGCCTCTAGTCTTTAAATTTTCTGGGTGTGGCAATCTTTGAAATTCCCAGGGTGACACTTAGCTATCATCCAATAATAATACTAATACTAATACTCCTGGTTACTGAGTGCCTACTGCAGCCCTACGTGGGCCTGACTCATTGAATCCTTAAGCCCACCCTATGAGGTATTATGATCTCATTTATAGGGCAGGGAAACTAAGGCACAGAGAGGTTTACAAACATGCCCAGTGTTATGCAAATGGAAGGGGTAGAGTTAGGATTTGAACCCTGGCAATTCTGCCCCAAACCCACTATGCAATACGACTTTCCTAATCTGGTATGGAAGTCCTTCTCAGTGTCTAAGCCAAATCCTTTTACTGCAGGCTCTACTCATTCCCTAGCTCCTTCCTGGGCAAAGGAGAAAAGCTGATGCTTTTGCCCCGCATCATGTGCTGAAAGGCCCGACTTCTTTGGCTCCCAGCTCCCAGCTCCCTGGGTCTGGCGTGCATGTCAGGGCACACCAAACAGAAGCCCTCCCCGTGGCTGGCTGCACCCACACACGCGCCTCCTGCAAAAAGAACCAGTCAGGATCGCACCGTCCGGGCCACGACCTCACCTCCTCCCTGGCTTACCTGCCCCCTTTCCTTTCCACCCACTGCCTCAGGGCTGTTTCCCAAGCCCCACATCTGTCTCCATCAGTCCCCTGCCTGAATCTTCTCCATTGCTTTCCTCCATTCACACGAGTTCCCAGCTTCATCCTCATGCAGCCAGTCTGTTATGATGCAGACTCTCTCTGTGGGCATTCCAGTATTTAATTATTATTAAAAACATTAACTATTTAATGTTCTCCTTTTAAAGCAACTGGCTTAAAATTTTAGACCCAAGGCTGATGAAGCTTTTTCATCGAACTCCCAGTTACTAGGAACTATGGGCGACAGAGGAACAGGTTCAGTGACACCATGGGGGGAGGCGATCAGCTAAAAACTGCAGGCAGGATGTGCTAAGGGCAAATGGGCCAGTTCCTTCCACCAATAAGTTTCAAGGAGGACAAAGAAATGGGAACTTCCAGATAAAAGGAGACTTAAGGGATGCCTGCAGTGCCTGGCTCTTGTGAGGATCCTGATTTGAACAAATCAGCTGCAAAAAGACATTTTTGGAGATCATTTGGAAAACCTGAACCTGAAATAGAGTGTGGAGTTGGTGGAAGGAAGACAAAACACACAAGGCAAAACCATGACACCTGGGTGCAGGGGGGACCCCGAGGAGTCCTTCTCTGCTTCCAACTATGTTTCCACTTTGCACCAATAAAAAGCTGAAAACAGTGCAGAAAACAGCAAATTAACTCGCAGTGCACCCCTGAATGCATTCATTTTGAAAGGAAACTTTATATCACTCCCCCAAATGGAAAACTAGTATCACTTGCTGTAAGTAGAAGGTTACCATGAAAACAAGACAATGTTATTCCATTTCAGGCAGATACTGTTTCCTGCCAGGGTGCTGCTCTTCAAACCTGCCTTGTCTTTGTTAAGCATCTGGGAGGGGTGTGAACCAACTCCCTCCGTGGCCCACCTATACGGGAACACTGGCCTACAGGCAAGGTTCACCAAATATATTTCCTCGTCTTCTGCTTCTCCTCCCTCAAGGAGGGACCAGTGAGAAGCTTGGGGTGGGGTGGGGTGGGGTGTAGATCCATCCTGGCTGGTAGTTCCTGCAGCGGGGATGTCTCAGCTGGGGAGCACTGAGCCTCTACAGCAGCTTGGGGCTTCCTGCATCACAGAATCCAAAGCTTTGGAGCTGGGGGCCAGATGGTGAAACTGTCTAGAGTGGGGTGGGGTGCTGCCCAAGGCCACATGGCCAGCCTGTGTGGGAAAACCAGGAAGGACAAGACTACAGGTTTTCTGACCTTCAGTCCTACGATCAACTAACCTTTCCCTTGGTCGCAGATATTTGTTGGGTACCTACTGTATGCCAGGCACAGAGGGTGCACAAGACAGAGTTCCACAGAGCTGACATTTGGAGGCAGGGGATCGAGAAGATGAATGCCGAGTAAGCTGATGAGATACTATCCTATGTTGATGAGGGCGATAAAGGGACGGGAAAGGTGATAACTAGAGGAGGGTGATGCTATGCTAGCCAAGGTGATCAGGGAGGACCTCTCTGAGGAGGCGACATTTGAGCTCAGACCTGAAGGATGAAGGAGGAGGAAGAAGGGGGAAGTCTGGGGACAGAGGGCTCCAGGAGAAGCTAGTGCATGAGTATGTCCAGTCAGCTCTCAGCTACTCCTGACTTAAAAAAAATTTTTTGTATTTTGAGTTAACATCAGACTTACAGAAAAGTTGCAGGAAGAGTACAAAGGACTCTGTGTATCTTCACCCAGATTCCCATGTGTTACACTGCATCCCATTTGCCTTCCTCTCTCTCTCTAACACACATACATACACACACTCATTTTTTCCCAGAATTGCTTGACAGCAAGTTGCCCACCTCAAGTCCCTGCTACTTCACCAAGTGTCTTTCCTACGACAAGGACATTCTCTGACAGAATCACAGTCCAGTTTTCAAAGTCGGGACATTAACACTGATTCAATACTACTATCTAATCCTGGGATCTCATTCAGAGTTGCCAACTGACCTGACCTGTCCTCTACAGAGAAACACTCCCTGCTTCTTAGGCCTCCCTTATGAATATCCAGAGGGAATGTGTTCAGAGGATAGCCTTCCAAAGACCCAGCCTGACTGGGGGCAGACGGCGCAGTACGCGGGTAGCCAGCTCAGCACCGTATCAGGGCCTGATGCGGAAGGAATGATGTGCGTGCCTATAGACACTTCTTCACAAAATAGCTGCCTCTATTTTGAACCAAGTGAGAAAGTTAAAGCTTAAAAGTTAAAAAAAAAAAAAGATTATTTATGCAGCCTTACGTTTCCCTATCTATTCACACATCACTGCCCACCCTCATTAACTCCGTAAGCCCACCCTGCGGGGCACATTGAGCTGCAGGGCCTGGAAACTGCCACACTCCCCACCCCCAGCCCCCTGCCCCTGCCATGGAAATGACTGTTCCCATTGCACAATAATGCAAAGTTGTAAAATAAAAAACAGCAGCCTGTCTTTATGCAGAATTATGACATTTTGTTTTCTTCATTACTGAATTTTCAGGGCCCGCTTAAATGCTGCTTCCAAGGTGAACACCTCCCTTGTCCCATACTCATCCCAGCCTGACCACCACACACCAGACACGTGGGCTCTGCTGCGTATAGAGTAACTGTGCGCATACTTTGGGCTTAACAATCTCATGATAAGCCTGAGATTGGGCCCTGGCACCCAACTTCACAGATGGAGAGAGAGAGGTCCTAGAGTGCTGTGCTGGGGACTGCCATAACAAACTAGCACAGACTAGGGGGCTCACAGCACTTCTGGGGATTAAAAGTCCAAGGTCAAGGCATCTGCAGGGTTGGTGTCTCCTGAGGTTTCTCTCCTTGGCTTGTAGAGGGCAGCCGTCTCACTGTGTCCTCACACGGTATATTAGTCAGGGTTCTCCAGAGAAAGAGAACCAATAGGATGTATGTGTAGGTATGTACACACACACACACGTACGTATATTTTATTTGTCACAGGCATTGGCGCACACAACTAGAGAGGCTGACACGTCCCAGGACCTGCAGGTGGCCAGCTAGAGACCCAGGAAAGCTGGTGGTTGGTTCCAAACCAAATGCCAGGAAGCTTCAGATCCAGGAGGAAGCAATGCTTCAGTCTGAGTCTGGAGGCAGGAAAAACTGATGTCCAGCTCAAGGGCAGCCAGACAGGTGCATTCCTGCTTACTCAGCCTTTCTGCTCTATCCAGACCTTCAACTGATTGCACGAGGCTCACCCACACTGGGGAGGGCAATCTGCTCTGCTCAGTCTACTGATTCAAATGTCAGTCCTCCAGAAAACCCCTCACAGACACACCCAGAATAGTCTACTTAAAATTTTAGAGGGATAAGGGGGGGAGAAGTAGGGGGGTATTAAGATTAGCATCCATAGCGGGGTGGGAGAAAGGGGAGGGCTGTACAACACAGAGAAGACAAGTAGTGATTCTACAACAGGTTGCTACGCTGATGGACAGTGACTGTAAAGGAGTATATAGGGGGGACCTGGTATAGGGGAAAGCCTAGTAAACAAAGTATTCGTCATGTAAGTGTAGATTAATGATTAAAAAAAAAAAATGCAGTTCCTATGTGGTGACCTCTAATGAGTTCTACACAATGATATAAAGGACATATAAAAGTGTAGGCAAAGGGTCTGTTTGTGTTTATACAGAGGATCAAAGCCTAATTTGGCTACCCCGAAAATGAACTAAGATACGATATGAAAGAGAACTTCCAACATCAACACTCTCGGGAAGACTCATGCCAGAAGATGATCATCAAAAAACCCCAACAAAGATCCACGCACTGCTACAGCTGTAGATGCACTCATCCCACCAGCTCCTGGACTTGCCATGGGAATGAAGGAGATATCTAAGCTGGCCTGTGCATACAGTAAAACAACAAATTTGACTGGATCTATACTGTTGGAACTCAACCAAGAATTAGGAGAAGTGCAAATTGTAGCGCTCCAAAATCTTACAACTACAGACTATTTACTGTTAAAAGAACATATGGGATGTGAACAGTGCCCAGGAATGGGTTGTTTTAATTTGTCTGATTTTTCTCAAACTATTCAAATTCAGTTAGATAATAACCATCATATCATTGATAAGTTTTCACAAATGCCTAGGGTGCCTAACTGGTTTTCTTGGTTTCACTGGAGATGGCTGGTAAGTACAGGTATGCTTTGGTTATGTAACTATACTCCTATTATGTTAATGTGTGTGCGCAATTTAAGTAGTAGCTTAAAATCTATACATGCTGAAGTTACTCTACAAGAAGATATGTCAAAGAAATAATCAATCTTCCCATGTTTTCTCCCGCCTGCTACTTCTATAGCTTTTCTTCTTCCTTCCTAATTACAACGAATTCTTAAATAGAATTCGTGCCTCATATCAAATTTACCGAGTATCATAACTCCTCCAGGTGGTAAGGATGCCTCGGGACAAGTGCTGGGCATGGAAGCCGCAGGGCGTAGATATGCAAGGAAATGAAAAGCTAACCATTTCAAACAATAAGGCTTCTCTCTCACTTACCAACTTAACATTTCCCTGTGTGGCCCCGGAGGATGGCTGGTTGGCCAGAGACGGGTGGGATTCCTCAAGGGAGGAACAACCTAAGACAGGCACAGTCGCAGGGGGGTCATCAGGTGAGAAATTGGGGATCAACAGAGGTGAGGCTTAGAACCTCACCCTCCCTGTTCTGAGAGAAATCTTCTGCATATGTGGATGTTTTATTGCCCTTGTCTAGCTTGGATTAACACATAGTCTACAGGCACACACCTGATCATCTACATTTGCTCTCTTACAACACTAAACTATGTTTTCTACCTTTATGTTGTATCTACCTACCACTTCAGCATTTTATTAAAAATAATAAAGAGAGAAATGTGGTATCCACATATAAATCAAGTATAAAAATCAAATGTGTATTCATATTTGAACTGACTGTTTATAGTTCATAATGCATGAGCAAAACCAAAAGTTTCTGTGATGACTGCCCTTGTACTGTTCACCATGTAACTTATTCACTATGTAAGAATTTGTTCTCCATGTAAGAACTTGTTCGTTATGCTTCAGAAGATTGGAGACTGACGAAAATTAGGCTTGGGGTGGATTAATGATTGTGCATTGAGCATTGACTCCCCTATACAGAATTTTATTGTTGTTAACAACCATTTGATCAATAAATATGAGAGATGCCCTAACAACAACAACCAAAAAAAAGTACACACTTCCAATTGTAAAATAAATAAGTAACCGGGATGTAATGTATAGCATAAGGAATATAGTCAAAATATTGTAACAACTTGGTATGGTGATAGCTGGTACCTAGAATTATCATGTATATAAATGTTGAATCACTGTGTTGTACACCTGAAACTAATGTAATGTAATACTGTGTGTCAACTACCCTTCAATAAAAAAAAAAAAAAAAAAAAATTTTAGGTGCTGTGTGGCCCAGTCAAGGTGACACATAAAGGTAATCATCAGACATGGTCTTCCCTCTGTATCTGTGCCCTAATCTCTTCTTATAAGGACACCAGTCATATTGGAGTACAGCCACCTTAATGACCTCATTTGAACTTCATTACCTCTTTAAAGACCCTACCTCCAAGTACAGTCCTATTCTAAGGTACTGGGGGTTAGGACTTATGAATTCTAGTGGGTACATAACAGGCTCTGACAGGAGACAGAGTTCGGCTCATAGGCATTTGGACCCAGCTCTTTCCTCCGCTGAGTTGCCTGGGCATCTGGAGCCCCTCGGTTGGCTTGCCCCTTCCCTGGCAGGCTGATCCATCCATCCTGTGGCTGCCAAGACGTGGAGGAGGTGCAGACAGTCACTTAGTGTGGACTGAGCTCACGTGCAAAGTCCAGCAATCACTGCTGGCAAATGTGCTCACCATGGAAGGCCAGTAAGGTCTAGTCCTGGCAAGGTGGTTCCCTGAATAAAATCTCCATGATCTCAACATCCATCTCCCCACCCCCTGGCTACCAGGGGATCTTGCTAAGACACAGGGGGCTGCCAGGGGAGGTCAGACATGCAGGACTGGAGCCCTGGAGCCCAACCGCACCTGGAGTGCCTGCTTTAAATGCCCTCTAGATGTGCCTGGTCAGGGCAGGGCAGGTAGATGGAGGCAGGCAGCCTGGTCCCACTCAAGATCAGTTCTCTCTAAACTTGGGCTTGGTTTGGCTCTGGCTGCTTCATTCTTAAACCTTCCCTGATTATTCTGCTGAAGACGAGCTCCTGGAGGTGTCTGAGAATTTGGTCAAACTGTGCTGCCTTGCTCTGGTCCAGCAGAAGTACCTAAATGAGGAGGATGTGCTTGCAGGAAGCATGGGGCATTTTGCACTGCCAGGCAGGCACACAGCCTTCCCATGTCGCCTGGGAACTGGCCTCTCCCACAGAGTGCATTGCTGGTGGGGTGGGAATAAGAAGGCCTATGCCATGGGTAGAAGCAAAGGGGTCCCTGTAGGCTAGTTCCTACAGATACTTCCCCCAACCTCCCAGCGCAACCAAGGGGTGGGACATAGCACGAGCTTGACCAATCAGATTCTCCCCTGAGATTTTTACATCCTGAGTGGAGGCAGGTGGCTGGGGACTCCCTGAATGCACACAGCCAGGAGTCTGCACCAGGGGCCACGGGATTACTGCTCTGGGACTTCAGCTTCCTGCTGATCCTCTGAACTCCCGAGGGGCTTGTAACCTCCCTTTTGCTCCAGCTGGCAATGCATGATTTCTGTTGCTTGCCACCAAAGACTGTCGGATCCAGTGCTCACATGCTGCCATCCTCACCTTCCTTTGGTGTCTTTTCTGCCAAGGGTGATTGTCTGCACCTCTTATGTCAATGGGAAAAATCCTCCTCTTCCATCAAGATCCATCTCAGTTCTACAAGAACCCTTTATGACTTTCCCGGTTGAAATGATTGCTCCCTGTCTTGAATAAATAACTATACTTTCTTTGAACGTAACTTTGTTAATAAAAATAAAACCCAGCATTTACTGAGTGCCAACTGTTCCCAGGTGGCCTCTTGACTGTTAGGCACTCTTCCTGAGCCCATTTCAGCTCAGGACATGAGTGTCAGAGTGGAGAGGTGATCTGGATGGTCCCTGTGGCAGGCGGTCCCAGACAACTCCCCGTGGGCCTGGGAAGGACTCTGTGATGACCCAGTGAATAGAAGGCGATGGAAATGGTGCTGTGACTTCAGAGGCCTGTCAGGAAGGGTCACGCCTTCTCCTCGGCTCTGTCTCTAGGAATGCAACTCTGAGAACCCAGCTGCCATGTTGGGAGGGTGCCCAGGCCACATGGGAGGCCCCGGGTAGGTGTTTCAGCTGAGAGCCAGCAGCAACCACAAGTCGAGGGGATGGGTGAGTGGGTGGGTGGGGGAGGCTTCTGAGGAATGCAGCCCCTAACCTTCAAGTAGATGCAAGTAAAGCAGGCCCCACCCAAATTACAGACCCATGGGAAAACCCAGTACTGTCACTGTTTTAAGCCACTAAGTTTGGGGGTAATTTATTACACAGCCACAACAGAGCAGTTACACAGAGCCAGGAAGTGCTAAATATTATGAATAATAAGTGAGGCAGGTCAGCCTAGCCGTCCATCACTTGGGTTGGATCGACTGCATTCTGTGACCTTAGGTAGGTCATTTGCTCTCTCTGGGCCTCTGTTTCCTCATCTGAAATGTGGGAAAACAATGATCTCTAATTCATAAAACTGTTGTGAGGATAAACAGAGATAGCACAGTAGAGCATGTAACACAGATAAATGCTCAGTGAAAGTGAGGAATAGCTAACAATTATGATCAAAGGCACCAACCAGACTGGATGCCCAGTCAGCCTGAGTTCAGAGCCTGCCCTCTGCCCTCACATCACAAAGCCTCTGGGGTGTTCGCTGACCAGCCAAGAGCTGAGGTCTGGGATGTTGGCATGTGTTGGGGGCAACCTGGCAACCTCTGACCCGGCCCAGAAGCCCTCCCCGGCTGGGCTGTGTGCTCGGAGCTGCCAGCCCGCCAAGTTCACTTACTGTGGACGCACTTTGGGGAGCTCACTCCAAAGTGAGCCTCTTCACACTGTGTTTTAGATACACCTGCCACAGGGATTTCCAACAGAAGTGATCAGTGAAACCTGCCCAACAGGAAGTAAGTCAACAGGCAGTACGATCTGAGCTAGTTCAACACCTGAAACCAGACAGGCATCCACAGTATGCTTGGAGGTGAGGCTCCGCAGTCAGGGCGGGGGCAGGACTGTGGAGAACCTGGAACTGCCCAGATCGAGGGAACAGCATATGCGTGTCTCCCCCTCCACTTTGGGATACCTGATGCTGAGTGGAGCTACCATTTACAGCATTCTCCTCGCTTTATCTCCCTCTTTCTTTCCTTTTACATTGAAAACGTCATCTGGTTCTTGATGCTGAGTGTAGGCGAGCATGTGGAGACCTGGAGGCTCCTGCGGGCTGCCGGTGAGGATGCACACTGCCAAAACCACTTTCCATTCCCCACAGCCCGATGAGGCTGAGGACACTAGTGTATCACCTGGTACAAACCCTCCAGCAGTGCCACGCACATGCACAAGGAGATGTGTGCAAGAATGCCCACTGCAGCCGTGCAGGTAATATAAAAAATGCACTTAAATATGTAATAGCGGAACAGAGATTTGTACGATGGACCACTACACACCAGTGTAAACAAAGGAATGAGAACTATACCTAGCAACAGGGGAATCTCACCCCTAAAGTAAGAAAATAAAGTTGCCTCTTGAAGAGATATCCACATACCCATGCTCACAACAGCATCATTCATAATAGCCAAGAGGTGGAAGCAACCTAAGTGTCCACTGACTGATGGATAAATGGATAAACAAAATGTGGTCCAGCCATACAATGGAATATGATTCAGCCTTAAAAAGGAAGGAGGTTCTGACACAGGCTACAGCATGGATGAAACTTGAGGACATTCTGCTCAGTGAAATAAGCCAGCTGTAAAAGCACAAATACTAGTGTGATTCTGCTTATACGAGGGCCCCAGGGTAGTCGGATTCACAGAGGCAGAAAGTGGAGTGGTGGGGGCCAGGGGAGGGGCGGGGAGTGAGTGTTCATGTGGACAGTGTCTGGAGATGGATGGTGGGGTGGCTGCACAGCAGTGGGAATGCACTGAATGCCCCTGAACTGCACACTCAACAATGGTTAAGATGGGCAATTCTATGTTATATGTATTTTACCACAACTAAAGATTTGTAAAAAGCAAATTATGAAATGATGTATTTGAAGTTTAAAGACGTGTAAAAAACTGTGGTAACAAAGTTATAAAAACGTGTATGGGAAATATGTACACGAAACTGTGGGGACTGCCTAGGCTACGTCTGGGGGAGCAGGAGTGGGATGGGGACTTGAGGTCCCCAGGGCCATCTGCCCCAGCCATAATGGTTTATTTCTGAAGGCAGGCAGTGCTTATACTGTTCTCCACATTTTCTTTGCATCTGAACTACTTTATTAGTGAGAGTACCCTGAGGTCTGTCAGGTTCTGGCAACTGGGGAGAGGGTCTGTGCCCTCCCACAGGGGCCTCTGGGCCAAAGCTGAGGGGTCTGCAGGGTCACCATCAGCCCAGCGGAAGGCAGGGGTGCCCTATGAACACATCTTCAGTTTTCTAGTTAAAATAAGCAGCTCCGCTCCACTCCCCCAGCCTCAGCCTCTGGCAGACCTCCAGGATTATTTTACATTAATTTAAGATCACTAATGAAGAATAATTAACAGTTTCAAGGGAGCCTGGCAGACCCTGTGTTTAGAAGTGGTTAATTATGCATTGTCTGCAAAATGTCCTTTTTATACTCTTAAGTTTTGGGGCGGCTGGTGGCTGTTTTAAATAACAGAATATGGCATCAGGCAAAAAAGCCTAGAGATTCTGTATGCGGGGTTCCCTGAGGAGGATCTGTCTGGGCAAGGAGAGCCACCAGTTCCGGAGCCTCTACGGAGGGCGGGGAGGCAGTACTTTCCTGGCATTGGCCCTGTCGACCCCCACGGGAGCCCGGAGAGCCGGGCGAGCACCCCTCCCACCCAGTGTGCGGGAGGCTCAGAGGGAAAGCGCCTTCTAGAGCATCCTACCAGGCTGAGGCCTGGTCAAAAAGCCAAGTTCTCATCCACCTGCCTGTGTGGATGTGTGACCATCATTCACGGTCACGAGCTGATGGAAAGAGGATGCATCCAGCCTCCAGCCCTGTGCGTCTCATTTGCTGGGGTGCCCAGCTGGAGCTCCTCGGCTGGCATCGTATGACCAGGTAAGACCTTGAAGGTCCCACTGCCAGGCTGTGTGACCTCGGGCCAGCCACTTCTCCCTATGCCTTGGTTTCTTTGCCTTGAAAATGGGATAATCACATCCCCACTTCACTGGGTTGGTGCTTAGAATGAGCTGGGGCTTAGCACGGTGACACCCACATAGCAAGGGCTCTGTGAGCCTCAGCATGACCTGCCTTTCTTTCTAGTCTCAGCCCCAGACACAGGCCCTCACTTCAGCCTCAGCTTTGACCATTTCTGAACCACACCAGGCTCCATCCTACCTCCATGTTTGTTCATGTTGTATTCTCTGCCTATAGTGCCCTACCATGTCTCGAAAAATCCTATACCTACAGGCAGCAGAGATGCCACCTCCTGCAGGAAGCCTCCCTTGATTTCTTCCAGGTGGCCTCCCTCATGCTGCTGGTTTCTTTGTGCTATCTCTATTTATCCCCTGGCCTCACCCTTCATGGCTTGTTAGTGGTGTCTTTCCCCCTGTGGGCTGGGAGCTCCTGTCTGTGTCCCAGTTGTCTTTGGGCCATACTCAGGGCTTGAGAAAAGAGCGCCTGCTCTGAGTGGGAACCCCCACAATGGGCTGGGGCCAAGGGGCCTCTCACAGGTACCCCTGGAGGCTGAGCCAGACCACGTGACCCCCAGAGGTGACTTTCAGTTTGTTATCCCCTCCCTAAGGCCCTTCATGGGTTCCCCACTCTGTGCAGCACAAAGCCCAGGCCCTGACCCTGACCGCCAGTCCGTGGCACCCCCTCCCAGACTCACGGCCTCTTGCTACCACCTGAAGACATTTGCCCTTTGAATGCCCTGGGTTTTTTCCATGTGCTTTTCCCTCTGCCTGGAACATGGGTTGGTCCTCCTTTCTCAGCCCAGCCAACTCCTCCAGACATTTTACAACCCACTCAGCTGTCACCTCCTCCCTGAAGCCCTCACACTCGGTCCTGCTCCTTTCTCAAGGCTCTGACCACAACTCCTACCTCGCCCAGCTGAGCCCCTGTGAGGTGGGGCAGTGACTCATTCATCCCTCCCACCCCATGCCACTTGGCTTGAAGCTATGGAGCCCTCAAGAGAGATGCCATCTTGGGACAAAAGAGACCTGGATCCGGAGCCTCTGGCCCCGCTTACTCGGCTGGGTGCCCTTTGGTCTCCGCTTAGCTGCTCAAAGTGGGGGCTTAATGGCTCTTTTGCAGTACAGTTGAGGATTAGCCATCATATAAAATACTCCATCCTCCTAGGCATTAAAGAACTAATAGCCAGAATATTGCAGGCACCCCGGGGCGGTAAGAATAAACTGGGGTGGGTGAGCATGAAAGGCTCTTCCACCTGCACGGGGCTCAGATATGGTTGGGGCTAATCAGATGCAGAACAGGCCTCTCTCCCTGGCACCCACCCCAGAGTGGGGACGTCCTTTCTGAGGCAGCCTTGAGACCCCCAGTGCCTGTCCCCTTCAGAGAAAGCTCTTGGAAGAGAAAATAAGAGCTCCCACACTTCCCCAGAAATGCTTGCATGCTAATAGCCACGGACTTCACAGAGTGTGAAATCAGGAAAAACCAATTCCCTCTGAATAGCCGGTATTCTAATCCCCTCCTCAGAGGGCTTCGTCACACCCTTGACAGCGACTGTGGCCACAGCTCCGTGAAGCCCTTCCCGCTGGCCTGCACACTGGCGCTTCTCGGCCAAGGTATGCATGTGGACTGAACACACATGTGGAAAACACCGTCAGGTTTGCTAACATCTGGGCCTGTGGTTTCTGCAGTCCCCAAGTGCCACTGCCCGTCATCAGGTCCAAATCCCCAAAGAATGGGGAAACTAGGGCTCAGAGAGTGGAAGTGATCTGCAGAGTCACACAGAGGGGGAAGGGACTTGAGCTCTGGTCTCCTGACCTCCAGAACAGGGATCCCGATTCGGCTTTCCCAAGTAAGTCTCAAACCCCTGCTTGGCTTCAGGCAGTCAAATCCTTCAGTGACCTGAGCCTCCCCTGAGGCTGCAGGGGGTGGACTGTGGCAGGCCAGGCTGCCCTCCACGGGGTCAGACCCACTCAGGAGCAAGACCGCTGCAGGGCCCATCCCAGCCCCAAGGAACAATGGAACACGGCTCTTGGCCACAGAGCACTCTGGGTGACCACTTTTCTGCAGAAATTCTACCAGGTTCAGGACTGCAGGGAGAGGAGAGTACAATTAAACTGCGCTGCAAAGTGACCTGCAGCAAACGCTGCTGCTCTTCCTGGCCAGTGGCAGGGAGCCGGTGGCCAGATGCGCAGGCTGCCTCAGCAGGCGTGGGGCGAACGATGCCCCACAGCCCCAGTGCCCAGCAGTGGGGTCCTCCCCACAGGTCCACGTACCTCTTATAGACTCCGTGCAGTGGCTGCAGACACAGGAACTGCCAGTAATCCAGGCAAAAGGCCTTGAACTTGAGCATTTTCGGCTTTCCGTGTCCAGCCCGACTATCTTGGCGCCTCCCGAGACTCAGGAAGGGGTGGTGGGGGCTGGGGGAGGGCGGCTCTGGCCCGCCCTGCTCCCAGCCACGGAGCCCCCCTCACATGCCGGGCCCTGGCCAGCGGCTCCCGCAGCACACGCCTCCAATACAAAGAGCTGCGCGCACAAAAGCCTAGCAACTCATTGGTGTAGCTCACCCAGGCAGGCTCAGACTGCTGCTATTCTGGTGGCTGGGGCTTCCTGGGGCTCTCCCAGGGGTCCCCGGAGCAAACCGAGGCAACCCTGGCTGTGCCGAGTTGCAGGGGCCCCCCGCCCTTCATCCCGAGGGGCCTGGGTGCTAGGCCCCTGCCTGCAGCTCTTCAACCCCCTCCTTCCTACTGGACCCCGGGGCTCCTGGCAGCTGTGCCAGCACCTCACCAGGCAGTCACCCACCCATCCGCCTGGCCTGGGGGTGGCTGAGGCCTGGAAGACCGGGGGGTGCACAGGCAGGGAGGGGGCGAGACAACAGACAGACAGGGCAACACTGGCTTTGGTTGCCAGATCAATTGCGTTTGGCGGAATCCCGACTGGGCCGCCTGAGCGAAAAGTCACCGCGTAGCCACATGGTGTGGGTGGGAGAGCTTGGCTCTGAAAGGCAGGCAGAGAAAGACGGACAGGGCCGCCCAGAGCGTTGCCCAGGCGACAGGGACACATTGATAAAATCTAAAATGGAACCTCGATGACAGCTGCTCATTGGCTGCTGGGAGGGTCTTGTCCTAGCAAGGGAGGGAGGGATGGCTGTGGCCAGCCTGGGGCGTTGTTGGGCAGAGACCGAGGAACCGTAGGCAGAATGGGTGGCCCTGTGGGGCCCAGGGCCTGGCAGGCACAGGTGACAGAGCAGCACCACGGGGCCAAGCCTCCCTCTCCCTACCCCTCCTGGTGGGTCCCTGACTTCTACTCTGACTGCCCTGTGGCTCATCCGCAGGGACCTTAAAATGCCACTCTTCTGCCCCATACCCGTACGTGCCCCCTAACTGCTCTCAGAATGAAGGCCAGGCTGCTGACCTGTTCACCTGGCTCCTGCGACTGACCTCTCTGAGGTCCCCCACGCCCAGACACCTGGCCCGTTCATGTCCCCTAGGCCGCCATGCCCCTGGGGCCTTCTGTGCAGCCCCCTCTGCCAGAGATGCCATGCTGGGCTGCTCCTCACCCATCAGATCGTACCTCAAATACCTCCTCAGAGCCTTCCCTGACCATCTGAGCCCCCTCCCCTCTCCACCCTACCTGATTTTCTCTGTGGGACTGTAATCAGTCCTGTTTATTTACTAATTCCCCGCCCCCGCCCCCTCCCCCCCCCAGCTTCCACACAAGCATCTCCAGGGTGGGGCCCACACCGCCGCCCTTCTCACTGCTCACCCCCGGCTCATCCAGGGCCAGCCCACTGCTGCAAGAATGACCTCTCCCCAGCCATCAGTGCTGAGGAACACTCCTCGAAACGTCCCGACGTGGATGGCCAGAGCCAGGAAGGCCCTCAACACGGCTCGGCGAAGCCTCCCACTGCACAGACGGAAGCATGAGGCCCAGGGAGGGAAGGGCGCGCTCAGCACCACCAGGACGGGCCAGGGGGATGCAGGAAATGCGCGCTATCCAGGCTGGCGAGAGAGGAGCCATCAGACACCTGCTGATAACCACGGGCAGGTGCAGGAGGCAGGTAACAGCGGACACCTGCCAAGGCTGAGGAGCCTGTTTACCAAGGTGGCGGGTAGGCGGCGCTGGCAGCCCTGGCAGCCCTGAGATGCCGCCCCGCCCCCTTCCCCGGATGAGGACATCAGCTTCCCTCTCACGCTCCTGGTAGAGGAAGCCGGCTGCGCCTTTGAAAGGAGACAATTACTGGCTGGAATCTTTGTTTCTGAATTCCCAGGCTGTGAATGGGGCCCCCAGAACCTTTGCAGGCCCCCGGCTGAGTGGCACCTCCGCCTGGAGCCCGAGGCATTCTCAGTAGCTCCCCCGGAGCAGCAAGGCTGGTGCCCCGCTGCCCTAAAGGCAGGGGTGGGAGGGCGCGGTCGGGGCCCTGGGTCCAGGGCCTGGGACTGGCACCAGGGCCCCTCTGGTGTCTGGGTCTCAGCTTTCCTCATCTGTGAAATGGGAACATTGAGCCTGGCTCTGCCTGTGTCCCAAGGATGCTGTGAGGGTCAGAAGTTAGGTCACATGCGATGGCAAGATCACAGGATGGGGGCAGACCCCGTCTGGCACCTACTTCTTCACGGCTCCTCAAGCAGGTCCAGCATGCTCTGCCTCAGGACCTTTGCACCTGCCATCCCCACAGCCTGCATGTGCTGCCTCCAGGTAGTCATGTGGCTCAGCCCTTTCCTTCTCATCTCTGGTGATAGGACGCCTCCTCACAGGGCCTTCCCTGACCACCCACCCATTCCTCTCTTTCCCCTCTACCCCACTTATTTTTCTTCACAGCACTTATCAACCCCTGACACATTACATTAAAGATGGATTCCTCTCTCCATTTGCTGCATGACCCCCATGACCTGACACAGACTTGGAAAGGCAGTGGGACCATCCACTCTGGTATCCCGAGGGTCCAACACCCACACGTGCTCAGAAAATAATGGCGGGTTATGGGTTGGGGTGCAGAACTGAGGGCCCTGCTGTCTTTGCCCTGAACCCCAGCTCAGCCCTGCAGGGCTGTGAGGTCAGGCAAGGACAGCCTCGAGGGTGGTGGTTGCTATGGCCACTTCTTGACTATGACCGCCTGCCTGGTCTGGCAAGAGCAAGGGCCGGGTCAAACCTGAGGGGGCAGGGGACTTGTGACAGCCCCCGCCCAACCCTCCCTTCATTCCAGAGCCTTCTGTGGCCTGGCCCCGAGCAGGGCGACGACCAGCGACTGGCAGAGAGGTCAATGTGTGTGGAGCCACACGGCCGTCAGCAATGTGGGTGGCTTCCAGAGAAGCTGGTGGCTTGGGTACTTATAGGAGAGCCTGAACCTCTCACCCCAGGCACGCCAGGCAGGGGCTGTGGGAATGCAGTGTGCCCGTGTGGGTGACGAGGGGGCAATGGCATCGCGAAGTGTTCAAATCCCAGCTCTGCTCACCAGCTGAGGTTCCTGAACTAGTGAATTCTGTACCATGGGGTAGTAATAATAAGTAATAACTAATAAATCAGGCTAATTAATAGGCCTGTGTAGTTGTCAAGAAGTGGGTCCCTGTCACGCTCATCAAATACACGTGACTCCTGTTCACATTATCCATGGCTGTGGCTGTGGAGTATCCACGAACAGGCTTCCACAAGTGTGTGTACAACCCAGCTCTTCACCCAGGAGCCGCGCCCTGGGGGCGGCCCAGCCAGGGCTGGCTCAGGGTATCAGAGCTGCTCTCCATGACCCCCTCGCATCGATTGCCCCCAATGTGTGGGGCCCTGGCCCTGCCGGCCATCCCCACTGCCCTGAGGGTCTCTTTTCAGGCTTGTTCGGGAGCCCTTTAAGGATGCCAGGTTCCTCCAGGGGACTTGGCTCTTGCCCAAGCCCCTGCCTCACCCTTCTGTGCCATCTGTGCCCTGGCCATGCCCCCCCTTTGCTGTTCTGCACATAGCATGCCCTTTTCCCACCCCGCCCTGGGCACTGGCTCACTTGTAGTCACCTCTACAACACAGTGGGGCACCCTGCGCCCTGACTGCACTGCTGCACACACACAGCCCATGTGCCAAGCCCACTTGGGGACCAGCTGCCTGCCCCTGGTCTCTCAAGACAGTGTGGGGACACCTGCTGACCTCCAGCCCAGGGCACCATCCCCAGTGCTCAGGCTCCAGCCCTTTCTTGTAAAAACAGAGAATGCTTTCTCCTGACAACATCTGATGGAAACACCGAGTTACAAAACGCAATGCGTGAAGGCAGAGGCCTTCAGACACCCCTGCTTCCTCCATATACAGTCTGAAAACCAAGAGAGATCATCAGTTTCTCCCTTAAGCAGTGGCCCTGCTCAGCGTGGCAGCTGTCAGCCACAGGCTGGCCCTCAGGGGGCCACCAGCCTCGGGTCCCAGGGGAACTATCGGCTGAGCCCTGGTCTTTAGGGGAACCTTTGACAGTCACTCTGGTCTCTGGGGGACCACTCCTAGCTGGACTTGTTCTCAGGGAACGTGTCAGCGGTACCTCCAGTCCCTGGGGAAACTGAGCCAAATGAGGCCACCCCTGATGGCCTCTTGGGGCCCAGCCTAGGTGCTGAAGGGGTAGGTGGGCCCCGGGTCCCTGGGCAGCCTGGAGGGGAGGGAGCAGCAGTACCTGTACTGGTCAGTGGAGAGGCGGCTTCCGGTCTCCAGGGAGCTCCTGGGGTGGCAAAAGTGAAACAGGGTTACCAAAGACCCTCCCACACAAACACTCCCAGGGCCGTGCCTGCACAGGCCACACCGGGCGGTCCCAGGACACAGGTTCTGGGGCAGGTGAGCCACCCTGGCAGAAGCATTTAGTGCCCACATTCAAGAAACCATGTGCTTTTTTTCCCTCTGCCCTGTCAGCCGAGAAGCTGCACCACCTCTACCCGCTCAGCCGTGCCTGCCCCCGGGGAGCAGCTGATGTAACACAGGATCCCCAGGGGGCAATGTTGTCGGGCTGCACCTCTGGCCTCCTGCACAGGACGCCGCCTCCCTAGCCCATTACCTCAGAAGTCCAGGGCCCTGGCCTGTGGGCCTGTGCTCGGTGCCACGGGCTTTGCCATTCTGAGCCAATGCCGGGGGCCTGCCATGGCTCACCCGAGCTGCAGTTTCCCGAGCGGCCTTTACTAGAGCCTGGATGGAAACCCGCCTGCCAGAGGCTGACCTGCGAGCCTGCTAATTGCCACCCAGCCACAGCATAGCTGGTTGCCGGCCCCACGTTCAGCAGATGAGATCCCCCAGGACCAAGCCCTGTTGCTGGTGATTCCTTCTCCAGCCCCCACTGAAGAGGTGGCAGGTGGGCTTCCCTCTCCCCCGGAGCCAGAGTCCCTCAGCAACTCTGCCTAGGTGCCAAGAAGGCCTTGCCAAGGGCCAACGTCAGGATGTCCCCCAGTCACTTCCCCAGGCTGTTCACTGCCCTATGCCTGCTCCAAGGGGTGCCGGGTTTTCTAGGAAGGAGGCAGGTCTCCCCTCCATCCCATGCCAGGACCCATGCTAGACACGGTGAGGAATTCCTGCCTTCAGGAAGCCCCGAGTCTGCACAAGTGGACGCAGCTCTCAATCCCACCCTCGCCTGGTCACTCATACATGGATGTGTGCTAGGTGTTTTCCCAAACACTTCCTCATCCTAGGTGCATAAACCTCATGAGGCACGAGGGATCATGCCCCCCCCTCCCCCCCACCTAACAGTGCTAAGAGTGCAGCTCAGGGGGGCCTGTGCCTGGAACACCATTCCATACGGGCTGCCTCTTTAGCCCATAGCAAACTCATATTCACTCTACAAAACCCCACTTAAATGTCAACTCCTTTGTGCAGTCTTCTTTGCCTTCCCTGACCCCTATGCAGATTCCTTTCTTCCTTCCTTCCCCTTTTCCTCTGTCTCTCTCTCCCTCCTCCTGTTCCTTCCTTCCTCTCTCTCCCACTTCCCTAATAACAGTGAATATTTCCTGAGCATGCCTGTGTTTCTAGGCACTGGTGTTAACACTTCATGTGTATCACCTCATTTAGTCTTCATCACGGCCCAAGAGGGAGGTCTGATGATGCACCACCAGATTGTGATACACAGGTTCAAGATCTGGAAGGATGTACAGTATTTTCCAACCAGGCAGTATTGTCACCGAAGTATACATGTGAAGATGGGGACCATCCGCTGGGCCTTAAATCTGGGGTGGCCCCTGCCTGGGCTCTCCACTCCTCCCCACCCCGGGGACCCCCTTGGTAGCCTGAACCCCTGGCAGTCCCCCTCCAGGCAACTTGCTGATCCCCCCGACAGCCCAGCTAGGACTGGCTCCGAATGAAGCCCTCCCTCTGCCATGTGCCCTGCAGGGCCGGTGCAGCCTCGTCAGCCACAGGCTAAGGACCCACTACCCGCCTTCTGCTCAGCAAGGCTTCAAATGGGAAAGGCACGGGTCAGAGCTAAGGTACGGGGCATGGAGAGGCCGCCCGCCTGAGCACACCTGGATTTGGGAGCAATCACCTGAGCTCAACCCCCAGTTCCAACCTGGGATGTGCCTGAGCCCCCTAAGCCTCGGCCTCCTCGCCTGGAACATGGGGTGGCAGTGACAGCTCCACCTCACACAGAAGCTGTAAGGGAAGATGAGAGATGGCTCCCAGAGAAAAGGTGCTTTGTAAACCAGAAAAAGCCAGTGCGTGCACATCTGAGATACTCACGTAGCTATCATTACACATATATTGAGATGTTGGAGCTTAAAGGTTACAACATGAGTTCTAGAGTCAAGAGGGCCTGGGTTCAGGTCCTAGCTTTGCCAGGTACTAGCCGTGTGACCTTGGGCAAGTTAACAAACCTCTCTGTGCTCGTTTAGTGTCCCATCTGTAGTGTTTTGGGAAGATTACATGGTTAATATATTTAAAGCACTTCAAACAGTAACCAGGCACAGAGTCAGCATTCCATAAAGATTAGCATATTATATTATTTAATATGCCTTATACTACATGGAATATAGATTATATTAATGTGTGATACCAACAGCACATAAATGAGATTTTACTGTGTTATATTAACACACTTGCTCTATATTAACAGGTCTTTGTTTCACTCAATATGAAATCTTCATTTTATCCTTCCTTGCTCAGGGTCACCTGGTGAGGCCTGGCAGCCCCACGCCCAGAGCTCTGTCCGCCTGGCCAGAGCTGCTCCACCTCCCTGCCCGGGGGCCCCAGGATCTTGGGGGACCCCAGACCAGGCTCAGGGACATAGAGCCCTCTGCCCACTAGGCAGGGCTCCAGTTCTGCCCCCAGCTTCCACCTGGGGGATAAACAGCCCATTCTGGCCACGCTGGATGAGGCAGCTTCCCTGGGGACACCTCTTCCTCTCAGTCCCCCGCCCCCTGGCCCTACTTGATTGGGGGCTCCTGGGGAGGCCACTTCCTTTCGTTTCAGAATAAACTGGCTGCTCAGGTCCTACTCCCTGGCCGAGCTTCTAAACAGTACCCACCCATTTACACCAAGTTCACGAACAGGAAAAACTGCTCTGGGCTGTAAGAAGTCAGGAGAGGGCACTCCGGGTGGGGGTGGGGGACTGGGCCATGATTGGCAGGGGCACGAGGGGATTCTGGTGGGCTGGTCATCTTCCCTTTTGGGGTCCAGGTGCTGATTACATGAGTGTGTTGTTTGTGGCAGTGCAACAAGCCATAGACTGTAGTTCAGTAAAAATATACCTTAAAACAAACTGCCTGGTTCAGCTCCAGCCTCAAGCAGCAGGAAAACTCCAGACCTTGGTCTCAGCAGGAGTAAAGAGGGTAGTCCTTCCCTTTGGTCATTCTCTTCCCACCCGAGCAGCTGTGTGGCCTTTGGAAAAACCCCTTCCATTCTCCGGCCTCAGTTTCCCTCCACTGAATGAGGAACGGTCAGTATTTCCATGCCTGGATGTACAGTACACACACTGGGGCGCTTTTAAAGAATACTGACATGCAGATGCCTGGGCCCTAACCCGGACCAATTAAATCATAACCAGTGGGGCATGTTCCTGCACCTGGGGTGTTTTTCCTTTTTTTAAACTCTCAACTTGGAAATAACCATAGATTCACTGGAAGTGGTAAAATAAGATACACAGGGGGTCCCATTTCCCCATCCCCCAGCCTCTCGCAGTGATAACATCTTGCACAACCATCGTACATCATCCAAACTAGGACACTGACCTTGTTATAGTCCACCAAGGTTATTCAGTTATACAAGCACGTGCACTGTGCGTGTCTGCGTGCCTATCTCTATGTAATTTTAGCACATGTGCAGCTTTGCATAACCCCCTCTGTGATCAAATGACACAACTATTCCACTGCCAGGTTCTCTTGAGCCCCCCTCCCTCTACAGCTACACCCCCCCTTCTGCCTAGTCCCTCACCCCTGACAACCTCCTATCTGTGCCCCATCTCCAAAATATTGTCACTTCAAGATTTGTATGTATAACAATTCAACGTTATACAAACAGACTCATAAAGTATATAACTTTTTAAGGCTGGCTTTTCTCACTCAGCATAATTCCCTGGAGGTTTACCCAAGTTGAGTGTATCAACAGTTCCTTCCCTTTTCCTGGTTGCATAATATTCCATGGCTTGGATATACCACTGTTCTTCTATTCATCTGCTGAAGGATATCTGGGCAGTTTCCAGTTTGGGGGCTCTGATGAATAGAAATGGTATAAATATTCTCAAACAGACCTTTGTGTGAATATAAGTCTTCATTTCTCTGGAATAAATACCCAAGAGTGCAATAACTGGGTCATATGATAAGTATACATTTACTTTGCAAAGAAACCACTGAACTACTGTCTTCCAGACTGGCTATACCGTCTTACAGTCCCAACAGCAAGGCAGAAATAATTCAGTTTCTCCACAACCTTGCCAGCACTTTGTGCTGCCACTATTTTATTTTAGCCATTCTGCTAGATATGTAATGATATCTCACTGTGGTTTCAGTTTGTATTGCACTGACTGTTAATGACGTTGACTATGGTTTCATGTGTTGACCAGCCATCCATACATCTTCTTCGGTGAAATATCTGTTCGTGTGCATCTTTGTTTTTAAAAGCTCCCCAGATAGATCTAATATGGAACCAGCTAATCCCCTGGGGCCCTCTGAACTTGGAAAGTTCTGTCAGTTTTGAAAAGAACACTTTTGCTGCTGTTAAGACTTCTGGGCAGCCTGTCCTTTCTGGACTACCGGGAGGGTCCTGATTGGGGGGTGGGGGTCCAGGCTGCCACAGGTGGCTCTGAGCTATTGTGTGTCAGGCCAGAGGGTGACCTTGTTTGTTCCTGAGAAGCAATGGGGAGAAGGGAGGCTCTGGAGGTCATGTGGCACATGATGGGACCCCCTCTCCAAAGCCCCCCACCCAGGAAGCCAGCCCAGAGCCCATGGGAGCTTCTGTGATTGGGCCTGTTTGCAGAAAGCAGTGAGTGGTTTCAGAAAGTCCATGTCTGGGGTGAGGGCATGACCCGGAAGGAACTTGATGCCAGGTGGCTCTCCACTGTCACTGTCCCCGCAACGGAGTTATTTGTGGAATCTACCTCAATCTCCAAAGAGGCAGGGAAGGCCACACGCCTCCCTGTTACACTGTCCCCTCCCTCTTATTAAATAATTAATACATATCAACCTTAGAAAATAACAGCAGAACACAAGGACAGTAAAATTACCCACCATTCCAACTCCCTAGGGGTCAACCAGGGGTAATATCTGAGGACTTTTTCTGGCTAGGCCCTTCTCTAAATGTGTGCCTGTGCTTGGGTATACATTGATCTTTTGGATACATAAAAATACACTCTATTCTGTAAAATACATCCACCTCCCACCCTGTCCCCTGCCAGTGCTTCTCTCGAGTGTGTTTTTAAGTCCTCAGGCATCCCTCAAGTCACCCCTTTGGCAGCTGCCTGGAACCCAGGTGCGTACTTCCCTGCCAGCCTGGGTGGGTGCTGGGCTGGCCCCACCTCTCCTCTGCCCTGTAAACAAGGCTACCCGAGTGTCCGTCAATATGGTCTCTGTGCACAGGCCCGGATGTTCCCTTAGGACCCATTCCTGGAATTTCTGGGTCACAGGGTGGGAATGTTTTTGCAGCTCTGGGTACACATGGAGGCTGACCCAGAGGCTGGACTGATGCTCTCCCAGGGGCAGTGATAATAAGCGTCTGGCCATTCTTAGGGCTCCAGAAGTCTGGGGCAGAGATGAGGGCAACAGGGGAGGCAGTGGTTGCCATTCTACCCCAAGCCTGCTCCATGCCAGATCCACATGTGTCTCCGTCACAGGGGCCACGTGAGTAACAGCACGCTGGGCGGTGCTCCTGGCCACGCAGCCTGCCAGAAAGAGAGCACCACAGCAGGCGCCGGGTGTGGGGCCCACCTCTCAGTGCTGCCCCGAGTCCCTGGGGCTCTGGAAGTAGAGACACAGAGAAGGTAATGGGACTGGGACCCAGGAACGCCTCCCCCCAGGCCAGGCTGCGCTGTTATCTGTCCCCTTACCCCTGAGGGATAAGGCTGCCTGCCCAATGTCACACAGACCCACTGGGCTCCCAGAGCTGATTGCGTGAGCCAGGCGACCCTGCCTCAGCCTCTCCTTCCTCATCTGTGAGATGGGGTTGACCTTCCCGCCGCGGAGGCAGAGTGAGGCTCCTGGGAGCTGAGGGGCTAGAGGCACCCTGTAAACCAGGCTGATGCGAGGTGGTGCCATGCCAGCTCATGCAGGGGCTGCCCTGCCCAGTTCCCTGAGCCCCTGCCTAGGCACCCTCCCCCCTCAGAAGCTGCAGAAGCTCCTGCCTACCCACCCTCGGCCTTCCTGTCCTGGCTCTGGGCCCCAGACAGCCCTGCCTGCTGGTCTGGAGGCCCGCTGCCCAGCACAGTGAGGTGATTGTCCCCAGGCTGGCCTCCACACCCCTCTGCCCTGCCAGGCTGCCCTGCCCAGGAGCTCGGCCCACGTCTGGAAAACTCCCTGCCTGGACAGAGGGTGGGGAGAGCCCAGGGCAGCCAGGTGGGGGCCCTGTGGGGAGACCCTGGGGGGCATCTAGCCCTGTTCTGAGCCTGTGTCCTCATGTACACTGTGAGGAGGTTTGCCTGGAGAAGTGGTTCTTAACTTCGGTGGGGGGCTCAGGCATCTTTGGGACAATGACTCACTCATCCCACCTACTAGCCACACAGACCCTGCTTTGAACCAGGCTCTCTAAGAGCTCAGGACTGACTCACAGCACCTCAAAGCCAGCCTGTGACTGAGATGCTCTTATCCCCACTTTACAGATGAGGAAACTGAGGCTCCCGAATGTGATGGAAGACATTCTTCAGAGCCTAGGGTGATGTAAGACTGAGTAAGATGGACCCATCACTGCCTGTGCAAGCAGATAGGGCAGACAAGAATGGAGCTGAGCACACGGGCTGCTTGGACCAGCACAGGAAGTAGAAGCAGGTGTAGGGGACAGTGGTGGGATGGAGGGAGGCGCAGGGGTTATCCTCAGACACTGGTCAAGAAGGGCCCCCAGGATGAGGTGGCCACTGGGCCCAGATGAGCACATGTCAGCTCAGAGGGAGGGGCCCTGGGCAGGGCACCAGCAAGGGCAAAGGCCTGAAGTGGCAGCCGGCTGAGTGAGTTCAAGGTGAGGCTCCCTGATGTGGTGCAAGGTGGGTGCAGGGACCAGGCCAGGCACCATTGCAGGAACAATGCCTGCTCGGAAAAGGAGGCCCACTGAGGCCCAGCACGGCCACACCAGCATCCCTACTTCTTCCGTGACCCCAAAGGGCCTGCCAGAGATTCTCTCATTCAGTCAGGGCCATCCACGGACGGTGTCCAGGGCCCAGAGCAGCTGGCCGGGGGGCTGGGCAGAGGCCTCACCACATGGCCCAGAGCTGCCCAGAGGTGTCCCAGTGCCTTTAGGCACCGAGTCTGGACTGCCACATGCCCTCATTCCCAGGCCCGATTTGCTGATGGGCGGGGAGTGAGAGACCCAGTCCAGCACAGGCCAGGAGGGTCGGGGTGTGCTGCAGTCCCTCCCTTGCCCTGTCGGGACCACCAGGCCCCACCCCGTCTCTGGGGCAGATGCAGCACCCAGCAGAGCCTCTGGGGTCTGCCTGGCCTTTCCAGAGGGCCCTTCCTGGGTTTCCAGCACCCCCCTACCAGGGGGCAGGCTCTTCACATGCTGGTGTGATCCCGCCCAGTCCTCCAGCCAGCCTTGGGAGCTGGAGTTTCCTATCCCCATTTTACACACGAGGAAACTGAGGCTCAGAGAGGCTGAGACTTGCCAGGGGCCTTTCAGCTGGGAAGGCACTCTGCAGGGACCTTGACCTGGGCCAGTGGGGCTCTGTCTGCTGTCTCTGCTCCATGGTCCCCACCATTCACCATCATCCCAGACAGCTGGCCCCCAACCAGAACATTTTGACCACCCAACCTTAGGGTGGAGGATTTGCTAAGGCACATGTTCCCTGAGGGTGTCCTTTCACTGGGGGGTGGGAGGGGGTTCCATTCAGACACCCAGAAAACAAACTCGCCCCAAATGTAGCAACTCACACATTTTTAAAATTTAACTTTCCGGTAAGTAATGTCTTCTCATGTTTCCAAAGCACAATTAAAAAGATATCATGTGAGAAGGCTCCTTCCTAACTGTCCCATGTCCACCAAGGTCCCCTGCCCTGGGAGTCCCTGTCATTGGTGTCCTGGCATCCTTGCAGAACACCTTTATGAAAACAGGAGCAGACACGTACAGGCAAAGCTGTAGGTGTTATGTCTGCACATGCGACCTGCTTCTTTGGCCCTGGCACCAAGGTCCCCTGGTGATGCACTGTCCTGGCCCCTCCCCTCATGACATGTCCTGGAGCTTGCTCCGCAGTCTCAGGCACGGCTGAGTACTGCTCCTGCAGCACCTCGGACTGGAGACTAAGCCCGCGGAAGGCGGTAGGCCCCTGACTCCAAGCCCCTCCAGGTGTGGCAGGGCATGGCTGGGGGGACCATCTGACCTGGGCCCTTGACCCCAGGACATCGAGGAGGGTTCGTTGAGTGCCTCCTGGATGCAGTGAGTGCCCTGAGCCATGGACCTCAGTGGGGCTGCCACCCCTTCCACATCCGGCATGGGGCCCACTGGAAGGCACCCCACCCACAAACACACTCTCTGGCCCTGACCTGACATAGACAAATATGCAGATACGCTCTTACCATCACGTGAGCTGCACAGAACACGCATGTGCACATGCATAAAGATGCTTGCATGCACACACACATACACGCATAGTTGTGCACACACAACTAGAAAGACCCTCCCAGCAAGTGGCAGAGAGCACCCTGCTTGGCCTCAGGCCACCAAGTACAGGGTCCCACGGGGAGCGAGTGGGGCTTGGATGCGACCCCGTTCCTCATGTCCTGCACTCGGGAAAGCTGCTCTTCACTTGAGGACCGTGGGACATCGGGCGACAAACAGCTCAGGCTTAGCTCACAAGTTCTTTTCATTTAGATTTGCCACTGCTTCCTGCAAACTGGGTGTATTGATTCATTTTAGTTATATGAAAGTTAAAAACAAAAATGATGTTTCCAGCACCGACTGCAGACTGGGCCCTGAGCTGGGTGCTTTCACATAAACCTCATGGGCAGCCTGGAGCTCAGAGTAGCTGGCAACAGTGAGGCCACTACGTGCTGAGTACCCACTGTGTGCTGGGCACAGGGTATGTGGCCTCTGTCCTTCTAAACACCCCAGGGGCAGGTGCTGTTACCACTCCACCTTGCAGAAGAGCCCATCACACAGTAAGTGTCATTGTCCTTGGCTGCAGGGCAGACAGGGCTGGGGAGCGGGGGGCAGGAGTGAGAGAGGAGGGGCCGGGTTTGCACAGCTGCCAGGGGAGCCCCCACCTGCAGCAGCAGGAAGCAGACCCCAGCTCTGTGCAGGCTGCAGAGGGGTCTGATGCCTTAGTGGGGCCCTGAGCTCTTGGGGAGCCCTTGGATCTAGGGGTGGGGAGGTCTCTGCGTAAACGAGGGGCTCAGCCCACACTGTCTGTCCATGAGAGGAGAGGAGCTCAGCATGAAGGCCACGGCGTGGGCTCCAGCTTCAGGGCGGTGGGACGCCATCGCAGCACGCTCAGTCCCCCACGCATCTGCTCTCAGCTTGGGAGCAGCGCATTCTCCCAGCAGATGGCTGTGGCCTGGCAGAAGGCCCTGGGTGCCCGTGCCCAGCTGGGCAGGGCTGAGCCCCGGAGCGCAGGGCCGAGTGGGTGGATGGATGGGCAGTGTCGTCACTGGGGCACGAGAGTGGGGGGCCTCCCCATGCCCCACTCTGCACAGCAGTGAGCTGGTGCTCCCCAGCTCCTCCCTGGCTGCCCTACAGGCATCTTCCTGCACCAGCAGTCCCCACACTGGGGCCCATCTTGGCAACACCAGACCCCCAAACCGGAGCCCTGGCCACCCCCGCCCACATGCCTGCGATGCCCTCCTCTCCCCCTCAGCCCCCAGCCCCGGCCCGGCCCTCAGTGGGCACCCCGGTCACTCTGCTCCAGGACCTGCCTTGGCCTCCTTGACTGACCACCTCCAGCTTTTCCATCCTGCCAGCCCCACCCACCCTGGGCCTGGCAAGGGACACCCTCTGGACAGGGTTTTCTAGATGAAACAGAACCAGAAGACAAACTTCAGGCTGAAGGAGACAGCGTGGCACCCTTCACTGAGTTGACAGACCTGAGGGCTGCCCTGTGGCAGGCTCAGGCCTCTCACTGAGGCCTGGCCCAATGGCTGCCTCACCTGTGCAACACCCCAGGACCCCTGTTCCTGGTTGGTACAGAGATATTTGGGGAGCAGCTACTGTCTCCAGGCACTATCCCAGGCTGGGGCACCCAGAGGCCAGCAAAAGCCAGGAGGTGGGCATAGGGTGGGCCTGTGGGGCACAGAAAGGTGGGGGTGTGGCTGGAAGTGGGTAGGGGAGGCCAGAGGGGAGAGGGAACTGGCTCCTGAGGGCCTGGCCCAGAGACCTAGCAACCTGATATGTATGCGATGTCAGAGACAAACAGGGCCCTAGGAGAGGGGGCTCGCAGCCCTGCTGTCCCCAAGCCTGGCTTCATGGCTGCGCTTTCCACTGATGGGCTGGGTGACCCTGAGAAGAGCCCCACCCTCTCTGGGCTCATGTCCTATCTGGATCTGGGGCTGCCTGATGCCTGATGACAGGCCAAGGGCCATTGAAGGAACAAGGACAGGGCGGAGCAAGGCCACATGCACAGCCCAACTTGGGGAGGCTGGTGGAAGGGGAGGTGCCCTGTGTGTCCAGCCACAGCACCGGCCTGCCCCCCAGGGCTCAGGGGTCAGTAGACTCCTCAGCCCTGGGCTCCAGGAGGCAGCAGCCCTGAGAGCAGATGGCACTCGGAGAGCCCTGCCTGGGTCCAGGGAATGCATCAGCTGCACCCAGGCCCAGACAGACTGCCCACCCCTGAATCGCGTTCTACTTTCCTCTTTGGATGCCCCCACCCAGCCCTGCTCTGCCTCCAGGGGAATTCTGAGCCTCACTGGTACCTCCTCACGAGCACACTGTAAATTGGGAAGTGTGGTGGGCAAATGTGGGGCTGCTGCCCACCCTCCAGTGGCAGAATCCCAGGCCATCTGTGTCCCTGGCCCTTGCGGAGAAATGGCTTCCTCCTGCTGCTGTCTGCGGTAACCCCCGTGGACCCTTGCCCTGGCCTGAGTGGCAGGAATGGCCCGTGTCACCGACGTGGGCAGGTCTGTCTGCTGTCCCTGCTCTGCCCTCCCCAGTGCAGCCTCTCCCTAGGGAGGCCCAGCACCGAAGGCTGTTCCCTCCCTTAGGTGCTGGCAAAAAGGATGTGAGGTGGCTCTCTGACACATGATGAGTTTTCCTGGGTAACGCACAACGCCCCAGGCAGCTTTTACTTCTTTAAAAAATTTTTGTGTATATGCCACTGGGAAAAGAGGAAAGATGAAACAGCAAGAAAGAGAGGCCTTGTTTGTCAGTCTCTGTTGGCTCAGCAAGAGGGAGGCATGGCGGCCGGGGTTGGGGGCCAGCTGGATGCTGAGTGCTGGGCCCCTGTGGACTTACCCAGACCTGTCCAGCTGCCAACCCTCTCCTCCCATCTGCAGAGCCCCTGTACTCAGGGCCAAGGATGCCAGCTCTGTGCTGGGGCCAGCGGCCAGCCACCCCACCACGGCCTTGCCTCCCTAGCGCCCAGCTGTGGCCTCAGCAGCTGTGTGTGTTTGCCCATGGCTGATGAGTGCCACCAGCTGGGCCCATGCTGCCCTCTAACTCCAAGAGTACCCAGTGGGCTGCCTCTAGCCTCAGTTTACCACCATTTCCCATGCACATCTAAAGCCCCCTCCCAAACTCCTGGTGTAGTGGCAGTGGGCGCTGACCCTGTCCGCCCAGCTCAGGGGTAGTCCAGTGACAGAGGCAGGCTATTCAGCACACGTCCTCTTCCAGGCCATGCACATGGTTTCGGGAATGGCCCTGAGCCCCTACATGGGAACATTACCCAGGGGAAGGCAAGCAGGAGATGGTGACAACTGCACTGGAGCCCCCAGGCCCAGCCACACTGAAGCCAGATCCTGGGCTGTTCACTGACAGTAACCACTAAAATCCCTTCTGACTTGTTTCTGTCCTTTGCACCCAAAGGCTCCTGATGAATACATTCCCTCAGCCACAGCCTGGCTTCTTTCCCCTCCCCAGATGTCCAAGTTTCTTAAGTCCTAGTGTGTCCTGAACTGACCTCTGTGTAACAAGAATCCAGGGGAGGAAGGGGACAAGAGAAATATTTTAGGTTAAGATCTACCATGTGCTTTATTAGCTCACTGGATCCTCATGGCCACCCTGCAAAGTTGGAATCACTGGTCCCATTTTACAAGAAAGGAAACTGAGGTTCAGAGAGGTCAGCCATCTGCCCCTAGTCACACCACCCCCAGGCAGCAAAAGGGGCTCCATCTGAGCAGCTCATTGGCAGGAAGCTGGGCCTGTGGCAGAGGGAGGTACTGGAAAAGGCCTAATGACCCCAAATACTTTGGCCCCTATCTCTGCTAGGCCCACACGGCTCCTCATGCAGAAGCCTTGGAGATGGTCAGGGACTGAAGTCCCACCAAGGATGGAGACCGAGGGACTTGGGAGGTGCCTGCAGCCATCCCTGCTGGACGAGCAGAAGCCGGGCACCCCTCTGATTTGATATAGGGGAGCAAACGTGAGCAAGACACTCCGTTATCCCAGGGCCCAGCGAGCATTGTGAGAAACAGGCTGAGGATTTCAGCAAAGGCTGTGGCGATTAAAAATGCATCACTTCCCTTATTAACTATTCCAAACAGATGCCGGGAACCGACTCGACGAGGAATGAAACTGCCGAAGCCAGTAAAGCATCCTGTAATTAGCCACGCTTAGATCAGCCACCTCCTGAGCTCCAGGGCCTTCTTGCTGGGACCCTCTCACAGTTGGGTGATTCATCCCTTTGAGGTCAGGCCAGTGCACTAGGGTGTGACCAGGGACATGGGGCACCTCCAGCCCAGGCCCCAGCTCCTTGGGACCCTCTGGTGTCCCCAGCTTATCCCCAGGAAATCAGGTAAACAGGAGAGGGGAGGCCGGAACCCTCTGGCAGGGTCCGTCTGGAGAGCCCGGCCCCTGAGATCCCAGGTGGCCCCGAGCTGGCCCTGTGGCCTGTCCAGCTTTGACCCCACTGCCCTGAGCCTCTGGTCTTGTCCTGGCTCTCCCCGGGTCGGCCACGACTCAACCTGTCAAAAGCCAATTTGCTGAATAGTCAATTTGCAGAATGACAAACTCATGCAAAGCAGCCACTTCCCTTAACCTTTCAGTTTTATTCAGCTGGGTTTCGTGTTTGTCTTTAAAATGGCATTTGAAGGAATGTTCAGTCTTGTGTCTGCCCCAGCTCCCTGCTGCTGGGTGGGAGGCAGAGAAGGGGGACAGAGGGCAGGGGACAGGAGGTGACTGTATTGTCACCCATGTAGTGGGCCCTGGGCAGAGACGAGGTGCAGGGAGCAGTCAGCAGGCACAGGGGGGCAGAGGACCACCTGGGGGAGCCCCTGTGTGGTGCTGGACCCTGTTCCAGGGTCTCTAACTTATCTCCAGAGGCCGACCAGACCCCAGCTGGTAGCAAAACTGCCTCTGGTGGGGTTCAGCCTTGAGGAGGAGGGTCGGGGGTCTCATGTGTCAGAGGGCAGGAGACCACACTGGCCTCCCATGGAGGGCCTGGGCCTGGGGTGGGAAGGGGCACAGGCCTTCTAGCTCCACAGCCGCCAGGGTCTGGCCCATGTGGCTCAGCACCTAGCCTCAGCCTTTTTCGTGTTTTAATTAATTTTTTTCTTTGGACATCACTGTAGATTCACTTGTAGTTGTTAAAAATAGCAGTGAGAAATCCTGTCTATACTTTATTCCATTTTTCCCAAGGGTATCATCTTCTAAAACTATGAGACAGTGTCACCCCCGGGATGCTGACATGGTGCCACCTTAGATTTCCCATTTGCTCCCGTGTGTGCGTGTGTGCATGTGTGTGTTTACATCCACGAAGTTTATTACACACTAGTGCAGGACACACACCCTCTTTACGACACAAACCTGGTACCACCCCCTCCTCTGCTCTGCAATGAAGTTCATAAATAATATGACCTAGCTACACATGTATTTTAAAATAAAAATCAACAGAATGCCTTCACTGGAACGATACAGAGAGAAAAAGGGGAAAGTAACATATAATGAAGTGACAGGTCACTAGGCATGTTTGTGGTGGGTCGGGCTGCCCCCAGGGCCGTAAGGAGGAAGTTGGGCGCCTACCTCTGTTATGGGACTGCTGCTCCAACCCTGATGGATACAGGGGGCTGCTGGCAACTTGGGTGCCACAAGGGATGCTGCCCTTGGTGATGTGATGCTCTGAATGGTGACAGCTCTTGGCAGAGCTCCGAACATATCAAAGCCTAATCTTCCCTCGACTGCATGCAGAACAGCTGCGTTCTTGGAAAACTCAATGTATATCACAACCATAAGAAAGCATGTTGTGGTTTAGATGTCAGACAGAGGGAGGTCCCAGAGTAATTATGCACAGACTTCCAATCCCATGAATAGCTGACCAAGACATTCATAGGTCCTTGGGCTGAGCAGGCCTGGCCTACGCACTATAGGCTGTTAGCTTCCCTGGCCCCTGCCAACCAGACCCTTCCCCTTGAATGCCCCCCAGAATGCCTGCCCACGTCTCCAGTAGCCTTGAGGGGGTGGTGTGGCCCTGCGGAAAGGTCCCTGCACACCCTGACCTGTGTCTGTCTTCCCCCGGGGAAGGGGCCGCTGTTCCCCGAGACCCAGCCTAGGCCCAGCACTGAACAAGTGTTAATAGATGTGCCCAACAGAACTGATCTGGACAGTCAGCCAAGGAGACAGTGGTGAAGCCATGAGGGACACGGGTTCCCACCAGAGAGGGGCTGTCACCTCTTTCAAGGGCTAGCTGGTCACCATGTCCCCAGTACTGAACCTTTAATGGGCTCAAATCAGAACCACATAGCAGTGATGGGCAACCAAGCTGCTTCCTGTGGTGGCTCTGTGGTTGAGGCACTTTAGTAGTAAAGCCCATGTGTAAATGCATAGCGCTTCTCTGAAGGTGCCCAGGGACACTGGACATAGCAGCCGCCTCTGGGCAGAAGGACAGGGAGGGAGATCATGTACAGAAATTTTTGTACCATATGGATGAATTACCTCCCAATTAAATAGATAAAGAACCACAAAAACAGATGGGAGCAGGTATTCCTTGTATGATTAAAATCTTTTGAGCACCTACTGTGTGCCAGACACCCCTGAGGGCCAGCACCTGGGGTTGTTATGTCCTAGAGGACTGGGGAGCCCAGAGCCCCATGCCCCAAACCCACGCCCTGGACACAAACCCCGGTGAAGGCAGGACAGGCATTGGCAGGCGTCCAGCCAGACCTGGCCCTCTGGGGTCCTCAGGGCTAAGTGGTCCATCAGAATGGGGGTGGCTGACCTTCATCATTCATACTTGACTTTATCCAAGAAAGGGTAAATAAAAAGCACAATGAGAGGCCACTTCACACCAGAAGGATGGCTATTATACAACAAAACAAAAAACCCTGAAAGTGGTGGTGAGGATGTGAGAAAGAGGTGGTGAGAACCGGCCTGGACATTGGTGGGGACATCAAATGGTGCAGGCGCCTGGATAAGCGAGGCAGTTCCTCAGAAAACCTTACGGCACTGCCATTATGATCCAGCAGCCCCACTTCAGGGTGTACACCCCAAAGAATCAAAAGCAGGGTCTTGAAGGGATATTCACAAACCCATGCTCATAGCGGTACCACTCTGAGTAGCCAAGAGGTGGGAGCGACCCAAGTGCCCACTGACGGATAAATGGAGCAGCAAGATGTGGCCCAGGCATGCAGTGGGATATCACTCAGCCTCACAACAGAAGGAAGTGCCGACACAGGCTACAACCTGGACGAACCCTGAGGACGTTCTACTCAGTGAAGTGAGCGGGTCACAGAAGGACACAGACTGTGTGATGCCACCTCTGTGAGGTCTGTGGGGTCCCTTCCCCACGGGACTGCCCGAAGTGCTTTGTGAAGCGTGTGGCGAGGGCCAGTCCCACCTGGGTCTGGCTGTGCAGATGTTCCTAAGAGCTGGAGGTCCCTGTCCAGGCCGCCCGGCACCAACCTGGGCCAGACCAGATGTAAGTGTGCAGGACAGATGGGAGGCGGAGGCCTGGTAAGTGGAAGGGTCTTTTCGCCCAGGGCACAGAGCTGGCCCCTTAGACCATGACCCGGGGGCATTCTCAGGAGTATACTGGCTCCTAGTAGACCTGCAGGGAGGAAGTCACACTACATCTTACCCAGCCTGCGGGCAGAAAGTTCCTGCCTCCCCGGCAGTGTCCCTGACTGTCCCTAATGGGATGTAGACATCTGAGGCCCTAAGAAGTCACTGCTCTCTGGGGTCACATGTGCCCAGCTATGGGCCTGGGGAAAAGATGGTGGAGAGTCCCGCCTGGCCTTCCCCTTCAACTTCCTGCACAGTGCAGGGGTGCACCTATGGCTTCCAGTCCGGATCTGAGTCCTCCGCGGTTCCCCACCACCCACTGCCTGCCCCTCGTGACACTGCAGACGCCTCCTGCCCTGGGTCCTGCCCACACCCACAGGTGCATCTCTTTCTCCCTCACACTCCGGGCTCAGGCCAAACACAAGTACTTTCAGCAAAAGACTTCAGTGTACAGAGCAAAAAGCTGGGCTTTGCCGCCTGAGTTCAAGCCCTGCCTCCACCCCTCACTGGGTGTTGCTGGGGGCAAGATATTCAGTGACCAAGTGACAGTGTTTCCACAATGGGGAAAATGACAGCCCCACCTCCCAGGGTCCCCGAGAAGGTCAAATGAGCTAATGCCTGACATTTGCATACCCACAGTGCCCTTCCTGCCCTGACCACCTGGCAGACCCCATTCAGCTTACCCACCTCCTGCAGGACGTGGTAACTTCCATGTCCCCAAGTCATCTTCCTTTCCTGGCCTTTGGCATTTCTATGGGCTCTTGTCTGCTCACGTCTGTCTCCCCCACCAGCCTGCAGTTCCCAGAGGCAGAAACTATTTCTTACTCAGCAATGTGGCCCGCTGCTTAGGGCAGTGCCCAGCACAGTTCATTCATTCAACAAAGACTTATGGAACAATTACATGCTCTGCGCTCTTCTAGACACCACAGAGAGCAGCAGCTAGTGTACTGTCAACCCCTGTGCCCTGGCACAGCTGACATTCAAGTGGCACAGATGGAGCGACCAACCAAGTAAGGACACAGGGGTGGCCAGACGGAAGCAGTGCTGGGCAGGGAAGGGGCGTGGGAATGTCAGAGTGGGACCTACAATCTAGCTTTGGTGGTTAGAGCAAAGCCCTGGAGGGATGGAGAGGGGCCCCAGAGGTTCCAGGCAGAGCGAATGAATGAACGAGTGAACGAGTGAATGAGCAGGTGTTAGAGGGAGGCAGGAGACTGTCCTTCTTCAGTCCCCCACCACCAGCAGCTCTGAATTTCACACCCACTACAAATTCCCTGCAACCCAGCTTCCTGTATTCGAGTAGCAGGCTGTGACATGGCAGTCAGATGGCAGTTACCAAGTTAAGTGTAGTTACAGTCTGAAGGGGGCTGACCTTAATTAAGACACCATTAATTAAGTTGTCAGTATGTAATGACCTAGGTCATTAGTAAATTTGATTAAGAAACTGATTCTTGGAGGCCTCATGATTTCTCCCATTTCATTAATAAATCTGCTGCTTTTATTATCACCCTTTATCTCATTTACTGTGCCACCTCCATGAATAACTGCTAATCTAGATTCCAGAGCACTCTCTTGGGTGGAGGGGAAGAAACTGGAGGACAGAGAGGCTGCTGGCAGGGCTCCTTGGGGCTGAGGGACGCTCCGAGCCAGCCACACACGGCAACACGGGAGTAAGTCTGCCCGGGTCTGGTGTGCGGCACACTGGGGGAGGCATATGCCATCGTCCAGTGTATAGCAGGCAACAGCCATGCGCCTCAGCCCAGCTCCTCCCCTCTCGGAGCCTCAGTTTTCTCTTCTGTGAAAGGGGATCAACAGCACCCCATTTCACGGCAGTTAGTGAAAACCAGTGAGGCGACTGGGCATGAGAAGGCTGTGACACCAAACAGTGAGGCCCTGCCGATGGCCACGAAGCTTCTGTACTAAGCTTGCAGCTGCCCTGAAAGTTAGACATCTAGAGACCCTCAGCAGCCCCAGTAACAATGAGGTTTGAGGGGCAGGTGCTGGCAGAGCCTTGGTTCTGGATGAGGGCACAACGGTGTGCAAACACACACTTACCATGTGCCTGCTGCGCAGCTTCATCAAGCAAGGCCTGCCCTGGGTCCCATAATCTTTCTATAACAGGGGTGATGGTGCCTCTTCAGCCACACCTTCCTGGTCTCTCTGTAGGAGAGCCCCTGGGTTTGGTGGCAGCACATGGGGGCATGGCCTGGATGTCATTGTGCCAGCCTGTGGAGGCCTGAGAGCTGGGGAAGCACGGGAAGACCCACAGGGACGGGACGCAGGGAGCAGAGTCCCCCACAGGCCCACCCTCTGCACCGGCCCAGTCCCTCTCCCAGGCAAGGGGGCAAGACAGGCTTAATTGGTGGGTGAGCAAACCTTCCAGGGCCCATGTGCTAAAATGCTGGCTCCTGGGCCCCCAGTGGACCGAATGAGTCTGTATTGGTATCCAGAGGGGTATTGGAATCTGAATGGTAGCTGGTCCCTGGCAACACTGCCGTGGGCCTTAGCTACATACGTGAACATCAGCCACAGCTGTGCATGAAGATCATGCAGAGAACTAAATGGATCCTGAGACTGAAGCACCCTCCCTGCCCTCCCCACCAGACCCCATAAACCAGAATCCCTAGGAGTGGGACCCAGGCATGGACTTAAGTAAAAGAACCTCCAGTTCTAGTGTAGAGCCTGGGCTAAAACCCCTACCCCCAGGCTAGGACGCTCCAAGTTTCCAGGGGTAGTTTGATGAGCCTCGGTTTGCCCATCTGGAAAATGGGAGTCTTAGCGCCTGCCCAGCCAGGGCTGTTGGAAGGATTCCATCACCGACCATTTGGAGGCATGGTACAGGGCTGAGTAGACCGGCACAGTGTAGACTGGCACAGTGTAGACGGGCACATCTCACCCTAACGAACACACCTTTTACCCCAGGGCCCAACAGCCCCTGAGAGTTGGGAATTTTTCTGACCTGGGGCTCCTGGGCCCAGGCAAAGGTGCAGCAGGAGGACAGCTGCCTTGGGAGGGCCTGTTCCCAGCAACGGTGGCAGAAGTTCCCTGCAGAGAAAGGATTTACTATTTGTTTCCAAAAATACAGCCGGGGCCTTGTCACGGGGAGTGAGAACTCTGGTGTATTCCGCTCACATCAACAAACAACCTGTGGGCCTTTCTACTAAAAAGCCTCATGAACATCACAGAAAACCACAGATACAGACCACCTTCATCACCCACAGGGCCCCTCCGGGGCCTACTGACGGGGTGGCTGAAGGGATGTTTACTTTCCACCACACTCCATTAGCAAGAGAGCTGGTCCCTTGATGGAGCGGTACGGGTGCTGCTTAACCAGGGGCTCCTCAGGCCCTTGTCATCATGCAGGGGGTTGCAAGGCCTTGGGGTGGCACCCCAGCTGCCCCCCTATGTAATGCTCCAGGCCTCCCCTTTCTCCTCCTGGGAACTGAGTCCAGCCAGAGAGGTCCAACTCTGCTCTCTGACCTTACAAGGTCTGAGGCTACTGACCAGCCCTGAGCAGCCCAGGCACTAGGCAAGTTGCCTAGGGCAGCTGGACATGTGTACCTGTGTCTCGACCCCTAAGGGCTCAGGTCCCAGAGGAGGGGTCCTGCAAGGCCAGAGACCAAAGGTCGCTCATCCCAGAAGAGCACACTGCAGAGCCCAGAGAGTTCTGGGAGAAGCTGGCATTCCAATCCCATGCCCCTGGGAAGCCTGGCTTAACGAGGCACAGGCTTCAGTTTCCATAAATACTCAGACCCGTGATGTCACCGCCCCGTGCAGACTTTGACAGCCTCTGCCACTGGCATTAGGCCCAGCAGACAGGTGCTCTGCCACTGGCCCACAGAACATCTGGGTGGCACAGGGGGACGCTGATGCCCCCGGCTTGAGACGGCAGGTTGGACCTTCACCTGCCTGTGGAGGACATAGCATCTTGTCCCCACCCCAACCTTCCTGCCAACCTTCCATCTGAAGTGCCAGTCATGGATGAGCTGGGCATGAGAGGCTTTTCCAAATGGGCATGCTGAGGGCTATACCAAAGGCCAGAACTGTAACAGTGGATTTAGGAGAGTTACCTGCCCTCAGATATAGGAAATTTCACAGTCCACCGGAGACCTGCTGACTAATAGCCTTTTCCCATCATCGCCAGCAACAGATACCTCCGCTGCAGGGGACAAACGCTGGCATCGCTGCTGATGGCCAGCTCCTTCTGCAAGCCACCTGCCTGACACCCTGCCCCTCCCCCCACCGAATCCGGATTCCAGCTCCACGCTCAGCCAGGAACCCTCTGGCCTTGAGTTTCAGGCATAAAACTGCCACATATACTCACAAATAGCGTCTTCTGCAAGCCATCCTGTCTGAAGGCAGTTTCCCTTCTCTCTGCCTCTCCAGCTGAGAAGGCTCAACGTGGTTAGAACGGAGGAGCAGGATGCTCAGGCGAGAAGTGGAAGGGAATAAAATTAAATCGAAGAGCGAGTCACATTCCCGGGGGTGGCAGGCTCCTGCACGGGGGCTGTAGCGGGAGCAGGGGGTGGCAGCGACGGACTCCGAGGGGCCCCAAGCACGCAGGGCTCACACGGTGCCCAGGAGCCTGCCTGGACGTCCGGTCACCATGGTGGCCTGGTTGGGGGGTCATCGGCCTCGCTGCGACCTGGGACCACCTCGGGCTTTTCTCCTCCCGCACATCCGGGGTGGCAGGGCGCGGGGAGAAGCAGGGGAGGGCTAGGGGCAATCTGCGCCCGGTTTGCTCTCGCAGCATCCGGAGGAGGGGCGGGCGCACGGGAGCCTAAAGAGCAACGTAGTGCGGCCGCGCTGGACCAATCGCCGAGGCGCTCGTCGCCATGGCAACTGCAGCATCAGGCGCGGCCGCCCCGCGGCGCCCTCGCTGCAAAGTCACCCACCGGGCGGAGCGCGCCCACGGGGCTGCAAATGCGCCGCGGCAGCGAAGGCCCCTTCCTGGCCAGCGCTGGAAACCTGGAAATCTGTTGCTAAAATGCACGCGCTGCCTAGGAGCCTGCGATGACGCTGCTTTCCAGGGTGGCTTCTCTGCCCTTGGCACGGAGATATGTGAGCCACGGAGTGTGCACAGGCTGGAGCCCTGGAGTCGGGCCGACCGAGTCTGAGTCTGGCTCTGCCTCCTAAGGGCCTTGAGCCCTTGGCTAAACTCCTTTCCCCTGGCAGCCTTGATTTACACTACTGTAAAATGGGACGATAACAGCTATGCCTGAGCGTGCCAGGAGGGCTTATCACACACAGTGGCTGCACAGAGGCAAAGCTGCTATCATTTGTGGTGGCCATTTCCTGGGGCTAGGGAGAATTTCTAGTCTAGCTAGGGTGTCCATTCATTCATTCATCTACTCACTCACTCATCCATTCAACAAACAGCCCGAGAACCTTCCATGTGCCAGGTGCTGCTTCTGGACTGGCAGTACAGTGGCAAATAAGGCAAAGCACCTGCCCTTCTGGTGTTTACATTCTAAGGGGCAAACAGGAAATCAACATGCTGCCAAATATATAATTTTTTATGGGGTAATAAAGGTCAAGACAAAAATAAACCATAAGAGGTGGAAAGAAGGAGGGAGTGAAGCCAACTACATCAGATGGCATCAGGGAGGCCCTTTCTACGAGGGCACATGTGGGTGGAGACCTGAATAAAGGAAGATGTAGGGGGAAAGCATTCCAGGTAGAGGGAAGAGCTAGTGTTAAGGCCCTGAGGCAGAAATAAGCTTCCTGGAATCTGAGTAACACTGAGGAGACCAGCATGGCTGGAGTGGGGGAGCCATCGGGAGATGAAGGCGAGGTCACGTCCAACCTCTCTAATCAGATTCACTTTGCTTTTTCACACACAGACCTCTCTGCTTATCTGATGCTTATCTGATCAGTCTGTTTCTCCACCTGTAAATTGGGAATCCCAAATCTATCTCAGATATAGACACATATAATTTTTACATGCATTACAATCCCCCCACCCCCACCCAACAACCTCAATGAGGTATAAGATTATCGTCCTGTTTTAAGAGGAGGAAACCAAAGCTAGAGGTTCAGCAACTGGCCAAGGGCCACACAGCTGGCGGATGGTTTCCCAGGATAGTCGGGCTCCAGGGTCCTGGCTCTTAAGCACTTGCAAAGCTTCCTCACTGGGAAGGTTACGTGAGGGAACAGGCATGAAGACCCCAGCCCTCGGCTGCAGTTCAGAGGGCCACTACCTTTTTCTCATTCTCTCTGGACTCTCAGACCCACTGAAGTTAGGTGAAGGAGGGATGCTGTATCCTTTTTTGTTTCATCCTGTACAGTGGAGGAAATGGAGCTCAGAGAGGGTGAGTGGCTTACCTGAAGCTGCACAGCAGTGAGTGGCAGCGGTGGGACTGGGGCCCAGTTCTTCTGGCCCCATGTCCTCGGGTGGAGCAGGAGTGGAGCTGAGGCACATGAGTGACTACAGTAAATGGCATCAGAACCACACTGTGCTTCCTGCTTCACCCTCTGGAAGCAAATCCACGAATGACCAATTGTCCCCCAGCACAGACTTCCCTCCCTGAAAAGAGAGCTGCTGTATAAGTAATTCATATTTTTGTGGGCTTACCAGGTTGCAGAGCCTGGCCCCAGTCTCCTCCCTGCAGGAGCACAAGATTTTCACAACAACTGCAACCACACGGGCTTCACGAGGCTTGTTCCATTTCGGACCCAGTGTTGAGTGGCTCCTGAGAGCTGCCCTAGGAAGGAGGTCAAGGACCACTCCCTCCACGCAGCCACAGAGCCAAGACTGAAACCCACCTCCCTGGGACTCCTAAGTCTGAGCCTTTGCAACTCCCCTCATGACCTCCTCCAAGTGGGCATTATTTTGTCACTCTACCTTTGCAGGGGAGGAAACTGAGGCTCAGAGCAGGGAGCAGGCAGCCCCTGACTGCAGAGCCGGCTCTAGCCTCCCTTTCCTGGGCGTCGTCTCTCGCTCCACAGAGCCCCTGGCGGGGATCATGACATCCATCAGCACATCTATTGCTTTTTGGAACCTTCTCCTTATAAACTTATATGTATGCTTCTTATATGTTATGCTGTTATTTCAAAACAGGGCAAGTGGCAAAGACACCCAGCATTCAGAAACAAATGCCAAAGGTGTAGGTGTTTATGAGGCATGGGGGTGGTGCTTCCAGCCCACCTGGGCTGCTCTGTTCCATTTCGGACCCATGATGGTGGGCGTCCAACACGGGAGCAAGGGGATCCCCAAACATCATGGAGCTGAGACACCAACTCTGGCCTCTGTCTTGGGAACCCACAGACTCGCCCCTTCAGGAAGTGACAAGAGCTCAGAGATGCTCAGCAAGAGGGCGTGCCCACCTGTGCCAGGCTTCCCCTGCACCACAGTGGACCTCATCACCACCACCCAAGCACTGGGTTTGCTAGTCCCCCCTTCCAGGATGAGAAGCCTGAGCTCATGAGAGGTTACAAGGCCACACGGTCAGAAAATGGCACTTCAGGATTTGGACTGAAGGGTGGGACTTTGCCAGCTGGAATCAGATGCCCAAGGTGGGAAGGGACTGACAGCCACCCACCTGGGCAGACCTGGGACTGGGGCATGGTGGGAATCGGGGCCAGGACAGTGGGTCACTCACATTCTGGGTCCCTCTGGACATGCCTGTATTCACCTCCTGCCCCCACCTCATCACTGTGGACCCCGGGAAGCAGCCCAGACTGGAAGGAGAAAGCAGCTACCCAAGAATCATTCCACATCCAGTGCTCCCTCTTGGGGGACTGGAAAATTCCAACCCACAGGCTGATGGGCACATTCACACAGAGAACGTCTGGCTCCTGCAACCTGCAGTCCTGTGTCCCCATCTGTCCCCAGCATGAAAGGAGCACAACAGCGTTTGGGAAGAGGGAGGACAAAGAGGGCCAAAGCAGGGACTCAACAGATTCCCAGGTCACAGGACCTGCCAGGCCGGCAGCCAGGGAGTCTCAGGGATGGAGCATCTGGCATGGGGGCAGCCAGAGCCCCAGTCTGGCTGCTCAGGTCGCTGACTGTTCTAACTGTGGGAATGCAGAACCATCAACACTCTGATTGTTCAAATCTCAAAATCACCATCACTTCAAGTCCTTGAACTCTCCCCCACTTTTTACTTAAGTTTTATATTTCAAAGAAACAAAATCTTAATTGCACAAATAATATGAAAATCTCTTCTCCTCAAACAAAGTCCTCTTGATCACTCCCCTAAATCCTACTCCCCTCGCCCATCTTTGCAGAGGTAACTGCCAGTTTTTTTCTATGCAATTAGCTACCTATATATAAGACTACAGAAAATAGAATTATGTGGACCCTAAAAATTGGCATATTAAGTTATGACTTTTAGAAATTTAAATACACCAAAAGGCATAAAGACGAATGCAGTCAACTTGGATGTACCCACCACCCACTAAAAGAATTAGAATATTATGAATCTGATGGAAGCCTGTCATCATCTCCATTCTGTTCCCTCACCAGCCCTTCCCTCCTGACACACCCACAGTGAATTCACTCCCGTAGCAAATCTTTCCTATACAGTTTTCCTCAGATAGGTACCCACAAATGGCAGGAACACTGGTGCGTGTTTTTTAATTTTATATAAATGGAAGCACAATTCTTTCCCGACTCAACACTATGCTCAGGACACCGAATCCTGGAGTCTTTGAACCACAGGCTCTTCCACACCATGCTGCCAGAGCACAGGCTTTTCTAATCCCAGCCATGGCCCAGCTCTTGGAGCTGGGAGGGGCCTCATGAGCTTGTACACAGCCCCCTGAGTCCCTGCACCCCCTCACGTGCAGGCAGCTGGCAAGGGGAGGAAGCAGCTAGAGCAACTGTCTCTGGAAATGTGTGTGGGCTCCTGGAAGCTTGGCAAACACCCCTTTGCAGCATATCAAATACCATTCGGTTGGCCTGTCCCCTGTCCTAGGAGAGATGATTAGATGCTGGCCCCAGGACAGCTGAGCAGGGGTCCCTGACATGCAGCTCAAATGCAATGGATGTTGCTTCTCAATGCTATTTTGGAGCCTTGGCCGACAGAGACCTGGAAGCCACAGGGCTGGCACCAGTCCCTGCTCTCCCACTGCTGTGCCAGGCTTGCCAAAGACGGTCCCAGTCCACGGAGCCAGCCAAGGCCCATGGGGAGTGAGGGAGCTGTGGCCCACGAGGCCCTCTGCAGAAGCTCCGGCTGCACTTGGGCTGCGCTGGAGGGAGAGAGGAGGTGTGGGAGAATGAAGCCACTCGGGGTGTTGGCTTCTACAGGAGGGGCACTATGCATCCTGCTCACCCAGAGGGTGGAATGGAGCCAGTGAGGAGCCTCAGAGGCACAGAGGGTGGGCGGGAGCATGAGCGAGAGGCACCACTGGTACATGGCGAGGCCTGAATGGTACACAGCAGAGCAGGCGTGACCAGCCACAGACACTAAGCCAGGGTCGATGGGTCCGAGTGTGCCCTGGGGTGTGGGCTCCCATCCTTACCCACTGGGTGCTGTATCTCTCCCTGCTGCCCCAAAGCCCTGAGCCTTCTCAGCAAGCAGTGCGGCCTGGGGGTCAAGGCGAGGAGCCACCTCGGCCACCAGCTAAGTGACTTTGGGCAGGTAACCCAGTCTCAGCCTCCTCTTCTGTGCGCTGGGGGCCACAGGGAACTCACCCCTACTTCCATCCAGGTAAGGGCTGAGTGGGCAAACACATGCAACACAGTCAGGGGTGTCCCAATGCACACCTGCTCGGACAGTGTCAGGTGGCGGGCCTGCTCCTGCCAGGGCCCGAAAGCCGGGCTGGGCTCCCGGGAGGTCCACAGGACTGAAATGTGCTGGGCACTGGAGCCCAAAGACCCCAGCATGAGGCTGACCTGGCAGCAGCCGGAGTGTCCCAAACCCCCTCTACCTTGTACCGACCCCACTGTGGCTCCCATGTCAGACCCTGCCTGGACTCATATTGGACCATTATTTTCTTTCAGCCAGAAACAATTTGTATGTGAAAGCTAGACTTTCTGTCACTATTGTAAATCATGTACTTGACGGGCTTGTTCTACCACTGGTAAACATTCAAATAGATATGGGTGTGAGAGAAAACCTGTTGCACCTGAGCCCCCCTCGGGGTGTGGGTGCCCCAGCCTGGGAAGCCCCATGCTGCTGCTGGAGGCGCGGGCCAGGGTGGGCACAGGGCAGGTGGTCAGGATGGACCCGCTCACAGGCTGGGCCAGGATGGACCAGGGGCCTGCGGGCAGTGTCTGGGAAGGGCACAGGGTGGCTCATGGTGACCGCTGGGCTGGTGACTGGCCCCTTCCCTTCCAGGAAACCCACCTGTCCTCAGCTGGAAGGCTGTGTGTGTGTGTGTGTGTGTGTGTGTGTGTGTGTGTGTGTGTGTGTACGCGCGCGCCTGGGTGCTTGGGAACAAGGTGGAAGAGGCCTCTGAGATCTGTATGAAGGGAGCAGCAACCCCCTACGGTGGATGGGAGAATTAGTGCTGATCAGTGCTGAGAATTACAGGTCTACCTTAACCATCCCTAGGGGCTGGTCTGCAGGCTCTGTTGCCTCCCCAGTCCTCCAGGGAATCTACAAAGCCCTGTGTGTGTGTGGTTGGCCACCAGCAAGTGTGGGCCATTCACTGCCCAGCACCCAGCCCCCCAGAGCCATGACCGTTCCCTCACCTCAAGGCAGCACTAACTCTCCATCTACTGGCTCCTTCCCATGTGGACCCAGTGAGGCCCAGGCCCAGGGGGTACAAAGCTGAGAAAAAGCCACATCTCCTGCCTGGAGGAAGGGAACGGACAATGTCTTGAGGGTAGAGAAGGACAGCCAGCACTTCTGCCTGCCCAGCCACCTCCTCTCCCACAGTCGCCCTGCACCCTTCCCAGTGTCTGCGGCGCAGGTGGGGCTGGCTCTGCTTCCAGCCCAGGGGCAGGGCTGGGACTCAAGCTGCGCCCACGCACAGCAGGCCCAGACTTCACTGGCATTATTGGGAGAAGAGAACCTCAAAACTTGAACTTTAGTTTAAACCTGAAAGATATGAGCTGGCTCTTTACTACGAGGCTCCCCTTGAGAAGGAAGCTGATGCAGGGGGAAGCCAGGCTGAGAGTAGGGGAGAGGCAGGCCTGCTGTCATCCCTGGAACCCCCGGGGCCAGCCACACCTGAAGCTCTGATGTCATGTGAGCTGATAATCCTATTCTAAGTAGGCTAGTTTGAAATGGGCTCTGCCATTTATAACCCAAAGTCCTAACACATGTGCCTTGTAATAAATTAAAGTGCTCAGTGAATATTATAATACTGAGTGATTGCTTCAATAGAGATATACACAAATACTATCAATATGAGGAAAGAAGGAATGAGTTCTTTGGGGAACAGGGATATAGAAAGGAAAAATGGACGTTTCCTAGAGGGCAGGATGAAGCTGAGTCTTAAAGGATAAGTAGAAGCTTGTCAGGCAGACAGTGCATGGAAAGGCATTACGTGTAGATGGACTAGCATGTGCAAAGGCCTGGTGTGAGAAGCAGAGAATAAAGGGGAACTTCAGCTTCACTGTGAGAGTAATCGGGAGCCACAGAAGGTTTCTGAGCAGAGGAGAGACGTGATTAAACATGTGATTAAATTAATCCCTTCATGGGGGAAAGGGAGAGATTAGAGGTGGTGAGGACCGTGCCTCTGGAAGGGACAGGGAGAGGAGGCCTGCATGCAGCCAGGGGTTGGATGGAGAGAAAAGGTGTGCTGGGGAGAATAAAAGGTGGGTGAGGTATGAGGTGTGGGTGGGGACAAGGGCAACACCCAGGTTCCTGACTTGGGCACTGGGTGGAGGGTGGTGTCATTTACCTAGGTGGGGACACAGGCGGAGGGGCAGAGTGCAAGCAGAGATGACCCCTCCCCTTTTGGATGTGTGAGGTGTGGTGACTTTGGGATGCTCAGGGGAGGGGTCTGGCTGCAGGCTCCGCTGGGAGAGTGGGGTGAAGGGGGGAAGTTTGCGCAGAGCCCTGGGGATGTGGATATTTGAGGGAAGACACAAAAGCCAGTAAAGGAGGCAGAGAAGGAGCCACTGGAGCAGTGGGAAGAAACGGGGAGCCCCCTGCCCACAGCTGCAGGCTCTGCCACCTGCCAAGAACACATCCCTGGGGCTGCAGGCTCACTCCCAGTCCTGGCCCTGGACCGTGTCCCCCAGCCCCCGCGCCGCAGCCCTCCCTCGGGACGCCATCTGCCCTGACCTGCCCCAGTGAGTCCAGCTCGGGCCCTGCCACCCAGGGAGCTGCGATGACACAACAGTTCCCAGCAAAAAGGAACCCAAAATAAGTGCTAAAATTTAGGCTCAAATATGTTCATCACAGCATTATTTATAGTGACAATAAACAAACTAAAACCCCAAACAAATATTAAGGTAAATGTCCAGTCCTGGGAGCTGGTTAAAAATACATGGTATTTTTAGCATATGACAGGGCATCATGTAGCCTTTAAAAAGGATGTTTACAAGCAATGGTGTTCACCGTTATTGGGAAAAAAAAGTTATCAAAGTGTGTATTCAGGATGAACCTGATGATGTGGCCACAACACAATTGGACAAATGCCTGGAAAGCAGACACAGACCAATATGCCACCATTACTAGTTGGCACCTGCAATGGTGGAATTACCGGTGGGATTTATTTCACTTTCTGTTTTATTTTTCAAAAGTTCTACAACATGCTTAAAGGTAACAAAGGAAAATAGCACACAAAAAAATTATTCAGTCATCTAAAAATGACAGAAAACGCCAATGAACTAGTTTTTGAAGGAAGAGGAGGCAGGGATTCCGCTGGCATCGGTGCGCACGTGTGGAGCTGGGCGTGGGTCTGAATCTGCTCCACCGCGGCCTGGACCCATGCCCGCCCCCTCGCCCAGGGCTGCCGGGAAATCGGAATGGGTGGATGGGTGCAGCCCCTGGAGGAGTGGGTGCCCCGGGACAGGGAGTCCACAGAGGTGACCAGCATCCGAGGGGTCAGAAACCAGGACGCTGTGAAGGTGCCCCACAAGGAGCTGGGGGCCGGGCGTGGGGGGCGGCCCGGGACGGTCCTTGCAGCCTGAGCGCCCAAGGTTGGCAACAGCGCCACCTTCAGGGACCTTTTGTAGTTTTCAAAGTCATGGAGTCACGACAAAAGGGAGTAGTCCTCTGACCCGGTCTCCGACGAGGAGGCCCGGAGCGAGGCCCCGCTGGGCTCCAGAGGGTGGGGGGAGGCCCCCAGAGCTCTTCCCACCACAGAGTTGGAGGCCAGGCCGGGCCCGCGGAGAGCACCGTGTGCAGCCATGACCGCGGGGGCCCAGGCCCTCCGGTCCTGTCCCGGACCTGCAGGCGGCTGTGGGCTTCCCTCTGCCGGCCACCTGCTCGCCTTTGCCCTGGGAAGGGACCCTGCTGCCGGCCCATGCTGGAGAGCGGACACCGCGTCACCCAGCCCAGCCCGGATGCACGCAGCCCCATGTGGCCTGAGGAGGGCCGCTGCTGGCCGACTGCGCGCAGCAGGCCGAGGACACGCCAGCGTGAATTCTGCCCTCAGGCCTCGGCTCGTCTGATCTCACTGCTCACCTGCTGTGTGACCTTAGTTGAGGGACTGCCTGTCTCTGGGCTTTAGTTCCTACCCTGGAAAACGGGAAAAGCAGAACCGTCTTTGAGATGGGACACGAGGTGGGTTAACTAGAGACATGCCTCTCCGTGATGGCCAAGCCCGGTGAGGCCGGCTTAATGTCAGCATTGGTGGCCCTGAGAGCCCTGTGTCTGCCTCCACGTCTGGAAGAAGCTGAGTGCAGAGACACCCCACAGTTGGGTACCAGAGGCTCCTTGTCCTGGCAGGGCCAGGATCTCCCTCTACGTTAGCTGGAGCTACTGCCTATTCCTACTGCAGCACGTCATCTTGCACAAACTTAAATCAGATCCATCCCTCTCGGGCTTCCCATGATGCTCAGAACAGAATCTGCATGCCTGGCCTGGCATCACAGCTCTGCCACCCCCATTCACCAGCTGACTTTCATCCCTTCACCCATTCTGCTCCATGCCAACCTTGCTCCTGCCTCAGGCCCTTTGCACACGCTGTTCCCTTTACCAGAATACCCTTCCCTCAGACCTCTGCCCAGCACATTCTCTTCAGGTCACCTCTTTGGAAGGCATCTCCTGGGCAGCCCTCCTGAAATGCCCTCCCCCACACCCCCACTAGGTGCCCATTTTGTTTTGTCCAGAGCATTGAGAATCATCCTTGTTTTCTTTCAACATATGTCTTTCCCCAAGAGAATTTGGGTCCAAAGTGGCCGAGTCACCACCTGCCCCGGTCATCATGGCATCCCCCAGTGCACTGATGGGGCCTGGCCCGCACAGGTGCTTGCCCAGTGTTCACCAACTAGAGGACTGAGTGACCTCCAGCCAGACTCCGCGGCTCAGCCCCACTGGGTCAGCAGGAGCACAGGTACCACCCAAAGTTCTCGCTGTTTCCACATGCCTCACCCTTGGCAGATTTCGTAAAAACCCCAGCCCAGCGACCATTCTTCCGACAGCCTGAATCTGCACCATGTAATTACTTGCGCACCCACATTAATAATAGGTCTTGTGATTACAGTTTATTTGCTGTGATTTTAGTTAATGGACCGGATGGAATATTTGCATGTGGAAAGTTCCCCAGCTGTTTCAGGGGCTCCCAAATTTTCCATTTATGGGAGAAAAGGCTCTTGGTGCAGCAAGAGCCCCCGAGTGCTGGCTGGAGTCTGAGGCATCAGCCTCAGTGTCCTCATCTGTAGAACGGGACAACACCTGCCTCACAGAGAAGGAGACGTGAGCCCATCCCAAACCTCCACCTCCACGATGTCTGTGCTGTAGGTGACGACCCTTTGCACCAGAATCCAAGTAATGGCTTTCTTTAAACTGATTTAAAAAAAAATACGTGAATGCATTTTTGTGGAAACCAGGATCATTTGCCTTAAATGTACCTAGGGGAAGTGTGCCCCTGAGGATTTGTGACACACTGATGGGTTTTTGTGTCACTGTCTCACCCGCCGGGTCATTGGCTCCCTTGTCTATCCGCGAAACTGCTGAGACCCCAGGGCTGAACCAGCGCCCAGTGCATGGTGGGTGGTGAATGAACTCATGGCTGAGGTCGACCAGCAGGTTCTGAAGGGTCCAAAGGAGCAGGCCACCGCTGCTCATGTTCACTCTACACCTACTGGATGAGCACCTACTGGGTGCTGGCACCCGCTAGGAGCTGGGATACATGAGGGAATGAGGTGATGCCCCTTCCATTCCTCTCCATCCCCAGAAGCTCCTTCCAGTCTCGGTGCCTGACTCCTCCTGGTCCCGTGTCCCTGGCCTCTTCTTGTCTGCACTCCCCTCACTGGTGTCAGCGGGCCTCCTGGGTCTGTGAAGCGCCCATTTGCTGGTGATGCCCACATTTATCTTTCCAACCTTGCCATCTGCTCACTCCTGAGCGGATGTCCAGCTGCCTCCCAGCCATTCCTGTTCAGGTGGGCATCCAGGAACAGACACACCCAGCAGGCCTTGTGAGGCACATCCCGTCTCCCCTGACACCTGCTCTCTCCTGTGCTCATACCCAACGCCTGCCCACCTGCTCTGGCTTCTCCCCGCCTCCACCCCCTACCCTGGCCCCAGCCGCCCTCTCTCCCCTGGATGACCACGGCAATCTCCCTGCTCTCCCTGATTCCAGCATGGCTCTCACAGCCTATCTACAGACAGCAATCCTTTGGCTTAAAGGATTCTGCGCAGCACCCTCCAGGGTCCCCACCTCACTCAAGAGTAAAACCAAAAAACTTGCATGATTCCCCTGACCTGTCTCCTGCTCCTCTATCCCTTGCTTACTTTGCCCCAGGCACACTGGCCTCTTCTTTTCTCTGGGCTGCCAGGCCCTCTCCTGCCCCAGGCCCTTTGCATATGCTGTGCTTGTTGCCTGGAGAGACAGTCAAACTGTTTAACAATAGACACTGCCCCCTGACCACTCAGAAACACCTCCCACTACACTAAGTATTTACTCCTTCACTGTAGGTCTGGGGACGCCTGTGGGGGGGCCAGGAGAAGGGCTGGGCAGCAGAGCAGCAGCAGGGGCACTCTGGGGGTCTTCACCTTACTGGCATGGAAATATTTCAATATTTTCAGTACGAACCTGCTGAACAGCTGCCCTGACTTGGCTGGCCCACTCCTCTCCCAGGCGCCTGCTGGCTCCTTCATCCCCTTTGGGCCCTTGCTTGGGGTCTTCTCCTCAGTGAGGCCCTGCCCAAAGCCCTTTCTAAAGCAGACCCCATCCTTGCCTTTTCTCTTTACCACTTGTCACCACCAAAACTCTGTACAGCCCCAAGGTGCAAACAGCCCAAGTGTTCATCAACAGAAAAATGAATAAACAAAATGTGTTCTATCCACACAATGGAATATTATTCAGCCACAAAGGAGGATGAATCACTTTGTATGATTCCATTTATATGAAACGTCCAGAATAAGAAAATCCATACAAACAGAAAGTAGAAAGCGTGGTTGGGGGCCTCAGGGGCCTCAGGAATATGAGTGGCCGTTCATGGGTGTGGTGTTACAATTTGGGGTCATGCAAATGCTCTAAAATTGATTGCGGTGGTGGTTGTACCACTCAGTGAATATATTACAAACCTTTGACTGTACACCTTAAAATCATGTATTTTTAGTTGTGTATTCTATTCTTTGGTCCACCCCCTCCCCATCACTACTATATCATCTCCATGAAGATAAGGATCTTTGCATTTTGCTGACTGCTATTTCCCAGTGTTTGGGACACAGAAGGTGCCCCGTACAATGTTGAATGAGAGAATGAATGAAGTTTGAGCGAAAGGAGCAGCTCCACGGTGAGGCCTGGTGCACAGGCACGCCCCCATCCCGGCCCTGCCTGCCAGGTGCGTCCCTCCCTGTGTCCGCATCTGAGTCCCCTGCTGGCTTCAAGCCCTCGACAGGACATGAGGGTCTAGAGGGTGAGGATGGCACAGGCCTTTTGCAGGGGTGGGTCCTGGCACGGACCACACGTCCCCCTCAGGCTCACCACGCCCTTCCTCCCCACAACCTGGCAATCTCTCACTCAACACACACTTACTGGGCGTCAGTGTCCCAGGCACTCTGCTGGGCATGAGGGGGACGCACCAAGGGGCCTCACACCCCGTGGCTGGTATGGGATCAGTGGAGATCTCTGACTGGGACCCCTGGGCCCAGGAGGCCAACCTCCCCCACCGCCCCAGTGCTAGGCCAGAGGCACCCCAGGGCCGGGCGCTGAGACGACCTGGGTGTCCACAGTCCCCACAGCTGCCTTGACCAAGAACCCTGACTACAGGGGCAGCAGGGAACTCTGCCCTGTCCCTCCCCTTCTCGTGGCCCAGATTCTTATCTCCTGACAACATGTTCTATGCTTAATTCCTACTGCACTCCCCAAAGTGGTTTCTGTCTGGGTATTAGCTAAGTGAGGTGTAGCAGGGGGGTGATCCAGTGAACCACCCAGGCGGACCTTGGGCAGGAAGGGGGACTGACCCGCCAGGGGCCCTAAGTGGGTTCCTTTAAATGAACTTCAGATGCCACTTTCAGGGGCTGCTGAGGGCTGACCTGGATGATTTGATGCTATTATTTTTCACATTTACTTTAAAAAAAAGTACTTCTACTGTACAGTTGCAGAATTCAAAAGGAAAACATATAAAAGGTTTATAGTCAGAGAATCTGGCCTCCCTGTCTACTCCCACCTTCTCAGATCGGCAGCTCCCATCCAGAGAGGCAGCCACTTCCATTAGGTTTTTTGTTAGCCTTTGTTAGTGTAGGGATCCGTTTGTGTGTTCAAACACAAGCAGACATGGGGTAAAGAATCTGAATGGACATTTCTCCAAAGAGGATACACAAATAGCCAAGAAGCACATGAGAAGATGGTGACTATCACATCGGTCATTAGGGAAATGCGAGCCCAAAGCACACTGAGAAAGCACTTCAGACCCACTAGGACATCTAGGACCAAAACTAGATAAAAACAGGTGCTGGTGAGGATGTGGAGAAATGCAGCCCCTGGGGACTGTGGGTGGGACTGTAAAATGGTGCAGACACTATGGAACACACTTGACCAGTTCCTCAAAATATTAACCCTGGAGTTACTCTTTGATGCTGCAGTTCCTCTCCTAGATATGTGCCCACGAGGACTGGAAACACACGTCCGCACAAAACCTGCATGTGAGTGCTCACAGCAGCACGATTCACAGTAGCCAAAAAGTGGAAATGGCCCAAATGTTTCCTCAATGGATAAACAAGTGTGTCCTATCCATGCAATCAAATATGATCTGGCTATAAAAAGGAAAGAAGTGCTGACACAGGCTACAATGACATGGGAGGCCTTAAGAATACCATGCTCAGTGAAAGAGGCCAGTCCCACAGACCACACACTGTAAGGGGCCATGTACGTGAAATGTTCGGAAGAGGCAAATCCATAGTGACAGAGAGTCAGTGAGTGGTTGCCAGGGTCTGGGGGAGAATGAGGATAGGGGGCGACTGCTAGCGGGTATGGGATCCAGTTGGGGGTGAAGAAATGTTCTAAAATTGTTTGTAATGATGAATTGAATATTCTAAAACCCATTAAACTGTACACCTTAAAAGGGTGAACTCTATTTATATGAACCGTATCTCCAGCTTTTAAAATATAAGCAGATACGTGTATATATTATGTTCCACTGAACTTCTACCTGGCTGGCTCTTATCATTCAGGACCCTTGTCTGAGAGGACCCTGCCCACCTGTCCCTGCCTCTCCCTGCCCCATCCCTCTCCCACTTTCATCCCTAGGGCACTTACTACTATCTGAAAGCATCTGACTGTTTGTTTGCTGGTTGTCTGTCTTCCTCATTCAAGCATAGACCCAGGAGGGCAGGGGATTCTGTCTGATGCAGGCTCAAGGCTTAGGACTGTGTCTGGCGCATAGTGGGCAATCAAAAAGTATTTGATGAATGAACGAATGAATCTGCTTAAAAATGGGCAATGGGCTTTTTACTCGAGCACTTGGGTCCTCTCCTTCCATCGCCACACCTGCCAGCTTGTCTCCCTTCCTCTGCGCCTCCCTGAAAACCCTCTCCTTTGCAGCTACTGCAGAAGCAGGGGTCAGGGCTGTGGAAGGTCCTGGAAGCCCAGGATGGTTTGGGCCCAGGATGTTCCAGAGGGGCCCCGGCTCCTGGCTGTGCTGCGGCCTCGCCCCGGCTGGCCAGTCTGAGTCAGCCATTCGCCCCTCTGTTCATGCCCTGCCGTTCCCCAAGACCAGGCCCACTGTCGGCCTTCCTTGGATTGGGAAAACAAGAGTGCCCGTGGCTCTGACACAGAAACAAAGACACGGGCACATTCTGGAAGCCTGCAGAAATTTTGCTGAGAAAACCACATCCTCTGGGGGGGCCTTGGCAGTTCAGATTTCCCGCCAGGCCTCTTTGGCGGGGGATCCTGAATGGAAGACAGATGGGCATATGACAGCCTACGGGGGTCACAGGAGGAGGGGCTTGGAGCAGGGCAGCTGGGCGGGGGAGGTCAGTGCCCCTGGACCCTGCAGGCAGTCTTGAGTCCCAGGAGGAAGCCAAGTGTAACTCCTGTGCTCCAGCTGATCTGTGCTGCGTAGGGTCTAAACGACTGCCTCCGAAGGAAGTGAGCTTCTTGTCCCTAGGGCTAAGCAAGCAAGAATGTAGCAGGAGCAAGAGGAGGCGGCCTCAGGAGCCCCTGCCAGCCATGAACACCCTTGACCCTAGGGAGGTTCCCATGAGGTTCGCCGGCAAGTTCTCGGGTTAGTTCCGCCCACTGTCACTGGGTGAAATACTCAGATGCTCCAGCAGAGGGCAGCGCTTGGCCGCTACAAAGTCCTGGAAAGGGTTGCCTAAGAAACCCCGAACTCCTGGTACCCAAGGAGAGGCAGAGAGGCCCGATCAACCTGGCTCCTGCTCAGGCCTGCCTGTAAGACCATCCGCTCCACACTCACGCCCATGCCTTACAATGCCCTCTCCCAGCCTGCCTCTGCAACCCAAATTCCTTCCTTCCCTCATGCTCCGAAAGGGTCAGTGGCTCCTTGTCTGTCCCCACCTCCTCCTGTGCTTAGAACACAGTCCCCGTGTGGGCCCTCAGGCCCTGCACACTCTGGCCTCGGCCCCTCTCTCCCTCTGGGTCAGATACGCTTCCTTATTTCCATTCTACCAACAGGGAACTTCTCAAGCTCTTTCCATCACAGTTCTGGGCTCAAATGTCACGTGCTCCGAGGCCCTCCCTGACCCCCAGGCAGTATCCTTCCCGGTCTCCAGGGTCTGGTCTCTGTTGGATTCTTTGGGTGGCATCTCAGTCCCTGAGACTATTTTAGCCCCACCCAGGTCATAGTCACCCCTTGGTGACACTGCCCAGGTCCTGAGTCCCTCTGTGTCCCTCAGCAGCCCCTGCGAGCCCAGAGAAGCAGGCAAAGCTGCCATATCTCCCTTGAGGCCACTTAAGTCATCATTTATTGGTTTCCATTTCTCTATTTTTCTTCTGTATTTTCCCCTAAGACTTTGTGGGGTCCTCTCTCCCACATCCCTGCGGGCCATGCCCTGCCCTTCCCGAGCTTGGGAAGACCCCACCCCAGGGCTGACACTAGAGCCTACGTTCAGGGCGCACACAGGCTGGCACTGTCCCCAGGGAGCCCACCGGCCCGGGAAAGCTCAGCTTCCAAAGGAAGGGTGGTGTCTCCGGGGAGGGGACTGCTGCGACCCTCAGGCTCCTCATCTGCTAAAGGGACCCAGGGGCAGTGCCGGCCCTTCTCTGGGGACCGCTTGAAGGAGGTGCCAGCAGAGGAGCAAACTGTCCTGTGACAGCAGGTTGAAGCAAGTGGCAGCCTCCTTCTCATGCCCACACTGCTGGGCAGAGGTGTGCAGGGACCACACCTGGGCCACTGACTCCATCACCACCACCCTGGAGCCTTCTCCCACTGAGCCTGCACCTGCTAAGCTGTGTGACTTGGGGGAGGGCGCACAACCTCTCTGGCCTCTGCTGGAAATTCAGGGAGGGTGCAAGGTTGAGTTCAATAGTTACCTCCCCAGGTTGGGGAGGCCTGTAGATGGTTCATGAACACAGACTTCAGTGACAGCAAATCACACCTAAGAGGGACTCTGCCTGGTGCTCAGCAGGGGCTCAGGAAGGGGCTGCTGCTGGTTTCAGGAGGGCCCAGGGCCAGGCCTTTCCCTCTGAGTGCCCCCTGCTCTCTACCTTGCCCGTGGCTTACTGCAGCTCAATAAAGATGCTCCACAAGCAAAGGAGCCGAGGCTGCCTCCATGCCTGTCTCTGGGGACCCAGTGCTGCAGTGTGCAGTCCAGAGCCCATTGGCTTCCCCAGAGGCGAGCCCAGCGGGCGAGGCTGCCCCTCCTGAAGCTCCTAAGGCCCCTCCCACCCCCACCCCTGCACGCGTAGCTCTGGACTGAGGCAGCCGAGGGGAACTGTCGGAAGGCACACCCTCAGGTCTGCCCCATGCCTCCGAACCAGAGAACCAGAGCCGGGCAGCCTAGCCCTCGGGGTGTTAACAGCCTTCCTGATGACGCCGATGCCACCCCACTAGGGAGACACTACCTCCGGAGGCAGTGACACATGCTTTTGGCACAGACAGAGCAAAGGATATTTTAGAAACATGTTCCCTATTTAATGCTCGCCTGGCTCCTCTCAGAGGCCAAGCCCACTTCCTACTCAGCGATTATCATGAATGCTCCCTCCTCCCCAGCCATCTGGGTTTTTTTCCGGCACTCCAAGCCTCCAGGTAGGCCCCTTGGGGATGCTGGGGACGCTGAGGACGCAATCACCAGCCTTTTACGAACTGGTGCTTGTGAACGAAGCATGGACGTGTTCTTGTAGAGATGCTGAGCGGGCCTTTCAGGGCTGGCAATTTGCAGAGCGCTCCAGATGTGACAGGACAATGGGGTCTGATTGGCAGGGGAGTGGGAGGGGCCGGCAGCTGCAGCTTGAGAGCAGGGAAAGGTAGGGGGACAGGGGTGGGGAGTGGGTGGTGGGGTGTGGGCCCCACAGGAAAATATGGAGGGGTCCTGCAAGGCATGGGGAGGGGTGGGACAGGTCTCACTCTATAGCCCCAAATAAAAGCGCTGAGCCAGCGGCACAGGAGAGACACCTGGGCAGAAGGCAAAGGGACTGGCATGAGACAGAGGCAGGAGACAGCAAGATTCCCATGAGAATGCACTCCCTCCCTCATTCATTCACTCATTCGTTCATTCATTCCCTCATTCATTCATCTATCCAGCCATCATTTACTCATTCATTCATTCATTCATTATCTGTTCCCTCCCTCACTCATTCATTCACCCATTCATTCATCATCTGTTCCCTCATTCATGCATACATGCATGAACTCCTTTGGCAGTGTGATAAAATGGCAAGAGCTCCCAGAGTTGTCCAGACTCCATGGTTTAAATTGTTTCTTCCACATATTTGCATCCCTCTGCGTCAATTTCTACATCTGTGAAATGGGCTTGGTATGAAGCAAAGAAAGAATCCTCTGAGCAAAAATGCCTGGCACCATCCCTGATTCAGTAGGTGCTCACTAAACATGGGCTCAGCTTTCCTGTCCCCTCTTTTCCTTCTCAGACATTCTGACATCCACTGAGTACCTAGTGTGTACCAAGAACCAAGCCTGTCACAAAAGACCTGGGCAGTAGGAGACAAAGACAAGACCCCCAGGCCAGGCCTCTGAATGATCCCAAGGCAGGCGTAAGTGTGTGAAGAGTCACGAATTCACTTAGTCCTTTACTTACTCATCCAACAAAATTTATTATGTCAGCGCACACTAGGCTGTATAGGACTCAGACCTTTGCCACAGAGAGCTGCAGTCTAGCAAAAATCAAGTATTTTTGGAACATGAAGGCCAGAAGCTGACTCAGTACTGAGAAGCCACCACAGAGGAGGTGCCATGTGAGGTGGGCTTTGAAGGATGCATAGGAGTTCCTTAAGGGGAGAGGAGATAAGTGAAGAGGGCTCGCTCCTGAAAGGAAACAGCACAAGCAAAGCATAGCAGCCTCCTGGTGCTTTGAAAGATTGTTCTGGAAAATGGAAAACTCATTTGGCACTAGACCCAGAATACTGTCTTCATGCCGCTGGGAGGCACAGAAGCTGCCCTCTGGGACCACTTCTGGGCCTGCACAACTTGGGGAAGATAGCTATCATTTACTGAGTACCTACTATGTACCAAGGCATTCCACCAGGCCTTTGCATACATGGCCTCCCTCCAACTGTGCAAATCTGTGAGGGGGTCTGATTTTCTCCTGGCTTAGGAGCAAACTGGGGCTCATAGAGGATGGTGACTTGTTCCCCAACACTGCTGGCTTAGAGGAGAGCTGGGATTTGGATCCAGATCTACCTGACTCCAATACCATGCTCGTCCCCTGCCCTGCATTTAGACATGGCTCCAGTGCCCTCTGGTCACTACGTCCTCCTCATGGGATCTGAACTCTGCTTGGTTGCCCACCATGCACCCCCCAGGTACTGCACCAGGGGCTCCCAGCCCCTGAGCGTGGCTGTGGGTTGGCGTTACCTTTCCAGGTTTTGCTCTGCTGCCTTGCTGTAGTCTCAGGCTTTCCCTCTGAGAAGTGAGGCTCGGCCCCGGGGCTCTGCCATTTCAGGCATCCCCCTCCCGGCTCCCTGCACCTCCTGTCTGCAGAACCCTGATAAACCGTCTCTGGCCTTTAAGGACCTTTTACTTCTGCAGCCACGCTTTTCTCTACATTTGAATAAGCTGCTTGCAAAATTGGTGATTGATGAGTAAGAATAAGAAGGATGTGAGGTTGAACATTTTTTTCTTGAAATCGCTTCTGGCTGTGCCCTCAGCTTTAAATTGATTAATAACATGTAGGCCCAACATTAATTATCAGTCATTTGTCACCAGCGAAGGCTGGAGCCCAAGTCCTATTTGTAGCCCAGTTCTTCATGACCGGCTCTGTGGTGATGCGGGAGATGCCCATCTGCCCCACCCAGGCACTCAAGGACCCGGACACCTAAGGTCCTGGCTGGCCTCAGGCCCTGGTTCCTGAGCACTCTGGGGGGTTCCTGGAGGCCAAGGCTGAGCATCCCAGGGGTGTGGTGCTCCCAACACCTGCCCTGCCCCAAGGTGGCTCATGGCCTCACCTGACTCTAGACTGGGCATGAATAAGATAAGGCTATCCCAGAAGACTCCAGGATTTCTTTATTCATTCAACAAACGAGCAACTATGGGAAGCCATCTTTCTGGGCACTGAGGGTACAGCAGAGAACAAGACAAGGTCCCTGACTCTTTGGGGAGGCTGATAACAGAACTATAGGGAAATGTAGGAATGTCTGAGGGAACTAAGGTCTCTGAAGGAAAGAAAAACTGGTAAGATTGGGAGGGCCAAGAGTTACCCGCTTAAACAAGGGATGTGGGGAAGGCCTTGTGGAGGAGGCTGGTGAGGGAAGGAGCCACAGATACATCTAGGGAAGAACATTCACAGCAGTGGGAGCAGCAGTGCAAAGGCTCTGGGGTGGGGGAATTGGACAAATGAAAATAACACTTTGCAACATGCAAGAAGCCAGTCCCAGAAGCTCCCAGAAGTTCCATTTATATGAATGCTCAGGAAAGGCAAGTTGGTGGACAGAAAGTAGGTTCACGGCTGTCAGGGCTCAGGAGAGGGAGCAATGGAGAATTGTTAATGGGTACAGGGTTTCTTTTTGGCGTGATGAAAATATTCTGAAAATAGGTGGTGGTGATGGTCGCACAACTCTAAATATACTAAATATCCTGAACACACCAAATCCACTGACGTGTATGCTTTAAGTGGGTCAACTTACTAGTATGTGAATTATGTATCAACAAATCTGTTACAAAATAACTGCCATAGCAGGTAGTGCTAGGGACGGTGTCCCCAAGGAGGTGACACTGGAGTAGAGACCTGAGTGGAGCTTTGGGTCCCGGCACGGGGTGGCAGCCGGTCCCGCCTGTCCTGTGCCTGCCAGCGGGGCACCACCCTGAGCAGCCCCGGGAGGGGTGGGAATGGGAGCCGAGCGAGCCGCTTGGGGAAGTTGAGGCCAGGGAAGCATGTGGGCCAGATGAGATCCCACCTGGGAATACCGGAAACTACTCAGTGGGGTGAGGGTGAGGTTTTGGGGGTGCAGGATTGCATTTTATGAGAATCGGACACTTAAAAGTCACTAAGAACTGTGTCATCTCAAAGCTGATGGGACAAGTAAGTACGTTTTAGGCTCGGGTCGCTTGGGCGGTCACCCAAGGTCACTGCCATCCTCTGAACAGAAAGAGCAGAGGTGGCTCTACTCAGGGCTTACACTAGCAGTGTGCCTTCCCGGAGTCCTGCACACGCATTGGTGGCCCTTGGAGCCCCCACGTAACTCATATTGGTGGCAGAGCCCAATATCCTAGGAAGCAGAAGTCAGCATTTATAACCAGGCCAGGTAAATGGGATCTACCAGACCTGCCTCTGGGAGGGCTCCTGGGCCCTGAGTTTTAGGAAAACAGCCATGGGCCTTTCCCAAAAGGTCACCCCAGGGGCAGCTTCAGATGCCAGCAAAGTCCCTTCTACCTCACCATGTTTACTGTTTGTGCCCCACTCACCTCATCTCCCCATAAAAGCAGAGACATCAATGAAGGGGTGGTGGTAGCCTAGCATTCCTGGTAGAGGGCACAGTACGTGCAAAGGCCCTGAGGTGGGAGCAGATCTGATGTACTGCAGGGCAGCAAGGAGGCCTGGCACAGAGTGAGTCATGGGAAGAGTGGGGGGAGGAGGTTGGAGGGAGTGGCGACTGGCCAGTGCAGGACTTGGCTTTTATCCTGAGATGGGAGCCTTGGGAGGATTCTGAGCAGAAAGGCAGGTAGTGAGGGCAGGAGCAGGGAGGCCAGGGAGGAGGCTGTGCAAGTAACCACAGAATACTTCCCCATGGTAGTGAGTGAAGTGCCACCAGAATCCTCAGTTGGGTGTGTGGGGGAGGCGGTCGAGGGGAGTGTTCAAATCAGTCAGAAGAGGACCAGAGGCCTCCTTCCAAAATGGGACTTGGCTGGCTTCTTCTCCTTCTTTCTTTATACCATGGTTTTCCTACATCCAGGCCTTTGTACATACTGTTCCTTCTGCCCAGAACATTCTTCCTGTCTCTTCAACTTCCTGGTGCACATTCATCCTCAAATTCCTGTGCTTAGACCAGCTTCCAAGACAGCTCCTTGAGCTCTCAGAGCAGAGCTGAGGCACAGCCAGGGGCTGAGGAGACCACAGAGTCATCAATCCTCAGGTCAGTGGTCAGGGGTGAGGGTGGGGAAGACTCGACACGATGCCACCAAGTGCTGGTAAGGCCAGCGAAGCCCAGGATTCCAGGCCAAGCCAGGGTGCATCTCTGCCCGAACTCCTGCAGAGTCTCACATTTTGTTCATTGATTAATTCTACAAATGTTTATTGGACCATGGTCTGGACCCTGGGGATTGGACAGAAAGTAGGAAAGGCAGTTCCTACCACCTTGGGGATGGGGGACAGACCGTAAACTCACACAGGCACCTCTTACAAAGTATCTCATACAAAGGAACTTTGAGAGGGCACAAAGTGCTATGAAGTTGTGAGAGCGGTGATCTGGGAGAGACTCCCCAGACGGTGGCCTTTGAGCTGAGACCTGCAGCGACAAGGCACCAGCCATGCAAGCACCTGGGGCAGCAGTGGTCCAGATAGGGAGCAGTAAGTGCAAAGGCCCTGAGGCCTCAGAACACCATGTGCTTGAAGAGCGGCAAGGAGAGCAGAGTGCCTGGAGGGGAGGGCATTAGGGAGGGGGGCGGGGCAGGGCAGGTGTAGCCAGGAGCCTAGATTTTATGCTAAGGGCAGAGCAAAGCCATTGGAAGGTTTCAAGCCAGTGGCAAGATGCAGCTTGTGCATTGAAAAGCTCCCCCTGGCTGCTGAGAGGGCAGAGAGGAAGCAGGGAGGCCCCGGGGGCCCCACGGGGCTGGGCGATGGTGGTGGCCAAGGGGTGCTAATGCACGAGCCCAGATTTCGGGAGGCAGTGGCGGGGAATGGTACAGGCTGGAGATATAATTTGGAGGTTATATTTCAATTTTATTGTTTCAGAAATAAACCCTTATAAAGTCCAGGAATCAATGAACAGACTAACAGTGGGCCCCATCCCCATGCAGATCCTGGGAGAGCATTTCAGGAGTAAGTGCTTTCAAATTGACTTCGGCGTGGGGAGGAAAGACAGGGTGCAGGAGACAGGAGCCCAGGCAGCAGCTGGAGCTGTGCAAGCCCTGCCAACACCTCCACGGCATCCACTCAGCAAGCGCAGTGCCAACAGCCACCTGCACACGTTCCAGAACAGCCCAGCCTGAGACGGGCAGAGGCTGGTGAGCCAGGCCCTGTGCCCAGCCCTGCTTTGCTGCTGTGGGGACACCAACGAATACAGCCAATGCCCATTTTACGTCCCTAAGTTTCAGTTTGCTCATCGGTGAAATGGGCATGAAAACATGTCGCAGGGATTCGGTAAGGGGGAAACGAGCAGGCTCGCGTCAGTGGTTCTCCACTTGGGGGCTGCAGGCTCCTGTGGGGCAGGGGTTGGAGATTTGGTGGGTATTTGTTGCTTGTCACGATGGTGTCCCACTCACACCACAGTTGTCAACCACAGGTCACCGGGGGTCAGCCTCCTGGGCCTTTGCACATGCAGTTCCTCTGCCACTGGATTATAAACAGACTTATTTCGTTGTTGTCTGTTTCACCCACTGAAATGGGAGCTCCCGGAGGGCCAGGATTTGAGGCAGTTTGTTCACTACTGCATCCCCAGAGCCAAGCACGGTGCCGGCCAGAGCCCCCCTGTTATTGCACTTAACCCTACAACAACCCCAGGAGCCAGGAGTGTCCAGGCTAGGAAACTGAGCCAAGCTAGGGGGGTGTCAGGGGAGGCCGTGACCCCAGCAGAAACGCAGCTTGCTCCCTGCTCTGTTGCAGAGGCAGCAGCTGAGGGCCCTGCTGGGAGGGAGCTGAGGGTGCCTGCCCGCCCATGTCCCCAGCGCTGGGAAGGGGCCCGCATCGATTCCTGCCACCTCGCTAACTCACAGCTGTCTGCTTACTCAGATACCATCGGCTTCCCATTAAGCAGATCAATAGCTTTCACTGGTTTCCAATTTGTGTTTCCAGAAATTCATCTCCCAGCCACCTTTTTAATTAACCCCCCTCCAACACACCCGAGGCACCAATAGATCACCCTCTCCTGGCTGCCTTCGCAGTCCGCAGCCAGGAGGCTCCACGGGCCTCAGGGGAGCAGCAGATGTTTAAAGCTGGCTCATCATTCTCCCTGTCCCTGGAGATTCCAACCCCCCACTGGGATGCCTTCCACATCTGTCCCCTGCTCCTCTCTGAAGCCTTGGGGAAGGGACCAGGTCCCCCATCACAGAAAGAAAGCAAAGGATCAGAGAGGTTGAGGCAGGACCATAAAGCCCCCCAGCTGGAAAGAGCTAAGGCAAGCACACCTTTTGGGAAGGCAACTTGCAAAAGCTCTCTGGATGCTGCCGGACACTGGGGGCCCGGTAGGCAGGGGACCAGCAGAGGCCAGCAGCTGTGGCTTCTAAGCAGGGGAAGGTGGGGGGCATGACATCCAGGAGGCTCTGCCTCCCACACCTGGGGGCTCCTGGGTATTCCACCCCGCTGCTCACCTGTTTACCATGTGGTACCTGCCACCCAGCAAGGGCAGGGGTTATGCCCATCTCCATCACTGCTCAATCTCCAGTGCTTGGCACATAGTGGGTGCTCAGTAAACTGTCTCTAAGTAAAACTTGCCCACACTTAGAACATTCCCTTTGTGCTGGGTATTAAGAGTGTCACTAAACTAACTTATTTCATCACCACAGCAATCCCTGAGGTGTGCACTACTAGTGTCCTCATTTTATCAGTAGGAAAACTGAGGCACAGAGAGGTTAAATGACTTATCCGAGGTCACACAGCTAGTAGGTGGTAAAGCTGATCTGAACCCAGCCATCCGACTCTGAAGCATCCCTCCACTCCCCCTTGTCTGCTCCCCCTGGCTTGTCAGCTCTCAAGAGCAGGGACTGGGTCCTGTGCCCCATGTAACTTCTACAACATATATCAATCATGTAGATGTGTTTGTTGAGTGAATAAATGAGTGAATCTGCACGCTTTGTTTTCTTTGAAACACAGTCAACCAGTCAGTTGGGGGCAGATCTGGAGTGTTTCTGTTTGGGGGTAAAGGGGAGAGACCGGGGAGCTGCTCTGAGGGACCCTAAGGTGACACGCCTCCAGTGGAAACACACTGGGGACCATTACTAGGGGTCTCTGATTCTACCCCATCTCCCTCCTCACCAATCCCTGTTATCTGGGCTCTCTGTAGTCCATAAAGCAGACTCAGAACCATGATTTCATTTTTATGTGGTCTTAAAACTTTCCAGTGTGGCAAATATATTACTGTTGCCCCAACATCTGGGCAGAACAACCTGGATGTGGCCCTAATCCTCGTCCCTCCCAACCTCTGCCCACCTGCTGCCCCACTCCATGCCCTGGCTCTGGACCTGGCTGCTCTCATAGGACCACTGGTGCAGGGTCCATCACAGCCTCTTCCCTTCATCCCTCGCCCTGGACACCACCAGATGCTAAGCTGGACAGCTGACAGGGCCATCCTGGGCTCCAGACCCTTCAGGGCCCTCCCGACATGTGGCAGGGGCAGCAGGAGCGGGGTCTGCAGGCACCCGCCGGGGGGCGGGATGAAAGAGCCAGGGGTGAGCGGGGGCGGGGTGGGCTGGAGTTCATCTGCTCCGAGTAGGGGGCAGTCTCTGGGGGTTCTGCGGCCTGTGGTCACCAGGAAGGAGCCCATCCAGGGTAGCCAGATTTTCTGAGCCATCAAGAGAAGATAGAACCCCAGCACTGCACCTGAAGTCTGAGTTTCAAATGTCAATGGGTAATTGCATTATAGCATTTAAGAAATTTAAATGTTTGTACATTCTGCAGGCCAGCTGCTGGTCTGCGACTGCTGCACCATTCAGGGTGAACTCTTGGCTTGGCACTCAAAGCCTTTTATGGTCTGGCCCTTTGAGTCCAGAGTGAACTTCTAGGTATGACAATGCGTTCCTGTGTCGGGCCTGCCCCCTCTACCCAGAACGATGCTGCCTCCTCTAGGAAGCCACCCCTGATTGCTCTCCCTGCCCCCAACCTCCAGGCAGAATCCACCACAGCATCTCCCCTGCACATCCCATGTGCAGGCCCAGGACCCACCACCAGCCAGGAGCAGAGCCTGGTCTGGAGCCAGAGTCTTGGCCACACACCCTAGGTTCCTTCTGCTGGACAAGGAGCATCAGCAGACAACATGCTGCTCAGGGACAACCACCCCCTTTCCCGGATCCCCACCCCCATCAGCAACGGGGCAGAGGGAATGGGAGAAACAGACCTCAGGAGCTTTATGAATCCCATAAACACATGGTCAGGGTGGCATTTGCATTTGAAAATATCACCCAGTTACCAAAATATATAACCCTCTGCGCACACATGAGCTCCCCTTCTGGCCACTTTCCTGTGTCCCCTCCCACCCCACGGTCCTATCTGCCCCTCCCTAGTGTCGGCAGGGCACGAGGCTGACCAGTGACATATGACCACGTGACCGACTCTGGCCAAGGGGATGTGTTCAGCTCCTGGACTACATCTTCTCTCCCCTCCACATGGGGGAGGGTGGCATGCTAGCCTCGGCCCAAGGGAATGGCCGAGCCGCAGCATGCAGGGGCTTGGGTTCGGGGTGACCCTGTGGAGCAGAGGCCCTGGCTCAGAGCTGTCTGCCCTCCTCTGGACTCTTAATAGGAGTGGACATCCATCCACTGCCTGGAATCCTCCCCACGCCCATGCCCCACTGTGACTCTCTGCCTCCAGGTCGGCCTCCTCCAGCTGCCGCCCCCATGCCAGCTCCTCGGGGCACAGGGCCCTACTAATTGCCCTTCTTTCCCAGAACCCAGCATTGGGCCCAGAGTAATGAGAACCTCCGTTTCTGAGCACTGACTATATATGCAATATACTGCGTATGGTCTGAGTTTTTATTTCATTTAATCCTGAGAACAATCCCATTGAAATTGTGCGGATGAGGAAACCAAGATGCCAAGCAACTTGCCCGGAATCATGCGGTAGGAGGTGGCAGGGCAGGGGTTCTAACCTTGACCGCCCCATGCCCTTAACTGTTGGGTGGCACTGCCTCTGGCTGGAGTGGGGCTCTCTGTGGGGTGTGATAAGCGCGTGCTGGACGGGGCTGCAGAGCAGTGAAGAATGAATGAGTACACACCGTGTGGTACCTTGTGGGGGCCGCAGGCACCTCAGAATCAGAAATGAATTCTTACCCTTCTCTTGAGCTGACCCCTGAGTACATGCTCAAAACGGGTTTATGAAACAGTCACTGCACAGACATTGTGGTGGACAACCACTACGGAAGTCAGAGGTCTTGGAACTCACAACTTAAAATTCTAAGTGTACGTTTTCCCCTGAAATACATCATTTCAAGTCTGCTTGAGAAGAGATGCTAAATGCCAGCTCCATGGCCCATTAAAGCTAACCAACCGTGCAGGGTTAGCAGGGATGATGAAAAGAGTAAAAGACTTGGGTGGTTTTATGGAAAGGCTTACATCTTAATGAAATGCCACGTAAAAGTAGCAATGAACATGTGAAATGCCACAGAGCTGGCAGCCCCCCCCACCCGTTCCCATCGTAACCACCACGCCGTTGCTCATGGCTTGGGCCTCTTTTTGATGTGGAGAAGGGCTCGGGGGACCCCCAGGGACAGAGCAGTGTCAAAAGACTACAGGCTCTGCCCCAGAGGTCATCCAGGAGCCAGAAGAAAGACCCCCGCCAGGGCCAGTCAGAACAGCGGCTAGAAAACAATGAAGCTGTCTCCCACTTCTAAGCTGGAAGGCCAGACCTTCTAGAAATCATTCAGGTAAGTAAGCAGCACACATCACCAACACGACAGCCACCCCTGTGGCTGCAGCAGCCAACTGAGTGCCTATTACATGGCTGGTACAGTTAGATGCTTCCTATGTGTCTCATGTTCCCAGTAACCAAATCAGGTAAGCAGTAGCATCTCCATGTCATGCATGAAGAAACGAGACGGAAGCTCAGAGAGGTTAAGTCACTTGCCCAAGTTTACATAGCTGGTAAGTGACAGATGTCATGGGACTGGGACCGAGGCTGGTTCTGGCACTCTCATTCCAAAAGGAGGCTTTGCGCAGCATGGAGTTGGAACCCCCAATACAGCCACTGGTGTACTATCTGCTCAACTCATGGCGGGCTCTGCTTTTTTATCAGATACTTTGATTTTGCCACGGCCTCCACTCATGGTCTAGGACCCCACTGCTGACGACCTGACCCCCAGAACCTTGGGCCACGGGGTCTCCCACTCCAGGTAAGGCCCGGTGGGCACGAGCATGGTGACAGAGTCCTTGCCTCACTGCCAACTGGCCTCAGAACCTGGCTGGCAAGATGTGGGAAGGATCCAGCATGGCCCGCTGCCAGCCTGGGCTGAGCTCCCTGACCCCCCACCCTGTGGGCACGCAGGGACCAATGCTTCGTTCTGCCACTAATATCTAGAGCCTTTTGAATTTAAAAAGCTAGGAAAGTACAAAAGAAACAAAGTCACCTGTAATTCCATCATCTAGAGTGAACTTCTCTGCCTTCCTGTGAATTTCTTCCCAGGTGCTTTTTTGGGGTTTGTACCTGCCTGACGTCCTGCTGGAGTTCTTAGTTCTGCCCTCTGCTTTGCCAGTGGCCTTCATTTCAGGAGCATCCTTCCACCTGGTTGCTTTAAAACCCTAATTTTTAATGACTCTCTTATAGTCATACACGTGGCTGGAATGTCAATTACAAAACAAAACCTCTGTCTTTAGATATCAATGTTACCGCTAGTATTCTGCAGTCATAAGGCAGTGTGGCCAGGTGGCTCCCTGTGGTTGGCTATGATTCGGAGGGAATCACATCACTCCCCCTGGGAGCTGGTCGGGCGGGGTCCTCCCTTGCTGGCTCAGGGTGGACACACTTCGCCCTCTGTTTGGGATCCTCAGAAGAATGGTAGAGAATCCACACAGACACGTGTGTGCCTGGGCTCATTTGCTCCTTGGCCTTTTTAGCACGGACAAGACCTAAAAACACCCCGGTGGTTTTAATGGGACATGCCGCAGAAAGGTGAGTACTGCCTGATAGAATCTGTACAAATCTCACAGGTGGAACAGCAGCCCAGGCACCACAGTCCCTCTGCTGAGGATGGGGTGGGGAGACCTGCAGGTTATGGCCCCCGAGTCCGGGAACATCTTGAAGGTAAATGTGAGAGATGGTGGACAGGATGTGGGTTGGGCGGGTGTAGCCTCCTCCAAGTTTAGGTGTCACATGGCCAACATGTCCCTCTGGGGCTCTGACCTTGCATTCCAACCTCCAGACAGGGACCAGAGAAGCACGTGTTCAGAGCATGGGCAGTAGGCAGTGGGCACAGACAGGCCCACCAAGGTCCTCCGGGGCTCGGGGCTCCAGGCAGGGTGCACACACACACAAGAGGCCGCCCACCCTGGGAGGGGCAGTGACAGCTGGAGCCACAGCGTCCTGTCCCTCCTTCCCTTCTTCCCTCCTAATCAAGGTAAAATATAAAAGCCAGCTAACCTGGATGGTGAGTATGCGAATGCATGGAGCTCCCCATCCATGTTGCGCGGGTTCAAATCCAGACTCCGCTGCTTCCCAAGCAGGTCACCTAGGTAACCACTCTGTGCCTTCTTGCTTCACCTGAAAACACTGTATCCTCCTCAAGGGGTCATTATGAGGATTAAAGAAATGTTTGTTAAGGGCTTAGAAGGGTCCTGGGCACAAAGGAAGTGTCATATGAGCACAGGCCTATTATTTGTATTTTCCCTAGGTTTGAAATATTTTGACATGTAAAAAAACTCATGTAGCTGCAGCTGTGTGACTCCAGTGGTGGGCGTCTGACAAACCTGCTCTCCTGGGCCTGCCCTGGAGCCCCCCGCCCCTGCCGAGCTGCCCTCGCTCTGCCTCCCAAGGGCCTAGCTCTGCCCCCACCGCACCCCGACCGTGGGAGCATCCCCCTATCCCGACCCCATACCTAATTCTCTTTGGCTTGATTTTAGCCAAAGGTGATTTCTGACTCTTGGACACAGAAACCCTGCCTGATACCCTGGTCAGAGACACTTTCTAGGCGGCTGAGCGTCTGAGAGAAATGCAGAGGGAAAGCCGGCTGCCCCAGCCTCCAAGGCTTGCGAGATTTATGCTCTGCTCTTCCAGTCAGGGGTTCGGGGATCTGCACTGACCGGGGCAGGCCACTAATTAAAGAGAAGATGCAGATGTACCCAACTCAAAGCGCTTGCCGAGGGGAAGGCCAGGGGCAGCAATGAACAACGATGGCTTGGGAGGCTTTACTGTGCCCAGCTGTCACCCGTAAGAGAAAAACACAAAGATGAGAGTCCAGGAGCAGGTAAGACACAAAAAGGGAGTACAGGGACCCGGTGAGATGTGCCAAGAGCTAGAGCGCCCACTTCCTGCCGGCCCTGCAGAGGCCGGAGAGCTCATTTCCGGTTGGGACGCCCCGACCTGGGCTTTCTGGCCCCTGCAGTCGCCTCCCCAGCACCGTGGGTCAGCACACTGCCCAGTCTGGGCCCTTCGCTGTTCTTACTGGAGACAGCAGTGGGGTTGGAGTTGACGGAGGGCCCCTCTCTGTTGCCCCAGCTGCAGCTGCCAGTATGTCATGGAGGGGCTGGGTTTTTCTGCAATAGTCAGGGGGCCCAGTCACCAGCTTCTTGGGTGGGAGAGCAGCAGTGGTGGCTTCCGGATCTTTCAACTGGCAGCTTCTGGACCCCCCACCTTCTGGAAGGTGGCAGAGGCTGATGTCTGCCGGTTCTCCAGGTGGGCCGGTCCTGTGGTGCTGTTCTGGGCTTGTCCCTGGAGGCCTGCTGGAAGCCTGCACCTCCTGGCCTTCCAGTGATGCTGGTAAACCCCTGTCCCCCTGCATTAAAACTGGTTCTGCTTAAGCTGGCTGACCGTTACAGACTGAGTGTTTGTGTCCCCCACGATTCATACGTGGAAGTTTAATCTCTAGTATGATGGTATTTGGAGGTGGGGCCTCTTAAATAAGTTCAGGTGGCAATTAAGTTTAGATGAGGTCATGAGGGTGGAGACCTCATGATGGGTCAAGTGATTTTATAAGGAGAGAAAAAGAGAGCATATTTCTCTCCCCCCTGGGCACATGAGGACACAGCAAGAAGGTAGCCATCGCAAGCTTGGAAGAGAGCCCTCACCACAAACTGAACTGCCCAGCACCTTCACCTTGGACGTCCGGCCTCCAGAATTGTGAGAAATAAACATCTGTTGCTTAAGCCACCCAGCCTGTGGTAGTTTGTCATAGCAGCCCCAGCTAATACACTGAGAAATTTTGTTTTTTGCAGCATTACCCAACCTCTACACTTAGGTAGCCCTCCCTGTCTCCTCTCTCTGCCCTTCCTTTCTCATTGCTGTTCCCAGGCCTTGCCATGCCTTTGCACATGCTGTTCCCTCTGTCGAGGCTGCCCTTCCTTCCATCCACCTGCCCTCTGGACTCTTAGCCTCTAAGGCAGAATGGAATTGCCACCCTGCCCCCGCTGCCCTGCTCTGGTGTCATCCTTGACATCTTTACCCCAGCCCCCAAAGCAGAATTAGCAGCTCCCTCCCGCGCCCTCAGGCCTTGGAAGAGCATTCATTAGTGCAAAAGTCAGCCAGTGCGTTGGGAGCGCCCACCAGGTGTCTGGCCACTGAGTTTCAACTCCCCTGGAAGTACAGCCAGAAATGCACACAGGTTGCCAGGTGGCTCAGCTCTTTACAAGCTGAGTGACCTGGGAAATTCCTGAACTTCTCTGTGCCCATTTGAAAGGCAAGGCTGTTGCAATTGTTAACACCTGTAAATGACCTAGTGCAAGTGTTTGAATGCTGGGTTGGTGCAGCAATCACTCAGTGGAAGGGACAACTGACAAGCAGACAGACATGCAGAAAACTCTGCCCTAGCCCTGAGAGTTATGAAGGGACCAGTGTCTAGGGTGGTCAGGGAGGGCTTCCTTGAGGAGCGACACTTGTGTGGTGGTGGCCTGGACACCTCTGAGCATCTGCCATCATGGATGCAGAAGCTTCCTTACGCTGTGACTGCAGCCGGCAGTGGGCCAGGAAGAGCAGGGGCTGGGCCAGGGGGCTGCCTGGGGCCCAGAGCCAGGGCGTGGTCGAGGGGCTCAGGGCGGGGGGGCGTGGCTATGGGCGTGGCCTGGAGGCTCAGAGCGAGGGGCGTGGTCGGGAGACTCGGAGCAAGGCGGCGGGGCGGACAAAGAGGTCTCCGTGCGTGAGGGGGCTCCTGCCACACCTGACCCCACGTCCCTCTCCCTAACTCGCTGCAAAGGCCTGGCCTCAGAGCCCGGCACACAGCAGGCAGGGGAGAGGTGTAGGAAGCCTGCGCTACTTTGGGGGGCTCCCAAGGGTGGAACTGCACCCCGCTTGCCACGACACCACTGAGGCAGGGGAAAGCTGAAAAGCTGAATGAGACATGAGACAATGCTGTCACATGAACCAGCGTCGGAATCTGCCAAATCTTATCCTGTGGTGATTAAAAACCAGCTAGCGCATCATAAACCTGCTCTGGCTTCGGGCCAGCTGAACATCCATCACTGGGTATGGGCAGCGGGGCCCTGGCCTGCTGTCAGCTGGGCTGTCACCTCCCACCAGGTTCCTACCTCCAGGCTGGGGCTGTGGGCATAGTCTGCAAGGTCATCATCCACAAGGAGGGTTCTGCTACCAGCTGCTCTCATGGTGAGGAAACAGGCTCAGAGAAGTCAAGGGACCAGCAGAGGTCACACAGCTTGGAGGGAGCAGCAGAGCCGAATTTGAACCCTGGTCTGCTGCCCTTCTAGCCACAGTCCACAGTGAGGCGAGAAGGCAGGGGCTAGAAACAATAGGGCTGCCGCTGAGGCTGGCCACTGGGGTAGGCGGATTCAACTCATTTGGGCTGGTTCAGTATTGAAGGGGCAGCAGGCCCATGCACTGGCCTGAACCCATCCACCTGCCCCTTACTGCCCTGTGTCCCTGACCAGCTCCATGACCTTTCTGGGCCTCAGCTTGGGCATCTGTAAAATGGGGCTAACACTGCTCACCTCAGAAGGGTGTGGTGGGGGTTAGAGCAATCACAGCAGGCGCAGCACCCAGCACTCTGAAACTGTCACCTCTCGGGGGCGTTCCCTGAGGTGGGCGCTGCATGGGGGTGGGGGTGGCCAGGGAGCAGGACCTCTGTCCTCTCCTGAGGAAGACCAGGAGGTGTGGGTGCTGGTGGCCAGGGCCCCCAGGGGAGCCGCCCACATGGCCCACGTGGCAGGGGCAGGTCAAATACATGAAAGCAGAGCAGGAGGGCAACATGGATGTCCCTCTGTGGGGGACTGGCCAAGATTCCCTGCGGCACAGCCACAGAATGACACGTGGAGAAGTTCGGGGAGTACACAGTCAGCTGCACAACTCTGTTTACAGGGTGAATCTGTTCATGAGAGAGGAAAACGAACACAGGATAGTGCAAGCAAAATGTGTGTACCTGAAAATGCACAAACAAGGATACACTCCAAACGGATGACAGCAGGTGCCAGTGGGAGGCCAGGGTGGGAACACCAGCCAAAGGCATTCAGCCTCCTATGGCTTTAATTAGTCGTAAGGAGAATGTGCTCTGCTGTTGCTTATTAAACACGAATGCCACAGATGAAGTCACAACTTGGTGTTGTCTGCCTTAGGTGTGGTTCTCTAGGACAGTGTCCCCGTTCTTGCAGGATGTGTGCTCAAGTGTTGGGGTGGGTGTCAGGGCATCCACAGCCTGTAGGGTGGCCAAAAGGGGACATGGATGTGGATTCTCAGAGAGAGATGGAGAGGCTGCAGAAGATGCTAACAGCTGGGGAACCCAGGCAAGGTCTGTATGGATATTTATTATGTTTTTGTTTTTCCAAGGCTTTGACATGTTGCAAAAAATTTAAGAATGTGTGACCTCGAAGAGATGATGCTGAATGCCAAAGAGGAGGAGGGGTGAGAACCAGGGAGACTCAGAAAGGAAGTGGCATATTTAGCCAGTGGGGTGGGGGTCCACACTGTCCTCCAGCAGTGGGAGAGGCTGGGAGGTGTGGTGAGTCTATGGAGGTGCAGGGCAGGTGGGCCGGAGGAGGCTGCAAAGCTCAGGTGAGGCCTTCAATGTAGCCACACAGCTTGGATTGCTGATGTCCATAGGGAGCCACAGATATTTTTTGAACTGGGGCATGCCATGGCCCAGTGGGCAATGAAATACCCAGAGCTGCTTGCTCCCCACAAGCCCCTGGCCCAACTTAGCATGTTCCGCATCCGCATCCAGGGGCAGCTCCCCCCTTTACTCCCTCTGCTGTTCCCTTGGCCAAGTCCTCTCCCTTCTTGCTCTGGGATATCCTGCGTGGTCAGGTGCATAGCAGGACCCTATTTCAGGAGAGTGCACCAGAAATGCGGCTGATTCACAGTATTTTTTACTTTTAGAGCTAAATGTTCTCTGTTGCAACTACTCTTGATGGCTGGTTTTCTCCCAAAAGCAGCCACAGACAACAGATAAATAAATGGATATGGCTGTGCTCCAATGAAACTTTACTTACAAAATAGAAGAGAGATCCCAGAAGTAAACCCTCGCATACATGGTCAAATGATCTGCAACAAGGGTGCCAAGATCACTCCACAGTGAAATGTCAGTCTCCAACAAGTGGTGTCCAGAAAAGGGGATTCCACATGCAAAAGAATAAAGTTGCTCCCATACCTAACACCGTACACAAAAATTACTTCAAATGGAACAAAAAACTAAACATATGAGCTAAAACTATAAAACTCTTAGAAGAAAACATGGGGAAAGCATTGTGACTTTGGAGTTGGCAACGAAGTCTTGGAAATGACACCAAAGACATAGGCAACAAAAGAAAAAAATAGTCAAACTGGACTTTATCAAAATTAAAAACTTCTGTGCATCAAAGGATACAATCAGAGTGAAAAGAAACCCCAGAGAATGAGAGAAAATTTTGGCAAAAGGAATAGATACCCAGAATAATGTAAAGAACTCCTACACCTCAAAGACACTCAAAAGAAATCCAATTCCAAACTGGGCAAAAGAGCTTGAGTAGATACAAGTGACCAACAGACACAGGAAAAGATGCTCAACTTAGGGAAATTCAAGTTAAAACCACAATGAGCTACTGCTTCACACCCATGAGGACGGCTGCTGTCAACTCTCCTGCCCCTTCCCCTCAAACAAATGTCGGTGAGGATGTAGAGAAACGGGAACCCTTGGTGGGAAGGTGAAATGGCGCGGCTGCTGTGGAAAATGGTAGGACAGTTCCTCAAAAAATTAAACAGAACTACCATGTGATCCAGCGATCCCACTTCTGGTTATACACCCAAAACAATTGAAAGGAGGGTCACAAAGACACATTTGTACACCCATGTTCATAGCAGTGCCATTCACAGTAGCCAAAAGGTAGAAACAACTCAAGTGTCTGTCAGTGGATGAATGGATAAACAGGAGGGGGTCCATCGGTACAACAGACTACCACTCAGCCTTAAAAAGTCAGGAAGTTCTGACACCTGCTGTGTTGTGGATGAACCCTAAGGACATTATGCTCAGTGAAACAAGCAGGACACGAAAGGACACACGCCATGTAATTCCACTTCTATGTCCCTAGAACTGTCAGAGTCACAGAGACAGTGTGTAGAGTGGGGGTGGTCAGGGGCTGGGGGAGGGGGATGGGGAATGAGTGTCACGGGGACAGAGCCTCATTTGGGAAGACAAGTAAGTTCTGGAGAAGGATGGTGGGGATGGCTGCATAGCAAGGTGAATGTACTTAATGCCATGACTGGTCACTTAAAAATGACTACAATGGTAAATTTTATGCTATATAGATTTTACCACAATAAAAAAAAGTAAAAAATGAAAAGCACAGGCCCATGTGCACACGCTGTTGGGTCCCCCAACCCCATCCTTAAAAGGTGCCCAGGGACTGAGGGCCCCAAGGCTACAGCTTCCTTAGCTGTACATCTGCATCTGTCCAAAACAACTTATGAAACAAACTTTTAAAGACAGCTCTGTGGTGATGGAAGCAAAGCGAGGGGAGTTGGTGGGGCTTGAGAGGCGAGCAGTGTTAGTCAAAGATGGCTTGATGCCATCTCCATATTGTATCTCTTGGCTTATAATTTAATACAGAGATATTAATAAATTCTGACAGGGGCGTCAGGAAGCTGCACGAAGTTCAGTTTCTTTCCTGTGATGACTGCTGCTCTTTAGGAAATAAATGGTCAAAACCTTTCACAACAGAAAGAAAATAGTAGCCAGAGGGCTGGTTGTGCAGTGATTTCTGGAGCCCTGGTGAAGGGCAGTCTGGCTCTGTGTGGGCACAGAAGGGCAGCTGCAGATGCAATGATCCTGATGGCTAATGATGAAGCTGGTGATGGGGAGGCAGCCTGAAGTGTGGATCCAGAACTCCGGTTTTCCTATGTGGTGGTGACCCTGGTTTTTGTGGGGTGGTGAGGCGTTTCTGTAAGAATAGAGGCTATTGCACCCCATGTCCTCAGCCAAACACAATCTCCTCAGTCCTCTGCGGTCCGACCTGAGAGGTGGCCCAGGACTGGGGCTGGGAGAGGGACAGGCCCCCAGGAGCTCTCTGCATCCCAGAAGGCTTTGAAACTCTTTGTGGCTGCGGTGGCGGTAGCTTTGAAAGGTTCTCCCTTGGCCCAGGGACAGCACATGGCCTTACCGCCAAGCACTGCGGTCCAGGGACAAGAGTGTGCACAGGGCCAGCCGGACAGCCTGCAGCAGATGACCTCTGGGGCCCCAGGAGACAGGACAAAGGCTCCCGGCCCTTCTCCCCTCCCTCCCAACCTCACTGGATCCTCCAGACCTGCCTGTGAGGTGGGGATCGTCACTGTGCCCAGTTCACAGGTGAACGAACTGAGGCTTGGTGGGAGAGGCCATTCCTGTCCCCGGTGCCTCTGACTCTAGCCTGTTTCACAAGCCTGCCCTCTCCCCCGAGGGTGGGACCCAGGGCTGGTGGGCAGAGGTTCGAGAGAGGGTCCCAATTCCAGTATGAGCTCAGCAGCTCTTGGGCTGTGTGCCCTTGGGCAGATGTAATCTCTCTGGGCACCCCACACTCCTCCCCGTGGCTGCTTGCAGCACACAGTTGATTAACGCTAGTTCTTCGTCTTCTCTTCCCAGAGGAGGAGCTGCTCACAGTCTAGAGGGAGGAGGTAAACATTTAATTAAGAAAAATGTATGATGCGATCTGAGATGGGGCTGAATAGAGCAACAAGCAGAGGGATCCCCAAGCACCAGGGATGGGGCAAGTGAAGACAGGGCCACCAGATCAGTGTCACAGGCAAGGAAGCAGGATGTGTGAGGCCTGCCTGGCTCCTGCCTGCACTCAGGTGCCTCTAGGGGCACAGCCCGGGCTCCCTTCAAAATGACGATGAGATGCAGGCCACAGAGGGCGAAGTTACCACCTCTGCTGAGCCTCTTGGCAGACCCCAGTCTTGAGCTAACCCCTCTCTCAGGGAACTTACCTTGCTAGGTCAGGGATTAAATAGGTTCCCAGGAACCCCAGATTAAATGATGCTTAAACAGATTGAAACAGAGGTGGTTCTGTTTAAATCTCACCTCCTGCCTGCTTACTCCTAGTGCCCTGCAGCCCCAGGTTGGAGTTTCCCGAAGCTCTGAATCCTGCAGGATGGTGGTGGCATCACCGTCATCGCCACCACCACCACCACCACCACTATCATGATTATTAACAGCAGCTGCCCCTTATTCTGCATCTGCCCCAGATGCTCTACACCAGGGGTTAGCAAACCATGGCCCAGGGGCCACATCTGGCCCACTGTCTGTTTTTATAAGTGAAGTTTCATTAAAGTGCAGCCATGCCCCCATGTATACATATCACTGGGGCCTGAGACATCTGCAGAATGGAGTGGTGAAGACAGAGGCCATATGAACCACAAAGCCTAAAATATTTACTATCTAGCCCTTTACAGAAAAACTTTGCTGATCCCCACTCTATACTTGTCTCCTTTACTCCTCACAGCCTCCCGGAGAAGCCAGTAATCTCACTCTCATTTCACGGAGGAGGAACCCAGGCTTGGAGAGCTGAGGCCAGCACCTTCCAGGTGGGGCCTCAGTCCTGTTTCCTGCATGCTGAGCAGGGCTGGGCACAGAGCAGCTGCTCGGGGACTGCCTGCTGACTGGGTGGATGGATGGGCGGATAGATGACATGACTGAGTGAACACCCCATGCTCAGCGGGAAGTCTGAGGTCACAGGGACTTGACGGTGCTGGTAGGAACAAGGAGCTTGCTGCCCTGGGAGGTGGTAGCCCTCAGGAGAGCCAGTTACCCATAAGCTGATGTGTTCTGAGATGGTATCAGCCAAGGACACAACGGGGCCAACGTCAGTCCTGAGAGGACAACCAGGGTGGCCAGGCAGCTGCAAAAGAGGCTGCTTTTGTGTCTAGAGGATGATAGACTTGGGGGCCTGGTTTTGGGCAGTGCAACTACCAAGTGCAAAGGGGAAAGAACCTGGGGTGAGCAGTTCCAGGCCCTCAGGGGGCAGGTACTGAGCTCTGTGAATTGATGGGGCATCTGCCAGGGCTGGGCACTGAGCTGAGCCTGCATAGACCAGGGGCCACCTTGTAAGCCAGGTGTGAGCAGCCCTCCAGAACTGCCCCTGGGCTCAGGGGACTACTGGGGCAACAGGAGACTGGAAGGGACCCTCCATCCCAATTAAAGGCCAAGGCTGGGTAGAAATAATTCAGGTCAGCTGGAGGCAGGCAAGAGCTCCCAGCACCTGCCCTCACCATCAGAGATGCCTGCCTGCAGGGCGCTTGACTTCCAGTCAGGGAGGGGACAATGACCAAAATCCCACAGATGGGATGCACACTGCAAACAGCAAGAGCTTCCCCAGGGAAGGGCCAGGGCTGCACATGCAGAAAGGCTGATGGGATGGCCTCCAGGAGATGAAACTATTTGCATAAAGACTTGAGGTGAGGGAGCTGTAGTAAAGGCGAGCCACACGTAAGGCACAGCTGGTGCAAAGGCCCTGGGGCAGGAGTGTGCCTGGAGCCAAGTGACAGGGAGCCCAGGAAGAGCTCAGGCCAGAGATGACAGGTCAGATGATCAGGGCCCTGGGGGTTCCTGGGAAGACTGCCTGCCTCTGTCAGTGAGTGAGGAGGGAGCCATGGTAGGGTGCTGAGCACAGGAGGGGCATGGACTGACTTGGGTTCATCAAGATCCCTCTGGCTGTTCAGTAGAGAATGGACTGTGTGGGAACAAGGGAAGGAAGGAAAGAATCAATGGATGAATGCAGAGGGGGGTGGGGGGCGATGGGAAACGGGAGCCGAGCAGAGCGCCACACTCAGGAGGCATGCGGTGGTGGGGGCAGTATGTGGGCTGTGTGCCCCTCACCGTGTCCTGCGGGGCTCAGCACAGGCCTGCCTGGAGGAGGAGCACGTTCCTCCAGGTCCCTGTACTGGCTTCGCTCTGCTGCCAAAGATCTGAAGATCAGGGAGTGACAGGCCTTGCCAAGGTCACACGGTGTACGCACACATCCTGACCACAAAACCAGGCTGCGGGGCCCCAGGGGGGGGGCAGCGTCCCCACTCCTGAGACACTCCACGAGCTCCTCTCTGTCAGTCTGATGAAGGAGGAGGGTGCGGAGAACCTCTGAGGACGCCCGTAGGTGTCCCAGCCCGGCCGGAGGAGTTTCTCTGTGCGTACTCCCCCCATGAGGTGTGCGGACCCTCCCTCAGGTCCCGACAGGCAGGGCTGCGAGTTACTGCTCTATTTTAATAAAGACCATTCGAGGCCCTGAAAATTAATTTCCCCTAGGAAGACAATTACATGTCAAATAATACACCCACTGAGCAAATGATTAAGAAAAAACCCAGCCAAGAAGGCTTTGCACAAGCTGATTCTGAGACACCTCAGTTCAACACGGAAGACCTTGGAAGGTTATTACCAGGCAGTAATGAACACGGGCGTGCAGGCAAGAGAAGGGAGTTCATTTCTAGTATCTGTGCCCCGTCGCAATTTATTTCAACCCCATACACAGCATCTGTGGGACAGCCAGTCTTCTCCGCCTTCTAATAAAAGGACATGAATAGCACCATCAAAGGCCGGCGCGGGTGCAATCAGATATCCGCGAGCCGAGGGTCCGCAAAGGGACGTGACCTGCGGCCGCGGGCCACCCCGGCAGGAGAGGCCGGCCGGAGTCCGCGGCAAGCACGCACTGGGAGGCTCGCCCTAAAATGCGGGCTGGTGACTCCTGAGACATGGGGAGTCCGGCCAGCGTGTCACTGGCAGGGATGGAGAAGCCATCCTTAGATGGGCCCAAGACCCCGGCCAGCCAGCCTTTCTCGGTTACATGGCGATGTGACCCCCGCAGGCTTGAGTCTGCACCCCCTGATGGAGCCTTCAGGTGTGGAGAGGAGGCCCAGAGAGGTTAAGGGAGTTCCTTGGATTCACACTGAGAGGTGGACAGTGAGGACCCAGGCCCAGCCCTGCTCCCCTCAGCCCGGTGCCGGCGAACCCCTCATGACAGGGCTGCAGCTTGGCTGGGACTCAGAGCGGGGAATCTGGGCTGGCACAGGGTTTGGTGAATGTGGATCAAGGGTTGGCCAGCTGTGTCCCTGGAGGCACACCTAGCCCGCTGCTTATTTCTGTAAGTAGAGTTTCATTGGAACACGGCCACCCCTCCCCCACGCCATGTCTGTTTTGGGGTATGGCAGCCCGCGGACAACAGTGGCCCAAGGGATGCTGCCCACTCAAGCCAACCCAGCCGCTGTCAGAACCCAAGGGCTCAGTGTGGGTTTGCATCCCGACCTGGCACCCCCTTCATTGCCCGCTGGAGGCTCATGTCAGGTTGCGTGGCCCCTCGGCAGGGCTGGGCAAGTTGGAAGACCTGGGGGTGGGGAGTGGCCGTACCAGCAGAGCAGCAGGACCCCCCGTTCATTACAGGCCAGGTCTGGGCTGCTTTAGCAAAGCTATGCCTGCTGCAGGGGCGGAGGGCAGCTTCCCGGGGGTCACAGTGGCTCCCACGCAGCTCTCAAATTGTCTGTGCCTCCAAAGCGGGGAATTCTGGGACTCCAGAATGTTAGCCATGGGAAGTCATGTTCTACTCCTGAGCCTCAGTTTCCCCACCTATAAGAGGGTTCCCATCCAATGACTTCTAAGGCCCTGCTCTGCCAGGACGGTTTGTGGATCTGGGTAGGGGCTGGCAGGGCTCTGAGCCCTTCCTTTGACAACAGAAAACAGATGGCATGCAGTAAAATGGGGACCATACTTGTGTGGAATGAAGGGGTACCCAGCTATGACAGGCTAGCCAGGGCCGGCTCACATTAAGAGCTCAAGAATGTGTGTTAATGAGACTGCCATTAGTGGTATGATGGCCAAGGGCTCAGGGAATGGCCCTGCCCTCCTGATCCATGACCAGAGGAGCTCTGGGCATGCCTCCCACGGGAGCTCCTTCCGGGCTCAGTCACGGCCACCCTCCGCCTGCAGCTGCTTGAGCCTCACACTGAATCTGCCATCTGTCCCTCAGCGCCACTGAGAGGGCAGATCCCAAGTCCAGTCCACCCGCTGCCCTCCTCCACACCAGCACATGGCCTGGCCACCTGCATGTCTTCCCAGGGCTCCAGGGAGGCCTCCTGCGGGGTCTCCCTGCCCCGCCTGCCATGCACACAGCAGCCAGAGGGACTGTAAACACAGAATCCCGGGGATGGCACTGCCCCGCCTGCAGCAGTCAGTGGCTCCCTGTGCACCGAGAAAAGCTTCCACACCATGGCATCTGCTTCCACCCAGCTTTGCCCACTCCCTCTTGCCCATCGAATTATCATGATATGGTCCATCTTCCGCATCCTCAAACATGCCAAATACATTCCCACCTCGGGGCTTTTGCTCTTGCTGCTCCTTTAGCCCAGGACGTGGCACCTTGGGCTCTCTCTGTGGCAGGGGGCTTACCTGGGTGTCCTTTTAATTCTCACCTTCTCAGAGAGAAGTTCCCTGCACTCCCCTCCAGATGAGGCCCCTCCTGCTGAGCCCTGCCACTGGCCCTGTCCATTCTCTAGCCGTGCTAGTTAAATGGCAGGCACCTAATACTATGCATTCACGCACGAGTGTCTCTCCTCCACCCAGCTGAGCCTGGCCGGGGCAGGGCCTGCTCTGATTACCCATTGCTGTACCTCTCTGGCTTCCAGAACAGTGCCCAGTTCCCACTGGGACTTCATACATATTTGCTGGATTAGTGACTAAGAGCAGAACAGATGAGACAAGAGGGTGACAAGAGGTGCGCACAGCTGTGAATTCTGTTTGGGGCATACAGACTCAGGGGTGCCTGGGAAGCCCTTGCACATTGCCATCCAGTGCAGGTGGTGATGGCAGGGTGGGGTGACTCTGGAGCTGGGTGGTGGGGGTCAAATCTCACCCAAATCTCTTAGGAACTTGTGTTCTTGAACAGCCCTTCTGGGCCTCAGTTTGCAGATCTGTAAAATGGAGATAATTCCCCTGTAGGAATTATGTTGATGCCAGATAAAGGTTCTCTGCATGCTGGCATTTCTTGTGACAGAAGGAACCCAGACACCCTCTCTACCTTGTGCCTTGACCCAGAAAAATACTGAGACAAGGGCAGTCCCTGGGGCCAGCAGCACACCATGGAGGACCTGACCCCAGCTAAGCGTGAGACGCCATCCTAACCTAGGCCTGGGGTACCCCCAACAACATGCTCCCATGGAAGGCCCTTGGCCACCTGGGAAAGGATTCTGGTACTTGTCTCACTATGATGATTGCGTCTAGTCATTCTCAAACAAAATCCCCCAAAGGAAAAGCTACCTTCCTCATTGTGTAAGTCTTTAAGGTTTTTTTAAAAAAGTGAGATTTAGTATTTTCAATATTATGTGTTTTGTGAATTTTTTAAAAACAGCTTTATCAAAGTTTGGCATATAATAAACTGGACATATTTAAAGTATACAATGTGGTAAGTTTTGACATAAATGTGCACCCATGAAACATACCATTATTGAAACAGTGAACCTATCCATCACATCACCCCCAAAAGATTCCTTGTGCCCATTATAACCCCTCCCTCGTGCCCTTCCCCATCCCCAGACAACCACTGATTGATAAGGTTGGTTGGCATTTTCCACATGGAATCACATATTTTTAGTCTGGCTTCTTTTACCTAGCTTAATTGTTTTGAATCTACCCAAGTTGTTGCATGTATCAGTGGTTCACTTCTTTTTATTGTCAAGTAGCATTCCCTTGTATGGATATACTATTGTTTGTTTATCCCTCAACCAGTTGATGATCTATGTTTATTTCCACTATTTGGCTATTATGAATCATACTGCTAGGTCCATTCATGTACAAGTGTTTGTGTGGACATATGTTTTCATTTTCATTTCATTTCGGTAAATACCTAGGAGTGGAGTGGCTGGATCGTATGGCAGGTGTACATTTAACCTTTAAAGAAACTGATTAGCTGTTTTCCAACATGGTTACACCATTTTATATTCCCACAAGCAGATTATGAAAGTTTCCATTCCTTGCTATATTCACGGTCAGTATTATAAATTTAGCCATGCTAATAAGTGAGAAGTACTGTGTCATTTTAGTTTCAGTTTGCATTTCTCTAATATGTAATGATGTTGACCATTGTCCCCTGAATAGGCCTTTTACAAAGCAAAAGTTTTTAATTTTGATGCAGTCCAATTTTTTCCTTTCATAAACTGTGCCTTCAGTGTCAAATCCAAGAACTCTTTGTCTAGTCCTAGATCCTGAAGATATTTTTCAATTTTTTCCCCACATATTGTATATATCTACAAAAATCCTTGCTTGGATTTTGATAGGAATTGCATTAAGCCTATTTATCAATTTGGAACAGATATGCTTACTATGTTGAATTTTCCAAAATAGTCCATCCATAATCCATGAACATGGTTTATCTACTTATTTAGGTTTTCTTTGCTTTTTTTAATTTGCATTTTTACATATACAAATCCCATACAATGTTATTAGATTTATGCACAAGTAATTCATTTTCCTTGGAGCAATTATAAATAGCATGAATTTTTAATTTTGGTTTCTGTTTGTTTTGGTATGTAGAAATATAGTTTTTTTTGTGTATTGATCATGTATCCTGCTACCTTGCTGAACTTTTTCATCAGTTCAAGGAGAGTTTTGTTTTTCCTTTTTGGTAGATTCTTCAGATTTTCTATGTGGACTATTATGTTGTATGAAAATAGGGACAGTTTTATTTCTTCCTTTTCAATCTGTGTCTTTTATTTCTTTTTCTTGACTTACTGCTTTGTCAGGAATACATTGAGTAATAGTGGTGAGATGGGCATTCTTACCTTGTTCCTCATATGAAGAAGAAAGCATTGTCTGTCATCATTAAGAATGATGGTAGCTATAGGTTTTTTGTAGATCTTTATAAAGTGGAAGAATTTCACCTCTGTTCCTATTTTCTTGTTTTGTGTTTGCTTTTTAATGATGAATGGGCATTGGATTTGTGTGCCTCACTGGATCATATGATTTCTTCTTTAGCCTGTTTAGATGACAGACTGATTGACTTCTGAATATTGAACCAGCCTTGCCTATCTGGAATAAATTCCACTTAGGCATGATATAAATTTTTTATACATTACGGGATTAGATTTACTAACAGTTTGTTTAGAATATTTGCAGATATGTTCATGAGGAATTCAAGTCTGTAGTTTTTTTGCAATATCTTTGATTTTGGTAAAAGGTAAATGATATTTTATAGAATGAATGGGAAAATATTCCATCCTTTTAAATTTTCTGGAAGATTTTGTGTAGAACTGGTATTATTTCTCCTCTAAATGCTTGGTAGCCTAACCACGTAGGCCAGGAATTTTCACTGAGATTTTGAAATACAATTTTTATTTCTTTGGTAGATAATCAAAGAATCCTAGTAGTCTATTATCCTTTAAATATCTGTCAAATCTGTAGTGATGTACTGTTCTGATTTCTGGTATTGGTAATTTGTGTCTTTTATTTTTTCCCCTAGATTTTCTATCTGTGTAAAGGTTAGTTGCTCTTCACAAAGAGCTAGGTTTTGGTTTCATTTATTTTCTCTTCTGTGATATTCATGTTTCCTTCTTTCTACTTCCATTGAGTTTAATTTGTTCTTTTAAAAAAAACTAGTTTCTTAAGGTAGAAGCTAAGTTCATTGATCTGAGATCTTTCTTCTTTTCTAATATTGGCATTTAGTGCCCTAAAATTTCCCCAATGCACTGCTTTAGTAAAACATTACACAAATTTTAATATGCTGTTTTCATTATCATTTGGTTCAGAAGACTTTCTTTTGACTTCCTCTTTCACCCATGGGTTATTTAGAAATGTGTTATTTTCCAAATATTTAGGGTTTTTCCAGAAATATTTCTGTTATTGATGTTTAATTTCATTGTGTCATACAACATACTTTATATGTCTTGAATCCTTCCAAATGTATTGAGTTCAGTTTTATCACACAGAATTTACTCTATCTTGGTATTTATTCCAGATACACTGAGAGGAATGTATCTCTGCTGTTGGGGGGGATGTCAAACAGGCCAGGCTGGTCGATAATGTTGTTCAGGTCTTCTACATCCTGAGTGATTTCTCTCTGCTTACTCTATCAGGCAGTGAAAAAAGAATATTGAAATCTCCAACAATACTGTGGATTTGCCTATTTCTCCTTTTTACCTTATCAGTTTTTGCTTTATGTACTTTGAATATCTGTTATAACAATTTAGGATTGCTGTTTTTCTTCTTATGAATTGATCCCGTATGATTTTGGAATGACTTTCTTTGTCCTAGTAAAATTCTTTGCTCTGGCTGAAATCCATTAGTTTACTTTCTGTCCCATTGTTTCTTTGTCCTATTTTTCTTTTCTTCCCAAGCTTTTGTGGGTTATTGGAATATTTTTTATGGTCTTATTAGTTTTAACTCTACACGTTAATTTTTCCAAAAAAATGTATTTCATATCTATACATAACCTGTTGAACATGCAGAATACAGCTATAATAACTATTCTAATGGCCTTTTTTCCCCCTAATTCTAGCATCAGTGTCTGTTTGGGGTCAGTTTTGATGAATTTCTCTTTTCATGTGGGTCATATTTTCTTGCCTCTTTTTGTGCCTAAAAACTTTTCACTGGATGCTAGACAGTTGTGAAGTTTGCCTTGCTGGGTATTTTTGTAGTCCTCTAAATCATCGTGAGCTTTGGCCTGAGACATGGTGAAGTTATATGGAAGCAGTTTGGCCCTTCAGTGTCTTGTTTTCAGGGTGGCTAGGGCAGCCCCAGGCAGTGCTCAGCATGGGGCTGGTCGTTTCCCACTATTGGGGCAAGTCTGTTCAGAATACTCACCCAAGGTCCACCACATCACGAGGCTGCCCAGCCCGGCGGGTGAGAACAGGCATCTTTCCTGCCCGCATGTAGGGCCAGGCACTGTGTTCTCTCTGATTCCTTTTGGGTAGTTAGTCCACCTGGCTCTGGCAGTTTCTTATACACATGTGCTGGCCAGTCGTCCCCTGCCTACCCAGGGGGGGCCCCCTGCAGATGGCCCCACTTCTCTCTCTGTGCAGGTAGAGCCTTGATGAACTCTAGCTGCCTTGGTCTTCCTGCATGCTCAGCTCTGTCTCCTCAACTCAGGGGGCTCTCTGGGCCCAGCCCCCACATCTCCCCTAAGCTATGCCAGGTCACGGTCCCAAAGCAGGTGCTCAGAGCACCACAGAGCTCACTTCGTTTGGTTCCCTCTTCTCAGAGATCAGTGTCCTTCGTTGCCTGATGTTCAGTGTCTCAAAAACTTATTCCACGTACTTCGTCTATATTTCAGATATCTCAGGAGTCCCGTTCTGTTTGAAGCTTGGTTTTGAACATCTAATGGGTTTTGTTTCTGCAGCACATTTCAGGGACCCCCAGGGGATACCAGAGCTTGATCTCACCTTATAAGGAGAGACTCCCTTCCTACCTGAATCTCCTCCCCACGCCCCCAGAATGTGAGCCACCCCTCTGCTACCTGAACCCAAAGGGGGAGGGGGCAGAAGTTCAGTTTAGAGATGAGAAGATAAGACATGTTTCTCTTGCAATCATTTGATATTAAAATTTGATGTCAGTGTTGGCCTGGCCCAGATGAACTTGCAGGGCAGAGGTAACACCCTAGCCAGCCAGCCCCAGTAGTGCCTGCTCTGATCAGAGGGGCTGTGGCCGTGAAGCAAGGGCTAAAGCCATGCTGGGTGCTCAGGGGTCCTGTTACTGTGTCTTACTCCATCCAGGCCTTCTCAGGCATGGACTCAACCATGCCCCCAGCAGAGCGAGCTGGAATCCCAAGAAGCCAAATTCCTCTCAGTGTGAAATGTCTCTGTCAGTGATGAGCAGCTAGATGCCCCTCTAGCAGGGATTTCACAGGAGGTACTAAGCCAGATGGCACCCTCTGCCCTTCCATGTGGTGCAGATCCCATGATTGCACTCTGTGAGTAAGAATCCAGGCCCGTCAATTTGTAAATCCTCACTCCTTGCTGGGAGTGCATGCCCACGGAAATGCCAGGGAGCTGCCCAGACCTGCAGCATCTCCTGGCACGGGCCCCTGGGGTCCTGGGTGGCTGGCATCTTTGCCAGGCCTGGCGCTGCCTGGCTCTCTGAGGGGACCGTGCCGAGCCCCACTCAGCCAGTTACATAACTGGCTGCCTTTGAAAAGCTACTGCACCGTGTCACATAGGTTAGCAAACTAGTTCAAGGTAATTTATGACTCTGGGATGCGTGGGTTTCTAAATACAACAGACAACTACAGACTGTACTGCTTTAAGCTCCCTCCCCTAGGGCAGCCGGCCCAGCCTTCGTGCACAGAGGCACTGAGGCCTGGATGGCGGGGAGGCTGGCCTGGCGGGCTCAGCCCACGGAGGGAGGCCCACCCTTCAGACGCAGTGAAGACCTCCTTCCCTCCCCTCCATACTCCCTGTCTTTGGTGTGCATGAGCCGGTGGTGACCACACCGCTTTCAGAGTAGCCACATTCCAGTTGGCTTTTTTTGTTGTTGTTAATAATATTTATTTTAGGTAAATCAGAAAAAGGCAACAAAGTCCAGTAACTGGAGACTGACTGTTGCCAACGGCTGCTGTTTCTCTTCTTGGGGGTGGCAGGCCCTGCCTTTCTTTCTATCTGTCCAGTGCTGACCCTGAACACTCCTAGTGGGCCTTCTGCTTTTTCTCCTGTGGGTTACCTTCCTGCCTTGGTGCCCATGCTGGAGCTTCAGACCTACTTCCGATGGGCTGGAAGGGGCCGTGGCGTCCACGCTCGCTGCACCATGCTCAGCTGTGCTGCATCCAGTGCTGGCTCCCAGCAGCCCCATCCATCCCTGTCCCAGGAGGGGCTCAGCTGGCACCCACTGACTGGTGCAGTGACCCCCCATGGCCCACAGACACTGAGTGGGAGTCAGTGCTGAATGTAGGTCCCCAGTATCCACCCTCTGTGCCCTTTCCTGATAGGGAGATTTGGGGTGAATGGGACACGGCCCTGTCCGCAAGCCCTGGCCTTTCCGACTCAGGAGGCTGACACACATGTGCTCTGATGATGACTATACTGTGCATTGTTTTCTGTGACAGGGGCCAGCAGGTGGTGGCTGAGGGAGCCCAGAAGATGCCTGGGGCACCAGAGGGCTTCCTGGAGGAGGTGACACCAAAGGTATGCTACATTCCACATGATCTGTGCAGGCTTGCAGATGAGTATCCCAGAGAAAGACATGTGGATGGGGACCACTGGGTCTATCTCTGTCACCCAGTAAGCCATATCAAAGAGTGACATTAAGTGACAAAGTAACAAATGGTCTGAGCACCGGCAGCCTGGCTCTGAGTACTGGGGCTCTCATTTCCACAGGGCAGTAGAGACACAGACACAGCTGACCATGCAGGCACCCTGGCCCCTGCCTTGCACCTCCCTCAAGAACAAGGGACACTGTGACTGGCCCAGAACCAGACTTGTTCCTCCCCACCCCCCACCCCCTAGTCCTCACACCCTTTGCACCATGGCTGGGCAGCTCTTCCCACCTTCAATTGCACTGGCTCCGCAACTTGCCCTGGCCTTGGCCAAAAGAATGTGGTGGAAACGACAGTGTGCCAGCTCTGGGGGTGGGCCTCAAGTGCCCACCCGCTTGTGACCCTGCCACCACCACGTGCAGAAGCCCAGCTAGCCTCCTGGAAGAATGACAGACATGTAGCCCAGTCCCCACTGCCCCCGAGTCACCTCAGCCAACGGCCACTGGTAGTCAGCGGACCCCCAGCAGCCCAATGGCCCTGCTGCCCTGCCACTGGCCACACATGCTCGCGGGAGCCCAGAGCTGCCCGGCTTAGTCAGCCGAGTAAACAGGGGTTGTTGTAAGCCACTGCATTGTGACGGTGCTTATGCAGCAGAAGCTGACTGATACGGGCACCCTGGAATTCCAAGCATGCAGGACTCAGGGCGCACAGGCTGCACAACTCACAGAAAGAGGCCTGGCTGCAGAAAGGACGGGCTAGCTGGCCTTGGGGCTCTCCGCTGGCCCTCATGTTTGCCGCCACCTGGGCTCTGCCCTGTAGACTGGACCCTGGGTGTTAGTTCCCAGCTATAACCATGACACAGTCTGTCCCTGGCCTCTTCTGCTGACTAGCCTTACTTGAAGCCCTCCAGTGGCTTCCTATGATACACAGGGTGAAAAACAAGCTTCTCCCCTGACCCAAATAACTTCCATGGCTCCCACTCTCTTCTCAGCTTCATGTCTCTCACTCTTACTCCATTCCAGCAGCACCAGCCTCCAACCCACAAAACCTGACCCTACCTCAGGGCCTTTGCAAGGGTAGCTCCCCCAGGAACTAGAATGCTCTTCCCCGGCACCCAGCTCCCTCCTCACTTCCTTTAGGCCTCTGCTCCTACATCACTTCATCAGACAGCATGAGAAGCTGCCCCTTTACCTGCTTCCTCCTCCTGCTTTATTTCTTTTCAGGGCACTTGGCAAGACCTGGTGCAACAATGTCCATGTCACGAGATGTCCAGCGGGAGCCAGCGACCCAGTCAGGGGTGGAGGAAGGGGGTCAGCCTTGGGACGTCCATGGCACAGGGCCAGCTGACTGGGGGCCCAGGGGTCCTGAAGCAACCTGCCACCCTTTCTGCCTGGCAAGCACCAGCAGCACTGCTGGCAGTGAGCAGCTGCAGCCAGTCCACAGGGGCTGGCATCTTACCCAGCAGCCCAATGCCAGATGTATGGCCTGGACATATGGCTTACACGCCTCACACAGGTGACACGTGTTGGTCAAAAATGACTTGACTTGAGGCTGTCCTACAGGTCTGTTCCATGGAACACAGGAGGTTCCACCAAGCAGGGTCAACCCAGGTCTGAAATCCTCTAGCTGAGGGTCTGGCATTCAGTCCCTTTCTCAGAATTGCTAGAGCCTGAAAAGAGAGGATTCTGAAACTAGGGGCCAGGACCCCCTTGCCGCAGGTGGAGAACTGACAGTTGCCTGGCCCCGCCTCCAACGCTGGAGAGAATTCTCCCAGGTCAGGAAGGCCCAGGCCTGCCAGGGATCTGGGCTCAGGGACAAAGCTCTTTTACATACTGCGCAGGGCCTCACGGGGACTGGGGTCTTAGACCAGCACCCAGGAGGCAGATCTGGGGGCCTGGCTGGGGTCCTAAGGGACTGTGCAGCAATTGGTAAGGAGCAGGAAAGGAGCTGACAGGCAGCGAGAGGGGGGAGTCTGTGAAGCCTTAGGTGCTTCATCATTAAAATGGCACCAGGAGGGAGAAGGCAGGGATGCGAGGCAGAAGCAGCAAGTGCTTCTCGGGCCTTTAGAAGAAATGTGCCAGAAATTTCTCTATGAGCCCACAGGAGGGAAATGGAGGGGTTGGCTTTAGGTCTGGTCCCTCTGCTGCCAACTGCAAGGCCCAAGTTCCAGCCTTCCAGCCCCGTGTGTGCAGCCAGACTCCAGGAGAAAGGAACACAGAACCTCAGGAAGGCCCAGCCGGACTCCACATCAGGGTCACCCGGTCGCTACAGACTCAGCCCTTCTCTGCTCATACTTCTTTGCCTTCACGAAAACATCCATGGGTGGCTCCACGGGGCCTCCTGGGCACTGGTACACACCAAAATTTGCAATGGTAAAAAGAGGGAAAGGAGGTAAGACATAGACTACAGGCATGACTTTGGGGTGATCTCCAACTCATTAGAGATCTCAGAGCCTCAACACTTACAATTTTTAAAAAGGCTCCTTGAGAGGTGACCGGAGAAAGGAGGCCCATTTAGTAAATGGTGCTGGGAAAACTGGGAATCCATATGGGCAAATGAAGGTGGATCCCTACCTCACACCACACCCCAAACTAATTCTAGACACATAAAAAAACCTACACTGAAAGGAAAAACTTTAGGAGGAATTTTCTCTGGGTGAGGGTATATCTTTCCAAATTTGGGGTTGAGAATAAATTTTTTGTTTTTTATTTTTAATTGAAGTAGACAAACTAATATTATATGAGCTTCAGGTATACAACATAGTGATTAGACACTTACATACATTATGAACTGCTCACCACAATAAGTATAGTTACCATCTGTCACCATACAAAGTTATCATCATATTATTGACTATATTCCCCATGCTGTACTTTTCATCCCCTGGACCAATTTCCTAAACAAGGGACAAAAGGCTCACTAGGCAAGTGAACAAATGAAAAACCTGATGGCGAAAAGACAAACCACAAACAACAGGAAGATATCTGGAATATACACAACCAGCAAAGGATTAGTATCTAGAATACACAAAGAACTACTACTAATCCATAAGAGAAAGAGAAGCAATGAGCCAAAAGACTGCAGCATGCATTTCTAAGAGGAGGAAACAAGCACACAAATGAACATGTGAAAAGGTGTTCAACCTCAGCAGAATGCAGGGAAGTGTAAATTAAGATCCCAAAGACATATAATTCATACCTACTGGACTGGCTCAAAGTAGGTCATCAGACACTACCAAGGGTTTGAGAGGATGTAGATCAACTGGAATATGTAAGTACTGTTGGTGACAGTGTAAACTGTATGATCACATTGCTAGTAACTTTGGCATTTTCTTGTTTGGGTGACATTTACATACCTTATAACCCTGCAAGTCTACTCCTAGGTATTACACCAGGCATCTTTAAGATAATGTCATAGCAGCATTGTAATAGAAAAATAAAAAATAACTCAAAACCTTGTTAACAGGAAAATTCAAAACTAAATTGTAGGAGAGTCACACAATTAATTTTCTCACCAGTGAAAATAAACTACAGGTACACACAACAGCATAAAGCTTAGAAACAGTAAATTGTTGAGTAAAAAATGTGAACCTATACATAGAAAACTATTTTTAAAAGCTCAAGAAGAAACAAAACAATAAAATGTTTAGGCATATGTAGTAAACCTGTGAGAAAGAAAATGACAAACACACACAAAATCCCAGATAATAGTGACTTCCAGGGTAGCACCAGATACACGCACACAGATGCAAGTTATTGGGAATATTAGAGGAGTTGGGTGTGGGGTTCACAGATGGTCATTATTTTATTATCCTTTATAATGCACAGAACATGTTAAATATTAAAAAGGTACAGGCAAAGGAAAAAAAAGAGAAACAAGGTGACGATCCAGATGATCCAGTGTGGTTTCCCTGTCACATGGGTCACTGTTTTCACTCTGTGTCACAATAGGTACCCAGAGGCCAGACCAGGAGACGAAGAGAACAGAAACTGAACGTGGGCATTCCTCTGCCTGGACCTCGGTTTCTCTATATGCAAAACAAGGGTGTGTACCAGGACTGATAAAGGGCCGGCATGCGTAACACAGGTCTCCCTCTCCTGGCCTACAGCAGACATTACTAGTGGATTGCAGCAGTCTTTCATGCTGAGCACATACACAGCTTTGGGCTCCTAAGCTTAGTTAGTTTAGCACTGCAGGCTGCCAGGGGTGGTTGATCAGAGATGGCACACTCAATAATACCTCCTTGCTGACCTGGAGGGTCCATCCAGCTTTGGCCCAGGAATTTTAAAGGCTGGTCAGCAGGCACTAGTGACTGTGAAAGGCAGCGGTCCTAGGGAGGAGTCTGCTGGCTTTGGAACTGGCCCTGGACAGACCCTGGCAGCGTGGAGCCTCAGCTCCTACAGCAGCCACCCCTGCAGCCTCCACGCTTCTGCAGCCAGCCCCTTGCTGCCCAGCCACCATCCGTCTGGGCGTCCGTGCTCCCACCTGCCTGGTGGTCAGTTTCATGTCTCCCCTATGCTGGTGAGCTTCACTGGGCTTGAATAGAGATGGACTACCACAAGGCTGGGCAGGAGCGTGTCGTCACCCTCCAGTACAAAGGACACCACGAGCAACAGCCCCACTGTGCCTGATCCAACCAGCCCCTCTGCCCGCACCCATTCCTCCCCAGAGGCAGAAGAATCACATTCGTTTGGCCACCTGTGCTCCTGGGCCTGCACCCCTCCATCCTCTCCTCATGTCCCCAGTTCACAAGAATCCTCCCTGGTTGCATTGCCCCAGCTCCTTCCTCCCCAGTGGGAGTTAATGTCCCCTCTTCTAGATGTCCATGACAGAGGTCAGCTTTCCCAGGGAGAACTTGTGTGCTGGGTCTGGGCCCAGTTTCTATAGTGTCTGTGCCTCCAGTTTGGGAAGCCCCTTGGGGTCTACCTCACCACTGGCATGAAAATAACAATACCATCAAATACAGCAGCTCTTCAGAATAAATGGGCTTCTCCGAGCCCCTCCATTTACCTCACTGGCCTCACAGCCTGTTAGGTTGACAGCAGGGGACAACACTTCCCTATTCATTACAGCAGTGAGAAAATCAAGGGCCACAGAGGGAGTGGCTTTTCCAGCGTTCCTGCCCACCTGCCTACCTTCAGGGAGGCTGAGAAGCTTTTCTGCCAGGTTCCATCAGGGCCCAATGCAGGGGGCTGTTGAGGGACCACAGTCCCTCATCACCGAGCTGTGGGGCTCATCTGGCCTCATCCTGGTACCTGTAGGTTATTTTAATAATGAGATCACATCAAGAGACATTATACCCACTGACATGGTATTTTTGGTGATTCATCCCCCATTTTATTCATCTTATGCAAATTTTAAATGACTGCTGAGGCTGTGTGCACAGGAAGTCTTGTTTTACTAGAAAGAACTGTGGTGGGTTCTTAGAAAGCAAAGCCAGGAACTTCAGGAACCAAGACGCATTCAGTGAGCACAGTGGAGTGAAAGGTGTGTCTCCTGCTGCTTTGCCCTGGAGCAGAGCCACAGCACTTGCTCACAGGCGGCCCTCCAGACTCCCGGATCAGTCTGCGCGGACACCCATTGTGTGGAAGGGCCTGGAACCTGCTATTATCATCACCACCCATAGACTCGGAGAGGCAAACACCACACACTGCTGCTCACTGGCAGGCAAGAATGCTTGCATCCCCAGGAATACAGATGCCAGATGTTCACTGCTGGTTCTGGCTGCTCCTGGCTCATCCCCTTTCAGGCCTTGGCAGTTTGGGGCCCCCTGCATCTTCCCTACAATCCCCCACCATGCCCTCATCCTCGCAAGTGCCCCCCTGGACAGCTCCAACTCCTCAAAACCCTTGCTGGTGCCCCCACCTCCAGGCAGTCTCCCTTGTCTTGCCTCTGGCTTTTTTATACTCATTTCCTTCTAGAATGATCACGGGGGGGTTCCAGTGCAGCTACTTGTGTGTCTGTCTCCCCTACCATGGGGTGGGTTTGTGGGACCGGGGCTCATGGCTGATTTACCCCACTACCTCCAGCCTCTCAGCAAGGCCTTGGCACATAGTGTGGATGGAGCAGGGCCTCAAAAAGCATGAGCTACATACTTGGGCTCTGCCTTCATGGAGCTTATAGTTTAGTGAAAGATATCCAGCGACAAAGAAGGTGAATTCGAGGTGCTTTGAACACAGATCAGGCAACCCTTTCCTGAGTACATCACACTGAAGCTGAGATCTCACTGGTGGGTAAATAAACGTTAACTGGGCAAAAGAGCACGTGAAGAACTTTCCAAAGACAGAAAGTGACAAATGTTGTAAGGTGAGGGGGAGTTAACAGCTACGAAGGGAAAAATCAGACACAGCACTGCAGGACAGCGGACTTAGCTCAGCCCTGCCACCGGGTACAGTGGCCGCTGTCCATGGTGTTCACGGGCTTTTTTTTTCTTTCTTTTGTTTTTTAATTGAGTGTGGCTGGTACACAATATTACATTGGTTTCAAGTATACAACACAAGGGTTCAATCATTACACACATTACTAAATCCTCACCCCCACTAGTGCAGTTACTGCCAACACAGGAAGATGTTACAGAATCATTGGCTATATTCTCCATGCTGCACTTCCAGCCTGTCTCTTCTGACTTTTCCTTCCATGTGGATAATGGGAGCATCCCAGAACTGCGCCGTGTGGATTTAGGCTAGCTTCCAGGAAGAACTTCCAGATGACACTGCAAGACCCCAGTCTAACCTGGAGGTCTGAATGGATATACACAATATCTACTGGCAACCTGCTATAGCCTGGGCCATTCAAGGCACCCAAATTAATCCCCTGGGATTAACCTTGCTAATAGGACTCATTTTAGAGGATAAGACTGAAGCTCAGAGAAGGGAGGTAACTGGGCTCTAGCTAAGAACTGTGGAGCGAGACAGCAAACCCAAGTTGGGCTTCTTGCACCCCAGGAAGCTGCATGATGGTGTAAGGGGGGTGCCTGAGAGTTGGTAACTGCGGTGAGCCCATGAGAAGATGCACAGAAGCAATTCACACTGAAGGGAGGACAGGGGCCTTCTTTCACCGGACCCACCACACCCTCTGCTCCCCAACACCCAGTCACGTGTCCCACCAGGAAGCCCCATTCACAGGCTGGCATCCGAAGCTGCTACAGGGGAGGCCAAGAGCCTTCCTCCTCCGACCCCACCCAACCCAGGGGTATCTCCTTCCTTTGGGCCTTGGGGACTCTACTCCCCATTTGCATGGCACAGCTCTTTACAGAACAAGCTGAGAATCTCACTCAGATTGGAATGGGGTGTATCCCTCCCTGTCCCTTCCATGTCTCCCTGGAAACTCAGCTCATGTTCTCCTTTCTCTGCACAGTGACTCCCTGTGGCTGCCACAAGAGAGAAGAAGCTGACAATAAATCAACAGCAAAGCCCTTGAAGGCGTCCATGGGGCGAGATCTGATGGCTGAGAAGCTCTGTTTAAAAGGGAGCTCACGCTTCACACTGAGAGGCTACTGAAGCCTCCAGGGTCCAGAAACACTGCTTGGGCCAAAGTGAATTACAGGCTTTATGATGGCTGCAGGATTCTGGCCATGGTGTGTGTGTGTGGGGGTGCAGCTATGTGGCAAGGTCCCTGAGGTGTCCTGAGGGCCCACTGTGTGCAGGCTCAGGGTGCATAGAGAACAGAAGGCAGAGGCCTGCCGCAGAGCTGTTCCCCAACCAAATACAGAAGAGCCAGCCAGCCAGACAAGGCACCATAGTTCCTGAGCTTCTTTTCCTGTGTGACAGGCAGGAAGACAGGGGCTGTGACCCAAGTCTGCGGGGAACTAGCTAAGTACAGAGAATTTTTAACTGACACTTGAAGGTTGTATGAGTTAGGTACATGTTTGGCTGAAGTAACAGAAAACCTTACAAGGGTGGCTAAAATTACAAAAGCATCTATCATCTCACACCAGTTAGGGTAGCCAACATCCAAAAGACAAGTAACAACAAACACTGGCAAGGATGTGGAGAAAGGGGAACCCTCCTACACTGTTGGTGGGAATGTAAATTATTCTACCATTGTGGAAAGCAGTATGGAGGTTTCTTAGAAAACTAAAAATAGAAATACCATTTGACCCAGGAATTCCACTCCTAGGAATTTACCCTAAGAATGCAGCAATCAAGTTTGAGAAAGACAGATGCACCCCTATGTTTATTGCAGCACTATTTACAATAGCCAAGAATTGGAAGCAACCTAAATGTCCATCAATAGATGAATGGATAAAGAAGATGTGGTACATATACACAATGGAATATCATTCAGCCATAAGAAGAAAACAAATCCTACCATTTGCAACAACATGGATGGAGCTGGAGGATATTATGCTCAGTGAAATAAGCCAGGCGGAGAATGACAAATACCAAATGATTTCCCTCATTTGTGGAGTGTAACAATGAAGCAAAACTGAAGGAACAAAACAGCAGCAGACTCACAGACCCCAAGAAGGAACTAGCAATTATCAAAGGGAAGGGGCTGGGGAGAGTGGGCAGGAAGGGAGGTAGAAGGGGATTAAGGGGCATTACGATTAGCACTCATAATGTGGGTAGGTCATGGGGAAGGCAGTACAGCACAGAGAAGACAGGTAGTGACTCTATAGCATCTTACTACACTGATGGACAGTGACTGTAATGGGATATGTGGGAGGACTTGATAATATGGGTGAATGTTGAAACCACAATGTTCCTCGTGTGAAACCTTCATAAGATTGTATATCAATGATACCTTAATAAAAAAATTACAAAAGCATCTAATGTTCAGTCTTTAGTAACAATGTGAGAAGTGGTCTGGTGTCCCAACAATGTCTTCAGTGACTCAGAAGCCACTCACCTTTCTACTGCACCGTTAGCAGAATGTTGGTGCCATTCCCTCATGGTTGCAGTATGGCTGCCTCCACTCCAGCCATCTCATCTGCACAGTTAGTGATTAAGCTGGAAGCAAGGGGGCACCTTCTTCCCTGCTCACCTCTTTTGTCTCAGGGAGGAAAAATCTCTCACAGAAGCCCCCACAGACTTTCCCCAATATCTCACTGGCCCTAATGGAGTCCCCAGCCTTTGCCAAAACTTGTCACTAACATGGGGGGAAGTGGTTGCCATGACAGGCTTGGACCAACGGTGACAGTATCCATAGAGGAGGTAGTGTGGAGTGGGCCAAGGCTACCATGTGGGCACACAACCAGCCTGCCATAAAGGAGAAATAGACAAAGGACCTGAGGGTTCAAAGCCCTGGGAACTGAGATGGCCTCAGTGCTAGGAGGACTGCAGGAGCGCAACAGTGGGGGGTGGCGGTGGCAGGGGGAAGGTGGGTGTGGCCTCATCTTCCATTTTACACCTGAAGCAGGGCAGGCTCTAGGCTATGGGGGGACTCGGAGCAGTGGGGTGAGTGCAGGAGCAGATGGAAAACCACGCATGTGTGGAGGTCTCTGTACTTTTGGAGCTGAATAGAGCTGCTCTGTGACAGGCAATAATGTCACCGACAAACTCTGGAGGCCTCTGTTCAAACAGATGATTATAATTGACAAGAGAGAGTAAACATGACCTTAATTAATGAGTTTGCTAATGGCAGCTACTTGTTTCTGGATATCGGGCACACGTTCAGAAGCCCTGCCCTGTACAGCTACGCTGCCCCATTTGTGACACCTGCGCCTGTCTGACCTGCCCTGGGCCAGCCTTCAGGCCCACAGACCCCCAAGGTGCCCAAAACAACCCAGCACTTGGTGATGTAGTTCACACAGGATGCCCCCATCTCTGAGGGTAAGGGTGACTGAGTCTCACTTGACAGATGAAAAAATGGAGGCTGGACGTGGGTAAGGGGCTTGCTGGCAAGGGTGGGGTGGGATTTGAACCCAGAGCCTCTGTTTTTCCCAGTCCACTATGCCCATTCATGACCCCAGACCCAAGAGAGCTCAGATCTCCTGCTCACTCCAGCATGGCTCCAGGCTGGGAGGGAAAGGGGGGAGAGGGCTCTCTACGTGCAGCTCACCCGGGCAGAGGGACATGCATGTGATCTCACAGGGCTGTCACTCATTTGTGACCACCTGGGGCCTTCTGGGCACCCTGCACCCATGGGGACCACGGTCCATGCAGCGCCCACCTGCACAGGTGAGGCCGTCACAGTGCAGCCCATGACTGAAAGGACAGCATCCCCAGTGAAGCCCCCCATGCTCAATCACATCCTGGAATTCAGGGGTGCCAAGGATCATGTTGACCAATTCCAGCCTTAAGGGGCAAAGTGGTATTACCCAGGAGGCTGATTTTTTAAAATTAAATTACACATTTACAACCCAATAGTTGAGCCCCTCTCCCCACTCCCTTATAGCTCTGTCACTCAGCTTTCATTTCTTTCTGGGATTGGGTTCTTAGCTTCAAATTGAGTCCTATTATGAGCCCAAATCCTGTCCCTTTCATGTGTCAGTTTCAGTATAAGAGTCCACTCCAAATTCTCCCTCCCTTCCCAGGGTGGGTGCCTCCACCCAGGCCAGCAGGGCTCTTTTAAGGCAGTTCTGCAGACTTCCAAGCTGAGGATCTAAGATTAGGAGGCTAGGAGGGGCCTGTCCCTCAGGGCAGGGTAGGGCAGCTGCACTGACTCACCTAGTAAACCTCAGCTGCTGAGGGTCAGGCAGCAAGAACAGCTGTCTGGGATGGCGGGCCCTGGGGCAGGGTTGTAAGTGTGAGAGACAGAGGGTCCCCTGTGCTGGGACACCCGATGTCTAGAAAGCAGAAGCTGAGAGATGTGGCTGTGAAATCTGACCACTGGAGTTCAAAGCCGGCACTACCGCCTGGTTGGCTGGGAAAAGCCAAACGGGCCTTAGTCTCCTCATCTGTAGAATGGGAATGCTGAAACCTCTCCCCGCCAGGGTGGCGGGTTAAATGAGGTAGACGAATAAAACTCGGGAGCTGGCTCAGCTGAGCCCTATCATTGCTGTCCAGAGAGGAAATGTTTCAGACCTTGGGAGATGCATGGTCTCTATCAAAGCTACTCAGCTCTATTGCTGTTCTGCAAAAGCAGCCTGGACAACAGGCTGGCGGGCCCTGTCTTCTGGGGGGTGGGGTCCAGGCACTCCAGACCCTCTACCTCGCACGCCTGCATTTCCAATAGTGGGTGGGGGTGTGTGCCAATAATATTGTACTTGGCGGTGGACCGCGAACCCTGCTTCAGGAGCCTGGCAGGAAGAGGAGTGTGGTGGGTAGACATGAGTCCCCTGAAGTCACTGGGCAGACAGTCATGTGCTCTGGAATCCACTGTCTCCCAGCCCCACACTGGTGGGGCGATTTGTAAATAGTGTCCCTGGGGCCCTGCAGCTAAGACACAGCTCTGTTCCTTGTTGGAAGGACCTGGAAACGAGTTGTGTGGGACAGGGAATGCACCCAGCTCAGTTCAGACTTCCTGGGATGCTGTGAGCTGCTCCTCATCACTGTGCTGATGAGGGGAAGACCTCGGGCAGGTGCAGGAGCGTTAGGCAGAAAAATAGACATGAGAGGGTGGAAGGAGAATAAAACCAGAAAGCCCACTACAGGGCACTCAAAGAATTAACCAGATAAAACCAGAGAACCAGGAAAGACTCATGGAGTTAATGAGTTGATTAGTTGAAGTTCCAAATTCCAGAAGCAGCTTGGAATGTCTGGATATTTCCCAGATAAAGAAAAGTTTCTGAGCACAGCACATGTCTTCATTGTACCAAGTAGGTCATGCCACTGTAAAATCTACTTGGCCCGCAAAAAGGTCCAGCTTATTCTTTAACTTAACCTATATGCTGTTCTTCTTCTTCTTCCAGCCCCTTAATCAAGTCACTTTGTAACCAGGGCAGGACACAGACCTCGGAAGTATAAATAAACCTATGTGGACAAAGAATGCTGAGATCCAGGCAACACAGTCACCTAAACAAACAATTCCTAAGACAAAACTTCAGAGGAATTATAAATTGCTTTTGTAATTCCTATAATTCTATAAATCTGTATACATCATGCCTTATGCTGACTCCTTCCTACAAGGCCCTATAAACCCCAGACCCTACACCCCTAAGCACACCTCCTCTCTGAGGTTGCCCGCACTCCCCTTTCTGTGAGTGTGACGCTCTCTCTGTCCTACTCCAGGCAAGCAGGGAGGGGCTGCTGAGCTCTGATTTGGGCCTGCAAGTTCCTGTCGCCTGGGGGACCAGGACGGGACTGCAGGGATACAATCCTGCTCCTTAGTAGTCTGCCTGAAAATCTCCTGTCTTTGCCTCTAGGAAGTTCTAAGAACATCATCTCACTCCACCCAGTGCTCTGTGGCTCCCCCAAATCCTGGGGTGGTAGGGCCTTAGTTCTTAACGCCATGCAGATGCCAGCAGACACTGGGTGCCAGGTGACCCTGGCTTCAGGAGTTGGCCAGGGATTATGCTCAGTGCTGAGCAGCAGTTCAATGAGCATCCCTCTGTTTTTCCTTCCTCTCTGCTTTTTTCAAGTAAACCTGCCTTTCTTTACCTTGACTCTGGACTGCTCCTCCCTGGGAGTGCATTCAAATAAAACTTCCATGCTACTTCACTGCTGTGTCTCTGCCCTCCAGTCCTTTGTCATGGTGGGACAGGAATCGAGGGGAATAAACTCACTCCCCAGCACGAGGACCTGTTGCACTGCCTTCCTTGCTTGTCAGGCAATAGGTCTGGGCGACATGTGGCACACGTGCTTTGCTCTTAAGCATGTGAGAGGAGAGGGTCCCTTTGGGCAGACTGGCTTTTGCCCTTGATGGAGAGCCAACTGTGTGCCAACCACAGCAGTCCTACAAATCAGGTTCGCAGAGCCAGGCCCAGAGAGGTTAGGGGAAGCTTCCAGGTCACACAGCTGGTGGGGGCAGAGCTGGGTCTGCTGCAGACCCGATGCCCAGGCCCACACTCCCTCTGCTTCCCAGGAGCCATCATGGTCCCACATGTCAGTGTCCCTCAGAGAGGCTCGGGTGGCAGCGCTGGGAGCCTTCCCTGCCCACCAGCCAGGACACCAGGAAAGGCGGACAGGACACTTCCCACAAGCCTGCGGGCTGACATGTTCACACACGGGAGGCCGCTCTCAGTGAGGGCCCAGCGCACACCCTGGAGCACCTGGCAGGCTCTGAATCTGGCTCTGTCCCGGGTGAGTCACTAAGTCCTTCAGGCCTCAGGTCTCTCTGCACACTGGGGGGTGAGGGGGGTCAATAGCTACTTCACGAGATTTCCAGGAAGATTGAATGTGTTGACACTACAGGATCCTTGAGGCAGTGCCTGGCCTACTGGGAGCGCTGTGGGGGTCAGATGTATTGTCTTCTCTTTTTCTCTCCCCTTTGCTGGGTGAGGAGGAGACCCAGCAGGGGCCAGGGCTTGTTCCCATTCTCACCTCCACTCAGTGCCCAGCAGCGGCGGGGTGCAGGCTGGACTCTCCTGGGCACCCTCATGCTCTGCTCCCCAGTTAGCCTAGAAACACAGTTACTTCCCCCAGGGTCACCCCGGGAACCGGTGCCCTGAGGTTCCCACACCCCCGTATGTGGAAGGTGAGTGAGGCTGTGGACACGCGCTCCAGGATCCCTCGCGGAGAGGAGGCAGTCATGGCGCAAGTGCTGAACTCGGTGTAGGACACTCTGATTTTGAGAAACTCAGGGGATACCCAGAGATGTCCAGGAGGAGCCGGGCACAGGGGACAAAGGTGTGACAGCAGGGAGATGGGGTGGGGGCAGAGTGGAAGGGGCTTGAGGACATCAAGGACGCTCGTTCACTGGGGTCTTCAGAGTGGAGACCGTACCATGTTCATTTCACAGCCCCTGGTGCCTAATTCATCTGGGCCCAGGGAGGCCGCTCCATAAACACGTGCTGACTTGATCTGAATTTACCTGTTTCTACATTTGACCACCAGAACAGAACTTGCTGAACTCAGCAGATGGGTGACCCAGGCTCAGGTTAATTAGTTAGAAAGGTAAAACCAAGGATTACAAATAAAAACAAAATACAGTCTGGAGACAAAACTAAGAATCCACACTAAGAGCTAAGACTCAAACAGGCAGCCCCCCATGCCTCAGAGCCTCTGCACTTGCTGTTCCCTCAGCCTGGAACACTCTTCCCTCTGCATTGCTCGTTCCCTAAACGCCTTCAGGAATACGCCTGACTGCATACACTTTACTTATTTTTCCTCCGTCTCCCCCCACTGGCTGTCGGCTGCATGAGAGTGGGGGCGCTGTGCCTGCCTCACGCATTGCTGTGTCCCGGTGTCTGGCACCGGCCTCAGTGGGGCCTCGGTGAGTGTGAGCTGGGCGGGGAGAACCCTGTGGCCCACAAACGGGAGCGTTTCAGGCAGTGATGAACATGGCCCCGTCCACCGTGTACTGTGTCCCTACTCTGGGCCCAGCACTGACCAGGCCTGTATGAGACACACGGAGTGCTGACCGTGGGGGGGATACCGACAGTGAGCCCAGCACGCATGCTAGAGGGGGTTGGTGCTGTGGAGAATGAGCAGGGCTCAGGGAATCGGGGTGCAGGGGTGGAGCTGGAGTGGGCTGAGGGGGACAGCCGTGGGGGTGGAGCCGGGCAGGTGGTGGTCCCTGTGAGGACTTTTCCTGTGGGGTGGGGGGTGGGCAGCCACAGCTGGTGCCGAGCAGGACTCAGCCTGACGAGAAGGGATGGAACAGTAGCGGTGAGGTGACCTCGGTGGCCAGCCACTGCCACGGGTCATGGAGGCAGAAAGGCTGCGAGGAGGTGGCCTTCGGGCTGAGCCCTTGTCTAGACCATGTTTCTGGCTTCTGTAAACCTGACCCTTTCACATCCACCCGCCTGCATCCGTGGACGCACCTTGTTCTGAGACATCTCCATGTGGCCTCCTGCTCCCACTGTCACCACCACCCAGGAGGATTCCTCCTTCTAGGGACCCACTCATCAAATACAAACCAACCAGTCCGGGGCCCACACCCCACCGCCCCCTTCATACATCAGGTTCTCACATCCCAGCCAGTGGCCACCTGTCCTGATCGCCCAGGGCCAGGTAGCAGACATCGAGGCCAGCCCTGCACCCGAGTCCTGAAGTTACTCAACCCAGCCAGTCCTCAGCCTGCTCGCCTGCCCGGCGTGGCCTCCCCGGTGTGGCCCTAGGCGTGCCCCCTCCTTGGGGCATTGTCAGTGGTGGTCCTCTACTGATCTGCTGACCTTACTAAATCTCAAATTTTCTGTTAATTCATTCTATCTTCAGCCAGCCCTACAACACACTTGCAAACACTTGAGAGTAAAAATGTGAAGAAACGAACTATGTACCTTTAAAAAATATCCTCAACAAGTTTAATACTTTTAACATATATTAGAATGCCTTCTCCCCCCATAAAATTGAAGGCTCCCTATGAGTAGAGGGCATATAAATTACACGGACAAGGCCGAACACCAGGGACGCCCTAAATATCTGTCCCCACAAGCTGAGAGCTCAAGGCCAAGGCTTGAGAACATCCCAGGCTCTGCCTTTGCACCATGAGTGGAATTTGGTTGGTTTTTCAGATTCAGCTTTTAAACTTGTCAGCTTAGCAGGGAACCTGTCAGTTCCAAACTCATCTTTCCAGCAATAATCAAGTTATGCCATGCGTGAGACAGCCTGCTCCCTGGTTATTTAATTAGAATCTGCAGATATTAGCAGGGACAGAGGCGGCGCAGCATATTTCAAAATAGGCGACGTCTTTGGGAGTGGGGTGTACAAGCATGGGAGGAATGCCCGAGACGCCGCCCTGGAAGATGTTGGCCCCACACGCATTTGGCTGGGAGCACCCATCTTCATGTGCTGGCTTTTCAGAGACGCCTCTGGCGAGGGCAGTGGACTCACAGCCTTTTCCCTCTGGAATCACATTTGCTGCTGTTGGGAGTGACTGTGAGGATTCTCCTAAGTCATTGTTCCATTTAGTTCAAATTTACTCCAGATACTACACTGCCACACACTTCTCAAGCTGGAGCACACACAACCCCCGTTCTGTGCAGGGAGGAAACAAAACAGGGTCTGCACTATGACCATCTGCAGCACCAAGTTTATTATAAGATTTGGAGGAACCACCCCCGCCCCCAGCAAACATGGAAGACAAGACAGAGGGGAGCAGGGGAGGGCCAAGAGCCCCAGGAAACGTGGCCCAGTCTCTGAAGTTCACCTGGGTGGGGCGCAGGGATGAGCTGTGGGGAGGGCGGCCTCTCCCTGCCTCCCAGGTGGCTCCAAGCTGCCCCCTGGGCTCACCGGCTGGTTTGGTTACATGCTTCTGAAGGCCACGAGGTGTGAGTCCCTCTCGATTTGCACCCCGTGCAGAGAAGGCTAGGGCAGTTTGCGCACCATCGTTTGCTGGACCAAGCCCTCTCACCCAAGGGTCCTCGCATACCCACATGTACACCTTGCACTGCCACCACCTGAAGCTGTCTGCATCCAGCCTCTGGCCTGTGTCCTTGGCTTAAATGGGACTCAGTATGTTTGCGAAGCCAGCTCTTGCTGGGCAGCCTGAAGAAAAAGTGCCTGAAAAAGAAATTGAGGACCCTCCCCGCCTCCCCCTGTCAGGCTTCAGGGCTGGGATCCCACCAGCTTGCCCAGCATTTCTATTTTCAGACACAGCCTGGGGCCACTGGCCCCCCTTCCAGGGCATCACCACAGCTTCGGGTGCTGTGGGTGGGCGGGGAGGCTGCAGGGCCACGCAGGCAGGTGGGCTGGGGGTGGCTAACCCCGACTCCAGGCTGGGAGGGGGCTGGCGGCCCTTTGGCCTCTGCCCGACTCCTAGTCCTCCTGAGGCCACTGACTTTCCTCCTTGAGGAATGGGCCCACTACAGCTGTGTTTCCCTGGGTCTGCAGAGGCCTGGGAGACCCTGCGGACTGGGGCTGGGCCATGGCTATGGAGGCAGGTGGCAGGGGAGTGCCTTTCAGTGAGAGTGCGGGGCCCTGGATCTTAGGACGAGGGAGGAAGCCATCACAGGGTCACATCCCCTGCTTCCTAAGAGTCCTGGACCTCATCCCAGTCCAAGCCTGTGTGTGTCACTGCCTCGGTCACCTAGGGGCCCTGCTTGCCACAGGGGCCTCTGTGTAAGGCTCGGTTTCTTCCTCCTGGCCCATGCTCACCCACAGGTGTTTCAGGACATGGTCTAGATTTCTTCTGTCATGGTGGTCGAGGGTCATGAGTGTTTTAGAGGCTTTCACACTCAAATGACAGACAGGGATGTGCTACTGCCTGCTTAATGCCCACTGCTGCACCCCCAGAGGTCCCCTCCCACCAAGGCAGGGCCCCCAAGACTGTGCACCCCTTGGGTCCTCACCCGCTGCGGGGCTGTCGCAGCTCTGGCCCCAGGGGAGCCCCGGGCAGCACAAGGGGGCTGCCACAGTCGGTGCTAGGCTTGGGGCCGAGAAATTCACCACTGAGGCCAAAGTCCGCGAGTTTTACTTTGATCTCCTCATCAGAGAGCAGGTCCTCTGGCGCCAGGTGCCTGGGGACGATGCCCTGATGGCAGTACCGCAGAGCATGCACAGGCTGCTGCAATCCGCCATGGGCCACAGAGCCACACACGTCCCCTCCGGAGATGTACTCCATGGGGGGCATCAGTGTCTCCTCGGGGTCAGGCACCCCGGACAGCCTCACAGCATGGAGTGACTCAGGCCTTCACGCTGAGGACTCACGGACAAGTCCCTGGAGGCTGGGGGTCTTTTTAATGACTGTGACAGCAGCCTCTGTCCCAGTCAGGAGGTGCCCAGCCAACGTCACCTTGGCCGGTGGTTTTGAGGGGCTTATAGTTTTCAAGATGGGTCCCTGTCAGCAGAGGTGGCTGTAAGGCTCTGCAGCATGGCGACCTGTGACTACACTGAATGACAACACTAGTAATGCTGATTGACTGTTAACTCTGCTTACTAACTATGCAAACAATACGAACTATATGAACAAAGCTAACTAATACTAATACTAACACTGCTAACTGAGCAATACTAACTATAGCAACAACACTAACTATACTAGCTGTGCTAACAATACTAGCTAAATAAACAATAATTTTTTAAGAAAAAGGAAAAAAAATTCTAAAAAGAAACAATGAAGAAAAGACAAAACATTGAGAAAAGGAAAAAAAAAGTGAGGAAAAGCCAAAAAAAAGAGAAAAAGACAAAAAGAAAAGTTGAGAGAAAAGAAAAGAGGAAACCAGAAAAGAAAGAAGAAAAATGAGGGGAGGAAAGTAGAGAAAAAAGAAATAAATAAACAAAAAATGAAAAAGCAGAAAACAAGCTAATTACAGTCCAAGTCTGTCAGGTCCCCAAAAATGCTTCCTGGGGTACGAGGACAAACACCCATACCTGCCCAGGGCCTCACGTATGCATTTATATTTTCATCACAATTGGCACCTTATGAGGTCAGAGCCAGAAACGGAACAGTCATGGCTGGGATAAAACACGGGGTTTTCTTACTTTCTGGTCTCCAGACCCCTTTACTCTTTCTTTTTTTAATTTTGGGATCATTAATATACACTTACATGAACAACATCGTAGTTACTAGAGTCCCCCCATTATAAGTCCCCCCCCCACCCCATCACAGTCGCTGTCCATCAGCGTAGTAAGATGCTGTAGAATCACTACTTGTCTTCTCTGGGCTATACTGCCTTCCCCGTGCCGTCCCTCCATTATGTGTGCTAATCATAAAGCCCCTTTTTCCCCTTATCCCTCCCTTCCCACCCACCCTCCCCTGTCCCTTTCCCTTTGGTAACTCTTAGTCCTTTCTTGAAGACCCCTTTACTCTTTAAAAAAAAAAGGGAGGGGACCTTAAAGAGTTTTCTGTTTGTGGGTTATTAGAGATTAATACTTGCTTTATTGGAAATTAAAACCCAGGATGTTTCTTTGGGCCTTTTCGTTCCTAGTGTGAAAATCTGTAATGATTTTTGGCTTTTAAAGACCTCAGAATGTTTAATTTAAAATATTCAATTCTTTTTTCTTAAACTCTGGTCTCAAAATGATGCTACAATTCAACTGATATGACGATACTCTAGGAAAATGCTCTGCTGCCTAAGACACAATACAGTACATTATGAGCATCTATAAAGCTAAAAGGAAGATAGATTTCATCATATTTTCACCAATAAGATTATGAGCAGATTTTTCATCAGAATCTACCTTGGAGGCCAACAAGTATGAGCTGATGGATTACCAGTGTTGAAGAGAAAAAGCTGTCACCCAGAATTCTAATCTGGCAAAACTGTCCTTATAAAAAATGAGAAAGAAATTAAAACATTCCCAGATAAACCAAAGCTGAGAAAGTCTGTTGACACCTGACCTGTCCTGCGTGAAGGAAGTCCTTCCAGTTGAAGGACACCAGGCAGTAACTCAAAGCCTTATGAAGACATAAAGATCTCTGGTAAATGGAAATGCACAGACTATTATAAAAGCTAGTAATATTGTAACTTTGGTTTGAAGCACCCCTTTTTGTTTTCTATATTAACAGATCAATGTAGATAGTGTATTCAGCACGACTATCACTCAAATATGATGGTGGGATTAAACAATTCCCAGACAAACAAAAGCTGAGGGAATTTGCTTTCCACAAACCACCTCTACAGAACATCTTACAGGGACTGCTCTAGATGGGAGCACTCCTAGAAAGAGCACAGCACAAAACACCCAACATATGAAGAAACGAGGAAGAGGAACAAGAAGGGAGAGAAGAAAAGAATCTCCAGACAGTGTATATAACAGCTCAATAAGCGAGCTAAGTTAGGCAGTAAGATACTAAAGAGGCTAACATTGAACCTTTGGTAACCACGAATCTAAAGCCTGCAATGGCAATAAGTACAAACCTTTCAATAGTCACCCTAAATGTTAATGGACTGAATGCACCAATAAAAAAACACAGAGTAATAGAATGGATAAAAAAGCAAGACCCATCTATATGCTGCTTACAAGAAACTCACCTCAAACCCAAAGACATGTACAGACTAAAAGTCAAGGGATGGAAAAACATATTTCAAGCAAACAACAGCGAGAAGAAAGCAGGGGTTGCAGTACTAATATCAGACAAAATAGACTTCAAAACCAAGAAAGTACCAAGAGATAAAGAAGGACACTACATAATGATAAAGGGCTCAGTCAAACAAGAGGATATAACCATTCTAAATATATATGCACCCAACACAGGAGCACCAGCATATGTGAAACAAATTATAACAGAACTAAAGGGGGATATAGACTGCAATGCATTCATTCTAGGAGACTTCAACACACCACTCACCCCAAAGGATAGATCCACTGGGCAAAAAATAAGTAAGGACACGGAAGCACTGAACAACACAGTAGAGCAGATGGACCTAATAGACATCTATAGAACTCTACATCCAAAAGCAGCGGGATATACATTCTTCTCAAGTGCACATGGAACATTCTCCAGAATAGACCACATACTAGGCCACAAAAAGAGCCTCAGAAAATTCCAAAAGATTGAAATCCTACCAACCAACTTTTCAGACCACAAAGGCATAAAACTAGAAATAAACTGTTCAAAGAAAGCAAAGAGGCTCACAAACACATGGAGGCTTAACAACACGCTCCTAAATAATCAATGGATCAATGACCAAATCAAAATGGAGATCCAGCAATATATGGAAACAAATGACAACAACAACACTAAGCCCCAACTTCTGTGGGACACAGCAAAAGCAGTCTTAAGAGGAAAGTATATAGCAATCCAAGCATATTTAAAAAAGGAAGAGCAATCCCAAATGAATGGTCTAATGTCACAATTATCGAAATTGGAAAAAGAAGAACAGTTGAGGCCTAAGGTCAGCAGAAGGAGGGACATAATAAAGATCAGAGAAGAAATAAATAAAATTGAGAAGAATAAAACAATAGCAAAAATCAATGAAACCAAGAGCTGGTTCTTCGAGAAAATAAACAAAATAGATAAGCCTCTAGCCAGACTTATTAAGAAGAAAAGAGAGTCAACACAAATCAACAGTATCAGAAACGAGAAAGGAAAAATCACGACGGACCCCACGGAAATGCAAAGAATTATTGGAGAATACTATGAAAACCTATATGCTAACAAGCTGGGAAACCTAGGAGAAATGGACAACTTCCTAGAAAAATACAACCTTCCAAGACTGACCCAAAAAGAATCAGAAAATCTAAACAGATCAATTACCAGCAACGAAATTGAAGCGGTAATCAAAAAACTACCAAAGAACAAAACCCCCGGGCCAGAAGGATTTACCTCGGAATTTTATCAGACACACAGGGAAAACATAATACCCATTCTCCTTTAAGTTTTCCAAAAAATAGAGGAGGAGGGGATACTCCCAAACTCATTCTATGAAGCTAACATCACCCTAATACCAAAACCAGGCAAAGACCCCACCAAAAAAGAAAACTACAGACCAATATCCCTGATGAATGTAGATGCAAAAATACTCAACAAAATATTAGCAAACCGAATTCAAAATTACATCAAAAGGATCGTACACCATGACCAAGTGGGATTCATCCCAGGGATGCAAGGATGGTACAACATTCGAAAGTCCATCAACATCATCCACCACATCAACAAAAAGAAAGACAAAAACCACATGATCATCTCCATAGATGCTGAAAAAGCATTTGACAAAGTTCAACATCCATTCATGATAAAAACTCTCAGCAAAATGGGAATAGAGGGCAAGTACCTCAACATAATAAAGGCCATCTATGATAAACCCACAGCCAACATTGTATTGAACAGCGAGAAGCTGAAAGCATTTCCTCTGAGATCGGGAACTAGACAGGGATGCCCACTCTCCCCACTGTTATTTAACATAGTACTGGAGGTCCTAGCCACGGCAATCAGACAAAACAAAGAAATACAAGGAATCCAGATTGGTAAAGAAGAAGTTAAACTGTCACTATTTGCAGATGACATGATACTGTACATAAAAAACCCTAAAGACTCCACCCCAAAACTACTAGAACTGATATCGGAATACAGCAAAGTTGCAGGATACAAAATCAACACACAGAAATTTGTGGCTTTCCTATACACTAACAATGAACCAACAGAAAGAGAAATTAGGAAAACAACTCCATTCACAATTGCATCAAAAAAAATAAAATACCTAGGAACAAACCTAACCAAAGAAGTGAAAGACTTGTACTCTGAAAACTACAAGTCACTCTTAAGAGAAATTAAAGGGGACACTAACATATGGAAACTCATCCCATGCTCGTGGCTAAGAAGAATTAATATCGTCAAAATGGCCATCCTGCCCAAAGCAATATACAGATTTGATGCAATCCCTATGAAACTACCAGCAACATTCTTCAATGAACTCGAACAAATAATTCAAAAATTCATATGGAAACACCAAAGACCCCGAATAGCCAAAGCAATCCTGAGAAAGAAGAATAAAGTAGGGGGGATCTCACTCCCCAACTTCAAGCTCTACTATAAAGCCATAGTAATCAAGACAATTTGGTACTGGCACAAGAACAGAGCCACAGACCAATGGAACAGACTAGAGAATCCAGACATTAACCCAGACATATATGGTCAATTAATATTTGACAAAGGAGCCATGGACATACAATGGGGAAATGACAGTCTCTTCAACAGATGGTGCTGGCAAAACTGGACATCTACATGTAGGAGAATGAAACTGGACCATTGTCTAACCCCATATACAAAAGTAAACTCAAAATGGATCAAAGACCTGAATGTAAGTCATGAAACCATTAAACTCTTGGAAAAAAACATAGGCAAAAACCTCTTAGACATAAATATGAGTGACCTCTTCTTGAACATATCTCCCCGGGCAAGGAAAACAACAGCAAAAATGAACAAGTGGGACTATATTAAGCTGAAAACCTTCTGTACAGCAAAAGACACCATCAATAGAACAAAAAGGAACCCTACAGTATGGGAGAATATATTTGAAAATGACACATCCAATAAAGGCTTGACGTCCAGAATATATAAAGAGCTCACATGCCTCAACAAACAAAATACAAATAACCCAATTAAAAAATGCGCAGAGGAACTGAACAGACAGTTCTCCAAAAAAGAAATACAGATGGCCAACAGACACATGAAAAGGTGCTCCACATCACTAATTATCAGAGAAATGCAAATTAAAACTACAATGAGGTATCACCTCACACCAGTAAGGATGGCTGTCATCCAAAAGACAAACAACAACAAATGTTGGCGAGGCTGTGGAGAAAGGGGAACCCTCCTACACTGCTGGTGGGAATGTAAGTTAGTTCAACCATTGTGGAAAGCAGTATGGAGGTACATCAAAATGCTCAAAACAGACTTACCATTTGACCCAGGAATTCCACTCCTAGGAATTTACCCTAAGAATGCAGCAATCAAGTATGAAAAAGACCAATGCACCCCTATGTTTATCGCAGCACTATTTACAATAGCCAAGAATTGGAAGCAACCTAAATGTCCATCGATAGATGAATGGATAAAAAAGATATGGTACATATACACAATGGAATACTACTCAGCCATAAGAAAAGGGCAAATCCTACCATTTGCAGCAACATGGATGGAGCTGGAGGGTATTATGCTCAGTGAAACAAGCCAAGCGGAGAAAGAGAAATACCAAATGATTTCACACATCTGTGGAATATAAGAACAAAGGAAAAACTGAAGGAACAAAACAGCAGCAGAATCACAGAACTCAAGAATGGACTAACAGGTACCAAAGGGAAAGGGACTGGGGAGGATGGGTGGGTAGGGAGGGATAAGGGGGGGGAGAAGTAGGGGGATATTAAGATTAGCATGCATGGGGGGGTGGGAGAAAGGGGAGGGCTGTACAACACAGAGAAGGCAAGTAGTGATTCTACAACATTTTGCTATGCTAATGGACAGTGACTATAAAGGAGTTGATAGGGGGGACCTGGTATAGGGGAGAGCCTAGTAAACATAATATTCATCATGTAAGTGTAGATTAGTGATACCAAAAAAAAAAAAAAAAAGGCAGTTCCTGTGTGGTAACCTCCAATGAGTTCTACACAAGGGTATAAAGAGCATATAAAAGTGTAGGCAAAGGGTCTGTTTGTGTTTATACAGAGGATCAAAGCCTAATTGGGCTACCCCAAAAATGACCTAAGATACGATATGAAAAAGAACTTCCAACATCAGCACTCTCTGGAAGACTCATGCCAGAAGATGATCATCAAAAAACCCCAAGAAAGATCCACGCACTGCTACAGCTGTAGATGCACTCATCCCACCAGCTCCTGGACTTGCCATGGGAATGAGGAAGGAGATATCTAAGCTGACCTGTGCATACAGTAAAACAACAAATTTGACTGGATCTATACTGTTGGAACTCAACCAAGAATTAGGAGAAGTGCAAATTGTAGCGCTCCAAAATCTTACAACCACAGACTATTTACTGTTAAAAGAACATATGGGATGTGAACAGTCCCCAGGAATGGGTTGTTTTCATTTGTCTGATTTCTCTCAGACTGTTCAAGTTCAGTTGGACAATATCCACCATATCATAGATAAGTTTTCACAAATGCCTAAGGTGCCTAACTGGTTTTCTTGGTTTCACTGGAGATGGCTGGTAATTACAGGTATGCTTTGGTTATGTAACTATACTCCTATTATGTTAATGTGTGTGTGCAATTTAAGTAGTAGTTTAAAACCTATACATGCTGAAGTTACTCTACAAGAAGATATGTCAAAGAAATAATCAATCTTCCCATGTTTTCTTCTGCCTGCTACTTCTATAGCTTTTCTTCTTCCTTCCTAATTACAACCCTTAAATAGAATTCATACCTCAAATCAAATTTACCGAGTATCATAATTCTTCCAAGTGGTAAAGATACCTCAAGACAAATGCTGGGCATAGAAGCCACAGGGCATAAATATGCAAAGAAGTAAAAAGCTAACCTTTTCAAACAATAAGGCTTCTCTCTCACTTACCAACTTTACATTTCCCTGTATGGTCTCAGAAGATGACTGGTTAGCCAGAGACGGGTAAGATTCCTCAAGGGAGGAACAACCTAAGACAGGCACAGTCGCAGGGGGGTCATCAGGTGAGAAATTGGGGATCAACAGAGGTGAGGCTTAGAACCTCACCCCCCCTGTTCTCAGAGAAATCTTCTGCATACATGGATGTTTTATTGCCCTTGTCTAGCTTGGATTAACACATAGTCTACAGGCACACACCTGATCATCTACATGTGCTTTCTTACAACACTAAACTATGTTTTCTACCTTTATCTTGTATCTACCTACCACTTCAGCATTTTATTAAAAATAATAATAATAAAGAGAGAAATGTGGTATCCACATATAAATCAAGTATAAAAACCAAATGAGTATTCATATTTGAACTGACTGTTTATAGTTCATAATGCATGAGCAAAACCGAAAGTTTCTGTGATGACTGCCCTTGTACTGTTCACTATGTAACTTATTCATTATGTAAGAATTTGTTCTCCATGTAAGAACTTGTTTGTTATGCCTCAGAAGATTGGAGACTGACAAAAATTAGGCTTGGGGTGGAATAATGATTGTGCATTGAGCATTGACTCCCCTATACAGAATTTTATTGTCATTAACAACCATTTGATCAATAAATATGAGAGATGCCCTCACAAAAAAAAAAAAAAAAAAAAAAAAAAAGGACAGACTTCCAATGGTAAAATAAATTAGTAACCAGGATGTAATGTATAGCATAAGGAATATAGTCAAGATATTGTAACAGCCTGGTAGGGTGATAGCTGGAACCTAGAATTATGTATATAAATGTTCTACCACTGTGTTGTACACTTGAAACTCATGTAATGTAATACTGTGTGTCAACTACCCTTCAATAAAAAATAATTATTAAAATAAAAAAAAAATAAATAAATAAAGGGAGAAATGTGGTATCCACATATAAATCAAGTATAAAAATCAAATGAGTATTCATATTTGAACTGTTTATAGTTCATAATGCATGAGCAAAACCGAAAGTTTCTGTGATGACTGCCCTTGTACTGTTCATCATGTAACTTATTCACAATGTAAGAATTTGTTCTCCATGTAAGAACTTGTTCGTTATGCTTCAGAAGACTGGAGACTGACGAAAATTAGGCTTGGGGTGGATTAATGATTGTGCATTGAGCATTGACTCCCCTATACAGAATTTTATTGTTATTAACAACCATTTGATCAATAAATATGAGAGATGCCCTCACAAAAAAAAAAAGTACACACTTCCAATTGTAAAATAAATAAGTAACCGGGATGTAATGTATAGCATAAGGAATATAGTCAAAATATTGTAACAACTTGGTATGGTGATAGCTGGTACCTAGAATTATCATGTATATAAATGTTGAATCACTGTGTTGTACACCTGAAACTAATGTAATGTAATACTGTGTGTCAACTACCCTTCAATAAAAAATAATTATCTACAAAAAAAAAAGAGATTAATGTATTAAAAAGCCCAATTATTAGCCTATGTTTGGACACAGGATGCATAAAGACATAATTAAAGTGATATCAATAACTGAAAGGAGGTAGTCCCAGAGCTGTAAAGCAGAGATTTTATGTTATTAAAGTTAATCTCATATAAATTCACATAATTCTGTTATTACTAGGATGTTAAATGGTAACCACAAAGAAAACAGCCATAGAATATACACAAAAGGAAATGAGAAGGGAATTTAAATGTTTTACTATAAAAAATCAACTAAGTGCAAAAGAAGACAGTAATGCAGGAATGAGAGAAAAAGCTACAAGCTATATAGAGAACAAACAGCAAATTCCTTATCATAATTACTTTAAATGTGAACACATTAAATTTCAATCAGAAGACAAATTGGCAGATTAGCTAAAAATACAATTATTTGCTGTCTACAAGAGACTGATTTTAGATCCAAAGAAACAAAAAGTTGAACATGAGAGGATGGGAAAAGAGACAATAGTTACTGAAAGGGAGAAGGGGTGGCTATAGTAGTATCAGACATAATAGACTTTAAATCAGAAAAGGTTATAAGAGAAAGAGAGGGACACCATATATTAATAAGAGGTTCAACACAGTAAGAAGATAAAACAGTATTTACACACCTAATGACAGAACATTAATACACATGAAGCAAAGGTTGACAGAAAGAAATGGAGAAATAGACACTTCTACAATAAGAGCTGGAGCCTTCAGTACCCCATTCTCAGTAATGGATAGAAAAACCAGAAAGAGGAAGAACCCAAGAGGGACTAACAGTTACCAAAGGGAAAGGGACTGGGGAGGATGGGTGGGGAGGGAGGGATAAGGGGATCAAGGGGCATTATGATCAGTGCACATAGTGTAGGGGGGGCACAGGGAAGGCAGTATAGCACAGAGAAGACAAGTAGTGACTCCATAGCATCTTACTATGCTGATGGACAGTGACTGTAATGGGGTGTGAGGGGGACTTGATAATGGGGGGGAATGTAGTAACCACAATGTTGCTCATGTGAAACTTTCATAAGATTGTATATCAATTATATTTTAATTTAAAAAAAGACTAATAAAGCATCACTCCTGTCAAAAAAAAAAAAAGATAAGTGAGGGAGTAGAGGACATGAATAACACATTAAGCCAACTAGATCTGACAGACGTGCACAGGACCCTACCCAACAACAACAGAACACACGTTCTCCTCAAATGCATGTGGAGCATTTTCCAGGACAGGCTGATGTTAGGCCAGAATTTAGGTCTCCTAGATTTTAACAGGTAGATATCATACAAAGTAGCTTCTCTGACTACAATGGGATGAAGTTAGATCAGTAACAGAAAGAAAAGTGGAAAATACACAATAACATTGTGGAAATGAAACAACACACTCTCAAAAGAACCAGTGCATTCAAGAAGAAATCACAGGGAAATTAAAAAATACTCAGTGATGAAGGAAAACAAAACATATCAAAACTTACAGGAAATAACAAAGCAGTGCTAAGGGGGAGGTTTATAGGTACAAAGACATTAAAAAACAAAAAAGATCTCAAATCAACAACCTAACTTTATGCAACTCAGGGAACTAACCTAATTTCATGCAATGCAGGGAACTAGAAAAAGAACCAACTAAACCCAAAGAAAGCAGAAGGAAGGAAATAATAACGATTAGAGCAGAGATAAGTAAAATAGAGAACAGAAAAGCAATAATGAAAATCTACAAAACCGAAAGTTGGTTCTTTGAAAAAGTTAACAAAACTGACAAACTGTTAGTTGGATTGACTAAGGAAAAAAAAAGACTCAAATTATGAAAATCAGAAATGAAAGTGGAGACACTACTTCTGACTCTACATAAATAAAAAGAATTAGAGTTCTTTGAAAAATATATTCCAAAAACTGGATAATCTGCATAAAATGGACAAATTTCTATACATATAAAACCTAGCAAGGCTAAATTGCACAGAATAGAAAATATGAATAGACTCATAACTAGTAAGGAGAGTGAATAAGGAATCAAAACTCTCTTGACAAAAAAGGTTCTGGACCTTATAGCTTCACTGGTGAATTCTCCAAACACTTTAAAGAACTAACACCAATCTTTCTCAAGCTCTTTCTAAAAATTCAGGAGAAAGAACAATTCTTTTTTTTTTTTTTGAGAGGGCATCTCTCATATTTATTGATCAAATGATTGTTAACAACAATAAAATTCTGTATAGGGGAGTCAATGCTCAATGCACATCATTAATCTACCCCAAGCCTAATTCTCGCCAGTCTCCAATCTTCTGAAGCATAATGAACAAGTTCTTACATGGTGAACAAATTCTTACATAGTGAATAAGTTCTTACATGGTAAACAGTACAAGGGCAGTCATCACAAAAACTTTCGGTTTTGATCACTTATTATAAACTATAAACAATCAGGTCAAATATGAATATTCGTTTGATTTTTATACTTGATTTATATGTGAATCCCACATTTCTCCCTTTATTATTATTATTATTATTATTCTTTTTAAATAAAATGCTGAAGTGGTAGGTAGATGCAAGATAAAGGTAGAAAACATAGTTTAGTGTTTTAAGAGAGCAAATGTAGGTGATCAGGTGTGTGCCTGTAGACTATGTGTTAATCCAAGCTAGACAAGGGCAATAATACATCCATGGATGCAGAAGATTGAAAGAACAATTCTTAACTCATTCTGTGAGGCCAGCATTGCCTTGATATCCCCCAAGTATCTATGGCTCATCTTCCAGACAGTCACCAGAGGATTCTTCTAAAATATCTAGTCAGATGTGTTCTTTGCCCAGTGACTTGAATCTGGCTCCTATGAGATCTTTCTATTTCCTGTGTAAGAGAGGACAAGTGGTGCCTCCAGAATCAGGCTGAACTCCTATGGAGCCCATCCAAGAGCCTCAGCCCACAATAGATGGGCCACATCGTAAACTGGACACGGCTGAAGGGGGTACTATTAGTGAAAGAAACACCATCCTAAGGAAATGGCTCAGGACACAGCACAGAAAGCCAAGGAGATGGCAAGGTAAGACAGACTCTGGAAAACAAGAAGGCCCATGAAACTCTGACCAGAACCCAGGGGAGAGAAGAAAGGATGCATGAGAGTCAAAATGGAATATTCCCCGAGCTGGGGCTAGCATGTCCTGCTCATGCTAGGCTTGCCTCTAACCACCCCCCTCAGGATTCCAAGGAGGTGAGTCTCCAGGGACTGTGGTGGATGGAGAAGCAAAGACAGGACCAGGAAGTGGATGTTAACTGCATACCATTCTGTCACACACCATCCCACCTACAGTTCATTTAATAGGTCCCTTGCCTGGGAGACTGAGATCTTTGCTCCCATTTCACTGTGGGGCAGATATTCACTGCATCTCATTGGTCTTCATGTCCTTAGTGGGCAGCCCTAAGACATGCATACAGTTAGTGCTCAATAAAGACTGTTGAATGAATGTGAAGTCTGAGGTTTGACAGAGAGTAAGACAAGGAAAATTCAGTTCAGAACTGTCTGACCCCAGTGCCTCTACTGCTAGCTTTCCATGGTGCTAAGAAATGCTTGCGTGCCTCCCGAGGCCCTGTGCTCAGCCATTGGTCCAGCACCTCTGGGCACAGCTGCAGGAGAAGCCCATCTCCCTGATTTGGCGCCAGCCCCCCATTCCGTCCTGGAGGCCGAGTGTTCGGCTCTGTTTATTTGGCACTGCAAATATTCCCAGCCTCATCTGCCACCTTTGGCAATTTTCATATGTCCTTGCCCACAGAGTAAATGGCACACTCTCATTTTGGACGTGGGGGGAAAAGGCCCAGTGAATTACAAAGGCTGTCTTGCCATGGTGGGGAGCAATGGGAGGGGTTCACAGGAACGTGGATGACTTGTGACGAGACACTTTCACTTACATGTCTTGGGGCCAAGTAAGACATTTCTGACCAAGCCCGCATTCTCTAGAGGTAGCTCCTTGCTCCACAAACGAGCAGCCCTCAGGCTTTACTGGCTGCTCCCTGCCCTGAGCCACTTGCTGGTACCTTTGGAAAATGCCGGTCAGTGTTTCAGAATCCCACTCGGAGGAGGTGGCCTGCGGGGAACCTCCTCATTCAATGCTTTTCTGAGGATTGATCAGCTCACTTGTGAAGCGGGCACAGCCCGACACTGGCCGCTGACTTCCTGAAGAGGCCGTATGTTCATGCTGCCCCTCAGAACCCAGGTTCCCGGGGGCCCCACCCTGGACCTATGCAGTCAGGTATGAGAAGGGTAGGGCCTGGGAATCGGAATTTTCAACAAGAACCACAGGCGATGCTGACGTGCACACAGACTTTGGTGTGCGACATCCCAGCTCTGTACCTGAAAACCACATTATCGTAGGGAAGCTGTTCAGTACTTCTCAGCCTCAGTTTCCCAGAGCTGGAAAAAGGGGGCTTCTCATCACTCTCTTGAAGGCATGGAGTTGGTGGCACAGATGAGGCAAGGCCCCGATGCATAATAAATGCTCATTAAATGGCACATTTTCATATTGGTGAGCATGGCTTAGTTCATTTCAAGGGGTTGATAAGAACCAGGAGTGGGGGGAGGGGAATAAAAGATAATGCCCTGAGCCCGCAGAGTCCTTGAGCTTAAATACCGTATCAGCGTTCTCTGTGGGCCCTCCACTCAGCTATTCATTCTTTGCCAACTCTAAACTCCGCAAAGCTCTCCTCTTCCTGCCGACCCCCCTGCCCCCCCTCCGGATCCTCCCCCTGGATGGAGTGAAAAGCAGACACACGCTCCCTGGGAACAAGGAGCGAAAGTCCTACGTTTGCAGAATGGTCGAAAATGAGTCATTTCATTTGTGGAGAATGAATACATCTGATCTTGCAAATGTTTCGCCTTGGGGACAAGTGGCGCACACGAATTCACAAACAGGCTTCTCCAGACAAAAAAAGAAACCAGTTCCCTGTCGCTCTGGGAGGCTGAACAGCCAACCAGGAAGGCGGTGGCTCTGCTCACTGGAGGCTAAAGGGAGACAATCTTGCCAAGCAGGGAGCGAGCGGTAGGGCTGGGGTCCAGGAGGGTCCCTCAGGGTTCATATCCTTAACATCAGCAAAGACCATCAGCTCTTGGCATCCGTCAGCGCCTTACACAGCCAAGGCTAGTGACATCCAGACACGGCCTTTCTGGGCACCAAGCGCAGCCCCTTCTGCCCACTCATTTGACTAGGGGTGTGTTTGTGGAGGGGGGATGAGAGGGGTTTCCACATTGAGCAGGGGGGATGGTCCACTTTAGTTTTTTCCTTCCAATTTATGGTCTGAAAATACTTAAGTCCTGAATCCAATTGATAGACATTAATTTGTGCCTGTTCTGTGCAAGGCATCGTGCCCTGGGCTCCTGGTGACACCAGGGTGAATTCATTCCACTGAGGCCTGCCTGCGCCTGCTCTGTGCCTGGCAGGTGCTGACCCTGGGGCCTCATCCCGGGTCTCTTACTCTGCCTGGGGGGTGGGGGTGTGTGTGAATAAGACAAATGTTCAAGTCCCTGGGACATGAAGCAGTGTGAACGTGGAATCAGATGTGAGCACAAAAGGCCACAAAGTGCAAGCAGGGGGAGAGCACTTCAGCAGGGGGCCCCTCCAGCTTTAGGGCGGCTGGGCCAGGGGGAGCCGGAGAGGGGCCTGGGGCTGGCTGGGTGGAGGGCAGGGGAATCGGCTCAAGTCACACGCACAAGCCAGATGGCAAACAGAGAATCAATGGGCACATTTACAACAGCGAGTGAGTAGCACCCAGGAGAGCGGAACCGGCTGCAGTGGGAGGTGCCAGGCCAAGGGGGCCTCAGTGAGAACCTCAGCTACAGCCTGATGGGCAGTGCGGATCCCTGGACCGGACGCAGGAAGGTCGCTGGCAGACTGGAGCCTTAGAATGCCTCCTTGGTGGGCCTGGGGGCAGAGGTGCTGAGACCCTGGGAGAGGGGCTCACTCAGGGCAGACACCTCATGACATTCGTCCCTGGAAAACAAATCGTGCAGCTGTCCAGGGGGTGGCAGCATGGAGCATGGAGGGTAGGGTGGATCTGAGCAGCCTGGGGGCTTCCAGTCCTGAGAAGAGGGAGGCCATTACAGTCACATCCCTCTGCTCAGGAGGGTGGACACAGGGTGAGACAGACCAAGACTGACACCTGTGTGGACAGAGACCTGGGGACGAAAAACAGGACGAAGGCACAGTCAAAGCCTGGCAACAGCATTTTAAAGTCCTAGCAATGTTTCCTGCCACAGCTCTTGGACCTGTCCCCAACAGTCCACAGAGCAGAGTGTTCTAGAAGCCACTAGGGGTTCTTCAGCCCTGGAGGGACTTAAACACAGCCTTCTCCGCTGGAACTTATGCCAGTGTTCTCCCTTGCCCGGCTCCTCCTCTCTCAGTGTCCTCTGGGTGCCATTTGGCTCTGGCTAAGACACATGCTTGCGTTTGCATAGCCCTGGCCCCCACTCCTTTGCGGAGGCGCTTCCTTAGTGGAACCGTGCAGCCAAGTGACGCCAGTTCTCTGGGTCCCTGCACGTGCAGCTCCCCACACCTGCCCTGAATGCAGAATCATCCTCTTGATTCAGGGCTTGTTTCCCACATCACCTGCCTTGCAAAAATACCTCCCTGACAGCCCACCCAATGCACCGTTGAGGCAGGGGGCGGGTGAGGAGGGCATGGCAGCCAACCTCTGTTCAGGGCGGAATGCTCGCCACCACACCTGTTCATTCATCCTGCACACGTCCATCTCCCAGCTCCCAGCTCCCACCCAGCCGGAAACTTGGCTGAACTCACAGGTGAAAGCCCGCTGGTCTCAGTGATCTCAGCAAAGGGCCCCCATCATCACCCATTAACACCCTTCTGGGTGAGTGTGTCAGAGAGGAGAGGGAGGGCTCAGGTCCCAAGGGGGCTGAGAGGGGATGGGGTGCGGTGTTGAAGGGGCCTCCCCTTCTTATTTCCTGTGCGAATCCACCCCCCCTCCCGCTGATGTCAGTGCACACCCCCTAGTGACAGGACGCCTGCTGCTCTGTGCATGGTTATCTTTAATGAATTGTTTAAAAAAATTCAACCAAGTAAATCTGAAGGTCTCGTGGGCTTTATTAAGGCGTTCACTAATTAGGGAGCATCTCTCTGCTTGCTAGATGGCGTGCTGCCTATTCATGAACTGTTTAAGAAAGCCAACGAGACCTTCAGATTTACTTGGTTGAATTTTGTTTTTTAACAGATTTGGTGGTAGCAACAGGAACCAAAGCGACTCTCCTACGGGGTTTGGGGACCATGAGAAGTGCAGGCGTGGTGTCTGCAGCCCTCTGAGGGCTGTTGGTTGCTCTTGGTTGAGCTCTGCTCTGTCTGCACTGAGTTCCCAGTCTAACTGGTGTTCCTTATAGGGCGGGTGAGCTTGAGCTGGTGGACGGTGCTGCCTGGGGCCCCGCTGAGCTGGCAGTTCTGCCTGGAGCTTAACTGAGCAGAAGGCTCCTCCCAGAGCCAAGCCCTCTGAGACCACAACTCCCTGGTCGGCAAACCCCAGCCATGGTTCCACGGGGAATTGGTGGTGGTGCACACAGGATGACCTTCCCTTGGCCAGGATGCACAAACCTTTTTTGGTTATTACTGATGTGTTGAGGCAAACATGTTAGTGTCTCTTATGTAAATGAAGGGTATTGCTAGCAGGGGTCTTGGAGGCCAAAAAGCCACAAAATTGGTGCACATGGGGAGAGCACTTACAGGCTGTCAGAGCACTTGCGTCAAGGAGACACCTGTGATGGCATGAGTCGGTCTCAGAATGCGTTTAGACTGACACTAGATCACCCGCCAACCTCAGGAAAACTACTGGGCGATGAGGTGTGCCGTAAACCATGCACAATCCCCAACCCTGTGGCACATCCCTCTTAGGTATTAGATCCCACTCCGAGACACCCAAAGACTTCAGCTAAATTATTTAATTATTAAATTATTTTAATTAAATGATAAGGAGTCAAGCATGTCATCTTCCAGTACTAAAAACTGGTTCTAGAAGCTCTGCATAGCTAGCAAAAATGGCAAGATCTCACGAAGCTCGTTTTGTGTCCTGAGAACTTGGCTTCGTCTTCATCAGATTGGAGAATGTGTGATCTCACAGAAAGCAAGTTATACCTCGTTAGCAGCCAAAGATGACTGGACAGAGATGTGGGTTAAACTCCATTTGCACCTAGGGTCCTGCCAAACTGTTGCCAGCCCTAAGAGGAATTATAACCCTGAATAACTGTGACCATTATGAGGAACATTCCAATTAGGTTAAATCATTTAAGAAGTGTGCTTAAAGAATTTAGTAGCTCTGCAATCAATAGTTGGCCAGATTGGAAGTTGATATTTAGAACTTGACAGGAATTTTTCTTAAGGCATCTGTTTGTATCTCTCTGTATGTCCATGTGCTTTATATGTGTGATAGTTTTTACCTCTGGATGGTATTGCCAAAATTAATTTGTAAAGATCTCTATTTAATTGGTTTAAAAATAAGTGCTTATAAATTAAGCATTTCTAAATCTCAGAAATATAATAGAAACCAACCCAAACGTTTTTCAAGTTAATGTGCTCTAGGGTAATTTTGGTAAATGTGTTGGTTTAATAAAAATACACATGTCTTAAAGATTATCAACATTAAGTATATTTTTACTTCACCTAGGTTCACTAAGAATCTGTTACAAAATTTATCTAGAAAAAATGGCTGACTTTGTCTAATACTCAATAAGGTTTTTGTAGGTAATCTAAAGAATATGTAAATTAAATAATATAAATAAGATTAAAAGTTTTTAGGCAAACCTTTTACATAGCTTCCCTAAATCCTTTTGGTAACCTGAAACCTTAAAATTTTGCCAAGTTAAACTCATTGGGTATCTATATAATTTTTTAAATATAGTAAAATATCGAAACACTAATTGCTAACCAAGCCTAAGCTTATCTATTTTTGTCTTATTCCAGAGAAACTAAAGATAAATTTGGGTCTATTGTTGGTAAACATGTTTTGTACTTTATTGAAAGTTTGTATAATGAAGAAGTATATGTTTCTACAAATTATGAAATATATTCATAAATTTGCCAGTCTAAAGAATGCTGGTGTAACAGTTCACAATTCTTACTACCTAGTTTTCTCCAGAAATTAAGGTTTCTAAAATTAAGGATTCTAATGAGTGTAAAGACACTAGAATAATGAGATACATGTCTGCGTGCAAGAAAGGTAGGATGTGTGCTTTTAGTAAAAGAAGGTCTGAGGTACGGAAATGCATTTTTGTTGAGAGAAAAGAAAGTGATTTTGTCCCAAAGTAAAAATGGTTATGGGAAAAACTCAGGATAAAATATAAATGTAAAAAGAGAGTTGTAGCAGGTTTGTAGAAAAGGAATCTTAGGAGAGGAATTTAGTGCATGGTACGGACTAAGATTGAAATGAGTAAGTTTTAGTATTAAAAGTGCACTGCTACAAGGTTAGAATTTGGTTATCTCTCTGTGAAAAAGACAAAGTTTTCTGGGCTATTAGTCTGCTCTTGATAAGAGAGTACAGAAGTTTTTTCTTTGCCCTCAGAGTAATTGCCTAGAAAACAAAATTCTGTGTTTTATCAAAATAATTTCCTGTGCTTTATGATACCTTTATCATCAGATATTTGATTAGTTAAGAAAACTGAGTCTTCTTAATATTCAAAGAGCTAAGCTTTGCTAATATATGTAACCTTCTGTATTTGCCTGTGAAATCTTTAATTGTCACTTTGGTTAAACAGATAATTAAGTATTGTTTCAGAGTAACTTATGTTCTTATTTGATCAACTGTTTGAAAACCTTCTGACAAACTTCCCAAATCCAAATCCTAAATGAAGTCTTTTTGACCTGGAACATTCCAAAGGATTTGTTAGACTTGTTAGGCTTATTTGATATGTGAAATTACATGGGAAGCACTGTCAAATAAGAAGTAATACTAAGCCTTCTTTATGTTGCATCTGTATACATATATAAGTATTCTAGAAATTATGTGGGAGTCCTATAAACCTGATATGTCCTGTATAATGGTTTCATTTGTAATTATTCTCTTACCTTCTGAAATTGCTATCATTTGAACACCTTGACTTCATTCAATTGCCACTCAGCCTGAGTTACAACATGCTCTTGCTAATGTGCGTATGTCTTCTGGATGGATTGAAACCTTCGCCTGTTGCAAAGCTGATGTCCTCACAGTAGCAAAGAGACCATTAGAAAATGTGTTGCCCACTTGGGGTAGACTGTCTATAATCTCTAGCAGCGGAGGCACCCTCTTTACTGGGCAAACCATACAAGCTTCAACGAAAGACTTCTTGGCCTCAGACTTAAACATGTTGAGATGATGGTACTTCCCTGGCCTAAGGTATTATCTTTGGCCTTGCTGATTGTTTGCAATACCCGCTTTGGAAAACACAAGCTCACTCCGTTTGAGATAGTCACCAACAGAACAATGTCTACCCGTCTACAACCTTTTGCTGATCCCTGGTTTTCTCATGCCAATCTAACGTCTTGCGTTCAAGCCTGTGATCGATGGGTGAAAAGAAGCCCTCCCAATCGCAGCCCAGAGGAGGGTCACAGTCTAGAGCCTGGTGACTGCGTGTTCTGGAGACCTCATCAGAGGAAGACAGCCCTCGAGTCCCATTAGAAGGGACCTTACTAAGTGCCCCTGAACCTAGGGCTGCTGCAAAATTAGAAGGCATGCAGCCTTGGGTAAACGTCTCAGAGCTCCATGGGACATCCGGTCCTGCGCAGACACAGGTCACTTCTGAGGCAGGTTAACAAGGAAGAGAAGAAGCTGCCATCGAGGTGGACTCCTTCAGTCCACAAAGATGGATCAAAGCTTCATACTTTAAAAAACATGAAACCCTTCCTTCTGTTCCTTTCCTTTACCCTGGCAGTGGCCTGGAACCTGAACGCCCTCATCTGTACCACCCAGGCCATTGCTAAGGGGGCTAACCTCTGCACCAATTATTTATTTCAGTCTAGGAGAAAATCTAACTGTGTCCTTAACTTTTCACAAGTGAAATGAGACATCTCATTGGTCGACTTGCCTAAATTTACATCGTCTAGTTAGAAAGGACCTTCCAGAGGCTCCTGCGATTCCTTCTGGCAGGTCCCTGCCTCCCTGGTTAGGGACATATGTAGATGAGACTATGACCAAGCATCTCTCCTTAACTCTTAAAGACATTGCAGATTTCCATTGCTATGACAACAGCTGCCCGACAGCAATCCTTAGATCCTCTGGCCAGTGTTCCTGATAACAGGCCAGCCCTTGATTATCTTTTGGCTGAGCAAGGAGATGCCTGTGCTGTGGCCAACACCACCTGCTGCATCTAGAATAACACTTCTGGGGAAACTCAGTTACACAGGATCGCAAAACAAGCCACTTGGCTCAAGAAAGGTGACTCCTTCAGAGGGAACTTTCTTTGATTTATTCAATTTTGATTGTTTTGGGTCTTGGGAACCATGGCTCCAAAGGGCACTCCAAACATTTGGAATTATTCTGCTTATAGTTAAAATAATCTTCCTGGCACGTTGTAGCCTCTCAAAGCTTTCAATGCATGAAAGCAGTTGCTAACCACCGAGCAGGTAATCTCAAGACTGGAACCTCAGGGGAGAACCAATGAGAATGACCAGCTTATAGACCGTGGGCCTAAAGTCGACATCATGTCCACGGACACACCATAGATCTTGCCGGAACTACACAGGAGTGGCGCTGATGCCTTACATTGTGAATATATCTCTTGATTAAGCCAACAGTTTGCTCCAAAGAGGGGAGTTAAAAAGAAAACCACAGGCCCAGCATGGGGTCCCTTTGGCTAGGCCAGGTCACCAAACTGGGACTTAATACCTAGTTGCAGTTTCCACCTCCCCAGAAATGGAGTCAGTCAAGAATTTTCTGATCAGCATCAGTAAGATAATCTGTCACCTGTGCCCCCTCCATCCCCCAAAGGAAGATGAGGTAGTCCGCCTAGTAAGACCCTCTTGTCCCTGAAGGAAGGTGACCTCACCTGAAATAATCCTTTTTTCTGTTTGACTTCCTCATCCTGCCTTTAAAAATCTCCCCTTTCTGCAGCCCTTTGAAGCATCTCTACTTGCTAAAGGAGATGGGACATTGCCTGACTCATGAATTGTTTAATAAAGCCAATTAGATCTTCAAATGCACTTGGTTGAATTTTGTTTTTTAACAGAAATTTCTGGATAAGTAATATATTTGTATGGTCCAAGCTCCACAACAGCACAGGACACACTTGGAGGCAGCTCACAGCCACTCCTGTCCGAGGGACCATTCTGATAGCGGTGAGCATCTCCTGCCGTTGCTTATTTATGCAAACGTTTTTAAGCAAGAATACATGTTCTCCTATCTGACCTTTCTTACCCAAAATGAAATGTGAGATGCATGCTGTCCTGCACCCTGCTTTGTTCAGGGACCAAACACCCATTTGCTTAATAATCAAAGAAGGGGCTTCTTCTCCACTGGCATGCAGACGTCTGCTCTCACAGGGGTGCAGTGGTTGCAGCTCTACCTTGGGGGGCATTTGTGGACACTGGGCTGCCCCACAGTGCCCAGCTGGCCTCCTCCTTTATCTCCTGCCATGGCTGCTCCATCTCCCAGGGCATCTCCTCCTGCCGGCTCAGGCTGGAAGTGACCCGGCCCTTGCCCTGTCCCTCGCCCTTGGATAACACCCTGTTCAGTCCCCCTTGGGAGTGCTCTGCGTCCTGCCAGGACCCCACCCCTCCCACTCTGTCTCCCTGGCTCGGGACCACGGCTACCAGCCATGTGTCCCGGGCTAAGCCAAAGCCGAGTGCTCTGGGTACAGAACCGAGTCCCCGGGACTGCACGCAGCACCTTCATCTCCACCTCTCACTGGGAAGGCTGCCTGGAGGACCTCACCCCAGCCTGAAACTCCCAGCTCCAGGCCTGGAATGAGTGTCTTGTCTCCCCAGCCTGGTCACGATAAGACACAAGCCAGCCCAAGGCCTGGAGTCCCATCTGCTGCCAGCTGTGGCTCCTGGGGCGCTTGAATTACTTCCTCGCCTCTCCTCCCCGCTCCCCACCAGTCCATCACCTCCCATCACCCGCGGTCTTCTTGGTTCCTCGGCTCAAGCCTTGAGACTTGCTGGGTCCCAGCCCCTGGGCTGAAGCACTAGTGCCCGGGCATTCTGGCTCCCGCCGGCCCCTCCCCATGGTCCAGTTCATGCCCCCAGTTGGAATTCCAGCCCACGCCCACCCTCTGCTGGAGAAAAACTGCGGTCTGCTCCATGTGCCGTGGAGACGCGCCTTCAGGGCCCGTCCATCAGGCAGACATCCCAGAGACTCACCCCGCCCCCCCACCTGCCCCAGGGGCTGTGTGAACTGAGCTTCTGGTGCTAGGTGGATCACAGCCCAGGCAAACCAGACATCACCGCCACCAAGTCTGGTGACCTCCACAGAGGTCGCTCCAGAACCAGGAAAGCCTGTGCAGCGCACCGGCGCTCTCAGCCCAGGACAGCCAAGCCCGCAGATGGAGCACCGCCAAGGGCCTTGGGCGGCAGGCCCGGACCAAGAGCAGTGAGGGTCAGGGCGCAGGACCGTCAGAGAGAAAGCAAAGCACATGGTTTCATCGAAGGCGCCCGCTCCCAAGACACAGACGCTCAGAGAAGCCGAGGACACACATACCTGACACCCCGGGAGATTTCTCCTTCAGACCTGCAACAAGAGAGAACACGCATTTAGAACGACGTGTGATGCGGGGACCCAGGAGGCCCCCAGCTACCCTGACATCCTTTTTCCAGCCTCAGCAGATGGGCCCTGCCCTCAGGATTTCATGTAGCTTATTTCCACCTGGAACTCTGCCCAGAAACCCACCTCCTCCTGAAAGCTTTAGGGCTAATTTCCCACACCCTTCCATGCCCATCACCTTGACTGTAACTGAATATCCCAGGAGTTGGGGAGCAACCCGTTAGTGGGGAGCTGTGGTTTCCAAATTCTGCACCCTGGGCCCTGTGAGGCAGCAGCTGAATGAGCAAGTGGCTGGCCTCACTGCACCCCTACTGGGTATTTCCAGCGTATTTCCCCACTGCCAGCTCGATGTGCAAGCACCCAGAAATCAATTACACTGCTTTACAAAGGACACAAGCCTGAATGTCAAGAAACTGGACAATTAGATCGCATCATGCACACTTGAACTTCGTGGAGACTGTGAAAGGCGCAGCACCCACTGACAGTGACACCTTCCCGCTCTGTCAGCCACGGGAAAGGGCTCTGGGCCCACCCTTCCCGCAGCCCAGGGCTACGGCTGTGGCCGGGCTTCCTGCGTCTGCAGGAGCAAAGGGCTGCGAGCAGGCACATACAGGGATCTAACCCCTGGACACCCCAAACTGGATTTTATTGCCAGAGAGCTAAAGAAGTAAAACACACTTAACCCAAAGTCAGATGACTTTTCTTTTGGCTAATTGCCTTTTCAGTCCTTTTGCAGACCAGCTGCATGGCCCCATCAGTACTAAAGCCCAGGTACGGCTTCTCCCTGTGAATCCACCTTACTGATCTTAGGACACCAGCCTGGGTCCCTTCCTTGTGTCAGCTGTGTCAGTGACAGATGTGTGCCAGGCTGTCTTTCAAACAGTTTAATGGTCTGGCGCGGGGCAGTTTCTCTAAGATGCTATAAAGGATCTTAAACACCAGTAGTTGTGGGCAGTCTGAAAGCCTCTGGCTGGCCACGGTTTTCGCCGCAGCTACACAAAGCCTCCCAGGACCACAGGACACTTCCTGTCTCACCATGGGGGTAAAAGGGGAAGTAATACCAGTGACGAGGATGGGAGACCCTTCTTGCTCGGCCTGTGCTCCCAGCCCTGGGCTGGACCGCGATGCATGTGACCGACGATGCTCCCAGCAAGCTGGCAGGTCCGCGTGCTCCCACTGCACCGAGCCTCCTGGAGGCTGCACGACCAGCCAGGGCCCAGGTGCATTCGGAACCCAGATTTGCCAACCCGACCCACACCATCCATTTCCTGCTACACCACACTCTTGCCATGACCTCCACAGCCAGAGAGCAAACCAGACTCCCTCTGCCGTGTTAGAAGTCGGGAGAGAGGTTACATGGGGCGGGGTCCCAGGGGCTGACAGGCGCTGCCAATGCTTGCCCTCTGATCTGGGTACTGGCTGCCCAGCGGCAATATCTGCGACTTACAACAAATACATGTTTGGTCGTTCCGATGACCATGATATATTTCTCATGTATATTTGCTATTTCCCCACAGCTCCTGGCTCATGGCTCCCCAGAAACTTGGAATTTCCTGAGCACTAAGAGCATCCTTTGTCATGATATTTGATCTCTTGTCCTCCATTTCCAGAACCGCTTCAGAGCCATAGAAGTGAAATGGGTGTCTTATTCCTTCCAAGCGCCTCCCCACCACAGCTGGGGTTTATGTTAATGAGGCAACTTTTGGAAACCCCCTAAGGATGAGGGGCTGGTTGTTTCCCAGGGGCCCAGCTATGACGAGAGGGGTGGAAGCTCCAGTCTCCAGAGAGGGAGGGAGGCTGGACGTTGAACCAGTCACCGAGGATCAATGACTAATGATTTAATCAGTGGTGCCTGTGTGTGTGTGTGACGAAGCCACCATAAAACCCCAAAGGATGGGGTTCAGAGAGCTTCAGGGTTGGGGAACACAGATTTGGGGAGAATGGCGCTCCCAGGGAGGGCGTGGAAGGTCTGGGCTTCGCCCTATGCTTCTCTCCCATCTGCCTCTTCCCGATCACATCCTTTTATAATTAACCCATAATAGAGTGAGTCAGCTGGCTTCCTGAGTTCTGTGAGCCACCCTAGCAAATTAATCAAACCCAAGCAGGGGGTCATGGGAACCTCTGATTTATAGCCTGTTGTTCAAAAGTACAGGTGACAACCTAAGCTTGTGATTGGTGTCTGAAGTGGGGACAGTCTTGTGGGACTGTGCCCTTAACCTGTGGGAGCAGACATGATCTCCGGGTAGTGTCAGAATCGAGTTGAACCGTAGGCCACCCAGCTGGGATGGTTGCTTGGTGGCGTGGCAGCCACCCCGACACACATGTGCACGTACACACACACACACACACACACACACATACACCAGAATTGCGTACAAGCATCTTCACCGGGTGAGCCCACGATGTGAAAACTCACCCTGCCACACACACAGGACACAAGCACCCTTCAGTCTGAAACAGCTCATTCCAATTTCACACCTCCTGTGGGCTCCAGCCCTGTGGTCAAGGTTGTGCTGTCTTGGGGAAAGAGAAGTCAGTATGTGCTTTGAGGGCAAAAAGATACGTAGCCTCAGAAGCAATGCCAAGCAATGCTACCGAGAAAGTGGCACATTTACTGCAGCACGTGGCCAGGACAGGTCCAGGTCTGTGTGGTCACCAGGGCCCCGGAGGTGGGGAAATGGGGAGATGTTGACCAAAGGGCAAACAGTTGTCATTACAAGCAAGTCTAAAGACCTAAAGGACAGTGGGATGACTACGGTTCATAATACTGCATGGTAGGCTGGAAATGTGTGAAAAATAGATTTCAACATAAATTTGCACCATAAAAAAAACAGTGTGGGTAGATGGACATACTAATTAGCTTGGCTGTAGTGATCACTGCACTATGGATATGAACAGCAAAATACGTTAAATATATCATTTAAAAAAAAGATGAGGTCTGGGGCATGAGCTACCAGCAACTGAACTCAGATGCTGTGACTCCCACCATGGCAGACACGAACCCCTGCCAGGTTCAGGCCTACCCTTCCCAAGGACTGGCACCTTCTGCTTTCTCGCTCTTGGAAAACAGCCACCGAGCTTGGAGGAAGCCCATACAGTGCCACAGAGGAGGACAGAGGCCCCTGACCACCAGCCCCAGCTGAGCTCCCCACTGCCAGCCATCGCCACAGGGCCCCTGCTGAGGTCCCAGGCAGCAGAGGGTTGTCCCCGGGTCCTGCCTAAACTGTGAAACCCCGAGGAAATACATGATGGTTGCTGCTTCAAACACGAGGTTTCAGGGGCTTGTAAATAGTGGGAAACCGGAGCACTGCCCCAGCTCTGCCTCAGGGCATGCCAGCTCCTCGTGTTCCCGTCACCCCGGCTGTGCTCTGAACATCTGCGTCCTCGCAGAGTCACAGGCTGAAGTCCTGACCCCCAAGGGGGGCTGTCCTGGAGATGGGGCCTGGGAGGAGCTGCTGAAGATTAGAGGAGGCCCTAAGGGAACCCTCCCAAGAGGAGCAGACGCCAGAGCCCGCTCTCTCCACCATGTGAAGATGCAGTGAGGGTGGCCGCCCTGTGCCAGGGAGCGAGGCTTCACCACAAACTGCCCCGGCTGGCCTTTGATCTGGGCCTCGCAGCCTCCAGAACTGCGAGACAATGAACCTCTGTTTCAGCTGCTCTCTCCGTGCACTTTGTTACAGCAGCCGGGGCTGGCTCATCATTCTGCCCAGGACTCAAGGCCACTGCACACACCCTTCCTCCTGCCTGGAGTGCTTCGTGCAGTTAGCACTTCCTGAGCATTGGTCACTCGCGGGGACTGTGTCACTCACTCTGGGGCGTTTTGACTGACAGATAAAATTATCTCAAGATGATATATAAAATTAACCAACTTCTGCCAACTCAGCCAGGCCCCCCACCCCATGCATCCCTCTCAAAGCGGCCCACCCCGCCTCTGTCCCCTAAGCAGGAGCCAGCCTACTGTCTTTGAATAATGGTTTGATTAATATGCTTCCTGCTTCCCTGGCTCATCACAGGGCCTGGCACATGCAAGTGCTCCCTGTTAGGAAGGCGCTGGCATCAGCAGGAAGGTGGGAGTTCTGCTCCCAGGCACCAACACCAGTGAATGTGCACCTTGGCCTCTCACCCTGGGGAAAGCCAGCCGCCCTGCGCTGTGAGCAGGGGACAGGCCCAGGTGGTGAGGACCACAGGCCATCAGCCACCAGCCACACGAGTGAGCTTACAGGTAGATTTCCCAGCCCCTCAGATGACACCACCTCGACCATGATCTCGTGAGATCCCAGAGTCAGAACCGCCCAGCTCCACCGTCCCTGGGTTCCGGGCCCACAGAGGCCCAGGCAATAAATGTTTGCTGCTGTAAGCTGCTAACACTGGGGGCGTTTCTTACGCAGCAGTAGATAGCCAACACATGACTCTGCAGCACCTCTCCATGACACCACCCCACTGGGTAGCCTTCTCTCAGTGCCACTTGCAGTGGTCTTAGTTATGTCTGTTTACTGTCTCTGTCTTCCTCTTTATGAGGAGAACTCCATTCAGACAAAGGATTTGTTGGGTTCCCTTCAGGGTGTCCAGGGCTGAGACACTGCAGGGGCTCCTAGCAAGTGGCTGAGGTGTAGTGACAGCAGTGCCAGGAGCTCCAGCATTCTGGGACATTCTGTGTCCGAGAAGCCAGCACCCACCAGGGAACAAGAACAGACCCCAAGTCAGAACTTCCTGATCCCAGCCCCGGCTTCACCCCCCGCTGCCTGCCAAGCCACCTCAGAATGTCACTCAACTTCTCTGAGCTCAGTTTCTTCCTCTGTGGATTGGGGAGGACAGCGACAATTAGCCCCCAAGTGTGCCATAAGGAGGTAAGGCATGTGCCTGGACAGAGTGGCTGATCCCTAAAGCTGCTTCTCTCACCACCTGCCTGCAGGTGAACTATGGACCATGAACTCCCTGCCGCTAGGCCGCTGGGCAGCTGCTTGTGGGCAGGCCTACAGTGCAGAAGCGAAGGGTGACTTCAATAGCAGATGCTACACCTCCACACTGCGGCAAGCAGCATGGTGCCGAGCACCAAACAGGCTCCAGGGGCATGTGCGCTGGCTGAAACCTCATGCACTAGCAGCAGCAGACAGCAGGGCATTTGTGAAACCAAGGGTGGCATATTCAGAGGATACCCTTTAACCCCACGGCATGTCAGGGCCAGACCTAGGGCAGAAGGAAACAGCAAATGACGTAAGCAGAAGAGGCAGAGAGGAGGGGCGGTCACAGGGCGGAGGAGGCCTGTGTGCACATGGTCAGGCATAAGCACGGGCACGGCAGTGGGTGTCCGGGAGTGTCCTGGAGCCCTCTCCTGCCAGTGAGGACGAGAACCAGGAACAGGACGACTATCCAAATGTGAGGTCACAGAAGCAGCCACCCAGCTATTCACCCACTGCCTGGGGACTGCCCCCAACATGTCTTTCAGAGCCAGGATGACGCTTTACGTGTGCTCACACTTAGGTCATGGCTGCTCCAGACTAAGAAGCATAGAGAGGTAAGGATTCTGGCACAAGGAGTTTATTTGGAGGTGAGGCAAGAGGAAGAGAAGGCAGCTAAGCATGACTGCTATTAAGCTTCCCACCATGATGGGCAACAGGACCTGGGTCACCAGAGAGGCCTGGGAACCAGTGCAGAGCAGTCAGTGCTCTCCCACCCAGGGTATGCCCGGTGAAGTCTGCTCTCAGGGGACCGGGTGTCTCTACACCTGCCACACAGGTGGCCAGGGGTTCTCCAACAACAAGGACAGTCCACAGAGCGAGAAGTGCTGGCGCTTGGCAGTGAGGTCGATATGCACTGAGGCAGCTAGGGTGAGGGGCTCTGACAGCCAGGTGCTCCCTGGACCAGGGGGGAGCCTCCTGCTGTCCCGGTTACAGCACAATGGATAACTGAGCCTTCATGTGGCCTTCAGAAGGTCAAGGGTGCAAGTGGTCGTTTCTGCCACTCTTGTTTCGATTCTGTAGTGGATCTTGCAGACTGACTCATTCCATGTGTGTGTCAACACCCTCCTCCCATGCCTTGCTGTACATTAGTCTCTGAAGAAAAGGAATATACATTTCCCAGCCAGGGTTTTGCAGGTGGCCTCAGCTCCTCTGCACAGATGCCAGCCAGAGATGTGGAAGGTGGAAGTGAGGAACACAGCGCCATGGAGAGTTGGGGCCCCTGGCTGGCTCTCCCCAGCAGCAGGTTCCAGTGTCTGGACCTGAGCATCACAGGCAGTGGAGTTTCCATGGCAACAGTCTCCAGTGGGGTCAGGTGCCTGTCCATCCCATATTCCCCCTGCGATGGGCCCCCTGTAGTCCTGGAATCTCAGCCCTAACACCCAGGAATAAATCTCCCTTCACACAAACCACAAAAAGTGGATTCTGTCATTTGCAACTAATCACTCTGACTGGTACAAATTCGGATTCTGAAATCACCTCTATTGTTTTCCTTGTGTGAAAGACATACAGAAAAGCTTAAGAAACACAAGTAAAAATCATCTATAATCCCACCACCTGGAGGTAATCGCTGTACTATTCCTGCATGTTTATTTCCAGGCTTTGTTTGCTATTTTTTTTATACAGTCAAAATGAACAGTTTATATTATTCTATGGCAGCTTCACTCGGTGACTGGACTATAATATGTTCCAGGGGCCTTGTCCCCAGGGAGCCTTGTCAGCAACCTAGACCAAATTGGGTTCCTCTCCATCTTTTTTCAAACCACCTTACTGAGATGTGATTGCCATAAAAAAAAAACTGTGTGCATTTGATGTACACAATTTACTGACATTGGAGATATACATATACATCTGTGAAACCATCACTACAAACACACCTTAAGCCCATCCATCGCCTCTGAAAGTTACCTCCACCCTCTTTATCATTCTTGTTTGTGGTAAGAACACTTAACATAAGATCTACACTTTTAAGAAGAACAAATGAGGCCCAAAGTCAGTAGAAGGAGGGACATAATGAAGATTAGAGCAGAAATAAATAAAATCAAGAAGAATAAACCAATAGAAAGAATCAATGAAAGCAGGAGCTGGTTCTTCAAGAAAATAAATAAAATAGATAAACCCCTAGCCAGCCTTATCAAGAAAAAAAGAGTCTACACACATAAACAGAATCAGAAATGAGAAAGGAAAAATCACTACAGACATCACAGAAATACAAAGAATTATGAGAGAATACTACGAAAAATTGTATGCTAACAAACTGGATAACCTAGAAGAAATAGAAAACTTTCTAGAAAAATACAACCTTCTAAAGCTGACCCAGGAAGAGACAGAAGATCTGAATAGACCAATTACCAGCAATGCAATTTAAGTGGTAATCAAAAAACTACCTAAGAACAAAACCCCTGGGTCAGATGGCTTCACTGCTGAATTTTATCAAACATTTAGTGAAGACCTAATATGCATCCTCCTTAAAATTCTCCAAAAAGTAGAAGAGGAGGGAATACTTCCAAACTCATTCTACGAGGCCAACATCACTCTAATACCAAAACCAGACAAAGACACCACAAGAAAAGGAAAGTACAGACCAATATCCCTGATGACATAGATGCAAAAATACCCAACAAAATATTAGCAAACCAAATTCAAAAATACATCAAAAACATCATCCATCATGATCAAGTAGTATTTATGCCACGGATACAAGGATGGTACAACATTCGAAAATCCATCAACATCATCCACCACATCAACAAAAAGAAGGACAACAAAACCACATGATCATCTCCTTAGATGCTGAAAAAGCATTTGACAAAATTCAACATCCATTTTGATAAAAACTCTCTACAAAATGGGTATAGAGAGCAAGTACCTCAACATAATAAAGGCCATATATGATAAACTCACAGCCAACATCATATTTAATAGCAAAAAGCTGAAAGCCTTTCCTTTAAGATTGGGAACAAGACAAGGATGCCCACTCTCCCCACTTTTATTCAACATAGTACTAGAGTTCCTAGCCACGGCAACCAGACAACACAAAGAAATAAAAGGCATCCAGATTGGCAAGGAAGAAATTAAACTGTGTCTGTTCGTAGATGACATGATACTGTACATAAAAAATCCTAAAGACTCCACTCCAAAACTACAAGATCTAATATCTGAATTCAGCAAAGTTGCAGGATATAAAATTAATACACAGAAATCTGTGGCATTCCTATACACTAACAATGAACTAACAGAAAGAGAAATCAGGAAAACAATTCCATTCACAGTTGCATCAAAAAGAATAAAATACCTAGGAATAAACCTAACCAGGGAGGTGAAAGACCTACACCCTAAAAACTACAAGACACTCATGAGAGAAATCAAAGAAGGTAACAATGAATGGAAACACATCCCGTGCTCATGAATAGGAAGAATTAATATTGTCAAAATGGCCATCCTGCCTAAAGAAATCTACAGATTCAATGCAATCCCTATCAAAATACCAACAACATTCTTCAACAAACTAGAGCAAATAGTTCTAAAATTCATATGGAACCACAAAAGACCTGAATAGCCAAAGCAATCCTGAGAAGGAAGAATAAAGTGGGGGTGATTATGCTCCCTGACTTCAAGCTCTTCAAGACAATTTGTTACTGGCACAAGAACAGACCCATTGACCAATGGAACAGACTACAGAGCCCAGATAAAAACCCAAGCAAATACAGTCAACTAATATATGATAAAGGAGCCATGGACATACAGTGGCAAAATGACAGCCTCTTCAACAACTGGTGTTGACAAAACTGGACAGCTACATGCAAGAGAATGAAACTGGATTTTTGTCTAACCCCATTCACAAAAGTGAACTCAAAATAGATCAAAGACCTGAATATAAGTCATGAAACTGTGAAATTAAACATCGGCAAAAATCTCTTGAATACAAACACGAGCAACTTTTTCCTGAATGCATCTCCTCAGGCAAGGGAAACAAAATAAAAAATGAACAAATGGGAATACATCAAGCTAAAAAGCTTCTGTACAGCAAAGGACACCATCAGCAGAACAAAAAGGCATCCTACAGTATGGGAGAATATATTTTTAAATGACAAATCCGACAAGGGGTTAACATCCAAAATACATAAAGAACTCACATGCCTCAACACCCAAAAAGCAAATAACCCTATTAAAAAATGGGTGGAGGATATGAACAGACAATTCTCCAAAGAAGAAATTCAGATGGCCAACAGGCACATGAAAAGATGCTCCACATATCTAATTACCAGAGAAATGCAAATTAAAACCACAATGAGATATCACTGCTCACCAGTTAGGATGGCCAACATAGAAAAGACTAGGAACAACAAATGCTGGCAAGGATGCAGAGAAAGGGGAGCCCTCCTACACTGCCAGTGGGAATGCAAACTAGTTCAACCATTGTAGAAAGCAGTATGGAGGTACCTCAAAAAACTAAAAATAGAAATACCATTTGACCCAGAAATACTACTCCTAGGAATTTACCCAAAGAAAACAACTTTTCAGATTCAAAAATACATATGCACCCCTACGTTTATTGCAGCACTATTTACAACAGCCAAGATAAAGAAGCAACCTAAGTGTTCATCGGTAGATGAATGGATAAAGAAGTGGTACATATACACAATGGAATATTATTCAGCTATAAGCAACAAATCCTACCATTTGCAGCAACATGGATGGAGCTGGAGGGTATTATGCTCAGTGAAATAAGTCAGGCAGAGAAAGATAAGTATCAAATGATTTCCCTCATTTGTGGAGTATAACAATGAAGCAAAACTGAAGGAATGAAATAGCAGCAGACTCACAGACTCCAAGAAGGGACTAGTGGTTACCAAAGGGGAGGGGTGGGGGAGGGTAGGTGGGGAGGGAGGGAGAAGGGGATTGTGGGTTATCATGATTGTTGCACATGGTGTGTGTGGGGTCACGGGGAAGACAGTATAGCTCAGAGAAGACAAATAGGGACTCTGTGGCATCTTACTATGCTGATGGACAGTGACTGTAATGGGGTTTGGGGGGGACTTGATAATAACGGTGAATGTAATAACCACATTGTTTTTCTTGTGAAACCTTCATAAGAGTGTATATCAATGATACCTTTATAAAAAAAAGATCTACCCTTTTAGCAACTTTTAGCAAAGTTTTAAGTATATAATACAGCATTAACTGTGGGCACTATGCCATGAAGATGTCTAGCACTTACCTTGCATAACTGAAGCTTTGTGCCCTTTGACCCCATGCTCCCCCAGTTTCTGGAAACCACCATTCTCCTTTTTCCTTCTATGAGTTTGAGTATTTGAGATTCCTCATGTAAGTGATATTATGTGGTATTTGTCTTTCTGTGTCTGATCTATTTCATGTAGCATACTGTCCTCTAGCTTTATCCATCTTGTTGCAAATAGCAGGATTTCCTTCTTTGTTGGGGCTGAATAATATTCCATTGCATGTGTATATTCTGCATTTTCTTCATCCTTCATCAGATGCGCATATAGATTGCTTCTGCGTCTTGGCTCTTGTGAACAGGGCTGCAGTGAACTCAGGAGTACAGGTATCACTTAGAGATCCTGATTTCAATTCCTTTGGGTATATAATCCCAAAGCCAGTTGCTGGATCATATGGTAGCTCTATCTCTATTTTTTCTGTCTGGCTTTGGTGTCCGGAAAATGCAGGCTTCGTAGAATGAGTCTGGAAGCATTCCTTCTATTTTTTGATAAAGTTAAGGAATATTGGTGTTAATCCTTTAAATGTTTGGTCGAATTCATTTGTGAAGACATCTGACTGATAGAAATTTGTTGGGAGGTGTTTGGTTACTGATTCGATCTCCTTGTTTATTATCAGGCTGGTCAAGCTTTCTATTTCTCCTTGATTGTACCTTGGTAGGGTGTATGTTTCTAAGAAATTATCTATCTCTTCTAAGTTATCCAGTTTATTGGCATGTAATTGTTCATAATAGTTCCTTATGATATATTTTTTTATTACTTTGGCATCTGTTATGTCTTCTCTTTCATTTATGATTTTATTTGAGTCTTCTCTTTTTTCTCTAGTCTAAGAGTTTATCACTTTGATATTAAAAAAAAAACATTCTTATTTTCATCTACGTTTCCTATTGTTTTTCTATCTTTTATTTCATTTATTTCTGCTCTGATCTTTACTATTTCTTTCCTTCTGCTAACTTTGGGCTTAGTTTGTTCTTCTTTTTCTAGCTCCCTAAAGTTGGATGGTTTATTTGAAATTTTTTGTATTTTCTCTTTAGGTGTTTTTTGGTATTTCTTAGTACTGCTTTTGCTACATAAGTTTTGGATATTGTATTTTCATTTGTCTCAAAATATTTTCTAATTCCCTTTCAGTTTCTTCTTTAATCCAGTGGTTGTTCAAGAGTTGTTTAATATCCATGTATTTGTGAATTTTCTTTCCTTCTGTTATTGATTTCTAGTTTCCTTCCACTGTAATCAGAAAAGGTATTTGGGATGATTTCACTCTTCTTAAATTTGTTAAGACTTGTTTTATGACTCAGCATGGGATCTATCCACTCCTCTCACTCCCTCCTGGATTTCATGCCTTCTCTGAATTCCACAGAGCCATGTTAAGTGCCAAGAGTCAGCACCCCTTTTCCATAGGGCAGTGCACCAAGACAACAGGTGCAAGTTCCATTTCTGTCTCTCCCTCTTAGAGGAGTAGTCATGAGGTTGGGTACCTTCTCTCAATCCTGCAGAGTCAAGTTCATTTCTGAGATCCTTCCTGGCTGCTAAGAGCTGGGTGTCATTCATAGGAGCATGCAGGGCACCATCTGTGGGGGATTGTGCTTTTGGGGTTACACATGCCACTTGCTATGATCCTTTGCCCTTGTCTTTGTTCTTAGCTCCCTCGCATGATCTAGCAATGCTGATTTCCTCAGTATTCTGGGTACATCAAGGTAAACGGGGCTTTGGGACATTGCCCCAGAAGGCTGGGGAGCTGGACCCTGACTTGTTCTCTTTCTCCTGCAGAAGCAGCGGGATGGGGAATCTCCCTCGGCTCTAAGGGTTTTAGCCTGGGGGAGGAGTACTGTAAGCAAAGTGAAACATTTTCCTCCCCTTTGCAGTGAGGCTGGTCTTGCATTTTGTGATCTCCTAGGTTGCTAGAACCTTTCAGCTAGAATCCAAAGTTCTCACAAAAGTAATTTTGTCTGCAGATGGTTGTCAAATCAGGGTTTCTCAGGGGGAGATGAGGGCTGGGACCTCCTATTCTGCATCTTACTGATGACAGTACTGTCTCCATCCACTCTTGTAACTTTGCCCTTAGGAAAAAAAATAAACTTTACCCCTAGCCTCTGAGGCTGGAGGGGCCTGGCTCTGCCCCTTCCAGCCTCTGACCTCCTCCTGGCTCACCCTGCCCCAGCAGTACACCTTCCATCACCTCCCTCACAGCCAAGCTCCACAACGCCAGCATCTTGCTAAATTCTGTTCCCTATGCCTGGAAGATTTTTTTCCTGGATGTTCATTTTGCTGGCCCCCTCTCATCTTTTGGACTTCACTTTAAATGCCAGCTCTGGGACAGACTTTCCCTGTTTTCTCCATCTAAACAGTCCTTCCCAATCCACACATGATCCTCTTCTTTCTGTGTGCTTATCACAGTCTGAAATCCTCTCATGTGTTCACTCGCTTATCGTGTGTCTTCCCCAGCAGTATGTCAGCTCCAAGGGGCCGGGCACTGTGTCTGTCTTGTTTATCACTATACTCCCTGCCCATTCCCTGCAAATTTCTTTTAAAGTAACATTTCAAAAAGTAACACAACAGTCAATATAATGTGCTATACTTGACTTCGCCTTTTCCTATTTATGAATATGTAGCAGTTTCTGATTATAAATAATACTATAGTGAACATCTTTATGTATAATATTCTTCACCTCTGCCTCTTGTGAGTTTACTAAGCAACAGCCTCAAAAATAGAAATACTGGCTCCATCAAAGAACATGAATATTTTTAAGATGCCCTTACACATGACCACACTGCCTTCCTGAAAGTGGAACTGCAGTCCTAACACCCCCCCGCTGCCCCTGAATGTGAGGGCTGAGAGATGAGAGAACAGCCAAGCCTAGCCTGGCAGCACATGAATCATCTGGGGATCTGATTGAAACCCAGGTTCCCATATAGGTCTGGAAGGGGGTGCTGCCCTTCTCACTGCCAGGAGAATCCCTCCAGAGGCCCCTGTCCTTACGTCTTCCTTCCTGCTCCTTCCTGACAGTGTCTGGGTTCCATGCCGACACAGTCCCTGGGCACCTGTGCCTCTGCCTAGCCCCCCGCCCCCAGGCCAGCAGCCCCAGCAGGGACGCCTGTGCTTGTCTGCGCATGGCTTGCCTCAGGCCCTGTCTCCACTCGGCTCGCCATTCCAGGCTCCTTGACACTCGATGCTATGTGTGGTTCTTAGGGGGTTTGAGTTGGCGTTTCCACTAGGTGTGCGGTGAGCTTACCCACTTCCTATCCAGGATGCTCCCCTGCCCTGGGTGGGGTAGTGGACAGCTGCGACTGTTTCTCCTGCCTGCCCTCTTCCTTATCTTAGGCCAACAGTACCTCTTTTTTACTTAAGACTCCCCACCCCATCCTTTCCTAGTCCATGTGACCTGGGGGAAGTTAACCCTCTATAATACCAGAATCAAAAGGTGAATACATAACCTAGATCTTGCCAAACAGGAGATTTCATCCCCTGTGTTTCAGTAACCAGTTCAAGGAGGGACATGTGACCTGGACCCAGCAAACCCACACCAGGACTTAACAACAAAACATTGTGAGTGAGAAGCTCTCTCCCACTTCAGAGGGGCCACCAGGGCTACTACCTGCAGTTAACTGACCAGAGAGTGAGGCCAACATGGAAAGGTCAGCTAAAGTAATTCCTGGTAACATACATTGAGGCTCTGGATCAAGCCAGACCTAATGCAGGCATGATCTGGATGGGGGTGGGCCACAGTGGAGCTAGGACCAGGGCCTTGAAAGCACACACTAGCTTCACTTATGCTCACTCTGTGTGCCCAACACAAACTAAGGAGGGAAGAGGACTCCAGAAAGAGAAGCCCCAAGACTGCATGTGCCCACACATGCATGTGGGCACACTCCATTCAGGCCAGAATAGTGTAGGTCATGGTGGGAGACGGGAAGACTTGCAGCCAACACAGAGGGGGCCACTCCAGTCAAACGGGAGGGTCTTCCACGTTATTGGCATCTTCATATGATATGCAATTAGCTTTGAAACAAGAATAAAAATAAGAGACACATCAGGCAGCTATTAAGGAACTTGTGGGTGAGTCAAAACAGCACTTACGTGTGGCACAGCAGCCTCTTTCGAGTCTTTAAAAGGCCGTGTGCCATGCATACCGCCCTAAGGAGGAAATCGTCATTGTCAGTCACTCTCCTGCGCTTGCACAGGGCCTTCCAAGGCAACATCTCTGGGGGCCATGGAGGAGAGGTGGCCTGGTCAAGGTCACACCGCCCATGGGGCAGAGTGGACACAGGATGAAGGGTTTTTTATTGAAGCCCTGGGTTTGACTCACCACCAGAGGCAGTTTTCCAGGGAAGCTACAAAGGCAGAAACCACTGGGCTTTTGCTTGTACGGCCCCTTCTTACTTCGGAAGGGTCATTCTGGGGTTTTTCTTAAAAAGCACCACCTGAAAATAGAAAGTTCTATGCTTTAGGCCCCACAAGGTGCGGATCAACTTCACCCCAACCTGCCTGAGGCTGTTTCCCTCTTCCTCCGTTGCCTTTCAAAAACCCCAAACCTAAGGGCACTGTCCTAACACTTGAAGTAGGTACAGGAAGGCCTCCACATCCAGACTGTCTCTGCTCCTCCTCATTTGCAGTTTCTTCCCTTTTACTGATGATTTAGATACTCACTATGCAAATGACATCTTTGGAGACCCATTCTGTGAAATGCTTACAGGACTTTTCTAAGAGCTTCATCATCTCAGAACTGAAGCAATTGTGCCCCTCCCTGGGCCAGTGCTCCGGTCCAGTCTACAGAAAGGAAGAAGTCCCCCAACCATCCACCCAGTGGTCCATCTCCTGGCCTCAGGGGCCCCTGTCACCTTCTTCCTAACCTGTCAGGCCTGAAGGGGGTCTGGAGTCACAGTTGCAGGCTCCTGACTCAGTTTCCATCGAGACACCCCCTCCCTGCCCCTCAGGCCTTCTTGGACTTTCAGGGGCACCCCAGTCACAAGACTAAAGAGACAAGACACACCTGCCCCTTTACCCCAGTGCAGTGGAGCCCCCAAAGCTAGCAGCATGAGACAAGAGCATGGGAGCTCTCCAGGGGCTGGCACCCTGCTCACAACTACCTTAGGGCTCCTTACCTTTGTAAAAAAAAAAGAAAGAAGCCCAAATGGAGTCATTTGCCCCACAACTGAATTACAGTTTCAACCTGTTCCAGGAATGTGACCTTTTAACAGCCAATCAGGAATTTCCTGGCCAGCACCATGGAGGTACTCTGTCACACGGGCCTTCTCCATGCCCCCAAAGAAGAGGATAATCTGCATGAAAAAGTCCCTACTCTTTCCCCCAGGACGGTGACCTTGCCTGAAACCATCCTCTCTTTTCCTCTGCTAGAACTTCTCACCCACCCTCCTTCCTATAAAAACCTTCCATTTTGCTCAGCTCCTCAGAGCGTCTCCCTGCTTGCTAGATGCGATGCTGCCTGATGCATGAACTGCTTAATAAAGCCAATTAGACCTACAAATTTACTCAGTTGCATTTTGTTTTTTAACACCTTCCTTCCCAGAACAGATGATTCTCAGACCCCATGCCCCCAGAATTAAAGGGGACCTGTTAATCTTGGAGTTGCATGATAGATGTTAACAATTTTACAGAGCTGCTTGTAAATTAAGGTTAATAGTAATAATATATAATAACAGCAATTATTATTAGAACAACTAACATTCATTCATCACTTACCATAGTCCAAGCCCTACTCTAATCACTTTACATGTACTGACTCATTTAATCCTCACTGCGCCCTGGGAGGAAGGTAGTACCTTGATTTCATTTAACTTCTCTATTCTCTGTGGCTTCTTTGTTTTAATTGCAAAAGGAATATACTCTCGTCAGAGCAAATCAAGTAGTACAGAGGCGTGTAAAGAGCAAGTTCACGGTCTCCCCTACACCTGCCTCCCCTGCACCTGCCAATCTCCCCCTCTCCAGCCCTGCTCCATTTCCAATCCCCTGGTGTAACCAAGGAAGCAGTTTCACGTATAGTCTGTCCTTATGCTAAAATGTGCGAGCCCATATTAGAAGGCTCCCTTGGAATTATCCTCCCCATTCTGTGGATAAGGCAAATGCCACTCAGAGAGGTTAAGTGGCTTGCTGAAGGTCACACAGCAGGTAAGTGGAGGAGCTGGCACTTACTTGATCCCCAAGTTTAATGGCAAGGCCTGTGACCTTATCCACTAGCCTCCACTGGCCGTACAAACCCTATCAGCCTTGAACAAAAGGAGAAATAATCATCATACCTATAGAGAATAGCAGTGCACACTGAGTACTGATCATGGTAGCACTGCAGATACCTCATGCACATCCATCTAGACCTCCCCAAAGCCTTGTAAGGGGGTCCTATTATTTGTCCAGCCTGTCCCCCATTTCACACACAAAAGGACTGAGGCTTCGTGAGGGGAAGCCACTGGCCCAGGTCACACAGCTATAAGCAGTGACAGAACCGGAGGCGAGACTCAAGCCCTCCGACTATAGTCAGCCCAGGAAGGAAGCTGTGCTGGGAAAAGGCAGAGTTTGATCTTGCATCAATGGGCAGGATGGCCACTGTCTCCATCTTAAACTCACATGGACTTCTTACAGTGCTTAAAACCAGCCTCAAGGCCTTTGCACAGGCAGACCCTCCCCTACTCTCACCCCTAGCATGGCCTAGCTAATGCCTGCTCCTCCTCTCAGCTTCCCCAGCGATGAGCCATGAGGTAAATTCCAGCACTCGCCAATGCATTCCTGAAACCTGACAGGGCAGCTGGGGCACAGCACACATGGGATGAACATGTGCCCATGAGTGTGAATAGTGTTTAGTGAATTATGTATTCCTTCAGTGGAAAGGCTGTGCCAGGCTAAGAGGTGCCGTGTGTGAAGGACGGAGGGAAGGCTGCAATGCGGGAGGGCCATGGCTCACAGGCCTGGACCCCACAGAGGCACAGGCGGCAACGGGTTGGGCACATGGCAGGGTAGAAGGCAGGGCCAACCAGGATGGACGTCAATGGAAGGCAAAAGGAACCAGGACGGACAGCAAGCGCTTGTCCTGAGTCCAGAGCCAGACTTTGCAATTCCAAACGACCGCAGACTCCTCAGGAGCAGAACCTGAGGCCTGGAGGAGGAAGCTGCTCCCTGCCACCAGTGTGTCGACGGCAAGACCCAATGCTGGATGTTTGCTGGGGCTGCCCGGCAGGGCTGACTCTTGGGCTCCATAGGCAGTGCGGTGCTGGGCGTGGACACAGGAGTTCTGGAACCCAACCACCCCTCCCTGCTGTGCAACATTAGGCAAATCCTACCCACTCTGGGTCTCGACTTACGTATCTGTAAAAACCAGAGAAAGAGGTTTTTTGGAATAAGGCATAAATGAAAAGCAAATCTCTGTTTCTGGGTTTGACACAAGATAGGAGTAAAATAAATATTTTTGAACAAACACATAGATGAATGAATGAGTGGCCACCCTGTTCCCTCCTTCCACATCATTATGGCTTTGTGGTTTCCAGAAGCCGGAGGCAGCGGGCACTCGGGCCAGTGTGTGTGCCACCCGGTCAGCTCCAGTGGTAACAAGCCCAGAAGGTTTCCTCCTGTAAATGCTCAATCATAACAGATGTTCTGGCGACACAATCGATACATCCTGGATGGGGCTGAAGGCAGCCAGCTGGAACTTCAGGAATGGTCCAATCAAAGGCACCTGCCCTCTTTAAATGCTTCTGTTGTCCCCTTGGCGAGAATTATAAACTCTTTGGACAGATGATTTCCAGAAAGGGAGGATGGATTCAGAATAAGAATCACAGATCCAAACAGGCTCACCAAATCTTGAGCAAGTGTTAGATCTTCAACTGATCTAATCATCTCTCCTCAGGGGCTTGGGGATCCCCCCTGGGCACTGAGGGGGGCTGGTGGACAGGTCCTTGTCAGTGAGATCTGGAATTCTGGAAGCTTCCTTCCCCTAAGGCATTTTCTTACTCACCGAAATTAATCCTGCCCAGAGTTAATTATCTCACCTGCCTGAAAAAGGAGACTTGGTGAGGTCTCAGGTGATGGGGGTGGAGGGAGACCAGGGTGCACCCAGTGGAGACCCCCAGCTGTGGGGCCCCCCTGTCCTGGCAAAGCTGCCGCAGGACAGAGGGGCAGGTGGAGTCGGGGTCCCCAAGGGAAGTGACAACCCCACTGGGGTAGGCAGAGACAGTGGCTCTCCAGCACAAAACCTGTTGAAGGACTACAGGTTGCCACCTAGAGATCCCTGTCCCTGGAGGTATGCAAGAGTCTGGGCTGGTGGAGAGGGCGGGCAGAATTAGACAGGGACTGGACTGCCTCCAGGGTCCTTCTGGCCACCAGGAGCTGCCAGGCTGCTAAGACCTGACTATCCTCTGCGCCCCCGCCCCCGCCCCTGTAATACTAATATTTTAAAAGCAAGTCCAGAAAACTCCCACTCGCCAGTTAGTGGTACTCAGCTGAGAGGGGCCTGTGTCCTGTAGGCAAACTGGCTTCACACCACACGTGCTTCTGTTCGTGCACGCCTGTCATTTCACAGGAGGTATTCACACAGCCTGGCTTGGTGCCTGGTCCTGGGATGGAACTCAGAGAGCTGCCTGCTCAGGGCTCAGTGTATGTGTGGCTGTCAGAGGGGACAAAGGAGGGGCCAAGCATCCCAGGCTGGAGGGTCAGCAGAGGCAATCAGAGGGGCTCCTGGGAGGACACCCAAGTACAAACACCTCCTGGATAGGAGCACAAAACATGTCCTCACTCCTCCAGAGCTCAGGGTGGCATGCAAGGACCCCCAGATGCCTGCAGGCATGAAGAGTTGCTGCTCATCCCCATCGCTCATTTGCAGGATGCCCCACACAGAAGTTACATCTATGGATGCATCCTTCCTGCCCAAATTACATTTTGGAAAAAGAAATGTTTTGATGCTTTCTTCTTCCCTCCTTCCCTAGCTAAGTCCTCTGAGGACAGCAAGGGTCTCAGCCTCTAGCGTGCCAAGAAGGGTGGCAGCTGGGGAGCAGTTGCAGCCACAGCCAGGAGGCGCTAGAGAAGGGCTGAGCACACAGTAGGTCTGTCTTCCATAAGCAGTTGTTACATAAAGGAAAGAGGTAAGAATAGCAGTATAGCATGTGGGACGTGGTGCTGAGAAAGGATGGCCAGGCAATAGGGAGCCACAGCAGACTCTTGAGCAGAGGAGTGACAGGATAAAAATGGTGTTCCCCAAAGAGTAGTGTAGCCACCTAGCAGTGGTGTACAAAGTAGACTACGATAGGAGGGAAAATAGCAAAAATCATAATGACTAGCATTTACCAAGAGTGGGAGAAGTAACAGGTATGTTCTGAGCTCTTTATATCAGGACTTCATTCCTTCCTCACACAATAATGCTGTGAGGCAGTGGCTGGTAATGCCCCCTTTGGACAGATGAGCCAGGTGACCTGCCCGAAGTCACACTGCTGGGATGTGGTGGCCCCGGTTCCAAGCCTGGGCGGGCTGCTCTGGGGCCAGTGCACCAACCAGTCTCGCGTGCTCTGCTCTTTCCCAGCCTCGCATCTCCGGGGAAGTTCCTCAGCATACCAGACCTCGGTCTCCCCATCTATAAACTGGGAGTGGTAAGTGGCTATCTCTCAGGGTGGTTGTTGCTGACCCCGAAGACTACATATGATCTTTCCACTGTACTGCAGGCAAAGACTGCCCTTGGAGAAATCCTCACATGCCTCACTATTTTCAGGAGGGAGGAAAAAAACCTCAAGTGACTTCCTTGAAAGGCCACTTCTAACCTAACTGTCTGGCATTTTGAGGTTTCCCACCCACCCCCAAGAAAGATCTGGAAGGAATTACCTACTGTTGACAAATTTGGGAAACTTCCAAGGACTTTAGGATTCACCTTATGTTTCAGTTCTGAGTCGGTCACCTTGAAACAAAATCCAATACTCTCTTCAGATGGGCATGCTGTTAGGAATTTTTAATGTATTTCAGCCACGCTGAGTGTGTGAGGAAGAGGGTGGAGGCTCTGGCACCTGACTCCCCTCCCACTGGCACTGCTGAGCTGCTGACCCTCCGTGGCCCCTGGATCCCTGCTGTGGGGCGCATCAGGCCCTCCAGCCTCCCAGAGCCTGCAGCTCCTGCATCCCACCATCCCGTGCCACCTGCAGGAAGCAGGTGCAACTCAGCTCCCAAGTCAGCCCCTGTGTCTCAGGCCCTGGGGACCTGAAACAGAGCAGCTTCACCCAGCTGGTCAGGAGGACAGTTTACTTTGCCCAGATCCATCAGAGGAAACACCATCTATGGCAGTTACAGCCTTATGAAGTATATTTCTTAAATAATAAGACATGAAAGTTGAAATGACTCCTTGATCCATGGACTACAGAACGGATGCTGTGTTAGCAGGCAGGAAGCCCCCGTTATCTCATTGTCCATCTCCATGAGAGCTCTTGGGTCACCAGGTGCTCTGTCAGTGAGCAGGAACATTTTGAAAGGAATCTTTTTTCGGGCAGCAGATCTCAACAATGGGCTTGAAGTATTCAGTGAACCATATTGCCAACAGATGGGCTGTCATCCAGGCTGCGCTGTTCCATTCACAGAGCTCAGGCAGAGCAGATTTAGCAGTTCTTAAGGGTCCTAGGACTTACAGAATGGTACATGAGCTTCACTTCCTCATCCTCTGTGCGTTCACTGGAGCAGCACCTTTCATTTCCTTCAAGGACTTTCCTTTGCACCCACACCTTGGCCAACCGTGCACGAGGCCTGGCTTTCGACCTGTCTCAGCTTTTGCCCTGCCTCCCTCACTGAGCTTAACTATTAAGCTTCTGACTTAAAAGTGAGAGACACACGAGTCTTCCTTTCTACTTGAGCACTTAAGGCCACTGTAGGGTTATTAACGGGCCTAATTTCACATTGTGTCTCAGGGACTGGGGAGGCCGGAGGAGCGGCTGCGAGCTGGGGAACGCAGGTTGGTGGAGCAGTCAGAGCTCACACAGCATTTATTAAGTTTTCCATCTTATATGTGTATAGTTCGTGGTGCCCCCAGTGACAATAATAAGAGCAAATCACTGATCACAGATCACCATAACAGATGAAATAATAATGAAAATGTTTGAAATATTGCAATTATTACCAAAATGTGACACAGAGGCACGAAGCGAGCAAATGCTGCTGGAACAATGGAGCCGATGGACGTGCTCGACACAGGGTTGCCACAAACCTCAGTTGATAGAAACAGTCTGCTAAGTGCAATCAAATGAGATGTACCTGTACATGGTCGGCCCCAAGGCTCTCCCAAAGTTGAAGCCAGCATGTGCCCAGAGTCCTCACGCCCGCTTGGGCATCTGGCAGACGTGTCAAACACCCGGCCAAGGCTCAGCCCTTCCCAGCCTTCCACCTCAGCTGGGAGGCCATCCACCTTCACAGATGCTCAGGCCGGACGCCTGGGCCAGTGCCCGTCCCTCCCTGCCTCTCGCCCTCAGCTCCACCAGCCAATCCTGGGCTCCACCTTCAAAATCGCCTGGCATGTGCTCCTCCCTCGCCCATCCACAGCCCCACGGGGGCCGAAGTGCCACCAGCCCTCCACCGTACTGGCTGTGGTCACTCACCCTGCCTTCACCCCTGGTCTGTGGTCCACATGCAGCCGGACAAACCCCCAGACGTGTCAGGTCACATCCGTCCTCTGGTCCACACCGGCTGCGCCCCCCCCCTCCCACTGAGGCAAAGCCAGGCCTGCAGGGCGCCCTCTCTTCCTGCCCCCACTCTCCCTGCTCTTGCTGGTCTCTCCTTCTAGAAGGCTCTTTCCAGTGTCCACATGGCGCCCTCACCTCCTTCAGGTCTCTGCTCAAATGTCACCTTCTCTGTGAGGCTCTCCCTGACCCCCCCTCTCAGCACACTGAGCCCTGGGCAGTCTTGGTCTGTCTGCATGCAACACATGCCCTCCAACCCTCTGTGAGCCCCCAGGCACTGGCCAGAATACCAGGGTTTTCATCCAGGCTCTGCCACTTACTAGCTGTGGCTCCTTACTGACTGACTCTACGAGAGGCACTTAGCTGCTCTGTGTCTCCATCGCCTCCTGCACTCTCGGTTGCTGTGGAAATTAATTGAGTTAATACACACACTGGGAATACAGCAGGGGTCCCATTAGCTATTATCAGATTCACTACTACATGCTACTGGTCAAGGGCTCTGACCAGTGGTCAAGAATCTGGGCTCTAGCCCACCTTTGCCCCCACTCTGTGTGTAACCTTGGGCAAATCCTTTTCTTTATATGCCAGCTGCTAAAGACGGGGATTGGCCAAGAAGTGGTCTGAGTCCCTGGGGTGGTTTTAAAACATGTGCACAGAATGCTTGACATTCCCTTTTTTTCAAAAGGTGGAGCTGAATTTCTCCTTTGTTTGGACATCGGCTGGACTTAGTGACCTGGTTCCTACAGACAGAGCATGGCAGCAGTGAGGATGGGAGATCACCAGCCACGACAGCCACTGCCGCACCACGTTGCTCTCTGGGACTGCTCACGCTGGGGGAAGCCAGCCGCCATGCCGTGAGGACACTCAAGCAGCCCAGGGAGAGCTGGGTGTGGGGAGGGCTGAGGCCTCCTGCCACCAGCCACGTGGGTGACCAGCTTCGAGGCAAATCCTCCCACCCCATCCCGGTGTCCCACTGATACAGCCTTCCCAGTCTACCCCCGTGACACCTGGACTATAGTTCAAGGAGCCTCTCGGCCCAGCCACCTCAGAAACTATGAGCATAGGAAATGTTTATTAAGGCTTTAAGCCACTCAGTTTGGATAGTGTGTAATGCGGTGATAGACCACAGTACAGCCCCTCCCCCGCTGACACTCCAGGCCCTGGTGAGAGCCCCCTTCCTCCACCCCAGTCCTGGCCTGAGACCTGGGCGCCTCTTCCCCAGGCCACTTTGTGAGGTCAGCTGGAGCAACTGAAAGCCATTAGCGGGGCTCCCTCTGACCAGCCTATAAAGCAGCAGGAAAAAAAATTCTAAATACAGCTTTTAGGTTCTCATCCCTGAAGCAAGACCCAGACAGGCATGAGGTCCTGGGGTGGGTCCTGAGCGGCAGGGAGCACCTCCCAGCAGGCTGTGTGAAACCCTCTGCTGTCGGGAGACACCAGGAAACAAGGGGAGATGAAGCCAAACCAAAGTATACAAGGAGGCTGACCTGGGACAGACTGGAAACACAGACCTTCCTGCCTGGAACAGTGAAAACTCATGTATCTAGACCTTTTAAAATGCATCACTGAGCTAGCACAAAATTCAGGAAATAGATGAGATGAAAACAAATCAACTGATGCCTTGATAAAATGTGTTCTAGTCACATGATGGAATATTACTCGGCCATGAAAAGGAATGGAGAGCTGACCCACCCTATGACCTGGATGAGCCTTGAAAACACTGTGCTGAGTGGAAGAAGTCACTCACTATGGACCACATACTATGTGATTCCATTTACACGGAATGTCCAGCATAGACAAACCCACAGGCACGGAACATAGATCAGTGGTTGCCAGGGGCTGGGGGAAGGCTGGAATGGGTGATGACTGCTAATGGGTATAAAGTTTCTTTGTGGGGTGATGAAAATGTTTTGGAATTAAGTGGTGATGGCTGCACAATTCTGTGAAATATACTAAAAGTCACTAACTTGTACACTGTAAATGGGTGAATTTCATGGTGTGTGAATTTTATCTCAATAAAGCTGTCAGAACAACAGAACAGAACTGTGGTCCCTGCCAAGGAGGGTGCTGTAATGGAGGCTCTGCTCAGCAGGGACGCCAGGTGCTACACCTGCAGTGGCACAAGGCCAGCAGGCAGTGAGGAAATCTGCTGTGCCATCTCCACCCCAGTGGCGATCAGAGGGCAAAACAAAATCTCACCTGAGAACTCATAACAGCATGATGAGACAGGCCAAGGATGGCACAGAGCAGGGCTGGGAAGGACACCAGAAGTGGGCCCTTCCTCCTGTGAACCTATGGTTCAGGACATCAACAGCTTCATTTCCTGTGAAGGCATTAACCCTGACATACCCCAAGCCATGGGGGGCGATGCTGCAGAGTTTACCCATGAGGGACCGTCCCTCCCACTCCTCACCTCCCACCTGGGGAAGCTCTCTGGTCTTTATTGTGAATCTATCTGAGTGGCCCCTGGGTAATGTGAGACAGGCACCTGGCTGACAGCCTTTGAGTAGACAAAGGAGACGAGCATATTGCACTTGCCTGGACTGTCCGGAGCCGTCCCCTGCCAGCCCTTCTGCTGGTGGAGCAGCTGCTGTGCGCACGGCCAACCACACTGCCAGTCATGCTGTTGGCCGATCTGCGGTCCATACGACCAACCACACAACTGGCCATGCCATTGGCCTCAGGGCCTCCCACCAGGAGGAGACTGGGACCTTAATATGCTGCACAGTTGCTCCAGGACAAAACTGGCCAGCTGCCACCAGAGGGGACAGACACAACCCCCACAAGAAAAGAGGTAGCCTGCAACCTACTAGGGCTGGGGCTGATGGGATAAGACCACCACCACCACTTGCAGTGTGGCATTGCCTGGCCGCACTGAGATGTGTGTCCCTTGCGCATATGCTCCATGGGTCACAAGGCCCGGAGGACAGATGCTGAATGCCAGAGATCTATAAGATCCCCCAGGCCACCTGAGTCTTGGACCACCTCTCTGTCATGGACTCATTCATTTCTTCCTGTAAACAAACATCTGGGTGCCTACTATGTGACAGGTCCTGTGCTAGGTGCTGGAGCTGGACAGACACTACTCTCTGCTCTCAGGGAACTGGCATTCTGGGCATTGAGGTCACCAAGCAAATACAGAAAAGGGGAATTTCAGATTCTGGGAAGTGCTATGAAGTGGAGTGGAGGTGTGTGGTGGAGAGGGAGGGGTGGGCTCTTAGCTAGGGGACACCTCTCTCAGGATTTGAGTTGAGCTCTAAAAGATGATCTATGGAGGACCGCTCCAGGCAGAAGGTGACAGTCATGGAAAAACCAAATGGAGGTGAGTATGTTATCCACATGGGTACCAGGGGATAAACCCTTGAGGTAGAGGTCTGGGCTCTTGGATGTGGAACACAGAAGATCCACAAGCTCCGAGGGAGAATGAATGGTCAGTGAACACATGCGGAGATGTCCCACTTCACCAGCCATCAGGGCCACATGCATCACAACACGGTGAGATGCAGCTTGGTACCCACTAGATACAAAAATAAGAAGTGTAATCATTCCAAGTGTTGGCAAGGACTCGGAGAGACAAGGACTCTCACCACTGATGAGTGGGTTTAAATTGCAAAATAATGTAGTTGAAAAATCTCCTCTCTTATGACTAATTACACTCCCAGGAAGATGTTCAATGTAAACTTACCCTCAAGTGCACCAGGAATGTGCACAAGAATGTTCATGGCTGTGTCATTCAAAACAGCCTTGAAAGGGACACCAGTCATTGCCTATCAGTAGGAGAATGGATAAACAAACCATGGCAGTGGATGTAAGCTGCTGATAGCTATGTGAAGTAGCTATGGACACAGCTCAGTTACTTAATCAGGAACAAGAAATTAAAGTTCTAGAAGATAACATAGAGTAAAATATCTTTTAAAAAATAAAGTTAAGAAAGAAGACAAACCAGGACTTTTGGCTGCTGCTTATGATGGTGAGAGCTGGAAAGAGTGCTATTCTCACCCTTAAAAGAACAACAAAGGCAAGCCAGAAGATATGTTAATTCATAACTTTTTTAAGTTCATCACAGCTCAGGTGGCAAGCAATCAACAAACTCAAAATCTAAGAAAAGGCCAGCACCTCCCAAGAGAGAGGACATGAGCACTGGCTTACCTGAACTATTTGAAAATGCAATGGCTGATATTTTTCTACAATTAACGACATTCACTAACCCACAGAACCTGGAAGTTCAGAGGACTCCAAGTGGGTTAAATACAAAACAAAATCAAAGACTCCCTGGCACATCTTATTCAAACTGCTAGAAGATAAAGACAAAGAAAAAATACTGAAGGCAGCCAGAGTAAAAAGACATAGTACAGTAACTAGAGGACCAAAGAAAAGAATTACATCAGATTTCTCATAAAAATTATGCAATCTAGAAGACAATGGAGTGGCAGGCACAGAATGCCAAAAGAAAACTGTCAACCCAGAATTCTATACTCAGTGAAAATATCATTACACATAGTCTTACATAGTGATAAAAGGGTCAATTCTCCAAGATGACAACAATCCAAATGTGTGTTCTCAACAGAGTTTCAAAGTACATGAAGCTAAAACCCATAGGACTGAAAGGAGAAATAAACCCACAATTATAGACTTCAATAATCCTTTTTCAATAATTGACAGAGTAAGCAGAGAAAAAAATCAGTAATGATACAGAAAAACGCAAACACTATCAGCCAATTCACCCTATTTATGTTTATAGAACACTCCACCCAACACCAGAATATGTACCCATCCCTCCCTCTACCCATCCACAAACCCATACTGGGCATCTATTATGGGCTAGTCTCTGTACTAAGCAGGGATGTGCCAAGCCCCTCAAGGAGCTTATAGTCTAGTTAGGTAGACTTGCAGACAGATCATCCCTCCTACAGCATGGTGACCTGAGACAGATGGATGCAGAGGGAACAGCAGGGCAACTGAAGGGGGTAAAGCCCATATTTCCACACCTAGCACAGCAAAACCCCCCAGTAAATGTCTGATGAACAAATTTGTATTACTGGTTTTGAATGTTCCTGAAAATGATTTTAATATGAAACATTATGGAATTTGAATTTTTGAATTATGAATGTATTTTATTTGACAACATATTTACTATCTATCTTTCCACCAGAAATGTGGCTTTCATGAGAGTGACTGCTCCTGTCCTGCTCACTGCTATACTTCAGGACCTAAAGTAATGGCTGGTACATGGTAAGTTCTTTATAAACATTTAAATTCTAAAAGAATATATTGCCTTATAACATTTATGTATTCTTCAATAAACATTTATATGCCAAAGGAATGTATTTCCATGGGGTTCCTGGCCCTGATATCTCCCATTTTCAGCCATTCTCTTTGCCTTTGAATCTGTCAACCACTCTTGATCTGCATATTGGTCTGCATAGGGGGCATGTATTGGCTTTGCCCAACCAACATCCATTCCCTGTCTTCTGGTAACTATATTCTAACAATTTTGGTGGGAACCACATCCCCATCTGTGGGCTTCAAGTGGAGCTGAGGCCAGTTCTCCCTTCCAAGGATGGGCACATGGCCCTTTCTGGCTAGCCAGAGACCCATACTCATGTGCCACCACAGTTGGTCCAGGGATAATGATAATCGTAATAGTAGTAAAAATATTTATATGTGCCAGGTACTGTTTTAAGGATGGAGAAATTTAAAGATAATTAATAGATGCAAGAACGCATAAATGGAAATGGTGCATCAATAGACAGATGATTAGATAAACATAATTATAATCGAATGGATGAATAATGAATGGAGAGACAGATAGAGGGATGGATGGACAAATGGAAATGCCCATGGAATATTCCCAACCAAGACCATATTCTGGGCCATTAAAAAAAAAAAACCTTTACAAATTTAAAAGGATTAGAAAGAAGTTAAACAACCACTTCCATATCACCCAGGGGTTAAAGAAGAAACCATGAAGGAAATCCAAAAATATTCTAAATTAAATGAGAAAGAAAACAAAACATCAAAATTTGTGAGAAGCAGCCAATGCAGGGCCTAGGAGGAAATTTATAGCAATAAATGCTTATATTAGAGAAGAAAAGGTCTCAAATCAAGCAAATCAAACCCAAATCAAGCAGAAGGAAGAAAATAATAAAGTTCAGAAGTCAATGAAATCAAGAATGAAAAAACAACAGAGAAAACTTGTGAAGCCAAACTGGAAAAAAAAAAACCCAATAAAACTGATAAACCCATAGGCCAGGGTCAGCAAACTCTTTCTATAAAGAACCAGATAGAAAATATTTTAGGCCTTGTTGTTCACATATAGTCCCTACCACATATTCTTGTTTGTGTTTTATTTTGTTTTTAAACCTCTAAAACTGGGCCATGGGCTGGCTTTGGCCTACAGACTATAGTTTGTTGACCCCTGCTCTAAAGAGTCTGATCAAGAAGAAAAAGAGAAAACATAACTAACAAATAAGGAAATACTAGGGACAATTCTACATCTATAAATGTGACTACTTAGATAATATGGGCTAATTCCTTAAAAGACACAAACTGTCCAAGTTCACTAAAAAAGAGTTAACATAAAGAGTCCTATATCCTAATCTTAGTGAATTCTTTCAAACATGTATGGGAGAAATGACACCAGTTCTACACAAACTCTTCTAGAATATACAGGGAGAAATCACTTCCCTACTCATTTTATGGGGCTAACATTTACCCTGATACCTAAACTAGACAAAGACATTGCAAGAAAGAGAACTACAGACCAATATCCCTTATGAACACAGACACAAAAATGCTTAAACTATTACTGGATAAAATTCAATAAGGCTAGTTCAACATTTGAAAATTTACCAATATAAGTCACCATATTGACAAGCTAAGAAGAAAAGTTAATTATCATATCTATAGATGCAGAAAAAACCTTGATAAAATTCGCTGATTCATGATAAGAACTCTCTGCCAACTAGGAATAGAAGAAAACTTACTCAGTCGTATAAGGGCATCTATAAAAACCTACAGCTACCATCCTATTTAATGGTAGAAGAATGAAAGTTTTCCTCCTAAGATCGAGAATAAAGCAATTATGCCTGCTCTCACCACTGCTATTCAACATCATTCTAGAGATGTGAGCCAGTGCAATAAAGCAAGAAAAGAAACAAAAGCATATACAGATTGGACTGGGAGAAATAAAATGGTCTCTATTCACAGATAACATGATTATTTAAGTTAAAACTTTCAAACGGCACACAGAAAAGCTGCTAGAACTCATAACTGAGTTTATTAATGCCACAGAACATAAATTCAATATATAAAAGTCGGCAGCTTTCTACATATGAGGGATGACCAAGTGGAAATTGAAATAAGAAAAGAAAGGGCATGATCAACACAAATGTAGTTTGGGGGTGCCTGGGAGTTGGGATGGCAGGACTGGATGGGAGAAATGTAGAGAGGTAGATGCAACTTACTCATCATGTTCTAGTTGCTGTTTAGGGCAATGGGGTCACAATTGTGACCAGGTGGACAAGCAAGTAAAACCAAAGACTGAGAAAAATATTCCCCAGGCCCTAGCCAAGACCATAGACTCCATAGGTTTTAGGTTTGGAGGATATGAGGGGCCACCACTGTGGCAGACCAGGCAGCCTCAAAAGTTTTCTGTGTACAGCTTTGGGGTAGTGAATCCAGGTGCGAGTTCTGGTCCTGCTCTGACCTGCAGCATGAATTTAGACGAGTGGCTTGACCTCAGTTGCCGCATCTGTCACCAGCAGTGATCATATAGGCAGGTGTGAACAGCCTCTGCCTACCTGGGCCATGGGCTGTCAGATGCTCTTGCTCCACAGTAGCCTTCCCAGCACGTACCACCACGGTTCCATCCGCACATTCCCCTCTGCACTGCCCACCCCTCCCGCTCCTGACCCACTGTTGCCCCTCTCACAGAGGCAGTGATGTTCTCACCTGCTATTATCCACCAGCCCACTGCAGTAGGGCTTGCATGCCTACCATGACATGGCCTTTGTTAAAGTCACCACTGTCCGCCTTGCTGCCAAGTTCAGTGGTCACTTCTGGCCCTCCAGCAGCCCTGGCCATGGCTGATCCCTCCCTCCTCTGGGACCTTCTCCTCTCTCAGCTCCTTGAACCCCACATTCCCCTCATTTCCTCCTCCCCACAAGGTCTCCAGATGTTGGGGAGCCCAGCTCCAGCTCAGAGCCCTCCCTTAGTGACCTCACCTACCTGCAGCCTTCAAACAGCCTCTCCACGGGATGAGGCTCCTTTCTCTCCAGTCCCAGGCTCTCTCTGATTCCCATGCTCTCACCCAACCTGCTGTGCAACAGCAGCTGAACCTGGGAGCCTCCTGGTCATCTCAAGTTCATGCAGCCCAAACCACACTCCTGTTCCCTCCACATCTCAGTACCTGGTGCCACCACCCTCTGCTGAGCGAGCCAGAAGCATCAGTCCCAGGAACTCTTTTTCTCGTCCCCCAACACCCACCCACTGCCAAATCCTCTCAATTCACCCATAGGATGCACTCCAGGTCCCACCATGAGCCCACCCTTGCTTGAACGAGCACTTCCTCAGCCCTGCACCCTGCAGAAGTTATTTCCTAGAACATTCCTCCCTTGTTTGTTTAAAGGGCTGGCACCCTCTCATCCTTCAGGTGTCAACTCAGAGAAGCCCTCCTGACCCCTGCCCTCCCTTGTTACACCCTGCCCCACCTCCTTGCTTCCTAAGCTCCTGAAGCCATCCTGTTTCTTTGTGCCCTCTTTATTCTGTGCCTTCTGCTTGGAATGCCTGCTCCAAGAAGGCAAGGGCCCCCTGCACGTGCGCAGCACAAGGCCTAGCACTGAGCCTGGGGTACAAGGTCACAGTTAATACTTGATTATGAATGCACCTTGGCAAGTATTTCATTATGCATGCATGCACAACGTATGGTCATGGGTGAAATGACAGCTTGATTATTTCCACAAACAGGGAGATCACTACGTATGGGAGACAGCTCATGTCATGGGTGGACACACCCCCAAATAAAGGCTGGAATGTTACTATAGCTAGGACTGTCCACTGGGCAGACTGAGGTCCAGAGAGGCAAGGAGGTTATCTGAGGTCACAGACAGCAGAGGACGCCTTAGAGCCAAATGCTCCTTCCCCCGCATCCTCACATATGAAAAGCCCCTCTGACATGCTAGGGGAGCCATTCTCTTTGGGATGCTGGCATGGCCCTGGCCTGGACGCCAACTGCCTGGACGCCACTTTTCCAGGCATATTTCTCTGAGTTCCTTCCCAGGGCCACACTGCTGCAGGGCATCTGCCCCCAGGAAGGCCCAGCCCCACTGGGGGTGCCCTTCTGAGGAAATAATGGGCAACGGGGCCCTGACATCATAATTCACTTCTGGCTTGTAAACTTCTTTAGCCAAATTTGACACATTCAGCGAGATTGAAAAGAGGTGATCAGCAAGTCTTGTTAGCACTAATGCGAGAGAGGATTTATTGCTCTGTTCTCCCCTCCCCTACTGGCACAGGGGGGAATAATCACAGCTTCTCTGGAAGGTTCTGGAAGCTGCAGTAACCAGGCATGTGGCCTCGAGGGGGCTGCCAGCAGCCTGGCCCTGGGCACCGAGCAGCCACTCAGGGCCCATCTCAGGCCCCAGGCAGACTGTTCCTGGAAAGGAAGTTCACACCACAATACAACTTCTGGTCTTTAAGATCTGTTTTGGGAATATGAGTGTTCTTTCATAAGAATATAACAATGTCCTTAAATGTAACTAAGGAGGAGCTACTCTCCTAAATGCAAATCATTACATCAAGGGATCAAGTTCATCCTCTCTGCCTTCCTTCCTTCTTAGAGGAAAGAAACTCACTTTCTGGGGAACTTACTTTGCCTTGGGCCCTTGGCCTGGAGCTTCCAGCCATGTAATCCAAACTACTCCTGCCAGGGACCCTGATGGTTAGGGCTCAGAGCGGCTTCCACACTGTCCCCAGGCCCAGCACAAGGCAGTGACCTGGGCCAACTTCCACTTGAGTCTGATGGACACAAAGTGTTCATGTAACTTGAACCATGGAAGTCAGCACAATATATTCTTGTCATTCTTAGAGCTAAGTAGGGTACGTGGCACATAGGAAGTGCTCATAAATAGCGTATCTGTGAGAGAAACCACCAGCATGGCAGAAGTGAGCCAAATATGAAGACAGACAGACACCAAGTGCAGATGAATTTCTTTGAGGCCTGGATCAAGCCTTCCCTGAAGCCAGCATTGCCCTGGAATTCTCAGTCCTGTGAACTAACAGCAATCCACACTCCTCTCCATTCCCTGTTTCCTGTTTAAGTCTGTTTATATGGGCCTGTCATTTAAAACAGAGTTCATAGGACTAAATGTATGTAGGCTTGTCTGCATGTTCCTCTTCTGACCTCTGGTTCCAGCTGAGGACATACACTCCACTTTCCCTTCATCCTCCCATACCATGTTCCCATTCCCTGAACCTTCAGTCCTTCCCTTGTTCTCCAGACAATTCCTTTCCTTGTTTCTAATGCAGATACTGGCTGTTTCAGAGCAGGGCTTTGAATGTACTGAGCACATTCCTTACTCAGGGCCTTTGCACATGCTGTTCCCTTGACCAGACCATCATGTGCCCGTCTCCCTTTCTTCACACTAGACTTGGTTAAACATCACCCTCCAAAGAAACCCACTCCAGGCCACCAGGTTGTAGAGGGCCTCTCAGCACCCATTACTCTAATGCTTCCTCTGCTTGTTTCCTTCACTGCCCTTAGCACCACCTGAAATTATGTCCTGTGTATTTACTTGTGGCCTATCTGCCACCCACTGGCACGGCAGTGCTGTGATGGGGAGGCCAGGCCCATGTCACCCCCATCACACCCAGTACCATGCCTACCTCAGGGTAGAAGCTCTATAAATATTCCAGAGCTGGAGTTTGGAAAAGATCTTTTCTTAGATCGTGAATTGTGATCAAGGAAGGAACAGTGACAGAATCTGTATAAATATGATCATTACCAGAAATGAAAAGTCTGACAAAAAGCATATTTTCTACTGCTTAAAATACCCCACACCTGGAAAGAAGTCATTTGGGGGGTGGGGAAAACTGGGAAATTTGGGCTCTTTTTCATTTTAAAGACACATCTACTTTGTAGTTCCTTTTAAAAAAGAATCAATAGCTTGGGTTGGAGGCTCCTGGCTCTCTGAGAAGTCCCACTGACCCTCCTGGCTGAAGTGTCTGAGGCCCTTGCGCACACAGAAGCGTCTGGAGAAGGGGCTGCCGGCCTCCGATGACCCACGGGCACAGCGGAGCTGGCCTGGGAAGCCGCCGCGGGTGCCCCCAGCTGGGAGTTGCTGGCTCCACCGTCGTGCACAAGCTTGAGTGGTGTTTCCCCATCTGTGACACAGCACCCTCCTGGGTGCCGCGTGGGCACCCAGGAAGGACTTGAACCCTTTGGCAGACCCAAGGTCCACTGGGGATTTATGTTTTAGCTGGAATCAAGTCTTCCCTGGGCCCTTCTCCAAAATCCTAAAGGAAACAGACATCCAACAGCCAGGGATGGAACCAAAATCCCCTTGAGGCATCAGATCAGGGTAAGCACAATCAGATGCTATAGAAATCTCCTATTATCAAGGGGCCCTGGACTTTACTGTCCATTAAGTCTAGTATATATACGTTGGCAGAGAGTGGTTGGCAAATGGAATATCCGGACAAGGTCCTTCATCTACCTATCCACTCATTTATCCTTCTTTCCATTCATCCATCCATCCATCATCCATCCTTCTACCTACTAACCATATATTAACTCTGTGCTCATCTACCTGTAACTCCCATCCACTTACCCACCCATCCATTTACCCACCTACCCTTCCACCCACCCACCATCCAGACCTCTACCCTTCCACCCATCCACCCATCATCCATAACTTACCTGTTCATCCACCCATCCAGCCACCCACCCAGCCATCCATCCACAAGCCCATACTGGGCATCTATTATGCGCAAGGCTCTGCACTAAGCAGAAATGTAATTTGAATATGATTTTAATATGAAGCATAGGATAAGCATTTCTGAATTACAAACATATTTTATATGTTAAAGTGTTCATTGTCCTTCTCCCCTCCCCCACTACCACCACCGGAATGTAGTTTCCAAGAGAGTAGTGGCTGCTCCTATCGTGCTCGCTGCTAAACCTGGGATTTAGTGTGATGGCACATAGTAGGTACTCAGTAAACATTTACAGGCTAAATAAACTTCTCCCTGACCCTGCCTTTGTCTCCTATTTTCAGCCATTCTCTTGGCCTTAGATCGCGTTAACCACTCTTGGTCGGCAGATCTGCCTTTCAGAGCTTTTGCAGGATCTGAAAGTCTAGTTCTCCGTCCTTCTGTGCCCAGTCATGGGCGTCTGTAGGCCCAGCCAATGCAGAGGGCCCTGCACTCTGGAATTACCACCATGGTTCAGGGTTCTTACCCCTGAGCAGTAAGAGTAGAAAACACCAGTTCTTTGCCAGGCACTGTTTTAAGAACTTTCCATTTACTAACTCTGTTAACCCTTATAAAAACAAAAACCCTATAAAGTAGATGTGCTATTACTATCCTCATTTCTCAAGTGAGGAAACTGAGGTCCAGAAAGGTTAAGTGACTTGCCTAAGGTCACACAGCTCTTAAGTGGCAAAGGCAGGATTTGAACCCTGCTGTCTGGCTCCAAAGTTCAAACTCTAAATTTCCATGACTTTTGAGCAAGGGCCAAAGCTACACAAATGAGAGTCGGTCCCCAGAGATGGGCTCAATCTACAGAAAAAGAGGTATCCTCTTTCCACTCCAAGCCTGGAGCTAATCAGAGGGTGACAGACAAAGGAGCTCCAGGGGAGGAAGCAGCTGGAGGCAAGCAAACTGGGAGGGAAAGAGAGGCAGGGCCCGCGCTCATGCCCCCGGATCGTCCGTGCCTGACGGCTGTTTGCAGTTTTCCTTTCCAGAGGTCCCAAATTCCTTCACTGAAATTTTAGTGGGCCTTTATGTCCCCAGGAGTTGGGTTTCTGTTCAGCGGATAAGCTAGATTGTTTCCACTTGCTTTAAGCCTGGGGTCCAAACTTGCCACACCCTTCATGAGGAGCTTAGACCCTGCATGTCGGCTTCTGCCCAGTCTCTGCTGCCCGCATCCCCCAATCCTTCCAGCGGTTGGTCATGCCCAGACCTAAGCCCACCCTGCAGCAGCCCCACCCCATCTCCGGTAGGCCTGGGGGAACTGTGCCATCCGGCCCTAAACTGATAAGCGGGGCCCCCTGGAGCCCACCAGCTCCCCACACTGCAATCTCCCTGTGGCCCCTGATATCAGCTCCCTCGGTGCTAATGACTTTCTGCCTCAGTTTCCCTTGCAGCCCTACAGCATACCCCGGCCTGCAGACACTGCCCTGGGGTGGGCTCTGTATCCCATTCCCTAGATGCTGGTTATCCTGCTCCGAGCCAGTGGGCCCACACCTCCCTCCTTCTGCAAACACCTTGGTCTAGAAACTTCTAAAGGCCTAGCCCCTCCTGCCCCACCCAGTTGGGATCCTTTCCCTGATTCCATCCCTCCCTGCCTGCCTCTCCTTTGCCGTGACAGGCCCTCTGAAGACCCGTCCCAGAGCACACCCCCTAAGCTTTCCCTGGCACCTGCTGGCAGGGACAGTGAAACATAGCTCAGAGCAGAGGAGGCACTGTGGCCCCTTCTGCCATGTGGTCACGAGGGCCCCGTCAGCGCCCACCCCCTGCCCTGGGCTCCTGCTGCCCACGCACCTTTGCTCTGCTGTCCCCTGTCTGCAGTGCCGCTCCCTCGTGCCATCCCACCCAGGTCTCAGAGGCTGCATGTCCCGGCCATCCTCTGCTGGACCCTGCCTGACTTTCCCCATGGCATCGGCACTGTGGGAAACAACCTTCTTTATCTGTGGATCACTGGTTGTCCACTCTCTCCAATTGGACTTGGGCCCCTTGAGGACAGACCTTGATCTACCCTGATCGTCGCCTTATCCCGGCATTGGTAAGGTACACAGTAGGCACTCAATCACTCTGCTGAATGAAAGGATGCCCTGCTCTGGGCCTGCTGTAGTGGGAAAAGAAGGGGCTGGCTGCCCTGGCTGCTGAGTGGACCAGCCAGCATCCTGGCTCACAGATCTGAGCCTCTCTCCCTTCCTGAGCTGCCTGGAGCTCCCTGAGAGCCACTTGAATGGCACCACCACCTAGACAGGCCCCCAGTGCAGAGCTCGGGACAGCAGCAATCCCATCAGAACGAGTCCCAGACACTGTGCCCTGAATGGGGGCACACCTGTCCATGTGCTGAAAGCACCTGGGTGCGCAGCCCTGCGCTGGACATACCAGGTCCCCACCCAACCACAGTGGAGGGACCCCCACCATTCACTTTCAGAGGCGGGAGGTGGCGTGACTCACCAGGGTCACATGGCCAGGGAGCCGTGCAGCCCCGGGGAAACCCTGGCTGGGAAGAACAGGTGGCAAGACAGCCCACAGAGGTAGTAATGTCTCCCCTTCGGACGCCCTATGACTCCACAGTTCTTCCAATGGGTGCGGCTAAGTGGCCCTGTGCCATCACATGAGAGCCAGTGGCTGGGGCCTCAGAGAAGCCAGAGGGGAGCCTGGAAGAGCAGCTCTCAGGACAGTAGCACCACTGTCCACAGGAGGACAGAACATCAGGCATGGAGCTCAAGCAGAGGGCCGACCTCCCTGGCCTGCAGCCCCGACAAAGCCCCTACATGCCAGCCCAGACACGAGCACCAGGTGGTGGCTGCCGCTCTCTGGTGGCAGGCGGCCCAGCTGAGGACCTAGTCTTGCTGCTCTCAGTCAATTCCTGAGATCCTCACCCCACTGCTGACTCCCGACTCAATTTCAGTTCCTTTCTGCCCTTGGCAGTCCCCAACCCAGAGCGAGAACCAGTTCAGAAACTGCCCAGGTGGCCCAGAGCCCCACCTGCCCTGGCCAGGTGAGCTGGCACCGGGGACAGCACCCACCTCGCGGTCAGGCAACCTCCTGGCCTCCCCACCGCAGGGCCGCCAGCCCCCGGCACCTGCACGTCTGTCCCTCAATAGCCCGTCTAGAGCCACGACACCTCCCAGCCCTGGGCTGGGCCCCCCTGCATGCCCTGCCCTGGACGTGCACCCACCTGCAGTAAGGGGCCCCCCGTGCTGAGGGGCAAAGCCAGACCCCTCCTCTCTCCTTCCGCTGCTCTCCCTGACGGGGTCGCCTGCCTGGGGAGGAGTGGGGTGCTCACATCCCTGTAACCCACCCACCTCCCTTTCTACTGGGCAACAGACTGACTCTCCCTACGACTTAACACCGTGTGATAGATAGTTCATGTTTGAATAGCAAGGGAATATAGGTTTTACATTGCCTGGAGCAAAATTAAGTTTTCCCTTCTATGTTATTTATATACATAAAAATGTAAGTTACTTTAAAGTCAGCCATAAATGGATAGTGCAAATACACTAGAAGGACAAAAATCATCGAGGGACCCCCAGACAGGAGACAGATCCACGCTCTCTCCTGAAGGCCTTTCAGCCTGGCCAAGTCCCTGGCCCCATCCCTGCCCCACCAGCCCTGCAGGAGGACGGGGACGTTCCTGGGCCCTTCTCCACTGTGCCCCAGCGCTGAACAGAGCACTCGGTCCAAGGAGCACGCCCAGCAGATTGATGCGCGCCTCCCGCGACCTTCTGCCCGCAGTGCCGGCTCCCACCCACCCTGCTTCTATGCCCCACAGCTCCCGCACATTCTAAGCTTAGACACAGAGCCTAACACTGGAGCTTGCATCTTAGGGTAAAGAGCCCACGGCCCCACCCCTACAGGAAAGAGTTGTGAACATGACCCATACAGCTATGAAATCAAAAGCTTACAGCCCAGAAGCACCCTGTTCACTTTTGTTTATGTTTTTGAAAATATTTACTGAGTTTTATAAAGTCGGCGCCCAGACCTTTCTAGAACCAGGCACTGTCTGGGGCCACCTTTCTCCATTCCCACTGCTGTTCTTGTGGTATTTATTTATTTTGCCTTCTGCGAGCCCCAGGGCCCACCCACAGCTGTGTTTCTGGGCACTGTCTCCATCTGGGCCTTTGAGCACTTGTTTAGTTACTGTCTTGAAGGTCCTGGACCCCAGGGCAGTCCGCACACTCCAGAACAGCAGTCCTGGTGGTTCAAATCCGGAAACACTAGAGTATCAGTGGATAAAGAGCAGCAGCCTCGGGCCCCCAGGTGCCCCTCCCCTGGGGACCCAGGACCTACCAATGAATCAGAATTAGCCCGTGGTGCAGAGAGCCACCACTGACCCTTTGTGAATGGTCGGCACCTTGGAAAGCACATCGCTAAATAGCTGTAACATGCCACCCCACCCCGTTATGCTGTCTAAGCTACATTTATTCTGGAAGCACGCTTTCTCTGGTGGGCTGCGGGTGAGTCGGCTCAGGTGCAGGGGGCTGAGGCTGATGGAGAAGGATGGTGATGAGGAAATACAGATGCATAATGGATGGGATGCACAGTTGGGCAGTGCCCTCCTGGAGGCTGTGTCTGGAGGCCTCAGGGGAAGCTGGACGCTGGCCAGAGGCAGCAGGCCCTAAGGCACACCTGCCCAGATGCGTGACTCTTGGAAAGGCACCTCTGTGCCCTTGCGAGGCTTTCGGTGGGCTTCAGTGACAGGCCATCCAGGCCACCCTCGGCCACACAACCCCAGGGCACATGGGCCCCGGGAGCAGCTGCGTCCCAGAGGACAGAGGAGGGCAGAGCAAGGCAGTGCAGACTTCCTTTAGCTCTTTTATTACTTTTGTCCTTTTTTATATTAAATCTCTGAACATGGGATGCCAGGGCCTAGAAGATTCCTGAGGTCATTTGGCTCAATCCTCCCCTGGATGCTTCAAATTCCTTTTTGACTCACTGACTTTATAAACTTAATAAGTATTTTTCAAAAACAAAAACAAAAGTGAACAGGGTGCTTCTGGGCTGTAAGCTTTTGATTTCATAGCTGTTTGGGTCATGTTCACAACTCTTTCATGTAGGGGTGGGGCCGTGGGGCCCTTTACCCTAAGATGCAAGCTCCTGGCTGTGTGAGCATGTGCTCCGCAGTAGCCAGAACAAACTCCCCACCCTCCAGCCCCAAAAGCCCCTTCGGAAGGGATGGGAGCTGCAGAATTTTCCATGCCCATGAAAGGTGCTGGGAATCATTCCATTAGCCTCTCGAGACAACCCACGTGTAGTTCATTATCTCCATGCCGGCTGTCACAGTCCTCTTTCGATTGAAGCTGCACGTATGCATTGCCGTCCTGGCCAAAATGCTGGTGCTTCCCCACGTGGCTCATCCCTATTCTTGCATTTGCTGTAAAGATAGGAGCGGCCTCAACAGAAGGTGGGAAGTACCGGCAATGCCTGGGAACAGGTCTGTTTCCTTAGTTACCAGCGACTTTGAGGACTGTTGATGGCTTAAGGACGTCCTCATAATGGGCTAGACAGAGTTCCAACTTCCATTCTAAGGATTAAAACAAAACAAAGTGAAATGAAACCATGCACAGGCAGGAGACCAATTGTCTGTAATAACCATCCATTTCCAACTGGCATGAAAGAGGCCCTTCAGGCAAATACGAGCCCTATAAACAAACCATGAGCCACCCAAAAGCCCAAGACCATAATAATGATAATTATTATTACTGTTCTTATTATAATAGTAACTTGGCACTTTGTACTATAAACAAAAACCATCACAGACATTTAGAGAGAGCTTGCTCTGTGCTGGCTGCAGCCAAGACACGCTCACTCTTATCAGCGAGATAAGTGGACCACAATTCAAAAACCATGTAATGGACCTAAATATGAAGCAGAAAAGTTAAAACCTAACTCAGCATGGGAGGTCAAAGAGGGCTGCCTGGAGGAGGCAGCCTCTCCGTGAAGCCTTGACAGAATAAACAGACATTTTGTAGGCAGAGGAGCAGGAAGAGTTCCCCAAGAATAGGGAACAGAGTAGGCAAAGGCCCAAGGGCTGGAGCAGCATGTTGCATTGGGGGAACGGCAAGGTGGTTGGGCGGAACACAGCTGGCGAGGCAGGCACAATTATTTATTATAGTGTGTGTGTGTGTGTGTGTGTGTGTGTGTGTGTGTGTGTGTGTCACCTGAGGAGGAATTGTGATTCCATTCAGTCTCAAAAATATTCACTTCCAATTGTAAAATAAATAAGTAACCGGGATGTAATGTATAGCATAAGGAATATAGTCAAAATATTGTAACAACTTGGTATGGTGATAGCTGGTACCTAGAATTATCATGTATATAAATGTTGAATCACTGTGTTGTACACCTGAAACTAATGTAATGTAATACTGTGTGTCAACTACCCTTCAATAAAAAATAATTATCTAAAAAAAAAAAAAAATATTCAGACATTATCAATTACTTCTCTGCTACCCCATCAATCTCAGCTTCTAGAACACCTATATCAGAGCCACTCAGCTGGCATCCATGTCCCCAAACTGGCTTTCCCTGTTAATTCTTAGATAAAGAAGACATTCTTAGATGAAGAGATATTCTGGGCCGTGTTCTGGGTAATTCCTCAGCCCTGGTTTCAAAGCTACTATTTCTCTCTTGATGGGTTTCTTCGTTTGGCCATCTCTGGAGGTTTTACTACTATTATGTCCACGGTGATGTTTTTAAGTTTTAGGATGGCTCATGGGTCCTTTTTCATATGTACCCTTGCCTCTTTTGATACCTGTTTCAATTTCATAACTGTTCTTTTCTTGGACATTTCTCTGCCGTTTTCTGCTAAGGTCTCTTGTTATGGGTTGAATAGTGTTCCTCCAAAAAGGCAGGCTGAATCTAGCCCCCGGCACCTCAGAAGGTGACCACAGGGCCCTTGCAGATGTAATTAGGTAAGATGAGGTCAGCTGGGTGGGCCCCTAACCCAGTAGGACTGGTGTCCCTATAAAAAGGGGGTTAATTTGGACAGACACACATGCACAGAGGGAGGGTGATATGGAGGCACAAGAAGACAGCCCCATGAGGGTGGAGATGGAGACTGGAGTGATGGGTATGCAAGCCAAAGAATGCCGAGGACTGCTGGCCACACCAGAAGCTAAGAGAGAGGCCTGGACCAGATTCTCTCTTAGAGCCCTAGGAAAGGCCAGCCCTACTGACATGCTGATTTGGGACTTCTAGTCTCCAGAACTGAGAGAGTAAACTCACAATTCGACAGTACAAAACCAGACAGTTCAAATAGAAAATGGGCTGAAGACAAGAACAGATACATCACCTAATAAGATATACAGATGGCAAATAAGCACACGAAAATGTTCAATAGCTTTAGCTATTAAGACAAATGCAGATTAAAACCAGCATGAGCTATCACCACTCACCTATGGTAATGATGAAAATAAAAAATAGCGTAGCACCAAATGCTGGAGAGAATGCGGTAGGAAGGTAAAATGGGTGCAGCCATTCTGGAAAAGAGTTGGGGAGTTTCTTAAAAAAAAGAAAAACTACATGTACAGCTATCATACAAATCAGCAACTGCCCTCTTGGGCATTATCCCAGAGAAATGGAAACCTACGTTCACATAAAAGCCTCCACACAAACCCTCATAGCAGCTTTATTTGCAATCGCCCCAAATTGGAAACATCCCAGATGCCCTTCGATGATTTATGGTTAAACAAACTGTGGTCCTTCTGAACCACAGACTGCTGGTCAGCAGTAAGAAGGAATCACCTAGTGATAGATGCAGCGACTTGGATGGATCCCAAGGCCATTACCCAGAGCGAAGAAAGCCAATCCCAAAAGGTTACGTACTGCATGATTTCATTTATATAACATTCTTGAAATGACAAAATCGTAGAGCTGAAGAGCAGAAGAGCTGCTGCAGGGGGTGAGGGTGCAGGAAGTGGAGGGGCGTGGCGGCGGCTGAGGGCAACACAAGGGATCCTGGTGGCCATGGAGCTCTTCTGTCTTGATTGTGCTGGTCGGTGCGATAAAACGGCCCATCTTTCTCGGTCGCCCTCTGTGTCCCTCTGTCAGGGACCCTCACGCCTGGAACCCAGCCACACATGTCACGAGGAAGCCCATGCCACACAGTGAAGACATTTAGGCAGACAGCCTCTGCCAGACCCCAAATGACACCAGGATCCTCAGCGAGGCATGGAAGTGACAAAGCCTCCCGTGACCCTGGCCTGAGACCTTCCAGTCTTCTCGCTGAGGCCATCTGATCCACAGGGCCGGGAAAGGTAATACAGGAGCATGGTTCTGTTAAGTCCCTAGGCTTGGGAGCTCTGCTCCCCAGGCTGAGTGAGCCCTCTCTGCCCGCCTCTGATCCGGGCCTGCTGTCCCCACGGTATTTCACATGCTGCCCGCCCAACCCACCTCCCAATGAACGGCAGGTGGAGGCCTGGGGCAGCTGCCCACCTAGTCTCCCTGCCTCCTTCCCAGTTGGATGCCTGTGTGTTCCCAAGCCCCTTACGCCCCACGGGAGGAAAAAGGCACATCTGTATGACGCCTCTTCCTTGTGTGTGAGTAAACACCAGGCCAAGACTCCCTCTGGGCAGGAACAGGCCCGCTCCAGTGGCATGCCCTTCCTCGCCCGAGTCCTGTGGTCAGCTCTGGGCTCTGCCCCGTGTGGGGAAAGGGACCCGGAGAGCCCTTTCCCAGAGAGCTGGAGAACAGCAGCCACAGGGACCCTGCCTCAGTCTCCCAGATGACACAGGGGAGACCCAGGCAGGGGCAGGCGGCTGGTGGGCCCAGAGGGCAGAGCTAGGAGCCGCGGTAAGGGGCTGGGTGGGGGTGGCCCAGGGCAGCAGACCCAGCCCAGAGGAGTGAAGGCTGATCTCTCAGGCAGACACACAGGCATCACAGAGGGGCCCCCTAGGGCTGCCGCAGACAGGACCCCCACCTGGGACCTGGTGGGCCTCCCTGGCCCGGCTGTGTGAGGATCACAGGCTGAGATTGCAGGAGCTTCAGAGGCAACCTGCCCTCAGTGTTACAGAGATCTGTTGCCTCTCGGGGGCCCCTCCAGAAATCTTAACAGGTTTCCTCGGAGGATGATACAGGGGATGCAAATGAACCCATGTCCCCCTTCATTAGAATGGGAAATGCTTGCTCTCTGCACACAAATGGGATTTTTTTTAAATCAACGTTTGCTGACACAAGTACTGCCCGCAGAGGCATGAAGGAGCCGGCATTGTGACGGGCAGCCTCCTGTCAGCCGGGCGGCTGGTAAGGGGCACTGGCCTGGTGGGACTGTGCCTGCCCGCCTGCGGCTGGAGAAGGTGCTTTCTCTGTGAGCCCACCCTCGATGTCCAATCTGGCAGACAGGAAACATTGCGCCTGGCCCTGTCTCCCGCAGGGAGGGTGCTTGCTTCCAGGCAGGCCACCCCTGGCCAGTATTTACAGCCAGGCATCCCCCACTCATGCCAATTTCAATACAAAATTATCAACATAACTTAAGAACTCCCTTCCAACAGGCCATAGGGTCCTCAGGGCCTCAAATGTCACTGGTTGGAGAATGACCAGGGTCCCCATCACGAAGCTGACCTAGTCAGTGGCACCTTGCCCACTACCCAGACCCAGGCCCTGAGGGTGTCACAACTGCATGCGGTGTCACTATGGGGAGTCCTGAGACTGAGATTCACAGAGGTGACCTGCCAAGAATGGGCTGGTATCTGACATCCCTACTGGTAGGGATCTGTATGCCCCTTTTACAGGTGGGCACACTGAGGTCCAGAGAGGGCATGGAAGAAGCTCGAGGCTAGAAGCTTGTGGGGCAGTGGTAGGAGCTGACATTCTGAGCAGCTGTTTGATGAATGCATTTGGTGATCTGCTGTCATGTCAAGGCTGCGAAGGTCCAGCTTCTAAGCTTAGGCGAGCCCCTAGCAGTCCGCCACCTTACTCTCTCGCCCCAGCCTACCGGGGACAGCCCCACTCCAGCCCAGCCCTTCTCTCCCAGCCAGGGAACTGAGGACTGCCTTTCTAGCCAGCGGCACATCACACCCCTTCTAAGTCTCACAGTGGGCACTTCCTTAGGCTTTAGCACAAAGTCAGCTGTGAGGTCAGTGGGAGGAACCACACCCCTGGTCAGCAGAAAGGGGAACCCCAGACCCTAGTTACCAGCACAAGGCACATGGTACGGGGTAGAGCCCACAGCCCTGTGTCTGGGTGCAGACAGGCCCAGCCTCCCCTGGCCTGCCTGCTGGGAGGGGTCTGCCCAGTGCCCCCAGTAAGGACTTCTACACCGCGAGGACAGTCTGAAGTGACAGGGAGGATGGCTCTGCCCTGAGTAGCACGTGGAGAAGTGCCAGTCTGTCCAGAACACCCAGGGCTGGGTGGCTGGTCTGTTTTCTCTGACTCTGACAGTTTCCGCTCATCGCCCCCCAGAGGACCTCTGCGATTTAGTCCTGCGGTCAGCAAGCTCACCCAGACATTAAAAATTAATTTACTCTCTGTGCCTCCTGCCTGTTATGACCCATTGGGGGGCTTTTATCCCCCAAAAGCATAAGCCCCACATCCATGTAAACAAAAACATTTAAAAGGCTCCAGCTGTCTCCCAGAGGGCTCTGTGCAGCTCCTACGAGGGCAGGCAGTGCGCAGCCCCCGGAGACCCCGGTGGAGGACTGACCCACCAAGGCGGATGCGGGCCAGGAAGGCGCTCACCCCTGAGTGAGAGTGAATTCAGCACCTGGGATTTTGCAGGGCTCGGAACCCCGGCGGTCTCAGCCTGCTGGAATACTCTGCAGCCCCTGGGGGCCCTGCTCCTGACACTCTAAGCAGCCTGGGGAAATGCCCATGTTCTGACGGCACAGTGGGCACTCAGGCCTTGACACAGCCACCTGGCTCTGAATTCCCAGCCTGATGCCTCCCACTGTGTCTACTTTGCCCATGTGACCCTGGGCAAGTCACTTCAGTGTCCAAGCCCACACTCCTTGACCATAAAATGCAGTTAATAGGACTAACCACCCCAAAGCAGTCTGCCTCGGGGCACATGAACGCACACCCCCCTTACCATTTGCAAGTAGTCCACAAAATTGTTTCAACTGTGAATAAACCAAGCGTAGAACACAGACTGAGAGGAAATCCCCCAAAATGTCAAAAGCACTTGCTTCAGCTTAATGGGGCCCCACAAGATTTATTTTCTTCTTTCTGCTTTTCTAGACTCTCTAAATCTGAAGTGATGATCATGCATTACTTCTGTAACAACCAACAACTTTTAAAAAAAGACTTTCATCAAAATTCAAGGCTGGGCCTTTCCGGATGAGGAAGTGGAGACGGATAAATGCAGTGCCCAGGGTCACAGGGCTAACGGCCGGCAGGGAAAGGACCGAAACCCAGGCATGCCTGACTCCTACTTGACAGGTGACTGGGAGGCGGAGCCGTGAGGCCTGGGGTGCTGGGAGGGCAGACGGTGGAGCAAGGAGAGAGACCAAGTGCAAGGCCCCTGCTTGGAAAGCCAGCCTGCCTCTGACACCTCGCACCTTCACACACCAGGTGGCGCTGGTTTTTCTTTTCATCTGCTCTTTTCACTTACTGCCTTGCTGTGTGATTGTTGGGAAGTCACTAGACCTCTCTGTGCTTCCATGTCCTCATTTCTAGAATTAGAAATTAGAGATGACAAATCACTCAAATTAGAGACGATGATTTCTTGGGGGCAATCAGACAAGATCTTCAGTGCAAGAGCTGAGCTAACTGTAAGGGCTGCAACCATGGGCCAGGAAACAAAATATCTGCAAGATGGAGAAACTGAGTCCAGACCACATTCCAGGTTTCTGACTCCCACCTTAGAGCGCCGCTTCAGTAACAACGCGTGACATTCAACTCCCCCCTGGGGGGGCCACCTATGAGAGTCTGTGATTACCACCCATGATTTAACCTTTACAGCAGATCTGTGAGGTGAGGCGTACCGCTCCCATTTGGCAGTGGAGGGAACTGGAGTCTGCACGGGAGTGGAAATCGGCTTGCCCTGACGCACGGCTAGGGAGGGAGGCGGCAGGACCCGAACACTGGGCCCCTGGCTTCCCGTGGCACCCACCAACTCCCCCTGTGTTCTGGGGCCACCCTCGCCCACTGTCCCAAGGGCAGGAGGCCAGGGGAGGGGCCCCGGGGAAAGCCTGACTCCAGAGGCCTTCCCATGCACAGGGCAGGTCCTCGCAGTCCCAGGGAGCGTCCTGCACTGAAGCACCACACTTTTTTCCTAGTGATGGTTCAAGACCAAAGCTTTATCTGTTGGGGAAGCAGCATTTTCATCTCCAGGACAGTAGGGTGGGGTGTGTGCTTCACCACCGCAGAGCGCAGCACTAATTCAGCCCTGATGCAGTGCGTTTGTGCTGCTGAGCTGGTTGATCCATAGTCACAGACACCGTGATTTGGGGGATGGCTTTACTACGTCAAAATCCTGCTAGTAGGACAAATGGGGAAAGAAGGTAGGGATGTTATTAGACTGCTTTAAAACAAATATATTATTTTCCAATCCACAGAGACACTCTAGCCAAGTGGTAGGCAAGTGCTGCGAACGGGAGTCTTGCTCTAATAAAGACGCTTTCTCCACCCAGCCAGCCATCCATTCACCCATCCTTACTATGTACAAAAGTCTGCACCAGAACCTCACACTCATCAGGACGACTACCATGAAAAACAAAAACAAAAAAATACACGTGCTGGTGAGAATGCAGAGAAACGGGAGCCCTTGGGCACTGCTGGGGGGAGTGTAAAATGGCTCAGCTGCTGTGGAAAGCAGGATGGCAGTTCCTCAAACAATTAAAAGTAGAGTACAGTCCAGAAATTTCCGTTTTGGGCATATATCCAAAGGACTGGAAGTGCATCTTAAGGAGAGATGTTTATAGCAGCCTTGTGTGCAACGGCCTAGAGGCACAAACAACCCAAGCGCCCATCAACATTTTTTTCCTAATGAGGAACAAATAAACAAGACACGGTCCATCCATACAATGGGCTGTATTTAGCCTTAAAAAGGAAGGAAACTCTGACACAGGCTACCACACCGATGAGCCCTGAAGACATGCCGCTCTGAGATGAGCCTGTCACAGCGGAACACGGCGCTGTATGACCCTCACATGCGGCCCCTGGAGCCGCCCTTCCCAGAGACAGAGAGCGGGGGCGCCAGGGCTGGGCCAGGGACACGGGCGGGCAGTGTTCCATGGGGACAGTTTCCATTTGGGAAGACGGAGAAGTCCTGGGGATGGGTGGTGGGGATGGTGGCGCCCACCAACTGCCACTGAACTGGGCACTTCCACATGGTTAAAATGGTAAATTCTATATTATCTGTATTTACCACAAAAAAAAAGACTGAGCTGGATGCTTCCTGGGAGGGGAAGAAAGAGTCACAGTGACAGTAACGGCCGCTTATGAGAGTGCTGAATGCCAGGTGCCATATGCAACACCCCATTCATCCCGCAGCTTCCAGGAAGGCGGGTGCTCTCGCTACACCCATTTTACAGATGCCTCTCCACCCAGCTGGGAGGCAGAGCCGGGCGCCAGCCTCCGGGAGGCTGGCTTCCACAGATGGTGTCAGCCACGCTCCCCTGCACCCCTGGCAGGCTGGGGTGTTTATCCCCGTCCCTTCCTGCTGGCCTGGGGCCGTGCTCCTCCCCTGTGCACACGGGCCCTGCTGAGTGGCCCTCCCTTGGAGCTGCCATGCTCAGTGCATTCCATTAACACCACAGCCGCACACATACACACTCCACGTGTGCACAGTGTGCACACACAGACACGGCTGACTCCTCACTGCTCCTCTTCCCTGGGTGCCACCCCAGCCCCGTGATTTCCTTACCTCACTCACACCTCCGCACACGGCCCCTTTGTTAAACCTCCCCATCAGTGTGCCTCGGTTTCCCCAGCACCCTGTACATGCATGCCTGCCCACCTGCAGAGGACAAATTGCCAACTGGAGCAACCACAGGTGGCAGTGACCCCTGATGCCATCCCCAAGATGCCCGCTCTCCAGGTCTGCCAGGGGGACGGGGTGTGAACCGAGGGCCCGGGGCACGTAGGCATGCGGGAGTGGAGGGGTCACATGTCCCCAGAACATCCCTCACCTCAGCAGCGGCAACAAAAATGGACTTGCTGTGCAAGTTAGGAAGAGGCACAGACTTGCTCTGGCAGGTCTAAAACCAAGTCAGGGAAACCATTTGTTGGCCAGTGGTAAGTGAATAAGGAAGGATTCAGAAGGAACAGATGGCAGAACTGCCATTAACAGTGAAAGCTGGCCTCAGCACGTGGCCCCAAGTCCAAGACGTCAGTCCTCCTTCTCTTGTCCCCTCTTCTTCTCAAACTCACCCACCACATCCCGGGTCCTGTGCTGGGTTTCAGGAACATGTCCATAAACAGACAGGGACTTGGGGTGTCTGTGGGGACGGGGCAGCCCCCTGCCCTGTCCACTGGCCTGTGTCCAGGTCATGCTGACGGTGGAAGTGGGCTCTCCTCACAGTCCTTCCAGCTCCGCCTCTCCCTGCCCATCTGTGAAACGCCCTCCGAACTGGGTATTGTCCAGCCTTCAAAGCGAGGCATTTTCCACCGTAACTGGCTGCAGTGATAAGACCCTGCTGGTCAGGGAAGATTACAAACTCCAATAAAGCTCCGAGGAGCTGCAGGCTGGGGGTGCAGTCACCAGCATCCCCATGGCCTCGGGTGTGACTGTGACAAAGAAAACCCTCAGCAAGCGGCTCTGGTGGCAGGGCCACCAAGTCAGAAGGGAATTAGGAGTCACGATGAGCAGCTGTGCCTGCCAACCACACCAGAACGCCAAGCTGGGCAAGACTAAGAAACAGCGGCGGGACCATCCCCGCAATGACAGCAGCGCCCACCCGGCTGTGCGGTTTGTAAAGCAAGCCCCTGAATCCCACCAGGCAGGCACTACTCCTACCCCGCATTTCAGACGAGGAAACAGGCTCGGAGAGGTCAGGTAATTCACCCAGACAGCTCCAAGCTAGTGAGGGGTGGCGGATGCAGAGCCTCAGTTTTCTGATCTCCAAAATGGGGCAGCGACACTCAGCTTTCAGGAACTTTCTGAGGACTGAACAGAATAAAGGGCATGAAACCCCCCTGGGGCTGTGTCTGTGTCTGGCACTTAGCAAGAGCTCAGCTCAGCAGGGGCAGCTCCCTGTCCCTTTTTCTGCTCTTCCATGCTGCACCATCTCCCACTGCCACCCAAGTCACAATTTTGTGCAGAAAATGGTTTTCCTGCTCTTCCTGGCCACTGCCCCCCAGGGGAGATGCACCAGCATGTGTTTCCCATTCCTGCCCTGAACAATAAGACTGTAGCATTAAGGGGACATATTATCTATCTCAAAATGGGACCTCCCTCCCTCTCTGTGGGACCATTCTGTGTCACAAGTCCACCTCCAGCAGGAATATACCAGACTAGTTCAGCCACTCTGCCCATTACAGAACCACCAGACTGGATATAACACTCACCTGCACCATGGCCAAGGCCATGAAACTGGTGCCATGTAGCTTAAACATGCCTGATATTTGTACAGGAGATGCTTCCTGGCCACCCACTCACCCATCTATCCATCCAGCCATCCACCCACCCATGTACCCATCCAGCCATCCACCCAGCCATCCACCCACCCACCTACCCATCCATCTATCCATCCATCCATCCATCCATCCATCCATCCATGCATCCACCTACCCACCCATCTACCCACCCATCCACCCACCCACCTACCCATCCATCTATCCATCCATCCATCTATCATCCATCCATCCATCCATGCATCCACCTACCCACCTATCTACCCACCCATCCACCCATCCATCCATCCGTTCATCCATCCATCCATCCAGCAACATGCATGCCAAGCACTGTTCTAAGGCAATGGAGACCCAGCCGTGAATATAACAGAGAGGAACCCCCACCTTGTCACCATGAGTTGACAGGCTCGTGGAGAACAATAAACAGGTCACATCAGGACACTGATGTCAGGGAGTGCCCAGCAGAGGATGTGAAGGTAAGGTGATGGGCGAGGTGGGGGCACCATACCTCAGGGGACATGAGGACAGTCACACATTCACACTCCATCTCTTTCCTTCTCCCCTAACCTCCCGATTTTCGTGAGCTCCATTATTATCGTCCAGGTTTCAAACACACCTTCCTTCGGTTCCTAACTGCATTTCCCATTGGTTCTGTATTTAAATGGATTAAATAGTCCCCACCAGACCTTTATCACAGCATCCCCCTGCCTGGATTCCTGATGCCAATTCTGATTCATTGCAAATTGAATGCGTTCCGAGTGTTCATCCATCTTTGAGAAAGTGTTGCATTTAGATGCAAACAACAGCTAGCCTGTGTGTATGTTATTCTCTGGGAACACAGAGAATTCCCCCCCTAACTTAGAACCTTGTGGACATTTTCCATTACTCTCCAGCATTGAACTGGCAGAGGTGAAGCGACCTGACATCTCCGCCCTTGAAGGGGAGGCGCCCTTTCTGCCTAGATGCCTGGGCCACTCTTCCTTTTGTCTGCACTTGGATGTGCCCCAGTCTGGAGGATTTTGATCGATGTTTCTAGAATACAGTGGGTTTGTCCAACTTGTGGGTGGGTGCTTTCTTTGCTTCTGCAGTACCTCACTGGGCACCTCTTCCCTTTGTCAGCTCCCCACTTCAGGAACGTAATTCTGTGCTCCTGAGCATCCTAGTGGTTGCCTTATATACCAGCTGCTTCTCCTCTGAGTGCTTTTATCTTTTTTTTCCAGCTGCATTCATTCCGGTTAGCTTGAGTCTGCCATTGGTGATGCTTTCTCCATCTCAGCAGTATACCTTCTATTCCTCATTGCTCCTGATTTACTTATTCGTCCTTCATAATACTGCTTTGATCTTCAATTTTTCCCTTAGATCTTCAATCTCCCTTTTCATCTCATCTTGATTTTTTTTTGGTAATCTTCTAATTTTTGAGCCCTTCAACTGGAGTTCTTATTAAATTGCTTTATAGCATGAAGCAATTATGGGAAAATTTCATTATGTTCATTGAGTTCTTTCTTTTTTTTTGAGGTGGGATTCTTTATTTCTAACATCGTATGACAAAAATTTTCCAAAAGAGTAACTGAAAAATAGCTTTAGATTGAACCACCTCAAATTGCTGACCTGTGACCACTTCAACCTATAAAAACAGTAATTTCATGGTTGAACCTAGGACTAGGAACACTTGAATACTTATTTATATACTTTTTATTTTCACTAAAAAATAAGTTACCAGGATCATGATACTTTCACTGCTCAAGATTTCAGCACGAATCTCCCGAGAAGAACATTACCCTGAAAAACCACGATTCTAGGTTGGGTCATTCATCTGTTCCTTCTTTCCCTCGGTCTTTCTTTGCTTTATTTTCTCCTGAAATGTGTCTGCACAGTGCATTTCACCTCATGCATGCTTGGGCTGCTCTGTGCCACCTTGCTTGCTCTGAGGTGGTGGGCATGAATCCTTGGTTTTCCACAGGTCTGCTGTTTCGTCCTCAGTGCAGTGTAAGGGCTGAGAATCTGGGGGTCCCACCACGCTTCCCAGGCCTGAAAGGCCGGCAGCAGGAGGCACAGAGCTCAGGGAGATTGTGTAGTCCCTGTTGAGACACCCCAGCTTTGCTCTGCCTGCAACAGGGAGTAGGAATCAAATTCCCCGGTCACACTCTGGACCAGGGCAGCAGCCGGAGGCATCCTGGGCTGCCTGCCTGCAGAAGGCTGGGATAGCCAGGGAGATGGAGGAAGGCCGCTCCCAAACTTTCTGCTCTTTACCTGAGTAATTCCTTCTGCCTGGGTGCTTCTTCCCCTCTTGCTTCCCTCTTTGCCTCTCTAGTCTCCTTCTATCCATCAGGGCTCAGCTGAGATGTCACCTCCTCCAGGAAGCCACCTATGTTCTCCCCAAACAGGGCTTCTCCTCTCTATGCCCTCCATCCTAAGGGTTTCCCCACCACTGCCCTTACCCCCAGAGATGCTGTTGATGAATCATGCATCTGTCTTCTCCTGCTGTGGTGTCTTAACAGCAGGATTGGGCCCTCTTCAGCACATACCTCCTATGCCCAGCACAGTACCCAACACATACTTCAAAGTAAATGCAAAAAGCAAGTAGTGTCAAGAGGAACCTATACCACCAAGACAGAATTATATAAAAAACACACATTGAATGACACTAAAATTAAATTCTGCTCACCGTAACACCATGAGCAGAGTGCCAAGATGAACCACAGAGCGGGAGCAGGTAGTCGCCACACAGAAACCTCACACAAGACTTGCAACCGTAATATAGATGTATGACATTGACATTTACATATTTTATATCTATATTGAGCTCTACAGCTCAATAACAAAAAGACAGACAGCCCAATTTTTTAAAATGAGCAAAAGACTTGGTCACACATTTCATGAGGAGGAAATTCTACGGGTTTGGAAACCTATGATCAGATGTTGAACATCTTCAGTCAAAGGGAAAATGCAAATGAAAACCACAGTGAGATCCCATTGCACACCCATCAGAGTGGCTAAAATTAAAAAGGCCAACAATCACAAAAGCTAGTAGGACTGAGGAACAACTGGAACCCTGTTCTCTGTTGGTGGAAATGCAAACAGCGATTTGGAAAATTGTTTCTATGAATGCTCTTTGCAATTCCTCCCCCAGGTACGCACCCAGAGAACATGCATGCGTGCATCAGCCAAAAGACACGGAATACTGAACAGACGTGAAAATGAACCAGCTACAACTGTATGCAAAAACACGTGCCTCTCACATACTGCTGAGTGAAAGCAGCCCAAAGTAAAGGGCTATATATACTGCATGACTCCATTTATATAACCCCCCAAACCCCACAAAACTGACCTATGCAGATGGAAGTCGACAGTGGCTTGGGGCGGGGAGCTAATGGCTGGGAGGGGACATGAAGGAGCCGTCTGGGGCCCTGGAGATGTCGGCAACCTTCACGTCTGCGGTGGGCACAAAGGACTACACAAAGGGGAAAATTCAACGAGCTAAGGTGTGGCCCCCTCTTCTGTGTAAGTCCACGTTAATAAAAAAACCATAGGCAAAACTAAAAAAATGTTTATGCAATGAAACAAAACCAGGGGAAGGGTAGATTCAAGATTCAGGACAGTGGCCCCCTGGAGAGGGAGGAGCACAGGGGAGATGCAAATATTGTTACTAATAATATTCTCAACATTCCAGCCATTTGCCGCACAAACCTCGCCTCCACCAGGAGGCCCTCTGAGCCCTGATGTAATCACCCATCCTGCCCCCAGTCATGTCACCTCACCCCTGGGCTCTCCACAGCACAGATCACCCTCTGCGGCGCCTTTCCACACCCACGTTGCTGACTCCATTAATCTCTCCCCACTACAACATGAGCGCCAGAAAACAGCTTTTCTCATGACTGAGTCTCCAGCCTCACATATACTAGGTGCTCAATGAATATATCTTAAATGCATCAATCAACCACTGACTATATTAAGGACATCTTTCTCTGACTCTCACTAAAGAGTCAGATTGCCAAATAATGCAGCTTTAAAATTCAGGTTTTTTAAAGTATGCAATGGTTGGGAAGCTCGTGAAGTCTGGGTGGGTGGGAGGCCAGACAGATACATGAGCAAAATGGAGACCAGACACTGCATGTGAAACTAGGTTTGGAAAAGCCACTTGAGGCTTAATTGAATAGGTCGGGCTGGAGAGTAACTCAGGGGAAAAATCCTCCCCTGCTGCAGACACTCAGACAGCCTCCCTGGAGCACAGCCTCCCCGGAGCACAGCCTCCAGGGTTTCCCACCGCTACAGGGAAAAGCACTGACTCCAAAGGGCACACAGGGCCCTTCAGCATCCAGCCACCAGCATTTTATCTTCCCTGGTTCCCAGAATTCCTCTCATCTTCACTGTTCACCCTGCCATGCTGTTCCCTCCACTCACCCCTTGTCTACCTGGTGAACTCCTAATCACCCGTAACAACCCAACTCCAGGATGCCTCCTTTCATCTCTCCCAACCCAAGTCCCTCAAACACACCTCTGTCTAAGTCCCCCCACCCATGCTTTCTTGCATGGGTTCATTTACATGCCTGCCTCCCAGGGCAGCTCATGCCTGACCCACCACCAGGGCTGGCTGAATGGAAATAAATGAACAGTTTCCAAAGTGAAATGACGGCTAAGCAAGGGAAAGCCACCCCACCCAGGTCACTTCCCTGGCGTTTGATGGAGTCAGTATTCAAAACCCAGCCAAAGTGGATGCTCGCTGGCCGGGTTGTGCTGCCTCCCACCCGGGCCAAAGATGGAGCATATGAAGCTCAGAGGGGGTGAGGTGATCTGCTCAAGGTCACAAAGCAAGCATACAACATTGCTTGGTGAGCTTCCACTGCAGGATGTTAAGGGAAGCCTGGATGCTGCCCGTGTTCTGATTGGAGACAAGCCCCTGCCCCTCCCATGCTCCACCTTCCTCTACCCCCAGGCTGCCCACACAAACCCCATTCTGATTGCCAGCTGCTTTGTCCGCCACCTCTCAGGGGTGGAGCCAGCAGTGCCTGGCCTGTGGAGTGCCCGGGGCCACACCAGGAGGCACAGGCCACATCCTAAGGCAGGCAGGGCAGCTGGACCAGGTCCACAGCGGGGGCAGACTGAGCAGAGGGCCGTGGCTGGATCATCACCGGACCCAGACCAGTGCCCTATGGAACCTGTGTGGCTGGCCCTTGACGAGCAGCTTCCCAGGATGCAGAGAATAACCTGAGCTCACCTACCCTCCCGCTGCCTGGGGGTGCCTCCAGGGCCACTTGTCCTCGGAAGAGACGGCTGTTGTCTCCTTGGCTGAACGCAGAGGAAACGACCAGCTTGCATTCAGGGGCCAGAGCCTGTGCCGTCAGACGCGGGAGCCACCCTGGGAGAGATGCTTGCAGCACGAGGCTCCTGAAACCGAATGACCCCACGCCTCCACTCTCCAGGCACACGCATGCTAGGGAACATAGGAGGCAAGTGGCGTCCACTGTTTAAGCTGCTGTGTCTCTCCCTCCCCTTCTTCCATGTGGTTAAATTAGCATAAATGAAACGTGCCTGCACTGCGATCCCCTGTCATGTATTCCTTCCTGAGCACAGCTAAGCAGCCAGCCGATATTTGCTGACCAACTGCGGAATCATCGCCCAGGCCTCCATGGAGGGGCCAGCCTCACCATGTGAGCTGGGCTGGGGCCCCTCTAGTCGCATTTTGTTTTTGGCATTTCTAGCTGGACATCAGCTCTGGCAGCCCGGGCCCACCCTGATGCCCTGAGTCTGGGCTGGGGCCCCACCTGCTGCTCACTCCCATCTCTGTGCCTTCAGGGGACCACATGGAAGGGTCCCTGGCTGGCCTGGGCTGCGGATTTCTAATTCAGCAGCCAGTGGCAGAGGCCTTTCCAAGTCCCTGGCAACCCCCTCCTAAGAGCCTGGGGAGGACAGGCCTCTTCGGGGAGCTGCTGTGCTGGCTTCATCCGGAATCCTCTTTCCCACTTTCCAACGACCCTGCCCTGGAGGCCTGTCCCTCTCACACCCGCTAGGACCACGGCTCCCAGCCTCCTCCAATCTCCAGGCACCCATGTGGAACATGGACAGCATCCAGGCTTCACCTAACATCCTGCAGTGGAAGCTCACCAAGCAATGTTGTATGCTTGCTGTGTGACCTTGAGCAGATCGCCTCAGCCCCTCTGAGCCTCGGATGCCCCATCTTTGGCCCGGGTGGGAGGCAGCACAGCCTGGCCAGTGAGCATCCACCTTGGCTGGGTTTTGAATACTGAATCCACCAAATGCCAGGGATGTGACCTGGGGGGAGTGGCTTTCCCTTGCCAGCCCTGAGTCTCTGCATGAGTAAAAATGGGGGTTTGAATAACATCCCCCAGCTGGGGAATCCAGCAAAGCAGCACATACTTGGTCAAGCGCTTGGCACACACCTCAGTAGGTTCTCAATGAAGGGGAGCTGCCCTGAACCCCAGGCAGGCGCAAGGACCTCAGGCCCTCCCTGTCTAGTCTCCCATGTGCTCATGGTGTGAGGCATCGCACAGAGCTGGCGGGCTCTGCGTCTCCCTGCACCGCCCCAGGAAGAAGGCGCCTCCAAGCTCCCAGGCCCCCACCTCACCCCTGCAGAGGCTCCAAGCTGCCAGGCCATCTGCCCCTTCCCTGGGGTAAATGTGCTCAGCCCTAGGGAGCAGGTGGCTAATTAGTGCCTGGGTAGATTAACCCTGGGTGCCCCAGCCACTACTCTAGATGATTCCAGTTTACGCAGATTAACCCAGGCCCCGGGAAACTGTAGGCCAACCATGCCATGGCCTCCAGTGCCTGCTGAGGGCCGTGGGCTCCTCTATCTGACTTTTCCTAACAAGGAGAGGGCTCAGTGGCAGACCTCCGAGGGGCAGTATGGGCATTCAGGGATCCTTGGGAATCGTGTGGGCATGCTCTCCATGTTTTCCATCCCAGTGGGGTAATTCCTAGGGGGAGAAGGTAAAGGGGGCCCAAGGCCCTCAAACAAGGTGGCCCACATGGAGGGCAGGATCTGCTTTGGACTGAAGGGGTAATTGCCAGGTTAATGGATTCTGGGAAGTTTGGAGGTAGGGGAGCAAGTCACAAATCTATAAACATAGTGGAACAGACATCAGATACATCCCTTCTGATGAGATTCACTCAACAAACATTACCATTCTGCCCCCAGTGCCCATGAGGTTGGTCAGAGGCTGGATACTGGGGACAAAGAGACAAGAATCCCCTAGAACATAGGGACCTTGCATGCTGTGTTCCCTGTTACAGCCTCAGTGTCTAGCACTGTGCCTGGCACACAATAGGGTGCAGTACAGGTTTATTGAATGACTAAGTGATCTCCACCCTCAGGTACTTACAGTCTAGAAAAGATAGAAGAGCAGGAGGGCAGCGTACCTGCCTTTGCTCATTGCATGCTGGCAAAGCACAGCCTGGAGGAGTGAGAACGCAGCCTCTGCTTTCATGCCTGTGGTGACGGGGACCTCACCACCTACAGGACAGCACTGACCAGGGAAAGTCTCCCCAGCAGTGAGCTCCCCACTGTTCCCAGTATTCCCAGTACTATGTGTTCCATGACACTTACCCAGGTGAGAGGGAGGAAAATCCCTGCCAGTGGTCCCACTCTGTTCTCTGGGATCCTGTAGACCCCACTTGCTCCCACCCCAAGTCACCTTACAAAGAGCCCAACTCAGAATTGGAGGCCCCCCAGGGGTGCATCCTCCAACTCTCTTTCAGAAGCAGAGTCTTCAGCCACCTTCCCCCTGTCCCTCTCCCAGGGCAGGAGCCCACAGGGCCGGGGGCTGAGGCTCTCCTTGGCTCTCCCAGGCTCCCGGGGAAGGTCTAACCCCCTTAGCCCACCCCTGGGGGCCAGGCCGGGTCCCGGTGCTCTGCCGACACCTCAGCCCTGCTCAGCAGCCACTCCACTCCAGCTGAGCTGCCCAGCCTCCCTGCCTTGCCCTGGAGCCTCCTTCCTTCTGGAACGCCCTCCCTCACTGCCACATCGCTGCAGCCGCAGTCTCTTGGCTCCAGCTGCTTGCTCCCACGTCTCTGGCCTGAGCACCTACCGTACCCCCCACAGCTCTGGGCTTATCTGAGTGGGTGCCTATGAGCTTCCAGTGGGGTGCATGCCCAGCCTCGTTGAGCAGCTCTAGGGGGTGCTCAGAGGCCACCTTTGGAACCAGGCAGTCAGAATCTGAATGCTGCCTCTACAGCATTTGTGCCGTGTGGCCTCAGGGACAGATTCCTTAACCTCTCTGAGCCTCAGTTTCCTCATCTGTGAAGTGGGGATAATTGCATCTTGTTGCCAAGATTGTTGAAAAGATTCAGTGAGGTAATATAAGCCAAGCTCCCTACACACTTTCCTGTGCATGGGAGGTTCTGATAACCAGTGGCTGCTAACCACAATAACCACAACAGTATCATTCTACATGCTTCTGGTGAATTTTAATGAACACAGGCGAATCACGCCGCTTAGGAGAGGCCTTGGGGCAGCAGCTCAGGCAAATGACTTTCTGGGGTGAAAAAACCAGCAAGCCAGGAGACAAGCTAGTACCTCCATGTTCTAGATGGATGGCACCAGCATTCTAGACCATTCTAGATGGATCCTGGTCAGTGCATTCAGGACACAGAGGCAGGAACTCTATCCACCAGCCCATCGTTGTCAGGACACAGGATTTATACAAACAGCCCTGCACCCCCTAACTGCTGCCAGTCCCAGGCGTTGCATGGTTAGCCAGCAGTTATGAGCCTCCAGGATGGAAGCTCCCAGATGGCTCCCAGTTCCAGGACCCTCTGCTTCCTGCAGGCCCCACCAGCTGAGGGGTTCTGCAGCCCTGGTCTAACCCAGCCCACAGGGGCCATGGCCTGACCCCCAGGGAGGTCTAGGTGGTGCTGCTGGCTCTGGGGCTGGTGAGAGGAGCCCGGGTCCAAAGCCTGGCAAACCCTGACCCACCCTCAAATGTGGTTCATTCCCAAACCACAGGGAAGCCAGGCGTCCTCAGACTGCAAAGCCTCTGAAGGGACTGAAAGCCTTCGTTCTGTCACTCCTACCGCTAGAAGCATGGGTGCAGGCTGCATGGCCCACACACCCAGGTCCTGGGATGACATCAGGCAGTGCCTGAAGAGATGAACTTGCTATGTTTATGTATTTATTTTCACATATGTCAGAAAAATACACAGCAGGCGCATTATATCCAGATTTCACAGCAATGCCTGCTTAGGACCAAGTGTAGTGCGGTCAATGGAAAGGATGCTTTTATGAGAATCAACGCAGGCAGCCATGCCCCAGCCATCGGGCTGCCCTCCTCTGGGTCCTGCTGCAGCCCCTTCTGCTGCGTCCCTGCTCCAGAGTCTCTGCACTAGCCTCTCCGGCGGCCCTGCTGGCCCTTTATTCCAGACCTTCTGAGGACAACACCCATCGCCTTGGCTGTGAGGCCTGCACACCCCTGGTGGGAGTTCTTCCTCTCCTCTCTCAGCCTCCTCCTGCTGGGAAAGGCCGGGAAACTTCAACTCAGAGATGGGCTGCCACCCACTGCCACTGCCCCTGCCCCTGGTCCCTGGAGGGGCAGGCCTGTCCCTTATTCACATCCAGACCTTCTGTGCATGCCTGGCATGGAACAGGGTCAGTAAATGTTTGTAGCAGGCACGCAGGCAGGAGAGGAGGGAGAAAGAGGCCCTCGCTCATAACTGAGAAGCCAAAATGTAAGATGAATGCCAAAGATGTCAGCTTTAACAGTCCCTCATCCTGCCCAGAAGTCAAAGGAGGGAGGTCTCTGCCAGGCCATGCACACGCACCCCATTGCAGGGCTGGACTGCAGATCCAGTACCTTCCCTCACAACTGGCAAAATGCAACTCCGAGGTGAGGGTTTTACAAGGGGACACGTGATTGGCTCCCTTCCACAGGCACTGGGCAGCCTGTTGGTCACCCTGTCCAGCCATTGTGTGTCCACCCCACCTTTCTACCCCCTGCAGGTAGGTGTGTGCGCTCACCTGAGACACAGCCTGGCTGGACCAAGCACATGTCACCCCCCGCACCCTGCTAGTGCTATCCCGGGAGCCCAAACATCTGGGCCTCTCTGTCCACCATGGGGGTGGTTCTGGCGTGTCCACCCAGGCTCTCCTCCAGCTTCCACCTCTGTGAGGCCCCATCTGTCCTGCCCGAGGTGCCACAGAGAGCACAGCCATCTCTGTGGCAGTGATTCCTGGCCCAGTGGCATCCCCACGTGTGCTCACGGCTGACTCCACTGCACAGGATTGTCCCTGCACAGGGCACCAGGCCACCTGAGAGGCCCTAGACTCTGCACAACTAGACTCTCAGCCAAGCTCTCAGCAATCTTGCTTTATATACATGGAAACTGGTGCTCTAGGACACTAGAGAACTAGAGGCTACAGGGCCATGAGGTCAGAGGTCCAACCACATTCATGTCCCCAAATCCACAGGTCCCACAGGTCAGCTTCAGGACAACCCAGCAAGAGTTTACCGCCCCCAGCACATCATTAATCCCACTGATGGGTCAGCAAGTCAATCAGGGAGCTCAAGGTCACAGTTCACAGTGACCCTCCAGTTTTATGTGCCCCACCCCATAGCTGCCTCTACCAACCCAGGACATAGAAGGCATTTCAAGACAACCACAACATGTCAAGTCCCACACAGGTGGAAAGGACTGTAAAATTGTATCTCAATAAAAATGTTTTAAAGTCTTCGGTCCGAACTCCCAACAAGGTCAGAAGTGTCCTCTGTGGCATCCTGAGACATGGCTGAGCAGCTTCCAGAATACTTCTAGGGATGAGCGGCTCATTTTTGTTCTTTTGTTTAAAAAAAACTTTATTAAAGTATAATTTACACACCATATGATTCACCCACTGTGAGAGTGCAAGTCTGTGGTATTTAGTGTATTCCTGGAGTTGTGTAGCCATCACCACAATTTTAGAACATTTTCATAATCTTGAAAAGAAACCCTCTGTTCCCACTTGCCCCACCCCAGCTCCTGGTAAACACCAATCTACTTTCTGTGTCTGTAGAGTCCTTATTCTGAATATTACATCTAAATGGAATCATTTGGGGACTTTTACATCTGGCTTCTTTCACTGCGTGTCATGTTTTCAAGGCTCATCCACGTTGTGGCCTGTGTCAGTGCTTCGCTCCTCATAGCTGAACCATGTTCCGCTGTGGGCAGGCCTCATACCACATTTTGTCTATCCATTCATCGGTCACTCATCATGGGCATTTGAGTTGTTTCCATGTTTTGACTATTATAATAATATCGCTGTGATCATTGTGTACAGGTTTTCATGGGGACATATGTTCTAATTTCTCTTGGGCATGTACCTAGGAGTGTAACTGCTCGGCCATATGGTAACTCTCCGTTTGCCTCTTTGAGGAACCACCAGGTGGTTTTCCACAGCAGCTGCACCACTTTACATTCTCACCAGCAAAGCTGGAGGGTTCTGACTTGTCCATATCCTGGCCAACACTTGTTATTGTCTGTCTTTTTGATTGTAGCCATCCTAACGGGTGTGAAACGGGTAACTCACCGTGGTTTTGATTTGCATTTCCCTAATGCTTAACAATGTCAAACATCTCGCCTTGTGCTTATTGGCCAGTTTGCATATCCTGAAATGTCTGTTGAAGTCTTTTGCCCATTTTTAAGATAGTTTGGTTTTCTGTTATTGCTTTGCTCACTTTTTAGTTGGCTGTCTTTTTATTATTGAGTTGAAAGAGTTCTTTGTATATTCTACACACAAATCCCTTAGGAGATAAATGATTTTCAAATATTTTCTTCCATTCTGTGTGTTGTCTTTTCACTTTCTTGATAGGGTTCTTTGAATCACAAGGACTTTAATTTTGATGGAGCTCAATTTGATTTTTCTATTTTTTCTTTAATTGTTCATGCTTTGGGTATCATACCTAAAAATCCTTTGCCAAATCCACAGTCACAGACATCTATGTTTTCTTTTAAGAGCCTTATCATTTTTAGCTCTTACATGTAAGCCTCTGATCCATTTGAAGGTAACTTTTGTTTATAGTGTGAAGAGTCCAAATGCAATCTTTCACACAGGGATATCCAGTTGTCCTGGCACCATTTGTTGAAATGACTCTTCTATCTCCTACCAAATGATCTCAGCATCCTGTGGAAAATAGCTGACCACAGATGCATGTGTTTATTTCTGGACTCGATCTGATCTATACATCTACCCTTGTGTCAGTACCAGATAGTCTAGATTACTATTGTTTGTAGTAAGTTTTGAAATTGGGATGTGTGAGTCTGCCAACTTGGCTTCTTTTTCAGGACTGGCTAGCCAGGGTCCCTGGCAAGCCCACATGGATTGTAATCTGGGGTTAATCTGCTTGTTACCCTCATTCTTGGCCAACAGGAACCTCCAGGAAGGATTTCATCCAGGGTTCCTTTAAACCTCATGTCCTTCACTTTGAGTCAAGTTTTCAGCCATAAAAGATCATATTAAACCTGAGCAAATCCAATCAATCAGCACATTTAGTAATTACCAGACCATAAATGAAAGTAACTGCTGCCCTGTGAACTTGCCTGGCGTGACCGGGTCCCTGGGCATGGGACTGAACACGTGACGCTGAAGAAGGTGGCTGGATGGAAAATAAATGGATGCCTGGGCCATCTCGGGAACGGCCATCGCCTGCCAGCTACCCACACCAGGGACCAGCACCACTGTGGACACCCACACTCCCAATCGGTCACCACGCCTTGTCTACCTCACCTCCCTTCACCCACAGCCCGGACCCCATCATCTCTCCCTGGGGTCTCCTCCCTGCCACAAGGTCCTCCTCTCTCGCCATGTCTGCCATGCCCTGTCTACACTTCTGCTCCCCACAGCCTGGGGGGAGGACCCAGGCCCCCCACTCAGCCTTGTTGCATTGGTACCTGCGCTCCAGAGCCCCTCTCCCCACCACCGGGTAGTCCCAAATCCCTGATCTGACAAACCTCTTTCTCAAAGATCTTGTTTTTTCTCCATTCTGTATTTCCCCCCTGACTTCACCACCTATCTTGGAAATCTTACCATACACTTCTTTAAATAAATACCTACAGGGCACCTGCCTCGGGCACAGTGCCCACGGGAGTTAGTGGTAACAAGGCGCTTCTGCCTTTGATGTGCTTACATTGTAGAAGGGGAGACAGCGAGCAAAGAAACATGAACCCAAGAGAACTGCTGGGACACAGAACAGCCATAAGCTGGCCTTTAGCATGAAATGCTGAATGGTTTCCCTGGTGGTTCTATCAGTCTGCTGCCCTGGCAGGGCATGAGGGTTCTCTTAGCTCCACATCCTCATCATACCTGGAATTGTCAATCAATATCCTTCATTTTGTATTTACCTCATTACAAATGAGGTTGAGTACTTTCTGTTTGTTTATTAGCCATTTGGATATCTCATTTTGCAAAGTATCACCCTCCCCTAGCCCCAGCTAAGACTGGCCATGTTATGTTCTGAGCCCCTGAGCACCCAAACCTTCCTCAGAGCACCCATACATGTATGTCGGTTGGCTCTCTGCTACTCATGATACACTTGTCCAGGAGCCACTCAAGCGCTAGTCCCCACCCTGTGTCCTGCAGGCCAGCACAGTGTGACATGCAGCAAGACGGCAGCAAAACACAGCTGTGACTTGTGGCCATGACCCCCTCGCCGAGTTTGGGGGCCCTTCTCTCCTTGTCAGCCTTCCCTCCTCAAAGGAACAAACAAGAAACTTGCTCTCAGCCCCCCCGCAGCATGGGTAGCACCTGGGACCTTGTTCTGCCAGCCGGGCGCACCTGGGCAGGGGTTCTGGCAGAAGCCTGCAAGCTGAGGAAGCAGCGCTGGGGAGATCCGTCCAGGCAAGAGGACAGACCCTGGCAGGGAGATGGCCGGAGTGCAGGGCCCTGGCTGCACCAGCTGAAGTCCAGTGGAGCAGGGTCTCCAGGGGACAGACTCGAGGTCTCACTGGGTGCCATTTCCAACCGTGTGGCTGGATTCTTGGGGCCTCCTGGCTGGTGTGAAGCACTAAACATCCTTTAACAACTTCTCTCTCTGCTTAACTCACTGGAGAAGATTCTATTTTATAAATGAGCTCTGAGACCAGTGCAGCCTTCGAATAAACACTGACAGAAAGAGTGAGCAAGTGGCTGTTTCACTACACTCTGAGCCCAGTGTCCGGCCATCGGCTGGCCCCGGGATACACCTGAGGACTCGAAGAATGAACGAGTGAGCGCCCACTGGCATTCATAGCTGCTGAGGCCAGGTATGCTTTGCAAAGGCTGTGGGGAGATGAGATGCAGGTAGTGGGGGCTCAGCAACTCATTTGCCATCTGGCAACAGAAAAGAAGGTGACTCCTGCCTCACCTGCCACCTCCCCTCATGCCACCAGGACGGGCAGACTAGCCTTCCTTAAGGAGAAACAGCACTAAAGAAAGGCTTCCACAGCACGCAGGACAGGGACATGGAGAAAGGTGAAACAAAACTGTCAACCTGGGGGATGAGAGATTCCAAAATAAAGCATTGGCCAGGGTACAAAACAGCTGGCTTGCAGACTTGCCCGGAGGACAGAGCGTGCTGCATGTTGGCCGCAGATGAAATCAAGGACACACCAACTAAATTAGCAAGAATGATCAGCTCACCAGCATCAGGCGCACACACACAACAGCCATCCCACTGGGCAGCTTCAGAGTGATTGTGAAAATCACTCTCCGGCTCCCTTGCAAAAGCAAAGGAGAGCAACAGCAAGATTTTTAGTTTAAAATTATTTGAAGTCTGAATGGATTGAGTCCAAAGTAGCAGGCACAGCGCTCTGTACCTGTTTGGGCATTTATGACTGCCTCTCTGAGGCTGGGGCAGGCGGAAGCAAAGCTACACAAATAAAAAGCCGAGATCGTATAAAACATTCTCAGCACAGATACAGGGTCAACAGAGCTCAGAGAGGCAGAGACACGGCCACTGTATCTCACCCCTGGTACAGCTGGGCAGAATGCTTGGCACAGTCAGACTATTTCAACTGACCCTACAACTCTGTGAGGCTCAGAGGCATCCCCTAGCTGGGGGTGTCAGTGTCACGTAGCTGGGGAGTGGCCGAGCTGGGATGTAAACCTGTCTGTTCCAACACTTCATCAGGTTTGTGAAACACCTGATTTCTGGCCCAGGGCACTCGAGGCAAGGCCTGCTTGCAGAGCTCACAGAATAAGCATTGTCAAGGCTCCAGAATAAACCAGCCCCCCAATCAAACTGCTGTTTTCAGCTCTCCCAGACAGAGCTTCTTTTCTTAGTTATTCATAAATGCCCCCGGTGCTGGGTCCAGGATCTGTGCCTTGAGCTGGTGGAGCCACACCCCTGGAGCTGGGCTCACTTCAAGGACTCTGGAAATCCATTTAAGTGGGCATTCCTTCAGACATTCTAGGAATCTATCCGAAGTACATAATCATTGCACAAAGATGAAAAAAAAAATATTGGCAGTGACCAAATGCTCAACAGCAGAAGATTAAATATACAATATCATACCCGAGATACTGGAAATTACGTAAACACTAAGAGCACCACTGTAGAGCAGTCTTTCCCAGACAGGAGTGTCACACGCCACTAACCCAGGTGGCCTCTGCGAGAAACATGAGGTCAGACACATTTAGGGCATGCTACCTGGTATGGAACAGAAGGCCCTCAAAGGGATCATCAAGTGAGCTGCATCAAGGGGCTTCTACAGAGGTGTGCACAGGTTTTGGGGGACCAACTGTAGATGCTGAAGCTCCCAGAGCTGGAAAAAGTGGGATGCTAACCCCCTAGTCCTAAGGGACGGGGTGGGGGAGCATTTATGGAACCTAAAAGGTTTCGAGGACAGAACCACTTGACAGGAGATATGATGTGGACAGAAGGACACAGCCACAGCCCAGCAGGGAGGGGGCCAGAGGAATGAAAACCCCAGCCTTTCTCCATGCTGCCACTGATCTCAGGTCTGTGCCTCTCATGGGTGAGCCCAAGAGGAAGCTGGGGGGCATGGGAGCCAATGATAGAGAACACCCTTCTTGGGCAGAGCATGGTGAAAGGGGACTGAGTGCAGAGCGGGTCCAGGTGGAAGGATGCACATACCCAACACCCCAGATAGACTCTTCCTCTCCAAGAATCAAAATGCATGTTCATGAGCACATGCCACACATACATTTTAACTTACTTAGTCCTGCCCCCTCTCCAAGGGTGACCTTGTCTCTCAGTGACTGAGTCACCCTGACCTAGAACAGCTAACAATGTAGGACACAGCATATCATTAAGTAGGCGAAACGAACAAACCACAAAGCTTCACTGACAGTACGAGCTCAGGGTGATGACCCAGAATTCACACACAGAGAAGAGCCCAGAAGGAAGCTCTCTCACATCAGGGTTTTTTGTTTTTTGGTTGGTTGACTGTTCCACTTTGTTTGCTGAGTCAATGATTTTTAGTAATTTTACTGGCTGGTGCGACCACCCCTATAAATGATTTTAAAATACTTTCTTGCCCCAACAAGACCTCTCATGTCTGGTTACATACACTTCACCCCTTTTGCCCTCATCAGCCCCTGGAAACCACTAATCTAATTCTGTCTCTGTGGATTGGCCTATTCTGGGCTTTGATATGACGGAATCCTACAATCATGTGGTCTTTTGTGAATGGCTTCTGGCACTGTGCATAATGCTTTCAAGACTCATCCATAACACAGCATATACTGGTAGCCCATTGCTTTGTAAGGGCTGACTAGTGTCCCATTGCATAGACGCACCACATTCTGTCTAGGTAGTCATGCTGCTTCCCAGGACATTTCCATCTAAAAGCCACCCAGCAGAACCCTGCTGTCTAGAAAGAGGGCAGAGCAGGGGTGCCTCCTTGCTTGTGCAAGCAGCCCTGGATGCAATCAGCTCCAAATTTCCCCACTGTGAGTCATTCCAACCCCAATCTTGTGCCTTGATGCTATTATTTACTTGTATTTTCCTTTTAATTGGCTCACCTTTTCAACTTAAACACACTTACTTTGAAAAAAAATTCTTGTTTATTTATAGTCACACTTTAAATATAAAAATATTATCCACTTGCCCAGAAGAGAGCCGAACCCAAAAAAATAAATACCAAGAAACCAAATCAATCTGGACCCAGGCTCGACTGAGCCATTCACCCTCATGGAACCAGTAGGGCCGGAAAGAACTGGAATGGAGTGACCTTCTTGCCCAGGGGGGATCCCATGGCTCTAGAAGCAGAACTGCAATTGCTCACCACCAACTACCCTGGAGGTACATTCCCCCTGCTTCTAAGGCTCCATCCTTCCAGAATCCCCACATGTGGGGGCTCAGGACCTTTGCAAAAGCTGTGTTGGAGCTCAGCAGAATAGCCCTAGCACTCGCATACTTATGATGCCCTGAGGGGTGCAAGGTGGAGAGCAAGGCAGGAGGCGGAGCAGGAGCGTGACTGGGCCTCACTCTGACTCTGCTTGGAGGCTGGGACCGTGTCTTATTCCGATCAGTCAGTATACTGCAGGCACTCACTAAATGTAGAAGGGTCGCTTCACAGATGCATTCAGGAATGAGCTGCCTGGTGAGAGAAAAGGCCCAAAGAATTGGAACCAGGAAACTACTCAGCTTGCAAGGAAGGGGCTGTTCCCCATGAGAATGGGGTCTTTTGGTAAGAGGGGAGGGAAATTTGTACGGACAAGACAGCACTGGGGCCGCATGAGTGAAAAGATGGTTTCAACGTCTAGTGATGGTGGAAGGAAAAGGCTTGAAGGAAGGCACAACAGTGACAAAAAGAGGTTCCTGCGGTCTGTTGGCTCCAGCTCGTGCACAGGTTGAGGTGAGGGGGTGGCAGGGAGGGTTCTGTTCAGGAGGTCCCTGAATGCCACCCTCAAGGGTGTGCACTGGGTCCTGCAGGCAACAGGGAACCACTGAACATTCTTGAGCAAGGGTGGCCTGATCAGACCGAGCTCTCGCTTGACAAGTCTGACGGCTGTGCAAGGGGGAGACCTGGAAGCAGGAGGACTTGTCCCCACCCTCATCCCCACCCCCACCCCAGTGACGTCCACACTTGTCCAAACCTTCCCAAACCACCCACAATGCCTCCCTTTCCTGCACCCGCCATGTGCCAGGCATCTGAAGTCAGCTGCCAACTCCCTTCTGAGCGCACCTAAAACCACCCACTCTTCCCAGCTGCCACCATGTCCACCTGGGCCCAGGCCAGCAGCACCTCCCCCTGTTGCATCAGCCTCCCCCAATTCTGCCAGCTCCCTTCAGGCCTTCTACAGTTCATCCCTCTTAGAAGGTGCTTTAGCATTGTGGTACCTTACCTCCCACAAGCACCTGTGTAAACCCTCCCAGGCTCCATTGGCACTGAGGACAGCAGGCACCCCGGATCCCGCCCTGACCCCTCCACCCAGCAGGCCTGCCTCTCCTCCCCCTCCCCTTCACCTCCTGCCAAGCTCGTGCCCACGCCCTGCTTTACCACCGTACCTGCACCATCCCTCCATCTGGAACCAATCCTTGCCAGATCTGAACAGTGGCTCCTTCTCTATTTCATTCTAGGCCCGGGGCCACCTCCCACCCACTCCCATAGCCCTTCTTGTTTTCATCTGAGCAATTCTGCAGCCTCAGAGATCTGCTCGCCTCTCTCCTCTCCCAGGGGGCATCAGCTCCCTGCAGGCAGGGCTGGCCCTCGGCCTGTCTGAGGGGACAGTGGGCCAGCGCTGAGCCTGCGCTTCATGGGAGATTCGGCGTTCACTGTGCCCAATCGCAAGCTCACCAGCACGAGGAAGGTGAAGGTAGGCGGACTAGAGATCGTGTCACTCAGCACGTTCCACACAGTTGTGGTGCCTGCTTTTCTCAGGGGCAGGGACCCCTCCCCGTGGCCCCCAGGGACTGGAAAATGGTCACCATGGCCCAGGTGGCCTCAAGTTGGGATGGCCACATGGCCACCAGCCCCACCCTGGTGGGAAGGAACATTAAGCAGACACGCCAAACAGAATGCTGCCTCATTGATATTCATGACAACTTCACCAACTGCCCACCTGCTTGCCCAGCAGGTCCCGGAGGATCCAGGGGAGGATGTGAAAAATGGACTCATTAGGATGTTAAATAATTCAACAGCAAGCAGATGCTGCCAAACACTTGGTGGGCTTTCCACGTCTGCAGGGCCCGCCCAGCCTTGGGGGACAGTCACACCTACCATGTGGTCAAGAGAGGCAGTGGTGGCACTCTTAACAAGAAGAGAGACGGCACTTCTTCGTCCAAAGATTGCTGCTCATTTCAGCAAGGTCAGACCACTCAAACCGCGTATGGCTTATGTCAGTAACGCTGATGCCCTGAAACAGCTGGGAACTTGACTTTGGGATGTGAGTGTGTTTGTGGATGAGAGAACTGGGCCTGGTGGGGCCTGAGGCAAACCACCCCCTCCAGACCGACTGCCCTGCTCAGTGCCGGTTCCGCATCTCTTCCTAGTTCCAAATTTCAAACTTGGAGCACGTCGCATAGGGCGAAGGCAGCTTCTCATAAACATCTAGGTGCCCAGGGAAGAGGAAGACCTAATGATTACTTATTGAATCAAACGACTAATTAACAATCAAGGCCGTTTTCTGGTCCAAAGCAAGGTACAGCCTCAAAGCAGAAGCTAACTATTCCCTCTGGTTTGTGTGGCATCTCGGGGCAGTTCCCTCAAAAACAGCACCTGACATGCTTGGCGGCGCATCTGAAGCCTTGCGGAGAACCACCTACTCCCGGGGTGAAGGGTAATGTCCGTGTGGACGCCCATGTCCGGGGACTCGTGGCTGAATCAGCCTCACTGACAGTGAGGCCAAATCACCCCTCACATCTCCCCTGTCATCTGGGTCCACATGGAAGGGGTTTTGCTGCCAGACTCCTGCTACTATTAATAGCTACCAGCTATGGGGCTCGCAGGCATTTGTTCCACTTACTTCTCAAAACGGCAGCGTGAGCTGCTCTCCCGGTTCTCCAGCCAGGAGGAGTGGAGAGAGGCAGTGAGGAGTCTGAGGGATGCAGGAGGCTGGATGAGCCGAGCATCTGGCTCTGAGGCTGTGCTCAGGGGATCCCAGGGTGGCCACTGGAGGGGCCCTATGATGTGACACCGCAGGAAGGCTTCCGGCAAAGAGACCAAGATGGTGAGAGACGACGGGGTGTTTCTGCCCCCAAGCGCTGTCTCAGGCCCTGTGGGCAGACGTGAGGCCTTCCCAGCCTGGGCGAGCAGTACCCACAGCCTCACGCCTGCCTGGCAGTGGCTCCTGTGGGGGGTACATGAGGCCTGCGGCTTGCCTGCGCCCTGCTGGCCCATCTGGCTCAGTCAGAAAGGAGGATGCCACTGTTTCTGCAACAGATCTACAACCCTGCAGGAGGGGCCAGGGGAAACAGCAGAGGAATGACAGAGACACAGAACTCAGATGGCCTCCCTCACACCCCAGCACCTCCGGGAGGGGCAGGAGGACCTTCTGGGCAAGGCCACGTGGAAGCCCCCCACCTTGTGAGGGGCAGAGCTGGGCTCCCCACCCGGGCTGCCTGGTGCCCCCGCCTCCACGCGGCATGGAGTCCAGACACCTGATGAGCTCACAGAACACGGGCTCCGGGGCCTCTGGGAACAGATGCCCAGATATGCGTCAGCCCTCCGGAGTCCTGGGCAGCCACTGGGTAGCTGCGGGTGGGGCGACACAAGGCTCAGTGGCTGAGTCAAAGGGCTCGGAGCCGCCGGCACGGGCAGCTGCCACAAGACGGGACGCTCGTCGGCAATTAGCGATCTGGAAACTGAGGCTTGGTGTCCATGGTGCCCAGATTCCTAAAGGACCCCGGGCCAGGCAGCTGCCTGATCTCACAATCTGGTGTGTTCCAGAGATGATCACGTGTCCTCAGCCAGGTGCAGACCCAGAGACGGAAGCCCAGGCAGCCGAGGGGCAGGGAGAGGGAGGCTGCCCAGCCGTGCACCTCTGCAGCCCCCAGAGGAGATTTCTGGTTTCTTTTTTTGGGTGGTGAAAGATGCCTAAGGTGAAATTTACTGTTTTTAAGGGTGCAGTTCAGCCGAGGTAAGTACCTTCCCACTTTTGTGTCACCATCCCCGCTGTCCAGCCGCAGAGCTCTTTTCCTGTCAACTGAAACTCTGTCTCTGGGAACACCAGCTCCCCAGTGCCTCCCCCAGCGGCCCGGCTCCGCCTTTTGTCTCTATGAATCTGACAACTCTGGGGACCTCACAGAAGTTCAGTCACCATTTAGTCCTTTTGTGACTGTCGCCTTTCACTGAGCATAACGCCCTCAAGGTGCATCCATGACACAGCCCGTGTCAGAGCCCCCTCCCTTTTCAAGGCCGAATAACAGTCGGTTGTATGGACGGACCACATTTCCCTTATCCATTCATCCACTGATGCACCCCTGGGTTCTTTCCACCCCTTGGCTATTGTGAATAATAGTGCAATGAACATAGGTGTGCAAATACCTGTTCAAGTCTCTGCTTTCAATTATCTGGGGTGTATCCCCAGCAGTGGAATTGTTGAGCCAATGGTAATTCTAAGTTCAACTTTATGATGGCCCACCAGGCTGCTTCCCACAGAGGCCACAGCACCATGTTGCATGCCCACCAGCAATGCACAAGGGTTCCAACTTCCCCACATGGTCGCCACCCAGAAGCGCGCTCCTCAGGGCTACCTGTGGGGTGCCAGCTGTGGGCGGCCATGCACAGGTGCTTCCCAGGCCAGAGGGGTTTGGGCAGTGCATCGCCTTCTCAAGCGGCTCCTCAGGCCTGGTGAAACACCAACGTCCTCAGGGGCCAGACCAGGGACATCAGCAGAACTGCTCCAAACTCTGCTTTCTTCTTTGCTGCCGAGGAAAGGGTGTCCCAGGGACCAGCCCGTCCCCCACACTACAGGGCCCCAGCAAGGAAGGAGAGAAACCGAATCAGAATTCAGAACCTTCTGAAGCCACTTTACACTGCTTTAACATCCAAATGCAAGATTTTGTATTTTACCAATGTATCCATTGTGACGGATTATAAATAACAGAAAAGGGTTTTTTTTCAAAGGGAGGCTAAGAGCTATGGTTCTAGAAGACCCTGCGACAGAGTTGCGGGTAGGGGCACAGGTGGGGACACACACACCCACACCCCACACCCCGACACACACTCAGACCCCTTGGCTTTCCCCATAAGTGTGCTGTGGTGCCGCGCTCTGCCCAGCTCTCCATATTTTGTAAGTAATTCCCCAGGATGTTCTCTCTTAATGGAAAAATTAAGTAAAGCCCTTCCTGTGTACAGGGACTGCTTGTGGCCAAATTGCTCAGGGCTGGCAGACCTCCTATGCCAGGGAGGAGCTGGAATGGACAGGAGAGGCAGGCGAGTCCAGTGGCCTCGTGGAAGGATGTGAAAACCAGCCTCGCACTGCCCCCACCCCCATCCCTCCCACCTGTCACGCCAAATCTGAGGACCCAAGCCTCTGCCTCTAAGAGATGCACCTGGGCCCCCAGGGAGATGGTGGCCGTCTGCAGAGGAGTCAAAACAAAGGCATTACAGGGAAGAGGAAAAGCTTATTAATTTTTGGGCCCCATTCCAGATTTTACACCTGGCCCATTTCAGCATTTTCTAAAGTGACAGACTCAGGCAGAAGGAGGGAAAGAAGGGGGACATCTTGTGTCCTAGAAATTCACTGCCCAGAGCCACCTACTAAGGCGATGTTGACTTAGAATCACAGGACATTAATTAGCTTAGGGAGGAACAGGAGGTCAGCACAATGCAAGATTCAGAGCCGGGCTCTGGAGCTAGATGGCTGCAGCTGAGTCCTCAATTGGCCCCATACGCACTGGACGACCTTGAGTGCATTACTTAACCTCTCTGAACCTCCAGTTCATCTCCTGAGTCTGTCGGGGGCTTAGGTGGGGAAAAGCGGGAAGATGATGCAACCCAGGGCTGGCACAGAGGGAGCAAGTGATGGGAGCAATTAGGTAACATCCCTGACTGCCCACCCGGGCTGAGGCCCCTCCACAGCCCAGCCGGCCAGGAGGAGGAAGAACACGGAGGCCCCAAACCCCTTGAGGTTTGGCAGGAAGAAAGATGCTCCCCACACCTAGTTATCAGGACTGAGGAACAGGGCAGGAGCCTGGAAGGAGAATTATTTCTGCCTTGGGGGTCCGGGCTGAGGCCACACTCCTCACCAGTTCCAGGCCCTGGGCTCAGCCAGGTGGGGTACCAGCTCTCCAGGGCACAGTGGGGAGAAGGATGCGGGACACAACGGGGGAGGTCTTCCCCCTCGTGGCTTCCGTTCAGCCAAACTGCTCTTCATGTCGGCTCCTGAGTGCTGGGTAAACACCAGTTACTGGCTCTCCGGTACCGCGTTCAGCAAATAGTGCATCTGATTTCTGCAGTGCCCACTGGAGTGTGTCTTGGCGTTCAGCTCACCCTTTGGGATCACGCACCTGCCTTAGGCCACCGGCCCGAGGAGGACATGGGACAGGAACACAGCTTTCCAAACATTCCTCCTCTGCGGCAGCCCTCACGGCCCCCTGGGCGCCATCTCCGCTGCCTCCCCCATCTCTAGGTGACTGCTCAGGAGATGAGGTAACACGTCAGCCAGGTGTGGAAGCCACCCTGGCTTAAAAGCTTCACGCCCCGCAAGAGCCAGCCCCTCCATGAAGAATTCGGTCCCACTGGCCTCAGCCAGACCTAAGCACGGGGGCCCATCAGGCATTTAGAGCCCCAACACATCCAGGTGCCATTTGCCAACCAGGAGACATTTTACCATAAACGATGCCGTCCAGCGCCAGAGCTGACATTCTGCCTTTATCTGGTTCCCAGGGAAACAAACTGGAAAGTTAACCAAATGTCAGATTCTCATGCAGGAGGAAGGGTTTTGCTACCCACAGTCCCCACCTATGACCTTTGGCTAAAATGCTTACATAGACATTAATGCATCTCATGACCACCAGGATTTGTATTACGCCAATGGGACATTAATGTGACTTTATCCCCTAACCAAGTAGACTTTGTTTATGGCCAATTAGTTTTATAGTTCCCCACATATCTTTTGATCCTCAGGATCTAATACAGCTTTATATTGGATAACACTAAATGTTTGTATTTAATACACCAAAGACAGAATGGTATTTTACTAGAAGCGTTTACCTCTAAATGAATGACATGAAGAGTCATCACTACATAAGATCTTATTAGATTTTGTTACAATTTGGGCCCATTTTTCTCTTGGCACATATGGGCAGTGTTAAATGAAAGTTCATCATAAATGGGATTCACTATGCATACATATTCACTTGGCAGGCTGTAAGTGCCAGAAACACTTCTAGTCACGCATTCAACAAATATTTATTAGGCACCTAACGTGTTAGTCATAGGCTGGGAGAGATGAAGAAAATAAAACAAGGCCCCTGCCATCAAGAGACTCAAAGTAAGTGGGGATTCAGAAAGACACATAAATAAGTGGGTTTTAATGAATCTGAGCAAGGTATGTCATAGGGCAATGATAGCAAGGAAGAGACAGAAATTAACTGCCTTGTGAAAGAACAATTTAGCTTGGGTTTTGAAGAATGAATAGGAGTTCTTTAATAAGAGGGAACAGGATGGCAAAGGAAGGGAGGCAGGAAAGAGAATCAAAAGCAAGAAAAGGTTTGATGGTACACTTCATAGGGTGCAAGAAGAATCTAGACAGGTTATTTGATTTATTAATGCATCACTTTTTAATTAGACAGGCAATACAGTTTAGGAATTAAGAACAGACTTGGAAACCAGTCTGCCTGGGTTTGAATCCCAAGTCTGCCCTTCAGTACCTGTGTGACCCTGGGCTGGTTAATCTGTCTCAGTTTACTCATCTATAAAATGGTAATAGTCATACCTACCTCAGATCATTATTTATCACTCAGCAAAGAATTCCTGAGTACCAACTATGTGCTGGGAATTGTTCTAGGCACTGGGGACACCAAGGAACAAAAGACTCTAGCTCTGTTGTAGCTCACATTCCCGGGGGACAGTGAAGAAGCAGAAGAGCACTGAGACATAGAGTCAGGGGAGTGGCCTGTGCCCGCTCACACTGGGTGAGGCAGGAGCCATGGGAGGGCGCAGAGCAGAGATACAAGGGTGCCCTGATTTCACCAGGATCCCTGCGGTGAGGCAGGGCAGGGAGGCCATTTATGAGGCCACAGTCCAGACGAGAGCTGGCAGGGGTGTGGCTCAGGTGCAGGGGCCGACGGGGTGGGGTTCTGGAAGGGTCTGAAGGGAGAGCCCCCAGCATTCACTGCTGAATGAGGGTGTAAGAGACAGAGAGTAGTAGAGGACACTCAGAGAACTAACAAAGTTCACGCATGGATGGTGCGCAGGGCAGGCCCACTCTTAGCAAGCCCCCAGGAAGTGCTAGGGAAATAAGGATTGTGTGCCTGCTTGTTCCAGGTGCTCTACTATGTGAAGGGCTGAAGAATTCGGCTGAGTCCCATCCAGGGGGAAGGGAAGGTGTCTGAGTGGGCTGTGACGTGGGCCCACCACCAACCAGTCACAGACCCGCAGGGGGGAGGCGGGAGACCAGCGGCTAGTTAGCCTAGGCCAGTGGCCGCAGGGCCTCTTGGAGGTGGCATTGCACAGAACGAAGCCCACCCGTTGGGGACAGGAGCAGTCACAGGCACAGGCTGGGGGCTGCAGGGGCACATGCGTCAGGCAGAGTCCCCTCTGCAGCTGTAGAGGGTGAGCCACCCAATGCCGAGGCCTGGGGCCCTACTCCCGAAGGCAGCGCTGCCCTCATCTGCTCCCCCTCCCGCCTCCGGAGCCCAGCCCCCAGCTCCAGAAGCCGGGCCTCAGTTTTGAAAAAGGGGGAAGGCCAGAAGAGTTTCTGCCCCCGACCCTCATGCCCTCTTCTGTGTGCCCACAGCAGGGCCCCCCTCACTGTCTGCGTGCCGTTCACGCGCACCTCGAATTCTGACAAGGCACCTCGGCGGCAGGGGCTGTGATGTATTCCTCCACGAGCCCCAGGCAGCCTGGCTCCCGCTAATAAATGCACTGAAGAGTCATTCGCTTTTGCTTCCAGGCCTGCTGATTGTCCCAGACACTGTCTCCTGGAAACAAGCTGATGTTCTGATGACATTTGCTAAGAAGTTCAGAGTTGCTTTTTCTTTACAAGGCTCACAGGATCACATCACTGTAAGAACTTGCCTGAAGCTTCAGGTTCACAAAAGCTCCTCACTTAATAGACAGGAGACAAAGGAACAGAAACCAGGAAGGATCTGCAAGTGGGCTTGGTGGGCTTGAACGTGGGCTGGGCTCCCCTAGCCAAGCCCACCACTCATTTCCTACTGTCAGCCTCTTAGCTGTTGAAGCACGTTCATACAGAGAGCTCTGGGAAAACATGCCATCACGGCCCTGAGACCAGCTGTGTGACCTTGGGCAGGTTGCTGTTCCTTTCAGAGCCTCCCTCTCTTGATTATACACTGGAGATAATAATGTCCTACCCTGCAGATGTGGTCAGAATAAAAGATAATGTGCATAAAATGCTTGGTAAATAGTCAACATTAAAAATTACAGCAATTATTTTCACAGATTTTATGTTGAAACATATCTTGGAACTTGGAAAAGCCAGAATTTTATTATAACATTGAAATCTTTAAAATATTACCATACCTGTTGGTGTGGCCTACAAGGTCCAACATGATCCATTCCTGATCACTTCTCCCTTCTCGGCTCTTCCCTGCCATGCGTGGTCCAATCTCATTGACCTCTTATTTTTCCTTATGTTCACCTCAGGGCCTTTATACAATGCTGTTCCTCTGCCTAGAACGCTATTCCCTCCACTCTGTACCTGGCAGGCTCCTCCCTGCCTTTATTCAGGCTTCAGTGTAAATGCTACTTCCTCGGCAGGCTCTTCCACGCTGCTCAGTCTAAATTTAGTCTCTCTCATCTCATTTCCTTTCTCCTTGTGGCACTTAGGACAATTTCTGATTGGTCTGAGAACTCCCTCTAAGAGTGACTGTCTCTCTTTTTCTTCTTACAATTAAAGTCCAGGCTGGTACCTGGCACAAGGGAGGCACACGGTACATATTTGAGAATGAATAAATCAATCTGTGATGTTAGTTGGTACCCCTGGTGTACACACACTCTCATGCACACACACAGTACAGCATAGAGTTGTATCAAATTCTGGACTTCCTGGGTTCAAATCCCTGCTTTGCCCTAAACAGCCCTTAGATAAGTTATTTGCCAAATTCTAAGGCTGGAATATCATTTTGGTTTACCAAGATCCCAGCATCACGGTATCAGATTCCATGATTAAATGCCTTTGATGTACACATGGTACATATAGCAGCGGCCGCTGGCAGACACTGACTGCTACATAAATGTTAAATATTGTTAGTGTTACATTAGTATTAGCATCTGTGATTATCACAGACACATACTGTTCAGCCCTCAATTCTTTACTGAGTGTACAATGGGCCAATACGGCCCTCATGGGAACACTGAGGCAGCAACCCCCACCCCAGCCCTGGAGGTTCACAGCCTCCTGAGTGACAATTTAAACAGCAGTACAAGGGATGAATGAGCAATCGAGGCAGTGAGGCTGAGCTGTCAAGGGCTGCCCAGGACTGACTGTCATGTTAGTGAATTATAGCCAGTACAGGGGACACGGGGTTGGGGGTAGCATGGCTGATGGGTTAGCAGGAGCTCCACCAAGGAGGAGAGCCGGAAGGTGGCTCCCGTTCATTTATTCATTCATTCATTCTTCCCTCAAACTGCTGGCACCCACCAGGAGTTAGTGATGATCGGGTCACTCACAGAGCAGAAGAATGGACCCTGCACTTGACCCTAGCCAGCCATGCATGCCACCAGTGCAGACACACCCTTGCCCTGCAGTGGGGTCTTGAGAGCAGACGGATGTGGCCACGCACATGTTGGTGAGTCTCTACGTATTCTCCAAGCCTGGGTAGGGGATGAGCCCGTGCTCCCTCCAGTGCCCCTGACTCCAACCCATCTGCCTGGCCATTCATGGTCAGACCTGCTGCCTGCTCAGTGCCCGGAATGGTCTCGGCCTGGGGTCTCCCCACCACCTTCCAGCCTTGCTCAGGAACTCAGGGACCTCACCTCTGCGTTCCTGTTCTCATTACTAGCCTCACTGGAGGCAGCCTCCATGAGGGGCTGAGGCCATGGGAGGAGGATGAATGGGGAGACCCGGGATGGAGCTGCTGGACTCCTTCCTAAACAGAGACGGGCAGCAGCCAGGGGCGGCCAGCAGAAAGCACCCAGTGCTGGTGTCCTCAGACCTGAGCTTTTCCACCAGCTAGCTGGGCACCCAGTCCATTTTCCCGGCCTCTCTGGGCCTTGGTTTCCCCCCTCTCTGATGGGACGGTGATAGGACTGAGGACTTGTGCAGGGGTCTCAGCCAGAGCAAACGCACTGTGACCCCCGCTTTAATATCCTGAAATGAAAACCCCAGCTGATGAAGCGTACTCACCATGTAACTTTAAAAACCAACCCAGTGCCTAACTGTACTATGAAGTAGAAATCAAAGGAAAATAATTTATGACAAAAATACTACAGGATTCAAGATGTCAGTGCCCAGTAGGACCCTGCTGTGTGGCAGGGCAAAGGTGGGAGGTCCACACGTGCACACGGCTGCTACATATGCACGTGGGTACTGGCAGACGTCAGGGGCTCCAACACCACTCAGCGTGCCGCCAGAGGGGCTGTGACTTTCTGAAATCATGAAAAGCTCTCTGTCAAGTTCAAAATAAAAGAAAGGACAACTTCCCACAAATCAGACATCAGCTATATTCCTGGGAAACTCAGCCCTTAGGTGGAAATCAGTTAGGTTCCAGGCTCAGGGGATGAAGGGCAGGTTTTTCCCTCTGAGAAGGTCTGACAGGACATTTTTGAAAAGTCATGAGGGATGTAGGATAACTCTCCATTCCAGGGGCCTTCCCACACATTGCTGTCTGTCCGGCATTTCCACCCCTGTCAGTGCAGGCAGCCCTCGTTACCTGGACCAGCAAAGACCCCCGCAGCCCCACCATGAGGGGAGCCACACAGGGACAAGGCCACCCCTGTGCCAGGGGTCACGTAATCGCCATCCACAAGCTGCCATTCTCCCCAGAACCCTAGTGGCCAGGAGGGGTTGGTAAGGGATGAGGGTGGAGGCAGGGAGATGTGTGAGGAGGCTGTTAAAACAACTCAGGTGGGCCGTAAAGGGGTCTGGACTCCAAGTAGCATCAGGCAACCTGGAGCTGCCGGGAAGGGTGCAGGGGGCCCAGGGACGGATGTTAAGGATACGGGCCTGAGGGACAGCAAGGGGTCCCGAAGGCTGCCAGGGTGAATGGGTGGGTAAGACAGGGACCACAAGGGAGGAGCAGGTCCTGGGGAGACGGAGAGTTTGCTCCTGGCTGTGTGCTGTGTGTGGGTGTAGGGTGGGGAGGCCCCGTGCGTGACTAGATGGAGCACGACTAGGCTCACGCCCCACAGACTGGGAAGACCACCCCCTGCACCCTACGAGGTGACCTGCTAGTTGCAAATAAAGGTCTTCCTCAACTTATGATTCAGTAATGTCCTGATAAATGCATTGTAAGTTGAAAATATCCTAAGTCAAAAGTGTTTTATAATGAAGTATTGAATATGTCCTGTAATTTACTGCGTACTGGTACTAACAGTGAGAAACAGAGTGGTTGTGCGGGGACAGAATGGCGGTAAGGCTACCGGCTGTTCCCCTCCTGATGGGGCGCTGAGCTCGCTGCCCCCACCCAGCATCACGCATCACATGTCACTAGCCCAGGAAATGACCACAGTTCAAAATTCAAAGCCTAGTTTCTACTGGATGCACATCGCTGTCATGTATTGTAGTTGAAAAATCGTAAATCTAACCATCCTACATAACTTGGGGGCTGTCTGTGCACACAGCAAATCCCAGCACTCTGCTGACCTCGCATACTGGCCCTCAAGTCACCCTGTTCCTAGTTTCCACCACGGGGAGCCTTGCCCCTTCCTGGCCAGCACCCCCAACATGACTTGCCACAATGATCTGCTCCCCCCAGCACCACCATCAGCCTCTGGCAGGAGACAAGCCAGCCTCTGAATGACAGGGACCCCCACAGAATCACACTTGCTTAGCTCAGTTTCTCCTCTCCCCACTTTTAACCAGAGCCCTGAGCCCAAACCCAGGACTGAGATGCAGCCAGAGTCCCTGCGCCCAGAGGAAGACTTGCTCATGGACATCCAAGCCAGCCCTGCCAGGCCAAACTGCTGGGCCTAACTACACTGAAGAGAAGGCTGCCCAGCCGGAAGGCTTCTAGGTACAGAGATGAGAGGAGAGAACTCCTGGGGCTTCAATCAGCGGTGCAAACATTTAGAAAGGACAGGGCTCCAGAAGGCAGGAGGGCAGGAGGCTCTCAGATGCTAATACAGAGGTTCCTCCAATTAAACAAAGAATCACCTTAGGATCAACCTGGCACTTCTGAGTATTTATCCAAAAGAATTGAAAACACTGACTTCTGAAGAGATATTTGCACATCCATGTTCACAACAGCATTATTCACAATAGCCAAGAAGCGGGAGCAACCCAGGGGTCCACTGATGGATGAAAAAATAAGCAAGATGTGGTCTCTCCACACAATGGAATATTATTCAGCCTTAACAGGAAGTTCTGACGTGCTAGGACAGGGATGAACCTTGAGGACATTATGCTCAGTGAAACAGCCAGTTACAATGGGTCAAATACTGGGTGATTCCCCTTCTGTGAGGTCCCAGGGGTGTCACCGTCATACAGACAGAAAGTAGAGAGGGGGCTGCCGGGGGGGGGGAATGGGGAGTTAGTGTTTACTGGGGACAGTTTCAGTTTGGGAAGGTATGGAAAAGTTCTGGAAACGGATGGTGGGGATGGTTATACACAGTGTAAATGTACTTAATGCCACTGAAAAATGGTTACAGTGGTTATCTTTTATGTGTATTTTGTCACAATAAAAAAACATTAGAGTCACCTGGGGTGACATCAGCAATGCAGGTTACAGGGCAGGCTCTGCAGGCCGGGGACGGGGCCTAGGGAGCTGCATCCCCAAGCCGCCCCAGATGACCTGGCTGTAAGGGCTCCAGGGAGCACAGGTTCTGGGAAACACTGCCTTCCAAGCCTATCGCTTCTTCCACCCTGAAGGCGCGTTTCTCAGTGGCTCACTGACAGCGGCAGACCTGTCCCTGGCGTGAGGCCCCTGCCCCAGCCGCCCCCACGGGCTTGTCTGAGGCACCTGCTAACACTCTCTGAGCGCTCACACTGCCCCCGCCACATGGAACCACTATCACACCCACTGTAAACTGAGGCCCACGGGTTGGGTGACTTGCTCGATGTCACACAAGGGCTGGGGAGGGGATGTGAACCTCAGAGGTCAAACTCCAGCCCACTGTACTCTCCGGCCTCTCCTGCTGCCCGGAGCTGCTGGGTCCCCTTGGCCACAGGCTGGGACAGTCCGGAGAGAAAGAGCCCCTTGCGGATGACACGCCCACTGTGTGCCCTGCTGATGCCTTGCATGGCCGCCCTTGGTAAAGGCTCCCACTGGAGTGCCAGGGCTCAGATCACAGTGGCGCCAGCCGGGGCTTCCCCCCACCCCCATGGCCACACCAGCAAGGCAAGGGGTGCCCTGGCGGGCAGCACCCTCACCTGCCCTAAGGCCTCTGAGCGGCTGGTCCCTCAGCCTGAGATGGGCCTGGTGGGCTCAGCCCTGAAGTGCTGGCCCAGCCTCCCCTCCCCCAGTGGCACACAGCCACCCGAAAGCTTCCTTCCTTTGCTTCCCTGTCTCCTTGACCAGAGTAGCCTTACCTTCCAGCTTTGATTTGCGTCACAGCATCCATCCGTGTCCCCTCCCTGAGGAACAAAGCCATGAGGCACTCAGCTCTCCAGGGAAGGGCCTTGCCTTTGGAGGGAGCCCTTGGGTGTGAGCCCCAGTTCCACCACTTAATAGCTGTGGGGCCTCAGCGGGGCCGTGACCTCTCCGGGCCTCCCCTGTCAAGTGGGAGTCATTCCAGGACTCGGAAACTTACACAGGGTGGCCGGGAGGGTTAAGTGAGGTAAAGTATGCAGGGTGTTCAGAACAGAGGCTGGCACCGGGTGAGCGCTATTCAAGTGTCTGCTGTTAGTATTACCGACAATGAGAAACAGACACTCTCTGAATGTTACTTCTGGGAACTGAATGGAATTTTTAAAAAATACAAGCTTCCTCTAGCTCTTGAATACTGGGTTTGTCTTAATTTTATGCTTCAAAACTTTGGCACAGATGGTGTGTCTGTGTGTCCGTATGTCTGTGTGTGCACATGTTTGCATGTGCTCTTTCACAAATGGGCTGGCGTGTCTCTGCTGCAGGGAGACATCTCTGGAACAAGCCCACTCCCAGCAGGACAGAATGCAACCCCCATGACTCACTCTCCCAGAAGCACCTCCAGAGCCCCTGGGCCTCACTGGCCCTGCTCTGCCCACACCTCCCCAGCTCCAGGCACTTCCTACGGCTCTCTTTGGACAATCGCTCCTGCAGCCCCTCCTCATGGGGCAGGGTGCCCTGTGCCCTCTGCACCACTGCGCAGTGCCACAGAGGTGCCTGGAGAGGTCACGTGCCAGGACACGGTGTGGGCAACCCAGCTGTGTGCTGCTGGAGCTGTCCCAGCCCCCTGCCCCCACCGGGTGGTCACGGCTGTGTGTCTCCCACACTGTGAGCCCTCCCTGCCCACCCAAGGGCCTGGGACGGCACCTCCTCGATCGAGCAGGGACCTGAGATGATCGCTGAAGCAGCTCGCATCTCCAAAAAGAAGCATCAGCCCTTCCTTTCACTCCAGGAGCCCATCCTGGTCCTCTCTTCCTGGCGGCACACTGAGTTTCTCAGATTTACTTCCCCCTCCATGCTATCTTGTCCTATTGCCACTGACACTGATACATTCCTGCAGCTGGACAAGAGGGATTACTGGCGCACCCCCAAATCATCCCTTCTAAATGCTAGCCCAGCTGGGATAAAAGAAAAAAAAATCCCAGGTGGGTTACATGGGCAGCGATGCTGAGGGTGGAGAGACATTGTTCAGTGGGCACCCAATGCCCAAATCACACACGTAAAATCTGCTTTTTTTCCTTCCCCTCCCCCTGCACCTCACAACTCATGTTGTGCTTGATTAAAGACAGAAAATATTAGTGTTCCTTAATTCTTTTCCGGCATTTACAACTAATGAGAAATGTATCCTATTATTCCAGTCCTTGCGGTTTCTCACCCCATGAGAGCTAATAAATCTCTCTCTCTCTTTCCCCCGAACATTGCACACGGTGTTTATTTTGAAATGTGATTTGAGTTTGCCAGCAGTCAGCTACGAGCTGTGGATTATTGCTGAGGCCCTGGGAAAAGATGGAAGCAGGAGGGGCTCCCTGTGCCGACTGGGGGCTCTGAGCGCACAGGCCTGGGGCCAGGCTCTGGGGCTCCGACGAGGTGTGCACTCTTGACTTTCTTGGAGAGCCAAGATCCATCGGTGCCTCTGTGGGATGGGAGACCCAGCAGAGGATTCAGTGAAAGCCCCCACTGGGCATCCGGCTGGGCTGCCCTGGCCTCACCCCCATGTAGTGGGGGGTCTGCAGGAGGCTTGTTGGTGTTCCTCCAACCTGGCTCTCCAGGGGGCACCAGGGCCGGGCTTCCACATCCCGCTGGGCTCTGACACTGTGAATGCATCCTTCCCAGCTGGTGGCAGGGTTGCATGATTAGCCGGCCAATCTGCCTGGAACCTGCAGGCACCTCCCTCCACGGGCTTGGAGGGGAGGACAGCCCATTTGCATCCAAAACACCCCTGCTGATGGTGGGTCTGTGCACCCCCACACCACCCTCAGCAACAAAATCCCGGGTGAGATGGCCCAGGAGGGCTCTCCAGTAGACATCACCCATTGCTGGGTCTTTCTCTCCAGAGCCTCCCAGTAATCCAGTGGTCCTGTGGAGCTGGTCGGGGTGGAGGGAGGTGATGGGGGAGCTGGTCAATGACCTAGATGGGAATGGAAAATATTCTGTCCAAAAGTGCCCTGCTAAGAAAGCCAGCCACCTCTCCTAAGGCTTCCAGCCCACTGGTCGCTCTGCCTGTGGACGCTAATCCAGGATGCTTGGGGGGCCTGTGCACAAGGAATGAGACCCTTGTGGTGGCGACGGTGCCCAAGCACCGTTCTTACGTCTGTGAAATGCACTTAAGTCACTGCCACTGCAGCCTAACACAGAGGGCTTGTTGTTTGAAGGTATGACAGGCTCAGGAGGGGGAGGGCAGGGAAGAGCCGAGCGTGCACCCTAGGGTAAACGTAGTGGGTCTGCCTTGAGATCTTGTGCTCCCACGGCCCCTCCTTCCTCTGCAGAGACTGGCTCAGCAGAGCCGGTGGAATGGCCTGGCTCTGCCTCCTTCCAGAGGGCAGCCCTCAGCAAGAGACGCTGTTCCTTTATGCCTTTGTTTCCTGCAAACCGAGGCGAAAGAGTCTCACCCCCGAGGACCCAATGAGGGTGGATGTGAGCGGGGACGCGGAGCCGGGCTCAGGGACATTTGCTAAGCACCATCCTGCCGCTCCCACTGCAGAGGGGTTCAAAGACCTGCCTGCAAGCACTCAGCTGCAGAGCTGGGGAACAAGGCCCTTCAGGCCGGGTGGGCGGTCTGGTAGACCAGAGTCCGGACCTACAGCAAAGCGCCTCAAGGGCCGACGTCTCGGGCACCGCAGGCCCCAAGGGCTGCCTCCTTCACTGCCTGACAGGGCTGGACTGGAAACCACTCCGACAACCACGCTCTTTTGGAGTTCTCCGAGCAAACCGGGCTCCTCGTCTGCTGAGGTGACACTTCCCGAAGCCAGGCCCTCTGCCGGGGGTGGGGGGGTCCACTCTCTGCCCTGCTTTCCTTTGTGGGGAACCTATGATTTCAGGTGGTCGTAAGGGGACTCCTCCACCACCCTCGTTGTGGATGCGTAGCCCTGCTCCCACACTCCCGTGACGGGAGGCTCACTACTTTGCAGAGGCCCTGCCCCGTCTTCAGGCACTTCCGTATTGCAGGACCTTCTCCCCCTGAGCTGCCACTCCCCCCACCACCTTCTCAAGGTTCTGCCGTGGCCACCCCGCAGAGATGCAGACCTGTGAAGGACCAGCTCCACGCAGGGCCTAGGCTGGGGCTGGGGACATGGTGGAAGGGGCGGGGACTGCCACCTGGCACCAGGCTGACTCTCTGGGCCTGGGCCTCTGGTCCCCACCGGATGCAGCCCCTGATGCTCCCAGCCTTGCTTCCTGGGCCTCCAGTATCCTCGGGACTCTGAGGGAGGCTGTTCTTATGGAAGCAGCAATACCCCTAATGAAGTTGTGGGGGGTGCTGTGTTTGCCCAAGGCTGAGGGCCTGGTCCAGAGGGCCACAGATTGGCCAGAGGCTGCCCCACGCCCCCAACAGGCCCAGACACTGCTGCATGCGTGTGCAGAAGCTGCCTGTGGCAGGGAATGTCCCACTGGCCCCCCAGAGGCCAGGTCCGGGGTGGGGCTGCCTCAGGGGAGGCCCTGCTCTGTCCCCCCACCACCAAGGCCTCTCTGCTTCTCTTTGATTTGTACATCCTGGCTCCATGCAAAAGGTTTCATTGGGAGAGAAGGTTCTGCTGATAAATTTTAAAATGTGAAAAAAAGTCAAGAAACCACTGCCATGAAAGATCCATTCACGTGGGTAGGGACCGCCCTGAGTCGAGGGTGACCCAGGACACTGTCTCTGGGCTGAGTGCCTGCCCCATGGAGGATAGTGGCGGCACCCGCGCCCCCTCCAGCTGCTCTGGCCGCGGCCCCCAGCTACACACAGCGGAGTACATGGCCTTCCCACCATGTTAGGACACATGGAACAAATGCAAAATATTCTGAATTTTTTCCCCCATTCTGATTTTTTCCTGCAACAGTCTCTGTTCACCCCTTCGGTCCTCTGCCACGAGCCAGTTCTAAGCAAGTCCATCCAGGTGACAAATCCCCGGCTGAGGAAAGCAAGCCTCAGGGGATGCTCTGGAATGGCCCCAGGGCCTGGCCCGTCCCCATGAGGTGTGGGACCGCACACATCACGATTTTCTGCAGCAAAAGTGGTCCAAGGACAGAACTTGATGGAAAAGCCCAGGATGTCACACTAGCAGAGCCACATTTGGGCCACAGCACTGCCGGCGGGGATGTGTGTGTTTGGGAAAGTCGCAAAGCTGTGGGCCTGTTTCCTCATCTGTAAAATGGGGTTGGTACCTGTCCTGAAGGCACTCTGGAAATTGAGACAACACTTGCCACTGGTTTCAGAGCAGAGATGTTTCTAATCCCAGCTCAACATGGGCCCCCAGATCCAGAAGCAGCCCTGTGGCAGCTTGGCCAGGCCCCATATGCTGCTTCAGTCACCCCAGACCTGCCAGGGGAGCACTAAGTTGTGGTCCTGCTGCTCCCTCCCTGGTGCATCCAGGGCACCACTGAGCTGAGCTCTGATGTGCAGACTGGACAACTGCATCTGCAGTCAGCTGTGGCTCCCACCATGTGCCCTGAGCAGCCAGCAGACCTTTTTGCACCTCCGCCTGCTACCTGGAAAACTGGGTGCTGACCCTGCCTCAGGAGCTGTGGAGACAGGCACTGCCCACGACTGGCTCTCCTCTCCTGGTCCTCTCAGGACTCTAGGAGGAGCCCATCACTGCTCCACACACCCACAATGGCTCTGGCTGCATGCAAATAAAACTCCAGCTGCAGGATCCTGCCTCAGGACCTTTGTGCTCACCACTCCCTCTTCCAGGGTGGTCTCCGCAGACATGCCGCTGGCTCACCCCTCACTTCCTCCAGGTCTCTGTTCAGACGTTGTAACCTCCTTAGAAAGGATAACCCACTGCTATCCCCCCTACTAATACCTTCACAGAACTTGCTTTTCTCGGCAGGTTGGATATTTACTGTCTGTCCCTCCCACCCCAGAAGAGCAGACCTGTACCTGAGCCTAGAGCAGGGGCTGACATGTGGCATCCCATCGCTGGGGACATGAGTCATCCTGCACCCCCAGCTAACTCTCCTAGAAAGAATGAGCTCCTGTCTTAGTTCCCCAATGTCCTCTAGGACAGATCCCGGGGCCGAGCCCAGTCCAGGTGGGATGCTCTCCCCAAGGCTACCCACCCAAATGGGTCCACAGAGCCTCCCAGGCCGAGGCCCAGAGCATCTCAAGGATCTCCAGGTCCTGCCCCGAGAAGTGCCCTGGTCTAACTTAGAGTCAGGCCTCAGAGGGGCTGAGTGGGTGTAAAAAGGGGGGCTGGGTGTCAAAAGTCCAACACCACATTACCTCCAGTTCCATGAGAGGAGGAGGGACGTGTTACAGAGCCCTGGGACCCCCAACCCAGCCCACCAGCCTTTCCTCATTTCCGTGTTCATCAGAGGGTATGGGGTTCTTTGCATGACACCCACTGCTCCCTGCAAATCTCCCCACTGGGATCCTGTCTAAGGAATATAGCGTCAGAGTAGGTCACAGATTTCCTTCATTTGCATTAAATTAAAATTGCAGAACCTCTCAGAACCCTGCCACCAGCCCCGCCGGTGCAGCGGTTTGGCTTACAGGTGGTGGCAACTCAGCCGCAGGTAGATGGGGCCACTTGGCAGCCAAGGGCTGCCCACAGGACAGAGGTAGCTGGCGGCCTCGGGGGGCTCCCTTCACCCTGAGCCCCAGGCTCTGTGCCTGGCTGAGCTCTCAAGAAAGAGGGCAGGAAGGGAATGCCCAGACTTGGCAAATGTCAAGGCACCTGCCCTCACTGTCTCAAGATTTATGGGAGCCGTGGGTTTCATGAGCTAGAGAGGTCTGGGCCCTCCTGGCCATGAAGTCTTGGGAAACCCGGGTCTCTCTGGGCTCAGTACAGTATCCACCTGAGTTGCCCACCTCTATGGACACAGCCAAGGTCAAAGGGAATCTGATGGCTCCATCGGCGAGAGGCCCCCACAGGCAGCACCACCAGCTACCCAGGACAGACCCTCACAGTCCTAGGGGCAAACTGAGCCCTGGACACACGTCACCATGTGGATAATCCTTGGCCTTAGTGAGGCGTTCAGATTCAAATGTACACAGCTGGGTGCCCCTCACAGTGGGCTGTTTATATCCCTCCACCCACCTGGCTGACCACAAGCACCTTTGAGGGCAGAACGGTCCCTTCTCAGTCTCTACATCCCTGTCCCAATCCAGCTCCCTGTGCTCAAGAAACACTCACAACTGAATGAACATAATATCTGCTCCAGAAACCACCCAGGAAAATGCAGACCCAGCTGGCGAGAACAAGGCAAGAACACTGTGTGCGGGTGGCCTTCACGTGCATCGAATTCTGGAAACCAGACCCAAGAAGCACTCGCCAGGCTGGACGGAAGACATTTACTAAAGCAGTTGTAGGAACACCACAGAAATGGATTCCTTCCCCTATGAATTAACTTCAGCAGCCTTTCCCAGTTTCCCTTCAGCAGCACATGTGTGTGCGGTAGGATACGATCCCACTTTCAAGCCAAGCACTGGATGGCCAGAAGAGACCAGAGCATGCATGGGCCCAGTCCAACTTCATCTTCTCCATCAGCTTTATCCACATGTCCATCAGCTCACTAAAGGCTCTGAGAAGTCCCGCAGGAAAGAAACCCAGTGGAATTCCCCAAACTTAATTGACCATGACACGTTTTCCTTCCAGACACAGATGTCTGAATTTGGAAAATGCTCACATTGAGGACCTACTTATGCAAAGAGGCTTGGACATCAGCAGGCAAAAACAGTTTTCTCTAAATGTGTAAGTTGCAAGTTTTCTAGGGCTGCCTGTTGGGCCAGACCACAGGCTGCTCCTGAGCAGCTTCCTTTCCAGGATTTATCAATGCCTGTGAGCAGGCAAGTCCGTTCAGATGCACGCTGATAATGATGCTGCAGCTGCAGCTTAGGTGCTGGGCCCAGAGCCCGGCCCTGGAAGTCACAGCGTCTTGCTCTGGGGCCAGTTTGGAGGCTCATGGGTGCTTTGGTGGTTCATTCTCTTCTCCCAAAATGGGAGAGACCCAGGGGTGAGTCCAGAATCTGCACCCTGTTCGTGACAAACTGCATCTGCCAGACTGGGGACCAGCAGTGACCAGCATGTGCTAACCCACCTCCCGGGGCTCCGTGTTTCAGTAATGGGGGTGGCAGTTCCCTCCGTCTGATGGGCTCATCAGAGCGAGGCTGGGGCGGCACCTCAGATGGCGACCCCACTGTCCAGCTGGCGACCCCACTGTCCAGCTGGGACCCTTCTCTCTCCCACACCCTATCCTGCAGGACATCTTCAACAGTGAAGAGGCAACTGTGGACGAACACTCTGGGAAATCGAAACTGGGACAGTTTCCCTTCGGGAAGATGAAGAAGTTCTAGAGATGGATGGTAGGGGGGCTGCACAACAGTGTGAATGTACTTAATGCCACAGAACTCACACTCGACAGCAGCTAGGATGGCCGATTTATATGTATCTTACCACAATATACATGTGAACATATACACATAAATTTATGTATATTATGTGTGTGTGTGTGTATATATATATATGTAAGTTTTTAAATTTAAACAGCCTACATGGGGCAGAGACCGCTCCTGTGTGACAGCAAGGATGATGCCGTATTCACAGCGACAGCCCCAGGCCCCACTGGGGCTGGGCACTTGGGTGCCCAAGAACTATCCACGGTAGGAAAAAAATCAGGTGCTGGGTTCGAGTCAGGCTCTAGTTCATGACCTGGGCGAGTTAGCCTTTCAGGGGGTCCTAACCTGCAAAATGTGGGAGATGGGCCAGATGTGGCAAAGGCGATCGACAGGAGGCATGGTGAAATTTCTGAGGCAGCATTTCACAGAACACATCCTGGGGGCTGTGCTGCATGTGACCCACACATGCCCAAGAGGCAAGGTGGGCCTGCTGCAGGGGCACCCCTCGGGCTCAGACGTGCTCTGATCACACAGCCAAAAGGGCCCAGCAGGACCCGTGGCTGCATGACTGCAGATCCTCACCACCCGAGCCGTCGGGCCACACATCCCTATGCCAGTCCGCCTGTGCGATGGCCTCTGGGGCCGGGCATCAGGCCTTCACCCTTACCCGCGGTGGGGTACATGAGCACGGCCACTTGCTGACAACCCTTTGCCAAATTCCTGAGGCTGGAGCTCCTGCTTCTGGATGGACACCCAACTTCAATCAAGCAGCTCATTTAAAAAATACAGTATTTTGCCTTTGTTAAGCTCTTTTAGGGGCTTTACTTTACCAAGACTGAACTGGAGTTTCATCTTATGTGGATGTATGGATGCCAGGTTTTAATATCCGTGTGTGATTTAAAAATCATGTTCAGGCAAAGAACTCTTGAAAGGACCTTAAATTTCCTGCAGACCATCATGTTCTGGGTTTGGAAAGAAAGCACAGAAAATACTGTGCACTGGAAAGCCTGAGAACCACTGAGCCGGAGGGAAGGAAGGAAGGAGGGACGGAGGCAGGGCGGGTGTGTCTCCAGGCAGGCCATGGGGTTGACAGGAAACTCTTTACACCCCAGCAGTGCCGTGGATGGTGAGAGAATCCAAAGGTGCTCCACTGACCTTCGAGACTGCCTTGTGGGTAAGTTAGGTCTCAGAAGGGTCCTGAACATCAGCTAGGAGCTAGTCTCACGGCCGAGGGCCCAGAGAAGAGCCCCTAGCACCGGCTGGGCACAGAGAGCACTTCGAATGTTGCCTAATTGCCGCTTCATCTTGCTAACCAGGCCCTGAGGCCCATCACCTCAGTGGCCACCCCTACCTGCTGCCCAGTGGCCTTGGCACCAGCCCCACTGCCCAGCTGCACTCGCACCTCCACACACCTCCTTGGGCCCAGGGCTCGTGACCACGCTTCCCAGCTTTGCGGAGGGAGGCTTGGCTGCCGTGAGCAAGCTCCAGCATGTCTGCTGAAGGCTGTCGTGACAGCCGACGGCCGGATGAAGGGCCCTGTGGACACTGGGGCCTGCTGGAGCCCCTCAGCTGCAGGCTGCTCACCTGCCCGAGGCTAGATAAGAGCCTCTTTGAGAGTGTGCTGCACACAGACCCTTCTGGAGCCATGCCTTCCTCCTGTGGGTGGTTCTCGGCTCCAGATGGCTGGAAGGAGAGGCTGCTGGCCTCATGCCCACCCTTGTCTCTGTCTCTCACACAAGCATCCACACCCGGTGGAAGCTGAAGTCAAGCAGATGTGCTCAGCCAGGAGACAGCTGGGGGCTGACAGCCAGGCAGCCCGGGTCCCGAGCGCTAAGGCCCCCTCAGACCGAGGATGGGTTCTGAGAGCCGATCTGGCCACCATGGCAGGTCCACCTCCTGCATTTCCACGGTCTGGGCTAAACCGATATGGGTGGTCACCATATCCCCCCAGAGTCTCCTCCATGGACGCATCTGGATTTGTAGCTGTTCTCTGGGCGTTCTCTGTATTTCTGAGGAGGCAGCTTGGCAGAGCAGGAAGCAGCCAAAAGCACTGGGTTTCTGTTCTGCTGTCCCTACAGCTTCACTGTGTGACCCAGGGCAGCCCTCCACCCCTCAGGGCCAGAGGTCCCCTGCCGGCAGATGAGACCCCACAGATGGCCACACATAGCACTTAGGAAAATCAAATGATGTGTTTACTTCCTTTCACTTGCTCTGCACATATCCGTGGAATGCCTGCTCTGTGCCACACGCTGTTCCAGGTGCTGGGGATACAGTGGCGAGCCAGGTAGAGGGGTGGCCCCACTTTGTGACCCGAGCAGGAGGCCAACCCCCCACCTGTCTGACTCTGACATGGTGCTGCTTTCTAAAAAAAAAAAACTGAGGAAAAAAAAGAAGCAACTGGTAATTAAATACAACACCAACTATTTTTTTAACACTTAGAAACAGCTCCTCTACAAAAGCACAGAAAGAGCTGAAATTATAATTACATACCAATATCCTAGTTATTATCAGTAAAGGAAGTCACCTGTCATTCACACATCGGGCCCTGGGCTTGGCATACAGCGGCGCTAAACAAATGTCTGAAGAGATGAATGGGGAGGCCCACTGTGTTAGGATAACGTAACCCTAAAGAGGAAGCCCACTGCCTTCAGCAAATGTGTGATGCAGGCTTCTACCGGCAGTTGTGAGCAGCCCACCTGGATACTTCAGACTGACCTGTGTCCCTGTCTCAGGGGCAGAGGCCTGCCAAGGAGTGAGCAGGGGGTTCTGGAGGAAGCCCTCCCTCTCCTCTGGACCTCCCAGCCATTGATTCCACCATGCAAGGCCAGCAACTCTAAAACAATACAGCATGACGACAGGCGTCACAGAGCCGGCAGTTTGCTCAGGGGGCCACATGACCCTCTGCAAGTGGGAATCCCAGCCTCACACACCACTGAAGTGTCCGAGGCAGCTCGGTGGGGGCCGCGCCAGGAGAGCCCACAGTCTTGGGGAAGACAGGGTATTAACCATAATGCTGCCAGAGAAATGGCCCCAAAACTAAGTGGCTCCAAACGGTCACCATTTCTCGGCTTTTATGATTCTACAGGTTGGCTGGATACCTTGGGCTGTGCTGGGCGGCTCTAGTCGTGTGTCTGTGGCCAGCCTGTGGCTCAGTGGGGGGCTGGCCAGCCTGGGATGGCTGAGGCTAAATGACTCACAGTCAAATGCACAGAGAGAGGAAGAATGGGGCTTGCCAGGGGCTGAGGGAGGGGGGAGTCATTCTTTAATAAGTACAGAGTTTTAGTTTGGTGAGACGTAAAAGTCAGGGAGCTGGAACTGGATGGTGGTGATGCTGCTGACCTGGATGCCTACAAAGGATTAAGATGGTAAACTCCATGTGTATTTTATCAGTTAAAAATAACAAAACAAAATTATTTGTAGTGCAAGGAAATAAGAATATGACAACAAAAATAAATGTGATGGCAGCCTCAGAAACCTTTGGCACCAGAGCCTCTGACAGACTTTAAAGTCCTCAGCCTGGACCTCCTGTCATGCAAGTCAGGCTCAGGGGGCAGTCAGTGCCCTGACCCGGCCCCCAGCACGCTCAGCCTGAGTGCAGTCACAGATCGCACCTCCTAAGCGGCTTCTGTGTGTGCTCTGGCTCTGTATCTCGGTTCAAGTTCAGCCTTTGCTGTTAGCATGAAGCATGTTTAGGAACAGGTTCTCATAGATGATGTGATGGCTTCCTGATTAGCATGGCTGACCTGGGCTCTCACTGGTCCAGTGGTGGTCACGGTATCTGGGGCAATGAACTGGAGTCCCAGAACATCCTGGGGGTGTCTGGGAGGTGTGGGGGCCTGGGCAAAGCCAGTCTGGGCAGGCACCTGGCCAGAATCCTGCAGAGACCCGCCTGTCCCCTACAGGGGCAGGTATGAACAGCCAGTAAGCCGCTGTTTTTGCAGGGGGTATACAGCTGGGTCTCCACACAGACCTGACTCCCAGCACAGGTGAATGGGGAGGATTCTCACTGGTCTGACAACCCAGGGGCTGATCAGCAAATCCTGCCCTTGAACATTGACCCATTTGCCTTATTTGAGCCTTTCATGAAAGTAGGTTCCAATACCCAAAAGGACCACCTTGAGCTTTCAGAGCTGGCCGCAAGACAGTGCCTGGGGCTGCAGTCAGAATTTGGTCTAACACCTGCTTTCCTTAGAACCTGCTAGTGAGTGAGGTCTTTAGTGGGAAGTTGTTAACCACAGCTGCCTGCACCTCCAAAATCTACTAAAGTTCACATAGTAGATGTGCATGCCCAGACTGGCTTTGCCCAGGTCCCCACACCTCCCAGACACCCCAGGATGTGTTGGGACTCCAGTGCACTGCCCCCAGATACCATGACCATCTGACAGCCTGTCCCTTGTCACTTCCTCCACTGGCCCACACCCATCCTCTGGGCCTCCCAGAGGTCAAGTCCCCACCTTCTGTCCAGGGACAGCCCAGGCACATACCCAGCCCTGGAATGAACATTTAAGATTCTGTGGCCTCACCACCCCGGGCAGCCCCTAAGGCCCTGGGCCAGCTCTCATGCTGGCCGCCCCCATTGCCCCACAAAGGGCTCGCCTCTCCTCAGCCCTCCCTGTGTCAAGTGAGCACACAGCTCACTTCTTTTCTTTAACCTAAAGCTGAGCAAGATATTTATCTCTAATAATTTTCACTACATGAGCTTTCAGCCAGCACTTAGGGGTGTCAAAACCACTTACAGTCTTGATTACATCACATTAGCAGGCATCTCAGTTCTATGTCAAGTACAAATCTGATAACGAGCTTTCCATTCCATATCTCAGGAGAAGCTTCAAGGCTGGAGGGAGTAGGCTACAGAGGCTTCTCCAGGCTGGCCCGGTCACCTCCAGAGCCACCCCAGACTCGTTCCTGACCTCCCAGCCCGCAGAGGTGTGACTGATGGAAACGATGTGCAGGGGCCGTCTCCCAGAGTCCCAGCACTCTCCTGACCTTGTGGCCTCTTGTCCAGGATCCAGAGCCATTTCTTTAACAATCCTTCCTGGAATCCTGCCTGGGGTCAAGTCCCAGCTTGTGACAGTGTAGGTTCTGATGTCCCGATGCTCCAGGGCCAAGAAAAAATCCCCTCCTCCTGGAGTCACCAAGGTTGGAGGGCTCCCCGCCCTCATCTGCCTTTCCAAAGTGTAGGAAGGGAATGCTTTGGACTTAGACACTGGTGCTCTTTCCACATTTCCCACTGTCTCTTTGTGGCCACTAGAAATTCAGACTCCACATTGGTGCAGGAGGAAACCTGGGCTTCTCCCCTTGAACATAAGCTTCTTAATAATGGTTCTCACCCTATCACTGCCAGCTGAACAAAGGTGGAATTCTTCATGGGCATCCAAGGCTGCCCGTGCTCCAGCCTTCAAGCACCATCTCCTCTACCTCCCATTGCTGACTCCCACCTGTGCCCAGTTCCCAGGCAATCTGGACCCCTCTGATTTCTAATCAGGGTCACATGTCCACCCTTCCAATTCTGCTCCTAGACTCCCCCATGGAATGGCAGCCCCTCTTTATGCTGGGGTCTCCCCACTCTTCAATCCCTATCATCACTGTCTACCTCTCCAGGGAGCCTCTCTGATGGTTACAAACCACATACCATATTCTGCTTCCTCAGAACTCTTTCTGACCCTGGTAATAACATTGGCCAGCAGTTACTGAGTGCTTAGTTCATACCAGGCACTGCTCTAGGCATTTTACTGGTAGTACTTTATTTAATCTTCACTATGACTTTTATGTTACAGTTAAGGAAACTGAAGACAGAGAGGTTGAGTAACTTTTCTGAGGTCACAGAGCTGCACAGAAAGGTTACATGACTTGCCCAAGGTCACACAGCTAGTTAGTGCAGAGCTGGGGGTTGGACCCAGATGCTCCAGCCCCAGAGGATATACTCCTTACCCCTCTCCCCCTTATTAAAGGCTCCACCTTCTTTCACACTGTGGGAAGGGTCCTTCACTCATCACTGAAATTACTTGGGTCTCTAGCTCTACCTCCCAAAAGGTAGGACTTTGATGCATGGTTTTAAGAAAAGAAGGACATTTCCCCTGGGCAGTTTCCTTACAGTTTCATCATAACTTCATTAAGCAGGGTTTATTTTATTTATATTCCTGGGTTATTTCCATCAGCTTGCTTTTGTCTATCTCAGTTGACCATAGGAGCCAGTACAGAGGAGTGATGAAGAGCCAGCTGGCCTTGGGTTCGAGTCTCAGCTCTTGCGGTGTAACCCTAGGTAAATTACTCCCTCTGTCTGGGCCTCATTTTCCTCTCTGAAAAAATGCAGTGGTAGGGCCTTGGTCACAGGGGATGTGAGGGTGAGATGAAGTAAGACCCCCAGGTTTACACACCAGCATCTGAAAGAATGAAATATGCCAGCTCAGAGCTGGAGCCTGGTAAGGAAGACAAGGTCCTGATAAGGACTGCAAAAGATTCCTGAATCAAGGAGCCAAGTCAAAGCAGCCTTGACAGCTCACAGGGTTGAGCAGCAATTCCTGTACCTCATGCCGGAATTGGAGGCCAGGCAGGAGAACCAACAAAGCCTCATGCCTGCAGACTGACAGCTAACTCTCTGCGGCTCTCCTCCACCTGTACAGTGATGTCCCTTGCCCTCCGTCGCCTCCTGCACAGCCAAGGTCCTGAGGTTTTGTTTGGAGAAGCATCATATTTGTAGCTGCCATGGTTACTGTTCTACCGTGTGGCTCCACGTGGCCTTGAACAAGGTACAGGTGAGTCATGTCCTTCTTGGCCTTTCTAGGGCTTGTCACAAGCTTTTTGGGCACACAGTGAACAGCCAAAGGCCCGCAGACTCAAAGAAGACAAGCCAGGTCCCCTGGTTTGGACCAGCCCTGAAGGGGATGCCCACATGCCAGCCACCATCACCACATGCCTGGATTATTGCAACGGCATTTTTGGTCTCCCTCCACCCTCATCCCTCTTGGTCTCTTCCTCCTGCAGCATCCAGAGTGGTCCAGATCCAGATCATGCCTCTACTCTGCCTCCATCAGTGCTGAGTTCTGAGACCATAAAGCTCCAAAAAGGGGGGTTTCCTGCCTCAGGTAGCTTGCAGCTTAGTAAGCAGACAGCAACAGCAAATACGAAGCCCAGTGCTCACTAGAGACCAGATACTGCTTTCAGTGCTTTGCAAATACTGACTCATTTAAGCTCCAAACAACCCTATGGGGTGGTACCAATATTACCCCCATTTTACAGATGCGAACACTGAGGCACTGAAACTTCCAGATCATGCCTCCTCCCTGGGGTAAAAGCCAGAGTCCTACAAAGCCCCACATGGACTCTCCCTCCCTTGACTTCTGTGCTCTCATCTCTTATCCCCTCCTCCTTGCTCATCCTTAGCCATACTACCCTCCTTGCCACTCCTCCAGCATGTCAGACACATTCCTGCCTCAGAGCCTTTGCATTGGCTGTGCCCGCTGCCAGGCTCACTCTTCCCAGATGGGCACAGAGCTCACCGCCTCCCTTCCTTTAGGTCTTTGCTCTTCATTCTAACGTTCCAACCACATCTTACCTGCCCCCAACCCTGCCCCTGCTTTCTTTTTCTCCTAATCACATTTCCTAACATACAAGATCGTTCACATTAATCTCAATTATCTGTTTCTCTCCACTGAAATGTGAGCCTATATGGATGGGGATTTTCTTGTTTTGTGCACTGCTATAAATGCATAGCAACTAGAATAATGTCTGGCACATGCAGTAGATGCTCAATAAATATTTCTTGAGTGAATGAATGGTATTTGCTGCAAGAACATAAACCCTCAGTACTATTTTAAATGTTGCTGCGATTCCTAGCCGGAAAGACACAGGGTCTTTAGAAGATGACTGTCACAGACGGGACCCAGAGGATGGAAACCATAGTGTTAACACACCAGCATCTGAAAGAATGAAATATGCCAGCTCAAAGCTGGAGCCTGGTAAGGAAGACAAAGGTCCTGATAAGGACTGCAAAAGGTTCCTGAATCAAGGAGCCAAGTCAAGGCAGCCTTGGCAGCTCAGAGGGTTGAGCGACAATTCCTGTACCTCATGCCAGAATTGGAGGCCAGGCAGGAGAACCAACAAAGGCCCCCGTCAGTGCGGGGTTCTGAGACCACAAAGCCCCAAAAAGGGGGGTTTCCGACCTCACATAGCTTGCAGCTTAGTAAGCAGACAGCAACAGTAAGTACGAAGCCCAGTGCTCACAATAGACCAGATACTGCTTTCAGTGCTTTGCAAATACTGACTCATTTAAGCCGCAAACACCCTATGGGGTAGAACCAATATTACCCCCCATTTTACAGATGCGAACACTGAGGCACAGAGAGATTTAGTAATTTGCCAAAGGGTAAAGAAGTGAACACCGCAGGTGGCAGAGCCAGGATTAGCACCCAGAATGTCAGCCTCCACAGACTGCAGAGGCACCCAGAGAAGGCTGCCCATGGGGCAGCGGATTTCTCCTCTGTACTCTGGAAGTAATCCCCTCCCTCCCAGACAGCATAAAATATAGCTCTGCCCAACTCAGCTCGTGGTGGCTCCTGGGTGGTGCAGGGACAGGAGGAGGGGGTGAGAGCAGCTGGCACCCAGGTCAAATGAAGCCTTGATAATACTCTATTATAAACGCATTTCAATACTGCTGCAGAGAAAACTAAATTCAGCTCCATTTTCATAAAAATTCCATCCATCAAAATATTAGGTAAGGAACAGTTAGCGTTTGACTTCTAAAACACAAAATGTAAGTGCGCCCAGGGCGGTAAATGTAATGATACTCCCAAGCAACTCTATCTAGGAAGTATCAGTAGCCTCATTTTCTGGGGAGATGGCTGTGTGTGGGAGAAATACAGATGCCAGAGCCTGGCTGCAGAACCAGAGCTAAATGAGGGGGAACAAAAGGCCAGGGTTATTGCACTAATAGGTCACCCAACACCAGTGGCTTCCCAAGCGTGGTAATGGTCATGCCAAATGCCCCTGGCCCCCTGGAAATGGGACGTGATACAACACACACAGTGACACACACAGGTCTGGGGACCTCTGAAGCCTCCTCAGTGACCTGAGGATTGGAGCAGCCATCCAACACCTGGCTGCAGTCACATCTCAGTGTGACAGTGATGGCCTGCACATGTTTACCTACAAGTCCCACTGGGCTTCCCGGGGCTGTTTGCCTGTGTTCCCCAGTTGTTTTATGATCTGCCCACATTGGAGCACACCACGGCCTTCGTGTGTTGCGTGCTCAGCACACACGCATCTGTGCCTACTCCCTGATGGGTTGGCGGATGCCTGACTGGCCAGAGATTCTGGCAGCTGAACCTAGGGGGACGAGCAGATAGAAACACCCTTGTGCCCCTGCCCCTGCCACCCTGGCCACCTCTCCTCCCTGCTCCCCTGTGCCTAGGGTGGGTCTGAGCAGACACTACCCGAAGCCCTCTGAGTGAAGGGGTTAGTGACACATCACTGCAAAGAAGAGGACAGGGCATGAGAGTCCTCTGCACTATACCTGCTGGAGGCTGGAAGGATAAGCTCATGCCCGTCTGGTGAGCGGCTTGAGGGTGGGGGTGGAGCACAAACTCTGGTAATAAATACTTCAAATGATGTCCCTCCACTGACACCTCTTGTGAACTTTTCTCCCTCCTGCATCAACTTGGGTAAAGGTTCTACCACCTGGCATTGACCCTGCACGAGACTTGCAGCAGCACCTGCTAACCGGGATGCTCTCTAGGGCTCTGCTGGGTCATTTGCGTGACCCCCGCCCACCCTGTCATTAGAGAGCAGGATGCTGAGGCCCAGGATGCCTCGGCTTTCCCTGGCTGCAGATGAAACAGCTGTGTGGCAGGGCCCGGGGGCAGGCTGCGGGCTCTCACTCCCAAGCCCCCTCACAGTTCCACATGGCCTTCTCCAGGTCACCCAACATCCCAACGAAGTTCCACATGGAACAACTCACATCCATGCAGCCCTCGCCTTGGCTCCGCTCTCAGTTATCCACAAGCCAAGAAGCATCAGAAACATCTGGAAGGGCCATACTGAACCCACAGCAGGCAGCTCTAGAAGCTGCATGTGTTTTAATTCAAGACTTACTAACTAGTAATGAGCACGCTGTTTTCTTTCTATACCAGAGAGCGGCAAAGGCGTCTGGCCTGAGGGAAGGGGAGGCCCCTGCACTGGTCCCACAGCCCGCCCTGTGAGACAGGGCTGGTCCCTGATCCATCCGGGGACAGCGGTGTGCAGTCACGGATGGGTCTGGGCTGCCCACCCCTGTGGGCACAGGACCTGGCGCCTGTATTTAGGAGGAGACTTGTGCCTGAATTGGGACTGCTCCATCACCCAGTTGCCGGCTCAGACTGTGGTTGCCTCAAGGCCAAAAGCTTCAACTAACAGGAGAAAGTCTGTCACAGGGGCAGCATTTCTCGGCACCTGGAAAAGCTTTGCAGAGTTGTAATGCTTTGCTCCCCCCAAATGGGGTGCCTGGTCTTCCATTGAGCTTCAAACTCCTACGCCAATGGCTCCCAACCAGAGATCCCACAAGATCACAGTCAATCTGCTGTGTGATCACAGGCAGCTTCCTTAACCTCTCTGTGCCCAGTTTTCTGTTGTGTAAAATGGAGATGATAAAACCTACCTCTCAGTGTTGTTGTGAGGATTAAATGAGACAGTGTATAAGCGATTTCCAACCCAAACTATAGGGGGTGGGGCAGTGGGCAATGTCTGTGGACATTACTTTTCATTTTTTTAATATACTTTTAAATAAAAATGCCATATACCTACACAACACCACAATTTGATACACACATGCATAATGAAATGATTACTACAGTCAAGCTAATGAGTGTAGCATCTCACAGTTGCCATTTGTGTGTGTAACGAGACACGTGAAACCTACTCTTTGCATATTTCTAGCGTTCAGGACAGTGTCACTAAGCGCATCATCGCCCTGTACGTTAGACATATTCTCCCACAGAACTGCAGCTTTGTACCCACATGGAGCCATTTCTCAGTGTCAAGACTGAGGAGGGGGCTACTGTCATCCAGGGGGTCAGCACCAGAGAGGCGGCTAAACATCCCACGTGGGATGGAGGGTCCCGCAAGGCAGCATCCGGTGCAAAATGTCAGCTGTGCCCCAGCTGAGAAACTCTGCCCTTAACAGGTGGACCCTTAGCTGAAGTTGCCTCAGGAAAAATAAATAAATAACAGTGGACTACTATATTGTGCTATATAATAATGCTTGTTCAAAGAGTAGAGTTACTGTTTGGGAAGATGTAAAAGTTCTGGAGATGGATGGGGTATAACGGTTACACAACAAGGGGAATGTACTTCATACCACTGAACTGGACACTAAAAATGGTTAAGATGGTACATTTTATGGTATGTATTCATTACCAGAATAAAATCCATAATGTACGTTATTTAATTACATGATTATATTACATATTATTACATAATTATAATTACACCAAGTGCCCGCCACGTGAGTGCCACTCCCTGTTCTAACGTACGGCACTGGTGGTCCCACTGGATGGGTGAGCAAACCGAAGCCGAGGTGGCTGCGTGACTAGTCTATAGTCACTAGTTGGTGGGAGGGCGTGGGCAGGCCTTTGGACCCGGGCACTTCCCTGCTGCTCCTGGAAAGGCCTGTATCCCTGGGGCCCTGTTCTCACCTGACCTCAGCCATCTCAAAGCAGCCTTCAGGGTAGGTGGCTCAGCAAACAGTCCCTGGGCACTGGCTCTGTGTCAGGTGCCAAGATGCAGAAAGAAGCAGATGCACGGAAGCCCCGTCCCTCCGGGACCTAGGCCATGGTGGGGAGACAACATGCACCAGGAATAAAACCCAAAGGGACACGCCGGGAGGCATGTCAGATAGTCAATGCAATGGGTGAAGCAAGGCCCACCGAGGTGACAGAGATCCCTGGGGAAAACACACCCATTGAGAGGGCATCATGGGAGCGAAGAGCTACAGAGGGTGAAGGAGGCCCCTTACACCTCCAAGGAAGCAGCCTCTTGTCCTTTCTCTGCTCCAACCCTTGTGCTCTGCACAAGATCACAGCCAACCTGCTGTGTGTTCACAGGCAACTTCCTTAACTTCTCTGTGCCCAGTTTTCTGTTGTGTAAAATGGAGATGATAAAACCTACCTCTCAGTGTTGTTGTGAGGATTAAATGAGACAGTGTATAAACTGCTTAGCACCTTGCTGGCACACAAGGGTTCACAGAATGCAGCGCTTAACCTGTCTAATCACGCAAAGGATGACTCTGCTGCACGCTTGCAGTGCTCACCCACTGCGGCTGGGGACTGGAGACCAACATCCCCAGCAGGCTGGTCTCATATCATGACGTGCATCTGTCAGCTTCCATGAGAAGCTTCTTCTTGAGTGTGTAGGAGAGACAGACAGACATTACCTTCTGGCGAGGCTGTCTGTTCCTGGGACCCCCACCCCAGTTCCCCGGAGCATGCTGGGCACCCTCAATGCTGGTCCCATGGGCTGGGTGACTGGACTCCGCTCTGCTGCACACAGCCCCTGACTGAGGCAAGCACATTACCCTGACCTCCAAAAGGGCCAAACCCAGACCAGTGCTCACTGACGGCCCCTCCCACCTTCCCAGCTCCCGGCCTGGTGGCGCCTGAGAAAACTCAGAGCCACTCAGGGATATTCTCCTTGCTTGGTCTCCCCTGGTGGGGCTCCATGCCATCCGCCGGGTCTGAGAAGCTGGGGTGGGGAATGCACTCGGGTCTGCGAAATTCTCAGGACCCACAGTCCCTCAAAGGGCTCAAAAATCTACAACCCCGGGAATGCAGAATGGAAGAGCCATTTTGGAAGACAGCTGGGCGGCTTCATACAAAACTAAAATTACTCTTACCATACAACCCTGAAATCATGCTCCTTGGTATTTACCCAAAGGAACTGAAAATTATGTCCACACATAAACCTGCATACGGATGTTTACAGAAGCTTTATTCAGAGCTGCCAAAACTTGGAAGCAGCCAGGATGTCCTTCAGTAGGTGGATGGCTAAATAAATTGGGATACATCCAGACAACAAAATATTATTTAGCACTAAAAAGAAAGGAGCTAGCAGCCGTGACAAGACATGGGGGAACCTTAAATGCATATATGAAGTGAAAGAAACCAGTCTGAAAAGGCTACAAACTATGTGATTCCAATTATATGATTTTCTGGAAAAGGCAAAACTACGGAGACAGTAAAGATCAGTGGTTGCAAGGTTGAGGGGAGGGAGGGATGAGCAGGCAGAGCCCAGGGGATATTCAGGCAGTAAAAGTACCCTGAATGATACTACCACGGTGCATTCATGTCAGTGTACACTTGTCCAAACCTACTGAATGTGCAGCCCCAAGAGTGAACGCTCCTGTAAACCACGGACCTTAGTATATGCTTGTCCAAACCTACTGAGTGTACAGCCCCAACAGTGAACGCTCCTGTAAACCACGGAACGCAGCAATACTGGTCCACCAACTGTAATGGCTGCACCACACTAACGCGGGATGTGAATGATGAGGGGCCCCGGAGGGGACAGGGGCACATGGAAACTTTCTGCACTGATGGCTCAATTTTCCTATAAGCCTAAAATGTTCTAGAAGGTCTACTTAAGAAAACTTAAGAAATCCAGAATCCAGAGAAACCAAAAGAGTCTAGGGACTCCAGCCAGAGAGAAGCACAACCAACAGGAAAATGGAAGCACCTCACAGGGACACCCACTGGGTCCCCACTGCTGGCACTCAGTTACTCAAGTCAGAAACCTAGGGGGTCCTCTGTGATGCCAAATACTAGTCCCAGACCACTCATGAGTCTTAAGGGTTTTGCCCCACAACCAAATCTGGGCTTCTGATCACCTCCACCCCACCTCCCTCGCCTGAGCCCCACAGTCTCTCTCCTGGGCCACCACTGTGCCTCCCACCTTGACTCCCTATAGTCAATTCCCCACCATGGCCAGAGAAGGCTTCTAAAATGATAACTCAGACTTTATCATTCCACAGCAACTAGAGCAAAATTCCAACTCCACCAGGCCCCTGCCAACCTCTCCCCTTCACCACCACTGCCCTCTACCACGCGGGCAGTACACAAGATGTTTTCCACCAGAACAGGACCTAGTACATAGCGGATGCTTAATAAATACTATTGAGTATACTAATGAATAAACAAGCTCGCAATGTGCTAGACAGATGACATCATGTGCGTTCATCAATGGGGTATCAGGGAAGCACTGCCCCTTCCCTTGGGCTTGGAGGTATGCTGATGAATGGAGTGTTTAAGCTGTAACTGTTGACTGAGTGTGCATTAACTTGATCACAGAAGACCCATTACACCGTTCCACTGCCATTCAAAATGCACAGCTCGGGAACCACCTCCTGGGATGCCCTGCCCCGTCTTGGAGCCTCCGTGGCTCCCCTCCACCAGCTGCCCCCTCTGATCATTGACAGATGCTGGGAGGGGGCCAGCAGGACACCAGCGTCCAGCTGAGGCCACCCAAGAGACGGTCAACAAGGGCTCAGCTGTGGTGATGCTCATCGGGAGAAGTTTCTGCATATACAGTTATTAATGACTTTATTTATATACCAATATTTAGTACTGCTTGCAATTAAGCAGATCTGCTTTCAAAATATGACTAATTAGAACAGTCGTGCTGGCAGGGAGACTTCTGCAAGGAACATACAACGTTCTAGTAAAAGTTGCCCCTGCCAGGTGCTTGCTGCAGCTCAGGAAGCAGCCTGGGCTCTCCCCTTCTGGGGGACCTAGTGGGGCCAGAGGGAGAGGAGGAGACGGGGAGGAGGGAGCAGGGAGCAGGGCAGAGGGAAGGAAAGAAGCCATCCACAACCCAGGAGCCCTGATTCATATGATGCCAGTTAACTATGTTCCCTGGCCTGACATTCTCTGCTCCTTGGAAGCCAACCAGAAAGGTACGGGGCTGCCTAATTCCCGTGGTTGACATTTTGCTGAGATCCAGGAGAGGGGAGTCTGTGCAGTGACGCAGAAGCCCAGACCAATGTGAGTAGGTGCATAAATCTTGGCACTAATCACCAATGGATTTCTGTCCCCATGACACTCTTGCTGATTTGCACCCAGGAAGGGGCAAGACTTTCTCTGGTTTTTCACTGAGTGACAATTTTGGTCAAAACAGGTGCATCTGGCAAAGGTGGCCGAAAGCCCATGTTGCTAAAGACTTACCCAAGTCCTGGTGTCGGGGCAGTCTGAGAACCACTGGCCCTCGCCGGTGCCTGTATCTAACTTCATTCACCTGACACAGCTGCCTCTTTCCTGGTGTCCCACTCGGGTCCCTATTCTGTGCCAGGCACTGAGCAGGGGCTGAGGACACAGAGACCAAGATAACCCAGAGGCTAACCCTGACCTTGACCCAGGAGGGTGACTTGGGTATGGAAACAAACAACCAGAATGCTCAGCAACCCTGGGGACAAGGCTCAACCAGGGAAGTCTCCTGGGGGCGGCTCAAAGCTGAGGGGAGGTAGGTCCTCTGACACCCGCAAGCACATGGCAGCAGGAAGCCACATGTAAGTGCAAGGAACCTCCAGAATGGCAGGCTCCCGGCCCCAAGGGCTGGCAGATGAAAGCAGTGGGGCAGCCTCCAGACAACCAGGCCTCACACCCCTCACTGCTGTTGCTCTCTGCTTGAGGTCACCAGTGGCCTTTCCTCATCCGGCTGCCCAAAACTGCACCCCATCGCTTTCCACCCCCTCGCTGTGTTCATTTTCCCGCCTATTCCCATCCGCACTAACCAGCTTATCTCTTTAGTGCCTGTCCGCCAGCTAGAATGTAAGCTCCCCAGACGGAGGACCCAGACAACCATGCACAGCACCCAGTCAGACCTCAAAACATGGGCTGGATGAGTAAATGAGAGATAAAGAGCTTAAAATCTGCAGTCCACAGGGAGCATAACGGCAAAACCCAGGCAGGAGCCTAAGTGTGGGAAGCCACGGGGTGGGCCTGTGCAGACCATCATGTCTCAAGGAGGGGCCACTCCCACCCCAGCAGCCGGAGCTCCTCCCGTGCAGGGGAGGGGCACTGCTGAGCGTTCAAGGGAAGCTGGAAATCTTGGGATTTATGTGCAATATCCTGATCCGTTAACACTGGCAGCTAATTCAAGTTTTAAAAGTATGTATCTTCAACTGGGCCTGGTCCGAGGAGGCCACTTTGCAAACTCAGGGGGAAAGGAGAACACAGGAGGGTTTGCAGAGCAGAAGAGACACCAGCATTTGCATATGGGAAGATGAGCCCAGCCTGGCATAGTGGATGCTGTGGCAGCCGCCAAGGTGCCCCTTCAGAGTGAGACCCACATCCCACACTTGCCAGGGGTGGTGGCTGCCGATGGCTTCCAGCTGAGTCCCTCTCAGGGCGCCACCTTCGGCAAGGTTATGGCACCCTCCGCCAGGGGAGCCATGCCCAGTGTCTGAGCCAGGCGGAGGGACAAAGGGCCAGGCCCCTCACCTCAGTCAGGGACGTCTCTGCAGGGTCATCCCAGCTCCAGAGCTCCCCATGGCACTGGCTGAGGGGGGTCTCTGTTGGGATTATGTCGCAGCCCATTGTCGCCCCAGCCCTCCATCCCCTCCCTCTGTGACCACCTGCCCTGTGGTAGCTGGTCACTGTGCACCTGTCCCCTGGGCTCCTGGGGCACAGCCAGGCAGGTGGTAGATGCCGGGTCACGTGGTCCTGTGAGAGCTCACAGAGCCAAAGCCTCACCCCAGAATTCCATGATGCATCTCCCCAGGGCAGCACACCTGTGAGTTCACAGCAGGCGGCTCTGCTCCCTTTTGTAATTTATGGCTCTCCTTGCTCTAAGCCTTGTTAGGTGTGGCCCTGGTCACGCACCCCAGGCAGGTCAGCTGGGAGGCAGCATGAAAGAGCCTCCCTACAGGGCTTTATGGATTTGTTAAACATCTGCCCAATTTTTTCTTAGGCAAATTTCATAAATCAGTGCATTTTATATCTGGGGAAATCAGCAGCTCCCATGACAGCGTGAGGCTGTTTTTGCACTCACTGCTGTAAACTCAGGTGACAGGGAAAAACATCTTTCCCTGTGGCCAAAAACCGGGTCTGGAACAAGCCAGACCCTCAGTGTGCTGGCTGTGAAGGGCGAGGAGCACCCAGACCTGAACCCCACTTCCTCAGGTGTCCTGGGTCAGTCGTGTTAAGTGGACAGTGGTAGTAATCGTAGCAATAATAATAGTAGCCAGAGTGTACTGACCACATCCAATGTGCCAGGGTCTCCGTGCTCAGCACTTTGCATGCCTTCTCCCTCAACAATCTGCTGAGGCACAATTATTATCTCCACTTTACAGATGTGGAAACTGAGGCCCAGGGCGTTAAGTGCTCAAGGTCACACCAGTGGTCCTGGAACCAACTGTCTGGCTGCAGGAAACTATTAACTGCCAAGCAAAAGTCCTGGAAGCACATTGCATGCAGCCTGCCTACCGGTGTCGGGGCCTGCCCAGGTGGTCCCTACAGGGACATGAGGGGGCACCTGCAGGCCACCAGGACCCCCTGACCCTCTATGACCCAGCGGGTCCTCCCTCCAACCCTGCAGGGTGGGGCCATTTACCCCATTTCAGAGATTGGGAAACAGGCACTGAGGAGGCAGGACTGGGGCTCACCCCTGCCTCCCTGAGGTCTTCTCTGGAAACTCCTCATGAGCAATGGAAGGAGTGAGCCCCACCCCCATCAGAGGGGATAAAAGAGACCCTCCCCCTAACCACACACTGGTACCAAGGAACAAGAAAGGTGAGGGGGCAGAGGCGGGAGGCCCCCAACTACAGGGCCCACTGTGTGGCTTCCAGATGATCCTCTGTACAAGCCCCAGTGTTATTTTGGAGCCAGTCCCCTCATAACAGCTTCCTGTCACTGTCACTGAAGGATAGAGGAACCCAAGTGGGTCAGAGGCAGAAAAAGGGTACAGAGTGCCCCACCCCTGCTAATAGACAGGAGGGCCGTGGGCCGCACGGCACCCTCCAGGCCTCATCCTCCACCCATTCTACAGACATACCCCAGAGCACAGAGATGGCCCCACAGCCCCATCTACCAGAGGAGGCAGACCCCAAGCCCTTACTGCATCAGCGTATCACCAACTGGTGGGTGGGCCAGGCCTGCTCAGGGAGAGGAGGGGCCACCAGGAAGTGACGTCTGGCGACACTTCCCAGAGGAGGGGACGTGGGCTCAGTCACTGACAAGCAGGCAGGATGGAGGCAGGGGCATCTCCAAAGAGAGCTGTAGAGCCAGGAGGAGCACAGGGAGCAGACGATCAACAAGGGCAACAACATGTGGGGTGGGCGCAGAAACACGGCCCTATGGGGTGTAGCCTGGCGCCATCTTCCTGGAGAACAGTCCACCTGCTGGGGTGATGTGCCCCCTCGATCAGCAGCTCCAGGAAATGCTCACTCAGGTGGGACAGCGAGGATGCCACTCACCCCGCACAACCTGCCTGAGTGTCCGTGCCCAGGGGAGTAAATAGGAGGTCCTGGTGGACGGCCACTCCCCCAGCCTGGAAGATTCTGGGCAGGGAGAAGCACTAGCCATGTCCACAACCAGCATCACCGTGGGCCCTGAAAATACAGCCCTGAGGGATGCAAGTAAGAAAAAGGAGGGGCCTCAGGGCAGATTCGCACCGGCAGAGGCCTGGTGAATGGAGGGCGCTCTGCAGGCAAGCCTGCCAGGGAGGCGGGGAGGGCAGGGCTCACAGAGGGTCTGCCTGGGGACAGGCAGCAGGGGACACCCCGCCTTGAGGTGAGGCCGCTGGTGCCCAGGATGGGGTGTGAGCTAGGGGACCCTCTGGGCAAGGCCCCCATCAGCCAAGGGAATTTGTCCAGAGAAGGCCAGCTCCAGTGGCATCTGCTGGAGTCATGGCTGTAAAGGGGTCTCTGTCCACAATGAGCCATGTATACAAACGACTACACACACTGAGGGTGGACACGGTGGGGACAGGACCTGGAAACCAAAGAGGTTGGCTCACAACGCCAGGAGGAGGGAACGGGTTGAACGTGGACTTGGGGAAGAAATGAACGGATAAAGCCGGAGGGCCTTGGCTGGATGGCAGTGATAAATGCTCCACATCTGCCCAGTGTGATTAACTCACCCCCCTCACAGGAGGTCAGAAGCAGCAGGGGGCAGGCTGCACCGCTGCCTCCGTGCAGCGTGCACTGTGGGGGGACGCCTGCACACTGCAGCTGGGGTCACTGCATTTCCAACAGCACCCAGAGCCTGGAGCTGCGAGAGACCCTCGGAAGCCAGGTTAATAACTGGAGTGGCAGGAGGGACGTTCATCACTGTCATCCCTGAGTGCAGGGCCAGGCAAGGCTGGGAGAGAGGCCATCAGGTCTGGGCTCCTCTCAGCAGCTGCTCCAGGAGCAGAGAAAGGGGGTCCCTCTGCAGGGGGATGAGACGGAGTCTGAGGGCAGGTGCGGGGGTGCTGGGCTGGGCTCGTGGGGACCCCAGCAGGACCAAGGCTGTGCAGAAGCCTCAGGAAAGCGAGAGAATGTCCAGCCGGGGGCAGTTCACCCTGCAGTGGGCACCTCCAGGGCCTACTCTGTGCCTACTACTGGGACTTCAAGAGCGAGCAGACAAAACCCTGTCTGGGAAGCCAGCATCTTCTGAGGGAGGCAGGTGAGAAGCAGACATATCCAGAATGTGCCGGGGGAGGATTTGTGCAGAGAAGGAAAGCAAGGCGCAGGAGGGGGCTGGGGTGGCACGGGCCTCTCAGAGAGTGTGCCCAGGGTGGGGCCCCGCAGTGGGGGACAGGCTGGCCTCACACCTCTTGGCAAAGTCCAGGGAAAGGGATGGTGGTGAGGCTGCCCTGCAGCCATTCCAATATTCACCCTTCATCCCTCTGCCTCAGTTTCCTCATCTATAAAATACGGACAGTAACACCCACCTCAGTGGTCATGTGAGAGCTAAGGGAATTCCTATATCTAAAAGTCTCCAGCGTATACCCCTGGGCACACACCCAGAAGAACTGAGAGCAAAGTGTCAAACACATATTTACACACCCATGTTCATAGCTGGGTTATTCACAATAGCTAAAGGTGGAAGTGTCCATCAACAAATGAACGGATGCACAAAATGCGATCCATCCACACAATGGAATATATTAGCCTTAGAAAGGAAGGAAACTGACACCAGCTACAACACTGATGAGGACATTATGCTCCGTGAAGTAAGCCAGTCACAAAAGTACACATACTGTGTGATTCCACTTCTCTGAGGTCCCTGGAGTCGTCACATTCAAAGGGACAGAAAGTAGAGAGGGGGCTGCCGGTGGCTGGGGGAGGGGGCGTTAGTGTTTAATGGGGACAGAATTTCAGTTTGGGATGGGAAAATTCTGGAGGTGGATGGCAGGGACGGCTGCACAGTGAGATGAATGTACTTAATACCTCTGAACTGCACACTTTAAAATGGTTAGAATGGTAAGCTTTATGCTATGTGTATTTACCACAATTTTTAAAAACAACCCTCTTTTGGAAGAAAAGTACCCAGCACACAGTAAAATGCTCAGCTAATGCCTGTTCCTGGCCAGCCTCCCCCTCCCCATCAGGTCAGGGCAGAGAACAAGCAGCTCACGGGGGCACAGAGCTCAGGGCACTAGCTGGTCGCTAGCTGGTGATGCTCGCCAAGCTCTCTGCCTCCCTGAGTTGGGAGGTGGACCAGGAGGTCCTCCTAGCCAGCTACCCTCCAGATTCCTCCTTGTCCCTGAGCCTGTGGACTGGGAGTCCAGTGCAAAAGCCAGCATGGCACAGGCTTTGCAAAGGATCACTGAGATCAAAAGATTTGATGGAGTGGATATAAATAGCCCCAAAGCTCCTGGCCTTCGCTGCTGGGCCGGTGGCGGGGACCCCAGCCAGCAAGCTGGGCTCCAAACTTACCTTCCGGGTGTGCAGCTCCACAGAGCCTGTCAGTGGAGCCCCCCCGCTCTCCAGGACCCAGGTTCAGGCTCGATGCCCCAACCCTCACCTCACTGCCCATCTCAACTTCTCTCTTAAAACTCAGAGCGGAATCTTCTGGGGCCCCACCCTGCACATGGAAAACACGTGAGGTGGGCAGGAGGCAATGGGACACACCTGGGCACCGGGCCAGGTGCAAACCCCAAACAAGCCCCAGCTGCGTTCTGACCTGGGTCAGTCCTGCTGTCACGCCCACACTATAACTCTTATGATTCTCATTAGTTTCAAAATCAACCTGCAGACACAGCACCTTCAAAACATGTGGTGGAGGCATTTTCTGAGGGGTGTGCACCACCCCCTTTACCCCTCTCCCTCCACCTACCCCCCCCCCCCACCAGACTGGCACCCCTGAGGGCTGACTCTAGCAACCCCAGCTGAAGGCTGGCACTTAGGAGCTCGGCAAGTGCTAGTGAAGTGAATGAATAAATAAATCAATCAATGACTAATTCAACACATGATGGGAGTGAGGCAGGGAGAGCCGCACGCATGTGGTTGCATGCACAGCTCTCAGTCTGCGCCTCTCTCTGTGTCTCCCCCTTGGTCTCTCTGCTGCTCTTTCCGTGTCTATGCTTCCTGACTCCAACCCATCCTTCAGGGTCTGTCTGTCTGTCTGTCTCTCCCTCCCCCAGCAGTGCCCCTGAGAGCAGGACCAGGGGACTGTGAGCGCCCCTTTCTTCTTGGGAAGGGGTAACTGTACCAGTCACAGCCCTGAGCAGTAACCCGGGCCCAGAAGGTGTGGCTACGTGTGCACCTTCCCACTGTCCAAAAGGCAGGTATCTTGTCCCCCTTCCTGGTCCAAGCAGTGGCTGCCCAGCCAGCTCATTAACTCCTCTCCTGGGAAGACCCTGCCAGCCCCCATTACTGCTGGGTGGGGGCCTCAACCCAGGCAGTGTTCTATGTGTCAAAAGATGCCCACCATCCCCAAAGAGTCAGGGCCCAGGGGACCTTGGCCAACCCTCTGCTTCTGCATCTCATACTATATGAAGCAATTGGCCCTCATCTGCTGAAGAAGATTAAATTTAGCAACTATCCCAACACTAGGGGGTCAAGGGTGGGGTGGGGGAAAGAACCCACCTCCACTCCCACTGACTCAAATTCTGAGGCTTTGGCCTGCCAGAGATGTTATAAAACATCTTTAAATTGCAGCTGTAAAACCACCCTCACTGTAATTTAAGATTGCTAAGAGAGGCCAAAACCAAATATACTACCATGGACTTAAGCACATGGTTTCATTCCCTCATGTAAGAGCCTCCAGGTGGGTAGTTGAGGCTGTGTGCTGCAGTTCTCCCAGGCTATCAGGGGTCCCAGGCTCCCTCCAGCTCATTGCATCCCTATAATGCTGCCCTTGTCCTCACAACCCAAAACAGCTACCTAAGCCCCAGCCATCATGTTCTTATTTCAGCCAACAGGAAGGAGGAGCAAGGGGCAAAAGACCCACCCCTTCCTTTCAAAGACTTATTCTGGAAGCTGCACACCACACTTCTGCTTTCCTCCTATTGGCCAGACTAGAGATATATGGCCATCTCTAACTACCAAGGAGACTAAGAAATGCACATATTCTGGTTGGTCTGGCGGTCATATCAAAAAACAAAAACAAATATATAACTACACAATGTAAGTTTTAATAGTAAAGAAAATAAGGGGAGCAGATGTTGGGAGGCAGCTGTTTGGGTCACACACCCCATCCCCAGGCAGCTCAGGGACCACCCCCTTTCTCACCTCCAAGACCTCTTTTACCACTTTCCCCACAACCATCAAAATAGTGACTGAGACCTACTACAGATTAAGCCCCGCTGCAGCCAGAGCCCCACACACTTGCTTTGTCCCATGTGGAGAGCACTATTCTCTATTCTTATGCCCACTTTCCAGATGAGGACACTTGTCCCGAGTTTGGAAACTGCTCAGGATGGAGCCAGTGTCCAAGCCCAGGCTTTTGCTTCTATCACCTCCACAATTTTCATTAACTAAACTGCACTTGGTGAACTGGGGCAGGAGAGGGGACAGTGCTCAACAGCAACCCCACAACCCTTGACCTCCCTGCAAATGAGTAGCCTGAGACACAGCTTTTCCTGGAGATGTCAACTGTGGAAAACACCCAAGGAGGAAGCAGAGACTCAGGTCTGACTACACCAACACAGCCTCTCACAGACAAAATCCAAGCTCAGCCTGCAGCACGGCTGGGCTGGGCTGAGCCGACAAGCCCCGGAGGCCCAGACCCCGGTTGGAAGCTTTCACATTAAACCTGGGGGCTCAGCGTGGCCCATGATGTGTGCACAAAGCAGCCGTCACCAGCGAATGCAGGGGAGGTGGTAGTTTGTTTCAATCAAATTAAGGCGAAGGAGAACCATTCAGAGAAAAAGGAGTAGAGCTTCAGCCGAAGCTGTCACCTTGAGAATTTGAAAGCCAATCCCTCCTAGAGGGACACAGGTAGAACCCAAGTTGTGGTGTCCCTGATGGGCAGCAGGAAAGGGGGTTCTGAGACCACCAGGGCTCACTGTCCCTCCTGGCATGCTCCCCTGCCTCCCCAAGCCGGCCAACTTCCCAGCAGCCTCTCCCGGAAGCCTGCTGCACAGGGAAGTGGCCAGGGGCACCTGCTTCCTACAGGCCACGAGGCCACCTCCCAGTGCCTGCAATCCCGGCACACGTCTGCATGCACAAGGCTCTGTAAAGGCTCACTGGATTGGACCTGATGTTCCAGTTCAGTAGAGAGATCAAAGACACTACTTTACAATAAAAGCAGTCCACGCAGAGAGGAGAGGCCGACATCCCAGTGAAATAAAAGCTGCCTTTCCCCTCCCTGAAGCCTCCCTCCTCTGAGGGGGATGGGACTTTGGGCATCTGGTAAATGAAAATTTGAGAAGATGGTGATGAATCAGCTCCCCTAGCCCCATGCCACCCTGTGCCCTCGGGGACCAGAGTCAGGGTGTTTCTTAAAGCAGAAGGTTGTGCCCAACAGACGCCATTCCCAGTGGGCCACTGTCCTCCGGGTCAGTCTATGTCCCCTCCTCCTGGCCTGCAGCCTCCAGGTTTCTGGGCAGATGAGAAAGAAGGGGTTTGCTGAGTCCTACTCAGAAGGGCAGAGCCTTCGCGTGCCATGTCCAGACCACTGCTAGCAGAACCACCCTCCCCAGAGGCCACAGGAGCACAGAGGAGGCCAGCTCCCATCACTGCCACCAGCCCTGGGCAGAGCCAAAGAACTTGATCAGAGATGGGCCTCCGGACCATCAGATGCAGAGCAGAGTGGAAGGAACACTGGTTTGGGAATCACAGTTCACATCTGGCCCTCCACTTACTAGCTGTGCAACCCTAAGCAAGACACTGCAGTTCTCCGAGCTTCAGTTTCCTCATCTGTAAAGTGGGTCCATGCAGATCAAAAGGGGATCAGCTAGCATAGAGCAGGTACTCAACAAATGCTTATTTCAGCCCATCTCACAGTGGAAATCTCCCATGCCAGGAAAGTAGCTGCCTTGAGGGGAAAAACAGTAAAAACTCAGCTGTGGTTAAGACACCCGACTACTAGACTTTGATGAGGCTTTCCTACCCGAAGAGAGCTTGAGCACAGAGTCCCACAATAAATGTGTCTGTATGCATTTATTAATTACCTACGGGCACAACTGTACCAATATTATGCATATCATGAAAGAGTCCACCAAAAAGGTGCTGAAAAATGAAATTAAATACTCAGTGGAAATAGAAGTTCCAACATTTTTTCTTACACCTCAAAGGATTGTGTTGCTGGCCCCCAGGGGTGTCCATGCTCCATTTTGGAGACCCTGGACTTGTCCACATAACAATCAAGGATTTGTTTTAAATATCTCATTTTAAATATTAGCAGTTTGATTGAAATGGGGTGCAGGGGGGATTTGATAGTATGGGTGAATGTTAAAACCACAATGTTGCTCATGTGAAACCTTTATAAGATTATATACCAATGATACCTTAATTAAAAATTTATGTATTAGCCGTGTGTGGAGGTGAGTGGATCTGGCTGCTGCCTGCCCCAGGGGAGAAGACCCAGGCATGGCGTACATGGCAAGTCAGATGGGAGGCTCCTGGAAGGACCTAGGACTGCAGGGATATAAGCAGAAGATTTATTCTAACATGTGTCAAAATCATGAAAAGTTCTGAGATAGGAGCCAGTGTTTAAAGGACATGTGGGGTCTCAGGGATGGAGGTGCTGTGAGGGAACAGCATACCGAAGGCCCCAAGGTGTGACAGCAGCCCTCGTCTGGAGTGAGTGGTGGTGCAGAGTAGACAAGGCCACCTTGGCCACCCCACCCAGGGCAGGTTTCTGAGCAAGAGAATGCTTCAGGGGACCACCTGCATCCATGGCCAGGAGGAACTGGAGAGGCGAAGAAATGGAAATAGGAGGAAGAGAATGCATACCTCTGGCTTGCTCACTGAGGGGCAGGGTGGGGCCCGGCTCACTCTGCAGCATCGCCCCAGAGGACGCCCCCGGGACCAGTGCAGCTGCCCTCCCAGTGATTTCCCTGAGGTACCCAGGCAGGATGGGGGTGAGCCTGTGGAAACCCCCCAGCCCCGTAGCATCATCACCTCCCCCAGGCAGGAGTGGCGCTGCTCACCTTGCCCCTGATGTTGGGGGAGAAGGCAGCAATTAGCACAGTGTTCTTAATTACCACAGTTATCAAAAACACATTAGTGGTGATGATTTCCTCCAGACCCCCTTTCTCCTCCCTGGATGTTTGGCTGCTTTGCCATATGGCAGGAGTCAAAATTCAGCTCAGAGTGTGGGGGATGCCGACAAGAGTGGGCAGGCGTTCCCTGAGTCAGTGGGTGGGGGGGTCAGGCCTGCTCCCGTCGGCCACCCCAGTCCCTGGTCAGGCTGCAGGCCTGGGAAGCATTCTCAGCACTGTGGTGTGGTCTCCTAATGAACCGTGGAATCAGAGCGCCCTTCAGATGAACAGCCACCCCCCGAAGTTACCTGGCACGGACAGATCCCCACAAGGGGGCAGGGCAGGTTGTCACATTTCACTTGGGGAGAGGCAAAACCTGGTCTCCACCTGCGGACAGGTCCTAAGTGACACTTCTGCCAGCCTTAGGTGGGGGACAGGACAACACAGCCTGGGCTGCAAATCCTTGCTCCTCCCCCCATTGAGAAGTCAAGCGGACGTGGCAGAAGCGACCTTGTGGGATTCCAAGGTCGAGTCACAAGAGGCCTCCCACCTCCCACAGGCCCTTTTGGAGTACTCACTCGGGATCCCTGGGCCACCACGTGGGGAACCTGACTCCCCTGAGACCCCCACGCTGGAGAGGCCACAGGGAGACACTCCAGTTGGCAGTCACAGCCAAGCCCATCCTTCTAGACATGTCTATAAATTCCAAGATATGTACATGAAATCATTGTGAACCCTTCAGACCAGCCCATCTGCTATTTGAACACCACTGACTAACTTCCATTGAATACAAGAACAGAAGGACCAATTGCCAAAGCCCTGTCCAAACCCTGACCTGCAGAGTCTCAAGATATAATAGAAGGGTGGTTGTTTCAAACCTCTACGTTTTAGAGTAATTTGTTACACAGCCAGAGATAACCAGAGCACTTATAGTGATTGAAAGAGAGCCATCTGTTCATTCATTCAACACATATTCATTTAAAACCTACCTCTTGGCTGCCCTTACAGGAAGAGCAGAGACAAATAATTTACTCTCCTTGTCCCCAAAGGAGCTTCTGGTCTGGTTCCTCCTCCCCCATTTGTCTGGTTCAATACCCAAGTGCCCATCCCCCCCACTTGGCAGTTGTGTCCCCCAAGGCCTGCCACTTCCCCCACTTCTAGATCCTGGCCCTGCCTTCATTCTCTCCATTGAGAAGCACATATGTGAGATGTTTGCCTCTCAAACAGATTTTATTATGTTCCCCAAAGTCCCCTATGTACTAAAACAAAAGAATGAAAATCTTGCACTGGAAAATATCTAATACAAAACAAAGTAGTAAGGGAGGGAGAGAGGAATAAAAAAGACTCATAGAAAGTAAATAACAAAATTGCAGATGTAAATCTTGCCTCAAGAATTATATTAAATATAAATAAATTAAACACTCCAAACAAAAGGCAGGGATTGGCAGAATACATTTTAAAAAACACGTAATCCAACTATATGCTGTCTATAAGAGATCACTTTAGATTCAAAGACACAAATAGATTGAAAATTAAAGGGTAGGAAAGATGTATCAAAAGAGAGCTGGAGTGGCTATACTAATGTCAGACAAAATAAGACATTTTGACAAAAATTGCTACTAGAGACAATAAAGGACATTTTATAAGGATAAAAGGGTCAATTCATGAAGAAGACATAATAATTATAAACATACATACACCAAACAACAGAACCTCAAAACATGTGAAGCAAAAACTGACAGAAATAAAGGGAGAAATAGACAACTCAAGAGTAATATTTGAAGACTTCAATACCTCTCTTTCAATAATGGATAGAACAACTAGATGGAAGATTAACAAGTATAGAGAGGACTTCAACAACACAACACCGTAAACCAACCAGACATGACAGGCACACAGAACACTTTACCCAACAACAGCAGATACATGGTGAGGTGTACTTGGAACATTCTCCAGGATATGTCATGTCTTAGACCTTAAAATGACTCTCAGTACATTTTAAAGGACTGTAAACATATAAGGTGTATTCTCTAAATACAATGGACTAAAATGTAAAGGGTCCCCTAAAAATGCATGGATGACAGCTTTCAGGGGGATGTGCTTGGCTCTCATTCTTGTACAAGCCACAGCCTTCCCCACCATGCTTGCTTCTCTCTGTCTGTTTCCCCACATGTACAAAGGGGACAATAACAGTACTTATCTCACAGTCATAGCAAACGTCTACAATAAACAAGTCAGCCATCATAGTTATTATTACTCATTATTAACAGAGGGTAGTAACAATAATCCCTCCATCTCTGGGAGAGGAGACATTCATTCATATAAGGGGTTAAGACTCCCAGAAAACCTTCACTCCCATTATTTCACTTGGTTCTCACTGCAGCCCTGCAGGATCTTCTGTTAAATGGGGAGAAGTTGGTAGTGGTGAGTCCCGTTAGAGTGTCATCTGTTGAGTATGCCCAGGCCCTGGCTCACAGAGTGCCAGGGAGACTGCAGGTCAGCCTGTGGGTAGGAATTGAATGGGGTAGTCGGGGTCACCCTGGATATCCCTTTTAGGTGGAGGATTTTTACATACCTTGAAGTCTGAGAACTGCTGATCTAAGTGAAATTAAGGTCTCAGAGAAGTCTGTACAAAGAAGTGAGCATGTAATGGTGGGGGATGGATTCCAGATGGGTCTGCTTTTTTGTGGGGAGACTTCCATTCTGCTTTAACCATTAAGTGTGAAGAGGCTGTAACAGAGGGTTAAAGGGATTGTGAAGGCACATCCTACAAAGGGTTGGATTTGAAATCAGCTCTATGAGATGTGCAGAAGGTAGCCAGATAACAGAGAGACAAATGCCAAAACCCAACCAAGGCACTGGGTTCTAACTCCCATGACTTTTCTCTAACATCAAATTTCTTCGTGCTCTAGGAAGGAAGAACAATAAAAGTAGAGGAATGAGGGGTACTCTGTATTTACATACATTAAGGATTTAATCCTGACAACCCCTCTCTGAGGGAGGTGGTGTCTTATAACTCCATTTTATAGGTGAAAACACTATGCACACACAGAGAAGCTAAGTAACCGGCCAGAGGAGACAGACAGAACGCGGTGGAGGGAGTAGCCTGGCCCCAGAGTGTGTGTCCTGACCACACAGCACAGTGTTCTCCAACAAGGAGCTGTCGAGAACCCCCAGCTGCCCTCGGGGAGGTGAGTGCCCCAGCCTGGGCTGTTCCTGCAGAGGGGTGAGTGAGTGGGGGGAGCTGGAGGCAGGGTGCAGGACATCAGCAGGCCCCCTCTCACTCACCAGTCCAAGAAACACCTCAGGCAGTAAACACCGACAGTTCTCTGCCATCCGGAGCGTTTCCTTCTGGTTAGGCAATGGTCTCTCCTTCCTGTCTGGACACATGGTTGTTGGAGGGGGGAGACAGGATAGGTTAACTTTTCTTTTATCCAAAACCCATGTATTCCTGCTCACCTTTACCTGTACACCCAGGTCCAAGCTCCCAGCACCCACAAGTCCTGCAACATGTCCCTCAGTCTCCTGGTCACTGGCCCCCACCTGCCCCAGGGGCCCAGTGTCCTGTCCATGCCAAGCATAGTCACAGCCCTCCTGCGTACAGCACCCTCCAGGGACTGCTGTCCCCAGAACTCCCTCTGGGACTCCAAGGCCCTGCTCACTCTGCCCCCCACAGGTGGGCCCCCCCCCCGTGGTCCCCTCACTCACTCTGCTCCAGACACACTGATCTCCTCGTTGCACCTCCACCACACCAGGCACACCCCATTCCAAGAACAACCCCAAAAGGGAAATCCAGGCATCACTAACCCCATTAGAAGCAACCTGAGAGCGTCATTTCACACACCAAGGGAGAAGAGGAGTGGGGTCTCCAGGCCAGGACCTGCCCAGACTCTTACCCCTACACTGACCACATAGGCCACCCACCCATTTCAGCCTGTCTGGGCACCCCTGCAGCCCTTCCCCAGGCTTGTCCACACACCTGCACGCCCTGTGAGGGCCCCCTCAGGGCAGCCTCAGTACCACTAGACATGGGCTGAGGACATTTCATTTGTCTGGGAAGGCAGTGGGGTTTCACACAGCCCTTCATCCCAGCCCTGCCACACCAGACACTTCACAGGCAGGCTGTAAATGGCTTCCGTGGGAGGCTCCGCCAGGACACCCTCTGAGGAAGCCCTGTTCCTGTAGTCAGATGAACAGGGCCAGGCCCAGGTGCCCTGACCCCCCGCAAGGTCTGACACTCTTCGTGCAAGAGTGTACATACAGCAAACAGCCATGCAAACCAGCAACAGGCAGGGCGCAGAGGCCGATCGTACCAAATGACCGAGCGTCCCGGTGTGTCCTGATGAATGAACGCATGTAGGAAGGCCAGAGAGGGCTCCACAGCAGCTTCTCAGCAGGTCAACACATGCTCACACGTAGGGAGGGGGCAAGTGGGGCCAACTCAAAGCAGAATGCCAGGCACTGGCTGGGTGCTTGACAGCTTCCCCTGAATGTCACGCCTACTACCAGTGACTACCTCATCAGTGGGGGCCACCACCGCCATTTTGCCAAAAAGGGATTCGGGCTTCTGGTGGTAAAATAACTTCTCCAAGGAGACCACAGCATGTGGGAGGCCAAATCTAATGGTCAAAGGGAGAAGCCATAGCTGTCCCTGGGTGGGTGACTGCAATGGAATTAATTCTGTTCTCTAAAGCTGAAAGTCTGGATGAGCTGACCACACCACATCTGTAAACAGCTGCAAATGCTTCACCAAACAGTTGCACAATGCAGCAAGCAGCTTTGAAGCCACACTTTGGAGCAGCTCTGGAGCCCAGTGGGGTGGGGAACTGCATGGGCACTGGAGGCAGACGGACCTGGGTGCGAATCTCACCTCTGCCACTGGGTGACTGGGTAAATGGCTTAACCTCTCTGAGCCTCAGTTTTCTTATCTGCAAAATAGGATGATAACAGCTCACACCCCGCCACAGGGACAGAGCATCGAGGGAGACACTGAGGAAATGTGCCAGTACACAGTGCCTGGAATAGGCTCAGTGATTATTGTCAAAAAATTCTAAGTTTAGGTACAAAAAAAGACAGGGTTTCTGTCCTGTTCCTTTGTGAATCTTACTTCCTCCAAGAAGGAAAGCCGGGCATTGCACAATCAGGCCTCAAAGTACAGCTTTGGAGGGGGTGAGCCAGTCTTGTTTACCACCCTGCCCCTTAGGTTGAAATCTTGGTTCTAAACCAGCTCTCTGGGCTGGTCCACGCTGATGAGATCTTACCTGGCCCAACCATCCCTACTCACAGGCCTGGCATGACCACCGACAGCACTTTCCACACCCCAAACATACCACACACCTTCCCACCTTGCCTTTCACATGGGCTGTTTCACCTGCCTCAATACCATACTTCTCTCTCTTGCTCTTCAAGCCCCTGCTCAAATGTCACCTCCTCCAGGAGGCCTCGGTTGATGCCTGAGGGTGGCCATCTGCTTCCTGCTCTGGGGCAGCACAGCACTTGGCGCTCTTCCTATCCTGGCTCAGTATCTCTGCAATCTTCCCCTTAGGGGACTATGTCCCTGGTCACGTGTTTCCAAGTAGCGGCAGTCATGGAGCTGCCCTTCAAGGACAAGAACTGGGAGTGAGTAGCCCAAGCACAGTCAGTGAAGAGAAGGACGGGGAGATAACGTGTGTGCACGGCTCAGCCTGGTTTCTGGGACACAAAAGGTGCTCTGAAAATGTTAGCTCCCCATCCATGTGGCTCTAAACACCCTCAAGGACAGACTGGCAGGTAAGCAAGCAGATAGAGCAAAACCTTCCTTGTGGAACCTGGAAGGTATTCTGCCTTGTATAGTTCTTTCAACTCTTTTTTTCAACATAGTTCCATATGCTTGAAAATGTTCCTAATAAAAGGTTGGGAGAAACAATCCTCAAAAGCATTCTCAATGCTCTACCTATTCCTCCCCTGCAGCTACATTTACTGCATCCTAGGAGGCCAGGCACTCTGTGCAGTTCCTACCCATTATGCCCCGAACAGAAGCGGCCCTGCCCAGTTTATACAGCAGAAACTTGGCCTCAGAAACTTGGCCTTACTTGGGAAGTCCATACTGCTGGCAGGTGGCTCAGGCAGGATGGGGATCCTGCAAGCCCACTGCAAGGACAGGGCTTAACTGCTCAGGTGGCCACCACGGGGCGGCCTGGAGTACGTGCAGAGCTGGGCCAGGGCAGCTGGGGTGGGGGGAAGCATCGGAAAAACTCAAGGCTCCAACTCTTTACTGATTAAAACAGAAGCCCTTAGCATTCATAATAACTGGTCCTGCCGAAATTATCAGCCCTGCTCGGGGGGAAGATAGGATTCAAACTCCAGAGGCCTTGCTGCCTTGGAGTGGCTATCAGTGCTGTTATTCTGTTAAGTCTGGTTCACAGGTGGGGCAATTTCAGCTGCATCCGGTGGCAGATCTGAGGCCCACCAAATTTCCAGGCCACGAGGGTGGCCCCAGACAGCACCACGGCCTCCTCTGTCACTTCTGCTCCTTATCAATTAGGTCAGCTCGCTTTCCCCTACCCCAGTTCTTTGCCAAACGCCCGGCGCGCCTGTTTGTTTTTTCTGCTGCTCTGTGGCAATTATACGAATGACACTCAGCTTGACAAGCTAGGAATGGAGCTCTTCCCAAGTTAGGCGAAGTGTTGCTCCTTCTCACAAAACAAAAGCAGGAGACAAAAAAAAAAAAAAGAATGCGATCAGCTGTCAAAACGATGTCATAGACAACACAGCTGACAGGTAGCCACCAAGCTAACAAAAAACGCTGGTGCCTGAAACCCCCAACTCCTGGACTCCTCATCATGTCTGAAGGCTCACATTCCCCTCAGCCGTGGCCTGAGGATCTCCACGGGCTCCAGAAGGCCTTGAACCCACAATGTGGAGGCGAAGATATACACCAGAAACAAGGGTGTCTCACCTGCGTCTCACACATGGTGCTGCTCTGAGCTAGATAAAGCAGCATTCCACGATTTATTTTCCAGGTTGTTAAATAATAATTCGCTTAGCTTGTAGACGGCTGGGAGAGAGCTTCAGAGAGACACTCTCCTCGTCTTCCTGAGGATTCTACCATCTGCTGGAAAAATAAGAATCGTTCACCCCATTCCCTTGGAGTTGAACACATTTTGTCCAACCAAGACAGACTTCCAAAAGCAAGCTGCAGCTTGTCCCCAGCTGAGGGACAGCCTCCCTGGCACTGGATACTCGGCTTTATCTTGGCTGGGAGAATAAGAACATTATTTCATGGAAACGTGAACCCTGTGTGGCCTCTGCCACCCTCACAGATGAGACAAAAGCCTCTTGGCCTCTCTGGGCCTGTACGCAGCCCCCACTGTTTGCTATGAGGGGACAAAGAGACAGGAATGTAAGTGCGCTCAGGTCTGCAGACCATGCACCATGGGTTTGGTGCTTCCCAGCAACTCTGAAGAAGAGACTGACACATCGTCAGTAGAGCCTCCTGCGTCACCGGTCCCTGCCGCCCCCTCTTTCCCGGTCACCCCTGAGCTTCCCTCCCAGCTGATGCACCATCATCATGGTAATGTCACCACAGACCCAGAAAGAGCGCTTGTTGGGTAAGTCAAGAGAGACTGAATGCCACTGGAAACCTCCCCCAGAGTGAGTCACCAGCTCAGAGCTTCGGGAAAACGTCCTCTCGGAGTGATGTGACAGCACTTGAGGGCTGGAGAGGATAAGGAAGCGAGGAGGCTGCACCACTGGGCCCTCTCCAACCTCCGCGGGCTGATGTTCACCTCTGCCAGGAAACTTTGGAGGGGCAAAGGCTGGAAGGGATCAGCCCATTCAGTCCTTGCCCCTCTGCTCTGCCACATCCGGTGACTGAGGGCATGGCCTCGGTGACAAGATCCCACGTGGCAGGACAAAAGCCATGCGTGCAAGGGCTCCCTCCAGCACCAGAGGCTGGGAGTCACACAAGACCCTGGGAGGCTCTGCAGCCTGAAGGGCAGTGGTGGGTGAGTGAGAGCAGGGGCTGAGTCCCAGTCCTGGCCCCACCCCTGGCCCTGCAGGAGAGCTTCGGTGAGCCACCTGGCCTTTCTGAGCTTCAGTTCCCACATCTGTGAAGTGCGGGATACACCTGCCCCTGCCTTGTGTGAGTGCTGTGGCCGTGGAGCAAATGCAAAGCCCCGGAGCAGGGCTGGGCACACAAGAGGCCTTCAATGAATGTAGCCAAATGCACTCATGCCTGCTGCCCGCAGATGCGGTTCTATACATTCACTGCACCTGCTCAAGTCCGAGCCAGCTTTCTAAAGGAAAACAGTGGTTCCAATCCCCCTGCTTTCACCCGCTCAACAAATATCTACTGAGCACCTAATATGTGCCTGAACCTCTAGTGGGAGGGGGATGGTTCTAGAAACATCATTAGAATGTAGCCGCCTAAACACTGCATATAAATTCTGATATCAAAAAAAATAATTAAATAACTGAATGTAACCAAAGGCATTCTGTTTCTCTCCTGTTATCATCCTGTTTCCCTGAAGCTGAGAAACTCACAATGATATCTTTCAGCAGAGGTTGAGATATCAATGAGGACTTTCTGAGAATGGGTTTAAAGGTTTTGGCCTTGAAAGTTTGCACCATGCCCAGTCATGCCACCCAAGGACTGCTTGGGTGAGGGGTACCAAGATCACTTCTGTTGAGCCTTTCCAACGATCTCTCAGTTGCATCTATCTGTCCCCTAGCAGAACACTGCACCTTACGGATCTGTAGGGGCACCCTGTCCACATGATGGCGGGGAGCAGGGTCTCCTGACTCAAGCTGCAGCAGCCAGAGGCTGCTTAGAAAGGTCAGCCAGGCCTGGCTTAGCTTGACATGCTCACAGCAGACCCTTGCCCACAAGGACCCTTGTCTGCAGGTGGGGGGAGCTGGCACTAGCAGTACCTGATGGGATGGCAAGGGCACCAGCTGAGTCCCCCACAGGAAGTAATCCTGCCACTGTGGCCTGCCACTGCCTGGCATGTGGGGAAGCTCACCCACGGGTGCTCCTGTCTCAGTCATGGGTGTCCAACCCTAGCCTGACTTCTGGACAGCCATTCCCCACCCCACGCCCCCTGCACCGGGCCCCCGGCGGTCTCACCCAGGCTGTCAGGAAGTTCACTCACCTCTTGGCTGTGCTCAGGTGACCCAAAAGAAATGAGAAACCAACTGACAAGCAAAGAATCTTGAAATGCATTGAACACCTACTGTATACCGATATATCTTCACTTAATCCTCAGACAAAGTATGGGAGGCAGCTATGACGATACTGTTTGGTGTGTATCAAAAACAAGGCCAGAGGCTGAGAGAGGTGGCATGCCTTGTCCCATGCATCGGTCACTGGCTGGCCAGTGCAGAGATGGCCACTGGACCCAAGTTCATCTTATTTTTACTCTCCTCCCTTCTTCCTTGAATGACCCAAGCACAAAAGTGATGGCTCTGCATGCCATTGGCAGCTCTCAGGGCATTGGTTATCCCCTGTTCCTTAGGCATAAATCACTCTGTCCCACTGCAGGACCGTGGGCACCTCGAATCCAGACTGGGGAAAGCAGCCCTTGCTCCTTCCCCACACACGCTCTAGTGATGCCGGACGGTGGGCCCAGTGTGCTCCGTGTTGAGAGAACTCACAGTCTCGTTAATATGTTGGTGCTTTACAGCCAAGCTCCTCCCGGGGCGGTCTGGGGCCAGCAGCATCCACACCTCCTCAGACCTTGTTGGACACGCAGGCTTTCCAGGCTGCCCAGATCTACTGGTCAGAACCTGTGTTTTAGCAAGTTCCCCAGGCACATGCAAGTTTGAGAAGCTCCCCCGAACTAGAACTTAAGCTAGGGACTGTGATGCCACCATTTCTCTTAAAGGAGATGCTACTCTAGGCACTAGCTGTGTCCCAAGCAGGGAAAGCCAGTCTGACACAGCTGGGACTTCTGAACAAATCCCAAGTACAACCCCCCCGAACTCTCACTCCAAGGCCACAGCCCAGACACACACGGTGGGGATTCCCCACAGCAAGCAGGACTCGGGGCCTCTCAGAAGCTTCCTGTCCCCACACTTGGTCACCAGAGGTGACTTTGAAGGGAAAAAGGAAACCATGCCCAGGACGGCACTGTGAGGGGTTTGCTGACAGCATGTGTCACTGTTTCCCGTGGAAGCAGGGCGTGCAGCCCTGCCGGGGCGGGTTGTCTCCCTGCACTGCAGAGGACTTCACCTGGCAGCCCCCAGCTTTTCTTTCAGCCCTGGCCTGGCGGTAAGAGCTCAGGCCCCTGCAAGTAGCACCAGGTGACGCAGACAGGGTAATGAAGGGAGTCCAGAGACTCCAGAGAGCCAGGGGGCAGGGTGACCGCAGGCAGCAAGGGTCTCTGCTTTCCCTCAGTGACACCAGCAAGGAGCTCTCTGGGCCCCCCTCCTCCCTCCCGGGCTAACCCGAAAGCAGGAGTTTGCCCCTAGGCCTGCCAACACACACCCACGCCCCGCTCCTGCCCTCACCACTTTCCTCTAGAGCCCACCAGAGCCCAGGAGCTCTGCCCAGAACTCATGGAGGAGGCTGAGTGTCAGTCAGGGGTCCTCTGTCCCACGGCCACAGCCTGGCACAGCCCCACCTGGGGTCGGGGAGACACTGGGTCCAGGACGGCGGTACCTGGACTTCTGGGAATTAGTGCACAGACACACGCTTGGAGGGATGGACACGCACACACACACATCAAGTCCCACAGGATTTTGGAGTCAAGGGTAACTCCTCCTGCATCATTTCTGCCCTCTCCCACCCTCCCAGAGAGCCCTTCCCGAAGCTGTAGCCCACCGCCATTGCTACCCGTACACACAGCTTTTCTCCTGTGCTTCAGTCCATGGAGTGTGGGCCAGGTGTTTGGCAGACAGGACAGAGGGGTAAGCAGGACACAGGGCACGCAGGAACCCCACCCGTGTCCTCCGATTCCCTGTGCCCTCTGCTTTGCCCCTGCTGGGCTCCCGGACTTGTGCGGAGAAGGGCCAGGCGGCTGACTTGGGCACCCACGGGAAGCCAAGGGGCAGCCAGCCGCGAGCTTGCCCTGGCCGCCGGGGGCCAGCGCGGCTGGGTAGTCCCGCCCCATCCTGTCCCCTGATTAATCCTTGGTCCGAAATAGAACCAAGTAATCCCGGGGTGAGGCGGGCGAGGTATTAACTCCTAGCCGCGAAGAGATGGAGGCGTACAGAGGGAAGGGGGTTCGGTGTGTCTCAGGCTGGAGGCAGCCTGGGATCCCTTCCGGAGGGACCACGACCCGCAAGTGATCGGCACCTCCTGTGCCCACTTCCCACCGGTTTCGGGCTCTCCGGGTCAGGAGTTCGGGCCCCGTGACCCAGAGCCCTAGGTCTGCACTCGGATCAGTCCCCCGTGGCGAGGCCCAGAGTCGCCGGGGCCTGAGTCCCTCTCTGTCCGTCCGAGGACAGCGGCGCGGGTGGGAGCTCAGGACAACGTCCTGGAGCCCCTTTTCTTGGAGAGCCCAGTGGCCGCCCGAGGTCCAGACCCAGGTCTGGGCCGCGGCTGGCTAGGAGTCCCCGGAGTGCTCACGGGTCTCTCGGCGGGCAGGGGAACGCTCCCGGGCCGGGCACCCACCGCGCCTCGGCCCGCCTCTCCGCCCCGAGAGGAGCGGGGCCCCCAAGAAGTTCGTGCACCCCCGGCACTCCCGCCGCCCCCGGTCCCCGCTTACTTGTCGCGGCGGCCGCCGAGCTCCGGGATGGCGCCGAGCGGCTGCGGGCAGGGGCCGGGCCCCGGGGCCGGGACGGGGCCGGGATCGGGGCGGCGGGCGCACGCGGCCAGGTGTCGCCGGTGCCGCTCCAGCAGGCCGGCGTTCTCCCGGCTTAGCCGCGCCACTTGGCGCTCCAGCTCCTCGATGCGCCGCCGCCGGCGCGCCAGCAGCTCCTGCTGTGCCGCGACGATCCGGGTCAGCTCCTGCAGGTACTCGGCCGCCTTGCCGGGGGGCTCGGCGGCGCTGGCCATGGTCCCCGCCCGGCGGCCGCGCCTCAGGCGAGCGGGCGGCGGGGCGGCGGCGGCGGCGGCGGCGGGGCGGCCATGGCTGCGCGGCGGGCACGGCGGCTCCGCTCGGCGCGGCGCGGGGCTCGGCCCGGGGGGCGCGGCGGCGCGGAGCTGCTGCGGCCCCGCCTCGGCTCCCGCCCCCGCCGGCGTCCGCCCCCGTCGCCTCCCGCGCCTCCTGCTCCCCGCGCCACCGCCCGCTGCCCCACGGACGCGCCGGGGCGGGCAGGGCGCGGAGTCGCGGTCGCCGCGGGCAGGCGAGGAGTTTGCAAAGTGCCGGCTGTGACGCGAGGGGGAGAGGGAGCCTGGGTGGCCGGCGCGGGAGGAGGCGGAGGGCGGGCGGGCGCGGCGGAGGGAGGGCGCCGCCTGCCGGGCCCCGGGCCCGCGCCCCGCGCGCGGCTCGGACGACTGTGGCTCCATCACCCGCCTCCCTCTGCAGCCGCTCTGATGCATATTTGATTAAAAAAGAAATTCGGCAAAATATATCTTCTTACTACCATCAGCCGACGATGTGTGGTGCGATCAGAAAAATAAGCTCATAAAAACTTTGACATTTTGCACAGATCTAGGTCTACTAAAACTCCAGGTTTGTTTCCTGCCGGGCCCTTCCACATTCCAAGCGGGCGGTGGCCCTAAAGCCTCCCGATGTCCTCGTGGGAGCATGGCCCTTCCACCCACACCCCGGGTTCTGGAAGCTAATGGGCCTGTAAGGCAGAGACCCACCTGGGCACTGGCTTTGAGACCTTGGGCGGTTTGTTTTGCCTCTGAGTTCTGTTTCCTCAGCAATAGTGTTTTCTATTTCTTGACTTTTTGTTATCTTCATAATTTTTGTATTCCAAATTTCTTTGGAGCTAAACTTACTGTTCTGTCTTGCTGGCTTAAAGAGCTGAGTTATTTCCATTGTTTTTCTTTTCTAGCAAATGCATTTTAAGACTATAAATTTACCTCTGGGCAAAGCTTTAGCTACATCTCATAAGTTTCTAAAATTTGAAATAACATACATTTTGATGGTACAGTTTTTCTTTATTAAGGCTGGCGTTACACTGGTTTGGCTGACACTTGGTATCCAGACCTATGTTTGTTGATATCTCTTCACCTCCAGGAGGAGGTGAGCCTGCATGGAGAGAGCCATACTCTTCTAGGCCCTAAGCCCTCTTTGGGTATCCCCTGAGCATGGCCTATGGGAAGGGAGAAAATGACAGTAGGGACATTTATCAGAGTCCTCAAATTCACCAAAGATATTCCATCAGGATGAAGTTATACACACACCAGGCTGAATGAAAACATTTAACACTTACCTTTAAATTTGTCCCTCATTACTAGGCTAGTAATAGTGCTCTAGAAATTAATATTATTTTTTTTAAATCCTGTAATTATTCTGTGAAAAGCATAATATGACACTCTAATTTTTTGTGTGTAAAAAGTTCCTTACTTCAGTTTATATATTTAAAACATACCATCTTTGTAACCCTATTTTAATATTTCTTCATGTTGTAAATATATCAGGAGCCTCCCCAAAAGGGATGTGCTCCCAGGTTCTCTTGACTGTTTTGGGGAGGCCTGACCCTGGAGTCACACATGGGGCCTCTGCTAGTGTGTGGGTGAAAGTAATCCAATTCTAAGTCCTGGTGCATGCTAGTGAGGATGATGGGGGGAGGAGCTGATTGGGTGAGGAGAAGGAGCAGCTGGCCCTCCCCCCAGGGCCCCAGCCCCATTTGCCTGTCCCCCATCCCCACCCCAGACGCTCCCTTCTTGCAGTTCTAGGTTGAAGCTGACCTCACATTCCCATCTCCACACTGCCCCCCTGCTCTCTGAAGCCTGCCACTTCTCCAGTCGGCAAAGGGCCCAGTTTGTTCCAGGCCTGTGTGGGCACTGAGACCTGGGGGGAATGAAGGTCCCAGGAGCTGCCAGGCCAGGCCAGGCCAGGGCAAAACATGGCAACAGGCAGGCAGGTGTGGGAGCCTAAGGGGACCTGCACCTACATCCTAGGACTGGGTAGGACCCTGTCCTCTGGACCTGCCTCCCCTAGACTCCCTGAGCCAAGCAGAGATGTCCACAGAGGATAAATGGAGAACACCTAGGGGCGACATGAATGATGGCAAGTTTTATGATTCACTTCTGTGCTCCTTCCAGCTCCTATCATTGAGTTCTTCCCCTTTGGCAATGAGAGAGGTAAAGGGAATGAGCCATTGTGGACGTGCCAGCTGCCTCCCATCTCACTCGTTTTCCTTGACCTCCATTCTCAGCAAAGTGGGGGTGTTTCATTTACAGTCAAATCCCCACAACTGGAGGTTACAAGAGAGTACACCACCAGCAACAAGGCCGTGTACACCAGCTCTCCCAATTCACACCCAAATGCACACCCCAGAACAAAGGCTGCCACCTCCTCCAGAGAAGGGAGGACTCTTCCTCAAAGAACATCAGCCAGTCCCTTATTTAGCAAATGTTACTGAACATAGACTGCAGTCAGGCTCTGGGGACACGGAGCATGACAGACAAGAGCCCTGCTCTCTCAGAGTTCTCCCATGGAGACAAGCACTGGATGAGTAGATGGGTGGGCATCCTGTCACTGGCTTGATCATCTTAATTCTTGGTGAAGCGTTTTCATTTTGCACTGGGCCTCCTGAATCATGAGGCCAGTCCTGGAGGAGTATGGCGGTGTGCCCGCAAGCACTGACCAGCCAGAAAAAAGCACCGTTTGTATGTAGCATTTGCCAATTTCCATGGTGTAAATACTCCCAACATGGCCAATTTCAGGAGACCTCAGGGACTGTGGAGCCAGGAGAAAGAGGGGGCAGCAGTGCAGATGAAGTACAGGGTATTGCAGCAGTGTGTGACAAGTGCTGGCTCTGTTGCACATTCAGTATAAACCTAATGGTAATAGCACATGTCAGTAGAAGAAGAGTTTCACCTTCAAGTCAAAGAAGCTGAGAACTGGGAGCAGATTCCCACCACAGAAGTCTCCACTCACATCCCTGCCCTGCTCCAAGCTAAAGAATGCTCTCTTATCCCCCAGCATTCCTTAAATTGCAGGCACTGAAATGCCTATACACCTCGGCTGTGCTGGCCTGACTTTGGAAGATGGTCTGACATGACCTGCCTTTCAACAAGCTTTGCTGCCACATGCTAGAGTGTCCTTGGCTTTGATCCCCACCCCTGGACACCAGATGTGGTGAGCTAACCAACCTCTCTTCTGGACAAGGGACCGGACTCTGGGCTCTTAGCCACCCAGGCGTCTTTTATGGTCTCCCCACATAAGAATACTGAGGAAAGAGTTGGCATGTGCGGACAGGCAGGGTAAAGTAGGGTGCTTTAACACAAGTGGCGAAACAAAGCAGTCAAAACAAATTTAGGGTGTCTAATTTAGACACTGTCTCTTGTCTAGTGTCTCACAGTATACAAAAAAAGATTAGAACCCTGCAATGGATAGCATGGTGGACACTCAAGACAACCACATCAAGACGAACCCCTCAACCCCCATTGGCCAGGCATGGTGGCAGCTGATGGCTCACAGCTGAGTCCCTCTTGGACTGCACTATGCCAGTGGAGCCTGCTTTGCCCAAGGTTACGTCCCCCCTTCCTGGGTCCATACAGGAGTTCAAGAGCCTGGCCCCCGTGCCTGAACTTGAGCAGTTCTGCAGGGCCACCCAAGTTCCAGAGGTCCCTGGAGGGTCCACTGAGGCCTCTGTTGGGACTGCACCACAACTGAACTTCACCTGCTGCTCAGTCCTGCTTCTTTGCCCTCACACTGGTGATGGTCCCAAGAGTACTCCCCGATAAATCTCCTGCAGGTCAACCTCCATCTCAGGGTGTTGCCCTGGGAAGCAGCCCAGGATACTCTACCCTCCAACCCCGTCTTCATACTACTACTTTTACCTTGTTATGATGTATGGGATTTATATACTCTTCCATAACTCTAGTTAAGGTTCCCCTGCTTTATGTATGGACAGATTCCAAACCCTGAAAAGCCAATAATCAGCTTTTCAAATATTACAACATAAACACAAGGCCAAGTAGTTTAAATTGAACTGCAAAGGAAAAATGTAACTATGCACTCAAAAGAAAATAAGGTAATAAAAATTTGGAGGAGAAAACAGGGGAAGAAGTATATTATAATCACTTATTAATTTTTCTATTATCCACATTCAGCTTCTCAGTGAAATCATCTCTTTTTAATATTACCATTTGTTGCAGAGTATTAATCTTTCTTCTTAAAACCTTCCTCTGAGATCTCTCTGACTCACTATTGTAATTCGGGCTGGCTGTTTCCTCAGCCTGCTACACAGCTCTCCTTGGAGATTTCTTGGCATTACCCTTCTGGGTTGAGTCAATGGTTTCTTGGACCCTATGTATTCTCTTTCTTGGATCCATTTTTCATTTTCCATGTACATCCTCTAGCTATTCTCCCAGAGATAGCCTGTGCAAAGGTCTTTGAAACTTTGTGTGTCTGAAAGTATTTATTTTGCCCTCACACTTGATTGAGTTTAGCTGGGTATAATATTCTATGTTGAAAAACCAGTTTCCTTGGCATTTGAAAGGGTTTGCTCCATTTCTCTCTATCACCTAGTACTGTGTTGCTAATCTGACTCTTATTCTTTTAAAGAAAATTTTCTTCAAAATATGAAGTAAAGATTTGGAAATACGGTGAGGGACACTTTATCACAATGACTGGGGGCACTCTGGTGTTCAGTGGCAGGGGCCTGAGAAACAATGTGCAGGGAAGTCCCACCCAACCAAAACTGTCCCACTCAAATTGCCAAAAAGAAGGACAAAGTTGGAAGACTCAAACTACCTGATTTCAAGACTAACTACAAAGAAATAATAATCAAAACAAGTGGTACTGGTGTAAACATAGTCATAAAAATCAGTAGAAGAGAAGAGAGTCCAGAAATAGACCCACACATATGTGGCAAATTGATTTTCAACAAAGACAGAAGGCAACTTAATGAGGGATAGGACAGTCTTTCAACAGATGTTGCTGGAACAATAGGAGATCCACATGCAAAAGAAAACCTCAACCCATGCCTCACAGCATCTGTAAAAATTAGCTTGAAATAGATAGAAACCTAAAGGTAAGAGCTAAGAGTTTGGCAAAAATTTCTTAAGAATGACACCAAAAGCATGAACTCTAAAAAGAAAAACAAATTGGACTTCATCACAATAAAAAACCTGTGCTTCCAAAGGACACTGTTAAGAAAAATAAAAGGCATGCAATAGTATGGGAGAAAATATTTGCAAAATATATATTTAACAAAGGACTTGTATGTAAACTATATCAAGAACTCTTAAAATGTAATAACAAGACAAATAACCCAGTTAAAAATGGGCAAAAGATTTGAATATTCATTTTCTCAAAGAAGTTGTACAATGGCAAGTAAGCATGTAATAAAGATGGTCAACACCATTAGTCATTAGAGAAATGCAAACTGAAACCACAATGTCTTATAAATGACACCAAAACCATAAGCAGCAAAAGAAAAACTAGATTGACTGTTTTTCTTAAATGTTTGTGCCTCAAAGGATACCAGTCAGGAAACTGAAATGACAACCTACAACTGGGATAAAAAGTTTTGCTGATCACATATTTGACTAGAAACTTTTGTAACTCAGTAAGTAAAAAGATAAACCAATGTAAAATGGGCAAAGGATTTGAATAGACATTTCTAAAATAAAAAATACAATAAGTACATGAAAAGATGCTCAACATCATTAACCATCAGGGAAATGCAAATCAAAACCACAATGAGCTACCTCTTCATACCCACTGAGTTGACTAAAGTTAAAAATACAGAAAATAATAAGTGTTGTCAAGGATGTAGAGAAATTGGACCTTCATACATTGCTGGTGGGAATGTAAAAATGATACACAAGCTTTGGAAAATAGCTTGGCAGTCCTCAAACATTTAACAATTTAAACCATATAACCCAGAAATTCCACTCTTAGATACATACCCAAGGGAACTGAAAACATACGTCCTCACAAAAGCTTGCACATGGATGATTGCAGCAGCATTATTTATCATTTCTAAAAAGAGGAAACAACCCAAGTGTCCATCAATTGATCAATGGATAAATAAGATGTGGTATATCCATACAATGAATATTATTTGGTAATAAAAAGGAATCAAACACTGACACATGGTATAATGTGGATGAATCTTCAAAACATTCTGCTAAGTGGCAGAAGTCACTCACAAGAGTTCACATATTGTATGATTCCAGGTTGTGAAATGTCCCAAATAGGCAAATCTATAGAAACAGAAAGTAGATTTGTGGTTGCTTACGGCTGGGGGTAGGTGTAGGTGTAGGGATAGGTGAAGATTTCTTTATGGGGTAATGAAAATGTTCTGAAATTGATTGTGGTGATGGTTGTAAAACTGTGAATGTACTGAAAGGCATTGAATTGCACATTTTTTAAAGGGAGAATTATGTGGTATGTTAATTATATCTCAATAAAGCTATTAAGAGAGAAAACTAAGGACAAAGTTTACCAATGGGGCAGCTGGAAGTGACAAAAGTCCAGCACAGAAACAGTAGCCACAGATGTTCCTAACAAGATAAAAATATGAAGGGATATGCAAAATTGTGTGCCTGAAGACATACAGACTATTTCCAGGGGATACACTCCAGATAATGCAGCAAGTGGGTACCTCTGGATCTTTTATCTCTCTTCATGCATATTCTACCTTTTTACAAAATAACAACAGTCTAGGTGTGGGAAGAGGACTGACCCGATACCTTTTCTAAAGTTTAGATACTGCTTTCCATGTACAATGTATTGATAGGGAACAAATAATCTCAGGTGTCACATTTCTATGCACATCTCCCTCTCACTTCAACCCATATTTGGAGGGCAGGAACCGGGGACCAAGTCTGACTACTTCTTGGGTCTCCACTCCTACATCCTGCCACCAATAAAGGCTCAGGAAACAGCTGATGAATGAATGAATGAGTGGGGAAATGAATGACTGGGAAGCTGTGGTATTACCTGCTGGGGTAGTCCCTGAGCTCCTAGATCAGACCTGTATCAGCCCAGGGGTCCTCCCCGGAGCCCCTCGAGTCTCCCCAGCACCCTGAACCCTTATGGGCAGGAAGCAGGGTCCAGATGACAAAGGGGCTTCTCCCCTCCCCTGCACACTCTCACCCCTACTAGGGCATTCCTTTCTTGTCTTCACTCTCCAGCTTGCCTGACCCTTTATTGAAGAAGGACAGACAGGTGACAAACAGGAGAGTACAAACAGACAAAAAGTGGTGGAAAGAGCCAGGACTCAGAAATCCTGCTTGGCCACCAACTTGCAGATAAGCCCTGGGTAACTCTCTTCATCTCTTTGAGCTTCACTTGCCTCATCTGTAAATGGAGAGACTAGTCCCCCTTTCCAGGCTGCTCTGAGGATAAAATGAAGTCATGTATGGAGACATAGAGGAGTACCTGGCATGTGATAGGTACCATAATATCATCCTATCCTTTCCCTACCCCCTGATCCTGCCTCAGAGATTTGTCAGCATCCACAAAGACCAAGTTGGAATAGAGACACTGTTAAATAATAAACATTACTAGAAAGCTAAGTATGTGTGTTAAAAATACCAAATAGCCACTAGAAAACCAGAGATAGAAAGCATAATTTTCAAAGCAGCTTCAAGGGGGGAATTTTGGAACAATTTGATCAGTTTAAAAATGAAACACAGTGAAATCAAGATTAATTAAAAACATAAACTAAGATGGCCAGATAAATCCACACAGATCAACAACTACAATAAACATTCATGTTTTCAACTCCCCTATTAAAAGCAAGATTTTCTCCAGCAGGATTCTCATGATGCTCAGCTGTCTGTGTTTATAAGAAGTAAAGCATCTTAAGAGCTTTCTAGGAGCTGGAGTCCCTGCCTGCCACCACCCGCACCCCACCTGTCCTGATGCTCCAGGCCTGTCATCTTCAGAGCTGGCAATTGGGCCCCTTGCTCAGTGGAGGGCTGAGATGCACTTTGTGGTCACTTCAGATGGTCGGTGATTGCAGTCACCTTGTCAATCAATCCCTTTCTGCAGATCAGGAAGGATGCTCATTCCTCAACTGTCCCACCTTCCAGGAGCAGGTAACCAGCTACAAAGTTGCTGCTTTCAATTGCTGACCCCAAGAGAAGCTGCCCACAACCAAGGTGGGATGGGAGCCCCTGCTGGGGTCTCTTCTCCCCAGCACCAAGTTCCTGGAGTCCCACATGCGTAGAACATACTATCAGGACTCAGACCTGTTCTAAGTGCCCTTGGTCCACTGTCTGCTGGACCTAAATGGAAGACTCTGACCTTCCCTTCAAAGAGAGGAAGAGGATCAGAACAAGGAGTTCAGATTTAGACTGTTAGCATTGAAGCTTGTCAGGGCCAACAATCCTTATTACGAATAGGTAGGCCCAGAGATGGAGAGGAACTTGTCTGAGAACACACAGCTTAATGGCAGCCGTCTCCAACATAAACCTAAATTTGGTCATTCAAATACTGCCTCGTGAATTTTGCCATCACTGAGTAGACGCTAGACAATATTTGATTTTTTTCTTTCAATTATTTTAACAAAAATATTTTCAGTTGAAAAGTTTTCTTACCAAAGTATATTTCGTAGTTTGAAATGAAACTTCATTTCACTTGCCATAATTAGAAGGCAATCTATAAAATGAAACAGAATGAAAAACTTAATTTTAAACAATGCATTAGAAGATGATCCACAAAACAGAAGGAGAGAAATTTTAATTTTTAGTTAGAAGGTGTTGTCATTCTACACTGAGTTTAGGCCTGTTCTTTCTAAATTATCAAGAGCTAAGAGGTATTAAGGACCTATTGGCATACAGCTGAGCCCTTCTCCTTATAAAATCAGAAGGATCAAAAGAGAAATGGAATGGGGGGGACTTTTCTCTATCATTCCAAGTTGTTTAATGCACTTCTGTCCACATCTCCTCAAGGGGCCTGAGGTGTACTAGGTCTCAGGTGTACGAGGGCTCCACAGGGCTTGTCCTAACTGTCCCAGTCTCTGCCTTTTCATCTGTAAAATGGGGATGAAAACATCTACTGCTGAGGGATGTTGAAGGCCATGAAATTAAATGCGAAAAGCTGTAACTCACCCAGCAAGCATCCTCCATGAGGGACTTACAGTTATCATCACTATAACAACTCTGAAGGAGGGGGTAGCTTTAGCAACCCTCCCCAGTGGAGGAACAGGCACAGTAGGGGTTACCTTCCAACCTCCTCTTTTATAGACAGGAGGCTGCAGCCCTGAGACGAGGCCTTCTCCCTTAGACCCCAGGGGCTCAGCGTCTGCAGCCAGGAGCCTCCCTTAGACCCCAGGGGCTCAGCGTCTGCAGCCAGGAGCCTGTGAGGGGCCATGAATTTGGGATGTGAGTGGGGGTGGGGGGCGAGGGCATGAAAAAACACACTGACATGTCAAGATGAATAAATGTTTAATTAAATGTCCACAGAACATAACATTAGTCAACTAGTCAATTGTATCTTAACTCAGTCTTGTATACCTATATATAAATTCTATCTAATGAGGCATGTGGGTTGCCTTTTAATATGTTTGATGTGATGCAGTGTTCATATGCCAAAATGGGACCCAGCAGAAGTCTTAACATAGACTTGCCCACAAAAAGGAAAGGGTTTGCCAAAGAGCCCTCATTCATTCATTCAACAAGCACTGAGCAGTCTGTGAAGTCAGCAGAGCCCACACGAGGGGCCATGATTCTCAGTCACCCTCCAGCCCTTCCCTCTTAGTATCAGTCCTGAGCTCAATTCTTCCAGCCATCTCCCTAGGGCAGAGCCACTCCTGTTCACAAGGGGAAACTGAGGTTCAGAGAGACCAGGCCAGGCCTGAGGTCACAGAGTCCCCTAGTTAGTGGCAGAGTAGGGATAAGCACCTAGACCTCCCTGCAGTGCCTCTCCTGCAAGCAGGCAGACCTGCATCCCCCAGGGACCCTCTCCCAGCATCTCATAAATATTTACATGGCTGACCCCAGCCGGCCACCCCCTTCCAGAAGCTTGCAAAGAAGCCCATTACAGATTCATGTGGCACCTACTGCATTCCTAATTAAGAGAATACGGCTGTTCTAATTTTAACATCACTCGCATACTACCTCCAACCACTTCCCCCCCTTTCACATCTAGGAGGGATGTTTTCACCTCCTAAGAGCGTGATGCAGCCCCAGCTCTCCTGTCTGTTACTTGGGATGAGTCACCTTCTGGAGGGCTCTCCTTAACGTGGGTGACTCAACCCACTTGTTCTGGGGTCCCAGGCAGACGCTTCCTTCATTAAGCAGAGAACACCCACCGAGTTAGCACCTGGACTAGGCTGAGGCTGAAGCCCTCGGCCCTGTTAACCACGAGCCTTAGAACAAAATCCAGTCTCCTCTCCAAAAAGGCCTGTCAAGCCTCTGCCCTGTTGCTGACTCATCTTCTCCCAACTCTCCCCCTTCCTCTCCTTGCTCCAGCCTAGGATTGCCAGTTAAACACAGGGTGCCCAGTTAAACTGGAATTCCAGATAAATAGCAAATGACTTCTTAGTGTAAGTATGTCCTATGCAACGTTTGGGATATACTTATACTAAAAAAGTATTTGCTTCTTAACTGAAATTCTGATTTCAGAGATGTAACTGACTTCCTTATATTTGTATTTGTTAAATCTGGCAACCCTACTCCACCCACCCTGCCCCCTTGCCTTTCCATAATCACGGATGCCATTCCTACCGCAGGGCCTTTGCGTGTGCTTCCTTCAGTCTCCTGCCCCATCTCTGCTGAGTTCTTGATGCTCAGACCTCAGCTCAAATGTTGCAGAAAAGTCATCTCTGACCACCAGAGTGAAGTAAGGTCCCCACCTACAATCTTGTTTCATGTCTCTCATTAGCTCTCCCTCTCCAGCAATCTCATTTATGTTTTTTCTGTCTCCCCTGTACACTGTCAGCAACACGAGAGAAGTCAAGTCTGCTCAGCAGAGGATCAGACGCAAGCATGTCCACTGGATGCTGTTGACTATTTAAAGCACCCCTGCAAGAGAGGTTTTGTTTTGCCCACACTGCAGCTAAGGACACGGAGAATTAGAGAAGGGGTTGACCTGTCCTTGGTCTCCAGCTGGCCCTTTATGTGCCAGGAGCTCTTCCCAGTACTTTTAAGGAATTAACTCATTTAATCTCAAATCGGCTCAAGTGGTGGTTGTACTATTACTGCTTCCATTTCCCAGGTAAGGGAACTGAGGCACAGAGAAATTTAGCAACTGGCTTACAGTCACACAGCTCATAAGTAGAATCAGGACTTAAAGCCAGGCCTTCTGGCTCCATAACCTACACAAAGAAAACAGTGGCCTGGGCCAGCCACAAACTTCTCTCATGTAAGCGTTTACAACAGACCCACAGAAGCCCTGCCTCAGCCACACAACCTCAACACTCTCCTGACCCAGCCATGTCCTGCCCTGCTGCCACCACCTGCTGGGCACGTCCTTGTCCTGTCCCTGGTCATCTTTGCATGGAAAGATGCTCCCTCTTCTTGGGAACCCTTCCCTCTTTCTCTTGTCTACCAGAATAACCCTTTACTATTCCATCAAGATGCCTGAGCAAATGTCCCCTCTTCCAGGCAGTCCTCCCTCTGCTCCCCTCCCCTACACTGGGAGCCTCCTCTGAGCTTCCTCTGGACTGTTCCCACTCTGGTTTAGCCTGGGCCATCTCCATATGGGACCCTAAACTTTGGAAAGGCAAGGATGGGTGAAAAGTCCGCCTGGACCCCAGCACAGGACAGGCTGGGCTGAGAGAGCAAGAGAAATTCCAGATTGTGCAGACCACCCCACCCACCAGCAGGGGCCCACTGCTTATGCCTGTCTTCAGCAGGACTTCGGTCCCCACCACAGGCTGTCGCTGGCCAATGGGGGTTGACTCTGCCGGTGTGAAAGGAGCAGGACAACCACACAGTCGGGGTGACTGGTTCGTGGAGGGGCTTCCAGAAATTAAATCCAGGTGGGATTTTGGCTCAACAACTCTCAAGACCCATCCAGAGGAAAGTGTATGCCCATATTAGGCAGCTGACCTAAAGAAATAATCAGACAAGTGCACGGAGTTGTACGCACAAGGGTGTTCATTTCAGTGCTGCTTATAAAGTGCAGACATTGGAGACAAGCTACGTGCCCACTCACTGGAACTGGTTTGCTGACCTAAGCAGTATCTGTGCCAGGCAACTGGCCTTTGCCTGTATCTGCAGCTTCATCCCGCACCATTCTCCCCAGCTCTCGGCCTGTCAGCCACAATAGCCACACCCCCTCCAGCCTACAGCCTTGGCACACACTGTCCCCACTGCTAGATTCCTACTCCTTCCTGCCCTTACTTGGTTGACTACCATTCACTCTTCATATCCCAACGCAGTTATCACTTCCCTGTGTGGGAAGCCCTCTCTACCCAGAGGAAATCTTCCAACAACATGGGTCTTCCAGGAACCCGTCATATTTGCAGTGGTCCCTATATTGGTGTGATTCTTGGCTTATCTTTCCCTCCAATTGGACTGTGAGCTCCACAAAGGTTGGAATTGACCTGTTTAAGTAAAACAGTGTAAACCCAAAGCCTGGCACAGTGCCTGGAACATGGCAGGTACTCAGTAATTATTGAATGGCTGTATAAATTAATGAATGACTAATGTATACAGACCCATACCTAACTGATGTGGCAGGATGCCCATAATATATTTACATGCATGAAGAACATAGGTTATACAAATTGCTGTCGTTTTCTGACATTTCTGTAAGAAAAACAATTTGTGTGTATGCATATATACAGGGAAAAAAGTCTTGAAGAAAGCTTAGCAAATTGAAAACAGCAATCCGCCAAGGGGCTGTGAGTGATGTTTATTTTCTTCTTGCTTATCTATATTTTCTACTTCAGTTGACTCAGATTCCTCTGTAACTAGAAAAGTGCATACAAGTCACCTGAGGGGTTTTGTTGAAATGCATGTTGTGATCCAGCAGGTCTGGGGTGGGGCCTGAGAGTCTGCATCTCTAACAGCCTCCCAGGGGATGCCCATGCCACTGATCCAAGGACCAGAGTTTGAGTAGCAAGGGAGCAGAGTATTGCATAGAGGAGGAGGAGAAGGAGAGGAAGAGAAATTTCAAACAGGGGCAGGATGAGATCTCTGCCTCTGATGGAGAGCCAGCAGTGGGAGGAGGGAGAAGAGCCAAACAGGGCAGACTGAGCAGGCGGACAGGGAGCTTCCCCAGGGCACCATGGACTTGGTGGTGGGAGAGAGTGATGTGTGGCAGGTGGGCTGGAGAGATGACCAGAGGGGCCCAGAATTAGGAGCCCCCTCCTTCGAGCATTTCTTAAGAGATGAGTGATCTCTGTGCTGGGCTCCCATCTAACTCTCAGATGCTCTGACCCAGGTAGGGAAAGCCAGGAGCTACTTGTTGTGTCCTTCAGACCCTCAGAGTCATCCTTATTGGTTAAACTGGGCCAGGGATTGCAGAGGAACTGGCCCACGGGCCTGCCCAGCCCAATTTAGCTGTGGCCATACTCTCTCTATTGCCAAGGACAGGGCAGCGCTTGAGGTCAGCAGATGAGCCCTGTGGTGGGTCCCAGGCATTAGGCCTGCTCCTTTCCTAGGCCCTCAGCCCCTTGACCTGGGAGCATCTGATCAGAACTGAGGGCGACACTGAGACCCAAAGAGGGGAAGGGACTGGCCACATAGTCAGGGCCAGGAGCAGAAGCCTGTGAGGGCCTGGTTAAATGACAATGAGGCAGAGACAAGGGCACATATTCTCCCATTACAGCCCGTCTACCCCTCCTGCACTGACCAGTCATCCTGTCAGCTACCACTGAGGGGGTTCCACTTACACACTCACTAATCCCTAGAAAAACCCTCCTAGCTCATCTCCAAGCATGTCACTCACACTCCTATTCAGGCACCATCTATGGCTCCCCATTGCTGATAGGAGAGGTTTTATAAATTTTTGTTTGTTTTCTCCTAGAATTTTGACAAAACTCTCTCTCTGCAACTTTTCTAAGATGACATCTATAATTTTTCATTCTGTTTAAAGGCATACTTTTATTAATAGGAAATAGAACATATTAAACATAGGATGAAATATAGTGAGGATTAACCATAATTAGAATATTTTACAACATGACTTGATGGTTTCTAATTATCAAATTAATTAACCCACTAAGAATCTAAAATTATGTGAAATTTTATTGAGGGGGTTTTACCCATTTTGAAATAAAAAATGTGAGATACCTAAAAAAAATTTCAGTTAGATTGTGAAGAATCAACTTCACTGACTTCTCTTTGACTGTCCTGAATTCAGAACATCTCAACCTGGCCTCATGTCCCTTTAGTGAAGAGACCTGGAGAGATGGGAAGCCTGTGGTTTGAATGTAGTGATCCTAGTCACCCCATCTTGGGGACAGGAGCTTTTTATACCCAGCACAATATGCCATAATTCTATTCCAAACGGGTGAGATTTGAACCCAGGCCACTACTTGCTTCTCCCCTCTGCTCAATACTGCACTCGCACGAGGCTAGAGGTTTCTGACCTTGACCTCAAAGTTGCCCCTCCACCAAGACACCCATTGTTATAGCCCTGGTTCTGACTCACCTCCTCCCAAGGACCTTCCTTCAATTCACCAACCCAGCACAGCCCCTTCTCTGAGGCACTATCATCTTCCACCCTGAAAAGGTGCTTTGAAACTTGTCTCTCTTCCTCTCTGCCCCTCCATAGAGGGGCCCCATCTGACTCATCACTCTGTTCCCACCCCCATAAGCTCCTTGAGAAGCTGCCAGCACATAACTTGAGCTAATAAATGTTTGGTGAATAAATACATGGACAAGCAGGGTGTTGATAAAGGATGCCAACAACCTTTGGAGGTGATAACAGCAACTCAAGTTTCCTGGCTTAGGGAACAAAATGATCAACTTGGCAGCCAACATGAATCTGCCTCCAACTTGGGTGCCCAGGCAACAGCCCTTGATAATTTTCCTTTGATTTAGACCATAAGCTTCCATTCCCCTCCCCCATATGGACAGGAAATGTTATTTCAGTGATTCCTGAAAATTTAACCAGGTGATTACTTTTACACATTTAAATACCATATAACCTTCCACCTCTGACCCCATGCAATCCCCTTGCCCATTGCCTCTGGGACCCTGTGGGCAGTAGGAGCAAGCAGCTGATGCTGCAGCAGTTGCCTGCTACTTCTGCATTTAATATGCTTCATCCCTAAACCTATGATTTTGAAGAGGGGATAAAACCTTCTAGAATACACAGCATCTTTTAGGCACTCCCTCTGTCAGTGTCCATCCCAGGTAAACTGCCAGGGAAAACCTGATACCTTCACATCGTTGATTAGGGGTGAGCTAAATCCAGTCCTTCCCCATCTCTAAAATGAGGGGAGTAGATGAAGGGTGACAGGGGGGCCTCTGCTCCCCTGCCAGTACCAGCTGACTGGCTGTGGGTGCCCAGAGTGCTAGACTGTGGGGAATTTCAAGGCTGAGTCCTACTAGGGCAGAAAAGAGTGCTGTGAGCAATTAGCCATGTCAGCTGGGGCCAGAGGAATGGGGTGAGGAGATATATGCACCAGAATTTCATCTTTCATAAAGAAACTCAGAGACCGAAAACTGGTGGCCCAGAAGCAGGTTTCTTTGGCCCCCACAGGTTGTATTTTATATTTTTTGTACTTGACTCTTACTGCCATTATTTATAAAGTGGAAGGTTTTATACCCCCACCTCCCACCACCCACCCCAAAGCTAGAATTATGGAGCCTCTAGAAAACCAGAAGAGTTGGATGCCTGGGCTTTGCTCCCACATGGCAGCTGGAGCCAAGTAGGAGGCCGTGCACTCCAGGACCCCCGTCTCTACCCCCATGTGCATGGTCTACCTGGCCGGTCCCATTCATGTTTATGAGCCAGGACTTGATTACTGATTTGCTGCTGTTAGCCCTGTGAGTGGGGGGGAAACCGCCGTAAAAAAGATGCAGAGAGAGTGTCATGGCCCCTGAGAGAGTGAGGGTCGGCTGCCTTGGACCAGTCAGGGAGGGGAAGGAAGAAAAGTTCACATCTATTGAGCACCAAATGTTTGCTCACCACGATGCTGGGAGTTTTCAACACAGCTCATTAAACCCACACAGCAAACCTAAGGAGGGGGTCATAATACAATTACCATTTTGCAGACAGGGAAACTGAAGCTCAGAGAGATGACGTGAAGTCCCCAAGGTTACGGTCACCTGGTTCTGCTCTGGCACCGAGCCGCCGGCTGCTACTGTTTGCCTCCTGACCTACACTCCTCCCTGGAGAAGGCCCCAGAGGATGGGAGCCCCCACTGCCCCTGAGCGATTATACCTTAAAGTAAAGAAGCAAGACGTATTTCAGATGCCATTTTCCTGGTTCTTATAAATTGTCTTTATTTGTTTTCAGTAAATATGCCCCAAATGAAAGTGGTCACCTGATGAAGCCACTAATAAAATCCTCCACAGAATTTTATTTGCTAATTACATACAACATAAAACTTAAAATAATAGGCAATCACCAAGTCCAGGGGCTCGGGTTTCCGTTTTCTTCCTTTTTCTCAGTCTTTAATTGAGATTGCTCACTTTGTTTGATGTTAAAATTGTGAATCTAAACTGGCTTCTTGAGAAATAACCACAGGGTAAAAATGCTCATGGTGATTTGATTTATTTACACAAACTGTCTTAGCTGCTGTGACCAGCATGGTCAGGTGGGAACCTTAAATGTCAGAAGAAGGGGCTATAACACACGGTGCTACTCAGGTGTGACCCTGGGTGAGTTCTTTCCTGCCCCTATGCCTCAGTTTTCCCATCTGTACAACGAGGGAGTTCAAAGGGTTTTGAAATTCTATTTTAGAAGCAGAATATCTCAGACAAAATATCAATATGTAAAAATGTTAAAATGTAACTTGAATAAAGAGCTGCAACAGATCAATAAGAAAAAAGACAACCATGATAGATTTGTGTTAGTGACCTTGATTTCCACCCCTCGGTTCACACCCTGTGCCCTGTGACTTGACAGCTCCCCCTGTCAAAGACAGGGTCTATTTCCCAAGCCCTGAGTCTAGATTCAGACACGTGTTTTGTCCAAAAGAGTAAGGTGCACGTGGTAACATGCTGGCCCCAGCCTCGCCCTCAGGAGGCTGGACGTGTCTCCACTCACCCTCTTCACTGGGCTGTCACCAAGAGAAGGCTGTGTCCCACCTGGCCCATTGGTTCTAGGACGATGAGAGACACACGGAGCAGAGCCACTCCCAGCTGAGCCCGGCCTAGATTAGTTGACCCCCAGACCCATGAGGAATGATTAATGGTAGCTAATTTAAGTCACTGAGATTTGTGGGGGTGGTGTGTTGCACAGCAATCACTAACTGATACAATAAATACAAAATTGGAAATGTGAATCGACACCTTACAGTATCTCTCTTTGGAGTGACGAAGAAGTTAAAAAAACAAATATTTGGGTGGATGACAGAAAATTCACAGAGGGAAATGTGAATGGCCAATAAACAAACAAAAAAACCTTGTCTTTGACGAGTAACTAGAATTTGAAGTAAACTTATAAAATACCATTTTCACCCACCAAACCAGTAAAACTAAATATACATGGATGACAGTACTATGTGTTGGGAAGGAGGGGAAACAGAATCTCTCATATTCAGTTGGTAGGCATGAAAACCGGTATAGGACATTGGAAATTAATTCAGCAGCATCTTGCCAGATTGATCACCCTTTGCCCCTGCCACTCCATTCCTTGCTAGGTGCCCTAGAGAAACTCTGGCTCACAGAGCCTTCCTTGTACAAGAAGGTTGATTGCAACACTGTTCACTATTTCAAAAATCTGAAACAACCTTCCTGCCCAACAAGAGGGGAGTGAAGAATTAAATTGAAATGGAGCTATTGATAGAATACATGACACCTAAGAGAAGCAGACCAGAGTTTAGAAAGTGCTTAGAATGTGCCTGGTATGGGAGTGCAGTCAATGCCAGCTTCTTTGATCATTCACCCTCCCCCTAGGCCTTTTCCAATAGTCGATACTAGCCACAGGGAGCTGTGGCTGGCTGCAGGAGGTGGCACTGCTCTGCCAAGCTAGCTGCCTTTGCTTGGCACTTGTCCAGGTGGCATGGACACTACTAAGAGGAGTGAAGGAGGCTGGGGCAGCCTTCCCTGACCCAGGGGCCTTTGGGTGAAATGGACTTGAGTTGTAGCCACCACCTGCCTCCCTTGGCCCTGCTTCTCTGCCCACTGGCTTGAGGCACAGTTCTAGAAAGCCTGAAGTTCCAGAGAGCTAGAGCCCATGGTAGAGGAACACCCACACTTACTTATTTCTTCACAGGGACTCATTCTTGTATTCACTGAGCAAACCCTCCTGAGAACATCCATTCCTGTGTGGTCCCTACCATGAGGGGCACAATGGAGGATGAGGCTGGGTAGGGGTGGTTTTAGTTTGGGTATAGGAGCCACAATAAAAGGAGTGGGAGTTCTTTGGAGTCACATTTCTATCAACCCTGATGGCAGCCTCGAGTGTGTGGCTGACTGTGCCCCCTCCCAAGAAAGAGGAAACCGGAGCTCAGTGAAGGGAAGATCCTGCATCAGCCTTCCTGTGCCCTTTATCCTCAGAGGCTCCTGCCTGAGTACCTGGCTCAGGCTCCAAGCACCTGGCACCCGTCTAGCCTCTGCCAGGGCCACTCAGAGAACCTAATCCAAGCAGGATGAACTGAGGGGGGTAGCACCCAGCAGGGTCTGGGAGAGAATAGACTGAAGGGAGGAGACCCACCCCAGGACCCAGCTTTGTTCATCAGACTCTGTGACAAATGACAGAAAACTTGCTTTCAATGAGTTCAGCCAGAAGGAAATCCATAGCATGCTTTGTATCAGTCAGCTGCTGCCACAGCAATGCTACCTAACAAACAGTCCCCAAAGTCCATGGTTTTTAACAACTGTTATTTATTCTCATGGCCATGGGTCTGCAGGTCAGTTGATCCAGGGTGGGCAGATTTGTTTCAGATCCCTTTTAGGTCTTTTTATTCCTTGGACCAACAACTACCTGGACTTCCTTATTATTACATCAATGGCAGAAGCACAAGAGTGAATGCAAACTCATGAGGCCTCTTTAAGTCCAGGCTCTGAACCAACATGCTGTCACGTCCACCTACATTTTACTGGCCAAAGCAAGTCATATGACTGTGGCCACTTCCAGGTCGGGAAATGTACTCAGCCTCCAGCGAGAGGTACTGCAAAGTCACATGGCAGAAGGTGTGCAAGCAGGGATGGGGAAGGTTGGAATAATGGGCCTGCTTCCTGCTGGCAGCCACTCTGAGTAGTGGGCAGGACATTTGGACAGCCACTTTGCGGATGAGGGAGCTACTGTGGCCCAGATGTAAAATGACTTACCTCTAGCCCCAGGAGGTAGGCTTACCCTCCTGGTCACCTGATCACCAAGCTTTATGCATCCCCTACCAGATTAGACCCTTGCCACCCATCCTGGATGGACAGGTTCTGGGCTCTCTCCTAGCTAGTATATCAGACCTTGAGATGTAACATTCCAGAATCCACCCTGCCCCACACCCAATGCACACAGAAACAGGGACAGACAGACACACAGAGAGTTAGTTAGTGAGAGTTAATTTTTTACCCAACTTAGGATTTCTGGAGGAAAAAAATCTGTATGTAATACTATATTTTTAGTGCTAAATGGTGCTAAAAGCATTTTTTGGCAGCCTTTAGAGAGTGAAATTTGCCTGGTTAGCTTGAGAACAGAAAGCTGAACCAAGCTGCGTGTCACCTGGTTTTGTCACTGCACTCGCTTCTGGCAACATCCGGCAGCTTCCAGCATGTGCACTTGCCATGCCCACATGTGCTTTAAAATGATGGTCATCCTCCCTCCAGCTCTGTCAGGCCCCAGAGTAGCCGAGAGGAGTAAAGGGGAGAAAACATACAGAGAGAAAACCACCTGGGAGAAGCTGAGATCTTTGTTTTTATGTGAAAGTTGATGGGGTCTACGTACTGCCATGTGGTCAGCCCAGGATTACCGACATGGACATGATCACCCCATTGCCCGCACCAGCCATGGGCTAGGAAGGGCCAGGAATGCCAACCCCGGCTATGGACACACTGGGAGCTGTCTGCTGAGAAGCCTTTCAGTAAGGAGTGTTCAGTACTCAGCGGATAGGCAGAGCTGGTCTCTGCTCCTCTTCCCCTGGGCACTGCCTGGATCCTGGCAGTCGTCTTGTTACTGAGGGGCCTGACTGAGGGTAATGCTGACATCTACTGAGTGCTAACTGTGCACCAGGTGGGCCCCTGCTGAACATATGGCATTAGTTCATGCTTTCTAGGTCTTCCTGTTTGCCAGGTCCTGGGACATAGAATCAGGCCTGTTCCCACATTCAAGGAGGTCCCAGCTGGGGAGAGGTAGTGGGTCAGACGACCACAACACAGTACGGGAACGACAACGGGTCTGGAGGGCTCCCACTCACCTGCTGTGTCTCCATCCCATCGCTTTGCACACACTGTCTCCATCTGCGCTCCTCATGGGCCTTGTGCCAGCTTTCCCCGTCAATGGTGACAGCAGCATATGTGGACACAGCACCTTCGTCTATTAGCTCATTCTGTCCTCATAGGATCCTCATGGGGAAAGCAAACTTCCCATCCTCCAGTCAGGGACCAGGCCCAGGGCAGTGATGGAGCCTACAGGGGTTTTTAGCTTCTGCATGTAGCTTCTCTGCATGGGAGGACCACAACAGGGCTTACGCACCCTCAAGTTGTCACTTGTCCCCTGGGCACTTCTGCGCCCATCCCTTCCCATTCCCCAGGGCCCAGTGCCAGATCCGCCCTTCTGCCCCACAGAGCTGAGGCCTCCTCCTCACCCCTGCCTCCCCTCTGAGAGGCAGATCAACCACGGCCGCTGGGAGAGGACATCCCCCACTCATCAACCTGCTGCCTGAGTGAAAGGCCTCTCAGGTGGTGTTTTGCTGATTTTTATAGTAATTTAGGAGGCACTGATGTGCCCATTTCACAGAGAGAAGCAAGGCCCAGGGCAGGGAAAAGTCCAGAGCAGGAGCCCAGGGGTGAGGCTGTAGGGCAGTTCCCACCAGAGGGCAGAGAGCAGGGGTGCAGGCGCAAAGCCTGCTTGAGAAACTTGTAGGTCACGGGGTGTGGACAAAGTGGCCAGGCCAGTTAGGCCTGAAGAGTCGCACTCACCCCAAAGGCCTGCAGGGCAGGGTTTAGTTTAAGCGTGGGCTGCCTGGGGGTCAGCAAAACAGTGTGGTGGGGGCAGCTAAGATGAGGAGAGGCTAGAACAGGGAGGCCAGTGCAGAGGCTGGGACCCCAGCCCAGAGGAGGCTCCCTGAGCTGAGCAAAGGGCAATGTGGAGGCCAGACAGATGAGACCAGAAGGCAGATGATGGGAACTTGGGGCAGGCCAGATGTCGAGAGCAGGGCAAGGAGGACCAAGGAGGGGCGTCTCAGCGTGCAGGAGCGAGAATATCCCCCAAGCTGATGTGTGGGTGTGGCCTGCAGGAGGGGGCCACGGCAGGGATGGCTGGCTGTCCTGGTCTGCATCTGGGCGCTGCCATTCCATCAGCTGGCATTAGGTTTGGCTGTGGAGGAAGAGCCACTTGATATTGAAGCCAGTGTGTGTGTGCTTCTCTTCTGCCAAGGGAGCTGTCCTGGATTGGGGTGCAGGCTCCACAGACGATGGACCACCAGCGACTCTGGTGGTGCTACTGCCCTTGCCAGGTGGAGCCCCAGCCTGGTCTGCCCAGACGAGATGAGGAGGCCTCTACCTTCCTTTAGGAGACCATGAGTTACACAGGACACTGTCACTAACGTTCTGTGCCCAAAACATAGTCACATGTTGGCTTCTAGCAGCAAAAGGGGCTGGGAAATGTAGTGTGTACTCTGGCTGCTCCGCTCAGGTCCAGGTCCGGGATTTGGCTCCTAAGAAAGATGGGGTGATGTTGGGTTCAAGCGGTCTCCAGCAGAGGTGCCTTTGGGTAGCCCGTGACCTTGGGCAGCTACCTGATTTCTGTGAGCATCCATTTGCACACTTCTGATGCAAGACACCAGGGGCACCTGTCTCATGGACACTCAGGACGCCGCCCGTGTGAGTGTGGAAGTTCAGGCTGGGAGGTGGGCTGGGAGGGCAGCAGATGGCCACTCTGAGGGGTGTGAGCATCCGATCAAGTGAGAGTGAGGGGCTGGGGAGATGACAGGTGGAGGCAGCAGACGAGGGGTTCCCAGCAAGACAGGGAGAGCTAACTAGGAGGGCAGCGTGTCCAGGCTGCAGGGTCAGTGAGAGGGATGGCCAGGTAGAGGTCCTGGGGACCCTGGGGATACGAGCTTCAGAGGACAGCGGGGGTGGAAGCCAGAGTGGCAGGAAGGAACAGTTGTCAGAGGGAGGTGGCCGAGAGAAAGGGCTGAGGTGACACCCAGTGACATGTGGATGTGTGGGTGGTGCTGCCTGTCCTTCAGGCAAGGTCCCTGTGGGGGTCCTGGCCATCCGCTGGTCTGTAAGAGGGGGACACAGACCTGGTGGCCAGCCAGAGAAGGAAGTGTGACACAGAAGCCTCAGGGGGCCGGGGGGCATGGGTAGAAAGACCTGCTCCCCAAATCCACAACCAGAAGCAAAGTCACCAGGGCCTAGTCACTTCCAGACAGGATGCACACAACTCGGGCAATGACCATGCTCCTCTTAAGAAATTATATAGCGCTTTATTAAATAAACCAAGTAGAAACACGCCTATTTACATCCAAGTTGTCAGTGTGAGCTCAAGTAATACGCAAGGCACGATTCTTCCTGTCTCCAGCTTTAAAAAAATAATCTCATGGCCCAGCCCCCAAGGACTGAAGTGGATGCGCACTTGCAGCTCAGTCAAACTGGACTCCTGCACACCATGTCCATGTGCAACTGGCTCTGGGTGTGTCTCCAAGTCTTCCTGAGAGTGGCATGGCTCCTTGGCTGGCAAGGGGCAAAGGGGTGCATTCTGGAGGTCTCAGATGCTGACTGACCCAGCTGCTGGCAAGGGGGGTGTCACTGGAGCCGTCCTCTCCTTCGCAGCCCCTTCCTGGAGGGCAGGCCCTGGAGGCCTTGGCCTGCCCTCCTCGCTGGCCGGGCTGGGCTCTGCCTGCCTCTGCTGGGAGCTGCCCGCTGGGGAGGCCAACTCTGCACAGGGCGGGCAAGGGCTCAGGTGTGCTGAGGTGTGTGGCTTTCATACAAAAGGAGGAACAAGTAACACTGGATCTTTGTGCTTCGACAGAACACAGCAGGTTCTCCAAAGGGACAGAAAGGAAGATCCCAGTCTCTGGCTCAAGGACGTTTTCCTAACTACAATTCTCATGTCCCCATGCTGAAAGAGAAGCCAGGATAGGGAGAACGAGCTGGACCCCACGGGACGTCCCAGTGGGGCCCAGGCCAAGTCCAGATGTTTGCTCAGCTTAGGGAACAAATAGGCACGGAGGTCAGCAGTCTGCTCACAGTGGCCCTAAGAGGGGCGCAAAGCAGCCTAGGTCTGCTCATGAGCATCTCGGCGTCTCCCTGTGCGGCCGTGCCAGCACAGGGTCCCTGTCACTGCATTCCTGAGGTTCCCTGTGCAGGAACAGGGCAGGCACCCGACGTCTATTCACTCCCCTCATTTCCTAGCAGGAGCCAGACGAGGGGAAAAAATCAAGTCTCCACAGGGGACAAAGCCCACAAAAATAAAAAATTACAGTCTTTCCCTGAGACCCTGAAGTACATCACTCACAGACAACTTCTAAACAGAGCTTTGCCTGCTCAAGGTCTTGAGGAGGGAGTGACCTTAGAGACTAGAAAATAAAGCATCACCATCGTCCAGGAACCCTAGCCAACCAGGCATGAAGAATGAGCCAAAAAGCCTTAAACTCCTACATGTAAGGCTAAGCTAGCAAGCACAGCCTTAACTCTAGGTCTGCGGAACAGAGGAGGCAGTGAGGAGGCCAGAGGTGTGGGGCTGGGGGCCTGCTCCGGGTCGGGCTGTCCCAACCGTGCTGCCCACAGGTGCCAGGGCCTCCGTGTGGGGCAGCCCCCAGCCCATGCTGACTAGCGGGAGCTGTACGGTGGGCTCCACAGCCCCGCGGGAGGACTGGCTCGGCGAGCAGGAGGCAGCGCACTGAAAGGCATCGGTGAGGCAGCAAAATCTAGGGTGGAAAAAGATGGAGTGAGCAACAGAGCAGAAGAGAGAGCTCAACACTGCTCAGCGCTTCCTCGGTGCCCATGTCCAGGCGTTCGTGATGTGCCTGCTGCACACCCAGCATGTCTCCTGGTACTGTATCCCTGGGCCAGCAGAGGGGAACCCACAGGGGGCTTGCCGAGCTGGCCCTGAAAGGAAAGGAGGATAGCTGGACACAAAGAGGCCTGGAGCCTCACCCCTGACCTGGAGCAGCACACAGCCCGCCGGGGAGAACAAGCAGTGGGTCTCAGGATCTCATGGAAGCAACCGGTCTGTGGGGCACGCAGGGAGGGAGCCCCTCCACCTGGGCAGGAACAGCCTCTCGGGCAGAGAAAACTGCGTGAACAAATGTGAGCACAAGGGTCTGGAGAGCTCAGGAGACAGTGTGGAGACCTGGGCGTGGCCCCACAAACACAGGGAGGTGTGACAGGACCTGCAGTTAGAAAGGGTGGGTCCCCACTGCAAGGACAGCTGGATGTCACATCAGAATTGCAAAGGAAGTGAGCCACTGAGTATTCGACAGCTTTCCCTCGGGTTGGTTCACAGGCCTAAGAGGTATCCTAGTAGAATGCTATGATTCTGGGGGTCCAGGATGCATGTGGGATCTTGTTACCCAGGACAATACATATATATACAAAACTGTGTCTTCTTTCAAAAAAATCAGACCCCTTAAAGCCTAGCAATTCCCCATAGGGTCAGTGAACACCAGCTCCAGGAACCTTGTTACAGGAGAGGATCCTTGAATGGTCATCAGGAGACATAAGGGGTGCCATGTACAGCTGTGCAGGTTGGGTACTGCAAAGTTTCAGGCGATACCACTCACGGGTGTCCCTGGAGTCATACAGGACCATGAGGGCCTCAGGACCACCACAGATAACTGGATTATTAAGAGGAACAGGCCTTACGGTTTTTCTCCACCTGGGAAATCCCTCCTCAGGACAGCCCAGGATCCTCATCTCTGAGTCAGCTGGTCAACCAGAGCCCTCTGCAGTAGTTCCAGCAGGTGAGAACCGCCCCCCCAGGGTGTACGCCTGCGACACAGAGCTCCCTGCCTGCCGTCAGCCCTCCACTGCGCACAGTTCTGCTTGGGGAAAGCTCTCCCTCCCCAGACATCTGACCTTCTGAGTCCTGCTGCTCCCCCTCCCCAGCTCCCAGATCTGCCCTCTGGGCCTCAAACCCCAGCTACAACTTTTGCCCAGGGCCAGGCCTTCTGAGACTTGGGGTTTAGGGCCTGGGCCCCTGCCTCCTCCCCTAGGACCCTTCCTCTTAGCTCCAGCTCTGCCTGGCCAAGTTTACAGGGCAGCTACTCACAGTGGGGGCTGTGCAGAGGACTGGCTCGAGGGGAGAGGGCTGGAGGCGTGGTGAGGTCCCGGGGCACGCAGATCGTGTGGTAGGCTGCAAAACCACAGGTTGGTTAGAGTGGGGGTGGGTGCGAGGGGGGCGGTGAACCAGGGAACCCAGTACAGCCCACCTCACCTATGATCATGACAGCAGTCCCAGCCAGCAGGGCAAAAAGGGTGAAGAACATGACTTGGTAGGAATCCAGGAAGTGCTGGAAGAGGCTGGCTCCATCTGCAATCAATGGGGAGACAAGCTGGCAAAGCCACCACATGGAGCCCCCTGTGCCACTGTGTGTGGTCAGAGGGTGAGATCAGGCACCAGACAGGAGGCCACTGCTCTCAGAGCTGAGGCTGCGTGCACCAAGGGGGCCCAGCGTCCTCTGCCTCAAACCCGCCCCAACTCCGGGCCCCACCTGGCAATGGCCCAGCCTGCCTTCCTCTTCCACCCCCCTTCTCCCCGTTCCCAGCCTCCCACCTTACTGAGGGCCCCTCCTACCACCCTGCTGGGCTGTCCTCAGTCAGGACACACCCCTGCTCCACAGGAAGAAGGCGGCGGCCCCCCTCAAGCGCTCCTGATGTCGCCCCTGTTCCTTTAGTCCGCTCCCAGCCAGACCTGACCAGGTTCCCTCCCTGCTCCCAGGAAAAAGCTTGAGGCCCTGGTCTGGTGGCCCTCACCCTGCACATTGCCCTCCCCTGCTACTCAGCCCTCCAGACCTAGCTGAAGCCCCCTTTGAACTGCACCCTCAGCCCAAAAGAGGTAAAATTACCCACTCTGTGCACACCCCACCTCCTCAGCCACATCTTTAGAATCATTCCTTCTCACTGAGTTTGGAACTCTGGGCCCTCTCTGCCTGAGGGGGCACTTCTCAGGTACCTGCCCAGCACAGGGTCTGGCACATGGCAGTGTTAGTTCATGAATTCATTCATTACTGAGCACACACTTTATGTTAGATAGGCCTTGTTCGAAGAGCTGTCCTCACATACAGTACCTAACCTCTAGTTGGGTAATGTGATTTCTCCCAGCAGAAACCACAGAAACTATATAATTATTAAATAGGCTGATAGTTGGTTAACAGTGCTATGGAAGAAATAAACAGGCAAGAGATTTGGCCGGGAGGTTCTAATCCTACTACATGAGAAAGTGATGCCTGAGGGAAGGTCTGGTGGAGGTGGGGGTGTTGGCCAGGGCCTGTCGGGAACAGCCTCCCAGGGGAGGGCACAGCAAACGCTATGGGCTGATTTGGGGGCTGCACGTGTTCCAAAAACAGGAAGGAGGCAGTATGGCTGCAGCAGAATGCTCCAGGATGAGATGAGTCGTAAATGGGAAGGAGAGCAGGAGGACCTTTTGGGACACTGGAGGGACTTGGGCTTTACTGCCCGAAGGAGGTGACACCCATGGCAGAGGGTGGAGCAGAGGAGGGGTACAACCTCACCGCATCTGGACAGGACCCCTCTGGCTGCCATGCTGAGAACAGAGGGGAGCAAAGTGTGCATGGCTGCCTGAACGAGGACTATCACTGTGTGGAGCATTCTGCACTTCCGACTTCTCCAGTTCCCAGACTCCCGGGGCCACTGACAGCCAGGATCATGCAGCGGGTCCCTCCCAGCCAGTCCCTCCCCACTCTGGTCCATCCCAGCTGGTGTCCCATCCCATGACTCACGAGGTCCAGGCCCTCGGCGATCCATCACAAAGGCCACGGTGACAGGGATGGTGATGGCTTGGTTAGTCACAGGGCTGGAGAAGGTCAGGGCAGTGGAAAGAGGTCCCTGGCTGCCGGCCGTGGGGTCCGAGACACCGACTGTGTAGGTCACGAAGCTGGGCAGCCCCAACGACTTCTCCTTTGCGAAAGCCAGTATGGCCGGGGACCCCGATTTCACCTGGGAGAGATGTCAGGGCTAGAGAGGAGCATCCCCACTCCGCCTGTCACGGAGTGCTTCCCCCCTGGGCCAGAAGGCTAGGGTACCTCGCCCTTCCCCGCTTCCTAGGCAGGCCTGCTGACATCTGACAGCGTGCAATCCACAAAGTCGGGGAACCAGCACACAGTCTACACTCAGGGTGTTGTAAGGAAAGAACAAATCAGTCTCACTGAATTCTAATCAAGTACTCTTTAAAAAAATGCCACACTGACATGAACTATCACCAAACACTGACTTTCCAAGGGAGGCTTTCCAAGCCTAGAGCTCTGTGAATGGCTGACTGCCAATGGCCCAAGCCCGGGGCCTGCAGACCTTCCATCCCCAACAAGGAATTCACCCCGTTCCACTCCAGGAAGGTCCTGCCACATTTGCTGCGTAAGACAAAAAAAGGAGCAGGCAGAGAAGCCAATGAGCTCCTTTGCCCCAGATCTCTCCCAGCTTGCCAACTCCAGGACCTACAACATCATTCACCCACCATTCAGTAGATGGGGAAACTGAGGCCCAGAGATAGGGGACTTGTTTCCACTTGTGCAGGAGTCACTGGTACCTTAGGGATTACAGCTTTCCTTCCTGTCCCATGCTGCCATGTGTCCTGTACTGAATCCATTCATTCACCATGTTAAATGTTCACATTCTAGTGTCAGCCCTGTCCTAAATGCTAACCTGGCATATTTAACCCCTAGTTGGGGAAGGCCAGCAGCAATCATCATAATAAATACAATTATATAGGCTAACGGGTAGCAATGGTACTATGAAAGAAAGAAAAGGGTAAGGATATTTAATATTTTTTTATTTTTAATTATAAAGAGACGGGGTCCAGGATTTCCACATTTCACTCATCCTCCCTGCCTCCTGGTCCCTTCTGATGCCCCTGGCTTGTGCACAGACACCACTCACCTCCAGGTTCTCTAGAATCTCCATGGCACCAAAGACCTTGACCTCGGAGCTGGTGTAGTGGTTGCTCAGAAGGATTTCAGCCTGATCGGCATAAAGCCCTGGGCTGAAGGGCACCTCGGCCCCGACCTGCTCTCCGGAGAAGGGGCTGCCCTGGCTGGAGGCAGTGACCAGCAGAGCTGTCTTCTTCATGCTGAGGTGTTTTAGCTGCCTGTCCGTCAGCCTGTGCATTGTGACCCAGCAGAGGTACTGGCCTGTGGAGGTAAGTGTTCCACCTCATCTTCTCTCCCATGTCTCCCAGATGCTACTTTCTCCCTGCCTTTCCAACTGGACTACGCACCCTTCGGAGACCAGGTGAGGCATCATCCCCTCCCATGGCCTCCTGAAGTCCCTCCTCAGGGCCCCTGTGCCTAGCACTCACGCTCACAGCTCAGAATGCCAGTCTCCCATTGCGGTGGTGTTCCCTGAGGCAGGAACGTCCAGCTCTGCATCTCAGAGCCCAGAGAGACAGGCTCAAGATGAGGGTGAATAAATGGTGAACAGATACCGTGACCCAATGCTGGGCCACAGGTCCAGCTGGGGCTGACTCCCAGGCCAGCCTTCAGCGCCAGGTACAGCAGAAAGCCCTGCGAAGGCAGAAGCTGGGGCTGTCCTGGTGCCTATCGTATCCTGACCCAGACTAGATAAACGAGCTAAGTGAACACTGCTGAGCGGTGCCTAGGGACACTGTCTAAGCCTGGATCCAGATGCTGGGGCTGGGGTGCCCTCTGTGCCCATCCCATGCCAGCATGGAAGGGGCCAAGTGCCCCTGGATGACTCATCTCCCTGGCTGGCCCTGTTTTCGTTGTTCAGGTGGGATAACAACACACCCTTTATGGGGCCACATTAGTGCATAAACAGGGCGGGAGACCTCCACATGCCTGCTCCATGCCCAGCCCTGAGCTCAGCCCTGCACACAGTGTGCCCTCAGGAGGCAGCTGTGTCTCAGCAGCAGCCTGGGTGCTCATGATGCTTTGGGGCTGCTGCGCAAGGGGCAGAGTGAATGAGGGGAGAGGAGGCCTCCACCCTGGGCCACTGAGAGCTGCAGATGGGGCTTGTGGCCTGGCACTGTTATGTCACCAACTTCTCCCAGTTAAGGAAGAATTTAAAAACAGGCCAAATGCTCATAACACTCTAATTGGACTCGGGATGAGTCTGTGCTCTGCACTGCACTCAGCATGTCGCAGGAACCTCCCATGAACCCTCCCAATGCTCCATGGGGGCACCCCTCTTCTTTGGCTGAACTGGTGATGTTCAGTGTCAACTCAGCCAGGACATGCTCTGGCCTGTGGGCTTGGCCTGGAGCTCCACAGCTCTAACCAGGCCCGTGGAGCAGCTGTGGTCCAACACGCTGCCTGGCCCTTGACTATTTATAAGGACCCTTCCACTATTCCCTGCTTGCCCCTCTCCAAGCTCCGTCACGCAGGCAGAGCAAGGCACCATCCTTCCCACTACAGGGGGGAAGTAGCCTCACTACCTACAGGCTCTGAGGAGAGCGGAAGAGGCCCTGAACGCAGGATTTCTGGCTCTGAATGTGTCCCTTCTGCTGGGTGGAGGGGGTTGCTGAGAGTGACCACGATCCAGTGCAGGAACACCAACCGTCCTGGCAGCTGCACGGCCCCAGGGGTCACATGACCAATCCCCAGGCGGGGCTCCTGACACACCGCCCCTCTGAACTGATACGGGCCACATGCACTGAAGGCAAACCCTCCATGCAAGCGCACATTCACTTTCCAAACCCTGCACACTTACCCAGAGCAGTGTCAAACCTTGGCTCTGCGGTGAAAACACCACTGGCAGGGAAATCAAAGACATCCTGCTTGAACTGGAGCTGGCAGCTGATGAGGGATTCTGGGTGCAGGGTCTCAATGATTTCCTTCTGGGCAGGGGAGCACTCACCTAGAGAAGAGGTGAGCGGGCATGGGCCTGCTGGCTGCCACACCTAAGCCCACCGGGGTCTCTGGCGCCTGCCTGAGGAGCCCCAAAGCAGGAAAGCAAGAGAAGGCCACACAGAGGCTGGCCGGGCTGCAAAATGACACCTGTGTCCTACATTCCTTCCGCATGGGGCCCCCGGGGCCACCCAGAGCTTTGTGATGGTGCTGCAGTTCATAAAGCTGAGGGCAGTTTCCAGAGGAGGGGTTACTCTGAGTCACGGGCAATCTCAGATCAGAATTTCAGCCCTTGTTCTAGAGCCACATGCAGCAGCATGGCAGATGGGTCAGGCCCACTAATGCACATCATCTGCTCCTGTCAGCAGGGCGGAAATGGGCAATGTCTTTCTGGACACCAGGAGGGCACAGTTTCCCACTAAGACACTGAGCATCATTTCAGCAACTACACAGTGTTGCCTGCTGTACGGAAGTAGGAAGAGAGGCCACCATGATGCAGTAAGGCTGCCTCATTCATTGATCAGAATGAGAGCAGCGATACTTAATTCTAGCAGTTAAGGGTTTCTAAAAAAAATAGCCGCTATTGATGTATTTATTTCTGCAGCTACTGTCCAGGGCTGTCATGGCAGGGGAATGGGTCGAATGTTCTCTGCATGACTTAGGAGAGGTAATTACAAAAATCAACATCAACGGTGAGGCCTCCTAAGTGATTACTTTCTGGGATTAATGGTGGTAAATCGTGGCCATCTTTACTTGGTGCCCTAGGGCTGAAGCCACATTTCCAGCTCAGAAATGCCATTTCTGAGTGGCAGGCTCTTTCAGGAAGATTCCCTCTGCTTGTAGAAGCCCCGACTTTCTAAAAAGCGGGAAGGAGCAGGCCAGCTGGGGTCAAGTGCTCTCTCTGGAGTTGGCACGCGTAGGAAAAGCAGACAACAGAGAAGAGCACGAGGAGGCCCTCTCTGCTCCCCAAGCTTGGCAGGGCTCCTCCCGGCCCGCCCGAGCCCCTCACTCTCTACCTCTCAGGTTAGAGCTTCTGTCTCCCACGGTGACAATCACTCTGGAGGCCGTGGCCTCCCGGAAGCTGGTCGGTACAGGGTGGGCGTACCGGGCCACGATCCTCTGAGGGGCTCCGATCACCATCTGGGGAGGGAGCCGACCGAGGCAACGTCACTGAGTGCCAACAGTGCACAGGCCCAGTGCCGGGCATTTTCATGATCTGCGACCTGTGATGCAGGAATTGCCCACTTCACAGGTGATAAACTGAGGTCCAAGTCTACATGACCCGCTTGAGGGTGGCAGAGCTGGGTTAGACCAGTTGGTCAGACTGGCAACCTAGTGTTCTCCCACTGAACAAGCCGCTTCTCCTGACAGCACAGCAGGGAGCTGAACAGCAGGCCTGAGTCACTCATTGGTCTGGGGAGGCTGTGGATTTTGGCTCCTCTAACAGTTATGATAACTTCTCTGTTCATCAATTTGGTTAATGAATCTTTCAGCAAAGAGAGAAGGATCCATTTTACTGTACCATCATTTACTCAAAATAAATTACCTGACCCAAATGCAAACTTACACAGCCTGGGTAGAGAAGGCCCCCAGACACCAATCTTTCCAGATTTCTCCCTGCTCATCCCCCCCCTTGCCTGTCCTGTGATCGGCTGCACCCAAACACCCCAGCGGCACGCCTTCCTGAGGCAGGATGAGCTCTCTAAGCTGGGATATCCCTTGCGGCCTCCCCAGCACCATTCAACCCTATCAGTCCTGCAGCCCAGCAACACTGCCGCCGCCTCCAAGTGGAAGGCCTTCCACCTACTCCGGGCAGACACCGAGCACTTCCTGCCTCCCACGCCTCCTCCTCCACACCTTGGGGAATGGGCCCAAGGTCTTGACCCCACCTCTCTCTTGCCCTGGTGTGCCCTGCATGTTCCGGACTGCTCCAGGTCTCCAAGAACCATCTCCGGGCTGTAAACCCCACCTCTCCCCAGCTCTCTTTTGGAAATCCAGACAAGTACCACCAGCCCTGCCTGGAGGAGCTACAGCCTCCTCAGACTGGCCATGACTAACTCACTCAGCATCAGTCCCCTCACCAGCCTGTGCTCCCCTCTCAGAGCTAAGGACCCACACCCACCTCATCACCCAAGCCAGAACCGAGTCACCCCAGGGCTCCCTTCTCCCCCTTCCCTCCTGAATCTCTCCCAAACCCACCCTGGGTTTCTGCCCTCCCACCAGGGCCTGCTGAGGGCATCCTGGCTGGCTTCTCTTCAGCTACTCACCCTCTCTCAGGCTCTTAGACTCTGCCAGGTGCCAGTGATCATTCCAAAACTGACCTCTGATACCACTCTTTACTTTAAAACAATCCCTGATGAATCCCTACTGCCTAGTGCATAACATCCCCCTCTTTACTCTGTCAGAGTAACAACAGAAGCTAATACCTACTGAGCATTTGCTGTGTGTGTGCTGAGGACCATTTTAAGTGCACCACACATTAACTGATTTAATCCTCACATTATCCCCATTTTACAGATGAGAAAACCAAGGCATAGGGAGGTTAAATAATTTACCCAAGGCTACACAGCCTCCCAATGGCCCAATTGGTGTCTGAACAAGGACAGCCTGGTCCCAAAGCCCAAAGGCTTAACCACTCCATGGGCAATACCAGGAATCCAACACACATCACCTAACCACACCAGCCTCCACTTATCCCACCTGCTATGTTCCAGTCACCTGAACCCTACACACCTCTGCTGGTGTCCGCCCTCCAGGCGCCCACCCCTGCCCACTCTCCAAGGCTCCTTACACGAGAGCTTTATTAGTCACAAGTGCCTCTCTCTGCAACTGGCTCACCCAAACTGCGGAGTCGCAGCACTAAAGATGCAAGCTATTAGGTTAAACTGCTGGATTCGATAAAGTGCACACCGGCTCTAAAAATGACACACATTTGGAACACAGCCAGACTTTGCTCATTGATTCATTCTCGGTTGGAGATAAATAGAAAAGAGAACGGTTTTGTTCGCCTCCAGAAAGACTCAAAGGTGACTTGCCAGGGGAGGTTTATCTTTGCTGGTGACGCCAATCCCGCGCTGGCCCACCCACGGCCGCGACTCCTAGGGAAACACCCACAATGGACATTCCTGCCCTCCACTGAAGTGTGTGGGAGCTGGGGTCAACCCCAGAGACCACCTCTCATCGTGACACCTTTTGCACATGGGGAGGAGGGGACCTGGGAAGAAAGGAAGCTTGTCCCAATCCCAGAGGCAGTGGGTGGGAGACCCCAGACTCATGGCTCCCAGGTCCCAGCTGCTTTGTGAGGTGCGTTACTTCTTTCTTAAAGAAAAGGGAACCATTCAGTACTGAAGGTCCCACCCAAGAGGGTCAGCTATGTGTGCCTCGGAGTCCCACCTCCTTGTAGGTCCTCAGGTGTCCAGCGACCTCATAGTAAACTGTCACGGATCCTGCATCCCGGGCCACCGCCACGCCTGTCTTGGGGTCAATGTGGAGGATGCTGTTGGCTGAAGAGCTCCACGTTCCAGAGAGGCCTGAGAGAGGAAGCCCTGGCTGTCATTCATCTTTCCTGTGCCTGACATGCTAGCCAAACCCTGTGTCACCTGGGAGACTGTGCCAGCCCCCAAGCTCCACCCTGCTGCCCCAGGAAGCTCACTCTTCACCCTCTGGATGGGCTGTACACTGCCGGCCTCTGCACCCTGGCTTTGCCCATTCCCCTCACGCTCCTGGCTGCAGCCACCGGCAGTCCCCCTGCTTCACCTTCTCTCAGGACAGCTGTGGCCCTGCCTGGAATGAACCCCCTCCCACCTCATCACATCCCTGCTGGAATCTCTTAGCCATTCTCCTGTCCTGGGATGACCTGGGTGCTGGCCCTCCAGGTCCCCACTTTCTGCACACTCTCCTTCCCCAACTGTTTATCAACCTCTTTGCAGCAAACAAAGCAGGTGTCAGGCAAACAGCTGTCACTCGACAGCATTTCTTACTTAAAAGCCAATCACGTTCTATAATAAATACAATAAAAGAACCCAACAGCCACATTCCATTTATGACAAAATATATTTGCTTTTCTTTAAAGGCAGTATTTAACGTCCTTCTAGAAATAATTTAATTAGGTAAAAAAAAATCAGGGAGCCAATTTGAAAAAAAATTAATTATCATACATGGATGTAGAGGAGGCATGGGAATAGCTGAAATTTGGAGGTCACTGAACTGACCCAATAGCTATTCTCTGCTGAAGCTTCCTTCTATAGGTATGCAGTCCAACACCATGTCACTAGCCAGGGAATTAACTAGAACGAGGCAGTCATTGCTCAGCTGCACTGGTCACATTTCAAGTGCTCAGTTGCTGTGCTGGTGTAGATACAGGACATTTCACAAAAGCAGAAAGTTCTAGGGAACAGTGCTACTCTAGAGCAGGGTTGGCAAACGTTTCCTGTAAAGGTCAATATTTTGGGCTGTGCAGACCTGAAGGAATCCGATGCCACCACTCAACCTGGCAGTCATAGGGTGAAGACAGCCAGCCAGTGACAACATGTAAATGTTGGCTGTGCTTGAGTTCTGATCAAACAGGATTTGCAAAAAGCAGCAGCAGGCTGGATTTGGCCCCAGCTGACCCCAGCTCTAGTTGTACTTGCACACCTCCCACAATGGGGAGCTGAGCGCCTCCCCGGAGCCTAGCCCCAGCTATGGCCATGACTTAGAGAGGTTTCCTCAACCAGTGTCTCTCTTACCTTCCAGGCTGACCAGGACAGTGGCCAGACAGAGGACGTCCCCCACCACCACTCCAGAGAGCTCCGGGGAAATGGCCTGTCGGACGGGCAGTGGCACGAAGTCGGAGAGGCCTGCGTGCTGTGCGTCCCACACGCTGAGCAGCGTCAGGCCCACGCTGACAGTGCGGACAATGCAGGTGTCGTTGGTGGAGCCCTTCCCGATCTGCACAAACTCATCCCTAGGTACAGGAGGGAGATGCAGGCTCTCAGTCTCAGGGGCCAGCCCCTGCCCCGGAGGGAGACACTGTCAAAGTCCTCTGCCGGATGAAGCTCTTTGCTGACTGTGGCCCTAGACGTCATCTAGCTCCCACTTACTGAGCAGCTGCTACAGATCATGGCCCCCTGTGGGCCACACAGACCTGACCTCATCTCACTGCCCCCGGGGGACCCCACAGCCCTCACCAAAATGGCCACATCACCACCATCACCCTGTGGAAGGGAAAGCCAAGGTCCTGAGAGCAGAGTGATCTGCACACTGCTGTCCAGTCACTCCTCAGCAGGACACTCTGGGGAGGCACAGGCTGCCCTTTGTGATATAATCTGAACAAGTGACACAGCTTCTGCCCACATCCTCATCTGTAAAATGGGGGTAATAATGTACCAGAGGCACAGGCTTGACATGAGCATTAAACCAGGTCAGTAATTGTGATGCACAGGGACTGGCACCTGTCATGCCACAAATGCTCAATCAACACCAGCCAATGGTATTCTGGCAGAAAGGCTTGGTGGGGGTGGGTGAGGTCTCTGGCTCCATCACCTTCCTGCAACACACCTTCTGACTCCTGAGCCTGGTGCTCCTACCACAAACAGGCCAGCCTGACTTGCGTGGGGTAGCTGTGGGGCTGGGAAGACCTGGCTCCATTTCCTCCAGGGTGGCCTGTGACCCCCAGGTAATGGATAGTCTGCACCATGTGTACAGAGCTCCACAGTTTGCCAGAGGCCCCCAGGACCACTGCCTCAGCTGATGACTCTGGGGACTAGGCACATTCCAGGCATGACAGGTGTGGAAACAGAGGTATGGAGAGAAGACCAGCCTTGCCTGTGAGGGCCCCACAAAGGGCTGAGCTGGGGCTTGAACTGGGTCTAATTCCAAACCCGATTCCTCCACAAGGCTAGGTCCCCATGCTTGTCCTGAAACACATTCAATAAATAGGGACACATCTGTTGCAGGGCCTGAGAAAAGGCCAAGCTGCAATGCTCACCCACATAAGGACACAGTCTCCTGCCCCTGGGAGTCCTCCCTGGAACTGCTCCCCACACCCTGCTCCTTCCCATGCCTGATGCTTATCTTCCTCTTGCCTGGGTCTGCAGACCCCTGGAGCAGTGGCTCTCAACCTTTAGAATCCCATGGGGACCTTGCTAAACACAGTCAAGCTCTGTGAATGTGCATTTCTAAGAGTTCCCAGGTGATGCTGACGTCACTGGTTTGGGGACCATACTTTGAAAACCACTGCTTCAGTGGACTCAGATTTCAGCAGGGTCAGACAGAGGCCATAGCTCATTTCCTTGCTCTGGAGAATACTCTGTCCTCACACTGGGCCTCAGGCTACAGTTGTATTTAGAAAGAGTCAGCAAAAAAAAGTTGCACTTGGAGTCAGATGGGACCTGGTAGTCAAACCCTACTTCCTGGCTGTGTGACCCTGGCAAATGGCTTGACCTCTCTGGGCTATAGTGAGGAGTCAGAAAGATGTCATGCAGAAGGGTCTGAACATAGCAGATGCACAGTGAAAATCAGACTTCTTCCTCACTAGTACCTGAGCACTAGAAGGTATGTACTTTACTGTGACCAACTTTTACAAAATCTGTAATGGATAATTTGCATCCACTGATCAAAGGATCAGACCAATGGCCAGAGCTGGATACATCCGCCCATGCAGTCCATCTTTCATAGGTGCACACATATGTTGCTGCAAACTCTCTAACCATAAACCCCAACTCCTGTGTTTTACCTCCTGTTCATTAGAGGATGTCCCCAACTGTGACTTCCTCCTGGCCGTGCTGTCCCCTCACCCTTTCCTCCTGACCAAGCCTGGTGCTCCCCCCTGCAGCCTGCAAGTGTGGCACACCCTCTCCACCTGGGCACTGTATCTAACAAAACTCTTCTTTTAATGGCATTAGACTCTCCGTGTTGTCACTCTGTCACTCTATAAATTAAATCCAGGTACGACGGAGGATGGAGACATGCCTTCACCTGAGAAATGAACATCACCCACACCCTACCTGTTAGCTGCAAAGTTGAGGATTGAGTTGTGAGCATGGAAGACATCTCCAGAGTTGTCGTGGAAGTGGACAGTGAAGGTCACGGTCATTCCCAAGGGCAGGGCTGCCAGAGCCTCCTTGTCCTGGGTGTGCAGGGCGGGGCTCATAGAGAGCCTCAGGTAAGAGACAGGAGACACCTGCAGGACAATGAGCAGGTACGGTGATGACTGGGCTGGAACCGGGCTCCCCAAACACCCACCTCCCAAGGGGGGGATGCCTGCCCCCAGCCAGGCCTGACCCAGGAAGGGGTGGAGACGGCACCAGCTTGGGGGTCATGGAAAGAGAGAGACCTTGCTCTCCTGAGCATCCCAACCTAATGACAAGGCTCCCACTTCCCCACAGAACAGGCTGGCCTCACTCAAAGAAAACCCAACCTATAAGAGTCAAAATCCATGACTTTGCAAAAATGGATCATTGTTCACATTTCCAAAATATCCCCTGGGCTTTGAATGTTCAGTTTCCCTAAAGGACTTGGCTCTCTGAGCATTTAATGCAGAAACAATGCCTGTTTGGATTCCACAGGAAGCATTACTGGGGGCCACTGCATGCCTGCAGGTGCTCCAGGGAGAGGAGAGATGGGAAAAGGAGGGAATAATGGATTTCTGGAACCCAAGAACCTGAGCTCCATAGAGAGCATTGGTTCCATGGCTACAGGTAAAATCTATCCTGGCCAAAAAGCTAGCCCCTGGAAAGATCTTTGACAAAGATCAAGTGGTATAGTGACTAGTACACAGCTGGTGCTGCATACATATTTGTTGAAACAGGAATGAGCACTCAGTCGCTTTTACACTTACTCAAAAACTAGGGTGAAGGGTTCGTTGCTAGGCATCCACCTTGAAACAAAATCAATTAAGGAAGTAGGCCTGCAAGTCAGGCAAAACTAAAAAACTAAAGTATCATCTAGCTAGTTTCTCTCTGCCATCCAGCATGCAGAAAGGGGGTATGATGAGCTATGGAAAGAAAATTTTGTTCGCAATAAACCCCAGAACCTGACCCAAGGATGCCCAAAGAGAAAGTCCCCGTCACAGAATGGCAGAGGGACACAGGAAGCGCTGTGACGTGACTGGAAGACACAAACCCAAGCCAGGCCACGTGAGTTAGAACCCAGACTCTCTCAGTCACTGTGTCACCTTCAGCAAGTCACTTCCACTCTGAGCGTCAGTTTCCTGGCCTATAAAATGGGTCACCTGCTCTCCAAGTTGCTACATATGTAATGAATTTCCGTGTCAAGTGTCTAGCATGTGCATTCAATGCTCTTAGACATCTGCCATGTTCCAGGCACCAGCTGCTCAGTCAGGACACGGTGATGCCAGTCCCAGCAAATTACAGACCCTGCTGGGCCTCAGTTTCCCCATCTACGAAATGAGATCATTGCAACTAACAATCACCAAACATCTTTAGGTCTGACAACCAGAAGATTCTGTAGCTTTTTATCTAGGACCTTGTACCCCAAGTTATTCTTAAATAAATTCTTACATACAATTTCTCAGCTGGAAGGTGAAATATATTCTTTTTTATACCTGAAAAGGGTAAATTTTCACCTTGGTACTACTGCTTTTATTATTTCAAAAAGGGAGAGAACACGATCCTACCTTTACAGCAATGTTCATGGTTTGGTTGGCCCCAAAAGGCTCCTGGGCAGTCACTTCGATAGTAGACATCCCAATCCGAGCCCCTGACACCAGGAAGCCCTTCCCGTCAACATGCACAACGGGAACCTTCTCAGGCCCATCCAGGATACGGTAGCTCAGAGATGCTGCACCATCCCTTTGGAAAACAAAACAGACATGTTTTCATAGGCAGTGGAAGTGGGAGTGGGTCACAGTGAGGGGCCCAGAGTTCCCTGCTCCGAGAACCAGCCACTGGGGTTCCCAGCTGCTCCTGGGGGAAGAAAAGGCCCAACCTTAGCCCTGCCCTGCATCGGGACCACGTGCAGGCAGCCGGTCGGCCACCTCATCTGTAATCCATGGGAAACCTAACTGGAAAACCAATGGTTCCAAGGAGAGAATGGTTTCTTGCTCTTCTGTCAACCACGGGTGGTCAGTGGGGAGGGAAAGACCCTGAGGGCTGAATTTCCTTCATCAGCTGCCTGGGACATTTACTGTAAAATATTGTTTGTGAGACAAACTGTTTTCAGGGCACTTGAATAAGACATCTTGGCGTACCGGAAAGAGATGAGGCTCTGAGTTGGACAAAACCAAAAGGCAGTCCCATCTCCTGCAAAGAGCTGTGTGCCTTTAGGCATAGCATGCCCTAAACAACGGACACGGCTTCCTTGACTAGTAAAGGGGATCAATGGTCTTGCCCTGTCCTGTTGCCAAGAGCCAGTCATGGTGAAAACGGGCTGCTTGCTCAGAAAGTGGTTTGTAAAGGAACTGAGAATGTGCACCAGCTGCAAGACAACGATGAGCATTTTTTTTGTATTAATTAATATAGTTACATGAGCAACATTATGGTTACTAGACTCCCCCCATTATCAAGTCCCCCCACTTACCCCATTACAGTCACTGTCCATTGGCGTAGTAAGATGCTATAGAGTCACTACTTGTCTTCTCTGTGTTGTACTGCCTTCCCCATGCCCCGCCCCTACATTATGTGTGCTAATCGTAATGTCCCTTTTTCCCCCTTATCCCTCCCTTCCCACCCGTTCTCCCCAGTTCCTTTCTCTTTGGTAACTGGTAGTCCATTCTTGGGTTCTGTTAGTCTGCTGCTGTTTTGTTCCTTCAGTTTTTTCTCTGTTCTTATACTACACAGATGAGTGAAATCATTTGATACTTGTCTTTCTCCACCTGGCTTATTTCACTGAGCATAATACCCTCTGGCTCCATCCATGTTGTTGCAAATGGTAGGATTTGTTTTCTTCTTATGGCTGAGTAATATTCCATTGTGTATATGTACCACATCTTCATTGTCCATTCATCTACTGATGGACACTTAGGTTGCTTCCATTTCTTGGCTATTGTAAATAGTGCTGTGATAACATAGGGGTGCATCTGTCTTTCTGAAACTAGGCTCCTGCATTCTTAGCAAAGATGAGTGTTTTATATTCATGTATGTGTTCATTAACATAATAAAGAAACTACAGGAGACCAAGGCTATCCATCACCTCCAGGGCTAGCCACCTCCTGCTCTTTGCTCCTCCCAGCCCTATGGACCTCAGATGACTTTCAGCAAATGTTACTGCTTCTGCTTCAGCTTTCACTCCCATTATCATCAACCTCTTCCAAGGAAAACTGCAGGACTCCTGTTCATCCTTCAAGTACCAGCTCCATCTGTGACATGCCTCGGTTAATCCTGGCATGGAAGGCCCTTTATTGTACTATGGCTTAAACATTATACCTTGTTTTATTACAGCCTTTCTTATGTTTTACTTCTCTCTTCCCCACCAGACTTCTGAAAGGCATCAATGCCACTCACCTCTGTTCCAGGAGCCGAGCACACAGCCTGGCCCATAGCCCCTTTTGGCTGAATGAACACCCTGTATGTGTGTGCTTCATGGAACACGTGAGCATCCTGTGCTCCTTCCAGCCCCCACTTTGCAACTGTAGTTCACGTACAAGTCATCAACGGTATGTGGATGCCAGGTAGGAATTATGTTTGCAGACACACTTTAAAATTGCACTTCTCAAATGTAAATGTGCATCCCAACCACCTGGGGACCTTGTTAAAAGTGCGGGCTTGCAGTGGGGCCCCCACACTTTAACATGCAACCTGGTAACGCCCATGCTGCTGGTTCAGGGACTACACTTCAAGCAAGTCTTGAGGTCACAGGGGCATTTGAAAAGCTCAACACTTCCACGGTGGTACTTTTTCCCTTTGAAGTACTGGATTTCAGTAGCAGGTATTCAAAGGTTTCCAGGCTACAGGGAGGAAGAGGGAACCGCAGGGACAAGTTAGATAGAAGACGAGGGGAAGTCCAAGGGAAGAGAAGGAATGCAGAAGGCACATCTATTTCAAACGCAACCCACACCATTGTAGAGTTCACTGGAAGCAGCAAGGCTCCTGACCACTTTGACCAATGAGTGGTGGGATGCAAGCACAGCCTCACAGCCTTGCTGAGAACAAGCACTGAGTCACGTACCTGTTTGTCTGAAGCTTTATAAATGAGTTAGGTGACATTAATATTTGGTCTGCTTCTATTTCAGGGTTCAGCAGCAGCAGCTTTTCAAATACCTGGAATAGAGGGTGAGTTTTATTTCCTGTGATGCACTGCAATCGTGTCCAGGTGTCTGCTTCTCTCCCAGCAGTGAGCTCCAAGGGGAGCCCAGAGATGAAAGCACTGTGGCAAGGACCCGTCAGGCCACAGGGTGACATGCCAGCTGACTCTTAAGAGGCCAAGGTGTGATGAGGAAAAGCAGGCAGGTGCACGTTTATGTTCCCCGAAGGGAGCTGATCCTTGGAGCCAGGAAGCACAGGCCCGTGCCTGAGTTCCCGGGGGTGGGGGAGGCGAACTGAGGTTGCTAGGATGGGTACTCAGAAGGCAGCGGGCACAGTCACAGGGCCCAGGCTCTCGCTCGGCCATAACTCTGCCAGGTCTGAGCTTGGAGAAAGCTCCATCTACATTCTCCTCTCTCTCATGACCACCTCAGGACAACTGCCGTCCCACCCCCTTGGCCCTCATCTCACTTTGTCCTGCCATGCTCCCTCAGGATTCACAGAGCAGGTTGGTGACCTCAGGGCGGCAGATGATAAATCTGATAATGAACCATTGAATCCAATCCTGTCACCTCCCCAGGAGTCCCAAAACCCTCAATGGCTTCCAACTCCCCAGCACTTATCAGGAACTCCAGACCCCTCAGTACACATCCGAAGCACCCATCCCCCTTCTAACTCCTTTTCTCTAAGGGCCCTCAGCAGCATCCCCGTTGGCAGCCAACCCCAGATGCCGGGCACGGCTTTGAGCTTCCCGTTGGCTTCTGATATGGTCAGGCCTGCCAGACTCTCCTTAAGGTGGGAGCCTCTGGGCAGTGTCTGAAATCAACTGAACTGAAAGATGATTTTCCAGGAGAAAACTGGCCTGACTCCCCTCCCTCCCAGCACTGCTATGTTCTGGTCATATACTTAAGTTAAGTTTCCTCATCTGCAAAGTGGATCTATAACTAATAACCCTTGCCATGCCTGTCTCAAAGAGCTGCAGGGTTTGGGCAACGGTGTTGAGTGGCAGTGCTCTCTAAACGGTGAATGATAAATGGCTTTTGGGAGCTGGATGGGGTTCTGGGATCAGGTGAGTCCTTCCACCAGGCAGGCGGCATCCACAGTGAAGCAGCCTAACTGATTTCAACTCCTGTTTCCTCCTATTTTCCTTAAACTTGTATTCTTTGTTGTCCCTCATTAAGTGGAGGTGAAGGTACAAAGATACACAAAGGTACACTGTCCTGGTAATTCCACTTCAAGAGAAGAAACAGTATAAGCACCATGGTAAATGGCAACTGACACTAGGCCTTGCTGCCAGGGAGGCAACAGGGAGTGGTGGGGCCCATGGCAAACTGGAGAGCACAGCTCCATTAAGGGTGGAGTTGCTTCTCATCTCCTGATTTTGGCTGGGGCAAAAATGCCATGTCTTCAGGACAAGCTGCATATTGGATTTTTATACAAAATCTTCCTATTTTTAAATGCTGGCAACAAATAAAAATTGTTTTAAAGCACTGAGTAAGCCAAGTAAAATACATCTATGGGCTGGATCCACCATACTCCAAATTCCATCTGCTGCCAGCTAGGGAAACTGAGGCACGGGGCCATTAAGTGACCCAACTGAGGTCACAGAATTTGGAAGGTGCAAAGCCCATCTTTAATTCCATGATAGGTACCAGACCTTATTTCATTTTTAACCAGGAAGAACATGTGTGTGTTTGTCCATGTGAATATCTGTGTTCATTTGTGTATCTTTGTGTACATATATATGTATTTTTAGGTGTGTGTATGTATATGTATGTTTATAAATCTGTCTGTGTGTACATGTGCATGCACACGTGTGCAGGCAGAGGTGAGGGGTTTGACAAACAGGCCTATCTTTCTTTGAAAACCTGCCTCTTTACCCCTGGGTTAGAAATCTTTATTGCCTCCTGAAGAGGGAGCTTGATGTTTACGGGCTGCTTTCAGTTTTCTTGAAGTTTAGGGCACCCAGGGGCCACTGAGTCCCCGATTATCAGAATGGAACCTCTGAAGCTAAAACTGCTCTTCAGCAGTGACTTGTCACATCCGGGTTTTACTGAGGGGCCCTGAGGGACAGAAGGGGCAGGGCAGGCAGCAGAGAGAGGCTATCCCAGTCCTGCGCAGCATGGCCAGGCTCTGGTCTGGGCTCAGCGGTGTGCTCTCACAGGGCTCTAGGCATGTTTCTCTCTGAGGCTCAGCTTCTGTCTGTGAACCAGTGGGTCACACCAGCTCCCAGGCTGCCCACATAACACAGTGCTCAAGGACCTTCAGGGCCTGTGGCTCACTCACTGAATTTTCTAGTTTCTTCCTACCATGAAGACACCCCAGACCTCAAGCTCAGAATTATCTACTGTTTGGGGAATACACTGAGTAATTTCAGACCTCCAGGCCTTTGCACATGCTATTCCCTCTATCTGACCTGCCAGCCACCCCCTCCCATCCAGAACATCACTCCCCTGTGATGCCCTCAGTCAGCCCCATCTCCAGGTTCCCATGGCACCTCATACATACCACCAACCCCAGGCCCCCGCAGACAGAGAGCTCCTCAGGGGTCGGCCCCCAGACCCTGCCCTGGGGTGGCAGAAGGATGAATATGTGCCCCCACAGCCCCTGGGAGGACAGGGGCCGCTGATTGGCCCTTACTCTCCCTCTAATGGGGGCTTCTGCCCACTGATCCTTTACCTGGATTTGGATCTCATCGGAGAGTTCTTTGGTGAGGCCATGCAGCTGCCCAACCGTGGGGTCCACAGCCTTGACTACCACCCTCAGCCCAGTACGGCCTTTCACCCGGCCATGAACGTTCATGGCAAAGTTGTACTGTGACGGGAGCTGGAGCGAAGCCTGCGACAGACACCAAACATGACTTCAGGGACAGCGTGGGGCCCCAGCATTCCCAAAAGGGCAGAGGTGGACAGGACCTCCAAAGTCCTCAACAGCTGCCTGCCTGTTCCCCCTGGTCAGGGCCTGCTAATCCCAGGCCCTGCAGCACTGAGCACAGGGCAGCACACTCCCTCCCTCCCACCCCCGCTGAGTTTTACAATATTCACAGGTACAGGTGGAAAATGCTGGGTCAGCTCGCATGAGCCACTGCTCTCACACAGGACTTCTCAGAGCCTTTAGTGAGCAGAGGTGAGTTAGGAATCACCCAAAGGGATGCTAGGTTTGGCAGTGGTTTCCCACAAAGCCCCAGTGTTATGGGGTATCTGAGTAAGTCACATTGCTTGTACCACAGGGACAGCTGGGGAGCCCCTGGCACTGGTAACAGGACCTTGGCCCCACTGGGTATATTAGGGGAAGCTTTCATCCGACACCAGATGCATTTCAGGCAGCCTCTAGGAAAACTCATCCTCATGCTTTGTTCCCTTCCCAGCAACACCTACCACTGCCAAGTGTCCACAGGTAAGCCCACCTGGGGTGGCAGCCTAGACTCACCAGGGCTGGAACCCAGTCCCATATCCCTGTTGGCTCGTGGGGTGACTGCAGGCAAGTCCCTTCCCATGCACGGGCTCCAGTTAACACAGAGGGACTTAGTAGGTTCTTTCTAGCACCTTCCAGCTCTGAGACCTGAGAACAGGCCAGGTTCTCCCGTATAGGGCTATAAGGAGGGGAGTTTGGCCTCTGAGATAAATCTGGAGAAAAACCCAGGGCTGCCAGGCATCATCTCAGAACAGAAGTCAGAAGTTTCAGACTAGGGACCCCGACCAACCCTAAGATATTCTGGAGCTCTTGTGACTTCACCACAAGGCCATCATTTTGCTGCCTTCAGGGGCCAGGATGAGCCTGGGAGTGAGGGTGCAGACCTCATGTGCAAAAATCTGGTGAGAACCCCCACCCAGACGTTGGCTGTGGATGGAGGGTGGGGGGCTCTGGACAGCAGTTACCTCATGGTGTCGCCCCCGGATATCCAGGATGTCCCGCTTGGTGACTGACCAGTGGAAGGTCAGGCCAGGTACAGCATTGCCGAAAGAGAAAGGGTTCTGGTTGTTGGTGATCCCAGTGATGTAAACGGGCATCTGCAGGAGAGAAGCCAGGCCCGTGACCACCAGAGGCCCACTGCCGGGAGTGCTCCCGAAGGCCCAAGGCGCTGACCAAACCGCCTCCCCACCGCCCAGGAATCTTCCTGCCTCCTTCACGTGGTAGGAGCTCGGCCCATTCCTCCCTAACCAGAGGCGGGCACACACAGATCCAGGGAGATCTGGTGACATCGCAAATGGACAAGCAAAAGACAGAACTAGTCCCTCCCCACCCCATGCTCTTGGGCCGGGGGCTGTCTCACCTTGGCCTCAAGACCCCCTTCCTGAAATGATCCCCTAGAATCTCTGGGATGCTTGTAGGCCCCCAGCAGCACCACTGCCTTTGCTCGCTCAATCTGGCGGAGGTCCTGCTCACATGGGAGGGGCATGGGTGGGCTTCCCAGGCACCTTCGGCGCACTTACTGAGTCCCTCCTGCAAGGATGCACGGAGGCAATGCAGCAGCGCGTGAGGCTGACTCCACGCCAGGTGCCATAGTTGGTTCCTAGTTCCCTCACTTCCTAGCTGGGAGGCCTCGGCAGAGGCCTAAGCTTTCCCATGTTCATATCCTTATTGGTAACACGGATGTGGTACCAGCAGCTACTTCATGGGTTGTTACCAGACGGCAAATGTATTAATACACAGTTAGCATGCGCACTCCTGCCAGGTGCTGACAGGTGCTGGTGCTGCCTTAGGTGTGGGAAGGCGATAAGACTAGTGGAGACACAGGCGTCATTTGCTAATGGCACCAGCTTCTGGCTGGAAGGGGCAAAGGTTCTGCCTAAGGGGAGCGAGAAAATAGAGGGCCCATGTGATGCAGGAGGTGCAGGATAGGCTCCTGCAGCTTCAGAAGAAGCTGTTGATGACAGGGGCTAAGCTGATGAAGGGGAAATGGAGACTGTGCCAGCAGGAGGAATGGGGTCCCAGTGGCACTCTCCCCAAGCTCATCTTGAGCCAGAATGCAGAACCCAAGACCTGCAAGAGGCTGCTCTGACAGCACAGACAGGAGGGGCTGGAGAGGTCCCTGCCTCACCTGGGTCCCTGTCCTCATCCGAGTGATGGGGGCACGGATCCTCACCGCCTGGAGAAGCAGCACCTCCACCTCCACGAGATCCTAGAAAAAGGGTTTTGGGGTTCAGGCCAGCTGGAGTAGGCACTATGTGCTAGCAACAGGTGTTTTAGGAAGGGGGACCCCTCCAAAGAAGGAGGCTCCTGCCCAGGCCAGCTCAGAGTCACATGGCTAGAAGGCACCCATGGGATGTCCTCTGAGGCCACAGGCCTGTCTGATCCAGGTGTTCCAGGTCAGCCCTGCAGAGACTTGTGAGTAGTGACCAGGCACTGCTCTTCTCTAGGCTGGGAAACCCTTACAGGATCAGTCTCCAGACCCTCCCAATCCCAAATCTAGTCCATCTCTCTGACTGAGGGGGCTACAGAAGCAAAGGTAAGAGCCAGGCAGAGTCTGATTAGAGCATACCTCCTTCACTCTGAAGTCTATACTCCTGTTAATCTGGCCAAACCCTAACTTCATAAGGCTTCTTCATAGTGCTGTTGACTTACATTGAACCCAGGCTACTAAAGCCCCTAAGCCTACCTTCTGTGCCTTGTGATATGGCTAAAATATGGCACACAGTAGGTGCTCAGTAAACATTCATTCCCTTCCTTCCTGTCATCCTTTTCACCACTCAGTCTCCTCCTGCCAGTCCTGGCTTACCCCTCAGTCTTGGGTGTTAATTCTGTGACCTGGATTAAACAGATGGAACTGGGGGCTTCTGACTAGACTGCATGCCCTTTGTGGACACATGGGCCTTGGGCTGAGCTGCTGCCTGCCTGGGCTCAAGGAGATGCCTTTCACATGGAGATGGTGGCACAGCCTTTCCATCTGCTAAGGAACGCTAGGGCCTTCACCCAGCTTTCCCCCAACCTGCAAGATGGGAGATGACAGAGGGAGGCAGCCAGTGGTCAGACCACAGAGAGGAGTGGCCAGGAGGAAATAGCATTGTTGTGTGCCCCTCTGACCAAACTTCCAGCCAGCTGCCTTTTCAGCCACATGGGTGCCCAGGAGGGGAAAAATGGGTCAGTTCTTGAAGCCACAACCCTTTCTTTAGAAAGAAAGAAAAGCAGGGCCTGCTCGGTCCTTCATCTCACTCTCCAGGATGTCTATCTGAACCCTGCGGTATGCCACAGGACGCATTTTACATTCCCAGAGCTTTGTGGCTGTCTTTAGTAAATCAGTAAGTAGAATCTAGGCATCCACCTCCAAGAATCCAAGGACTTTGTGGTTTAGGCAGGACTCTTACAAAGACACTGAAGCTGCTGGAAAAGGGAGTAAATCAATGAACTCAATGTCGGATCAAAGTCAGCCCTCTCTTCTCCAGGGAAGTGCAAGTGCAAGCTACCTTGGGCGCTCAATGGTTACATGTTCCAAACTCGGGGGAGCTCGCGGACTGCTTTCCAGGGCCCAAGTCAGGATGAGGAATAGGGTGACTGGGTTGGTTCTGAAAAGGTTCTTGCCCACAACTGCATTACACAACACAACACCAAAGTCTCTTAGAACCCAGGTTGCCAGCACAGCCGTGACCACAAAGCAGCCTCCCCTGAGATACTTCTACAAGTCGCTGCAGGCAGAGGATGTTGGAGAATGCAAGCACCGAGCCCTTCTCAGGAGGTGGTAAAAATCTTTTAGCTCCACTAGAGGATATGTCCCAAGCCTCTTTGCCAAAGGAGGATATGTTCCCTAATTGCTTTTCTGCATTAGCAGAGATGTTGGTAGGCCGAGTTAGAGACCTTCCCAGAGACCCCTGGAAAGGAAGGGAAGACATCCACTTTCACCTGCTTGGAGTCAGGGCCACCAACACAAGCAGGAAGACCCTCCCAGGGAGAGGACTCCCTAACTCAGCCTACCGCATCTCTGCTAATGCAGAAAAGCAATTAGGAAACATATCCTCCTTTGGCAAAGAGGGCTGGGATATATCCTCTAGTAGAGCAAAATGATTTTTTTTCTTTTTCTCCTGGAATTACAACTCCAGGAGTGAAAGGCTGTTGTGTCCAATTATCCACATTTGCAGCTGCACATGCCCCGAAAGCTCCCAATGCAAACCACGGAGCCTGTCAGAGCCAACGGTGCCCCTTCTCCTCCACCAGAGTACTCCCAAGACCTGCTTGAAATAACAAACAGAAGGACTGGGGCGCTGATGCTAGCAGATGCCACACAGTGGCCGTGGGTCACTAGCTGTTTCCTCAGGCCCACCATCTATGAATGGGGTGGCAGCAAAGGCAGGCAGGTATGGCTACTAAAGGGGGTGAGTGTATAGCGCCCAGTGCAGAGCCTGACTATTACAGCCGCTGCCATCATCATGCACTGAAATGTCCCCAGGGCCGGGGCAGGCTGGAGAACTGTCCCATAAGTGACAGCTGGGGAGACAATCTGGAGAAGAGCAACCCCAGGGGCTGGGGGCCCCCAACTTGGCAGGTGGGGGTGAAGGGTAGGGGCAGCAGACTCAGAGGGCAGAAGCAAGACCCCAGAGAGGAGCGGTCCTCGGGAGCAGAGGCAGTAAACGGGGCTTCCTCCCCATCCCAGCTGACCAGCCCACCAGCTGCCTAGGAGACAGCACACTGCTGCCTGGGAGGCCCCGTCCAGGGTACATTCTGAAGGCACCTGTCTCCAGCAGCACTTACGCCTGTTACCTGAGACACGATGACAAGCTTGCCAGTCTCAGCGTCCACAGCCTGCACGACCCCTGACACGGTGCCATTGCCAACAGCCAGCCCACGCACCAGCCCAGTGCTCTGCACCACCGCAACGCTGTCGTTGCTGATGGAGAAGAGGATATTGGACTGAGGCTGGGGGCCGCCCTCGGAGGTGATCTGAAGTGGGGAGAGACAGCAATGTCTATCAGCCCCAACCTCCCCCCCACGCCAGCCCACGCCAACTCCTCAGAGGGCCAGGGTGCCAAGACCCCAAAGCATTCCATCTTAGTCCATCCTGATGCCCGAGCTGGGTGAGCAGGCCTGCAGCTGGGGCATGGTGGGGAGGAGATGGCCTTCCTGGTGCCCGGCGGCAAATAGGGCTGGGGCAAGGATGTGGCCTTTGCTTCCTACCTGCATCATGGCCCCGATAATCAGCGTCACCTTCCTGGGTATCAACCTAAAAGGGGGAAAGACCTGGGTGTGGAGACACAAGAGAGAAAGGGGACCATTGTGTTCCAAGCTCACACAGCTTAATATTCACACTTAGCATTTCCAGTGAGAGGGAGATGTGGCCCATGGCCATCACACCTCTGTGAAGAAGGACTGGTGAGGGCCTGGGGTCCTGGGCCAACTCTGAGGGGCTTGAGTGGTCCCCACAGAATCTCATCCCACCCATGGGCCTGAGGATCGGCAGTTCTCAGGGAAATGTCCTGCTGTTTGTGACTGCGCTTCACTTCACCAGATTCCAAGCCCAGTAGAAATAAAGACCTATTCATCCTAGACATCCCCCTGGAGCAGCAGTTCTCGTAGTGGGTCCCCTAACATCAGTGTCACCTGGGAACCATTAGAAATGCACATTCTTCAGTGTTCCCCGCCCTAAGACCCACAGAATCAGAGGGGGTCCTGCAGCCTTGTGTTTCATTTGACAAATTTAACAAGTCCTCCAGTGGATTCGATGCATGTTGATGTTTACAATCTACTGCCTTTGAGATTGTCCCAACTCCTCTTTGGAATTTTGCCTCTTTCACTAAATTTCTACAATTTCTACTGATAAGATTGCCTCAATGCCCTCAAAACTTTTCAAATGAGGAGAGAGGCTCGGGGGTGGGGTGGGGGGCAGCAGGAAGAGGATGCGCCCATCTCTGCAGCAGTGCACAGCCCCAGTGGCCTCCCCGCTGCAGGAACAGGAGAGCTGGTGGGGTGAGTGAATGTGCCAGTCAGCCCAGGGGCTGCTTTGTGCATGAAGATTAGTTTCTGTAGGGCTGCGCTATTTAAAGGCACACGTGAATTCCTCTTCACTGGGAGAAGAAAGGGGCACATCCTTCTAGAGATAAACCACAACCACTGGCTTTAGAATGCAGAGAATATAAAGCCCGCCAGCTGCCGTACGGTCAAGACCGATGGAGAAGCCACTAAAGGGTAAACCTGTAAGTGACTTCTCAGCCTTGGCTGCATTGGCCCCTGGTGATAGTGGGGCTCCTGTCAAAGCCTAACGCCACGAGACAGCCCTATGTCATACACTGACATAATGCTGGGGTGGGGCCCTCAGGGCTCCCGCATCCAGGAATTACTTGCCCTAGGAGCTCCCTAAGAGCTGCTTCAGACTGACAAGATGTGCCTCTTCACATGAGCCCCAATCTCTCTGCAGCTTCCACTTTCTGACACTTAAGGGGTCATGGGGTTAAAGAATGTTCTGCCACTCCCTTGCTGTGTGACAAGTTGCTCCCCTTCTCTGAGCCACAGCAATGTCCCAGAGGGAGATTAAAGTAACTCGACTGTTCCCCCTGAGGCAGCTCACCCCAGGCCCCTGGGACTAGCAAAGTCTCCCTTTTAATCAAAAGACATTGTAGGGCCCAGGTTTTAATATGGCCTCTTTGTGTTAGCTTCCTAGACTTCCCCTAGAACTCCCATAACAAAAAAAATTAACTCCCCCACCCCTTGGGTATGCCATAAGGGCTGGGCTGATCCCACATGGCGTAAAGAGGAACAGCTCTACCTCAATCTGCTGTGGGGCTGAGTTGATTCTCTGTCCGGCTTTGTCGGTCACAGTTGCTGTGAGACTGGTCTGGCCGATGGCCACGCCGTGGATGCGGAATGTGGCAGTGTAGCTGTCAAGGACTTCATCCAGGGCCCTGGAACAGAGGGACAGGCTGGGACTTCTCCCCCGCCCCCAGACGGACCTGTCAGCACTGTCTCCAAGACGCCTTCCTCTGGCCTATGGGAGGACTCACACCAACGTGACGATCTGGGAGGCTGCTCGGAGCTTCAGGTCCATGAAGGCAAAGTATTTGGCCAGGAAAGGCTTCTTGTGAAAGTCCAGCACCCGGACATATGCCTTGACGGTCTTCCCAATCTCCACCTACACCGTGGGGAACAGAGACTCAGGTGTGGCCTCTGAACAACCAATTCCACCGCCTACGGCACCCTCCAGCTTTCTGCAAAAGCATTCCCAGCCTCAAACCCACAGACCTAAGCTGACCTCCAGACTATTAGCCAACCAGCAAATGAAAATCAATTTAGTGCTTACTGTATACAAGGGGCCTTGGGGATACTTAGGTGCATGAATTATATTTCCCATTCTTAAAGAACAATCTAAAGAGGAAAGACACAGCTTAGAATGGCAACAGGCATACAGGAGGTCAGTATGTGCTCGCTCACCCAGCAGCTCACCCCTGGCAGCCCATGGCACATACAGTAAGAACTTGAGGAAATGAGAGGCAGAAATGCTTGGTGAAGAAACAGATGTGTGAACAGAAAATTCCCAGTGGAAATAGACCACAGGAGGACTATCTGAGGCTGTATAAGAATATCAGCTTTCAAGTCATCTAAGCTGCTCAAGCCTTCCCCTTTAATTATAAACCATTCTCTGCATTCAGGAAAACAGGAACCTGACAGCAGTCCCCTGTAAGCCTAGCTACAAGAACTTCAGGTATTTGGAGTAATAAAAATTCCCTATTTACATTAAAGAAAATATCAGATCTATTAAGGATTCCTTGTGCAAAAGCACCTGGCATAGTATATTTTACTCATTTGCACTGAAATTCGCTAGAATCCAAAACCTAATCAGCAAGGTATGAGCCTGGCTGGTTAGTGACCAACACCAGCTAGAGGGCAGGAATTCCCAAGGCAGGGCTAATGTGCAGACTTCATATGAGCTTTACTGATTCATAGCCGAGCTTTACTGATGCCAACCAGGATGAAGGAGGACAGCCCCAGAGGTTACTCCATATCATGCACACGGAACAATGGAGGTGAGAGACAGCATAAGCTGGAAGCAACTCGGGAGGCAAGTGGAGGGACTCAGAAACCAGGAGAACATCTCCCACAGCTGCAGTTTTCCTGGTGTTTATGAATTAGTGCAGAGGAGGCCGTACCAGGAAGCTGACACTGACCTTATCAACCACGCGGACGTACAGCTCCTGAATGTCCGATACGTAGACATCAGCCTTTGCCGGGGCAGGGAAGGCTAGGCACAAGTCATGGATCATGATGGTCGACGAGCCTGGGAGCAGGGGCTGCACCTGCAAGGTCGGAGGTGGGCTCAGTCACAAAGCAGCTCACAGCATCAGCCTATCACCCGTGGGACACCCGCTCCTGGAGAACTCCAGGACAGGAAATTCCTAACCCAAATATTGCCCTGCCCATTCCTCATTATGAGCACCCACTGGCTTGAAATGTAAAATGTTAGAGCCAAGATGGATCTCAGAGAGCATTTATTTCAAATCTATACAAACTACAAACTGGAGAAAATGGAAGCTGCTCAAAGGGGGGCAGTTGGTGGCCTTGGGGAACCTGGCAACATGGAGGCTGGGTGAGGATTCAAACTCAGGATGCCACATCTCCTGTCCAGGCCACCTGCCCCTGCAACTCTGCTAACAGAAGAACATTAAGACAGGGGCTGGGAAAGCATGAGACAGCTGCTTTCCAAATGGAGCTCTCACTTAGAAGTCCTAATCTCAACTCACAGAATCTCAGAACCCGGGAACAGATCACAGAGGCTACCATGGTCTTAAGCATAAGTTCTCTGAGGCTCATTCATCTCCATATTCATTTCTATCTCCGCTGTGCTTGAAGCAGAGACCTTATAAAATGTACTGAGTGAACACATCTGAGCGACTGTTTTTCCAGTCTTTCACTGCCAAAGACACTCCCCCAACACACAACCTTTTAAGTCTTCTTCTTTCTCTACCCTCCTCCCCAGTGCTCCTACGGTCAAAAGAATCTCTTTTGAGATTCTTTGGCATTATAATCACTCAGACAGACTTGCAGCAACTTGTCATATTGCTTAGGTGTATATCTCAACTGGGTGGTCTGGAAGGCTAGACAGGCAGGGGCATAGTCACAGAGCTAGTGGTGAGCTCAGAGGGCTGCATCCCAATTCCATCTGGCCTGGCTTTGTTGCCTATAGTTTGTGGCCTTATATTCATGTGAGGGGAGGTACGTGTATGTGAATGCTCAGTGTGTTTCAGTATAAAGAAGCTATGAAGAAAACACTTCAGATTTCTAAGGAGGCAACCAAGTATGATCGCATGTCACACCCAGGTTAAAACTCTTCAAAGGCTTCCCAGAGAGTCCAAATGATCAACACATCCTATAAGAACCTGGCACAGTCTGGCCTTTGCCCAATTTTAATTTCTAATTTCACTGCAAATCCCCTCCTGCACGGCCATCATTCTGCAGTCACACAGCTCTCTCTGTTCCTCAGTCAGCTAGTGTCTGCTGGCCACCTCAGGGCCTCAACAGCCCATCTTCAGGATCTGGGCCTGGGCCTCTTCCTCATTTCCACCTGCTGGCTCCACTCCCCCTCCAGGCTCCCTTAAGCATCCTTCCGCAGGAGTCTTGGCCCACACAGGGCAGGTTCCTTCACACCTCTCCTCACTTTTTCTAGTGCAGTTACACCACCTGTGACTCCATCTCGATGTATACCAAGGATTAGTGCCCATTCTCCTCCTCCAGGCTATCTTCTCCTGTGCTGCGGCCTCGGGACTGAGCTTAGCATCTGCCACAAACTACACATAAATGTGTCTTGATTAGATTAAAATTCAGGGTCACAGCTCTGAGTCACTGACTCTAGTAAAGAAACCTAGTGCTTTAGCCTGCTTGCTTAGCTTCACTCTTAGCTTTGCTATGATTAGAAATTCTGAAATAAAAAAAAAGTCTGTAAACTCCATGTACCTTCATCTCTTTGAGAAAAGTGCTGATTCTGGTCCAACTCCTTCAATACATATATGGGGAAACTGAGTCCCACGGGAACCTAGCCTTGAAGAGGCAGTGCTGGGGAGGGAGTACAGGGGTCCCAGTTTAGGAGGGGTCCTTCTACCACACGCTGTCACTTCCCAGAGCTGACGCCTCCAGCAACCAGAGTGGAGCTGTTGGGCAGGGGAGGTAGGAAGGGGGCTGGCAGGGAATGATGAGAGTTGAGACTGGCCCCAGCCCACAACTGAGGGCACGGAGAATTAACAAGCTTGGCCAAGCTGCAAATTCTGCCAGTGCCACTGGGTTCAAGGACACATCCACACAGATGAAGCTTGCTCAGAGTATTTCACATGACTTAAAGTCAATTAATAAAGATTCCAGGAAATCACTCTTCCACTCCAAAGTGACTGCTCTATAATCTGAGCTATCCCCACACCAGCCTGGTGTCACATACAGGTGGTTGAGTCAGGCCTAAGACCCACCAGGTCTCCGGCTTAGCTGAAGATGATGCACCCTGGTCTTCCCCTCAAAGAAAACTCACTTAAATGTTAGAGACAGAAACAAGAACTTTCTTCTATAATGTTATTCAAGGCTCCAATCTGATTCCTCCTGCAAAAGTTACCACTGTCAGGGGCTGGCACATCCTTCACAGCATAAAGAAATTACATGTTGCACTGGCTGCTGACAGACCCACACAGGGGAAAGCACAGAAGGCTTTCTATTTTTCTTTTTTTCTCTCCTTCAAAAGGACCATTTTGCACATCTTAAACAAAGACATAAAATGGTAGTGGGGAAATCAATTCCTATTCTCCTTGATTTCCCAGAGGCTGGACATCCAGCCACCTTCCGGATGACAGAAGTGCGGGAGGGTGTCAAGCTGCCATCCCTGGGGAGGTTGCAAGGCCTGGCTGTCTGTCTGCTTGCACACGTCAGCTCACTTCACCCCACTTGCAAAGTGCTTTAAGATAGTGCTCACCTGGCCACGTTAGAGACAAAGAAGCTGCTGGTGGGGACGAAAGGAGACTAGTTAGCCAGCTGGTAGCAAGGTGGGGACCTGCCTCCATGCCAAGCTTTAGACTGTGTGTGTGTTATACCACCCTGTTTCCCTATGCGTTTCAGACCCACTTGCTTCTTGACTGAGATAAGGGAGGACATGTGTAAGAAGAGGAGGGGCAATCCATGCCCAGAATGAATTCTAATGTCTACGTGTTGAAGAAAGTCAGTGAATACGGAGCCGACGGGCAGGTCTTGTCACCCTGTCAGAGACGATGAATGCATTAAGGCTCATTAAGACGCAGTTAGGGGAGCCAGAGGCAGGTCTGCCAGTAAGCAGGACGCGGAAGTGACGTCCACCCGTGCCCGCCAGGCCCTAGGTTCTGCCCACATCCTCTTGGCTCCTCACATCCCTGAACCCCATCACACTTGTCCCTTGATGGGTGGCATTTATGGAAGACTAAGGACCCTACAAACATTTCCAAACATTAAGGAGCCACCTGTCCCATTTCCTACAGTGTGCCCATCAATGTTGCATATGGGCCAGGCTGTGCCATGCAAGAGTGTTAGGGTCCGTGTCCCCAACTAGATGCCCTCCATGGCGAATGTGGGAAATGACCAAGACCACATGACAATCAGGCTCTGAGAAGGATCCTGGCTTGGGCTCTGGGTTAAACTTCCTCCAGGGACCCCAGCCAGCCCTGAGGCTTCCCTCTGGGGCGGCACTGGGCACAGGTGCTCTGTCCACAGGTCATTCTCACCAGAACAGCAGACACAGCTGAGTTCAAGCCCTGCGGCTGCCACCTACTACCTGCCTCATCTCCCTTCTTGATGCCTCCTTGGAGGTACAGTGCCTATGTGACTAGCTGTGCCATCACAGGACCGAGGAAGCAGAGAGAAACAACTGTGGCTCGTGGGCCCAGAGCCTCCATCTGACGTGCTCACCACTGAATCCTCAGCACCTGCAGTGGGGCCGGGACATGAAAGGAGCCAATCTTTGCTGAGTGAACACATTAACTAAAGGTATGAAGTGCTCAGCACACAGGAGGTGCCTCCCTCTCCTCTTATAATCACATGGGTTCTGCTTAGATTACTTATTTTTAAATGTAAAGAACTGTTGAGAGGAACCGGCAAGTTTAAATCAGGTAAGCGCTCTTATGTGCACACCAGCCAAAAATGAAATAAAGCCCCTTGCAGAGTTCTTGGGGTGGTGTGACCAGAGTTCGGTGTAGCCCCTGTCTCCCATGTGGGACCCGCAACCTTCATAAAGGCCCAGGTGTGTGAGCTCTATGAGCTCTACGCTCCCTTCCAGAGACACTCGGAAGCCAAAGTCTTGCATCCAAATGTATATCAATAGAAAAGAAACAAACGTTTTCTATGAGCTAATTGGAGAACTGTTGTGGGCTTTCTTATCTCTGTGATTAAGGGAAATGAGAATGCTGCTAATTAGCAGATGGAAAATACAAAAGAAATGTGTAAACGTCCTTCAGAAAGAACCATCTGAGAGAAGCTGCTAGGACCTGTCAGAGACTGTCAAGGCTCCATGACAAATTCCTCCTGCTGGTTACTGAGAGGCAGTGGGAACCAGAACCCATTTCCAGCAGGAGTTGCCATGGTCTCTGCACAGGCCTGAGATGGTGGGAAGCAGAAACCCCAGAATGCCTTCTGGGCAAAAGTAATTCTTGAGGGACCTGCCACTTGCTGCTGGCACTTCCCACAGGGCCAGACCTGTGCTTCAGTCATGCCTGGCAATGGGCGCTCTCCCACTCAACAAAAGGCATGAATGGGATGAGACACATGAGCAGAAGCCAGGCCACAAACCACAGAGAACTGCGCTAGCTCTGCTGGGACCATCTGTAAATGGGGCCACGAATTCTTGACTCGGAGAATCCTAGAATCAGTTGCTGACAGAGACTGCATCGGGTAATCCCATAATTTCAGCTTTGCAGAACTGAACAGAGGTTCACAGGTCTTCTGGGGAAATGACTCTGATGCTAGAATCCCATCTGGAGTCTTTCAGATAAGGGTCCCAGCTTGTGTTGAATGCCTCCAGAGACAGGGTGCTCACTACCTATGGAGGAAACCTAATCCATCACTTAGGAGCTCTTGTTCTTGGAGGAAAGGTCTCTCTCTGGCCACAGGTCCACCCTCAGGGCTTACTCAGAATGTGGTGCAAGGCAACTGTGAGTAAAGTGTTTCCAAGTATTGTTGGCACTGTACAAGTTTTTCCCAAACTTGAAACTTCTCTCTTGATAACAGGCGAGTTATCTTTCATCTCCAGAAGTAAAGCAAAGCAAGGCATATTTCAAGCAGTGGGCATTATTTACGATTTGAATCAATACGGAGCCGAGGGGCAAGTCCTGTCCCCTCATCAGAGACGATGAATGCATTAAGGCTCGTTAAGACGCAATTAGGGGAGACAGAGGCAGGCCTGCCAGCAGTAAGTCCTTAAATGTGAAGGACTTAACAATGAACACTCATTTGCAAGGCAGGAGGGATGGCCAGGGAATTATTCTTTCTTTAAAAAGGGAATAAAAAGCTTAGTTAGGGGAGGGCTTCCTATGATCTCAGGCTTCTTGCGACCCTAAGCTTCCTCTAAAACACATTTGTTCCTCGGTGCTGAGAGACAGTGTTTTCTTGCTCTGATTTACACTGATAAACTAAGAGGTCCTGCCGCCTGTGACTCCGCCTCTAGGAATAGCGTCATATGCTACCTCACCCTTCACCAAGGAACTGCCCTGTGAGAAGGCGTCCCCTCCACAAGATAACTAATGGACAAGGTCAATCACCGCAAGAATATAAACAAAGTAAAAACAAAACAAAACTGAATTGTCCTAGAAAGATACAAGCTGCTAAAACTGATTCAAAAAGAAAGACAATCTGAATAGACCTGTAATGGGTGAAGAGATTGAATTAGTGTTAAAAAAAAAAAAAGATGACTTTACTGGTTAATTCCATCAAACCTTTAAGAGTAATTGTGACCAATTCTACACAAACTCTTCCAAAAATTCGAGGAGGGAACACTTCTTTCTTGATGCCAACACTACACTGATACTCAAACTAGACAAAGGACATCGCAGAAAACCACAGGCCAGTATCTCATGACTATGAACATAAACTCAATAAAATACTAACAAACTGAATCCAAATACATGTAAAAAGAATTATCTATCATGACCAAGCAGCATTTATCCCAAGAATGCAAGGTTGGTGTAATATCTGAAAGTCAGTAATATAATACATACTATTAATAGAATAAAAAACAAAAGAAACATAATTATTTCAAGGGATATAGAAAAAGCATTTTTCAAGATCCAATACCCTTTTGTGTGTGTGTGTGTATGTTTGTAAGCACAGGGAGGAGATAGCTAAAGCATATGGGGTTTCTTTCTGAAGTGATGGAAATACTCTAAAACTGCGGTGGTGGCTGCACATATCTGTGAATAGACTAAAAACCACTGAATTGTACACTTTAAATGGGCAAATTGTATGGTATGTAAATTATACCTCAATAAAGCTGTTACTGAAAATAACAAAGTCAGCTAGAGAGGAATAATGGCTGTCCCTTAGTCAGTCTCTGCTCTGCAGTTTGCCAGAGTCCCCACCACTCCCCATTACTCTCCAGCTCTGAAGCTAAGCATCAGGTGCCATTTCACACAGCACTTCCAAGGATGCACCTCACACCCTGCTCATTTTCCTCCCTTACTTAACACCTGTCCTACTCCAGAGGCAACTGAGTTTTTAACACCTGTGTCAAGACAGTGAATAAATAGAAATAGAGAAATGGACCTGGAGGGAGGTACTGCTAAAAAAAACCCCAGAGAGTGAGGTGACATGTCGATTTCTGGTTACACCACAACCTTGCTGCACAACTGTGTGCAAGGTACTCTGGCTGTATTTCTAAAGGAGATTTGGAGACAGGTCTCTGTCAAAGTTCACTCTGTTTTTAGCCTTTCCTGGACCTAGGAAGTTTGCTTTGTGTTATTATAGCCTGCGAGGGCTTGCCTGCATGAACAGGGCAATGCTTAAAGCCAGCACAGACATCAGGCCTGCAGGTCTGCTCACAGTCAAGGTGAGGCCCTGAACTGTCCAACCTCACTAGACCATCTGAATCCCTACCACATGCCAAGCACTGAATCAACACAGGCCTCTTTCAGTCCGAGAAAGTCTCCTTTGGTGCTGGTATGACTTGGCAGCCACCCTTTAACAAAGGGAAAGCAAGTGTTGGGCTCAGAGTGGCCCAAAGGCAACAACATGGGTGCAATATAGTGACATTGCCTGGGTGTCCTTGATGTAACTTCATTCTGGCTGCCTCCATTTCTGATGTATGGCAAGGGTTTGACACAGTCGGCAGTAAGCTTCCATTTTAGGAAAGCTCTGTTTTCATTATTGCATAGCAACTCATGGATGGATATGCAGACATTTAGGATATCAGTGTTTGTTTTCACTCTTTGCTATAACTATAGGGTTGTTTTGAAAAAACAAAAAGACTTAAACAGCCCAAGTGCTCTACCAGGAGAGAATGGCTAAGTACAAATGACTGCACAAAAATAATCAGCCAGCCTATGCATAACATAGGGGAAAGAAAAAAACTTAGGATAAAATCATTGAAAAAAGCCAAAAACTCAGTTCTTCCATACCATGGGCAAAGCTAAGTCAGTATTTGCAAGAATGTGGAGAGGGCCAAGAAAGGAATGTGGAAAAATAGAAAAAGCTAAAACATCTTTTAAAAGCAATTTTCTTTAGGGTTGTTAAGAGTGGTGATTATGCAATAATGTTTTATTCTTAATTAAAGGATTGAAAGGAAGCCATTAGCTAACTAGTAGTGTGGGTAGGTAGTTTGTGCAAATGGAATACAAGTCACCAAGGTAGTATACAGATGACTAACGTTTCACAAACAATGGATCAGAGAAGCTGAAGACCTTGCTAACTGTATCTGATGTGATTAAGTGTCAGGCTTGGAAATAATCAACCTATTAAGCCCCCAACCCCCAGAATAAGGAATTAAAAGGGCCACGGAGACAGGGCCCATACTCACAGTGGCGACGCCCCTGGCCTCCTGATAGGCCACCTGGACAATGTCCGCGGTGCTGGTGTTGAGGAAGAAGTAGCCGGAGCCTTCTCGGATGTGCAGCTCTGCCTATGGGAGGAGTCAGGTTGGGGGTCAGAGGCCAGAGGTGCCCCCGTTCACACCCAGGCAGTCTGGTACAAGAAGAGGACCATACCTGCACGCCGGGGTGGTTGTAGATGGTCACCTCTTCTGGACTCACCCTCACGTCCTCCACCAGGATGAGTTCAATGGAGGCTGACACAGGCACTAGAGGCTCATGCTGAAGGGGCAAGGCCAGCGTCATCAGATCCAGCAGGCAACAGGCCAACCCCAGGCCAGTCCACAGGCCCCCGACCCCGGAAGAGTAGAAGTAGAAGCCCCAGGTCCTGGAGTCATCCCAGGGCACTCATTACATCAGGGACTCAAGCCTCAGTAAAACCACTGTGCTCCGAGCCCAACTAAGGAGCCACATTCCTTTAAGGCATCCATAATCCTGCCAAGGTGGGTGCCCCTTCCCATCTGCCAGGCCCCCATGAGATGGGCAATTTATACACACCCCAGGGAAGTGGGGGGCACACAGCAAACTGCAGCTACAGTGCCATGTGGTTAGGACAAGGACTGGAGCCAACAGCAGAGGACCGGACTGGGGTGTGAGGGGGTCATGGAGGTGTCCCCGTGGTGGGCTCCTGGGAAAACAAGCACGGCCCACCCTCATCAGGTGGTGTGCCTCTCTGAGCCTTTCTGTGGCCTGCCCATGTCACTCCAGGGAGATTGCTGGGTCCCACCCATGTACTCACATAATGGAGCACCTACTCTGGGCCAGGTACCATGATAGGACTAGAGCTTCAACCACTGCCCACAGGGGGATTATGCAAATTCAATCTCATGCAAGGATTAGAAAGAAAAAGTAAATGAATGACAGAAAGGGATGGAGCATCACATGATTGTGAAGGCAATGGAGGGGTGAGTGGAGGACAATCACTCTCAGGTGAGCAGAGGCTAAAGGAAATAAAGGCATAAGTGATGTCAATCAAGAGAGAAAAGCCCACAAGCCAAGGAGCATCAAGACAGACGGGGGACCTGTTCGGGGTATTCATGCCCCAGCAGGGAGGCCACTGAAGCCAAGGGATTCCTGGTGCCCATGGGGACAAGTGAGGGCTAAGCCATGAGGATGCACAGGCATGCTCCTTCAGGGCCACCTCCTCCAGGCCAGCCTCCCCAGTGCTGCTTCCATGGGGGTCACACCCTCTTCAAAAGCTTCCCCTGTTCCCCACCACCCAGGAGACAATTCAAGCTCCTCATCCTGGCATTTGGGCCCTTGGAATCTGGCCGCACTTTCCCTTTCTGGCCAGTATCTGCTGCCTCCACCCATTCAAAACATAAACTGACTGACGCTTCTCCCTACAATGGGGTGGGTGTCATCCAGGTAGGACCAGTCTTGGGCCTGGGGCCCTGTGAGATGCCAGGATGGGGAGGCATGGTCCAGCAGCCATGGTCCACATGTATGCAGATGGTGGACACAGTGTGTGTGTGTGGCAGGGGTCTGCGCTGTGATAGTGGGGGGCAGCAGGGGCTCTGGGATCTAGGCCAGAAGCAGCTCCTCTCTGCCAGGGGTTCAGGGACTGCTCCACAGAGGGACTGATAAGGCAGCTGGGACCCCAAGGACAGGAAGCCACCTGGTGGGGCAGAGTAAGAGGAGGAAGGAGACAGCCTTCCAGGCAGTGGGAACTGGAAGCTCAAAAGCACAGCGGTCTGAACCACCTGGGCATGTGGAGTGGGGTCTGAGGTTAGGACCATGGGGGAAGAGGCTGCAAGGGCAGGCCATGGCTGACGGTGAAGACAGCCTCCTCCTGCAGGGCCGAGGGCACCCAGGGCTGTGCACCAGAGCCAAGAGGTGGCAGGGCCGGGGTGCCTTTTAGGAGGCTCCCTCTAGTTGCCCAAATGCAGGGCATGTCGGGGGCTAGGGGGACTGGGGGCAGAGGGCCAGCAATTCAGGGAAGGGTTGGTGAGCTGAGGGAAGGGACCAGTGAGGGGCTCAGGACTCGGCAACACTGGGCAGAGCTCAGACAGAAGCAGGGTCCCACCACCAGTGACCCCGGGAGCTACCGGCTGCTTCACTCTGGCCGCGCTCAGGTGGGACTGCTGGTGGCCTGTCGCCGTGGCGGAGACGGCTGTGGTTCCCGATGCCTGGTGAACTGAAACGGCCTGAAAACCTGGTCCAGGGAGAGAGAAGCCCATGTTGGATTTGTGCCCCATCGCTGCCTGTGAAGCAGCCCCACCCCACTTTTGATTTGCAGTTTTAAATCTCCCACAGTCCTAAAAGTAGATACCGACTTTGTTTAAACTGCATGTACTATAGGAGTTAACGGGCCTGGAGTGAGGTTCCATGGAGCAGCTTAGATGGGCAGCAGTAGCGGGACTCACTTCTGGCTGCTGAGGGGTTTGCGAAGGCAGCGGGGCTCAGAGCAGCAAAGGTCTTGGTGCCTGGCTGCTCCGTACAACCTGTGATTGGACACTTACGTGCTATGTGCCCCAAGCCTGTTCCCCCATCTCTGAAATAGAGATTCTAGCCCCTGCCTCACAGGATGTCTGTGCAGGATCAAAGGTGGGTAGCGAGTTCACGATGCTCCCTAGATTTTACCCCTAGACAAAGGGGCATCATAGACGACAGTTCCTGACAGCTGCCAGCTCTCCCCAGCAAACCTCTCGTCTGTCTGGGGTGTCACTACTCTGTCCTCCTGCCCAGGCCATGGGGCTTGCCACCCAGCTCACCATGCAACTTCTTCTGGCCACTTCCATCATCCTGGGCCACCAGCTGCATGGGCAGGTCAAGCTCTATGCTGGCCAGCAGTGGTCTGGTGGACTCCCACTGGATGCTCAGGGAGCTGAAGTTGTCGAACCTGCGGCCCTGCTGGTCATAGGCGGCCAGGTCCAGTCGGGGATTGCGGTGGCTGGAGACTGGAACCTGCAAGAAGAAAAGGTCAGCTGCCATGGCCACATACACGCCTGAGCACCACCCCTCCTGACCACATGGTGCACCCTGAGCCCAGCTGGCTGCCTTGTGGGCTCGTAGGGTCCTGGTGAGAAAGTGGGGGCGGTTCACTACCCAGTCCTCACAGCTGCCCACTGCCATGGTGCCCCATGGCCCTGTCCAACCTGGCCTCCTCCAGCCCATGGTTCTCAACACGGAACAAGTTCGCTGCCCTCCCCATCCCCGAGGGCCTTGGCGATGTCTGGATGCATGTTTGGTTGTCAGAATCGTGGGGGTTGCAACTGGCATCCAGTGGGTATAGGTCAGGGGTGCTGCAGACCACGATGCAATGCACAGGACAGCCCCACAAGAAAGGATCTGGACCAAAATGTCAGTGGTGCTGAGGTTGGCGGGCTGATCTTCCTCTCACCCTCGCCTTTCCAAATCTTTGCCAACCCCTCCCCACCCCATGTACACCACAGCCCCTCCTGGACATCCCCCCCAGAGGCTTAACAGGAATGCCAATGACAACCCCTAAAATGTCCCAGAGCCATTCAGTTTGCAAAGTTCCTTTAAAGCCAAGTTATCATGTGATCTTTAATTACCCCGGTGAGGCAGGAGCTGTCACCCCCATACTAAGGGTGAAGAAGCAGAGTCCCAAGGCAGAGAAGGAATGAATCAAAAGTGGCTCAATAGATGAGCGGCACAACTTCTGAGCTCGTTCCAGACCCCAAGCTCCTACCACTTTATCATTACCTCTGCTCTCTGACCAAATCCACCCCTTTGAGCCCATATCAAATTGTTCTCATTAATCCCAGATGCTGGTTCATGCCTTTCCCTCCCTGCCTCAGGCTGGGTAGGCACCTAAGTGCACAAACAGCCGGGTCCCACAGCCTGGACTCAAACACCTGCTCTGCTTCTTGCCACCAGGCAAGCTGTTGATGTCCCAGAGCCTCAGTTTCCCCATCTATGAAGTGGAAATCACAACAGAACCCAGTAGTCTGTTTTTGATAAGGGTCATGCAAGATTTTAAAGAGTATGGCTCAAGTAGGGAAATGGGCAGTCATCAGTCATGTTTACAAATGTCCAATTCTCCAGCCAGCCAAAGTCCAGAAGGAAAGACTGTACTCCTCTGGCCTCTGTGGTCGGGAGTGTCCACATCACTTTCTTTGGCCAGTGAAATGACCTGTCATGCTCTCTTCTCCACACAGTGTCACCTGGCCACATTCAACAACATGGCAGCTGCTTCAGTGTCTATGTCTTAGAAGGAAAATAACAATGACACGGGGCAGGGTCGCCCAGCCTACCCGCAATGTACATGCACTGTGAGCAAGCGAGCCTGTGCTGTGTGAACTGGGCCTGTCTGTTACTGAAGCCGAGCCGAGCCTGGGATTTGGGGCTGTTTGTTACCACAGCAGAGCTGAGCCTCCCCTGACTGATGGAGTCACAAAGTCCCTGCCTTCATTTTGAGGGCTCCTTCCAAAGCCCTAGCTCTCTTGCTCCCAGATAACACTGGGCAGAAGCATCTTAGAAATTCTAAATGCAGGCCAGCACAGTCAGCTGGGGATGCAGAGGATTTTGTTATGACTCTGGATGTGAGCTGGGGAGCTGTGGCTGTGGGCGGGGACAAAGGGCACATTCCAGATCCCTGCACCTTCCCCCAAATGCAATCCTAGGTGAAAAACTAATACTTCCCACCCTCCTGCTACCCCAGGAAGAACATTAACACTGTACCAAGCATGCCTGCAAGCATACGGAATCCTTCCAATGGCCGTTTGAGGCCACATTATCCCCATTTTACACTGTGGAACCTGAGGTTTGGAGATGTTAAGCAACTTGCCCAAAGTCACATAGGTTTAGGGGTGGAACTCTGCCACTCTAATTTGAAAGCCCAAAGGCCATCCCTGACACCATCCAGCCTCTCCCCGGTGCAGCTCCATCCAAACCCCAGCCAATCAATCTCTTCTGTCATACAACTGGTGCTCAACCAGTGAGCTGAACACTGGATGACCTGCTCAGAGGACCAGGCTTAGGCCAGAGACTGGTCCCACTCTGTCACTCTGACCAGTCAGCTCCGTTCTGGTATCTGGCCTTGCCCATAATTTATTCTGCACACACATCTTGGGCGGCCTCTGCCTTTGCAGAGATGTAAAACTAAATTGATACTGTACCCAGGTATATAGCAGGCATATATCTTTCCCAAGGTTCCCTGGTGAGACCATAAATCACAGAGGCCATGCCTGATCAGCTCAAACCTCTGGAACCCCAGGACTAATGGATCACACGGCAATTTCGGGTTCGAAGTCCATTATTTCCTGGAGAGAGAGATCTACGACACGTGCAAGCCAATTCAGAGCCATGCTCCACTGCCTGACCATCATCCTTCAGTCGAGAGAGACAACCTGGCTGACTCAGAGGTCACAGCAGAGAGCCGGACAGACACGGTTTGCCTGGCAAGTAGCCAACATTTAAAGACAGGAAAGATGCATGTAGATCTGAGGTTTTTATTTTTGAAAATGAGGTTTGGCCAGCCTGGGGTTGAGCTGAGCACCTGCTCCCCAGGTCTACACCATCTGCCCACCCCATGCCCCTTTCTTCTGCAGCGCCCCCACCTGGCCTCTCCAGGCATTTGAGCCTACAAGAGGCAAGGGCAAAAGAGAACAGGGACACAAACACTACATTTATTTGCATGCTCATTCATCCACCACATATACTGAACTCCTACCATGAGCCTGGCTCGGTTCTACAGACTCGCAAAGAGGAAAGAAAAACATAAATTCTACAGTGTTAGGTGATGTTAAGTGCTTGAGGGCGGTGGAGGAAGAGAGCTGGAATAAGAAAAATGGTGCAGGAGTGGGGGTGAGACCTTAGATGAGGTCTGAAGACTGAAGACACCTCACCAAGAAGCTAACATTGGAATAAAGAACGGAAGGCGGCAGGGCAGGCCTGGGGACACGGGGAGAACTCCAGCCAGAGGGCCCAGCAAGTCAAGAGACCCCGTAGGGCACGTTCTGGCTGCTCGGGGAAGGACAGGGCATCCAAGCAGGGTGGGGCTGGGCAGGAGGGAAAGAGTGACGGCGGCCAGGACGCGGGCCCTGCAGGTCCCAGAGGGGCTCTGGCTTTTACATCTGATGACTAGGATGTTACCACTGTGGGATTTTAGCAGAAAGCATTAACAGTTACTCTGAATATGCCCATCCAGTCATGTTTATCCCCTGAAACAACTCTAGAAGGCCACTGTCACCCCACCATCAGCCCACAGGTGGGGCGGGACTCAGACCCCAGACAGACTGACGCTGCTGGGCCTGTCAGTGTCAGCTGCTCTCTGGCTCCTGGCCGCACCAACGGTGGACCTAGCAGGCTGGGTTTTCTAGAAGAGTCCAGACTTAGTATGCTTTTATTCTTTCTATAAGGGATAACTTACTGACTACATAAAAGGGATTTAAAATGTAAAACTTTCAGGACATTCATCTCAATAGCCTCCAAAGTCAGGGGGAAAAAAGTCTTTTCCCAAACACACACTGATTTTCAGCTTGGGAAGAAGGTCATCGGCTCTAAGCCACAGACACCCAGGCCTGAGCTCAAGGTGAATGCCAGCTTCATGGCGGTGACTCCAAGGGGCTCTGGGCTCTCAGCCCAGTTCTCCTTACCTGTCCAGAGAGAACAAAGGTGGATATCCCTTGCCCGGTCCCTGCAGGGGCAGGTGAGAGAGGGCTTCAAAGCTGACAAAGAATCCTTGCTTTTAACCAAAGCCATCAAGGCACCAACACACACAAGACCAGCATCGGGGTAGTGCAGGGCCCACACACCCATGTGTCTTGGCTGCGTGATCAGAAAAGCCCAAAGAAGGGTGGAAGCCCACCCACCAATCGCCAGTGCAGCAGGAGGAGAAGTCGAACTAAAGCTGCAGGGCACATGGAGGCCAAGAGTCACATGCCAGATGGCAAAATATACCCAAGTCCAGATGCTGGTGCCTCCCACAGAGCTTCAGAGATGTATTTAGACCAAACACAAAGCCGCCCTCCTCCTTCAGCCGGAGAAGCCAAATCCCAAATCTCACTGCTACTCAGTGGGAGAAGCTGCCAACTTCAGCTTCAGATAGGTTCCACTAGGGGTGCAGAGAATACACCCTGAGCATTCTTGGGGCAAACTGCGGAGAGATCCCAACCAGAGATGGCTCCAGAAGACACACAGACCTCAGCACCACCAGGACAGAGTGCAGCTGCACACGCCCAGGGGCTGGGAGCAGAACAGCAGCTTCAGGGGCCGCCA